>NW_026294679.1:16550387-18045387 GCF_026119805.1 Tympanuchus pallidicinctus | reverse complement strand
GATATCCATGAAATCCAACCACATGATAACAACATGGAGGGGAAACAGCAAGAAAGAGAGCAAGAGACTTCCTTTGGAGGTCTGAAGTTAAAGTGTATTTACACGCTTAATAACACGCTTATTACAGCCATTTCCCAGTTGTTGAGTTTTGAATACAGAGATAATAGAATTTTACAAGCTACATAAAGCCATTATTCTTTTGGATCCAGACCTGGGGAGGGAGTTCAGTAGGACCCATTGAGGAAAGAAGGGGGAAGGCAACCAGGACCACATGGGGTATACATGTTCAGACAGGTCCTGGAAGTCAATGTCTTCATGTATGCTGAAGTGGAAACAAATCAGCATGGGTATGTGCAAACAAGGTGTAATGGGAAGTTCTGGATGAGCAGTGCTAAGGGAATGAACGTCCCTTCTATCTGGAAGTCCTTGTCATTCAAACCCCAGAAATGACCACCTGACACATTGGCCATCCTAAATAGAAGTCCCCGCTGATTCACATTTCCTCATTTCCCTTCCAACCACCACCGATTCAGGAAAATAGCACCAGACAGATTCACCAGAAAAAAATCTCAGTGAGAAGAGGTGCACCAAATTCAGGGGGTCCTGGGCCATGCCCATCACCAGTAGTTTTAGATCTGTCTTTAGTGTTTGTGATGCATCTACTGCTGCATTATCTGAAGCACTCTGTGCTGTCATGGCAATTGCTGGGAGCAGAAGTCTTTTCCACAACAATGTAAATGTACTCCAACTGGAAGTGGTGTCGCTTGAGAAAATTCCTCGGAGCTTTGCTGAACCAGCAGGATGTTCTTGCAAGATCATTCAAATGCCCCGTTTTTATGGCTGTGCTCGTAGTCCAGATGCCACTGAGAGATACAGCTAAACCTGCACTTTGTCAGTAGACTGAAATTGAAAACATTTATCAATCTCTGTAGACTAAAAGACACGATGAATTCTCCCAGCGTCATTTGGACCATTAGTGACTGAAGGTGCAGATGGTTTGCTATTCATCCCACTGTTTCTCTGCAGAGTCACTGACACAGGTGTGGGAAGTTTGTCTACATGCTCCATCTTGGGAAAGCAGTCTAGATACACGCTGTCTTTAGGCTGTTCTTGTTCAAGTGGAATTATAAACATTTGACCAACTGCTCCAGAATGTGTTTTAAACTTCTAAGTACCTGCCTGAGTCCAATTCAGAGAATCACAGAGTCATTAAGGATGGAAAAAACTACTAAGATCATGTAGTCCAATCATCAACCAGTCACCACCATGCCCACTAACCACGTCCCTCAGCCACATCCACCCTTTTCTTAAATACCTCCGGGGACAGTGACTTCGCCTTCCTGGGCAACCTGTTTCAATGCACTGTCAGTCCTTCTGAGAGGAAATTTTTCTTAATATCCAAGCTGAGAATTACCGCTCAACTTAAGCATCTCCCAGTCTCCAAAGGATTAATTTCCCACAGCTCCTGTGAGACAGGACAATGTCCTTATCTGCAGTGCACAAACAAGCAGCTGAGGTGCTGAGCCAGAGATTTACCTAGGGCCACTTGAAAGGTGATGGCAGAGCAAAGAGCTGAACCAGAAACTTTCTGAACTTCTAAAGCATCTTTCCTGCCTGGCCACACACAAGAGTATATTTATTTCACCTACTTGTTCAGCCACATGCATAACACACACCTTGCCATCTACCTGCCTGCCCACCTATGCCCACCCATTTCCCACAGCCCTCTGAGCACACTGCCCTCTGCCCTTTCACACAAAGCTATCCATTCTGCATTTGATATCATTTATATAATATTATATCATATTGTATATTGTATATTATATTAAATAATTTAATATAAATATATTAAATAAATCATATACTACATACTATATACTATATACTATATACTATATATTATATATTATATATTATATATTATATATTATATATTATATATTATATATTATATATTATATATTATTATATATAGTTATATAATATATATATATGTATATTATATAATTATATATAACATACATTATATCATTCATATAATTCTCTTTACATTTTTGTTGAGATCTTTCACAAAAGTACATTTTTCTCCTATGAATTACTAATTCCTCAAAATCTTTTTTGTGATTTTATTATTATTTTTTTAATGCTGTGAGGAAGAAGATGACTGGGGAATGGCACAGGGATTTTAGCAGAGATGCAATGATTTTAACAGCACTGCCACAGAAAAGTGTTGATTTCATCATACTTCTCATGACTACATCCAGTTATTCACTATTCATTGTGGCTGGCTGGACTTCACTGGAAGGAGATCAAACTGCAAACTATGCACACTTTTCACTTGGTGGTCAAAAAAGAAAAATGTGGAAAGAAAGAGAAAAAATAGCATGCTTTGATGCAAAAGCTCATGCGCATCTGTGTACCTCAGTACAGAAAATGTGGACATGGATAAAAGAAAGATTTTGCCTAGGAATCAGTGTACATAGCTAGTGGTGGCTTAAATGCCATCTTTTAACTTCTTTAATCTGCTTAAAAACCCCTGTGGCGAAATCAGTATAACCCCCTCAGTCTGCAAGCAGTTATACTGCTATATGTGTACCTAATACCTGTGTAGCTTAATTTCATGCCTACAAGAGAATAAAAGTTACACTGGTATAAAGCCTATTTATATCAGTGTAAGTGCTGGAGGGAAATGTACTGTGTTTATCCTGCTGCTACAGATACAAATTCTTGCATAGATAAAGTTGAAATGGGAATCCTGCTCGTCCACCCTCTGGGGGCAGACATTATCTGTACAGCACTGACAAAAGCCTGTGAGGTCTTTGCTCTTCACACCCATCCAAGGGGCAAAAACGAAACTGTGCTTTAACAAGACATAACACAGGCCAGAGACACAGCAGCTGGACTCAAAGAAACAGGCTCTGCCAAAATCATCCATGAAGATACTGAAGATAGATGATGCATCCTAACTGCCATGTCCTGTGTTCCCCATGTTAAGGAACTAAGCCATAGAGAGCTAAAAAACAACCTACGACCGTGACAGAAGCAAAGGAACCTGTGGCTACACAGAAGACTCTTAAGTCAGACATGAAAGGCATCTGGCAGCCTCCTACGTTCTCAAACATAAAGAGTTGGACTGATCCCAAGGCCACACTGTTTGGGGGATGGAGAATCGGGAGCATCGCAGAAGCCTGTGCTCTGTTTGCACCAGGTCTTGAGTGCTGTGATATCCAGGATCAGTTCAGCATCAGATGATTTGTTCATTAATTTCATCTATAAATCTTGTTCCTGCTTTTAAAATGGCAAGGACAATAAAACACACTGTAAAAGGTATGAAAGACACACATGCTAAGGGAAATGTTTGCAATGACAATGTTCTAGGTAGAAAATAAGGCTACTTTCTAAAACTATATAGAGGGCACGTAACAGCCTCCAAGGAAGAGTCATCAAGAAGGGATCATCACAAACCTTTTGAGTTCAGGGTGTAGTAGAGGATGGCAAATTCCAGTAAAAGACCACCTAATCCACCACCAAAATACAGCCACTCCTGGGGAAGGATTTCAGCATCTTACTAAGAGCGCTCAGCAACTGAAGTTCCTCTGAGTTCCCAGTGTTTGAGTACTTGCTGAACTCCTCAAAGAGGCTTAAATCCTGCTGTGTTCAGGAATAATTGAGTCCACGACTGATGAAGCAAAAAGCATCACTTACAAACATACTATTCCCCTTCGGAAGATTGGAGTTAAATAGGCAGCTCTCCTTGTAGTGTCTTCCAATATTTAAATGCAAAAGAAACCAAAATGTTTTGACAGTGCTAAGAATTGGTGTATCTGTTCTCCCAGCATCAGAGTTTGCCAAAGTTTTACAGGTGAGAAAGTCTGAGCTTAATCTGATGAACAAAATGACACAACATTCATTACAATTTACAGAATACACAAATGTAAATACATATCTACCTGTATATCTATCATATACAGTACCTGGTATTTAAAACATTTATTACCAAATTGAATGGTAAAAGAAACAAGATAAGATGACAGAAACACAAAGAGCAGCCTTAGTTGGTACCAAAAGGAAGGCAAAGTTCCCAGCAGGGCTCTTGCTTACCACCAACCAGATTTTGGGGGTAATCAGGCAGGCAATGACCCATAGACTGGGACATTTTGAAAGTGTTTCTATACACATTCTGGTGGGACACAAGCCCTGATTAGAGATTTGGCCTTTTTATTTTCAGAGAATATATCAGAGCTGTACTCAGTTTTGAGTGCTGAGCCTTTGGACATTTCTTTCCCTTTCTAAGAACTCAACAGAGGAGAAAGTGGGTTTTTGGCATAATGAAGGCAGGAGAGAGAGGCCAACTGGCTGTTGTAGATGCATGCTGCCTTGTAGTATGAGGTCACAAACGAGAGGAAAGGGGCACATTGCAAGGCTCAAAAGTGGAGAGAGATGAAGAAGACCTCCTCTGGGAGGCTCCAGTGTAGCCTCCATTTGCAAAGCACCCTTCAGCCCCATGGCTGGGGCTCCCTGCCCAGGGGTACATGAGGACTGCCCTCAGACAGCAGGACACAAGGAACTAGAGGGGCTTAGCTGAGGATGCACATCTGGGGACAAAAGAGAGAAGAACCCACATTAGATTGGAATAAATCATACTACAGATGATTTACTTATTAGTCCTAAACAAGAAGCTGTCCTGCAATAGGCAGTGTTTTAGACTGCTGGGTTGAATTTTGCACCCTCTCTAAGGCAGAGACAGCTCTGGTGCCTTGCAGGTTCTCCTCTTTCCAGAGAGCAAGAGATCATCTCACAAAGATTGAAATTACAGAAATTGTCCTGAAGAGTTACATGAAGCTCAGAATTTGAAATTCCAAGGCTTCCTGAAGCCCTGCCTCCAAACCCAGGATAATCTGTTAATTCCAGGGACAGAAACACTCCATCATAAATATTTCCCAGGGTAAGTCTTTGAAATGAAGCCATCAGCCACTTCTTCAGCACAATTCCCACAAGCTGGGACTGCAACCTGACTTTTCCACTGAGGAGCCTTGATCATTACTGCCCATCCCAGCAGAATTACCTATGCAGCCTGCCCTGAACACATCTGCAGTGCAGCACTCCCACATCTCCAAAGATCTCATAACTGTTTATAAATATCTAATGTGCAGAAGTCAAGTCGATGGAGGCAGACTCTTTTTGATGGTGAACAGCAACAGAACAAAGGGCAACAGGCAGAAAATGGAACTCAGCAAGTTCCATACTAACACAAGGAAGAACTTGCATACTGTCAGAGTGATGGAGCACTGGAACAGGCTGCCCAGAGGGGTTGTGGAGTCTCCTTCTCTGGGGATACACCTGCATGCCAAACTGTGCAATCTGCTGCAGAGAACTGCTTTAGTAGAGGGTTGGATTCCATCTCTAGACATCACTTTCAGCCTCTAGAATTCCATGATTCTGTAATTCCATGAAAGGCAAATACACATCTCAGAGTAAAAAAACAAAGATGTGAACCTCCTTCTACCTCAAATGGGGAGGAGGATAAGCTCCCGTGAGCCTAATGTTGGCTTGTTCTTGTCAAAACATTGCAATCGGCCAGAGAACTTGTATTGCCCCTCTGTATAAGATTTGAACCCTCTTACATTGTGCTGAAAGCACCCTTAGAAAGGAACAGCCCCTTAATCCTGGGGCACAGGTAGACTAGAGGGGGCCCCCAAACGCAGGCAGGAATTTGTATCACAAATAAGGCACCTTTGTCTTCTATGCCTTCAATACAAGCTGCTAAAAATGGGCTTTTCTTTCAGCCCAGAGGACAAAAACTTAAAAACGAAACAACAAACCCAACCATCTCCCTGTGCCTGTGCTGCCACCTCCCTCTCTATCCTCTGCTTGCGGCAGGCAGCTCGGGCTGTGAAGACCGGGTGCCGAGGTGAGTGTGTGTGTGTGCGTGTGTATTTGTGTGCGTGCATGTGTGTGCGGATGCGCACGCCTCTCGGTGCGATTCCTCCTTCCTTGCCAAAACATCTCCTCTGTTTATTTATTTATTTCTCTCTGATAACGGAGGGGATCGCGTTTCCGGAAGAGTGCCAGCAGATGATACGAGCCCAGGACTGATACTGCCAGCAAACCCATGCCAGCCCTTTCTGCCGGAAAAATTTCATTTTTTCCAGAAGGAAGCCATGAGTGTGAAGCAGAATCCAAATCCGATTTCTCGGCATTTTTTGTTATCGCTCAGCAGCCCACCAGGTGGGGCAATGGAGGGAGCTCACTCAGCTGCAACTCAGTGCCTTAATCCAATTTACAGCTTCTCTTAGAGAGATAATTACAGCCCTGAAACCAGTTAGCACTGTACAAAGAGACTCTCGAACCAAAGCCCCGATCCTGTCTTTCAAATATTCACCTAGAGTGTCAGGGATGCTTTGGAGAGGGAGGAGGGCACTCCAGCTGAGCTGCTGTGCACACATGGCCCCTCCCTGGGACACATACCTCCCTCACACACACACACAGGTTTCCCAAAACGCCATGTGGGGCGCCAGTGTGGGATTTTCAACCCCTGGTTTTCCAGTCCAGGTGTGGACTGAGGGATGAGATGATGACATCCCGAGGTGGACAGGGGGAGAGAACCCACTCACCTCAGCAGCCAGTGGTACCACTTGGACTCTGCAAAGACATCACAGTCTCATGGCACCTTGCACACTAAGTGTGCCACCCCCACATTCCTCTTCACACAGCAGCTGGGCCTGAATTCTGCACTTCCCTTTGTCCCTTGCCTGTCCCTTATGTGCCTCATGCAGCCAGCCAGATTTGGCTTCTAAGCTGTGGAGCTGCAGGGCTGCCCGATGGATTCACAGTGAAAAGAAGACTGGGGCACTCTGCAGGAGGGCACAATGCATGCAGGGTGCTCTGTTCTCCTCACAGACCTCTAAAAAACATTCTTTCCACCAACACAGCCTTCCTCCATCACAAGATCTGATGGGTGATGCCTTTCTTCTCATTGTCACAACATTGCCTTGTACGCTAAGAAAGAAAACATTTGAGAAGATAATCAATAGTATAGCCTGAGTAGTAGATACCTTTAAGGTTTCCTTTTGTGCTCTCACCAAGACATGAGAAAGGGAACATACATATAGCCAGCACCTGTCTGGTGACACTTGATGCCAATGTGTAAGAGATCACAGATGAACCTTGGGACTTCAGCGCAGCAAGCTAAGTTGTTAGCTGTAAATTAGCCTCCTTTGGCTCAAATATCTTTATCAGGATGATGTGATTCTGGAAGATATTCATTGCAGATGAACTTTACTCTGATTGGCATAGCCTAGTGACGAATTTAGCCCTTCGGATTTAAGTATTAAAAAGAAATAGAAAATACAGAAATACATATTCTTGGTGGTAGGAATTGCAGCTGATGTAGAAGCAATTGGAGACCAAAACAAGTAGAATGTATATAACCCACTGGGAAGTACATAGTTCCTTGTTGCCTGGTTCACAGCACAGGCCAATCTGTTACCACTAGCTGAACAGCTGGAAGTTCTGTTACGAGAACTCCTTCTCTCAGTATGGGTCTGGAAGGTCTCTCAGGAAAGCAGGGCTGTCCTGACACAGCTTTAACTGCACCTGCCATGGAGCACCAGCTCAGAAACTGAGAGAAACTTTCCTTCCCTTCCTTACACAGAAGTGAAGGTGTCAGGCTGGCTCCTTGGCAGAATACCCTCTTCCAACAGGCCAGAAAAGCCATGACGTGTCTGCAATGACAGAGCTCACCCTGGGAAAAAAAATAAACTTCAGTAGTTGCTGTTCAAACATTGTCACAAATGGATAGTATACTTGGTTGGGATCCAGGTTCAAGTGGTCACTCTTCTTTCCTCTGTATCTTTGGCCAAACCTCTCCACTCAGCATCTGTAGCTGACAGCAGGCACTGTCTCTCACTGGACGTGCCTGTGCTGGCAGGTACAGTCACAGCTGAGCTCTGGAGCATGGCAGCATGCAGGAGTGGTCAGGGTTGGCTAGATGCAAGATGCTTGTTTGTTCACACGTAGCCCTGGAAGAATGTGACTAGACATAGGGAGTTGGCGCAGGGTGAGCTTCTCTTCTTACAGATCTCTGATTGGACTGTTTTTTAGGACAGACGTGCCACAAGACAGGCTCATACCTGAATGGACTGAACAATGGATCTTTCTTTGGTGGGAGCCTCACAACAATTACCTGGACTTTGTGGGCCAGTCATATGGAAGTCTGTGTTTACTCTACTGGGAAAGAAAGTGGCAGAAATCAGTTTCAAAGACCAGAAACATTCAATTTGAAAAGTCCTTGGGCTCTGAAGCATTTATAGGGACATCTCTTGTAACATAAGCCTCTCCCTAGGCCTCATATCTACTGTGATATGGATACTACACAATGGACAAGGTTATGAATCCCCCAGGACCTCCCCCCAAAAGGGAGGTCCTCCCTCCAATGTAGTTGCAATATGAAGAACGTAAATATATTCCATGAGAACAGCTGCTTGTATTTCCTAGCAGTATATTAGCATCTAATCCTCTTAGCTTTTTCATCCCTTTTGCATAACATTATTGTCCAGTACTATCAAACACAGAAGGTCTATTTCAAACTACAATGTTTCCCTCCTTTGATTCAGATCTTCTGAATCGATGCTCTAGCTGTGGAACTTGACTTTTCCATTGACTGCTCCTGTGGCATTTCTGATCTGATAGGAATGTGGCTAAAGTGCAGCTGGAACTTTCCTTCCTAGTGAACCTAGGGCACAGGGTGGTTCATCTGAAACACTACCTACCACGCACGGGGATGCCATCCCTTATGCACGTGATATTCATTTGGTTTGCATAATCACAAAAAAAATACACCTGCAAGGGTGTATGAATCTTACAAAGCTGAGCTTGTTGTTTAGTTGCTAGCAAACACCTGGAATTTCTTGCATTTGTCATTTTATTTATTGCTCTAGTGCAGGACACAATCACTCCCATTTACCCATTATATGGTTACCTGGGAGGTCTGGAGATAAATGGAGTGTATTGGTCTCAACAAGCAACTGAGTTGAAATTATTGGATTCCTTCACTTGCATCTATTTGGCACCAGGGACACAATATTTAACTAAACTAAATTAATAAAATCACCAGGTTGATTTTGCTAGAGATCCGCCTGCAGCAAATCAAAGCACTAACCCACAGGACGGAGAATGGCTTTAGTTACCCCTCTGTAAGCTCCACAAAGGGATGGTGCAACCCAAACTAGACTGTACTGGGAAAGCCCAGGAGACACTGCACATGTCCACATTATACCACGCCTTGAAAACAGCTCTGAACAATGACATCTCCTCTGGAAGACAGAATATGAGGTCTCCATTTCAAACACAGACATTTTTCAATATATAGGCAAAATCCATAGCCATTAAAACAATGCTGGTAAAATCATTAGTGTTCAATTGAATGGCTATGCTTGAGCTTTCAGGTGTTTTGTTGTCAGCTTTGTTTTTGTTGACTGGTTCTCTCAACACTGAAGAATCTGGGACACAAGAGGGGCTGGACCCCTGCTATGTGCAGGGACACATATTTAGTGGCTGTATATGAGGAGGCTAGCTTTAACCAGGATCTTTCACAAATAACTGCTTTTTCTTTTTTTTTTTTCTTTTTTTTTCTTTTTTTTTTATTTATGAGTTTCCTACATAAAGCCAAATTCTGGAGACTCTGTTTGTTTCAGAACATCATTATTAAATTATTACTTTTAGAAAAGTCATATGTTTGGACCCAGGGAGGCAAATTTGATAATCTCTTCTGGAGCTGCACTACTATTAAAAATAAATACAGAAGTTGTGGTTAATGAAAAAGAACAGACAGAAATGCAAACAATCACCTCTAGTCAATCTGGTGACCTCAACAGGTACTAGAAGTCCCATCTGTGACATTTCAAAAGCTGTGGTTTATGTGGCCTCAAACTGAGTATCTGATCCCTGATGGAAGTTTCATTTCCATTCTATCTTTTTCTACTAGACTGAGGAAGTAACTGCATATATGGATGGGAGACAAGCTGGGTGCTCATCAGGAGGAAAGGGGAGAGGATACCTGCCTCCTAATAACCAAGTAACAGAGCTTTATGTCCCCTTGTAACAATTACTACTTCTGGCATCTGGAAGTAGGATGAAGTGATGCCACAACACTGTGTCACCACATCCCACTTTCTAGGGGCAAATGCATTTGTCAGAAGATGTGCTGCCCCAAGAATGAGCATTTCGGGAGGTGCTACGATAGTCTCCTGCACAGTGCATCGTATGTGATCAAGGGCAGTATAACCCTTTCTCAAACCTCCTTTGGCTGGTGTAAGGACAGAATAAAAGCCAACGGGGATTATTCCTCTCATTGTGATCTAAATCAGGGCTACTGAACAAAGGAGAACGGATCTGGGCTAAACAAAGCTCTGCAGTCAGAGTAGTAGCCATTGAGTGAGACCTCGTCAAGCAGAAGGGACCTGGGCTGGGACCCAACAGGTCCCTGTGTGGTCCTGACTCCTTCCATCGGGTCTGGGATTCTCGCTGTCTCTGGCAGCAGTACAGCCCTCCCCCAGGCCTGCTGCCACTGCTGAGCTGTGCGGCTGGAGGGGATGGCACACTGAAGCAATTTGCCAGGCTGCGTGACAATTACTGACACAGATGCTCCTGTGTCAATATGGGCTCTTCTCTCCATTCCAGTTACTGCAATGGGTGTGCCTGGCGGGGACTCCTTTCAACACAGGCCAGTAGGATTATGGGGTTGGGAAGGGGCCATGTCTGCCCGGGCTTGCGAGGGCAGAAGCAGCCTCAGAGGTTGTTCCTGCTCTGCCTATCCTCGAGCCTGTTTTTTAGGATCTCCAGCTAATTGCCACCCTTGTCACCACACACTTTCTCTCTGCCTCCCCTCTGCCCAAACACTGTGGCTTTCTCTCCGCAGCATCCTTGCCTTGCTGCCTGTTTGATACTTAGTGATGATGAAAAGGAGCAGCTTCCAAGCTCACTTCCCATGCCAAAGCTTTGCATGTGTCATGCCCCCCTCTCCTTTCAGCTTCCTTTCCTCCCCACTTGAGCCAGTTGTTCCCCATCTAACTGCAGTATCAGTCTGTACCTAAGTGACAATGCATGAAATTCGCCACAGACACATGAGAGAGGTGATACAGAGCAGTTTTTTGGAAAGCCAGTGCAGGTATAAGGAATCACATAAAAACCCCTTCAACTTCAGAGCAGTTCAGGGAACCATTTTTCCCCTTCCAATTTCTGACTGGCATCAAAGTTGATATGGCTTTGCCTGCCAAAGCCTGAAATGTACACAAACTACTCAGATCCAATATCTAAGAGTCATCAAACTCCATCCAGAGAAACGTCATCAAGATAATGTCAGGATGTCAGACAGATGCTGTTACTGGTATACATGTTGCCATGACCCAGCATGTCCCTTCATCCTCCTGGATGACTCTAGGTCCCTGGGGATGTGAAACACCTGCTGATCAGGTCTATATAAACATGAGGGTGCTTCCCTTGGCTACAGCTTTAGCACCACGTGGGGAGGTCAGCAGACTCAGGCCATTTGCTGTTGAGTTGCCTGACTGCCTCTGCAGAGGAGGCCCAGAGGGTCTGTATTCAGGTATGCAGGCACAAGGTACCCCTTCCACTAGTGGCTATCCCAAATTTAGGCAAGGTAGTCAATACCAAAGACTGCCTAAGGCACAAAGCACTCTGCTCTTCCAGCACATCTCAAGGTGGCTGTCATGAAAGATCCCTTCCAACACAAACCATTCAATGATTATTGCTTTCAACATCTCTTTTTGCTGTTTACCTATTCCCAGCCTTGTGCTGCCATCAGTGGAAGGAGCATGTCTCACTCTCCCCAGCCTGGAGCAGCTGAGATGTAGCCACATGCTGCCTTCTGACACATCAGTGACAGCAGATGAGTCCAAGAGAGAGGCAGCAAGGCTGGAAAGCTAGGAGCAGACTGTCTTAACAGAACCCATCGCCTGCAGCCCAGCACATCCCCACCAGACAGCACATGCTAGATAAAACCAGGCCTTTCCTTCACACACCAGAAAATGCCATTGTTGGCACAAGTTCAAGCCAAAATCACCTTGGGATGTCTAGCGTCTTCTGCCCACTGAACAGGTCAGCAATGGAACTGCTGCTGCCGCCAGTAATGCACCCAACTGCATGGGTCTCCCACAGCCCCAAAACTACTTTCCTCTCATCTATCCTCTGCTGAAAAAAGGATGTACTGCTCCTTTAAATGTGGTGCATGTTAAAAAAAAATTGACAAGCTTCCTCACTCTCAAAAGAGTGAGAAATTTTCATTGATTGATTTCTTCATGGCTTCTTAAACAGATAATTAATTCACCGTGAACCTGCGGACACACCGTCGTGAGTCGTTAATATTGTAAATTCACATATACTTCAATAATCGCCTGACCCCCCCGTCACCCCGAAAAACAGATAGCTGTGCAGCGAGGAGGAGGGGAATGGGGGGGAATCGATTTTCGAAGACATGAAGGGATCACCCAGCAAAGGGAAGCTATTGATTCTCTTTTATAAGACACCGCTATAATATTTATTCTTTTGTAAACAGAATTAACCCAGCATCATGGGTCATTCCTATCGAACAACTTTCCTCTCATGTGCACAGCAATGCTGATTGTATCAGATGAGGTAGAAACATCCAAACCGCACCACCCACCCTGGCCTGCGCTTCAGCATCCGCTCCTCTCATGCTTGCTGGGTCTCACTACCATGGCACAAACCCAGCTGGCACTGGGGCCACTCCGTGCCAGCCATGCACAGGTATTAGTAGCCTGGGAAGCAGCCATGCTTTTGTGGCCATGTGCTGCTGGCACCAAGGTGATCCTTGGGCTGGGATGGAACTCCTGTGGCTGGAGCTGCAGACCCAGCACACATGGAAGACTGCTGAGCTGAGGCTCCCCACTGCCAACAGCTGCTAACAAAGGAGATGAGAGGGAGAGCTACAATACGAGGAACTTCTTTTCATCTCATAATCACCTCCTATTTTACAGAGGTTGTTTCCCCTTATCAGAGCTGGAATATCAAAAGTGTCAAGGTAAAGCAGGCTTCTGGGTTACTTGTCCCAAGGAAGAGCAAACAAGACAAGATTTAGCCAGAAAAGGATCTACAAATGCTGGATGAAGCTGTTCATCTTCCTTGTATGCATCTGTATAAATATGGCGTCTCACTTCTCCATGGAAGATTAGCCACACATGGTCACTCAAGTTTCCCAATAGGACAAGTCAGATTAGCCTAAAGTTACACCAGGGGAGGTTCAGGTCGGATATTAAGAAAAACCTTTTCTCAGAAAGAGCAAAGAAGCATGGGAACAAGCTGCCCAGGGAGATGGTGGAGTCAACATGCCTAGAGCTGTTCAAAAACCTGTAGAGATGGGGCACACAGGGACATGGTTTAGTGGGCAATACTAGTAGTACACAGTATTGGTGGTAGGTAGATGGCATGACTGGATGACGTTAGAAGTTGTTGGTCCTTAGAAGCAGTAAAGCTGCTTCTGCTAAGTTCTTTGAGGTACCAAACAAAGCTTTGTGAGCAACATCAACAATCACATATAGGAAAAAGATAACTCGCCCAACTAGCAATAGGGTCTCTGGCTACAGAACACCCCCTCTCAGGAAGTAGCCCTCATCCAGGAGATATTCTCCTTCCAGAGCCCAGCCCTTAAATGAGAGAGGGGTGGGCCCAGCACCCACCCCTTTCAGTCATGTGGGTGGCACAGGTGAATTGCTTGCACCTGAGCTTCCTGGGCTGGCCATTCCATACACCAGGGGCTTAATCATCAATCAGTTCAAGCCTTGACATAACAGTTTCCTTACAGAGGTCTTCTCCAACCTTCAGGATTCTATGATTTTTTTCATTTCAAATTCTTAAAGATTTGAGTTTGTGAGACATCTTTGTGTAACACCAAACTGTGTTTTGTGTAGAAATCTTTGCCTTGGGTACCTTCACACTTGATGTCTAGAGAAGTCTGGTGGCTCTGAAACTCCTGGTTGAAATGCTATTAACTACCACCAAGTAACCCCAAAAAAAGACAGAAACTGCAATTAAATATGGGCTTCCTTTCATATACCTCCCAAACATGAAACAGCTCTTTCCAGCAACGTCTTCCAAATAACATCTAATTCCAGGAGCTGCTTTTTGCACAAGTCACCAAAACATCACAAAAAGCATGTTTTAGATTACAAAACAACGACCAACAATCTTGGCCATGTCTCATGGGCCAAACCCATATCTAAGCACCCCACTGCCTGCTGCACAAAGGGAAGGCTTGGGGGAGGTTCAGCTGTGAGCGTTCTAGGGCTGAACCCCTTACAAGGGCTTCAAGCTCTCTGGCCCCACCACTTGGGCTATGGCAACACACCAGGCAGGACATGTTTGCTTTATGCTGGGCTGGCAGTAGGGACAGACCTGTGTCTGCCCCTGTGGCAAAACCCTGGACATGCCAAGCCCCTGGCGCTCCTGCTGGCTTCCATTTGCCTCTCTCCCATCCCGGCTGAGAGCCAGGGCAAGTGAGAAAGGCCCTAAATTGTGTCAAAGAATTTAAAAGCAGTGGGGGGAGGCCAAGGGAGGCCAGGCAGCAGTGGAGGGGCAGGCGCGGGCAGCGGAAGCCCTAATTAAAAGTTGGGCCACAGGCGGGCAGGGCTGCCATTCAGAGGGCTGACAAAGGGAAGGTCTGTGGAGCAGAACTGGGAGGCAGTGAAAAGAGAGGGCCCTGCAGTGCCCCTCGCCCACCAGCCAGTGCCCCAGCTCACAGCACCCGGCTGACCACGGCCACTCCTGCTGCCATTCTCCCTCCTCTTCCTCCCAGCCTCCCCTCACCCCAGTACACATGGGAAGCTGTGAGGCACTGCCAAGCATGGGACACTGAGGGGAGGCCTGGCAGGTGGTGGGGAGAAGGAGGAGAGTGGGGAGCGCCAGCCCCCCAGGTCAGCCTCCAGCTCCCTGCAGCCAGACAAGCGCCTTTCCACTCCATCAGCGCCCCTGAATGCATTAATTAGCCCCCAAGCCTGGTGCTGGGGAATGCCACACCAGTCATATGACAGCCATGAGTGGCCTGCCCCTCCCCACAGCCTTGGGTGGGACATGGTGGAGGGAAGGCTGGGCTCTGCTGGCCCCAAGGGGTGGAGGGGGCTGCCCAGCCCTGCTCTCTCTGAAAGTGGAAGCTATAAAGGACTTTTTGGGGAAAACAAACAGGAGGCCCTGAGCTTGCAGAAGGGCAGCCAGTACATCACAATGAATTTGGTGTTCTTTCCAAAACAAAGGCTCTTTACAGCTTTAAACATGTTTTCATAGTAGTGCAGAGAAAGAGCAGCAAAGCGTCATCTGAAGGGCCCCCCATCTCCTGCCCTTTTGTCTTCCCTCCACACCTCTCAGCATGCCTTGCCTCCTCTCGTTTTATCGCCAGCACTCTCCACTCTTCAGCCTCTTTCTTGCTCTCAACTCACATTTTTCTCCTCTGTCACATTAGCTTTGCTTTCTAGGGTCTTCCCAAGACTTCACTGCAAGGCATCAGTGCTGCAGAGACAGCCCCCAACAATCCCATAACAGATACGCCGTGTGGGAAAGCTTGTAGCTACAGGACAGCTAGCACAGTGGCCACACTTTAAAAGGCTACTTCTGATGAAGCGTTCTCTGTAGCTCTGGCCTCTTTCCCCTGGATCTGAGCAACATCAGATTCAAGCCTTAGCAGTGATCACCTTGTTACAGGTCCCAAGGTGGAGGGTGAAAGAGGACCATACGCTTCAGATCAAACAGGAATCCCCAGGTTCTATCAGTGGCTAAACCAGAGCTACCTGGTCTTCTGTACATGAAGAACAAGACAGCTCAGAGACTCAACAGGCTTTGCTTGCCTAGGAGGCTGAGATAGCAGGCAGTTATATGAGACTTTGGACTAGTGAAAAGACTAATGACTAGTGAAAGAGCCAGGGGAGAGAACTGTGGGTGATTTTCACATCTGAAGATCAGTTCAGGACTTCCTCCCACCCCCCTGTCCTGCAAACACAATGGTGATGGCCATCAGCTTTGATCGCATCACAATTTCTGCCATGAGCCAGTTTGGGCAGAATGCATCTTGGTGCACGCCTACACCTCCATGTGATACCTTCTCTTTCTCTCCTCTGGGCTCTGCAAACAGAAAGATCAGAGATCACATATCCCTGCGGTAAACGTGCACATCTTGCTCAGCTAATACATACCAGTTAAACCAGGCCTTTTGTTCCTGTGCCGATACAAAAAAGACATATCAGTTGATTTAGCTGGCTGTGCTATTGAGCTTAAGAAGTCTTCAGCTCTCCATCATGGTGCATACAGCCCTTCCAGCAGAGTAGTGCCTTTCACTGGCTCTCAGGAACACACTATAAACTTGGAAGGAAGCTGACATGCTGATGGAGAAAAGGCAGCACGGTATGGTGGAATAAACAGCAGGCAGCAAGCCAGTGCCATTGATTAACCATCTCACCTTTGATTTTCCTTCCCCTTCATCTTCTCTATTCAGCTTTCAGTGGCTTCCAGATGGGGCTCTTTCCCACCTGTACACCCTAGGACCCTGAAAACTACTGCAAGCTGGGAAGCCTCACAGGAACTCAACAACCCTTGCAAGAATGTAATTGTCTTCAGAGCTAGCAGTGCCGGCATGAGACTGCCTTCAGTAGGAACAGACTTTCCACCATCACACGCCTCACCCAGGTGCACAACTTCGTTTGCAAAGGCCCAAGGGAGTGAAACAGCTCTGAAAGGCCTTAGGAGAAGGGAAATTGCTATCAGACTCCTGTTGACTCCACAGCCCACCAAGGAGGCTGCTGGCTTCTACAGGCCATCCCCCATCTGTTGGAATAGCAGGAAGTTTTGCTTTAGCAATAAAAAATAAAAAATGCTGGAGTCCAACTGGTGACTGAAGTCTGGTGCCAGGCTCTGCTGCAGAGACATCACAGCTGCTTACAGTGCCTGCTCTGAAAGAGGTGCTCATTAAACATTTGCCTTGGGTTTATTTTCCCTGTTCACTATACCCAAGCATTCACAACAAAAAATTCATAAGGGAAAGCTGCAAATCAAAAGTTTGATTTCATTAAAACAAATGCAACCAGCCATCCGACTATGAACTCTTCTTCCTTTGCCCTCTGGTTTTTATTTAGCCTTTAGGGCTTACTTTGAAAAGCTCATAGCCACATGGTCTAGAAGTGATTTTTATTTTCTAATTGAAAAAACTCAGATTTTCATGACCAAAAAAAAAAAATCAAGCTTTTTTATAAGATCCCAAGCAGTCAATACACTCTTCTCCCAGCAAAACCACCTCAAGTTGCAGAGAGGGTAATTCTCTAAGATGGATTCTTTTGGTGAAATTCTTCCCTTTTTGCTAGGTCTTGATACCTTCAACCGAGACACCTTCAAGCAATATACTCAATAGCCACAAATATTTTTCATGCATGAGCTGCTATCAGGAAGACATCAAGGCTGAGGAGTCATCCTGGACTCTCAAAACCCAGAACGCAGACTGTTCAGACTGCTTGGAGGAAGGCTCTCACCAGCAGGATGATAACACTAGTACTGTGAGCAGGACTCAGAAATGCTCACATCCAGATGTTAACAACATGTCAGATCTCCAAGAGGACTGGGAAGTCTGTGGCCCATAACTTAGACAGCACCCACAACTTTATGCCACTTGACTCAATAGCATGAGCTCTTTCCTCACTGGATGCCAGTGAGCTGCACCTGAAGGTGAAGGTGTTTGTAAAGCTCATTTAGCATGTTCCTCACCTTACCCTGAAGTCTGGGAAGTCTTGGCTAGTTGTAAGCCCAGCTAATGCCATACCAAAGTCTGAACCTCCTAGTACTACACTTGGGAAACCTGTGCTCCCTAGGCACCACTGCTCTGCCGTACCCCATGCCATAGCATCACCATGCAGCATCCATGGGCACCCACTGTTTCCTGGTGATGACCTTGCTCTCAGTGGTTCAGTTGTCCCCACATTACTCCTTCTTGGCATGGCCAGCACCAAGCCCATTTCCTCTGGCTCTCTGGGCACCTGGGGGGAACTCAATGCAAAACCATGCTGTGAAGCACTGACACAGATCGATCCACAAGCCGCCCCTGATGTTCTCCACTTCTGATTGCTACATTTTTTGTGACAAATTGATAAACTGCATCTCCACTCAGTTAAAGATTTGATCTCGCTCTCTTAATCCGCTATCAATAAGATATTAATCGTGCACCCGACCCGTTCTGTTCCCCGTCTGCCTGCAAATCCAATAATCATTTCAGAATTCACAGCCGAGTGGGGCACTCCCTTCAAACAATTAATTTCATGGGAGTCTCATTTATTTTCCCTGTAACCCTCTCCCCCCTCCACCCCTCTGCTGCTTGCTTGGCTGTCCCCTTCTCTCTCCCAGTCTACATACTTCCCACTGAAATTCCTGCTCAGCAGAGCCAGGAGGTGGGAGTGCACCTTACACCGGGAACCTCAGAGATCCTGCTCAACTCCCTTCCATTTGCTGCTCCACAGAGCTGATTAAACACCCCCTAACCTTGTTCCCAAACATCTCTAAAGGTGAGGGCCAAATTTAGCCCATAGCTAGCACTGCAGCCAGCCACGCAGTGAGGAAGTGAGCAACATCTGCATGCTCACCAGCTGGAGCTGCTGGCAAGATGCAGGAGTGAGCCACAAATGACATCCCAAGCTGCTCTCTTCCTCCTTCCCTTCCAACATCTATACAAATGGCCCCAGTGACCTAAGGCATGCTAGACTCATCCACTCGTGGCATCATGGCAAGGTCATGACAAAGAGTGAAGGGAACTTCAGGGCCCTTGCACAAGCACTGCCTCCCTCCCTCCCAGGTCACACCAGTACACTCATTCCACAGACAGAAGGGAGAGCTCCCATGGCATCAAGTGTGTGCTATGTGTGTCACTGCCATGCACTCACCACAGTGATGGGAGGAAAAGAGAGTCCCTAAAATGGGGACAGATGAACTGATGACAGTAGAGCTTTATCAGCATATCCTTAACATGTTCTCCTAACAGACTGTATTCCTGTATGTGTGCTTCTTTATTTGGACTTAAACATGGTCTAGTGGATGGCAACCACTTCCACAGTAGGGGGGCTGTAACCAGATCTTTAAGGTCCCTTCCAACCCAAGCCATTCTATGATTTTATGATTCTATGGTTTTAGAGCTTTTATCTCTTCCCTGCTATTCAAAGCGGAACCAGGCTTCTTGGCCAGCTGTGCTCTCATCACACTATCCCCACTCTGTCCAGCTTCTTCTGGCATTGTATCTCAACAGCCAGTACATTTCAGACAATGCGGATAGGAAAGTTAGTCTATGCAGTATTTATAGCCACATTGTATGGAGACAAAAACACAAATTAGCCAGACACAAAAATCAGCATCATTTCTGTGCCAGACTCGCTACCACAAGTGCTAGAGACCAAACACAGAGCCCATGGGGACATGAAATATTTCAGCAAGCACCTCAGAACATGCACAGTCTTCAACTATCCACACAAAAATACGAGAAGCCCAAGAGTGTTCCTGACTGCCAAAGAACTCCCTCTGATGCGTGACTTTTGCTTCATCCTCTTCCTATTCTTCGTCCTTTTCTTCAAAAGCCACAGAGACAGAAGCGCTGTGATCAGATGAGAAGGGCTGTGAGAGCGGCGCTGTCACTGGCAATATCCGCTGCCGACATTGGCAGGAAGGCCGGAGGAAAGAGCATCTTTGCTTCTGTGCTGGGACAAGAGCAGTGCTCTGACAAGCTCTTTAAGCTCCCCAGGCTCCAGAAAATGCTGCGCAAAGTGTTTTAGCAACAAAAGTCTTGAGAAGAACAAACACTCTAATCCCTTAATGAGCCGGCTGATCCCCCATCTTGGCTCTGGTTTCTCTAAAGAGCCACACGCTCCCCTCCTCCCCAGCCCCAGACCCCTCTGGAGCAACCCACCGCGGTCGCCTCAGAACCGATTCAAGGTGCTCTTCTGGTCCAATCCAATTACCCTGCATCCTGCTGGGCGGCCCCACAGACCGACGGCTCTTTCAGGGCCGAGTCTTATGGCCTGTTAATCCTCCCCTCATTAAGAGACCTTGTTCCTCCCTCCTTAGAAATAGGAAAGAAAAAAAAAATAAGCCCACGCTGGGAAAAGTTTATGCAACAAAGCCCCAAAACGGAGCATGAAAACTGGTCCACAAGCTCCAGGGGTATCCCTGGCTTCTCCTACCCCCAAATGCCGAGCCCTGCATAGAACCTGGCTCACAGGTGGAGAGGATGAGCATGTAGCAAGCTCTCACAGTGTTCTTGCACCGTAGCTTTATTGGCATCTCTTTAATGAGCCTGTCATTAAGCTAGGAGGAAGCTGGGTGGGAGGGTTCCCATAAAACAAAGGCTCACAGCTAATGAACGCAGCATCAGGGGAAAGGAGCAGCAGTTGTACTTGGTCATGCAGGGCTGAGCTGGCCTTCTCCAGCCTGGCAAGGACAGGGCTCCTCCTCGCTGGAAGAGAACATGTTGGAGCAGCCCCCTCTGCCATCCACCCCTCCGGTCCCACACAAGTGACAGTGATTGAGGTGTCCCCAGCCCAGACAGCGGCCATTCACTCCACTGCAGAGCCCTCCTCGGTACTGAGCTGAGAACTCAACCAGCTGCAGCCACCTCCTAACAGGTGTTGTGCCGCCTGCCTCGGGGTGAAGCTGCTCCTGTCTCTTCTGCTTTCACGAAACCCAGCAGTTTCCCTCCAGTTGCTCGTGAAGTCTGACCAGTTCTGATCTGAATCTGCCAGTCTTACTGTAACCACTACTATTGCTGCTGGTGCTCATTAGCCAACTGTTAAAGTGTAAAAAAGATCTACATATGTACAAGCTAATCTGTCCCTGCAGAAGGTGCCATCAACTCACCCTATTCCATGGAAAATGAGAAAATTCAGTAATAATGAGAAAATATTTCAGCAACTACATTTTGTAAAATAAATTGTGATTCTGATTGACTTTGTGTGGTAAGCTGGTTGACATCTCCACAGTGTATCAGAGAGCAGAATTTCAGTCCCAAATCCAGGAAGCGTTAAAAACATTGCTGAGGATGCAGACAGACCTGGGAAATCTATATACATAGGTAGAAGATAATGAAAATAGGGTTATGTAGGATAACAGCAGGGACTGTTCTCTAAAGATAAGGAGATAAAAATCAAGTACAATGAAATTAAGGGAGTAACATCATGGTGAGATCCACCAGGATTCTGAAGCTTGCTCTGAGGAAGCAGGGCTACAGGGAATATTTCAGTGCCAGAAGTGCCTGAGCAGATGTTGTGCCTACTGTAGGTAGCAAAGGGCTTGGGAAACCACAGCTTTGTTCTTGGCCCTGAGAGCAGCTCACAGTACAGCATCACTGCAGACTAGCTGTGGTACATGATCAGGATGAGAGGGAATGGCCTCAGGTTGCACTAGGGAAGGTTTGAGCTGGATATTAGGATATCAGAAAGAGTGGCAATGCATTGCATCACACTGCCCAGGGAGGTGGTGGAGTTACTGCTCCTGGAACTGTTGAAGAAGAGAGTACACGTGGCACTGAGGGACATGGTTAGTGGGCATGGTGGGGTTGGAGTAGATGATCCTAATAGTCTTTTCCATCCTTAATGATTCAATCAGTTTGTGACCAGATGCAGTCCCATACAGTCAGCATAAGGAAATCCTTTGCCAAATCTAGCCCAGCTAGCCAGCCCCTCAGTTAGAGGTAATACAAGCATTGTGACTTTCTGTTCCCACATGAATAATTCTTCAAATTCTCTTCTGAATTTGAGGCAGCCTCACAATTCACTTGAAAGCAACCACAGCGGCAGTCAACCTCCCTCCTGGGAGCTGTAACATGCATGGAAAGGGGAAAGGGGACACAACCACTAGAGGGGAATTGCTCATTTCTGTGAGGTGGGTGGCTTTCTCCAGCTGGAGCTGACCCACATGTCTGTGAGTCAGGCTCTGCTCTGGCTGTGCACTATCAGGAACAGCTATTAAAATGCACCTGCTATGAAACTCTGATGCAATGGAACTCAGGATTGCACGTGGAAAAGAAGAACTTAAGTGATATCAAGGGTGACTGTGAGATCTCAAAATTTTGCCATGGATGGAAACTGGGACACTGACTTTGCATTTTCACAGTTTGTATTGGAATGTGTTTTTCATGTAAGAATCAACAGAGAGTGAACATATTAAGCTGGAAACAACATTTTTCAGTGGAGTTTTAAGTATTTTGAGGGAAGGAAAGTTTTTCAAATTTCTTTTTTCCCTCTCAGCAGAAAAATTCCTTACCAGTCTTTCATGGGCCCCAGGGAGGAGAACTGCATGAACTAATTGGGCATTATCTCAGTCTTCTCCAATTTCTCTGCTGTCACACAGCCTGCTTTTTTGACCTATGCCAAGAGAAACAACATTGGCATGCATCCTTTTTGGCTTTGACGGAGCCTGTTTCTGCTCTGCTCTCTTCTACTGATTCTTTCTAGTTATGCCATCTCATCCGTTCACTCTGCACATGCACATTTAACACCATCATTACAACAGAGAAGATTAGATATCAAACTCACCCTTTCCCATGTAATGCTGCTTGTTTCTTGTTCATTGTACTTCCTTCAATAGGGCCAGTGGAACTCAGCCACTCCAGATCACATTTGTTAACCACCAGGCAGGTTCAATTTCCATCCTCTCTTTCTGAACCCAGCCATCTGCAAACAACTGCTTTGCTCAAGAATTTGGTCTCTCCCTGCCCACTGGTTGTCTGATATCAGCTGATAATTCCCCATCCATTGTTTGAAATGATTTGTTAAATCAGTTCTGTGAGCTAAACTATTCAAACTATCTTCATCAGCTTTGAGTGGATTTAAGGGTAATGCACTCCATTTCTTTCCATGTGGATCTTCACATCTGAAGTCAGGTATAGGGTGAGAATCTTGGATTTTTAAAAATAATACCATTTTTCTAATAATTCCCACTAAATTTTACAAAGAAAAACCTTTGTCATAAATACCTTTGCTAGTAAACATCTCTACTAGGGCACAATCAGAAAACACACATCTAAGAGAAAAACCCCAAGGAAGTTTGTTACAGTACATTTATGGGAAATGTTTTCTGTATGATAATCAAAATCATTATATGCTGAGCTCAGTAATGCTACTGCAAACACAGCCCTGGTCCTTTGACACCTCACCGAATGCTGAGAGCTCTGGGCTTGATCCAGCAAAATATTTAAGCACATGAGCAGCTTAAGAAATGAAGTGTGTGGTTAAATATCTAGCTAGATCAGGGCCAAAACATTTGGCATCTCACAAGATTGCTCCATAAAAATGCTTTTCATTATAAAAAAAGTTCCATTTCTCATCAAAAAAATAGATTAGGAATTACCAGTTTCCTTTTCAGATGCAGTTTAACATGGTTGTCTAACTTAATATCATCCCTTAAACTCTTCTCTCCATGAGCACTTTTTTAGGGGATGGGTTCTTCCTATACATCGTCATTCAGTTACACTGCAAAGCTCATTTCTTGCTGAGATCTCAGCCCAGGAAGCCCATATGGTTCTGACCAGCCCCCTCAGGTCTCCTCAGTATGGAGGAAACGAATATTATGCAAAGACTCATTTGTTGCAAGGAACATTTTCCAAAATATTGTTTGTAGCGGGAGGTCATGAGCTGGGCCAGATTTGCAGGCCAGTCACACATGTTTAAGCCAGACTTGCTCTCTCTCTTTGTCAAACAATTACTTGCACTGTGGTTAGCACAGAAGACTGTGAGATAGAGATCAGAGCCCTCTGTGCTAGCTACCAGCATGAACGCAGAGTTACTGTCCCCCTGAACTTCTGTCTAAATGCCACCAGGTACAATGGGAGCCCATGGGGCAGGGAGGTATACCAGTATCTCCTGGAACAGATAAATCAAGAGGAAGTCAAGCCAAGCTAGATGGTCTTTTACTGAATCCTCCCTCCTGGGGCCATAAATAGCTCTTTCTCTGGTGACCCTCCACCTCCACAGCTCTTCCCCACCTCCAACCCGCCCTGCGCAGGCTGCTCCTTGCCCTCTGCAGATCATTGTCTCCCTGCTAATTGCAATGTCTAGGAGGAACAGGTCAGCAGCTTCAGGTGAAAGCCAAAAAGCGGTTAATAAGTAAATGATAATCTAAAAAAAAAAAAAAAAAAAAAGTTACAGAATGAGCCTGTTTCTTGCCAGGATTTGCCTTGAAATTTGGCACCCACAAGTATCCTATTGCAAAAGGGCTCAAGCTCTTTTTCTTTCCTTGTCCCAAAACTCTGACGGTAAAATGGATGCAACCTGGGGTTCTGATTCCAAAAAGTTTGCATGTGTGCACGTGTGACTGTTCTGGTTCTTGCCAGCATGGAGACTGAACTTACAGCCACACTGTGGGGCTATACCTATTTCGCTAAATAAAACAAAGCCAGGAAACAGTGCATCCCCAAATCATCCATAGTGTTTAATTAACTCTAAATTCCTTGGCTTGGAAATAGATCAGTCTCTGAGGCTGCACCTGGCCATGATCTGGGGAACTGAGTGTCCCACTGGGTGGTAAGGAGAGACTCCCAGTGCCACACCAGCATGCCACACACCCCTGGACATTGCTATATGCTGCAACACCACGTCCTCAGCTTTGTATCAAACAAAACACCATTCTGGGGGGCTGCTGCACACTTTTCTTGCTATTTCAGTCTTGTCTAAGTGTAATGTGGATATGGACAGACAATGCTGCTAGTTCTGTGAGCTACAGAACAGCTCCTGTCTGCTACATTTGGAGAGCCAAAGCAGAACTCATTCCCAACTCCAGCAACAAGCATCAGCCAGGCAGCCCAAAACACCCCCCAGGACACCACCCCGGGCTGTCACCCTGCATAAGGAGATGCTGAGGCTCCTGCCTGAGTCCCTTGTGATCCTGCTCCATCCCAGGAGGAGGTGCTGTAGGATGATGGCCAGACTCCTCCACTCCTGCCTTTGTGAGCCTAACCCTGTGGGGTCTTGTATTCCTTTGAAACCCGAGTTGTGTTGATGGATATATTTGCTGGATGCCTCCCATCTCTCCTGAGCACAGCCTGCCCTGTCTGGAGGTTCTGTGAGGGAGAGGGGTCTGGAGTTTAAGAGCGTTATTGTTACCAGAGGAAGGAATTTTCAGTCCTATAAATCAGAGGCAGGCAGCAGTAGGGCCAGCATACTTGGACTGTGTGAACAAACTTCATTTCCTGGGAGACTGGCCTTCAATCACCCTCTGTCATACTCCACTGATCAGAGGTGGACATGAGAGGAGTTCATTAAGGTGGAAGAAAAATAATATAATAGGTCCTCCTCATGCATGCACTATTCCCGACCCCTGGGGGTGGCAAGGCACCCCGTGGCGGTGCTGAGATCCAAAACACACATGCGCACAAGGAGGCGCTCACCCTGGGTGCGCTGGTATTCCTCTCCCTAAGCAAATTTCCTTCTAAAAAGGGACACCTTGAACATAGCTGAGTTTTTTCTGGCTACTTTTCAGATGAACTCAGTTCCACTGTCTGTTGACTCGCTTTGTAATTCTTGGCTGCACTCTACCGGAGAAGGATTGGGCCCAACACTCAGCACAAAAGGAATCAACAATTTGCTGAGCAAACCAGAAAGCTCAAAGCTCTCCTTGTTGGTTTTGCTTCCTGACTTTCTAAAAGGATGATTGATGTGCTGTTTTTTGTTTTTGTTTTTGTTTTTTAATTTTACTGTTTTGTTGTTTCTCCTTGCCTTCCTTCAACCCTACTGATTTCAAAACTGGTCATAATTACTGAATCATACAATCATTGAGATTGCAAAAGACCTCTCAGATCATCTAGTCTCGCCGTCCAACTTCCACCAATATTGCCCACTTAACCACGTCCCTACGTTTTTCAAATTAACCACATCTACATGTTTTTCAAATTAGGAAAAGAGAAGAGGATGACAAAAAGTGAAAAATAAATAAATAAATGGATAGATATAGTGAATGAAAACAGAAACTTTTTTGAGTAAGAAACGTGGGAAAAAAAATTCAAAGGTGACAAGTGATAATGAAAAGCTTAGTGTTCTCAGGAACTAATAGTAAGTTTCTGTATGGATGCACAGAAAGGAGCTCTAGAGGGCCTGGGAGCTGTTGTCTTCTGAGCTCAGCTGGGTTGAGCACATCCCATTTGTATGCTTTTTGCAGAAAGCAGAAATGGAAAAAAAAAAAAAGAGAAAAATGTTTTGTTTTGTTTTTGTTTTTTGCCACTTTGAAAACACTTCTCTTAACTGTTCCTATGTTGACAAACTACTAATACAGTTTGGACCATGGGACTATACCAAACAACTCTTGCTATTTTTGAAGTGCTGCCTGAATCCAGTTTGAGACAGGCAGACAGATGGTGTTCTCTCTACTCCACCTTCTTGGTAAATGGAGGCACTCGTAGTTCAGTGAGCTCCTCGTTTGAATCGATGCCTCCTGGCTGTGCTGCTGGACTCCCCTCCTGGAGAAACTTGAGGTTGCAGCCAGGCAGGGGAGGAAGCAGGCAGTGGTTTCAGCAGTGCCACCTTTAGATCCCATGTCTTGATTCTTCACCTGACATCCATCCAGGGAACAAGAGGGGAATTTTGTACCAAGGAAATTCCTTTCCTTGTGATCTCTCTTGAGAAACATGTTTTCCAAGTCGTATTTAATCATCCCAGAAAATGCTGGAGGGTATTCTCAGAAGGTTTCTGAGAACTGTTGCTGCATAGAAAACATTTAACTATGTGGTATCAATGTCTTCTCCAGAGAGCTCCAGTGGACATTTCAGTGGCATTTGATGAATAGCTAGTGAAGGATCTCATGGGCCTCCTACATGAAAGATGTTGTAGGAAAACAGGACTATGGGATGACTTTTCCACCTTGGCTGTTCATCACCAGCCAGGCTCTTTGCAAACCTTTTATTTAGCACATGAAATCTCTCTGACCAAACATTTTATGCTAATGTCTAAAATGACAGCTGTGCTGTTGTTAATGGATGTACATTTCTGTTGTCTTTGATGCTGTTTAGCATGTCTGCATTAAAGAGAAGTTCGCTGGGTTTGTTGATAAGTGCCAGAGAATGAGGATGAATGACCTCCAGGCTTTGCTGGGCTGAAAAGCAAAGGGAATAAAAAACTGAGCTAAAAAGCCATGGCCATTACTGCAGCAAAGAGGTGAGGAGCACACATTACTGGTTGCTGCACTGGGGCACACCAGCCTGGGTGAAGGGTCTGTGGCTGAAGATATCCAAGGATGCTATCAGAAGAAAGAAACTAAACAAATGAAGTGCACCCCCTATACCCAAACGCAGCGATACGACCCAACCCACTCCCACTACATCAGAGCTCTGTTTGGGTCATTAGTGCTTGTTTTAATTTATTTAGCCAATTTTATCGCTGGAAACACACAGTGATTTACAACCTTTCCTGAGTGCACAGATTAATAAGCCTTCTCCTCACTTCCCCTAGAGACAATTAGCACATAGCCATGATGGGAAATGACTATGAGGAACACACAGGCAATATGCTGAGAGAGCGAGCCATGAGGCTGAATCCTGCCTACGGACAAGGTCACCTGAAAGCCTCCACCCCTACTCAAATCTTCACCTGGAGTAAAAAGCTCCCCCTGCCATGGGGCTGGGCAGAATGTGCAAAAAAGTGCAGTGAACAGCTCAGATACATCTGGCTATGGGGAACAGAGCATGAATGCAGACAGAGAGCTGGGGTCCATTAACAAGAAAGAAGGAGACCTTAGCCTCCTGCCATTCTGTGTGTGCCCTCAAAGCCCCTTCTGCCTGCCTGGGCTGCTCCTGCTCTTTGAGATAAGCACAGTTCCTTACTGTGTCCTGACAATGTGCATGCTGTGTGGGTGGACAAGCCAAACACACTGTGCAGGAGTAAATCCTAAACACTGAAGCATGCGTGGGGACAAGGAGGGATGCAGGGACCTCTCTGAAGGCCGCAAAATCAAATCCTTGCCTCTCTGTATTTCTCAGGAATGACAGCAATCACTGTGACACATGGCCCTCCCTGCACTGTCAGGCAGCTCCTCCTCTGCAAGCTCTTGTAAAGTCCTGGATTTTAAAACTGGCACCAAATATTCAAATTCACTATTTCACAGTCTAAGGGAAGAGAGGTAACAAGACTATGCTGGCAGCTTTGTCACATTTCCATCTGTTTGGGTTTTTTTAGTATACTGAAGTTTACTTTCCTCTGGTTTGTCAAGTCAAAAATACTTTTGTTCTCCAAAACACAACAAGATCCAGATCTTGAGGGAGAAAATCTTTGAAAATGTTATCCAAAATTTTAGAAAGGTTTGCCATTCTACTTACTGCCCTCAGCAGACACTTTGCAAAGAAGGTGAAAAGAAAAACTCCACTTTATAAGCAGGGAAACTGAGTCACGTATAGCTGTATGCCCTTTGCCTTCCCTGCAGCTGCAGCTCACAATTCACACCACAGTGGCTTTGCACTTAGAATCATAGAATCACGGAATCATTAAGGTTGGAAAAGATCTCTAAGAGCATCTAGTTCAACCATTCACCTACCACCAGTACAGCCCACTAACTACATCCCTCAGTGCCACATCTCCTCATTTCTTGGACACATCCAGGGACAGTGACTCCACCTCCTCCCTGGGCAGCCCATTCCAGTGCACTGCACTCTTTCTGAAGAGAAGAATTTTTTCTTAACATCCAACCCAAACCTCCCCCTAGGGCAACTTGAGGCCAAATAACTTAAATAACTCTGCTATGGTTCTCCTCTACCATTCAGGCCCAGGGACTGTGTTGTCCTGGCAGGATGTCCATGGCCATCCATGGAGCTTATTGGCACAGCAAGGTCCATAAGGATCCCTGTAAGGGCTGTTTCTAGGGCTCCCTTCAAGATATCAGTGAAGAAACCAATTTCTCTTCACACAGGGACCCTGTGCTTTCTTGGCAGCATCTCATCTTTCCCATTGCTCAGACACCCCACGGTGCTTCCGCCCCTATTCTCCATGGATTCCATCCTCCTTCCCGTGCAGCCTGTGGTGACAGCAAGACATCAGCGTTTTGCTCAAGCTGGGGAGGCCGAGGGAGCAGCTCGTGTGGCACAAGTACACTGGGTTGTCCCTCCCTCCCCTCTGAACCCATCCCTGCTGATAGACATTAGCGGGTGGGAGGCTGACTCACACAGGAGATCCTTTGACATAAAGGGAGTTTTCACCCCACCTCTCCATCAATCAAAACTTAAACTTATTTGTGCTTATACACTACTTCTTAAGTAGAGAAAATAAAAACTGGGTTTAGGAGAGTGCAAATATTTAACAATAAAAAAACCACATTAATTTACCCTTTTTCATTTCTACAGAAGGAACCTTAATGGAGTCACATGACTCTTATTCTAAGTGATAAACCACAGGTCATAAAGCACCACTTTATCACTCTGCACAAGCAGTATAAATAACAGCTATTACCCAACCTCACTCCATCTGATAAGCTCAGAGATTTTCTAATATACATTTCTGATTTTTTAAATAATATTCATGATCATTTCCTCTTGAGCGTTATGAGTCTCTGGCTATGTGGCCCTTGAAACCAGGGCCTGCAAGCCCTTGTACCATCTTCCTGATTTATGGCCACGTTGGTTGGGACTGACGCCCTAATGAAATCTGTGACACTGCATTAATGGGGCTGTTTGTTACCAGCGGAGTTCAGCGGCTGGCCGTGGGCTCGGCGCTGTGCTCAGGAAGGCATCGCAGGCTCTTATAAAACCCACCCGGTGGGCAGCAAACCTGCCCCACTTACGTGCCATTGCACCGTTGCATGCTGCAAAAGCCCTGCAAGGGTGCAGGCGGCGGGTCACGGCTCTGCACCACGCACTGCAGCTGCGCAAACACCGGGAGCAGGCGGCAGGCTCAGGGTCTTCCCCAGCACCACAGCTCCGCACACAGCCACACGTCTCTCAAGCGTGTAATTAATACCCAGCCCCCTGTGTGCAGTCATTCAGTTGCACAAGACACGGCAAATGTGCACCATCAGATTATCCACTAACAAGCACGTGCGTACGCAGTGTAACCGACACACATCCTTTTCACAGGCTGCGGCTCTGCAGCCTAACGGGACGTGCGGGCAAGCAGCAGCCGCTCCATGCCTTCCCATCATCCTGCCTGGGCTGCTTGCTCTGCTTTTAGGCCACAGGGCAGCAAGTGACATGTGCCTGTGTGCCCGTGTGCTCCCGTGGCATTTGGCAGCAGGAGCTGCTCCTGTCGGCAGACATCAGCCTCAAATAGCACTCAGCTCCCACCCAAAACAATGTCTGCTTGGAGGGCAGCTCATGTCCTCAGCTGAGAAAAACCGAGCCAGCACACACGCAGCAAAGCTCTCATGCACCCATCGCACAATAAAACATATCTGCAAGACAGTTATTTTAATAGCAATATGCCCTATATAGAGACACATTATGATGAGCTCAATCTCGGCGCTACTGTGGCAAGCAGAGAGCACAGCCATAAGCAGGGCAGGTCGGTACCGCTCACTGGGCTGCGTGATGACCCAGAGTGTTTTAATGGAGGCACATGCTTCAGTGCGTGGACCTGTCCTCAGCGGGCTGCAGCCAGCGCTTCCCTCTTTTGCACTCAGTCCCCCTCAGCACGCACCTTCTCTTGAGTTCCTGTTCACCTTAGTGCCATTTTTCCTATTTTAAAACAGTGTATGAAATCAAATACAAATATTAATGGGTGTACAATGAAGACTCCTATGCAAAGTTATATTGAAAAAAAAAAAAAAACAAACAACAAAAAAACCACCAAAACATTGAAAATTGAGTATTTAACCATACTTCTGCCCTGAGGTAAAGTACCTAACACCACGAGCTGCCATAGTGCACCACAGAATGCAATTTCTTCCACAGGCAGAGAAGAATCTTCGTGCTTCAGCTTACAACGTTTAAAGCAGGCCCAAAATGCACATTCAAAATGTATACTCATTGAACCAAAGCCTTCTTCAAAAACGTTTTTGAGGAAAAAATGTCAACGTTACTGAGTGCACTGTTGTGTACATAAAGCTCTGTTGCCTTTTCTCAGCACTGCTTTCCTAGTGTGTTCAATAGTCACAGTGGCTTATGAAGAAATCAGTCATATGACCAATTCACATCTGCTGGAATTATTAAATAATTAAAAATAATAAAGCATTCAGCTTAAAAAATGACAATTTAAAATCAGTAATATTGATGTGGCTGAGTTTCATCTATCCTGAAAGGGAAACAGCTTTGACAAGACCATATTTTTAAATAAAATGAGTGTGGTATTATTCTATCAGGTCTCTTTAATTCCAGCATCATAAAAATGTGGTATATCTTTATTGATAGACTTTAGCTGGTGAATTCTCTTCTCTGCAGCATATATATGTTAATGATTTTCTCAGCACTGGCATACAATATGTTTAACCAGATGATTTTTCCTTTCATTCAGTTACCTCTCTGAGCAGTAATTTAGTGGGCAGTTCTCAAATGACATCTCCAAGAAATACACACACTGCATTTTGTTAAGAGTGTATTTTAATGATATCTTGCTTGACCATGTTTCTTTTTTGTAGAATTGTAAATAATTCCCACTCTTCTCGTGATCTGCAGCTAAAGGGATGCAAGGCTGCAGGATGCTATGAAGCCCAGCGCATTTGTGATCACAGGCGACTTTGCAACAGGTTTTTAGTACAAAAGCAAGCAGAAAATCCTTTCCTTTGTGACAAACCACAGAAGAGACTCAAAATCCTGAATATATATATATTCATATATATATTCTTAAGACGTCATAGGAGAGAGCAGGCGGTACCTGGAGCCAGAGCATCCCCCATTGCTGGAAGCTGCACGGGCACAGAAGTGCAGTGCGTGAACAGTCACAGCTGATCTCAACGCATTGCAAATGTCACTCTAGTCAGGCAGTGGATGTGCTCTCTTTAATGATATTACTGAACAGATTACATAAATGAGTGAGAATTTATGTACAGAATTTGCATGTGTTTGCAACTGATCTGAAACTTATAAATACATTTCCGTATTTATACGCACAAGTAAATTAATATTGATTTCCAACCAAAATGGCATTCAGGTGCATGTTTCCAGGTGCAAAGTATTTAGCCAGAGAGCAAAGCAAGTGAATTTGCAATGAGAACAGTGAAACTGTGGATGCGGCTCTGGAAAGAATGATTTGCTTTGTTTGGCAGCAGCACCGGGTGCCTGCAGATATTGCTGGTCTCTCCTGTGCAGGGCACTGTACAGACAAGCTGCAGAGGGCCTTGTCCCAGCAGCCACCAGTGAAACAAGTGCCTCGGCACAGCAGCACTGGTCTGGTTCCCTAATGGGTGCTCGTTCCCTGCCCCAAAGAGCTTTACTGTGCTGGGTGCACAGCTCAACTAAATGGGTAGGCCATTAAAGATTTATAAGCCATTGACACTAGCTGGCTCAGGGACATTGCAGCTACTGCAAGTGCAGTGCCCACTCCTGCGCTGCGTCATTTTCAGCCTCTGCACCTCATTGCTTCCCTCAGTGTATGTCACCTGCACACACTCAGCACCCCGCTCCTTTGTATCCCACCCCCAGCCCCACCATAGCCATGAAGGACCATCTCCCTGGCTTCCCACCTTCCCGGCCTGTGTCCATTCATCCCCTTACGTGATCCAGAGCTGGTGCAGAGCCTGGGCTGCAGGCACCCCCCGATGCTGCCATCTCACTGCACCCCCAGCCCAGGAGTGCATATTTGCAGCCTGGTGAAGAGCTGATGGGACTGTGACTGGAGACCAAACCTCTCTCCTCTGCACTGGAGAAGGCAGCGCTTTACCAAGGTTTTGGTTTTTAACCAAGGTTTTACTATCCTCTCTCTATGGATTTACTTCCATCTCCCCTCCACCCCCAACTCTTCCCGCTGTTTGGTGCATTTTTCCTGGGTATGCTTTGTTGTTTTTGGGTTGTTTTGTTGTTATTGTTGCTTGCAGCCACTAGAGAGTTCCCCTTCCTCTGGTTAATGGCCCATTACCCAGCTCTTGCCATGCAGTGGTAGGGCCTGGGAATTGCTGAGTTCTGAAAAATCCTCCTGAGCAGGGAGATCTTTGCCAACAACAAAATCCTCTGTTTTCAGAGGGGACTCTGCAAAACAGGGTGGAACAGTCCCCTGCAGGAAGGATGGGGACAGAGCCCGTGGGACAGTGGGGTGAGTAGGAGGAAGCCTGTACCATTGCTGCCTTCTGAGAACAGGCACTGACTGTGGGAGAAAGGGGGGAGAGGAGAGGAGAGGAGAGAGCTGGATTGTTAAAGGATTCAATGAGCTGTGCCCAATGTATTCGAAAGGTGCTTAAGACAGGCAAAGCTCCTCACTAAACTTCCTGGGCCGCCAGGAAGCAGCACAGTACACATCCAAGTGGAGGGCATGCACCAAACCCTCCAGTGTGAGGACAGCCCCACTGCCTCACTAACATCACCCCACAGAAACAGGCTGTGCCACATACCAGCCGTGGAGACACTGCTCCCATCCTCAATCTTCTGATTTCTTCTGGTTTATTGGGCCTGCCCTTGTGTCATGTGGGGCTGACAGTATCTAAAGGGGGCTGTAAGAAAGAAAGGGGCAGACTGCAGCAGAGTCTGTTGTGATGGAACAAGGGGAAATGGTTTCAAACTGAAAGAGGGGAGATTTATACTGGGTATAAGGAAGAAGGTGATGAGGCACTGGCACAGCTTGCCCAGAGATGTGGTGGGTGCCCCATCTCTGGAGACATCCAAGGTCAGGCTGGGTGAGGTTCTGAACACCTGATGGAGCCGGCCCCATTCATTGCAAAGGAGTCAGATCAGATTGTCCTTAAAAGTCCCTTCCAACTCAACTCTATGATTCATGGTGTGATGCCTGCCTTGGTCCTGCTGATAGCTTTGTATCAGATCAGCTTTACACCCAGGGTGGTCTGGGACTCACATGCAGGGTGGGAAGGAGCCTTCTCTGTCTGTCTTTTGGCTCAGAGAAAGACCTAAAAAAAAATTCAGTGGAGATTCTGGTGAAAAGGATGTCTGCAGGCCCACCCAGACTGTCCTCCAGTCGCTCCCAAGTGGAGAATTCACCTAGCTGAAACTCTGGAGAAAGTGAAAAAAAAAAAATAGACATAGAGAGACAGAAACTACCCCACCAACGGCTTGCGCTGTTTGACATTAAAAAGTGCTGACAGCAGAGAGGGAGGAGAGGGATGGAAGAAGGGCCACTTTCATCTCATACAGTCTCCTGCCAGCCCCAGCCACCGCGTCTCCCTCTCACCCCCCTCCTGGCCCCTTGCTTTCCAAGGCATTTTATTAAATAGGGTCACAGCCCGCATTAGAGTCCCTCCCACAGTCCCAGCCGAAGGAAAACACTCTCCTGTCCCAGTGACCCCCACCTGCCCAGAACTCTGGCTTCACAGCCGCTTCCCCTGTCAAGAAGTGTGATCCCCACCCCACGGCAACCTTGAAGTTGCATAGCAAAATGTCAAGGCAGAGGGCTTCAGGGAGGGGAAGGTCTCCCTCGTTTCTTTTTCTCTTACATTAATTATCTCATTCAGTTGAAAGAAAAGTCAAAAAATTGAGCATTCTCCTGGCAGTTTATGATGCTGGAGTGGTAATTTATAGCTCAATACAACTTTATTTTACTCGTTCTTTATATGCACATGCAGGTACACATACGTATACCTACACTTAAGGAGACACTAACCTGAATTTATCATGCTAAGTACCTGCCTGTTACAAGTAAAGGGATGAACATAATTTACAAGGCAGGATGGGGAGGGGTGCGCATGTGGGGGGAAACATTTAGAAGAGTTAATGTTTGAAAGTTGGTCTTTGAAGGCAGAGGCTGCTCTGGATAGAAAAAGAAAACCTAACTAATTAAAACTGATGTATCAGTTTTAGAAGAAGAATGTGCTGGTAACAAAACCGTGTGCGGTCAAAAACAACAGGTTGCAGGGTTAGCCATGGCCGCTGAGACACAGTCTGGGGAGAAGATCCTGATTTCAGTATCAAACTGTGGGGCTTGTGATTTAACTCCCTGAGGCAGCAGCCAAAGCTTCCTCTCAAAGCATCTGCGCCCTTGTGGGACGCACAACTGGGGGCAGAAGCAAATGTGGGTCATCAGTAAGACTTGAGTCATGGCCATGGCATGCCAACAATGTGACCCAGTGCAGCTCTGGTTGGAGGAGGAGGAAGGGAATGCCATGCCATGGGTATGCCGCTAGTTATTTCAGGAGTAACCAGGCACATCCAAAGGAGAGGGCATGCCTGTCCCAAATCTTGGCCAACAGGGCAGGCAGCAAGAAGGAAAGAGCAGAAGCCACTCGCCTGGGCAGTTCAGTGGCCCTGCATAGCATGACTGCCATTAAGGCTTTTTTTTGGGGATATCACAAGTCAAGTGGAAAAGGGTTTCAAGCACACCAGGCTTGACAATGCCTGAATACCTGAATTGGTGGGCACTTACGAACAAATCTTAGCTTTCACAGATCCTTGCTCTTTCTCAGGCTTTCTGTGTTGGCACACTGACATTTTTCCAGGCTGTACACCTCCAGGGAAAATGGGAAAAGGAAATCCAGTGGGAAAATACTGTCTTCATCGCTACCTTTTCCAGTGTATAGGTACCTGGGGGTACCTATTGGAGCTCCCCTAGGGCCTCTCCAAGCCAACCCTCTTCTCCAAATCTCTGTGACCCTCTGAAGTCCAGGAAGATGTCCTTCCACACACCACATCCAAGAAGATGAAGGCAAAAAATTCTGAGCAAATAAGTACACTGAGACAAGAAACGTGTGCAAAGCATCACAACTGCTATTTGCTTTTCTTTTGTGCTCCTGAACTTCCCCAACTTCATAAAGCATTTGTGTCTTTCAGGCACAGGACTCATACAGTGACTTGGACCTGGGTCACATAGTAAGCAAATGCCATTAAATCGATGTCAGCCAAGTGCCAGGTGAGCCCCCTGCAGCCAGGCAATTCTTCTGCTCTGCTCTGGGGGCCCTGCAGTCGATTTTGATGGGGGCACTGACTTTAACCTCATCCCATTGTCTTTGTACAGGACCAAGTGAACAGGTTCCTCTGTATCACTGATTTCTTTTTCCCTTACAAACCCAGTGTAATGAGGTTAAGTATGAGTATGGAAGAAAATAGCAATAAATGACTTTTGGTTTAAAAATTATAAATAGATTGAACAACAGTAAGAATCACTGTTAAAATGATTTGAGAAATGCTCATGACCCAGAATGTGTTTTCTGAAAACTGCTCGAGAAGGGAATGCCCCTTTAAAGTGATGTAGCTCTGAACCGGGCAAAAGTACACAAGACTGTGTGTCCACCGACCCAGCAAAACAACAAAACCCCCAGCAGGTGATCTGTGTGTAAGCACAGAACACCCGCTCAGCCTGGTAGAGAAGGTGTTATTTTTCTTGCTGCTTTCTCTGTAGATATTGGCTTGTTCACAAATCTTACAGCAACCCGCAGCTGTGGCATTAAACAGGTGAGGAGAATAAGGTTTTTTCTTATTGATTTAGGGATGGTTTCATTTGTAAGCAAAAGGGCAGCTGTCAATAGACAGCGTGATCTACAGAAATCCTAAGCACGTGAGTGCTCCGGAGCAAGCCTGGGACTCGGGGCTGTTGAATCAGGGCCAGCAGCCCAAACCAGGCTTTATTTCACATCACATCATAACTCTATTGCATGAATCAGAGGAACGAATTATTAAATGGGAGGATAGAGAGAGAAGAACAACAACAAATGTCTGTTTCTTGTCCAATAATGTCAGCAATATATTTATAAAAAATGAAACAAAGCTAATCTTCATTCTTCTGTGCTTCTCAGGGAGTCCTGTCTACGTTGTCTGTTTTGTTTAGGTTTTGCAGAGATTATCTGTACTTTGTGTCTTGTAGAATTCTGGGCACTTTTTATGTAATAATAATAACCTATGAAATACACAAATAAAAAGGTTGGAGCAAGCAGTGATGGTGCAGAATTGTTTCTGCCTGAAAAGAACAGCAGCATCCAGCAAGATAGCTGCTTATTTTGATAATAAAATATGCGTGTGCATTCACACGCAGATATATATGTATGTATATAAGCGCAAGCAGTCGGCAAAGGGAGCCAAGGAGGGAATAAATTGATGGCATCTGTGTGTGTGTGGCACCTCGCATCACATGCAGTCCCCTGGCCCAGCCAGAGCCCTCTGCTCACCGCTGCAGGAGCAGTGTGCAGGAGATGAGGAGTGACAGCCCATCAGGGCGGCAGGATCAGCCCGCTGCGGAAGGGAAACTGAAGCGGGGTGTCAGCTCCAATTGTCTTTATCCCGTTCAGGGAATGGGGCTGGGTGATGCAAAGCAGAGGCAGGAAGAAAGGAGGCCGGGACATCTGGGGACTAATCCCCCATCCCCCAGGGATGCAGCACCCACACAGGATCTGGGCTGATTCCTGCATTGCTCCTGGCCCTGTTTTCCTCCATGCTACACCCAAAGGTGACGGTTGCCCCCACTGGGGTGCCCAGAGGGAGGTCTGGAGAAAGTGGGGCGGCAGGAGGGCTGTGCTGTGTGCTGAGACCGGGCAGCACGCGGAGAGCTGGGGAGAGCTGGGAGGGCAAGGCCTATAATCCCCTCGGTAAATCCACGCCTGAACTATAAAAGGATAATCCATGTGCAACCCTGGCCCCACTTACAGGATTTAGCTCTTAGTGTGGAATACTAATATTTGGCTGTTTGTTTACCCCTGTGAACTAATTTGGCAGATTCTTATGATTCTCACAGGGAGAATTTATTTCGATTTTGATATTACTCAAAGCCTTGGGTCCTGGAGTCATAGGATTATATGCAAAGCTCTGAGCAGACTTTTTTAATCCTTTTTCTTAAGAAATAACTATTTGTTGTGGATGCGGCAAAAAGCTTGAAAGCTGGCCTGCTGTTCCACAGCACAATGGCATCAGAGAAGAAGCCACTTGCTAATTCCTTTTTTCCTTTTTCTTTCTTTCTTTTTTTTTTTTTTTTTTTCTTTTTTTTTAAACATGGTGATTTTTAAGCCAGTTTTGCAACTGCGAGCAGTGAATGGGGATCAGAGGATCAAGCCCATGATTCCAAGGAGTTAGCACGACCAAGCCAGGCTCGGTCTGAAGATTCCCACTGCTGTGGTAGCTCCCAGCACCTCTTCCTAACACAGCAACACTGCTTGGGGACATCGGGATCATGGGCAGACACAGGGTCCTTCACACTCAAATAACACACGGCCTTTGGTGAGTGTGGGGAGGAGGGTCAGGAAGAAAAACGTCATGTGTTAGGATCAGGAATTCAGCCCCCAATTAAAAAGTAACTTTCTAACCTCAGACAATGCAGAGAATGGCTTTAAAAAGTGACACATGCAGTCCCTTAAAACAGAGAGACAGTAAAAGAATCCCAGCTATGTTATTTTTATAATCTTGGTGGTTTGTGGGCTTGCTCTTTGATTTTTGAACAGTTTAATTTGAACATATGAGGGAAGATTTGTTTGTGTTTGTTCTCTGTTTTTGTTTTTTTTTTTAGGGCAAAAAGCAGCATTTGCTGCAGAGCACAAAGAAACGGGATGAAAATCATAGTTCTCTCTGAATGCCTTTGTCAGCGTTCCTCTCCCAGCACACCAAAGGAAATTAAAGGCTGCAAGTATAATCCCAATCAGAAACAGGCCAAACTGAGATGTTTCCTAAATATTTACTTGCAATTTGGGAAAATACCGATATTTAATTCTGTGCCCAAAATCATTTTTTCTGAGATGATTGAAGCACCTGCTTACTGGGGAAGAGCTGCAGAAGGGCTCCACAAGCTGGAGCCTCGAGGACAAAGCTGGCAGTAAAATAACAAAACTTATCACAATAAAAGAGTTCTCTCCCTTAGTGGAAACGGAGGCAGTTCCTAAAAAACAAACCTTCGTAAATCAGGCAAACAAGACAGGCAGACGAGAATCACATCAGACATCGGAAATGAGGCAAAAATAATTTAAATTATTCACACATTTTGAAACTTCACAGGACTGAGAAGAGAGCACAAAATCTCGCTGCATAAATCAGGGACGCTGCCAAAATTTGTGCTAACAGTTTAAACTGGAAGCACCAGGTACAAACCCTGGGGGGCTGGAGGGAAAGTTTTAGAGGACGCACGTGCAGCACAGGTACCTGTTGTATTTTCCTCCTCTGCAGATCTGCCTGCATGGCTTCTTTTGGAGGTTTCAGCCCCTTGGGCTGCAGGAGATCCACAGGCTCACTCATTCCCAGCCAGCCGTGTGCCTGTGCCAGAGCAGAGCGGCGGGGCGAGCACATGAGGATGCTGGAGCACTCTGCTACGCTCTCTTTCATTCCCACCCATACCCTGCAAACGTGCGTGTGGCTAAATGCACGCACCAGCCATCATTTTCACTCCTCACTCAAAGGCTGACAGCTAGTTCCATCTCTGCTACTTGCTGGTAATAATTAATCTGAAATGATACTGAGATTCAGAAAATTGAACCAGGGATTAATATTTTTATATTAGTAATTCCCCAAATTTCTTACGAAGACAATGGGAAGGGGAACAATGTATTCATACAGACAATACAAAGGGAAGGAGTGTGTGGCTGCCTGATTTTCCAGGGATTTGGACTTCTTTCTGTTTCCTGCTCTTTTCTTTTCTGCTTGTCTTCCAGTGACAGGAGTGAAGAGCCCTCAATATTAACCACAACTGGGGAAAATAGCACACCACATGCAAGATTGGAAAGGATCTGCTCGTTTAGTTTATTAACAAGGTCCAGGGGTGACTTGCTTCTGCACATGCACTTCTTCCTAGGGAAGAATTATCAGGTACTAAAGAACTCTCTAATCTCCCAGTGAAAGCTGTAACAAGAACTGACGGATAAATGCTGAAACCAGACAAGTCCCAATTAAAAAATAAAGAAGGGTACTATTTTTATTTGTTTTATTTTGTACAAGGAAGTCGGGGCAATGAAGCATTCGAGCCGGCTGTTACAGGAAGTGCCGGAGTCTCCCTGTCTCAGCCTCTTCGGATAAAGACTTGTGTTCCTTCTGGGAGCACAGCTTGACTCACACAACTTATTGTATGCAACAGAGAGGCAGCAGGGTGAATGTCTGTGGCCCGCATTACACAGACAGTCCAATAAAATCACCAGAAAATGTTCTGTTTAAACTGTATAAAAACTTCTTTTTTTAAACTGAGGGCTTAATTTAAAAAAATAAAAATAAAAATCAGGAATATGAGAATAAAAATCCCCAACAACTGAACAATTATTAAGAAAAAAAAAAAAAAAAGGAATCAGAGGGAATGTGCAGCAGTCACAACAACGGATGTGGGGAGGCCACGATGGCGGGTGGCAGGATGGCACAGTCAGGGCTATCCCCAGCACCACGGGCCTTCAGGGAAGGGGCTGCTCAGGCTCCATGGAGAATCCTGCCTCGCTGGTTTCCAGCTGAGCAGTTTTCCACACTCAATGGCCGTTCCTGCTGCTTTCATGCAGGGATGTGCTCTAGCTCAGAAGAGACCGGTTCTGTTTAGATAGCCCCAATCCTAGCTTTACCTCATCCCTTCCAGCAGAGTCGCTGTAATTAAGATTTGTTAAGGTTTGGAAGAAATCTCATTAATCAGATAAGATCTGAACTTTATTTTCTTTTTAAAGACCCAATTTGATCTCTCTTGCTTGTGATAATTGCTCTCCTCTTCTGACATGGAAATTCATTTTCCAGGCACATAAAACACAATAGATTTCCATTGTCAACAACAGCAACTCCGGGAGAGTCAAAAATATTCCTCCAAAGGCTAAAAAGAGCATTGGGATCAAATCCAGAGGCAGTCAGGGAAAGGGAGCACAACAAGGGGTGCTGCTGAAGGGAAGTGGGCTGAGAGAAAGGGGTTTGCATGGTCCCCCAAGGGATATAGGTGCCACAGGGGAAGTAAGGGTAGCTGGACTTCACTGCAGCCCACAGAGTACGGGGCTGAGCCACCCTGGCATGCTGAGGGCTCCCTGAGCTGAGGAGAAAGAGCATCCTTCTCCCAAGTGTATCAGGAACCAGTGCTTCAAAGAGTGATCAGAAACGCTCCTAGACGGCTGGCATTTCACATGAGGCAGCACCAGGATAAATGACGCACTGTGAAATATACTCCACCACATCAAATTCTATCAATCAGTGGGATTTCTGGCTTCCAGATGTCAGGTGTGGAATATGTATTCCTTGGGAACATCTGAATCAGAGGAAGTTCCCTCTCTTCCTGCTTAACCGATTAGCAGGTGCCGGACTGGGGGCACCACGACAGAGCTGAGCTGTGGCTGGGTTCAATGGGTTCTGGACATGAGGAAGTATTACTTTTCAGAAAGGGTGGTCAGGCACTGGAACGGACTGCCCAGGGAGGTGGTGGAGTCACCGACCCTGGGGGTGTTCAAGGAAAGACTGGATGTTGTATTGAGGGACATGGTTTAGTAGGAGCTATTGGGAATAGGTGAACGGTTGGACTGGGTGATCTTTTAGGTCTTTTCCAACCTTGGTGATTCTATGATTCTATGATAATGAAGACAAACAGCTCCATCCCCAGGGCTGCTGTCCCCAGGACAGATGGGGTAACAGCACATGACATCTCCCTGCAACCCCTCAGCTTCAGCCCAGCTGACCTTCATCTTCATCACATCACACCAGCCCAGCAATTGAGCACTGAGGCCAGAGCTGTGCCTACCATCTCCCCGCTGTTGCTCATGCCACCCTGCCTGGCTTGGGCCCAACTGTACCAAGAGGCCCACGGCTACAAGTGGCCTCAGCCATCCCAGAACCATCACCAAGCTGCAGTTTTCCAGGACTTCCACAGAGCCACATGTTTCTGCAGTGGCAGAAGGCTCCATCACAGCTCAGCCCAGCCACCTTCTGGAGATGCTGAAGCTTGGAGGAGCAGGCAGGGACACAAACTGCTACCAGGCATTTGTGGCTTCCCAGGAACAGGCTCTCTCAGGGGGTGGCCAGCGTGGTGGGCTGTGGGCAAGCAGGGTGGTGAAGTAATGCAAGCCCTCACACAGCCAACTGCAGGCAGAGCAGTGTGCTGAGGTGCTAATAGAGACCTAGGGTGAGCGTCCCAGCCCTGCCTGCCTCTCACCCTCTCTTTGCAGAGAGAATCTGCAAACATATTAATCTCATCTCACACACAAACCCTCCGTCCTGATCCCAGAATCCATATATTAGGAGATTTGCATAAATTACCAGCTATCAATGGAGCACATGAGGTACGGGGGCTGAAAGCCAGCACCCTTGCCAAGAAAACAGTACAAGAGGACTGGAAAGGAGGGAGAGGGAGGGGGCTGCAAGCACAGCCCTGGTGAGCAGAGGGCTGCAACGGCAGTGGCTGGCTGTTGTGTCACTGCTCCATGTTGCTCACTGCAGCTACTGTACCCTACCCCATCCCTCCTCTGCATGCCCTGTGCCATGGCACCTTTCCTCCACAACTCCGAGAAGGAAGGATGAGCATCCTCTCTGCCCTCCACTGCTCACACCCATCAGTGCTGGGAGCACCCGCTGGACCCAGGCCCACAGTCTGGTTGTGATACTGGGTACACCACCAGCAGGGAAGAGAGAAAGAGCTGGTTGGCCAGCTCCATCCCCATCACATCAGGCAGAGTCCCCTTTGCCACCACAAGTCTCAGAGGTGTCAGCCTGAGGCGAGCCCTCATTCCAAGAGGGGTCAGAAACAGGCACTCCCCAAGGTGGGTAGCGTGCCTAGCTTCTCCCGCAGCACGTTCCGAGCCTCGCAGGCAGCAGCCTCGGAGGGCACCCCTGTCGGGGACGAGTCCCTGTTCGGGTCCCTTTTGTCACCTCGGAGGACAGCCCGCTCCTCCCGCAGTCTGTTGCTGCCCTCTCGGGTCCGACGACTGCACTGCAGCAGGATGCGGTGGTGGAAAAGGGTTCAGGAGCAAGCTCCCTGCACCGGACCTTGCTTCGGGAGAGACATCTGTCCTTCCTCCTTTCCTCTAGACAGGTGGACATCACATCTGAGCCTCATGTATCCGTAGGCTGCTGTTAGGTGCTTGATGCACAAACACAGTAGGCAAAGGCTTAAACAAAACTACGTGGATGTAGGACAACATATATAACAATACGAAAATGCGATGTACATCACACGCTTGTAATACCACGGCACCTAGCCCAACAGACAACACCCTACAACACCAGCATGCAGGTTTAGGACCCTCTTCTCGTGAACCTTCACAACTCATGTGCATGCGATCCCGAAGAAATAAATCTAGCCTTGGTCGAGCACCAAGGGTTTCAAAGCGGAGGCCGAAATGGAATCGAAGCTCACGCCCCGCGTCGCTGGAGCATCGGGACTCCGTGCTACGGGGCCACGAGCGCGCATCCCCGCGAGCAGCCCCAGCCCCGTGCTGCGTCCCATGGGCGCTCCGCGGAGCTGCGCACGGACCGCGGGCTCCACGCTGTGGCCAACGCCGTGCAGCACAGGCGACTCCGAGACAGGACCAGCCGCTATCAGCACCAGCCTCACTGCATCCCTCGACTAGGATATCTGCAGCGTTGTTAACCCCAGTGTCCCCAAAACTGCAGCAGAGATACTTCAAAACTCACCCCTCTCTTTGGATCCCCTCTCTTGGACCCATAGGGCAGCTGCCCCTTTGCTTATTCAGGGCTCACTCCAGCCCATCGACAAGGCTGCTTTTAAGCATTTTAAAAGCAAAATCATGCCCTGAGCTACCAGATCCTGAGGCTTTCACATTCCAGCACAGCCACCACCTTTAATTATAACCCTCACACAGGACCGTGTCCTGACGCCAGGGGCTGATATGAGAGTTTCCCCCCTTCTTTTTTTGCTATCTTCACGTGCATGGGTACTTGTGAATGTGACCAGCATCACCCACATGATGGATGCATTTGTCCCGATGCCTGGGAACTGCCTGTCAGGGACTGGTTGTTCTCCACCCCATGCAGGAACACTGCATGGTAACATCTAATGTCCAGCCAAGCAGATGCACAAGGCAGTGCCAGCATTGGCAACTCTGCTCAAGGAGTGAGAGGGTCAGGCAGAAGAACCTGCAGAAGCAGTGAAACCAGATCAGACAAAACTGAGACCTGGTGATGGGTTTTTACATGAATCAAAGGGAACTTTCACCTCTGGAGCAAATTCCTTAGAGCAGCAGTGGATTTTCTTCTGTCCTAGTGTCTTCAAACTCTGACAGAAGGCCCTTTGGGAAAGAGGGTTTAGACAAAAGAAACCAGGAGAATTCCCTTAGTTACCCACAAGCTTACACAGAGTAACTAAACAGCTGCTTCTTGACTTAAAATCTCTCCCCAGCTGCGCCTGAGCTGCACAGCTCTTTCAGGTGTGACAGGCAGACCTGCCTCCAGTATCACAGCCTCCATGTGGGTGGGGACAGTGACTCAAGTGGCTTCATAGCCTGTCACAGGAACAACCATCACGTGCCCATCAACCTCGCCAATTTCCAGTTTGCCTTAGGATCAAAACCAACTGCTGCTGCAAGCAAGAGAAACGCGTTTCCATTCCTGATCTGGTCACAAGCCAGAAGGAAATCTCTGTGTTATTGTCCAGATGTCTTTCACCACGGTCAGAGCAATTGCACTACAACCCCTGGCACATAAGTAGTGCCAATGCAGACAGGACCCATCTGCTCTTCAGGACCAGATATTAGATGCCCATAGGGAGCCATGAAGTGCTCCCTTCGCTCACCCTTCTCAGAAGTACCCCACCCTTGGAGCAGCAGATGTTTTTCCAGCTATGTCCAGTTTCCCAGCAGCTCCCCAGTGACTCTGTCATATGTAAGCTCAGGAGCATAGGGCCCTATTTCAGCCTCCTGTGCATCTACTCATGCTCGAGGAAAATACCATAACTGAGAGCTCACATAGAAGTATTCTAAGACTCCATCTACTCCAGACTTCTAGTTAGGCTTCAGAGAAACATACCACAATGAGCTTACTTATAGCTTACTTATTTGTATTTATTTACTTAACCCATAGCTTACTTATTTGTGTCAATTTCCAGTAATATTCCCTCAAATCTAGAGCACAGCTCTCCTCCCATCAACTAGAGGCTGTCTGCCTACCAGTGACCCAGCTTCGGGGCAGCACAGGGGATGTTGCTCACCTTTGATGTATTTGAAATCCAGGGAATGTAGAGCAAATTTAGATCACCGTGGAGCGTGGAGATCTACAGCTTTTGGGTTTGAGATTACACAAGCTTACAAGAGGAGTTGAAAGATTGGAGAGGAAGAAATTATCATACAAATGCACCCGGAAACAAAAAGCCTTACTGTTCTGCACTTCCCAATGGGAATTGGACACAACATCTCCCCAGTGCCACAGCTCAGATGGCAGGAGGTAAGAACTGATGTTCTCAGCAGAGAGCTGACAGAGGTACAGGCTGTTGCTCTGAATATGTGAGGTCTAGGAGAACTCTGCTTCCAGATCTGTGTCCAGACTGATGAGACCAAGCAGGAAAAAAGCATCATTTACATCTTTCTTGTGCGAAGAAGCGAGGCTCAAATTCCCTGGATTTAATGCTTCTATAGCACAGAAATGACAAAAGAGAAGATGAAACTGGCGAAAAGCATAGGAAGCAAAGCCGAGAATGGAGTAGGCAGGGAGGTAGTTCGAGCAAATGCAGAGCACTTTACAAGGCACAAGTCTTGAGAAGATCTTCACATTCGAAGTTAACCATAGCAGAATGTTCTGTAAGGTTTTTTTGGAGGGGAATCCTCTGAGAGTTGCCTTCATTTGAAGGTTAAGATAGAGAGGAATTCTGTATATAAATGTTTCTATTCTCATAGAGGTAGACATGCCTTTGCTCAATTTGGCAGTGGGACAACACTTCACTGTGGTACTTACATGTCAGCAAAGGTAAGCATTCTGTAGCTGCAAACATTATGATTGCCTAAACCAGCAGACACACCAAACAATAAATATAACATAATATATCATGTTTAGGGAGATGAGATTAAAAGCAGAAATTTCTTAAATGGATAAAAACATGGAATGAAGAAAAACATAATTGAATAGCAATTCATGAAAAGCTTGCCCCATCACTATTCCGATTTTATGCAAAGCTGAACACACACCTTGACAAAGCATTTTGCCTTACCCAAGCCCAGCCTTTGGCAGTCTGCCATAAAAGCCACAGACATCCATCCCAGCCTGCTTGGGATCTCACTGAAGTCACACTGCTAATGATCCAGGCACTTGGCTCTCAGGTTCCACAATCGGATATCACATCCAAGATAAGGCATGTTCACATGGCTGAGGACAAGTTAGCATGGAAACGAAAGGTCCCATGGTGAGAGGCAGAAAGAACTTCCTGCTCTTTCACACTAGCCTAGCTCCCCACTATGCTCCTTATATTCCCAAGAAACAGCTACAGATGAGAAGCACTGATTTTACCTATTTTGTTCCATTCAGATAGTTCTTTCTGTCACTAGTTAGTCTGAGAAGGTTTCTCCCGAGATAGAACTGGAGTCAGCCAGGCCTTGCTGGACAGAACTGCTGATACCTCAAATCCAATGGGATTTTTCATTTTGGTGCCCTCATTCCTTCAGAAGCAATTCCCTCATCAACTGCTCAGCAGGTCTGGCCACCAGATCCAGGATTCAGGGCAGTCAGCAGGGGCACCTGGGCTATATACCTTCTCCTACTGAAGCTACTTTCCCTGGTCCCTTGGGGCCCCATCAGAGCCAGGTGACACTGGCAAGGTGCATTTCTCCTTTCCTCCCACCCAAAGACAACCTTCTTCAAATAAAGGGAATTTGTTGTATAGAAAGAACAGGAAAAACACCTTTCTGATACTTCTGTTACTGATGAAAGAATCACTTTCACACACTGCCCTGACATGCCCTTGTCCTCTTTCAATAGTTATATCAAAGCAAGAATTTTGGAGACTGACAGCAAGCTCATGGAGAGAAATCTCATGGTATTAGACATGAAAGATTCAAGTTCAGTTCCAGTAGGTGACATCTTGGCAGGGTGAAAAACGGTTGCTTCCAGGAAGCATCTGACTTCTGCAGGCTCTGCAGAGGCTGAGAATGCACTACCCCAGGCAGCAAAAGCAGATGGGAGCCTCGAGGCACAAAAAGTGACCAGGGCCCAGCACTCCCTTTCTGGGAGGCCAAGGCAGCCGTTAACCTGCAGCGACTCTGCAGCTCCCAGTCTGAGCCAGGCCTGATCCACCTAGCCCATCAGTTCTGCCTCATTGACTGCACACAGCCTCTTCCAAATGTTGCTGTAAACAGCAGGCTCTTGGAGGAAGCTGGAAGGTGGCACTGGTGAGGTTCACGGGCCATCTCCTGGCTCCCCTCTACAAGCACAGCCACTTTGCCATGGGAAGGAAACCTTTGGCAGCTGTCTCGTGCTGAAAGACAGGGCTTGCTGAGCGTGGCTGAGTAATTCCAGCCTCTCCGTCACTGCAGCTGCATGCATCCTCGTTCTCCCAACCCAAGGATCGCTGCTTCGCTGAATCACCCCATTAAATTGCTAATATCTTATTGTTCTTTAAGATTTCGAAACTTGCTGCGAAACGTTTACAGATAATTTTTTTTGCCTGCAGTCACTGTGCCTAATGCCCAGTCATTGAGTGCCATATGTGTTTATATGCACTGCAATTTTCCACTTGATTACATTTTACCACAAACACTTTCATCCACTCCGCAAAGACAGCGGCAACACATCCATAATGTTCAGAGCAGCCCAGATAGACAGTGCCCAGACAAATATCTCCATACTGACCAGGGCACCTCAAAATTTTGGATTCCTAACTAGAGTTCATTCAAACTCCAGTCCCAACATTCCTAGAAGCACAAGCATGTCTACCACCTAAAAGGAACATGTGAAGTTGTCTCATGCTCCAGCTTTCCCACTGAACACTGGATACTCAGTGTGGGGAAGTGATAAGCATCTGCCATGCGATGAGCAAGAGCTCTCAATAAAATATCATCCACCCAACCCTGCTACAGTAACAAGCCCTGCTGACAGGCATACTCAAGTTCAGTGAGAAATGTCTTCATAACCCTGGAGATTAAAGCCTGGACATATGCTAAATTCACCGGGCTCTGAGGCCATTTCAGTGAATCACAGAATCATTAATGTTGGAAAAGGCCACTGAGATCATCTAGCCCATCATTTTACATGTTGGGATGAAATACCATACATCAGGTGATGAACTCCAGTATAAAATCCATTGGATCTTATGATCACCTGCTTCAACTTCCTGCTTAAAGAAGGTACACTTAGATCAGGCAGTGCCTTGGCCATTCAAATTACATTTAATTCTTTGGATGGAGATATCACAGTCTCCCAGGGCAAGCAAAGTTGGATTTAACAAGTCTAAGCAACAAGGAGAACCCACTGCTGGACACTTTCAGCCTCCCCTTTCTAGAGTTTAACTTCCTGAGAAGGAAAAGATGAAACCAACTTCATTCTGCTTACAGCTGATGGCTTTCTCATGTATTTTGTCACCGCAGTGCCACATGACTCAGAGCCTTTAGTGCATGCAACAGGCAGGAACTTGTGAAGACCTAGACCCTGCTGGTGCTGCTCATGATTTATAACAGGCTCTCCAGGATAGTCAGCATTAGCCACACTGGTCAGACTTTATTTCTGATCTCATACATTCTCTGAAAACTACAACTGAGATAAACTATTCAAGACTTTCAGCATGTTCTCTTCTTACATTACATTCAAGAAAGAAATGTTACATCCCGTACTAGACATTAACTGTCCTGGCTATCTTCTGCTGGAAAATAAAGCCCTGCTAATGAATGAGTCCCATTGCTGACTGCACACAAGGGAGCACATGTAACTACTCCTTGCTAGAGAAGAGGCATTGAAGCCATCAGCAGCCACTATCCTGCAGTCACAATGCCTCTGTTCTTCATGAGAACAAGCCTATGGAAAGCAAGTCAGGTCAATAGCCTGGCCACGGCCACTCTGCCAAGCGTTTACAGCCTTTCACTCAACAATATGCTTAGCATCACCAGCACAAAAATCAATATTTCCTTGAGAGGGCTAGTTTAGAGCAACTCAACAGTGACTTTGGCAGAAGCCACTCCTGAGATGCAGGGCAGCATGTCTACTAGAGGGAGTGCATGCTGCCCTTTCACTTGTTAACTCCTCTTCTGCTTGAATCTTATCTTTCAGAGATCTGATGCAGTCAGCCCACAGGGAGCAAAGACATTTGGTCGAAATGGGATTATATGAGCCTCTCTTTGGGCTTGGGCTGTAACAGCTTTTTAGGTCTGTATCTGAAGGGCAACATTTTCACTCAAGGCAAAACAAATAACAGAGGCATAGGTGTGAAGCTGTGGTCTTCCCTTGGTGCCCTCTCTGAACCCACTCTGGGGGTGGGTTCTGCTGACTCTCGTGTGTGTTACATACAACAAGAACCCAAGCTCATATAGTGAACAGGGGGTAGCAATCTTTCATAAGAGGGGGTAAGCACCCAGCTGATTCTGGGAAATTATCAGTAGCCTGATTGCTCCTTCCAGATGCTGCATTGAGTTTGATGTGGTACTGAAAAAGAGGTGTTGCCTTCCAAACACAAACACCACTTTCTATCCATCCCACTCTTTGCTCTTATTGAGGAGCCGGTGCAGTCTTACTCCATGGTTTTTCATCCAGGATGAGACTGCTCACTGTCTTCTAAGCTCAGGGTTTGTTACTTGTCTGATGGGAACACAAGACTAGAGGGGACCACCTTGGTCAGCATACATAGTCTGCTGCCTTACGATAATTGACTTGATATTCACATCAAGTAGTCACGAGGTCTTTAAATCATATTCCATCTGACTTCTAGTTGTTCTCCTTCACTATCTCCTGTATTTCTGTAACCCTTTCATTACTTCCCACAAAGTCTTAGATCTCCCCAGATTGGTCATTTGAGGGCCTCTCCTTCCTGCTGCAGACAGTGTTTGCTTTCACGCTAAGAGGAGAAAAAGTAACTCTAGAGTTGTGGCATGCATTGATTCCACAATGAGGGGATGGAAGACACTGCAGAACTTAATTAGAGCAGATCAGGGAATATGATGCACCTTTTCTTCTACGTAGGTGAGAGAGCATCTGCAATAGCATGTACACTGGCCTAAGAGCTTCCCTAGCTGCAGGTAAATGGAAGGCATCCTCATTATAACACAAGTCCAGGTAAACCAAAGCACAGAGGCATTCACAACCTCATTGGTCAGCCTGTTCCAGTGTCTCACCACCCTCACAGTAAGGAATTTCTTCCTAAATCAATCCCTTTCTAGTTTAAAACCATTTCCCCTTGTCCTGTTGCTACTTGCCCTTATAAAAAGTTCCTTTCCCAGCTCTTCTTTCCAACAGCTTTTCCCTCCAGCCTTTCGTTTGAAGGCTGATATTTTTCTAGCAGCCTGGTTTCTTCCCGACTGCCTTTGCACTGAAACCAACATGTGAAGGGGAGCCTGAGAAGAAGGAGGGAGAAAAAGTATAACACATTCAAGCTATAGTGAGATGACATTTGTCACTGCTAACGGACTACCTCATGGCACCCTAACTGGATGCTGCTCCACTGCCCATTTACACAGCTAGATCTATTGGAGTTTCCTCCCCCTATTCTCCTCACATTTCTGGCAGTGCCACTCCAGAAGAAGTGGCCAATTTGATTGGTGAGAGAGCACAAGGAGTGTCAGAGAAGGTGCTCACAGACATTTCTTGGCTGCCTCAAGAAAATAAAGGCCATTGCCGAGCCTGTCAAAATGATTAATCGTTTACAGGGAATGAGGGGGAGGTGGAAGAGGGAGTGAGAAGAAAGGGGAAGAAGGAGGAGAGAGAGACAGATGGGATGGGGGGAGCTACGAGTGAACAGCAAAAGCAGGAGACATGTCTGCTTCTGTGCTGAGGAAGAGGTAGAAGCAAGGTTTGCAGGCTGTGTTTGGAGTCAACTGTAGCAGATGAATTGGACCTTCCAAGCCCAGAGCTCCCACTGGACACTCACACCTCTGCTCACTCTGCAGACTTGCACCACCCTGATCATAGCCACAAAGCCTTAAGGGCTGTCCTTCCAGAGCAGGGTAAGACCTGACAGACTGAGTGACACAACTCTGCAACTCCCCAGCTCCACAAAGCTCACAAATGAGCTGACAGATCAGGAGCTCATTGCCTCATGTGCCAAGGAAGGCCTTACTGCCCCTTACACTCCCCAGCTGGCAGGGGCTGGCATTTGACCTGAACACCTACCAGCACCGCTAGCTCTCGCTGCCTGCAAAGGTGCTCCTGGGCACACTCAGATTCCCAGTGCAATGAGACCATTGATTCTCTCACCTGCTTTTGTAATGAGCATGATGAAAAGCCCAGGTAAATCCTGTCCTGAGACCTGCTGCTTTCCCCTTCATTTTGAGATTTTCCGGTGAACACCACAAGCCACTGGGAAAATCCAGGCTATCATTTCTTTGAAATTAAAGCCAGTTGGGAATGAAGTGAAATAGATTCAGCTCTCCCTTCAAAGATCTTCTTTGATCTCCAGTCACAGAAAGAATAACCACCCTGACAGAGACCTCTGCCTCAAGCAAATGGCCCAACCTTGCAAAGAAAGCTGTCACTGAAACCAATAAATCCAGTAAACTTCTGTCTTGAGACAGTGCCCAGCAACCTTGTATGTTCCACAAATAATCTGCTAGTCTCCCTCCCAAGCCTGATCTGTTTATCTAATCAGTGGCAGTGCCTCTTCCTGCAAACCACACCAAGATGTTTAGCATGACAAGACTTGGAAATACATTTACAACGTGTCAATTAAGTTAGAGAACTGAAAACGCGACCTATGGCCTTGCACTGCAACAACACTAAATTCAGCTCACATGAACCCTACTCCAACATGCCTAAAGCTCCCAATACTTGCTATAACCTCATGATGCCTTCTTATCCTTTGATTTTAGCTAGCCACTCTCTCCTAAATACCTTTCCTGTGCTTAACCTTCACCCCATTGTTTGCCCGTGCAACCAGAACTGCATGTGTACACCTATATGAAGCTGCTGCAAACACATTTGTCCTTGCAATCACACCCAGTAAAAGTACTTAATCTCCTACACCAGGCTGCAGTTACATGCCCCTACAAGTTGTATACATTTAAGGTGATTGTCTCTGATGGCAGAGCTTTGGTTGGGACAGGAAAATGGTTGAGGAGCTATGGAGGAAGCTATGGACGGACTAATCACATAAAAAAAATAATAATAATAATCTATTCATCTTGAGAGCTCTAAAATACCTTACCTATTTTCCCCTTTTCTCCACATAAACTTTTCCCAATGGATAGCAAATTCCAGACAGAGCTAGGCTACTGTGATTGGCTTGATGGAACAGTCTAGACTATAAATCTGAAAGCAAACCTGTTGAATGCTGGTCTGTATGATTGGCTTACTGATGAAGCTGAGCATTGAACAAAATGATATAAACTGATGACATCCTGCTCATAAAACCTAGTCTCCTAAAAATAGTCAGAAGAATATAGCTGTAACTCTGCCTGAGGACAAGTTCAGTGGAGAACACAAGCAGCAAGGAGCTTCAGGATTGGTTTTACTGCAATATAGACACCATGCTCAAATCTACTATTGCTGCACTGATTTCAACACACAACCTTTGTGATCAATGGAATTAATTGTGGCTTGTAACTTAAAACAGTCCCTTGCTGTGTTGTATGATCCCTGTTCCATTAGGTGCTCTTTAGAAAAAAGAAAAAGGTTAACCCACAGCCTTGTTCTCAAGCATGATTCATGCTTGGATCAAAAATAGTCAATGGTTAAAGAGTGAAAAGGTGGCATGGAAGGCTGAGAGCCAACAAAGCATGAGCAGCCTATTTAGGAGCACACTATTATGCCATAAGACAATGCACAAGAAATATTCTTTCCAACTCTGTTGCTCCGACAGGTTTAATAACCTCTCTGTAGATGCTGAGAAGCACAACTTTATGTTCAGTAAACAAAGAGAGTTACACATTGGACAAGTATTGAGGTCTACATGCTACTCCTGTGAAAGGATGGGGTTTTACATACGTCTCTATCACTGCAGATCTGCTCAGCAAGAGCACTGCACCTCACCTATCCCATCAGCCACACCTTGTCTAGGTAAAGCTAAACCTTCACATGAGGAGTGGGATCTGCCAACCAGTAGTAGAGAGATGCTGTTCTGTTCATTACACCTCCACTGGTGTCTCCTTGCAGCAGCAGTTGGACAGGATGCTTTCAAAGACAACAGTTGTAGTATTATACGTTACCTGTTTTTCCATGAGTAGTGATAATTATCAAACCCCACAAAATACAAACAAATGCATGTGCTGAATTGTGCATGCTTAGATGATGAGCTAAGTCAGCAAATGACAAACAGAGAAATAACAATTGCCTTCTTTTGTCCACCTGCCACATAATCCAGCAGGTTCCCCCCCTGCTCTTATAAGAAATGACATTAGCAGAAGAGCTGGAACTTCTCATGTTGCTTGTCCTAATCTTTCCACATACCACTCAAGGCCCATCCTAGCTCTGCCTTACTGAAAAGTAGCATACAATACTGATGGAAAGGAGATTCAGCAAAAGTTTAACGTTGATTCAGTGGCTCTACTGGCAATTTGGGGTCAGGTGCCCAAGGAGAAGGGAGCAGAATGTGATGACAGCACCAGGAGAGGGCTCTACAACAAATACTCTCCCTTACTAAGCAGACAGCATAGACTTACTGGGCAGCACAAGAAGGATTTTACCCTGCCGTCAGCTGAGCTGAAACCCTTGCTGCCGCTCCATACCTAGGCAGAGGGGGCTCTGCAGAGCAGCAGTAGCACTCAGTTATGCATCTCATGGACTTCATGTGGCTCCTGTGGCTGCCTCTATTGTTTGAGGGATATTCTCCCCCCTTTCCTCCTTCTAACAAAGATTCTGATTAATGATTGCTCATTCCTAATTGTCAAATTTCTTTTCCTTCATCCTGTGTCTAATCACCAGTGACAGAAGCCATTACGCAAATGAGAGCAGACGACTTCCCACAACTGTTCTCTTTGGTAAAAGCCTTGTAATTTAAAGCTCTGATTTGTAGAGGAAAGCTGCGTTTCCCCAAGGCGTCCGGGCATCTGTTCCACTTACACTCCAAGAGACTCTACTTCCGCTCCCTCCCCCCACAATTAGTCCTCTGCTTGCAACAAATATTTGACTTTGCAAGGCAGTAATTAGAACTTACTTTGCATGTGTTTGTCACAGTAATAGCCTCTCTTTTACTTTCCTTGAACAAGAACTCCTAGGCAGCTCCAATATAGAAAATCACAGAGAGAGGATGGCAACTTCCCATCCTGGGACACTGACAGGAGAGATGCCATCTCTCAACTGGGATGAGAAGACAAAAATCATAAAAAACTAGCAAAGTGCAAGAAAGCCTTTCAGGCACACACGGCAGAAAGGTTTAGAGAAAAGCCACATACAAAGGCAGTACTCCTTACTGCAGCTGCTGCTATACTTCCAGGAGAGGACATGCACGAACACCAACTGAGACCTGCCAAGAAACTGCCAGTGCTGCAGTGCATCGTCCCATTCAGAAGCTTCAGAGTTGGGAGTAGCTTGTCTATTGGTAACAACTGCTGCAAAGAAAAGCAGCAGCTGCCCTAGCCAGGGCCTGCCCTTTCTCCCTTCCCCTCTCCCCCATCATAAAGAGCTGCTTTGAAGCTGAAGATCTCACCCCTCATCTCCACCCGTGTTTGGCTGTCCCCGCATCAAAGCCATGTCTGCACCTGATCTCATAGCTTCTCAGTTTTTACTCTGATCCTGACCAGCTGGCTTCCTGGCCTTCTCCTCCTCCAGGCACCCTGAGTGCTAGAAACCACTGAGGGGTTAAAAATGTACACCAGTCTAGAACACCATGCTTTTATATTCTTACAGGGAAAGTCCTGCAGATACGGCCTACAAGGATTAAGAAATGTGTCACTCTTCTTCAGAAAAAAAGAATGTTTTTTCAAGAAACAGGAGAACTGGGGAGCAAAATAAAATATCACAAGGTAATAAAAACAAACAAGACTAAGAATCTGATCTGTTTTTCAAATGACACAGTTCTAATACCTCAATTTCTTCTACTTCTTTGCCTGAAACATTTCTGAGCTTTATAGTACCAGCTGTGGATATTACTCAAGAGATATGCACACAACAGAAAGACTATAGCAACAAACAAATGCAGGCAACTATGCCCAGTGGAAGAGAAGCAACTGCGTATTCAAAGAGGCGATGATCCCAGCAGGCACAGCAAGGAAGGGAGAATGCTCATGCTCATAGAAAACACACCCGCTAGTCTTTTCTACTCCCTCCACATTTAAACTGTCCCTCGAGGGTGCGAAGAAAGAATGAATGTTACAGAAGCCCAGGGTCAGGCAGCTGTCTCTCTCTTACCACCCTCCAACATCCCTATCCTCTGTTCAACTCTCCACTATTCTACTACACATTAGAAATTTGTTCTGATTTAGCCAAGGCTTTTTCACTGATGATGCTGAGATCACTGCGGTGTTATTACCACCAGAAAGTTGTCCACATCTTCAGCTCATTGAGAGTACTCTACCACCCACAGCTGCGTGCCTCTGCAAACAGGAAGCCTTTCGTTCACTAAGATTACCTTGACCAAAGTATGAATCACATAAAGAACCAAAGAGAGAACAAGATGCACATAGGAGAAGCAATTGATAAAAAACTCATTACACTGATAGCACAGTTTGCTCCTTTGGTCCCATCAGCGACCAGAGCACAGCAATACCACACAAGTCATCAGGAAAGGAAATTCGTTGCTTCCCTAGCAGTATACGCAGTTGATAAGTTGTTGGTCCTTGGAAGCTACAAAATTACTTCTGATAAATTCTTTGTGATACTAAGCAAAGCATTGTTGGCAACAATCATATGTAGGAAAAAGACAACTCACCCAACTGGTGATAGGGCCTCTGGTTACAGAACACATCCTCTCAGGAAGTAGCCTTCATCCAGGAGATGTTCTCCTTCCAGAGGCTAGCCCTTAAATGAGCCCAGAGAGGGCCCAGCACCCACTCGTTTCAGCCAGGTGGGAGGCACAGGTGAATTACTTGCACCTGTGCTTCCCAGGCTGGCCACTTCCCCCCTTCTCCCCCCCCCCCCCCCCACACACACACACCAGGTGCTCAATCAGTTTAGGCTGTGTCTTAACAGTTTAACAGTTCCCTTACAACAATTTTTAAAGATTCCATCTTATACCCAGCTTTCCTGTCAGGCTTATGGGGATGAGCTTGGGGTAAATAATGAAAATGCAGTTGGTAATGCTGTTGTGAAGTTTCTGAGACCAGCAGACTTTACCAGCTAAGAAAAAAGTGACATTATTAGACCAAAAAGTAACTCCCTATGTATATCCCTTTATGCAGCTTTCATATACAGTCACTCATAAAATAGAAGCCACACAGTTCTGTTGTTCAACATTGGTTGTATTTAAGAACTACACTTCAGAAGGTACCGTGTGTTTGTCACACCCCACCCCCTGCACACACGCACCCCTAGCAGAGAACACACACAGCTTCCCAATACCATGGCAAGGGGCATTGAAAGCACAAGGTGAAAACGGAAGGGGAGAGTCAGTCCATCAGTGCATTGTAAATGAGCTTTCACAAGTCAAGTGCAGCAAAAACTGTTCAGACACTTTAAAAGTTAAACCTTTGGCAAACAAAAAAGATCCTAAAGTTACGTATGTACCATTCTCTCTCCACACGGGACATGAACTCCCACCCTGAGCTCCAGGAATTGATGGTGTCTAACAAGTAGTACTGGAGACTACTGTTTGATAAATAAATAGCACAGAGATGGGATTTCATTTGAGCATCTTTCAAGCAAGGGCAGAGACTTCCCAGATTCCTGGGAAGGCCTTCTTTTGGGCCAGTCAGCAGACTAGCCTTTTTCCCCACCTGCCCAAACACTAAGCATTGAGAAGCATCCAGGTGAGCAACCTTCATTTGGCAGAATCTGCAACAAGTAACACGGCAGTCAGACTATTCTGTGACATGTACATTTTCTAAACAAGGGCTCTGTAGCTGCCAGTTACACTTCATTTGCTCTGACCTGCAAGCAGCCATAAAACTAGCCCCTAGAACCTCCAGTTCAATAAGTCTATCACCTTTGTGCAAGAAAACCTCACAGCTCGTGGTGCATGAGCTATCTCTGCAAAAGATGAGGCCAATGCCAGAGCACTTATCGAGCAGCATCTTCTCAACACTTATCAGAATCCTGTGTCACAATAAGACCTGAAGAAAGGGGAAAGTAATGGGAAGTCTCAACAACAACAAAAAAATCCCTCACTATTTTCTTTAATGAAAAAAATAGCTTCTCCCATTTATACTCTTAGGACCCATTAAAACTGCATTAGATATACAAGTCCTTGGCACTATCTCCAAATCAGGAACAGCACTGCAGTGCACTCTGGGCAATAAAAAGCCAGCCTCCATATGAGCCTAAGGTGTTTGGCTTTTTTTGTTTTTTGTTTTTTTGCAGCAGAGATGGAAGAAAGCAAAATGATTTTTTAGGGTGACTGCTGAGAACTCAACCAGAAGCTCCTCTTATTCCTCTGCCCCAGTCTTGTCACTTCCAGCCATGCCAAGTTCCAGAATGCAAGAAGGATTAAGATAAACTTAATTACAATTAAACAGAAAGCCCTGACCTCTTTCAAGTGACTGCGCAAGGAAGGGAACATCACACTGGCATGGATTAAACTGATGGACAGGAACCATACAACATCACACAAACATGCGTGCAGCCACACACACTCGAGTTTTTGCAGGTTTGGTAAAAAGGGCAAAATGTCTGAGGAGCTGGCATCCCTGATGGGGATAAAGGAGACTTTGTACCTGTCTGACACTGTATCTCTATAGTCTATCTCAGCACTACCACAGAATTTTTTTTTCAGACATGGCTTGATCAGTCAAGACTCAAAGACTGGCCTGACATTTATCTATCTCACTTCACAATTCTTCATCCCCTTTTAAAACACTGCAGCTTAAGAGTGGGAGAGAAGTCTTCACTCCCTAAAACTGCTGTCAGATTGAAGGTTTATCTAGACTCCTACAACAGACACTTGGAGAGCACAGGAATTGGTGCTCACATACTTGATTAATTCACTTTCACCTCTCTACCCTGTACAAAGTCTCAAGCACAGATGTCTTGAGTTAAAGAAACTGAATCATTTGTCCAGTTACTCATCATACAAGATCATTTCACTTTTTCACCTCTGCTATACAAAAAGGTGCCAGAGTTGAGCACGGACAGGTCTTCTGATAACAAAGAACTGTGAAACCTGTCACTTTCCATTACATATCCACTGCAGGCACCAACATGTAAACCCAGCCAAGAAGCCCAAACCCCATGAGGCTGAGGAAACACAATCGATCCCAGTTCCCCTTCAAACTCTTCTTCAAATGCCTGAAAATCCTGAAGCAACATCTGAGTGCCAGAAGCCATGCTTCTTTTTGTGGCAAACAGAGCAGAGGAAGAAAAAAAAGTTAGTGAGCATGAATCCAGCTTCCAGTAAGTGCAGACTCTTTCTTGGGAGGTTCAATCAGATGACAGTGGAGGATGATCGGGGTACTAATGGTATTGCAGTTCCAGTAGCCCCCTTTATTGTAGTGGGGCAGGGATAGGGATGGGCCAGGAAACCCATCAGTCTGTTAAGTGCTGCGTGCAATACTAGCTCTCAGTATCTTCCATTGCTTGTGAACAAAGCAGCTGCAACATCAGTCACCTGGGCAGCCAGGCATTTAGTCATACCGTCCTTTAATCATCATATTCAACAAGGGACCCACCTGTTGAAAGCAAAAACACAGTTAGACAAGATAGTTACAGAGAAGAGGCAACTGCACAGCATGCTCCTTTCACATCTAGACAGTTTAAGAGTCAAGTGCCCAAGCGCAGAGGATATCAATATTCAACTTCAGATGCCACCAAAATACTACATGCATAGTATTGGTTTGACATTTTTTCCACTTCCCTGCACATGATTTCTCAGAACACGCTATGAAAAACAGCCAACCTTCATCAGGGGTTGCTTTTTGCATGTTACAGAAGGGATATTCTTCACAGCTAAATCCACTCTGGTCATTGGAGTCACTTGGAAGGTAGGCTAGTACAGTTTTCAAGCAAGACCACTCCTATTTCTCAGCACTGCCTGTTGGGAAGACCTTACGCATGCTACAGTAGCAAGACAATTGCAGGGATACAGACTATGAAAGCATTTATATTCATATCCAGTATTTTCACTCTCAGATCAACATGACATCTTCAAAAGCACAGATCAGTACTTCAGTCCACTGTTTTTGAAATATCAGTTAATTAAAATTGGGGGGAAAAAAAAGTAGAGATGACTGGGATTAAGGGGAAAGCACACAACTATGGAAGAGTTATTTCCAATTTAAGAGATTTGGACTCAGCAGGTAAAAACAAAGTCATTTTTATTTATATATATTGGATATTGTTGCTGCAAGGAGACTTACGATAGCTTGGGAGCAACATTTTCTTGATATTGCCTAAAGCCAAAGTACATCTTTCTCCTTAAAGCTGAACAGTTATTCCATTGCCTGTAGTTTTCCTCTATAGAATTATAATTTAAGGAGTTTGCACTTTTCTAGCCAAGAAGAATTCTGAAGACAGCACAAAGAACCAACTATAGCAAAAGAGTAAAGCTGTGTTCTCCTGCCCGTGCTGTGACAACACCTGCAGAGCCAAATAGCTTGTACCTTAAGTTTTGCATTAGCCTACAACCATTTCAACAGCAGCAACTATTTGATTCTCATTTGTACCTCTTGTGGACTTCCTAAGGCTTCTCCCAACATCTTCTCAATGTTTCTCATTATCGCCACTTTCTGATGAGCCTTTAATGGATATTCAATTCTCTTTGGGGTCGGGGCACCCTGAAATACCAAAAGTAGCTCACTGCACGCTTACTGAATTGGCAATTAATTCAATCTTCTCCCAGCCACTCAGCTCTTCACACCACATGAAACACAAAGTAGTTTTCAACATTAAAGCACACAGTTTGTTACAAAGAAGATCTCACAATGACAGCACGTGCCAATAGAGCTCTATTTGAAACAGTCGTCTGCAACAGAGATATCCAAGGTGTAGGAAGGTGCTTGTACTCACCTTGTACCAGAAGTTCACAGTGATGGTAATCCCACCATTCAGGAGAGACTCGATGTGGTGCCACCTGCATAGAAAGATCAAAAGGAAAAAAAAGAACTACTGAGAAGATATTTCTACAGCTTATAGGCAGATCGTTTGGCTGAATGAATTCAGACTGCACTGGACAAAATTGGCCCTATACCTCCAGCGTGAAGAACTCAGAACTTCTGGAGAACTCCTTTATTAAATACAGATCATTTTCTTGCACATTAGTAGAGAACACACACAGCAAGGTAACATCAGGAAGAATTATCACTCTCATCTTAAAGCAAGGAAGCAGGCTGGCCCAAGATATAACAGAAAATGACATATTTGCTGGAAGAGGCAAAGTAAAATTCTCCTAAGAGCCAGCCCAAGAGTTTAAAGAAAACTTTTTAACCCCGACTTGTTGGTCACTGCGCAGTCCCTCCATCTTTCTTACCAGTACATAGGTATGTACAGCACATCCCCTGGACCCACCACCGTCTCGTAGCCAACCACGCTCCGGAAATTTGGGAACTTCTCATAGTCAGGATTGTCAAAATCCACCTAACACAACAAAACATTAAGATACTCAGAAAAACTTCCTGCTGTGACAGTCCTTATTTGGCCACAGAATGAAATTCCTCCCTATCTTTCTTTCCTGGCTTTTACAATCCCATTTCCATCTTAACTCCATAGTATGCTCCTGCACAGCCAGAAAGTACTACCAACTCAGTAAGAGTCCTGAAGTTTCTCTCCAAGCAAATCTATCTTTGGTCAAGTGATCTATGAATCAGAATAGAGGAAGCAGCTGCTGAAGACCAGATGTGCTATCAGTGAGAGAAGTTGATAATCCTAGTGCTTGCAAGTCAGGACCACACACAAACAGAAACACCTCCTGTCCTCCCATCTATACTCAGTGTATCCAATAGTTAACAGATCTGAGCACAGGTGCTGCAAAGCTCAGAAGCGCTATGCAGCTTTAACTGTAATACAGATTCTTTCCACACAGCATCTTCACAAATACCCTTGTTCTCCCATGGAGCAGAAAACAGATCTGCAACTCTCACCTGGCTCTGTCTGTCACATGGGTGGTGCACAGGATAAGGGTAGAGGCATTCAAACTGATCAGGAGGAAAAAGGATACACCTCTTGTAACCCTTAATCTGGGCGAAGAAGTTTTGCTGCTCGTCATAATGAGCTGGGGTCACATTCCCTATACAGAGAGAAAAGATAATCAAGACACTTCTGTGCAGTTATGAGAGACTGAAGCAAGTTCTATTCCTTGCTGGAGACTGTAAATACTCTTCCACATATCAAGAAAACTAAGAAAGGAAAATAACTCCAGGAACATTACAGTCTGATCATTTTATCAGTCGGTCATTACTGAACAGTTGTTACCCCACACACAACTGCCATGCTGAATCCATATTCAGCAATTTATGCTCTGCAGGATTAGGATTTCCAGCTTGTCTCCATGAACAGCAGATGGCAAATGTTGATGGGAAGCTTTTTCATAAGATAGTCTGTTTAGCTGAGAATTTTTTATAGTCAATTCTACAACTTATTATTAATCTAGAGAAAAGGAGTTTAACAGCCCGATTCCGAGAAAAGTCCTAGTAATTCTGCAAGAAAACAAGTAAACAAACCTCCTTGTCATTTGGGCTTCATAATGCAACCCCCTCCTACTGTCTCAGGCACTGATTAACGGTTATGAAGCTTGACTATTATTACCAGATCTTAAATATAATCAAATCTTAAAATTTGATTATATTAAAATACAGTAAGTCCTTTTATACACATCTGTTTTTTCCTTTAGGGTAGACATTGCCACTTCTAATAGAAGTCCAGAAGGCTAACTTTACTCATCTTACAAACTCTTAGACTGCAGACATTTTAAATCTATGGTATCTGAAGTATTCAAACAACAACCAGGTCTCAAAATATGATCACAATAATCACCCTGTAGTATCAATTAGAGCCTTTCCACAAGCAGAAGATTACCTCCAGGCATTCCCAATAAGCAAACTATTCATTTTGGTTTCTTCCTTTTTATTACCTAAGCTGTGACAACAGTCCCATTCCAACTGAAAGCTTTCAATTGCTTGCTGGGGAAGAATGCTTAGGAGCTAGCTGAAAATCCATCTGAAAGACTTTCAGGAACTCAAACACAGAATTGCTAACCAAATCTTCTGCCTGACTCATAGGAAGCTACTTACCTTCCATGCCAATGAGCAGCAAGTTAGAAGTCAGTTGACCCCAGCCACGTTTCCCCTGCTGTTTGTTAATCCAGTTCCAGTTGAAGCCAAGGAAATCCACCACAATCTTCCTTCCAACCGTGTCATTCAGAGTTTGTTGCAGGTAAAGTCTGTATTTCCCCAAAGACAGGCAGGAAGCAAACATTAAGCTTTATGATGAACACAGAAATGCATCTCCACATCTCTTAAGAAAGACTTCAAAGACAAAGAAATATAACCCCTAGAGATTTTGTTTTAACAGCACTACACATGGCTGTGAAAATGAATGGCTTCAAAAAGTTCCTACAGTTTGCCAAATGGTTCCCTGGTACACAGCAAAGCAGAATACAACTCCATATGAACAACCAAAGGGGGAAAATTGGAATTTTAGATCAAAAATACCACCTCACAGGTGCAGGAGGAAGAAGCCCTAAACAGACTGGCTCACAAAAACACAAATAATCCTCAGATAGATGTTTGCACTGTAAGTCATCTGCAATGAGCTAGAAATGTGCAAAGGCTCAGAAAATACAGCATGTTTCAGTATCAAGCTGTTTGTTTGTGTTAGGCAGACATCACCTACAAACACACAGCACACAGTCAACTTTTCCTCATCTCTGTAATAAAAAGTTAAGACATTTTTTACCTCAGTATTCTATGAAATTTACCTCAGTATTCTATGAAAAGGTTGAGTTCTATAGCCTCTACCTTTTTATCCTCAAAGCTCCTCTACCAATACCACAATTTTCAAAGTCAAGTGATGCATAAGGCCTCCTCTAGTTTCATGAACTGAGGGCATGTATTTCTTTAGTAAGCTAACACAGCTGCTGTCAAATGGCAACTATGCAGGAAATGCCTATAAAAATGAAGTTTGAAATGTTTTTATCACCAGCTCTCACTGAAATGTACCCCGTGGAGACCTGAAGAAATGGTGGAATTTCTACCTATCACTTACCTCTCAGCACTCCCTTTTTGTTGTATTTCTTGAAGTCTGTCCACAAACTCAGCAAACTTCATCTCTTCCCTACTTGACTTAGGTTTGAAATTCTTAAAATTGGCCATCTTCTTTTCATCATAGTACAAAAATTTGTGTGTACTGGCACTGTACACTGAGAAGTCCCCATTGCCAATGTTTTCCTGGAGGTAGTCCAGGTCCCACTTCAGAGCAGGATAAACCAGATTTGTATCCGTCAGCACCACTGGCTCCTGGAGAGAAACAGGAAGTTCAGTGATTCAAGGATCATTTAAACTTGAAAACTATCACGTTTGTTACTACAGCTCTACAAACTCTCTTTTAAAATTTATAATTGGAAAAGACACTTAGAGCAATGACATGCCTTGGCCTGGAGAGAAAAACACACAAAACACAACAGGAAGTCTTAAATAAGTGGTGGCTGCTCCCACAGCCAGCTCCTAGTAGCAACAGGACAGATTCTGCTATCTATTTAGCTAATCTCTAACATGGGAGGTTAGGCAAACAGAAGCTGGGGACTGTTTCAGATTTGCTTGGTTCTGTCACGTAGCAAGGAAACAAATTCTGCCTCATCATTTCCACTCTGACAACTAAGGGGTAAATACTGGCAAAAAAAAGTAATTCTAAATCAAGAGAAAGTGTTTATTGCTTTTTTCATGGAGAAAAACTGCAAAATACAACCATCCAAAACCTGAGATTATAACCTCCCTTCTACCCAAAAAACCACTAGAGAAGTAAGGCAAAAAATGTTATTCGTCTCCTCGTCTACAAACACTAAGAGTCCTAAACAAGAACGACATCTGCTATATTCTCACACTGTGCAAACACAACACCCCTTCCTGCTGGACATCTGGCCCCAAACCTGGCAATCTTACCAAACTCTGAGCTTGTCCTCCAGAACCAATAGAAGAGCAGCCACTGCAATGCAAACTTCACATCTGTGGCCACACTCACTTCAACAATAACTGCACGCACACGGTTTTACACAGTATTTCCGTGATTTCCGCTCAAAAAACTGAAGTAAACAAAGCAAAAGCTCCTATACGTACAAAAGCCAAGGCTGCAGCACCAGAAGGAATAATAACAAATAACGGAACCGGGAACCCGGCGGGCTACAAGTCCGCACGGCAAGAGGGCAAGCGGGGCACACAGAGCGAAGAAAGCGGCAGTCCCGAGGGACGAGTCGGGAGGCGGAACGGACAGCACAGGCGCCAGAAGAGCCCCGTAGCCCATAAGCTGCCCCACGGGCTCCGTTCCGCACGGCCAGAGGAGCAGCGCCGCCCGCTCCCAGCCTCACCTCGTTCTCGATGAGCTCCTCGGCGCGGGGGTCGCTGTGGCTGAGGCGCGGGATGGGCCGCGTCTCGAAAGAATAATGGCGGAACTGGGAATCGCTCCAGCCAGGCCCCGCTGGGCCGTCCCGGCACCCCGCCGCCGAAGAGGAAGAGGAGGAAGAGGCCGCCGCCATCACCGCCTCGGCCGGGGAACCCGGAACTAGAAAACCGGAAGCGGAAGATGCCCGCCCACGGCAACGCCGGAAGCAAAGGGAAGGGCACCACGGAAACGGGAGGTGGGAATAGAGGCTAACGGCGCCCCCCTGCGTTGTGGTGGTTCTGGCGGAGGGCCGGCCCCGGCTCTCGCTTTTTCCTTTCTTCCTTTCTGTCCTTGCCAGCCACCGTCGGCAGCGCTGCGTGACGGGACGATGGCGGCGGCCGGGCGCGGCGGTGTCCTCTGGCAGCAAGCAGCAAGTTGGCTGCGGGCGGCGCGGGCCGCCGCTGCGGCGCCCTCAGGGGCACGGGCGGGTAAGGGGCGGCCGGGAGCGGGGGGCCGCGGCGGGACGGGCGGCTGCGGCGGGACGGGCGGCGTCCTTGAGGCCTGCGGGCTGTGAGGGCGCCGTGCCCTTCCCGGCCGGGCCTGCGCCCACTGCCCCGCTCCGTCTAGCTTCGGGTCTGACCAAGGATCAACTGCCCGGGCCATACCCAAGAACGGCGGAGGAGCGGGCGGCAGCCGCCAAGAAGTACAACATGAGAGTGGAGGACTACCAGCCCTACCCTGACGACGGCTTCGGGTGAGTTTGGGAGCCCCTGCCCCCTGCGGCCGGGGTCTGGCTGCAGCCTGCTGCACTCCTCACTGCTGCGTGCCTGTGGGCTTGGAAGGCATCGGGTGGGTATTGCAGTGGTGGGTGTGTTGGTGTAGGTGTGTGTTCAAAAAGATATATGTGCACGTGGATCCATATATAGATATGTATACGGATATATATTATGTGCCAAATGTGCCAATATTAATACAGATTTCTGGAAGCTGTGGGGTTTTGTCTGTTTCTCACAGGTATGGTGATTATCCCATGCTCCCTAATAAGTCCATACATGAGCGAGACCCCTGGTACCAGTGGGACCAGCCAGATGTGAGGCACAACTGGGGAGAGCCGGTGAGAACACCTGCAACAGCGTTCAGCATCAGTGCTGCTGTTACTGAATGGCATTACGTGGGCATCCTTACTGTGCTTGCTTTGTTATTCCCAGTTCAAACACATCCACAAGCACGGGGGTGTTACACACAGTGCAGGAACAGTCAGAAGTAAAGGCTGTGACCATCAGGAGAAACCTGCTCAAATAAAGCATCTGTGTCAACTTTCATTATGTTAAGCTCCTCAAGCTCCTGGTCAGGAGTAAGCACTTCTGTTAGTATGTGGCCTTTCTGTGAAGGACTGGAATCTAGCTGTTATTATTGAGTTGGTAGTTGACTTGAGCTCTTTTTACTAGAAGTAGAGTTTATATAAGTTTGTGATGTAATACATCATAGTATAAACATGCAAGAGCTTACTAGCATGTGTATCACAGAGTAGAGTTTAAAGTCTGCGTTGCAGTGTCTGTAGGAAGCACCACATAGAAAACCTTGTGGTGATTCTGTATTTTTATGCTGGTCAGCACTGAAGGCATGTATAGGTAATGCTGCCCTTAAGATGGGTAAGATTTTTAGTTGTAAGAACTGGCTCTTGTTACTACTTGAGGTGGCTTCCTACTGCCCTTACTCTTAAGGAGTAGCAGCAGGTGCTTTACCTACTTTGAGGAACCAGCTTCCAAATAGCAGGTGGTTGCTTCTTTGTTTGGAATACAGCTGCTAATTCTGTTCAGATGTGTGACTGATCTTTCATTAAAAAAAAGGGTCCCAGTTTCTACCATGACTTCTCAACTGTGCTGGGGAATAAATCTAAAGTGGAGTGATTATGCATATAAATAAACATTGCTCCTGTCTTATAATTAAGCATGATTGCCAGGTATGAACATAGGATGGAACTCGGAGCCTTGTTTTACTGTAAGCAATTATTGCCTCTGTGGCTTTATCTCCACTTATGTGGTGGAGATTAAAGGTAACTTCTAGCAGTTTTGTGATTGAGAATGTTGTAAATAGTTCTAGGTAAAAGCAGCTTGAGTACTGCTGGTAAATCTGTATCCTTCTTTGTTCTTGTTATTCTTTAGATGCACTGGGACTTTGACATGTATATTCGGAATCGTGTTGATACATCACCTACTACAGTTCCATGGCATACTATGCGCAACCACTTCCTGATTTTTTTGGGTACCATGCTGGTCATGTTTGCTCTTGGAGAGATCTATCCATCTTACAGGCCTGTGGTGAGTGATACTCTTGGGCAGAGGGAGGGAAAATAGCTGTGCTGCTTGTCACTGCTGATGGCCAAAAGAGTATTTTCTGCTGCAGTTGGGTGAGTGTGGATGTGAAACCCTGCTGGCAACAAGAGACACTTCATTCAACCTAAGTTACTCTGTTGGCTGGCTCAGTTGAGTTCAGAGGTTGTTTCACAATGAGCAGTTCTCATTTCCAGGGAACTAATTTTTAATTTTCTTACGGGATCCATCCTTTGGTCTAGGCTTTCTACTTCCTGTGTGCCCATGTGCATGAGAAATGCCTTTTTCCTCTTTTCTAGCCCCGTGTTTTTCATTCTCTCCAATGATTTGCATCATTTTGAATACTACTGATAAATGAGTCTGAACACAAACAAGCAAACAGTTCTTGCAATGCGTTATCCTCACACTGTGAGATGAACTGTTGGTTGATCAAATATTTCCCTGTTGAAAAGCTTGGGTTTTTGCAAAAAAACAACCCAACCTCTAATGTCTGAATTTCCTGATCTGATATTTCTACTGAAGCAGTTACACTGAAATTTAAGGAGTGGCTGACATGCCTTCTTTTTTAAGGGGGAAAGGTTAGGGGTCTTAGAGGAGACTGAGGGGGAAGTTGAATGAGATGTTTTCTCCTTACCTCCTAAGTTGCTTGTTTGAATGTGGTGTATTTGCTGCTGTTTTTGTCTTTGTAGGGACCGAAGCAGTATCCCTTCAATGATCTGTATCTGGAGAAAGGAGGGGACCCCAATAAAGAGCCACCAGTTGTGACGCACTACAAAATCTGAAAGCTGCTGGAAGTGCTTTTTATCCTGCACTAGCTCTGCTGGGGCTGGCATCTTCTTCAGTTTTCACTGCAACATAAGTTAATGCTTGTTCTTCAACATTGAACCACTAACTGCAGTGAAATATATCAATTATACCTATTGTGCTAGTTGTCTTCTGTTGTTTTAAAAAGGTGAAGCAGTGGCCAATGGAATTAAATGTTATTTGCCATTTTTCTAGACAGGCTATGATTTGGGGCAAACTTCTGGCTTATAAATATTTTTGTAGAAAGTGTATTTGCTAAACCTGTTTATGTTGAAGATATTGCTTGTTACTAAGTGGCTTATTGGAGATACAGCTTGGAATTGAACATATAACATATAACTTGATGTGAAATGTCTGGTCTGGTAAGTGTAAGTGCCAGATTTTGGGAGTCTCATTCCATGCGAATAACTGTCCTTCCTCAGTGGGATTTGGCTTTGATCTTTTCCTGCTGTAGATGACTTTAGTGAAGCCTGCCAAAAAAAGGCTAGCAAACAAACCCAGCTCTGGCTTGGACTTCAGGTCTGAGAGCACAGGTGCTCAAGCTGTGTGCTACAGCTCAGGTAAGGGCCTCCTGTGGTGTTATTCCCTGTTTGATTGGGAAAGTTATGCATAGTTTAATTAAGCTCCTTTATTTTCTAGCTCCACCCTTTGCCATAAGCTTTTCCCTCTTTGCTAAAGGGGGCAATGCCTTCCACATAGGTGTGTGATAGAAGTTCCATTTCCCTGCTCTGCTGTCAGCACCCTGCTGTCATTCAGTTGTGTGCATTACGGGAAGCGGACATTTACAGGAAACGATTTGCAGTTACCAGTGTAAGAAAAGACCTCATAACGGCATTCTAAAGGGCAGTTTGGTCTCTGTGTCATTTCTGTAGGGATGTGTATGCAAGGAAATGAGGTGACCGAGTCCTAGGACACAGAAGTGTTTGTAAATAAGGCTGATCTCTTGGGCAGTGCTGAGCAATCCACGCGCTGCCTGGCTCCTGCTTTTAAGCTGGACACAACGGTGCTTTACCTCAGCGGGGTTTGAGTTTTTCGGGTAATTTTTTGAACTGCGGGGACCACAGGGAAACAACGTGTTGTGCACAGGAAGGCGCTCTTGGGGACGCTGAGCGGTAGGCGCCGCACCGCGCCCCAACTCTGCCCGCACTCCACCTGCGACCGAGCCGCGGGGAGGCGCCGCTGGCGCGTGCGCAGTACAGCGGGCGGGGCGCGTTCCTCGGAGGCGGCGCCTTTTGGGCTCCCGGCGGCCACCGTCGTAGGGCTCAGCTGCGGGACCGAGCGGCGGGACGGCCGGCAGCCGGTAAGGGCCGCGGCCTCTCCTCCCCCTCCCTCCTCGTCCCTCCTCACCCCCACCCTGGCCGGCACCGAGCGGCCGCTTCTGCTCCGCACCGCTCGGCCCCGGGAACCGCCCGCGGGCCGACGTCGCGGCCTCCGAGCCAGCCTTCTCCGCCGCTCGGGTCGGCGTTACCGCGGCTCCGTCGCCGTCCCTCTCTCCCGGCGGCACGGCGCGCGTGACCGCTGGGTGAGCCGGGCCGGCCCCGTGCCCTCGGAGTGGCTCTGCGCCCGGCGGCCTCCGCCGCCCCGGTACGTGTGCGCGCGCCGTGCGCAGAGCGTGCCTGGCGATAGTTGGAGCGTGCTCTCAGCGTGACAAGTTTCTTTAGGCGTGTGGCTGGAGCGCACGAAACTCAGAAGTTTCTTTCCGTGTCGCGATGGTGTCGGGGAGGAATGCCGAGCCCTGCCCTACTGCGACCCCGCCTCGGCAGCGCCGGCGATTAGCCGCGATTAAGTGCCTGTGCCGCCTGTAATCTGGGTCTATAATAAGCACTATAATAATCTGGAAGAGCTGTAGGCTGCGATGCCGGAGAGCTGCGGAAAGGAAGGAGCGGTGCGAGGGCTTGGGATTGATCCTGGGGTGTGGGGCGTCACGCAGTTTGCATCTCAGCTCCTGTGCCGTGGCCCTATGGCTTCTGTCGGTTCCGGGGGGCTGCTTTGCTGCCAGGTGACCTTGGCTGAGTGCTGTGTTCTGCTGTGTGCTTGGTTACAGTGGGTCGGGCTGGCAGCTTCCTTCGTGGGCTGTGCAGGAGGGCAGCATCACCGGGAGCTGTTGAAAGGAGCGGGATGCCCGGGGGCGAGGGGGTGTGGTGTCACTATCCCTGGAAGTGTTTAAGAACCGTGGAGGCGTGGCACTGAGGGGTATGGTTAGTGGGCACGGTGGTGGTGATGGGATGGTTGGACACAATGATTGTAGAGGTCTTTTCCAACCTTAATGATTTTATGAAGGGGGAATGGTTTGATGCCCAGTGGTGTGGGGGACTGGAGAAGTGAGTAGGGCCATACTGACAGTCCTGGGTGGGGAAGGAGAGAGGCCTTGCAGGAGTGGCGTCGGGGTTGGTTATTGTGGCAGCTCTGAGATTCAAACAGAAGATAGAAGGTCAGCTTGGTCTTTTACAAGTGTTTCAAGCTATTGTAGATAAGGAATTCTGCCCCTGTCAGCACCGCGTGTAATCCATCAGTGGTATTAGAGCATGTGCTCCTACCCGTGCCCTCCATTTCCCAGCAGTGAGCGGTGCCCGGCAGGGCCGGGTTTGGCTTTGCAGGCGTTGTTACCATTTAAGGACACTGCAGGAAAGCAAGGCTGGGAGAGGCTTTGGGGGAGCACTGCTTCTGTTCTGCTGCTGCCACTTGGGCTGAGATCCGCTGATGCATTGTGTCTGTAATCGGATGTTCCTCTGGAGGAGTGGGAGGTGGAATTGTCATGGCTAATTAATTAAAGGTCGTAAGAAAAGCATGAGCTTTCTCAGAAGTCTTAGGTGCTATTTTGGGAGATGACAGCAGGTGGCAATCTCTCCTTAAAAATTGTGCTGTGGAAGAGTCCGCTACTTGTGAGTTTTTCTCAGACAACCACAAGAGGTTGCTAAAGAGCCTTTTCTTTCTTTAAGGATCGTGGAAGACTCAAGTCAGGGCTTCTTACCTTATGGACTTAGAGCCCAGGGATTTAAGGAAGTGTTGCTGCATTGGTATTGCTGCAATGGAGCTGAAATAGTAGAATTTGCTTTAGGGCGTGATACTGTGATCTTCTGGCTTCCCGTGTGTCTTCTGTGGGCCCTCGAATCTGTTGGCCCTGCTGCTGCTTTGCCTTGATGGCTGGGGACATAGAAGCTGTCCAGTTCCTGTTGTCTAATGTTCCTGCAGTTGTCCTGTTGATGTTCAGCCAATTTATTAGGCAAGCCACTTGTTTGCTTTCCTGTATCTGAGTGAGTTAGCATGGGCAAGATGTTTTACCTTCCAGTTTTGTTCTAACAGAATTTTGTGAAAAGAGAACAAGAATGCTGACTTTCTTATGCAAAATGTTTAGTGTTTTACTGATAAGAAGAGCTGGGCAATCAGTCCATAAGGTTTTTATGGTTTTGTGAGTTTGTCTTTGAGTTTGCCTGTTAAATACAGATTGTGGCAGCCATCCCTGCAGCCTATCCAGCACAGAGGGTAAGCAGAGGGAGGAAGCCTGTAACATTCACCTAGCCAGGAGTTTGGTGGTTATACTCTTTATTGTTTTACTTACCAGGAAGAGGGAGTCTCTTGGCCATAATGTAATAACGTTAATGGGTCAGCAGGAGGTTGTCATTTCAAAGTAAAGCAGTGAGGCTTGTGTGTGCATCTGGCTCCTGCAGTTGATGGAGCTCAAGCAGAGGAGAGTGAGGCAGGGAGGGGACTGATAGGAAACACGCCGGCTGTCTGACACCCCTGTTCTGATGGAGAAAGGATGTTTTTGCATTAGGCCCTTGCTAGCAGATTCCTGAGGCTCCTTCTGGAGATGTTTTCATTCCTCACTGCTGAAAAGGGGAGCAGGCCAGGACAGTATTTCTCTGTGACTGTGCTCCCTAAAAAATGAATGCTAAAAAGCATTCAAACAGCATGTCTTGGCATGACATGAGGAAGTGGGAATATGTCCTTACCCTTCTGACTGGCGACAGAGAATAAGCTGAGGCTGGAGTTACTAGACATGAGGTCTGAGTCCTAGAAATGCTGCTGACCAAATGTCTCTGCATGGGGATACTGTCAGTTGGAGGCCGTCAAGATGATGGAAGACTTTTAAAACTTTTCTTAATATGCTTTGGCCCAGCAGTGGGCTGGGCACAGCAAGCTACCTTTATGAAGGAGACCAGGAAGAAGCGTCCGTGTTCTGGTCTATGGTCAAAATCTGTATGATTGACATTTGTTATCCTGCATCTGGACAGAGAGACCACGTGGGCTCGGGATGTGACTAAACTAACAGCCTGGCTAATGGTTATGTGCCTGAAAGGCCTGGAATTGATTGGTGCTGGCTGCTTTCTACCCAGTAGGAATGAGATCCTACCTGGAACAGCAGTTATATTTGTACTCAATGTTGCAGTCTCCTGACTGTGCACTGTTGATGTTTGTCTTTCAATTATTTTGCTACGTTACTGCCTAACTGTCTCTGCAGTGATGTTGGGAGGTTGTGTTGCCCTTGTATGGGTGTGTGTCTGTCTACTCAGTCTCAGTAAAAAGAATTATGGTCAGAGCTGGGCTTGAAACCCAGTGGATAATTCTGGGTCACTTCCTCTCTCCTTTCTGCTACCATTTACAAACTGAAGCAGAAGGTCAAATGATTTTTCCTTTGACTTCTCTGAGGTGTGAGAGCAAAGTACATTAATTAAATTGGCATGTGGTGGCGTTGCACTTTGTTTTCTGTTGCCACATCGCTTTGCTGTTTGGAATTTACCCTGTCCTTAGATTCCATCTGCTCCATTTTTTCCTATGTGTCCTGACACCAGCGTGTTCAGAGAGAGTAACTGGTGCTTTACAAATGCATTTAAATGAATTTCTGCAGCTGATTTAAACCAGCCTGGGCTGAAGACTTGAGTGCGTTGTTTAATTTGGATCCCCTCCCTTTCACTGAAATTCTCCTGTAACTGGAGTACATGAAAAAGAGACATGCACTAAGGAAACTCTGGGTTCAGACAGCAGGAATTGTGTTTTCATTAATTTGTACTAGTAAAACTGTACTAACTCAGGAAGCAGCAAATAATTACTCTCAGTAGAGAGAGAGCTTTTTTTCTTGATACCACTGTAAGGAGTATGCTTTGTTACTGTTGTGGTTATTTTCATGTTGGCTTTGTCTAGCTATTTAACTGCTGTGTGAAATTTCTTCTAGAGCCTAGAAAATGAAGCTAAAGGAAATTGAGAGAACTGCTGTAGAAGCTTGGAGTCCTGCAAACAACCACCCCATTTATCTAGCAACAGGTAAAGTTCTTCACGATTCAATAAACTCAGAGTATGAATCACAGAGAGACTTTAAGTAGAGCTGTACTGGTAAAAAGAAAAAAAACAAACAAAACAGACTTTCAGGAATTCCTACTTTAATTATCTCTTGAAATTATCTCTTAATATGCTGAAAACATTATCACTTTTTTTTTTTTTTTTAAGTGACATCCCTATGGAGGTTATTTTTTATGCCTGGCATTAACACCTTAAAGAGCAGTCATTTTTCAGAGGGTGAATACATTGCTTTTTTGATCTAGCTTCTAATTAAGTCTGTATAAACTCCAGTGCCTGCTTGCTATAAAAAAATTAAACAAAGTTACGTTGTATATCTGTGGAACTAATTCACCCTAATTGTGTTCACTTAAGCTCACTTTCAGTTTGTTGGTTTTCAGTCATTATCAAGTAGCTTGACAGCCAAAGAATAAAATTCTTCACTTGGTTTGGTTTACATTCAGTTTTCCATGCTTCTGCAAGAACCATCATTTACAATTTTTATAACCATATTATTTCCTGAAGCACAAAATCACCACGTTCACAGAGTTGGAAGTAGGTGAATTTAGCGTCCATGTGGATCTTACAGCTTGCGTTGTCTACCCAGTGTGGGAAGTAATCAGGCCTGTCTGCTGTCTGTCTGGGTTGTGCAGGGTTGACATATTGTCCTGCTTTTTTTTTTTTTTTTTTCTCAGAAGACTACAAAAGCCAACTAAAGTTTGGCTTTTGCCTTAAAAGCAGCATTACTGTTTTGGGGGTAGATTTTCTATTTTGAGTTTCTCTACTAAGACCAGAGTTTTGATTGGACCAAAGGCCTTGGCTTCAATCTGTTTTAGATCAGAAGCTGCAGTTTATTGTTTGTACTGCTTTTTTATGATCCCTTGGGCTCTTCTCTTGCCATAGGCAGTTACAAAGCATCCCTGTTGTAGCTGGGTAATTATTTGCATGGCAGTGTCTCATTAGGTGATGTTAAATCTATTTTTAACTTTTATTCCCTAAACTGGGGAGAAGGAAGCCATCACTGAGTGACTACTGTTTCTGTGTGGGTTGCAAGGAGTGCTTTGTTGGCTTAAGACTGGATAGCTTTTGTTGTAGGCAAGTATAGAACTTATGATCATGACTTCTGGTCGAAGTTGAGTAGTATACAGAAATATTTAAGAGCATAATTTTAGCTGGATCTGAAAAAGCAACTGTATTTGTAATTTCAATTACAACTTAATATCAGGAACTGTGGTAGTTTAGATAAGGTACATGAAGTATATCTATCTAAAAGAGAGGAAAATACTTGCATAGCAGTGATCTTCATGCCCAGAATTTCTTGAAGAGTTTTTAATTTCTTTTAAAGTCTCAGTTGTACTAGTTCCTGTTTCTGAGGTACTTGCATATGTCCTCTCCCTGAATAGGCACAGCACTGATGATGTGTTGACTACTAAGTTTACCAGTGCCTTGTTTATATATAGTGATCTTGAAAAAGTGTCAGTTCTAAATACTACCCTTGTACTTCTGCTAGGAACATCTGCCCAGCAACTGGATGCATCCTTCAGTACAAATGCCACCTTGGAAATATTTGAGGTTGACTTCAGGGATCCCTCTCTGGACATGAAGCAGAAAGGAACGCTTCCTGCCTCAAACAGGTATCGGTGTCTCATGCTATTGCCCAGTGGAACTGAAGAGGGGTTTTTCTGGTACAAAAAAGGAGAGAGGGGATTTGTTTTCAGGGTAGAAAGTGATCTTTTGAATCAGTTTATCTCTGTCATCAAGGACTAAATATTTTTGACTTCACACAAATCTCATTGGAGGTTTGGTAATGCAAAATGTCTTGACTTCCACCAAATACTGTAGCCTATGCTGACTTTATTTTCTTCTTTAGGTTTCATAAGCTGATCTGGGGTAACTTTGGAAATGGGTCCCCAGAATCCTCTGGAGTGATCATTGGTGGAGGGGAAAATGGTGTACTGACAATGTACAGTGCACACCGGATCTTGGCTTCAAAGAGTGATGCTGTGATTGGACAGACAGAGAAGCATTCAGGGCCTGTTCGAGCTCTTGACTTCAATCCTTTCCAGGTATGTCACATAAAGATACTTACAAACAAACGTGGGTTTGTTTTTTTTTCCCTTGTATGTACAGATTTATTAACTGTAGGAACAATAGTTAACCTGAAAGAGATGTGCTAGTTGTGCCACAAGATTGATTTGGAACTTTGATTAGGGCACCGCTCACAGCTTTGTTACTGGATTACACTGTGACCTTGATTCATTTTACTTCAAAACAAAACATCTTGTAATACCGTTACAAGCTGGACCATTACCCATCTGAAGGCAGGACTTTTTTTTTTTTTTTTCAATTAGTGCAATTAATAGTTCAATTAATGCAGTGGGGTTTTGATTACGCTTGAAGAGGCTGCAAAATAAGCAAAAACTGGACAGAACACGAGTTCTTGTGGCAGCACAAAGGCAAATTGATCTGTGAACACCAACCGTTTTGGGAAGCCTGCACTTTCTGATGCCTGGAGCAAAGGCTCAGCTAGCCAGAGGCAGTGGCTTCCAGACCTGTGTCAAAGTTTCATGATTAAAGGTATTCAAATGCAAATCTAGTTGCCTGTTAGACAAATTTTAAATAAGCTTCTATCGTGGCACAGCTGAAGACATAGAGGCCAGAAACATGCTCAGTTTATAATCTTAGAGGCATCTGTTAAATACAACTCTTATTTGGCTGTGGAAGTCTTGAGTTTTTTTGCTTATGCTTATTCTTAGGAAATCTGTCCTCTTTCCCCATAAGCAGGAAATTCAGATGACCTTTTTTTTCTGCAGAGCAATCTTCTGGCTTCTGGAGCCAATGATTCTGAAATTTTCATCTGGGACTTGAATAACTTCAGTGTGCCTATGACTCCAGGAACTAAATCACAGGTAAATGAGTTTTCCTCCAGGCAATAGCCCTGCAGTCGTATATCTCAGTAGGGAAGGCAAAACGTGTGACTGTATGGAATCATCTTAGTGTAGTTAGTCTGTGAAGGGAGAATAAGCTTGACCTTTGTCAGGGGAAAGATGAATCATAACTGATAGGCTTCATTTTGAGGGGGTGGAAAGAATGCTGTAAGGAAGGTGAGGTAGGCTAATAAATTGTGGAACAATGCACTTTGCATGGATGAGTAAGCTCTTTGTGAATTTGCATCGGGTACCTGACCAGGTTGTCTTAAGGTGCAGCTGGGGCATGTGTTTTGGATTAATGATGCTTTATTGTGCTTTCTCTGAGGAATCAATTTACTTCAGGCTTCATGTGAAGCTTTTCATATTCCATGAAGGCAAAATATACCCAGCGTGGTCAGTGAGCCATTTAATGCTTTTCAGCTGTTATTTCTAGATAATTTTTCCTGAGTTTGAAAGGGAATAAGCTGATTATGATCATGTTATTCAGGACAACCATAGTAAACTTGTCTAAAAGCAGGTTAGCTTTTTCTCCAATAAGCCTCGCATTTGTCTCCTTTCCTATCTATCTCCTGCATTGCAGGAGATACAGTAACATTGATTAGCCTTGAATGCTGTATCATTTTCCATCTCATTGCACTTCTGAAATGTTGCACAAGGTCATTTTTCCATTTATGTTTCTTATGGGAGTCAGAGTAAAAACATTAATATTCTCTCAGCTATAGTTCTCTCTAGTCTGCAGCCTGATCTTACATGTTTTGCAGGTTCTAGTTAGTCTAGTGTCAGATCCTGTGATTAGTGCTTCCTCAGCACAGAGATAATAGACCTATGGCCATTTCTATCTTTGCAGCCTCATGAAGATATCAGTGTGGTGTCTTGGAATCGGCAGGTGCAGCATATTCTGTCCTCCGCTCACCCCAGTGGCAAGGCAGTGGTTTGGGACCTCAGGAAGAATGAACCTATCATCAAAGTCAGTGACCACAGTAACAGAGTGAGTGAAGACTGATTCTGACTTGCTTATGACATGGCACCACAGCGAAGCAGTGGCACAGCTCTTGGGTTCAAGTACTTGTACCGTGGGAGCTGTTGTGACTTTTTCTTGGAGCTACAGCATCAAAGCACACTTCTCTCTCTCTTCCTAACAAACTGCAAAAACAAGTCTCTTACCTATTCCTGAAGTACACAGTGCCCTTGTTTTACATTTATGTTTATGTCTCATTTATGAGAAGCCTCCTTCATTTTTATCCTAGCTGTCTTCCTCAGTCAACTTTGACCTAGTCATCCAACTTCTATTGGTTAGGTTTTTTGGCTGTATAGAGAAAGTTGAAATTCTTGCTAGACTTGTATTGCTAGACTTGCTCTATGTCAAGCATTCTAGGCAAGTTACTTGCAGAAAGAAGTGGCTCTTGGCCATTTGTGCCATTGCCAGCTTGCGCTGCTGAATTTTCATCCTGTGCTGTTTTTGTCCCGAGATGCATTGCTCAGGAATGGCCTGGCACCCAGAAGTTGCAACCCAGCTAGTTCTTTCCTCTGAGGATGACCGCTTGCCAGTGATCCAAATATGGGACTTACGTTTTGCTACCTCACCTTTGAGCCAGCTGGAAGGACATACTAGGTGAGGGCCTGCTTGTCACGTTGCCTTTTCAAGGACCTCCATCTTTCAGAGGCCAGCATCTGCAAGACCGGCTTTGGAGCAGTGAGGCTATTTATTTTAGGTTGTTTTGTTTCACAGATGAGTCTGGTTGAAGCAGGTATGGAAACTTGTGTTTCTGAACTTAAACCAACATGCACCAGCACTTCTTATTGACAGAGTGAGAGAGAGGGCTGATTATGAAGTACCACTGATTTCTTTCCGGTCTGTTTTAGGGGGATTCTATCTGTTTCCTGGTGCCAGGCTGACCCTGAATTGCTGTTGAGTAGCGCCAAAGACAACCGGATCTTGTGCTGGAACCCCAGTACAGGGGAGGTACTTAACTATTATAAGTACACCTTGTCTTCTTCATACAAGCCTGTGTGCTATACTATGTGTTTGACCCCTTTTTTGTATTTGTGTGGAATGCCAATGTTGTTTCCTCCACTATGTCTTCTGCACTGTTCTTTTTTGGATAAAATGACGATGCTGTCCATATCCTGACTAAAAACAACAAGCAGAGATTTTCTCTGAAGTATCTGTGTCCAGAGGTCATGGACACAAATTTTGACTAAAACTTTATTTAAGCAAATCAAGTCTACTCTGCGTTCACACACACTGTTCACTATGTCCATTTGTTTCTTTCTCCAAGAGTACTAGAAGATGGGGGGAACTTAAATGGGAGCAAGGATCATTTTTTGTGGTCATTCAGAAGGGAACAATATAATTAAATATGCTTGCAAACTTTATTCAGAGCAGTGGTTTCACATGTAGTTTTTTACCTGTATCTCAGAATTAACATTTTTGAAAAAATTATGCTTCACGCTAAATTTAAGCATTTAAAGTAAATCTGTGTAAAAAATTCTCAACATGCTTCCTCACTCAGTGCTGAGTTTCTGGATAAAACTGAAATTTGAACTTTGAACAGAATTTGCTGGGTGGATCTTGGTGATAGTGCAGGGAAAGTACTTTTACAATACTGAACAAAGTACGCCTGCGAGCTTCAGAGTGGATTCACCTCATGGGACAACTTGATGTCTGACCACTTGCCATGGAGGCATGAAAAAAGGTTGCCTCTTTTGTAAAAGACATTACGTGTGCTGTTGCACTTTCATGGGTTTTGGAGCTCATTCCGTACAAGTAGCTGATGACTGGAAGAGAATCAGACTCTGAAATGTATAATTCTTACTGAAATCTTTTCCCTTTGTTTTAGAGGAAGAACTTAAAAAAGCATTTTTAGTGCAGCTGGCTTGTCTTTATGCGTCCATGTAGATTTGCAGAGTCTAAATTCAAGCTAAGGCATTAATGCAGCTTATTTTTAGGGTGCTTGTTTGACTTTGTGCCAACGATTAGAAAATTTTCAAATGATACCAGAACTGGGAGTTTTCAGTAATAAGGACAGGGCATTTACATAGATTGGCTGATCTGCTAATTTTAGGGGTAGCATTGGTTTCTTTGCTTTTTTTTTTTTTTTTGAGGGGGGGGAAGGGGGAAGGGATTTATTCTTTTAGAGCAGTCTGCATTTCAATATAAGTAAATGCAAGGTTTTATACCTGCAAACAGACAACACAAATAATCATCACACAGAACAAAACTGGGATTCTTTATGCTGGAAAGTTTTCTACCTGTGAGGCACAAAGCAGATACCTTCATTTTATGGACTTGGAGGTTTACACAGAATCACAGGGTTGGAAGGGACCTCAAGGATCATGAATCTCCAACCCCCTGCCACACGCAGGGCCACCAACCTCCATGTTTAATGCTAAACCAGGCTGCCCAGGGCCCCATCCAACCTGGCCTTGAACACCTCCAAGGACGGGGCATCCACATCCTCTCTGGGCAGCCTGTTCCAGAACCTCACCACTCTCTGGGTAAAGAGTTTCCCCCTGATGTCTGACCTAAATCTCCCCTCCCTCAACTTAAAACCATTTCCCCTCATCCTACACATATCAACCCTTTCAAAGAGTTGATTCCCCTCCCCTCTGTAGGCTCCCTTTAGGTACTGAAAGGCTCCAGTGAGGTCAAAGGTTGTGGTCAAGGTTGTGTTAGTGAGTTGCCCCAGGTAGGCAAGAAATCTATGAATGGGCCATTAATTGAATTTTGTATTTTTAATTGCTGGACCAGAGATTTGTTGGCTGTAATATCCTTTGTGGTTTGTCTGCAGCTATTGCAATCCTCGTTTCTCGTTCTACTTTTTTCTTCCATAAGTTTTTCTTTCTATAATTTCTGCCCACGTGTTCTTGCTCACTACACCTTCTTGCTTATTGACTTCTGGTTTTCTTGCATGGTTTTCTGATGTTCAATGGTTAACAGCAGTTGCAACAATGTTATTGTGCTCTGATACTTAGCAGAACAAAATCCAAAAGTAGCAAGTCAGTTGTGCTCTACAATTAGAATCCCATTGTTAACAGCATTCTGTTGTTTGGGCTAAGTGTGCTACAGTTCTGATCTTGCAAATGCATTCTTCAAGAAGCAAGAATAAAATACTTGTGTCACACTTTTATTCAATAGTGATATGTAAATTGAGAGTGGACTAGCAATTTGGGAAAAGCAAACTATGTTATATGCTTCAGTCTTCTCTGTTTCTGTGATAGGTGGTTTATGAGTTGCCCATTCGTAGTCAGTGGTGCTTTGATGTCCAATGGTGTCCTAGGAACCCTTCAGTCTTCTCTGCTGCCACTTTTGATGGATGGATTAACATTTACTCTGTTATGGGTGGGAACTTAGAAGCCCAGCAGAAGACACAGGCTGACAAGGTAAAGGACCCAGAAGTTAATACTACTGGTACCTCTGTAGTGTGGTGGTATGATTTGTTTGTATCTTTTAAGGTTTAGGGTAACCAATCTGTTAAATTTTAGCTGTTCTTTAGGAAATGGTCTTTCTTTGGAGTAAGCTTCCTTTCAAGTGGCTGAGTGACTTGAAAAATAAAACATGTAGATCTTGCCTGTGAACCTCTGGCAACCTTACCTTGCCAAGGTTTGTGTTGCTTTCTTTCAGACATTCTAGTCAGCTGCATTTTGGAGCTATGTCCTATGATCTAGTCAAGCTTATCCTTAGCAAACACCAAATCTATTCCAATAATTTTAAAAATAAAGAATGCTTGTAAACAGCATTGTATATATTCTCATCAACTTCCTGAATGTCAGAAATCCAGATCAGAGGTCAGTTTTGACATACTCTCATCTAGGCAGTAAAGTATGGAGAAATTATTTCGCTAGCTTTGTCAAAGTAGTATAAAAGCTTGAGAAAGTCTTTAAAACTAACTCATTTGAAAGAAACAGCAGTGAGCAATACAGGAAACAGACTGACAACTTTTGACCATGTTTTGTCACTGTCTTGCATAAAACAATTTTGCAACCTCTATTTTTTATGAGCTGGGTGCTACACTAAGCAGTATTTGTTGGGGAGTTTTGTCTTGCTAAGGAAAACTTAGAAAATTTCTGAAGGTGAAGCTTTGAGAATTAATTTTGAGGACTATTCGGTAATACCTTTTGTCCTACAAAGGGCTTGGCTGTATTTCAGAAAGATGTTCTGTCACTGTCTCTCTCCTTGCTGATGAAGAAAGTAATTAATTATTAGCAGTATTTTTTTTTTTTTTTTTTTTTTTTTTTTTTGGTGCTTAGTCCATTACAGAGAGAAATTGAATTATATCTTATCCTTTTCTCTGTCTGATTCTAGATCTCTTCCTCCTTCAACAACCTGGATCCATTTGGCACGGGACAGACCCTTCCTCCTTTGCAGGTGCCAGAGCAAGTAGCTCAAACCACCTTGATTCCACCATTAAAAAAGCCACCCAAGTGGATTCGCAGGCCTGTGGGTGTTTCATTTGCAGTAAGTAAATGGAGTATCCTTCACTGAAAATGCTCCTAGTGTCTTCTAGTGATGTAACCCCTTTCTTAAGCAAAACCTTTTGATCTTCCTGCTGCTAGTTGTCTTAATGTTTGTTTAAGGAACGGTGTGTTTTCCCATCTGGGTAAGCTCTTTTGCTCAACATTTGGATGTATTTCTAACAAGAAAGTGTCCTGGGGCAGAGAAAAGGAGACTAAGTAGAAGTTAACAGAGCTAAGAAAGACTCACAAATCCTGTCTTTGTAGGCTGTGATATGCATTTCTATTCTGTCTTTCTCCTCTCTATTCAGTATTTCATTTTTTCCCCCTTTTCCTCCTAAATCAAAACTCTTTATTCCCTCAGCCTATCTTGACTTGTTCTCTGTCTAGTACCTACTATTTGCATGATGGTTTTCATCATTGCAGCCTGCCTCTCAGAAAAGAACAAACAGTACTAAATGGTACTTCTTCCTTTGTGCCTCTCTGACGTTTTCAGTTAGCAGTGCCTGGCAACGCATACATGAGTGCCGTGCTTACCAGCAGGAATTACTGATCCTTCATCTGAAGGACTCCCTCTGTGTTCCTGCTGTACATGTACATGGAACTTTGGGTTCTTATTGGTCACAGCTTGGAGCTTGAGTCAGCCTTGCTAAATGAAGAGTTAAGTGAAGTTGTTAAATGTTGTAAAAATGCTTATTTTGTCTCTTTCTGTCTTTCTCAGTTTGGAGGAAAACTGATTACCTTTGGTCTTACCAAAGCTCCTGGGCAGCAAATGCAGCAGACTTACCCCCACCAAGTTTTCATCAGTCAAGTCACTACTGAAACTGAGTTTTTGCTTCGGTCCAGAGAACTGCAGATGGCTCTGCAGTCAGGAAACCTCCTTGATTACTGCAAGGGCAAGATCCAGACAGCCAAGTTGAAGTATGAGGAGAACCTGTGGAAATTCCTAAAGGTAGGATGCCACTGGTGAAGCACAGGGGTCAATTCTGTTATGTGTTTGTGTATGGGGAAATATCAGGACCTTTTCAATAGTACAGCATTTGCATAGTAAACTTGATCTCTGGAATGAATAAGGTGACCAGTTGCTGTCTTAAGTTGTGACAAGAGTCTCCATTGCAAGGATCACTGCAACCATGTAGCACTGGATGAGATATCTCAAACTGTCACTCTGAGGTTTTATAATCCAGCTTGCCTGCAGTCCTGTGGAACCGGGGACAGGCAAGATTCATCACTGCTATCTTAAACTACAAACCAAGCATCTTAATTCTGTTCAAAAGAATGTTCTGCATGACCATTCCTGCATCTGCAGGAACAGTTTCTAACTGTTTACAGGTATCTTGTCTATTTACAGATTGTTCAGTTTAGTAGTAGGACTAGCCTCAAAGAGTTACTGAAATAGCCAGATCTCCTTGCAAGGTATTAATCAGTCATTAAACCACACAGGTACCACGTGAGCTGGGCTATGTAGAGCCTGAGGGAATTTCTGAGTCTGTCTGAAATCCCTACTCAGAAAGCTTCTCTAACAACTAGTTTGTTACTTCTCCTGTTGAAGCCAACTAGGAGTTCATGCAACCGCACTTTCATTTTCATCCAAGCTCAGGTTGGTCCATTGTCTCTGTGCAGAGATAGTATCAGCAAATTCTGGGCCATCCAGGGAATTAACGGCCAAGTGCACTAAATGTGCACCTGCATAGACCTCATGCTTGGTTGCCACTTAGTTGTAACTTTATAACAAGCTTGAATGTTACCGCAAGCCTTTATTGTTACCACAATTTAAATTCTATAGGTTTTCCCACTGTGTACTGGGTGTACTTTCATAGTTATTTATCTGTAAACTGAGCTCCAGACTTTGTTGCTGCTAGAAGTAGCTAGCTATTGGCAGTATGTAGATGGGTAGGATTTTACACATTTTCTTGTCTTTTTCAATGTCCTTTGGGATTCAGGTGAACCTGGAGCAGGAATCTAGAACTAAACTCCTCAAGCTGCTGGGCTACAGCAAAGAAGACCTGCAAAAAAAGGTAAGGAGACTTTTGTTAGAGAGAGACCTTTACAGGGATAAAGCTTCTGCTCAAACATTATAGGATTCCTACTGGAAATGAATACTTGTCCTCATGGTACACAAAGGACCAAACTGTATGATATTTCAGTTGAAGGGCGCTTGAGGTATCCCTCAGACTGAAACCTGCTGCAGTGGGTAGGGAACGTAAGCAAGAGTTATTCTGTGGTTTCTTTTAGGACTGCATTAGGAATGCTGGATCAGCCCAGATTCATTCCTTCTGACCTGAAGCTGTACAAAGGCCTCCTTGTCCTGCATTGCACTCAGCAATTCTCTATTTAGATCTTAAATGGCAAAGCTGACCAAGCTGACATGTGTAATAAGTATAACTAAACCTCTACAGAGAGTCCTTATCCTCAGAGCTCAAAGATGAACTGCTTATCACAAAGAGTGCTTTCAAAGAGGGATGATGGAAAGAAAATCCAAAATGACCATTCATATCTTTTTTTTCTGATTGTGCTGGTCAACCGGACCTAAGTTTCCAGAGTTTCTATTGAAATGAATATGTAGACACTGGTAAGAGTATAGCAGTAGCTTTACTGGATCAGATAAAAATGGTCTTGAGCCCTATTATCTTACTGCCAGTTGATGGTCAAAGAGGTGTATAACAGCAGCACAGCTGTGAGAGCTTCTAGCATCAAGCTCTGCATCTCAGGGAGTTCCTCAGCCAGGAAAGTGGCAGATAAAGATATTACACTAGTTGTGGAACTGCAACAGCGTGGACAAGTGTCTGAAAAGGCTAAATAATGTCTGCCGTGTGGCCAGCCAGGAGTAGGGATCTATCTAGAACTTTTCACACTGATGAAAAGCCAAGGAATTTTGACTGTGCTGCTATCATGGTTAACCTTTACCTTGTGAATATCTGTTTCTTTTCTAGATCACTTCATGTTTGAGTAATGGAATCCCAGATAAACAGCCCCTTCTTGAGACAGATGATACAAATGCTGCACAGTCAGATCAGGTATGTTCTGTACATATTACCAGTCTGGGAGAAAAAGGGTAGAATGAACAGAAAGGTTTAATATCAACCATAAGTTGTTGGGCTCAAATGCAGGAATCACATAGGGCAGTTCACAGGCCTGTCAGACTCTCACAAGGTCAGACTAAGTGATCCTAACTGTCCCTTCCGGCTTTAAAACAAATCGGTGAATGATGAAGATGGACTCCTGGCTATTAACACTGCAAGAGGGCTTGTTTGCCAGCGTTGATTTTTTCATGATAAACTTAGCCTTACCCTGGCTTAACTTCATGCTGCAGTTCTGGATTTCCTCTGTGAAGATTCTGCTGTGGTATTTCTTTTGCATTTCTATCCTTTGAACTGTATTTCCACATGATTTTGAGAAGGCTGTCTTCAGATGCCTCCCAAGCCTGGTTCAGCATCCTCTGTAAATTGTGTCCTTCTCAGGAATCTAAAGCTGCTATCCTCAATGTAGTAATTTTGAACACTTGCTAAGATACTCTAGGGATAGCAGTTGTCCTGCATTCCTATCGAGCACCAAACATGAATGTGATCCTGCCTGTTAATTATATGCATCTCTTGCTGGGCTTATCTCTATTCCATGCAAAATTGTTCAGCTTGCTTACAGGCTGACCATTGAACGCAGGAAAACTAGACAGCAGTACTGTTGTCAATGCCTGTCTTACACTGTCATTCTCCTAAGCATTGTTAATAGCAGCACTACTCTTCTTGGTGCCTCAGTAAAACTACACACATTAGTAGAGCAATGGCAGGAGGCACGAAGGGCTTCCAAGCTGAAATTCAGACTTATATGAGCATTCTCATCCAAATGCATAGCAGTCCCATCTCACTCTGCAAACCTTCAAACTGTTCTGGGCAGGATCTGTGTGCTCAATGAATAAATAAACCTCTTGCACTCTTTGCACAGCTTTTGATAAATTCCAGTGATGATGTAGCTGCTGTTTCCTCCTCTTCAGCCTTTTTTGACAACCTCATCCCACAGAATATGAGTATGTTGGAGATTCCTGTCACAGAAGGTATGTTACCTGAAATGTGTTTTTGCCACTTTAGAAAAAGGGACAGAGGTAACATGAAATTCTACAGAGACCAGGAAGAATCTGGTCCACTCCAGCAAGCGATTATCTTTAAAATACAAGGCCTACTCAGCTGTCATGCAATATTTATATGTATTTTGTAAGTAAATTCTCTTCACAGACAAGAGACCTATTTAAATGTAGGAGAATCATGTAGATGATGGAAGACTTACTGTCGAGTCAGTGGAGGTTTTTGTTTGATTGTTTTGGTTTTTAAATGCAAAACCTGATTTGTTTCCAAATCTTCCTTTATTTGGACTTCCATATGTTACTGTTTCTTACTGTCTGCTCTTTAGAACAGTCGTGATCATGCATCTGGATGATGCCCCTGTTGGTTGACTCTGCTTTCTCCCCTCTATAGATACTGATGGACTGATCAGCCAAGCTCTTTTGTTGGGAAATTTTGAGGGTGCTGTGGATCTGTGCATGCGGGCAGAGCGATTTGCTGATGCCATCATCTTAGCTATAGCTGGTGGGGAGAACCTCCTAAAGGAGACCCAGAAGCGCTACTTTGCCAAGCAGAAGACAAAACTCTCCCTGGTTAGTGACAGTTTTGTGTGCCCACTGAACAGGATATGATGTGTGATATCGTGGCAGATGTTTGAGTATATGTTGAAATGCTTAGGTAGGAAGTCAAATGTTCTCTTGGATAGACATTGCATTTTATCTCCTGATAGTTTTATGATGACACCTAGAATGTCTGTTCTCTGTTCCTTTTCATTTGACAGTTTATGCCTTAGCTCCCTATGCTTGTAAGCTGTTGAACATACAGCCTCTTTCTAGCTCAACAAGGAGAATTCTAGCTTATTAATTGCCATATAGCAGAGTGTAAGAGGGAATGGGAAAGCCCAGCACTATATTCACAGTCATCAGTGCTCTGAAGCAGGATATATGTTAGACAGATTTTCAGTCTTGCCTAGTGCAGCTACTTTCATTTCTCAAATGCTTTGGGCTTTTTCCTTAGAAATATAAGGTACCAATTACTGTTAACATTAGAATGCTGGGATTGGTGAACCCTCATGTGCAGTGAGGTGGTTACTGGGAAGTATCGCTGAAAGGGTGCGGTTCCTGTGGATGCACTTGCTTGAGCAGTCACTCTTAGTCTTCAGTGATTGATAGGCCTTCTTTTTCCCTTTACAGCTAGTTTCCTCCATTGTGCAGCAGAATTGGCAAGACATTGTTCGCACATGTGATCTACAGAGCTGGAAGGAGGCATTGGCCATCTTGTTAACATACTCAAAGCGTGAGGACTACACTCAGCTCTGTGGTATGCAGTGTGTTGTGTATATTCCACCTGAAAGGGATTCCCCTCCCTTTTAAATTCAGAGATGGATTATTGACTGTTTGACTTCAGTAGTTTCCTCCATCTTGTTAAAAAGCCAAACATGCTCAGCAACTGGTTGTTCCAAGAAGGCGGAGTTAGGGGGCTATCTAGTGACTGAATCTCAATCACAGACTCGCAGGGGTTGGAAGAGACCTCAAGAGATCATTAAGTCCAACCTCCCTGCTAAAGCAGGTAAGAAATGCTGCTTAGCTGGTGAATAGCAAACAGAAATGACTCGGCACCGTTGGAGAGGTTCCATCATTTCATACATGTGAGATGACATCTTGAAATGCAAGAGAACATGGCATCTAATACAGAACAAATTGTAGGGCTGGAAGGTTACCGTGACAGTGGTGATAAGGTCATTCCAGCTTACCTTCTATCTCCTAGCTTTTGCTAAACATGGATAATTACCGGGCTATTTACTGTCTCTACCACCAGACGCTACTGTTGCCTGGAGATACCCACACCTTTTTGGAAAAAACAATGTTGAAGTTTCTTGTCATATTCATTATTTTTAAGGGTTTTTCCTTCTTTTATATGACCAGACACGTACAAAAAATGATAGATGTGTAAGAAATGACTTCTCTTTTCAATCAAATTGACTTTGTGTTTTCTTAATGCCCATTTTTCTGTGTTATCCTAGAATTGGATGCAGATTCAAAGCTCTCATTACCTTTTTATGCCAGGACAGTGTGAAATTGCTAAGGGAGGACTGTGAGGGTTAATGAACTCTTCAAAATAGAAGTGTTAAACATTAGCTGTGTTTCTTCCTTTTAGATATGCTGGGTTCCCGCCTAGAGTTGGAGGGAGATGCAACCCTGTCCAATGATGCCTGCCTCTGTTATATCTCATCAGGCAATGTGGAGAGGTTGGTGGAATGCTGGGTAAAAAACCATGAGACTTCATCACCCCTTGCCTTGCAGGTACCAGTGTTATTATGTTGACTTGACTTTTCTCTAGGCCAGTTTGGTAACATTAATCTGTTTGCATCATCACATCAAATCATAGAATGAATCATGGAATGGTTTGGGTTGGAAGAGACCTTTAAGATCTAGTTCCAACCTCCCTCTAGACCAGGTTGCTCAAAGCCCTGTCCAGCCTGGCCTTGAATGCTCCTGGGGAGAGGGCATCCACAACCTTATAGGACAACCTGTTCCAGTGTCTCACCACCTTCACAGTAAAGAATTTCTTCCTATTATCAAGTCTAAATCTATCCTCTTCCAGTGTAAAACCATTTCCCCTCGTCCTTTAGCTACCCGCCCTTAGAAAATAGACTAGCTGCTGGCGTCCAAAAGACAGTGAAGAGCTGTTTGCAGTCACCAAGGTATCTCCTTCTAGCCTGGACTGTGGGCTTATGTCTGGAGATGATTTACACTGTTAAAAGTTATGAGTCTGTATGTTTGTGCAGAATATAGATTATGCTATGCATAAACACAGCTATGGATGGAAGTTACAGCTTGCACGCCTGTCTTTGTACACTGGTGGTGTCTCAGCTTCTCTAGACTAAATCTATTATCTGACTGGTAGTTACCTGGGAGTATGTTTGCTACTGGACTGATCAACTGTATAGCTGTAATGCTAAGGTTATCTAGCTCTTACTTCATCCAGTCTGGCAAAATGAAGTCCAGTTTGTGTTCTTTGCACTGCAGGTAGAATAACCTTGTATGGGCAAAACCTTGAAGATGAATCAGGGTTTCTAAGTCTTAAGTCAGTATTGTCGCCTTTGCACTTAAACCAGTCCTTGCTAAGCTGCTAACCTGTGTTGTGTCTGTCAGTCACTAGAATGAACTAGTCAAGTCTTTGACTCTGACATGTGCTGATAACACCCTGTGCTGTAGAATTCCCTGGTCTTGAAGCCTGCTAGTAAATAACAGCAACAATAAGGCTTCTTTAGCATTTCTGATTGAAACTGGCCTCCTCCCAGTCATAATGATGCATACATCATTAAATAGATACAAACTTTGCTTTGATTTGTAGGAGTTGAAGGAGCTTTGAATAACCAAAAAATTTCTGGTCTGTCAGTAGTAGTAGTTTGTCCTAGTGAATTTCTCCTGGTATTGTTGTTATCCTTTCTCTTCCAAGCTGATACCTTGGATTCCTAGACTTATAGGAGTAAGTACTTAGTAAAAAGATCGTAGCTGATGGTAATGTTCTTGTGGTTTCTCATTTTCTTTTTCCTTTACTGTAAAAGTAACTTGTGTCAGGATATGCTTCCTGGTTCCTGATTTTTCTGCACAAAGTGCACTTTAGGAAATAGTTATCAGTGGTACTACATGGTGCCAAATGGAGTAACTTCTGTCCACATTGGACCCAATGGCAGTTGAAAGGGAGGAGCCATCTGGTGCTTCTCAGTGTGAGATGGGCCAGTAAAAGAAATCGGATTCTAAATAGTCCATTTCTCTCCCTCTCCCTGCCTATTCAGGATCTCATAGAGAAAGTGATGGTGCTGAGCAGGTCCATTGAGATGCTCCGAGGAACAGCAGAACCAATGCCAGGCCCTGTCTTGGCAGAACAAATCACCCAGTATGCCAGTCTTCTGGCATCACAAGGATGCTTGGCAGCTGCAATGAATTACCTACCCAACAGCTCTAAAGAGGTGAGTGAGAAACAGGTTTTTGTAGGAAAGAGTACTCTGTGGGGAAAATGATACTTTTTACAAGTGAGCTTGGGGTTTTACTTGTGTCAGGACTTAGGATTTAACATTAATTATGGTAATTCAGGAGTAGAGATGTTTTGTTTTTCTAAGACATAGCATCTGTATTTGTTTTTTTTGTTTGTAGCCCCTTTGCTTTGGGAAATAGGAGGGAAACTACAGAACTGTAAAAAGTTCTTGGGGATGTCGCTGGAAGGTAGTTTTCCAGGGAAACTGCATCTAGTCTTGAAACTACCTGATAGAAGAAGTGAATGGAGAGGCTACTTATAAAGTAAATCTGCCCAGTGCCAAAATGAAAGTGGGGCCTGAAGAAGGTATACTGTAGAGATTGGAGGAAGGATTGGTGAGACTTCATCTGCAAGGAAATATGTCCTAGATTCTGTCACCTACAGGTTCTTTCTTTTCCGATGGCTATTGTGTAAGTGGCCTGTTCTGCAAATTGATGCCCAGTGCTCTGGATCAGTCTGCTTTGAATGCCTCCCCATAGCCTTCATTTGAGGCTCTTGAGGCAGTTATAATGCATGGTTTGTTTCAGCTCCTGATCGAACAGCTCCGAGACCGGCTCTTCCACGCTCAAGGAGAGAATGTGGGAGATCAGCCACCACCACCTTTCCCCTACGCTCGTGTCAATGTAGGTGTCACAAAGCACACATCTCCAGCAGCCCAGAGGGACTCCGCCCCTGAAGGAGCAGCAGCACAGAGAACAGATCGCAGACATCCAGAGAAGGTAAGCCTGAAATTCAAGTGCTTGTGGGAGAAGGAGGAAGGCTACTGGGTTGGGGAAAATGTATGGAGAATTATGAGATAATGCAGACTGCAGGCATTGAGGAACTCACCAGTAATGTCCATTCCTGAATTAAACACAAGGTTTTTGATAATGCAAAAATGGGCTGGATGGCTTCTTTTCATAGAGCCCTTACCCACACGATAAAGAAAGGGATTGCTCTTCTCCACCTCACCGTTGGATCTCAGTAAAACTAGTGCACTTCATCTCAGTTCTTGCACAAGAAATTCGCATTCAGAAGGTTTTGCTTCCATTATTTCATTATTGTTTCTGCATTATTTTCTCTGATTGTGCTTTTAGGAAGTCACAGCATAGGAATTAGTTCCTAAAGGCTAATCCTTGTGAAAGCCTGAGAATATTATCAAGTGTGTGGTTCCCAGCTTCATGAACGAGCTATGTGGTATGAAAGGAAGGGTCATCAAGTCTTGTACTAGCAGGGAAGACAGCACCCAGGCTTCTGCTCTTTGCCTTTTCCTGCCAACCACACTTAAGGGTGGAGAAAGGTCTACTGTGCTCCTGACAGCAGAGAGGCCTCTGATCCAATCCATCCAGAGCACTGATAAAAAACAGCATCTTCTCTTACCTGAGAAGTGGCAGAGATAGAAAGTGAGGCTTTCTAGAGATAGAAAGTTTTGTGTGTGTTTGTGTCCTGTATGACTCTGACCATTTCAAATTAATTTGTTTTTTTAATTGCAGTCCAACTATCAGTCATCATTTGCCCCTTCAGCACCCTCTCAGCCTTCAGTGCCTTCCTTCTTCCCACCTCAGCCAGTGCCAGCAATGTCTGCACCTCACCATATTGTCCCTCCCCAGACCAGCACTAGTCCACAAACAGGCATCTATTCCAGAGGACCGCCATACCCACAGTATAATGTGGGCATGGTTCCAGCAACAGCTTCAGGGCCAGGTAAGCATTGTCTGATAGCTGGTTCCATTATCCAGAAATTCCTTAGGTTTTCTTAGACTAAATCCATAGGCATAAGTGACTGCTTTGCCTCTTTCTCACAAGTCTGTTTTACTTGCATAAAGCAAATTAGCAGTCAGAGAAGATTCTCAGCACTTCTGCTTTATCTAGTTCTAGAAACTGTTGCTGTCCTCCTACTGTTAAGCACGTATAGAAATGGAGAAGCCCCTGCTAACTTTGTGGCACTATTTGACTGGTGTTGCTTGGGCTATGGGGAATACTCCTGCTGTGGATTGCATAGGGCATGACTTGAAGAAAAGGCTTACTGGCATGAAGGAGAGTATCAGTAGTAGTTCAGACATAGAACAAGTGATGCAGATGCACTCTCTTTCTTGTTTGTAGCTCTGTCACAGTCTCAGCCATTCAGCCCAGTAGGAGCCAGACCAGTTGGTCCTGCTCCCTTCCCCAGCCAGCCGCCTCTGTCAGGACAGTCCATGCCCATGACATCTCCTGGTGTTCTGCCATCTGGACCTGCTCTGCTTGCTCCGGCCTCAATCCCATCATCTCAGCTTCTTGCAGCCTGTCCTCTACCAGTGGCAAGCCAGTCTCCTCTAGGTTTTTCATCAGCACCATTCAGCAGCCCCATGAACGTGGGTTACCCACAGGGAGGTCCTGGAGCTCCATCTACTAAACCTCTGCCAGCAGCCAGCCTTCCTCCTCCTCCCATAGGTAAGTGCTGCCTGTGTGACCTGTGTGTACAGGATGCTTGTGGATGCAATTTGCTGTAAATAGTGGACGTAGGCCTTCTGGGTTCTGGTCTGCCACCTTAAGGGCTGGATGTGATATTATCTGAGGCCAACCTAATAGGCATATTGTGCTGAGTCCTGCTATTGTGATGAAATACAGCAGTGATTATGGTTTTATTCAGGCTGTTCAGCCACTCTGTCCCTCGGACTGTGGTTACAAGATGCTGTCTCTCCAGGTTCCCAGTGCAACTTTAAGCAATGGTTCACTCCAGAGGCATCTGGTCTGACTGAAAGGGTGGTAGTTCCCCTCTTCTGTATCCCCTCTTCTGTAACTTAAATGAGAAGTGCAGTTGAAATGCTGGGACATCAAGGTGGTTCTTCTTTGTACATGGGATACCCCTTGCCTAGCTTCAAGACAAAATTGTTGTGTGCCGTGCTACAATTCTCCTCACTGTTTCCTGTTGCCATAATTCCTTGCCCTGGAATTCCCTTCTGGTTTCCTCTATGCACTAAATCTGAAACCTTTCCCCTCTGGGTTTGTGGATTATGTACAGCCTAGCCTGCGAGTTGTGTGGAGTCCTTACAAGCATGATGAAGCAGCAGCACAGTGTTGGTCCTAGTTCCCAGTGAATGGGCATTTGCTCTTTGTTTTTCACATCTCAGCTGGTGCTTGCTATCTAAAGGGGTAGGTTTAGCCAGTCTGTTGAGACCCCTAACAACAAAGCTGACAATCCTTTGATCTTTGAGCAGATGCTTTTCCAAGCTATACATATTCTGTGAAATGAAGGAACTGTGGCTTTGAGGTTTGCCTCCGCAAATCATTTGCTGGTTTAACCAAAGATAGCAAATCCCACTCTGTAAAGCCTACGGGGACTAAATGCAAAGAATCTAAAGCTGTTCAAATTTCTTCTGAAAAGCTAATGGATGGTAGTCTAGGGACATTACTTGCTGAGTAAAAGCTGTTGGTGATGATGACTGTCCCACCCTGCCTTGATTTTCAGGTTTCTTCCCTTGGCTAGATCCCCACATGGATCATGCAGGTAGTACACAGAGAAGTTTCTAGACCCGCTGGGGAGGCAGTGTTGTTGCTTCCTGTGAAACATGGGGAGAGTGTGCATGTTTAGTGTGTGCATGTATGCTCACTGCTATTTGTTGCATGTCTGGGGAGCTGTACAACCAGGGTAGAGCATATACTTGTCACTTACCAGTCCCCTGGACAACTGTGGGTGTTGCAAGTAAAATGAAAAAAACCTACTGTTACTCATGAATCTGAGTACAGAAAACAGGGACTTCTCTATTTGCCTCCAGTTTTGGAAGAGTTAGAGCATTCTCGATCTGTGTCCCTTCTGCCAGTGGGCCAGTGGGGCATGGCACCCACTTGGTTCTCCAGGCAATGAACAGTGCAGTGGTTGTAACTCACCTCATTTTCTCGCTGTTACACTCTCAGACTCATGCATGGCATTGCTTGTGCTTTCCCTGGTAAGACTGAAAGAAAGGAAGTCCAACACAAACAGTGATGAAGTAGAGCTTCCCAAGCAGTCTGGGAACTCTCTTCCAAAGGAAATTGAAAAGTCCTCTTGGCTTTGGTTATAGGATAAAGCTGGGATTTGAATATCCATCTTCTGGGAGAAAGTTGAACTGCTGAGCTTTTTAGACTGGTGCTTTGTACGGCTTAAACTCTTTGGAATTCACTGATGACAGAAAATAGATATCTCCCAATCTATACCAAGAGTAAGAATCAATATCTTATTGGGGTGGCTCTGCAAGGGGCTGATTGTACTAGAGACCATCTGTCAGGCACAAAAGATTATCAGAGAGTCTCAGCTTTGTGTAGGAAATCTGAATACTGAGTACATACTTATACCAGCCAGCAATCCTCACTGTCCTTGCTGTGTAGAACAGAGTCCAGAAAGAGAGTTGTCCTTCCAACAGGGAAACAAAGGGCTTGATGATTCCCTGTTAAAGGAAAGATGGTTCCAAGGCAAGGGCATCAAATACTTCTTCAGGCTGAAGATGCCCTGTGGTAATTCACTGCTAAGAAGTTCCTTTCTCCTAGCAGCATTTAGCCCCAGTAAGTACTAATGGGGCTGTACGGATGGGGCATGCCTGGATGAGCAGTGCAGATAAGTTTCCTTGAGTGTGCTTTCTTGCCTGCTTCTGTCCTGGTTTTGAAAGGTTTTGTTTTTTTTCTTCAACCTGAAAAAGAACTCTAAGATCTTGCAATCTAACCAAACTTCCTGCTTTGTAAACTTCTGCATGCAGGCTCATGGAGAAATTCTCTCTAGTATGCTGAAGGAAGTTCTTCACTCGTAGAAATCCCATGCTCTCAGAGAGCGTCAAGGATAGGGCAAAGGATAATAATATGTTGGCTGATCTCATTTATGGCTTGGATAATCCCTGACTCCATCCTGTGACAGTTGTGGGTTTTCTAGCATAAGCGTTGCTGGAGACTGCTGCCATGGAGCATTCCATTCAGAATTGATGAGAAATTGTCTTTCACAAGTAGCATAGACAAGGTAGTCGGGTTTTATCCCAGCAAAATGCAGCAAAGTCCTGTCGTCTTGTCTGCTGATTAAGTGCCTGGCTTGAAGACTATAATTTAAATAGCTGTTTCCTCTGAGGATTCAAAGTGCCACTGGACTGGAACAGTGCCAGGGACTGCTAGGCCACAAGCTTGGTGGGGGAACGCAGAATTCTAGGGCACAGAATCCCCAAGCTACAAATAAGTGCCAATTTAATTAAACTGCTGATCCAAACTCATCAGAGAGTGAGTCTTGAAATCATGGGAAAAGGGAAGGCAAAAAGAGGCTGCCAGAATTTTAATAATAAAAGTAATTAAAGTAATGAAGCACCTTTAGCATCTTTCCTCTGTGATTTTTAAAGCCCAGTTGAGGATCAGTGGCTCATTAAGTGTGGTGCTGAGCTCCAGGAATTTTGATATTGCCCCTTAGAATTATGCTGCTTTCTCACAGATTCTTCCCATCTCATGGACCTGAGGTTATTAAGATCAACGTGACAAAAGAAGCACTGGGGTTTTCTGTAGAGATCCAGATACTCTTACAAGACAGCAGCAGACAAGGTAGCTGGAATTTGACCTTAGCAGAATGAAGTGTGCTTGCAGATCTTTTGATGTCATGTGATCTGATAGATTTTTAATTACCTGGAGTGAGGTTTGAGGCTAAGTGCCACAAAAATGTCTCTGAGAAACCTCAAAGTAGTAATTGGCCAAGTCTGCTCCTTCCTAGGTGGGATGCCAACAAATTTTCATAAGCTTTAGTCCTGAACATCCTTTTGAAAGGGGAAAAATTCAACCCACCTCTGAACTCTTCCTCCTCCTATTATGGCAACCTGTACCACGTTGAAATTCCACAGTTAGGCACTTGTGCAGGCATTATCAAGAAAACTTCTCACCTATAGCACAGCTTTTCCTGCAATATCACAACAGTAGATTTTTCTGTATAGGGAGCCCCAGGAAGTCCGTGAATATACATGTGTGTGGAGTTCCACACTGACTCTGAGACTGACTTCTGCAACCTATGCAGATTGTGGAAGGCCTCAGGTAGTTGCAGAAAAGGCTTTCAGTGTGGGAGTGAGGGTGTGCCAGGACAGTCTGATCAGACATCACCTCATGAAGCATGTGTATGTACTCAGCTGCTGAGAATGTAATTAAGAAAGAAAAGCAAGAACAGTTTTCTGGTCTGCCAAGTGGACCTTAAATTCCTCAGCTGAAATGGTCTGAAGGTACAGTGGTGGGGGAATTGGAGCTAAAGGGAATTTCAAGACATGAATTGCTGCCATAGCCGTCTTCTCAAAGCCTGACATCTGTGTCTTGTTCGCTCTCCTGACAGCTCAGGAATCTTGGACTGATCCCTCTGCTGCAAGAGGAGGCCTTCAGAAGAAAAAGGTAAGCTTTAGGCTGGAATATGTGCTGGTTGTCTTTTAGCTTGGGAACTCCATGCAAGGGATATGTTCCTTTAAATGCTTATTGTCGAGCCACTCTCATGTTGACCCGTCCAGTTCTACATGATGCACAACACTGGAACTGCAGTCTGAATCATCTCAACTCTTTCCCATCCAAACTTGATATACTGTTATCCAAGGTGGCTGTTTTATGACATGGTTGTCATCTGTGTTGTAACAGTCACTCATTACTTCCCAGACTGACTATAGTCACCTATTGCTAGAAATACTGATTTAACCTTATCCCCGTGTACATGCACTTTTTTTTTTTATTCGGATTGGAAGATCATGGTCAATTCACACCTGACAGCTGGGGGCAGCATTTCCCCTCAGCACAGTGAGATCTACAGTGATCTTCCTCAGAAGCTTGACACTGGCCAATACGGTACCATGTTGGCCCTGCTGCTCCCTGCGTTGTAGTGATTGCATTGGAGGGCCTGTAAGCTGAGCAGTTTTGTAACAAATGCTCTCAATACCCGTTTCTGTTACTGCTGCCTGCTTGCAGGTGTGACAAGAAGCTTCTTTGGCACCATTCCCACCCCCCACTCCTCTTCTTTAGCTTGGAAGAGACTTCTCACCCTTTTTCTGGCAGCATAGCTGGGAACCTGCTTCAGGCTGTGCTCACTACAACAGGATTAGCCTCTTGTTAAAGCCATCTCCTTTTGATCCAGTCCTGTCAAAGTGAATCTGTCCTGACTCTCTGGCTTAGCAGGGGCATGATGAAGTGTTTGCAAGAGGATTCTCCCCCCATGTCATGGGATTTTCCCCAGCTCTTGCTCTGCTGGACACTTTACTGCTGCTAATCTCTACATTCAGGACTCGTGCCATTGCAGAGCCAAGGCGGCTTTCTGAGGACCAGTGCTTTCAGGGGCAACGGATCTCTTTGACTGAACAATTCCAGAGTGGTTTTCTTGCCGTTGCTTTGACTGTTCATCTAGGATGCAAAAAGGGCCCCATGCTCTTGAGGGGGCTTGAAAGAACAAAGATGTGTTATACATCTTGAGAACTAAGCTCTGTGAAAGTTAGAAAGGAAGTTGAATTTGATTGTGGAGAGAGTAACCAGCCCTCTTTCCTTGGACTTGTATTCTTGTTTGTTTTCAGCACAGATATTTTTTTTCTTTCGTCTTTAATCTCTCTTATTTTTCTGACAGCTGCCTGAGAAATTTGCTCCTCTAGCTCCCATCACAGCTCCAGTAATGAGCCTGCCCACTGAGCCTCAAGGGATCCATCCTCAGCTCTCTAGGTTGCAAGAATCTGGCCAGTCACCCCCAGGGGCACCCAAGGAAGGCAGCCTGCAGGTATCAAGGGGAAGTGCGATGTTTCCCAGCCACCAGCTCCTTGTCAAGTACAAAAATGTCTTGGCTTTTGAGATGCTTATTTCTTGGCAGCTGCAGGGCTTATGTGCCTGCTTCTCAGCCCTTATAAAACATTTCTGCCTGAGTGCTAGAGGAATTGCTAAAATTGCTACCAGAGTTGAAAATGACACCTGTCTGTGACTAGAAGGGAGGCAGGCCAAGACAGGCTGTCAGCCTCCTGAAAGATGGGAATCCACAGAGACCAGTAACTGTACTGTAGTCTGTGCCTCCAGATATTCTCTGAATTTGCCAGAGGGTGAAATTCTTCCTGTTCATAGTTGCAGGAGGGGAGTTTCCCTATTCCTGCCTTTTGTGCTCCTGTTGTGTTTATTCATCTGTTTCTCTCTCTCTGTTAGTATCACCAGCTACCTGCAGAGAGAGTTGAGAAGAAGGAGGTGCCCCCTGAACACCAGGGTCTGAAGACCACACTTGAAGGATTGGTGCAACGCTGTTCTGCTGTTGCCACTGATCCAGTAAGTCCTTTCTTCTCTGGTCTTTGGCTTCTTTGTCCTTGCAGATGTTTGGCTGATATTTCTGTCAGCCTAAGAGAGGAAGAGGCTTCGCTACATAACTAGGTTATTTTCCATTTGCCTCCCTCCTTTAGGCCATGGGCTTGTCCATCTCATGGGGTTTGAGATGTGGATAACTGCTGGAGAACACTACCTCTTCTTGCCTCTCTGGAGCAATGGCTCTGTACTCCTAGCTCTTTGAGGAAAGCAGAAGAAATGACCTGGCTAATTTAGCTTCCTTTTCCATCGTTTTGATGCATAGGTAGTTACTGCAGAATGGCTGGCAGTACAAGCTCTCAGAGGGAAAGGCCAAGATAGACTGAAAGAGAAAGCCATACAAGCATTGTGTTTGAGTCGCTGTAACTTCTCCAGCTCATCTCCTGGAAAGTGTTCCCTCTAGGGATGGAAAAACCTATGGTTTAGACTTAATAGTCTGAAGCTCTAAGCTGATATTGAATTTGAGTGGCTGGATTGGTAGAGCAATGCAAAACACCTGAGTTCCTAAGCCTGCCAGCCCTGTCCCAGCGTTGCCTAGAGCTAGGCATTTCTATCCACAGTGTAACGTACCTTTGAGTGGATTATCCAAGGTGGAACAACCAGATCTTCAGTACTCAGACCCTTGGTGGCTATCTGGAGTACGAAGAATGTTTCCTCCCTTCCTCAAGAGAACTGGGGTTTCTGCTTCTAAGCTTCTGCTTAGGTGAAGCATGGTGAGGTTATCTGAATGTTCAGTGGGTCAGTTAATGAACATCTCCCCAGCTTTGGAACTAGTTGCTCTGTTATGTAGTCTGAAGGCACTATTAGAAGGGACAAATGTCTTGGCTGCAAGGCAGAAAATGGGACAAATCCAGCCTTCTGTTTTGTAGAGAATACATGCATGTATATGTACATTGCAAGGATATGGCCAGTTTGTATCACAGTCTCTGGCTGTAAACTGTCTGGCAGAGGTTGTGATGCTGCTGAAATTGCAGGGTGCTGAGGGGAGACCTGAGCGAGAGCAACCTGATACTGGGAATAGTGTGTTTGAAGCCCTCTCTGAGCTAACAATGTCTGTTTAACTTTAGAAAACTCGAAGGAAGCTAGAGGATGCATTGCAACGGCTGGAGACCTTGTATGACAAACTCCGTGAGCAGGCGGTAAGTGTATGCCTGCATTTGTTATCAAGCTGGTTTCTTGATCCCATTTCTGAACTGTGCTGTGGGCCCTGGTGTCTGTTCCAGTGTTTCTACTACATAGCCTCTTAAGAAAGTAAAGGGATTGAAAAACCTTATAATGCTCTTTGATTCCAGCCAAATTTAGCTATTCTTTTTCCTTAACCTTGGCCCGGAAATAGAGTAAGGAAGAGCTGTGAGGGACTATTTGTAGGGTGGTTTTCCTCCTAGGAAGTACAGTTGGGAGATGTGTGTGTATCGTATATGTACAGGTTCTAGATGGGGAGGGACATTAGTAAAGGGATGTTCTAGGCGTACTAATGTATCCTCTAGCTAAGAGGATACTGCTGATGCCAATTGCTGGAGGGTTATCAATCAAGGCAAGAACTTCTATAATATATATATTTTCTGAAAGTGTCCATTTTATGCCTGAATGATGAAATTCTGTGCTAGATGGACCACTGATCTCCTCAAATACATCACATATTCATTTAATGTTGAAGCGTCATTACATAGGACCTGTGTTAACTGCAACTTAACCTAGGTATTGGATTAATGTTTGCTATGGGCTAGGAAACTGAGGGATGAAGTAGATTGTCCCTCCTGTCAGTGCCTGGCTTTATAGGTGCTGCATTTGGTGAAGATCAGGTAGAGAGCAGGGGAGAGCGGTATGGAGAGGGGTTTTGTGTCACAGCATTAAGGATGCTGACTCATTTCTGCTTCTCCCCACAGCTCTCTCCAGCTATCCTCATGGGTCTCCATGAAATTGCCCGCTGCATTGAAGCTAGGAACTACCAACAGGGTCTCATGGTTCACACCCAAGTGGTGAGCAGCAGCAGTTTCAGTGAAGTGTCTGGTTTCATGCCTGTCCTGAAAGTCCTCATGACCATTGCTGGCAAGCTGAATGTGTAACATGTGGAAGAGCTGGTACACTGCACATGCTGAGCTGGTGGACTCCCTCACCTGTTGATGTGCTGCGGGTTGCGGACTTTCCTTCCGACTCTGGAGAAAGAAGTCTGTGCCTGGAACCGTGCTTGACCAGCATGCCTGGCCCCATCTACTCTCCAGACAGCCAGGAGTCGATATCCGGGAGACTGCTCTCTGGCTGTCTCTCCCTCCCTCTCTCTTTCTCTATTCCCCCCCCACACCCCTCGAGTCCACTTCCCAGCCTAGGGCTCTCAGTTTCAGGTGTCCAGGTATCACAGAGATCCTCAAAGACTGCTCTGTGTTAGACTCCTTTTCCCTGTTCCCAAACCACAAAGGGGAAACTCCTTCCAGGTTGATACTGCTTTTGTATAGGAGACAAACAGCAGACACCTCAGGCTCTACTCCCTGCTGCTCAGTGGCAGCTGCCTCTTTTGGGACCTAAGCTGGGGTGCCTCTGCTCCATTGGGCTGCAGTCAGGATCTCTCCTCTGGTTCTTCCTTTATCTTCGTTCTAATCTTCAACTCATCTTTTGCCCCTCTGCTCCGATACATGATACAGCTAAAGTTATCTGCCAGCCTACTCTGGGCTAGCTTTGGTTCTCTCTTTCTTCTTCACCCAGTCTTCTTTTCATAAAAAGTAAACAGAAGACAGCTTCCTCAGTATCCTTTTTCCCTTCCCATAAGCTGAAGGCTTGAGCCTTTTTTTTTTTTTTTTTTTTTTTTTTAACCCCCCTCCTCCCCCTTTCTGGTTCCCGGGACTCTCCTATACAGGAATGCAAGCAGATTGGGATGCTCTGTATATTCCTCCTCAGAGCCAGCAGCTTTGTTTGGGCTAAAAGCTGCGCTGGCTGGCCTTTTTCACTTCCTCTGTGTTAGCACTGTGGGCTTATTGCCAACTGATGATGTCTAAAGGTTTTCTAACTAGGGATTTCCAGGCAGTCTTAGGACTTCAGAAGCAACAGAGATTGTACAGGCCCCTTAAAGACCAGCCCAGACTTGAGCAGAAGGAGAAGCCTCCTGACAAAATAGTAGAAATGTGCTGCAGTAGGAGGCATTGACAGGTCCCAAGGACATGGCTGTACTGACACTTTCCATTACTGTGGCATTTCCTCTGGGATAAAATAAGTGAATGAAGAGTGCCTGTCCTGTGGAAGAAGTCTGGGAAAGCAGATGGAACTTTGGGGCACTTCCATGTACATCTTCTGTTCCTCCTTCCTCACCCTCCTCTCTTTCACATTAACTAGGCAGTGCAGTCCTTGGACCCTAGCTGGGAGTGAGGCTTCTTCTCAGTGTTTGGCTGCAGCCAGCCCCTGCTTCCTCTGCTTGCTGCTTGAGTGATAATGCCATCGTGGGTCTGTGGTTCAGTGACTTACACAATTCAGCCTGTTCTACCATGAGACTTAGGAGGGAGAGGGATCAGAGAAGGGAGGGAGAGGGTACATCTCATTCTCTCCTTTCCAGGTCGAAGTGCCTCCTTGTTGCTGCTTTGTTCTGTTTCTATTACTGCAGTTTGATGCACTGAGAGATTACAGAACAGTGAAATAAAAGCTGCGTTTTGTGATGCTGCTAGTTTTTTTTCATAGCGTTGATCTGAAGGCAGTTGCCTGTCACGTCTGGCTAAAGGGTTGTTCCTCTCAGTTTTCAGGGTCACCCAAAGAGTTCTCAGCTTGGGTTGGGGGAGCAGGTTTTCAATGGTATGGGGCAAACCAGATCATGGGCTCTGCTGGTATGGGCAGCAAACATCCTGGTGTGGTGAGACTTCAGGCCTTACCTGCTCCTGGGGCTGCAGGGCCAGAGATCTGTTCTACAGTGACCGTCCTCAGCAGTGACTATCCATCTGTGTCAGGCACAAGAGGGTCTGGGAGATGTCTGGAGTTCTCCTGGGGAATCACAGTGGTTTTAGGGATTTTATATTTCACTTTAGGAGTTGGAAAGGCATCAGTAAGTAAGGAGCCCCTGATCAGATCCTCTCCTGTTGGAAGTCACTGTTATGCCACCAAAGCAGTTATGCTTAAATTAGCATGCTGATCTGACCTCCTTTGCAGAAATCAAATGTATGCAGCTGAACTGTCAATCCTTGCTTCTAGTTAATAACTTCTAAATCTGTTGGCTGATTTCAGGTAATCTTTTAAGGATGTAAGAAGGCTGAAATGGAACATCAGAACTGAGATAAAGTGGAGAGAATGCTGTAATCTTTCTATATGCTGCTAGGTGGCTAGCTAGTATGCTTGTACAGATCAGCCATCAGAAGGCAGAAAACTGAAACGTGCAGGGCTGTATTACACAGCTTGTGGTTAGAGGGCTTGCTAGTAGTAAAGGTTGAAAAAGATAGGATGGGAAAAATTTGAAGACCCATTGCAGGGAAGGGAGCAGAGCTTATGAGGCTTTTAGGGTATTAGAGTGACAGTACATGCATTCAGGGAAAAACAGCCTTTGTTATTTCTGCTTCAGTGTCAGGGAGACTTGCAGAGGTGCAGCAGCGAAGTGGAGCAGTTGGCAGCCAGTGTTGCCTCCCAGCTTTCCCCTGTCAGAGAGGTGCAGGCTGATGATTAAGGACTGCACTAATGTTGCGACCCTTCTGTTGCTGAACAAGCAAGCAGGTAGCCAGTGACATCCATTTGCCTAGCGAGTATAGAAGGAATGTTCTTAGGTGTTTTGTGGTAATTTAACAGACCTGGTTGTTGGCAGACTGCCATTCTGGACTTCATTGTAGCACCTGTGCAGCCCAGCCCTTTTGCTTCTTTAAGTCAGGCTACTTGTAACACTGAGAAGTAAGGATTTTTTTTCCATGTGTTTCTTGGATGCCTTGGACTTCAGTTTCCTCCTGCATGCACTGCTCCTGCCACTCATGGGTTCATGCAGAGACCAGCTCTTCATCCTTCTTTTGCTGCGAGTCCTTTCTTGTCCCCTCTGTCCCACTGTTGCTCAGTTCTGCTTCAGGTGAGCTCCATCCCTGAAATTTGTTAGGGAAACCAGGCAGCGAGGTGACCTGCTCAGAGTTCCCAGGGACGCTGGTGGCAGACCTCCATCCCTGTGGCCCCGGGGCTTTCTGCTGCCTCACAGGTTCCGCTGCTTCAGTTGCAGCAGGTACCAGTGTGCAGCCATGCTTCCCCCCCATGCGTGCACATGCTGCCGCAGCATCCCTGTGCGGCTCAGCGTGGAAAAAACGTTTTCTGTTGAGTGATGAGAAGGCCTTTGGGTTGACAAAAAACGGGGAGCCAGGAGGAAGGGTTCCCTGGGCTTGGAGAACGGGGCTCTAATCCTGTTGCAGATAACATCATGTCTGCGGGCTAGGTTTGTGTGTGTTTGGGGGAGCTGCAGGGGCAGAGATTGTTAGGCAGTATTTGTTTGTAAAGCCACTTGCTCTGAAGATAATGCTTGCACTAACTTCTATTGAGGGAGCAGTGTGAGTCCCTACAAAGTCCTTTCCCAAAGTGTCTTTGAAGCCAAGAACCCATTGAAAGGAAGAAAGGCCAAGAGAGGGGATTAGTTTGTTCAGCAGCTGTGAATTTCAGTGGGAGGCTGATGAACTCCAAAGTCTTTGTTGGGATTTTTTTTTGTATGGAGCCCTGCTGGAGGGAGAGACCCACACGGGGGCCGCGGCCTTAGACAAGAAGGAATCCGAAGCGGCAGGGAGCTGTAAGCGGGCCACAAGGACTTTTCCCAAACACTTTTCGGAAAAGGTGTTGTGAAGAGAGCGGAGGGGGATTAGCATGTGAAATGACACTTTCCATTGACTCCGCAGAGGGGAGGGGAAAAGGGCCGGCTGGCTGATTTATTAGCATTTTGTTCCCTTTTCTGTTCTTCTCCCCGGCAGCCCCCCTCCTCCTGGAGACCTCTAAAGAGGTTTGGATTGGAAAAGGGAGCGGGGGGTGCCTGTTTGTGTGTCATCTGGGCGAAGGTGACCACCTGGGAAGCTGAGTGTAAATATTTCTCCTCTGAGGAATGCGCCTTCATTAAACCGAAATGAATACATGGAAGCATCCAATCCCACCGCACAATGGCCGCAGTGCCTTTACTGCTCAGGGCTGGGGAGGGGGACCTCTCCGGGCCCCGACCCGCTGCTGAGGTCAGCACATTCTGCAGCTGCGCCGCCGCCATTTTGTCCCGCAGGAAGCGATGCGTGCTGGTGGGGCCCTGCTCGCAGCGCTCCTTGTGTGCTCCTCGCTCAGGGAATGTGGAGATGGGGGCCGTTCCCGCATCGCTGCATCCCGTGTGTGCATCCCAGCCTCGTCCCCGACCTGCACGGGGTGCTTGTGTGGGGTGTGGCACGCAGTGGCAGTGGGGGCACAGAGAGCAAGGAGTGGAAGCTCTGCTCTGTGCCTTGCACCTGTCCTTGGGCCAGCTCTGTCAGGCAGGCCCTCTGTGTCTCTTCACCCTCCTGCCCCAGGATGCAGCCCCAGCACGGGGAAGCAGAGGACAGGGTGGTGAGCCACATGTTGACAGGAACCCTGAGAATTGGCTGAGATGATGATTTCTTTTTGCCAGATTCCTGCGTGCTGTGGAGTCTCTTTCTCTGGCGAGACCTCAGGTTGCCCTGGGTCTGAATGCCCATCCCCAACAACGTAGCCCAGAGATGAAGAGGATAGTTGATAACTGAGATTCATACAGACTGCTGAGCGTCTTCCATGGGTCTGAAATGGGTAACTGGGCCCCTCTGCCCACCTCCTTTTCCTCTAGGCTCAGGTGTGTTGCAGGAGAGAGCAAGCCCTCTCTTATGGTGGTAGGGGAACCGATCAGCTCTTTTTGTGCTGAACAGATGAGCAAGGGGCTCAGTTATAGTCTCCAGAGCTGTAGCTGCATGCATCCACACATGCAATTGGACAAACAAAATACCCAGCTAGCTAATTGGACACGACGGAGTTTTGCAAGCACTTGGCTACTGATTTATTGCATTGGCTATTCTTTTACAAATATTAGCTACAAGACGGGTCTAATGGCCAGTAACTTAACTCTGCTGGCTTCTCATATGTCTAAAGATACTTCAAACAATAAAGTAGAATATAAATTTACAGCCCCAAGGACATCACTGAGGGTGCAGTGAGCTTCACTTGGGTCTGCAGCTGACAGCCTCCCCCCTCCCTGCCCTCAGCCACGACAAGGGAAAAGAGATGCATCAACTAAGTCTTCCTGCTGCTTGCTTAGCCTATAGAATATATACAATAAGATGTAGAGGAAAAACTGTTATGTATACATCACAGTAACTGTGCAATAAATTAAACTTCAAAGTGCTTCACTTTCCTATTTACAACACCATTAAATAGTAACTGACTTTTTCTCAGACTAGGAGGAAGTATATAGTTAGTTAGTTGACAGGTGAGTGCTCAGCAAGTACACCAGGAGGGGAATGGGCTCAGCTGCCAGTTCCTCTCTGGGAGAAATTGGGGAGGGAAGGTGGACTGTACAAGTGTGAGAGTGTTGGTATGGCATCAGTCAGGTTGGCTGGGGTGAGAAGAGGGGACAGGACTGGTGGCTTAGAAAATTCAAAATAAGCATATAAAAAAGCGAGTGGCGTGATCCCTTCCTAGGATAAATATTTAATGAGCTGGAATCTTGCTGCACAGGAGAGCTGAATTAAGCTGTAAAAGGCAGGAGGTGATGCCCAGGTAGCTGGCTTGCTGCAGGAAGCAGTTGCATACATTTTCCTCATAGTTCAGGGTTTAATAAAAGGCAGTACTATTTTTCTTAGAGGGATTCAATTTTTTTATGGCATGAGAAGTCTTTTTAGGGACTACCACCCTGAGTGCTCTGGTGATGCCATCTAAGTTGCTTTCCCAAGTGTTGATCTTACTTGCTGAAAGGACTGAAGCAGTGTAAACTGTACTAGTCTGGGGAGCAGGCAAGCTGAAAAGAGCAGAAGCTACAGAGGGCAGCTGGTTTTTCAGCTGTAAAACTATATAGTCACTGGGTAGATAGAGTGACCCTGGGCTGAAGGGACCAAATCTCACCTGGTTATGTTAACACTTAAGTGCCTTCCCAGAAGTCCTCAGCCACTGCATTACCAGGAAATGCACTGCGTGGCTGAGGGATTGCAGAAGCTCTTCTGCCTTGTCCGAGCCACACAGTGAGGTGATGTTGGATGAAGGGGCCTTGCTTGGAAATGAGATAAAACTAACCCAGAAGGAAATGGTGCCAAGGGAAGTAGGAAGGGAAGAAGAAGAGAGGAGGGGCAGACAGGACCATGGGGGAGCAAGGGGCAGTTAGAGCTTCCTTTTGAGCTTGCGGCTGGCGCCGCCACCCCCGCTCCGCTCCCGCTTCTCTTTGCGGACACAGAAGTACTTGGTGACCCGTTTGCGGCACTGCTCACAGCGCACAGCACAGCACCAGTGGAACTTGCAGTTGCAGCTGGACACCATCTCAGCCCGTCTCTCCTCCACTGCCAGCCCACAGTCCCCACACAGCCGCCGGCAGCTCCGCTTTTCCCACTTGCTGAGTGCCTTGCCTCTCTTCAGACACTCCCGGCCCTCCGTGCCCAGCAGCCCCAGCGTCTTGTTCTCCAGGCAGTAGTCAGGAGAGTCTTCTAAATGGACCAGCTCCTTCTTGGAGATCGAGCTGAAGGTCTCGGCAATGGCTCCCCGGCTGGCAGCGCTGTTCCCCACCCCCTGCAGCAAGTCCACCTTCAAGGCCTTGTGGTACCTCTCCTTGAGGTAAGTGCCAACCTCGCGGAACTCGGGCAGCTGCAGCCAGCAGGTCTGTGTGGTACAACTTCCTGACACGCCGTGGCATTTGCAAGTCCGCTTCATGGTTCCTTTGACAGCCTGGGAGATGAGGAAAGAGGGGATGTAGGAAGAAGCCCAGAGGGGTCACTAGTGTCATTTCTGTGGTGCAGCTTATGGATAAGTCTGGCTCATAATTGTGGAGGGGTCTGCTGTGGCCCCTTCTTGTACAATAGACCTGCCCGGGGAGGGTTGGTTGAAGGTCTACATTGGTTTCTCCAAGGTATTCTACTTCTTGAAGAGGGAGGAGGGCAGCAGGAAGGAGTTAGCAGGGTAAGCATGGAAGGTTTGCTACATTAGGACAAATGCTATCTGTATTGCTACCTTGCTCCCCCTCTCCTCAGCAAAATAATTGCTTCTATTCTGCACATGCTCTCAGCCAGGACATATAGTGAGACTCCATAGTGAATGGCCAGAACACATCAGATACGTGCCTCCAGGCCTGGAAGGAGGAAGGGGGCTTACCTTTCTTCCTGCCTCATTGTTGTGCAAGTTCATAGCAGCTCTGGCATCTTGTCCGGTTTCCAGGGCATCCACAAACTGCTTGGAGATGGCTTCCCCAAAGCCCACATTATCGCTGCAGCCTCCCCACAGCCAGCCTTGCCCACCTAGGAAAGGAGGTAAGAGGTGTGCTGCCAGGAAACCAGCTCCTCTTTGTGCTGTGCCCCCCAGGGAAGGAAAGGGTGATTGCCAGCAGTGATGGAAGGAATGAAGGCTGGGGGATGAAGCCAGCCCTTTGCTTAGTGGTGCCTGAATCCTAGCAGGATTCAGAATTCATTTGATAGCACTCCTACAGAGATGAAACTTTGGATCTTTAATCACCTTCCCTCCAACCGTGACTTTAACTGGATCAGTCTGAGTTGCAGGGATAACTTGCCTGTTCATAACAGATTCCTGAGATGGATTAACCAACTTGTGTGCATAGAATCAGAGAAGAATCCTTAGAGCTGGAAGGGATGCCCTGTGTGCACATCCTGGTTAGTAAGAACAGAGTCCTCTCCACCAGAAAAACTGCCCAGCCCTGGTACACCTATATGAAGGCAGCCCTCTTTTTGATGTACACAAAATCCCAGGCTGATGTTGGGCATCTCAGAAGGCTATGATATTCCAGTTATCATAAAGGAACAAGGGAGTCAGCGCAGATTGGGAAACTATACAGGAAATTGTGGAAAGTACTTTTTCTAGCCTAGTGTGGGCTTGATAATTTAGCACAGCTGCCTGGAAACACATCATGCAGTTTCTTCTTTTTTTCCTAGAGAAAAATACCGAATGCTCCGGGAAGAATTGAAATCTGAAATATTCTGACCCTTGTGTGCCTTGGTGGTGCATCATGGGCACTGCGGTTTAATTGGTCTTGTACCTTTTGTCCCTGCAAGGCCATGCCATTGCCTTGGTGCTTTCTTGCAGGGAAAGGCAGCAGTGCACCTGATGGGAAGGTGGGCAGTGGACTGATTGCAGTGGACTGATTGCAGTGGACATCAAAAGGAGAATAGAAACATGTATCCAATGCAGCTACAGCAGCTTAGAGTCAGCGCAGTGATATTTGGAATTGAACCACGATGTTTTGGACATACACGAGTTTACTTTGCCCATCAAGGCTTTAAGTTCACACTAGAAAATTTTCATGAAGAACAAATATGTTTTGAGGAAAGAAACTGTGGCATGACTAGCTCAAATAAAATTTGGTGTGTCATTGCCCTAAAGTCTTGGTCTGAGAGATGGTCTGTCCCAGGCCTCAGACACCTACAAAGCAGTGGCTGCTGTAAAAACTGTTAGCCAATAAGCAAATTACACAATACTGGGCGCTCCAGCGGAATTTGTGACAAATTGACACCTACCGCCTGCCAAGTACGGCTGAGCAAGGAGAGGCTTTTAAAAGGTTTTGATCACTTGAAATTTGAATTTTTCCTTCCAAAACACCCAAACTTCACTATTGCATGAGATCTGAGGGGAGAGCCAAAGTGGTGAAGCCCTGGAATTCCCCACCAAGGCTGTCCAGTGGCTGCGGGGATGGGGTGAGATGAATGCTGGGCACTGCCACAGCAGTTCTCGCCCAACACACTGATGAATACTCAAAGGGTCTATAGATGCCATCCTGCTTTTCCCAACAGTAATGCTGATGGAATAACAGAGGAGAGCTTCCTTCAGCAGCCCAGGGTTTGATAGTGGGACAACTGCTTGTCTCTCCTTACCAAGCTGCCCATTGCGGGAGTCATCACAGCCACAGTTGTCAAAATCCCCCAGGCTGCAGTTCCGGGTCAGTGTGTACATGACACCTGCAGAGCTGATGGCATGGACAAAGGCAGTTTCTCGGTTTGCTGTCAAGCAGAAACACAAGGAGGGCAAACATGTTAAAGATTTCATAGCAAGACTGGTGTTAAGAACGGCTCCTACCATGCATGAGACTGAGTCAGATGATGTTTGCAATGAGCAGAGTTGTGTTGGATGGAAAAAAGGCCCTACAGGTCAGATGAGCTTAGTTTTTGGCTTGAACCAGATTTGATCCAGACTAACCAGTGCCATTTCTAAGGGTGAGGAAGAGTTTTGCACCCAGCTATCATGCTCACCGGTGGTTATACAGCACAGATGCCCAATCTCACTGATACATCCCAGAGAGGAAGAAGCCCTCTCCAAGGGTCAGATGTCTTCCCCACATCCTCCTCGAGCCTTGCCTTCTGCCAAACCACAGCCCAGCCTGCCCCAGAAGAGGAACAGCCCAGGTGGAAAGGAGGCACTTGGGAAGAGAGGAAGAGCTGCTGGGCTCTAACCTGCAGCAAGTGGGTCCCGGTAGTGGTATCCAGTGCTTTCCTTACCGCTGCGCAGCCCGCCATGGCTGGAGAGTTGCAATGCCCGCTCAGGGCAGTTCCAGCGATCCCAGGCAAACTGGAACTTGCACTCCTCAATGCCACTCTGTGCCCCAGCAGCCACACTGCTGGAGTAGATGAGATAGGCCTAGGAGAAAGCAAAGCAGTGAATCAAGATGGGGACAGCATCAGCCTGGTACTGAGGGTCCAGCTGTGCTGAGAAGTGTGGCCCCAGTCTTGCCACAAGGCTGGCAGTCAGCTGCAAAAGGACTTGAGTACCATCTATAGAGACAAGATGTGCACAGCTGAGGGGGCTGCCTGAGCTTAGCTCTGTGAGGTCTACTGGTTGCCAACAGCAGCAAGAAGTGTGTTCTTTGCAGTGCTGCCTCAGAGGCTGAGCCTCCTGGAGGGAGAAGGCAAAACGGAGCTGTGGGATGCTAGCTATGTGAGGAGCTATGTGTAGCCAGCCCTGTGCAGTTAGGGACCTCCTTGTCTCTTCAGTGTAAGAGGATTTGTTTTTTGAAGGTGCTTTTTCAAGACAAACAAAAATATGAGGTGAATTTTGCAGCTGGTCTTACTTAGGAAATAAAGGCTCTGAAAAAGGGGTGCAAGGAGGAGAGGAATCAAAACCACTGAATGAAGTCCTGGCAGTTCTAGCTGTGCTCCTTGGGGAAGTGTGTTCTGCAGGGCCTGCAGCAAATGCTCCTCCAGCTGGATGAACATAGGTCCTAATGCTGAGCTGGTCAGCAGGAAGCAATGGATGACAGGTGAGATTGGCAGTTGGGGTCAATAAACACATTTCCACAATCTGACCCAATCAGCTTAGAAGGGTCCCGGGCCCCTTTGCTGAGGGCTGCTGCAGCCTGCAGAGCTCTCAGGAGGACATCCCTGGCCCTGCCTTGTTGCTGCATGCGTGGTGTTGAGGGCAGTTCTGGCCAAAGCTGGTTGGAGAGGAGTGAGAAGGAGGAGCCTCTCTTCCCCCCTTGGGTTTAGTGGGATCAGGGACAGAGATCAAAGAGATTTCTCTTACCTTGGGGCCCGTCATCAGGAAATTATTCACTGACCTGGAAGACAGAGACAGTGTCAGCAGGGAGGGGGTGATGATGGAGGGGCCTGGGGAATGCCTGGCATCCCAGGGCTCTCCTATCACTCTGCCTGACTCCTGGCTGCAGGCACCTCTGCTCCCTCAGCACCTTCCCCTGCCCATACCTACTGGGGTCCTGTCTGCCTGCCCTGCCTCCTTGGCCCCCTGTTACCCATGGCTGTGCTCTCCATTTTTTCCACAGCTGTTCCTAGCACCCCTTCTTCCCTCCCATTTCCCTCACTCACTGCTCCTTCCTTTTGCTCTTCTCATAGCTGCTAGTTACACCAATTCCCCCATCTTCTCTGCTCCCCCGGATTTGCTTTTCACTAAACCCATCTGCCACTCAGCTAACTCAGGGTAGTGTTGCCCCTAGCCCCAAGAGATGGGCCATGTCCCTTAGAGAGGAGAATATCACACCACAGCTTGATCATGGTGCATGTTTCAGTGACATCCCCCTGCCTTGTGGTTCCTTGTTTTCCTGTAATGCCAGATTTGGCTGACCACACTCTCTTCTTGCTGTGCCAAAGTGAAATTTTCTGATGTTTTCCAAGTGAAATATGAAAAAGTTAGATGAAATGTTTCCCAAGGTGCCTGTTTGCATTCTTGCAAAATACTTAATATCCTTATTATTAAAAGAAAATTTTTCTACTGAGAACGTGCTAGGCCTGTTTTAGTACCCAGAGCCTTCAGCTCAGCAAGTTTCATGATTTCCCCTATTCTGTAGATCAGCAACTTCTATTTCTTGTACAGAAGAGGAAAAACTTCAAAATGTGGGCTATCTTTCTAAATATACTTGAAAGCAAATGAAAGGAACTCTCATTTATTTTTGAATCATGAGATTTTTGCTTGCTGTGGCATGACAACATCTTTAACTCATTCCTCACACTTGGCAATGGGAGGGGAGGAAAAAGCAAATCTCTTCTCATTGCTCCCCACCTGGGAGCTCGATGACCAGAAGGCCCTGCCGTGCCTACTGAGATCTGCCATCTGTGGATGATTGAGCTCAGCTTCTGCCTTCGTTTGGGCAGTGGCTGCCAGCTGGGATGGGCAGTGGCCTGACAGTCAGTTGTCCTCACCTGGAAACTAGGGCTGTCCTGTGCATTCTGCTTGGGAGGTACCAGGCCAATTGCACATCAGAACAGGCTGTTTTTGAAAGATGGGTTTCAAAGAGTATTCTGAAATCTGTGCTGAATGGTGTTCAGTCTGTGCTGTGTTCTGTGGTACCTACAGCCTGAGAGCCTGCTGTTGGTAGCTTCTCTATCTTTGCTGCCTGGCCATGGGCTTGTCCAGCCACGCCTGGTCACAGGCCAGCATCCAGTGAGTATTTCTCAACTGGAAAAAATCCCCATGAGCCTTTCCCATTGCTATAGACTTGAGCTCTTTCCCCTGCAACATCGCAACCATATGCAGGATTGAGCTGCAAATTAGGATCACTGAGATCATCTGAGTTTCTTTTTGTAGCCAAAAAGGCTTATTTCAGTGCAAGTGATCATCAGTTTCAGGACTGTGAGTGGTGCTGTGATTACCACTCGGGATCTAGAGGATGAATTCAGGTTAGCTGTGCTTGGCAGAAAGGACAGAGCACAAATCCCCATAGTCCCTAGCCAAAAATGAAGCAAGAGAAGGGAGGTTTATCCTACAGTCAGCTCATTTCAAATCTCCAGATTTGCAAAATAACCATCATGACTGTTTCTGGTGACCCTGGGGAGTGCCTGTCCCATGGGCACCTGGCAACTCTGGAGAGGTGGCTGAGTGCTGTATCCCCAGGGACGACACTGAGAGTACATAAGCTGACTGAGACCTTGCAATGAGTAATAGGGCAAAAGTTAGGGCATTTACTGACATAAATGAGGCTCTGCAGCTTCTGTTTAATGTGATGTTCTGCTCACTTTGCTGGTCATATCCCAGCAGGGGATGCCCTTGCTTCTCAGCCAACCCTGGCCCAGCCTTGGTGTTTGGGCACACCAGGGCTGGCTCCAGCATCCCAGCACTGCAGACCACAGCAGGCATTACTGTCCCATGCCAGGGATCACAGCAGAGCTGTGCCACAGTCCCCTCAGTTAGAACAGCCCTAATGGGGATCTCAGAGTTACACCACAAAAAGGAAGGCTGGCTATTCCAGCTTGTTCAAAACCAAAAGGAACCTGACCTTTGCTATTGCTCATAACTGAGCAGGAGTTCAGAGAACTGGCTTGCAAAGTTGTTCTTTGGTAAGTCCACCAAGTATCTACTAATACAGTTTATGGGGGGAAAGGCTCCCCTGGGCCTCAGTGGGAGGGAGGAAGCCACGTCCAGGGCACAGTGTGAGAGCAGCACACCCTTCCCCTTTGTTTTGGGCCCAGCTGTCCTTCAGCCCCACTGGGTGCTTTCACATGGAGCTGGTGGCTGTTTTGCAGAGAAATTTTCCTCTGGGAGCCACTTCTGCATTGTATAACTAATTAAATATTTCCTGGGAACTGGTGAGACGGCATCTGCAGCTGAGTGATTGGAGCAACAGTAACCCAAATCACACAGGGGCATGAGCCGGGGCTTTTCAGACTGTGTGAGCTCTGCGGGTCCCCATCCTAGCACGACTGGGTAGCAGCACGAACAAGTTATTTTCCGTCTGGTTTCCCTCCTGCCCTTTGCCTTGTTCTTAAGAGCTTTGCCGTGGAGACCATGCTAACTTAAGTGCTCACAGTGATGTCAGTGTGAATCTAAGGCCCTGGTAGCAGCTGTGAGAAAATTCTACTGAAATGGACTTGTGTTGGGAAGATCGAGAGAATTATAAGTCGTCTTATGTAGCTTTTCTGACCAAAACAACAAATACATCCAATCTGCACTGATTCTCACTTCTTTAATAGGAAAAGGTAAATTCATCATGTGCAAGAAGTATTTATTTTAAGTCGGCTTCATTTTGGACTGGGAACATGTGAGAAGCTGCAGGAGTGGCTTTAGGAGAGGATGGTAATGCACAATTCAGGGTTAACCGAAAACCAGTCTGCTAGCAGGCGCTGGGTGCCATAACCGCACTGAAGCAATGTATCTGTTCCTCCCAGGATAAGCCTTCAGCTTCACAAAAGGGCCAAGTTCAGGATACACCAATTCCTGATCTGCAGCTGAGCAAATGGTACAGTAGCAATTTCCCAGCAGGATATTCTCAATGTTTTTATTAAGTCAGAGAGACAGAAGGTGCTTTCCCGGTGCTCTCCGATCAGCCGGCAGGCATGCTGCTGGGTGGCTTGCAGGACTTAGAGAAGCAAAGAGTTCATTCAGACCGGTAAGCTTAGCCCCTCCATTTAACTCTTGCAGCTACAAGTGGATTCAAGAGAAGGGACGATGGGGCAGTTTGAATACCTATTGCAAAATGGGCCAGTGTATATCTGGAAAGCATCTGGAGGTTTTCTTATTTATATTGAAATGGAACGAAATGTGGTAATGGAGACAGACTGTGAATTTTGTCCCTGTGCCTATGGTCTAGCTAAGAAAAATGTGTCTCTTTGCTGAATATCTAGTGGGACAGAGAGCAATTAAGTCACTTGTTCCACAGAAGTAGCACAATGCTGGAAATGGCACTAGAACAATCTCTGCAAAGAAAATCACTGTGAAAAAGAATCTCTCTTCATCTTTGTCTCTGCAATGTAATTTTTTTTCTCAATAATTATCTATATCACCAAATGAAGCAGAATGTAATCCAAGGCTCAGTAGCTGGCTGCGTCTGCACCCAGCCCACTTCCCACGGCTTCACTGTCACCACACAGATTTACGACTTGCTGAAATCACACACCCAACAGGAAACTCCTGAAATGATTCTCTTCTTCTGCACAGCTTACAGCTTCTAGCTACCTGATGCTCTTTCCCTGCACTTTCAGACTGCAGGACAGCATGACATGAGCAACAGTGGAGCAGAAGCAGACTCGGCAGGCAGGGAGAGCAGTTCTGAGTGCCGCAGCTGCCCTGGGTCCATGCAGTGCCCTGGGCATGGTGTGATTCCCTTCCACTGCTCTGCTCATCTGGGAAAAGCAGACACGGGGCAAAGCAGGCTTCATTGAGTCAGGTACTAGGAAACTGTTTCAAAGCTAATGCATAGCTATAGCAGGGGCCCTCTATTGCATCCTATTGAACCCAACAGCAAACAAGTCTGCCAAGCAGCTGTTGCATTATATTTTACACATATCAAATGCTAATAAACCTCTGACAATTTCTACTCATGCACAACTTCACCCAATAACAGCATCCTGCTCCTCACTTCTATGTCAAGTCTCCCATTAAGGAACTTAAGATACCCGATCACCCACTCACACTACCTTGCTGCTGATTCAGTTTTCTCTCTCTGGAGCTGTATTTAGATCTGCCATTATCTTACACTTCTGTATTTCACTACAGTTTCGCATTGGGTCTGAATTTCACCCTCAAGTTATTAGAAAACCAGTGATATCAGAAATCAGGGACAAACCCACAGATGTAGTTAAAAACAAAACAAAACAAAACAAACCCAAAAACATTTAGAAGCAAGTTTCTAAAATAAAGGCTGTTATATTATTCCCATAAGCAAGGAAACTGGGAGGCAACTTGTTAAGGAGGGCTTTACATTTTTTTACTTAATTTTTCTCTGTTTCATTATATTTATTAATTTTATTATTTTATATTATTATATATATTATTATTATTATATTATATATAATTTTATATTTATTAATTTTATTTTTAGTTCTTAAATACAACTCTGATACTTTGGCAGTCTACAAGCGTGCTGATATGAAGGAATCTAATCCCTACCCAGAGAAGGAAAGCAGCACAATATATAAAAAACATTTTATTGCTGATCTAAATACCTCCCTCTGTTTTGTGATGAAATCACAGGAAATAGTATATATATATATATGTATATATATATATAGTTGCATTTTAAGCAGCTGATCAGATAATGATAAACAGCAAAAAATGTGAACAGGATTATTGCATGATTCCCATGAACCTTTTTTTTTTCTCTGTGAGAATTAAGAGACAGGGTCTGAAATAAGATAATTTCAAACGAAGTTTGCAGTTTTCCTTTCTCTTGGGAAACTCTGACCTAGGAGATGGACACAATCTTGAGTTACAAATTTTTCCCTGAGATAAAACCTGAAAGGCAAGTGGGGCATTTAAATATTCCATTCCCAGTGACAATGTCTGGGATTTTTGCATTTAACATCACTTTGATGCTCTGAAAATCCACACCCTTAGAGCTTTTTCTAACAAATGTTGATTTATTTTCTCTTTTAATGTATTTTAAGTCCATTTATGTTGAGGAAAGCAAGGGATATATACAGGCAGAAGGGAAAAATGACATAAATCCTGCATGAGTTTCTGCAATGCCCAGCCTCTCTGCATAACAGATATCCCCTTCCCTCAGGAAGGAAAATTTATCTCGAGTTTGCTATTGTATAATATTTTGAAATACACAGGGGAGGAGAAGACCTCTGAGAGAACAGAGATTTAACTCCCACCCTAACAGGAATGAGTTCCCATTTAGTCTTGAGTTTCTATAATTTTGGTTATTCCATCCACAGTAAGAATGCCATAGAACTGTTACGGGAGATGCAGGGAATTTTTGTAATTGAATGGGAAAAGCCTTTCCTTGAGATAAGTCTGTGACCCACTGAGCAAATTCCCCAGGGCATCACAGAAGGACTAAAAGAAGGAATAAAGTTTAGGTACTCAATAGAAATCACACATGAAAAAAAATATCTACAGAAACAAATCATTTGAATCCATCTCCATTTGAGCATCGGCTAGATACACTAAATAAGGGATGACAGTAGAATTGATGCAAACAATCTCTTTCTGTCCACCCTATAATAGATTTCTGGTGATAAAATAAAGCAACTCTGAGGATGAGAAGTAGGGCACTGGGAGTGCAGATCTGTGCAGATTGCTCTGCCGAGACCCAGCTGGTTGGAAACCGAACTGTAGCAAAAGCTTCTCACCGGCAAACCATAATACACGAATTTCAGACGCATGTAATCCTGACCCTGTGCCTGTCGGGGAGTCGGGTCTCAGGCTGTTCTCATGGAGTGATGCTCACACACATCGAGCTTATCCCTGCTGTCTCTGAGCTCTTAATCGGGGACTGTCCTCTCCTGGGAGAATGAGAGAAGCCCCATTTGATTTGATTAAGACAAGACTCACACAGACAGCGAGCCTTCAGAAAAGCAGAAATAGCTGCCTGTCCCAGTGGGTACTTTCCCAAGGCGTAGGTCTTCTACATCTGCTCTAGGGGCATCTGCTGTAATTTACCCCAGATTAGGATTTGTCCCATAGAAGGGGGAAGAAGAGGAAATCTCTGCTTAGATTGAGCTTTTCTGCCAGTGGTTCTCTTGGAACTTAGCTAAGTGTCCGGTCCCACAAAAGACCAGAATTGAGCTAATGGAAAGAGGAATATTTAGGAAGCTGAGGAGGAATATCCTTAGGGTCTCCAGGAAGGGCACCTGCCTGCCACACAGACTGGGGTGCTCCCAATACTCACCAGGCACAGCAGGGCTGGAAGAAGGGAGTGAGAAGGAAGATGCCCAGATAAGGGTCCATGTGAAATATAAAATCCAAATAAAGAGGGAGAAATGACATCCTAAAAAAAAAGACAAAAACAACAACAACAAAACAAAACAAAACAAAACAAAAAAAACCACCAACCAACAAAATTGGGTACCAACACTGAGGGGGAAAAAGAAAAAGAAAAAAAATATAACAGAAAAAAAAACCACAGTAAAATTAGGGAACGGATGGAGTTATTTTCCACCCAGTGCTCCTGGTGTGATGAAGAAGCGTATGCCCCCTGAATCCCAACTTCTGCGAAGGTTAACCAATCCTAAAGTAAGAGCTAAAGGGGGTTGGTGAAATGAAGCCGCAGAACTTCCTAAGAAGAGATTATCTACTTAATTAAAGATTTTTTTTTTCCTAAGACCTTCAGCCAATCAGAACTCAAGTGCCAGAGAGAGATTGAACTGATGAAAAGAACACCCCAGGTTCCTCGAAGACAAATGCACCAAGAAAGGGATAAGAGGGAGGGAAAAGGGGGGAAAAAGGAGAGAGAAAGAAAAAGAGAGAGAGGGAGAAAGAAAAAGACAGCAAATCCCTTAAATCAATCACTAGACTCAATCTCCATCAGCACTGCCCTGCCCTCCATCCCCCCCAGGGCAGTGGGAAGGGCTGCCTAGTGCCCTCACCTCCTCCTGCCAACATCTGGGTGCTCCCAGCTGTGTTGGGACCAGCCCACCATGCCTCACGTTAGGAGACAGATAAGCAAATACCATCCCTGCCTCAGTCTTCCCCCAGAAGAATAAGGGGAATCAGTGCCTGTTCCCACCTCCATCTGTTCCTCCCTCATCATGGTGACCTATCCCAAACCAAGACCCAAGCCATTCTATAGTTCTACAGTCCTGTGAATTTTAGCAGGGCAGCCAGCTCTTCCCTCCTGGCCATAGAGGACATGTTACTACCGCATTGCCACTCCTACTGGCCCCAGGCCAGCGGGACCACTCTTACTCATCACCTTTTCCTGGGCCCTAGGAGCATCATCTGCACTAGCTCATGTTCGCATCCCAATGCCCTATGGGATCTGTTGAGGAGGTTGGTTAGCTTCCATAAGGACACTAGCAGACAGCTCCATGCTCTTCTCTTCCCTGTGCCCATGACAAAACTAGCAACATTGCCATGCAGCCTGCCCTCAAGTCCTTTCATGCCTTGAGCCACGTGCTTTCTCCTGAATGTGAGCTGCACGTTCTCCATCTTTCACAACTGTGGACACAGCTGTGGACATGGTCAGCCAAACCACGTACTGAGAACCATCAAACTTGTTTCACCTAGGGAACAGTTGGAAGGCAGAAGAGCTGGAGTAGCCTAGGGTGAGGATGTTGCCAAGCTCCTAAAAATGTGAAGATCCCCCTAGCTGGTGGCTCTGTCTACACGTCCAGCAGAGATGTGTGCTCAGCCAGACCTTGGACACAGTAAATGGCCTGCAGGCAGAGCACTACCTTTGCCCCTTGCACTGCCAGGGTGGCTTGACTGTTTGCAAGCACCCAGGAGAAACAAAAAATGCAGCCACCATCAGCTTATTCCAGGACCAGCTGCCTCCTAGTACTGCCAGGATGGCAGTATTTGTACTAATTAAAGCCCCACTAGTTCCTGAAGCTAAGAGCATTTTAAAAGATAAGTTGTTACATCCACTGAGAAAAAAATCTGAAAGTATGTCTTGTAGAGGCTGAAGCCCCAGAAACTGAAAGGTAAGGGTGATAAGCTCAATTATTATTTTGATGCTGTAATGTTGTGCACGATGCGTTGGGTTTGGAGGTTTGATTTATGATTCTGAAGGGATCTGCTTCTTCAGGGGAGAAGGAAATACTGTTGCCATCAGTTTTCAAAATGTGCTTTGTACTTGGTAAATATTTCTGATGGTAGGTACTTCTTGTGAGTGTCCAAATGCTTGTTTCTGTGCTCTTGAACAGAATTTTCTCATTCCTTGGGTCCAGCAACAGCGTTTTGAAATCAGGTTAAACTTCAGATACATTTTGACCAACTGGAAAGGAGGGTCTGCTGGGGTGAGCTATTGTTATTTGCTTCATGGCAAATTAAGTAAGAGGATTGCAGAAAGGAGGAAAAAAACAAACTGGTAAATGCAAAACAAAGATTATATTTTTATGATCAGGCTGTCCCAGGAGGCAGGCAGGCTTTCCCCCAAGTTCATATAACAAGGAGCACAGGGTGCTTCAGAGCCAGCAGCCTTCCCGGTCTGTTTCTGATTTCCATTAAATGCAATAGTAACTTTCCCATAAATAAGCGTTTTCCTCAAGCCAAAGAGACTGGAGGCAACACCTGACACAAAACAGACCCAAACATGTTTCAAAGCACTTAATTACAGTTCTCAAAGGCTGTATAATGGAACCTATGAAGTATTCACTAAAGAAATGGGATTTGAAATTGTTTTATAATGTTCTCAAAATGTTGTTGTTGTTACCAACAAAAGCTCTGTAAATTTTCTAAAATGGGCTCAGAGAGCATTAAAATATGTTTTATAACCAGAGGGACTGGTGATGTGTCGCCCCATCTGACCCTTTGGCTCGTGCAGATCCCATGGAACCTTTGCATGGGGTTCTGAAATACATATCTGACTGCTTTCCTTTCAGAAAGGCAGGGAGGGTTTGGGAGTAACAGAAGGTAGAAGAGCTGCAGCTATTTTTGGTTTCTGTTGTTTGTTTCAAAAAACAAACAGACAACCCCCCCCCCCCCCCCACACACACACACAAAAACCACCATGAGTATAAGATGTTTTCATTTACAGAGCCCAGAGAAGATCTCTTTAAAGAGCTTGTAAAAGTAACCACTGAAAAAGTCTCTAAAGCTGTGCCTTCTACCTTGATAACAGTGCAAATGATGGAAATGGACATGAGGTTTAGAAGTGTAGGGTAAAAATTTCAAGTCCAGCCCACTGATATCTCATTAAAAAGGCAGGAATTAAATAATTACCAGTGTGCAGAACTATGAGATGAAAATGCAGAGTTCAGCCCTGAAAGAGCTAGAAGACACCTCAGGAAGGCCTGCTATTCCACAGCAATAAACAGGCTTTGACTGATCTGACTGCACTTTGCCTCTTACAACAGCCAAATCTGGCTTCAGCAGGATTTGGTCCTTGTCAAAGCATCCCCTAAGGGTCCCAAAAAGTGCAAGTATCGCTTGCAATCCACTACTGAAAGTGCCCTGTGTTATTCTGCTCCTGCAGTCAAGTGGCTCTGGAAACAAAGCAGGGGAAATGTAATACCTTTTATTAGAAGGATTGATACACAATGGAAAAAGCTGATTTGGTGGTTTTTTTTTGAGTATTTCAACTCTGAAAAGGCAGGAAAGGTGCCGGTGTGCCCAGAAGCCTATTTGTTTATATATTAATCAATTTGAACCTGAAATCATGTCGGTATCAATAGCGTTGATGCACCGGAACATTTAAATAGCTGCTTGACCTCATCACTGTAAGCCTAACTCTGTAACATTCAGGTTCTCTGTTGCTGTTCCCTGCATTGTTGACACATGACCTCCTGTGAGGTCTGCTTCTGTTTTACCAGTATTAAATCTGTCCTTACAGTTAATGCAGGGACAGTTCGGGGTATCCTATTGCCATGACCAGGCTGGAAGGAGGATCACATAGGTGAAACCCAGAGCCAAACCTGAGGTCTTCAGTAAGATTCACTGGGGTCTGAGCAAAAAGAGGACGGGGACTTTGCAGGCTTTTCTTTTTCTATATCACTCTGGCTCTCTTCCTTGAGTAACCCAGCTTGCAGAGGCTCACACAGTGTTCCCAAAAAAGTGTTTATTTTGAGAATCTGGAAAGCAAGTTGATATCCAGAACATCTTTTACCATCATGCTGAGACTGGGCACCAAAAAGAACAGAAGTACCTGGGAATGACCCATTTCAGGATCTATCATCTTAGAAGAACAGGACAGTGAGCGTAGCAGGGGAATTATATGCAGCACTCTGAGAAGGTGTAATTAGGAAGAGCAGGATGCAATAAATCAAACCACATCCCTAGCTGTCTGGAAGGGAGATCCCCTGGGATGAGAGGGACTGTGCCAACTCCAGCATCATGCCCAGCTGCACATTGCTCTTGTCTCCATGCACCTTGAAGGAAAATTATGCTTCCTTTGGTACAGGAGCCCAGGCCACATGCTGTGCCTGGTCAGGACACAGCCACCATCCTTCGGACAGCCTTGTGTGGGCCACCACAGACTGGGTCATGAAGAGCAGAAGGCATCCCACTGCACTTAAAGGATTAGAAGCTGGAGAGGGAAATGTCTTTGGGTTTGAAAGATCTGGAGCTCTCTGGGCCAGAGGAAGAGGCAGGTGAAGCAGGAGGGTGGCTCAGCAGAGTCATGTAAATAATTGCCTGTGTGGCTCTCTGACATGAGGAAGACAAGGCAACTATACCTAGAAGCTGCTCAAATGGGTGCACTGTTGCACCACAGGCGTACATTTTGTTTCCCCTTCAGGCTTCCTGTGCTCCTCTCAATATTAGTACTATCAGGAATATTTGGAAACAAGCTGATTTCCAACTGCACAGAATCAAACCCTTTCATTAAGAAATCTGCCCAGTGGCACGTTTTGATCTCTGTTAGCTGAAAGCGTGACTGCGCTCTGCAGGAGCCGTAAGCAGCCCTGGCTGACTTACAGCTGGCCAGCTCTCACCGCAGCCGTTTTTTCGTCCGTGCTGCGGGGACCGATCGGCCTGGAGTTCCTTTTGTAGCACGTACAGGAGAGGTTCATCTGAGGGTTTGACGGGACTCGGTGATCTTTCTCTCCTGTAACACGCTACGCAGCCTAATGAGCGTGAGGACGTGTGTGTCGGACTGCGTTTCTCCCAGCCGTGCAGCAGCCGGCAGAGGGTGCTCCCACCTCGTCTGCTGCTGGGAAGCATCTCGGTCACAGGTGTGCTGCCACGGCCCGGCTTTGCGGGGGTTCTGCCTCGAAAGATCTCTCCTCACCTCCACACCTATGCGCCTCGAGTCCCCAGCGGGGGTGAAATCCACGGGTCACCGTGAATAGAATGACAGAATCTTAGAATATCCCGTGTTCGGAGGGACCCACAAGAGTCATAGGATTGTGTAATGGCTTGGATTGCAGGAAACCTTGAAGATCGTCTGGCTTCACCCAGCCTTGCCTCCCACCAGCTGCCCAACCTGGCCCTGAACAGCTTCAGGGATGGAGCATCCCAGCTTCTCTGGGCAGCCTGTGCCAGGGCCACAACACCCTCTTGGGAAGCAATATCTTCCTAACTTCTCATCAGAATTTCCCTTCTTTTAGTTTAAAACTGTTTTCCCTTGTCACTCATTGAGAGAGAGGACAAGGATCACTGAGCTCAACCCGTGATTCCACACGAGACCTTTTCCTGATGTCCCAGCTGCCCCTCCCTTGACACAGCTCCATGCTGTTCCCTTGGGCTCTTTCACTGCCACCAGACAGCAGAGCTCAGCCCTGTCCCAGGTGCAGGATGTAACACTTGCTCCTGTTAAACTTCATGCAGCTGGGGAGCCCTCCAGTTTTTCACAACCTCTCTGCCTTTGAGAGAGTGTTCACCTCCTCTCAGCTTAGTGTCATCCATAGATTTACTGAGTATACCTTCAAGTCAAGAGATCTCCCAGCAAAGCTGCTGATGAAGGGCCTGCAGAGCCCTGACCTGTTCTCTGCAGCCTCCATGTGTCTTGTGGCAAGCTTCCTCTGGGCAGGATGCTGCTGCTGGCGAGTCTTCTACAGACATCTCAGGAAGGGCCACAGGTTACTGATCTTCAAGAGGGAGATGGATGCGAAGCCATCAGGGGAATGCAAAGGAGGTCTGGAACCACACTTCTGCGCACTTGTGACTTATGGGATCTTAGAACTATCACCAGGGTAAGAATCCTGCATGCTTTCCTCAGCTCCTTGCCCTAAAATAGTGGTAAATATAGTGCTGGTACAAGTGCAGTGAGGTCCTTCCTCTTTGCCTATGATGACTAACATGACAAACCCTCGGCATTTACTTGTGATGAGTCAGGCCTGCAAAATCATGAGACTGGCTTAAGAATAATACACAGTGGGAGCTATTTGTGTCCAAGCCTTTAAGGTACTCTTGGGGCTTGTTTCCTCTCGAATCGGCAGGGCTGGGAACATGCTGTTCTCACAAGTGAAAGGCAAGCCCAGAGTCCTGAGCCGCAGGCAATGAGGCTTTATGACAAACACCAAATGTCAAAAAACTTGCAATAATTCTTTGGAGGTAGCAAGGCTGAGGAGGCATGCAGGACCTCCTGACCTGCCCCAAATGGGCTGAGTGGTGGGTCTGGCTGTTTGTGTAAGAGATCTCATGCATTAAGTACGCTTGTATTTAAACTCTGGATCTTTCTTGGTCCATCCTTGGCTAAGAATTTCACTTGGCTTTCCTTGTGTTACTTGTTGCTACTTTCCATGTTGGGAGTGGCTGCCTTTCAGTGATGAGCATCGGATCAGCCTGTGTGGTGCTGTGGCTTCCAATGAGCTGTAAGGAGAGCTGAATCTTTTGCTAATAAAACCCATGGCTCAGGTTCTGGCTCCAGTACTGACCAAGATCATCTCTTCTGCCAAAATATCCAGTCAGCCCCAATAAATGGTGATGATCAGTAGCTTAGAGACTGACTCAGACAGCTGAGATGAAGAAACACCACCAAGAAATTGAGGGTATACTGGCATCATAAAATCTATTACAAATCCTTCATAAATGCCATTGCTGACAAAGACAGAATCCAGCTTCCTTTCAAATTCTCAAGGAGGGGGTGCTTTTTTTGGTGGTTGTTGGTAGAATGTTGTGGACGCCTCTGTTAAAAGCATCCCAAAAAACCAGCTGCCACGTAAACAGTAAAGCAGCACTTTTATTGGCCTGCTGGGAACAAGTCCCTTGGCTTCCCTACTGTCAGCCTGGACAAAGTTTCACCACTGATGAGGGCTACCAAGAGAGGGGTGCTACTATAGCATAGCACTCTCTGAAGGAGGTGAGACCCAGAGATTGAAGGAAAGAGAATTGTGACTAGAAGCAGTAAATCTACTGAGTGTGAATGTCAAAGCACACCTAGGAAAGAAGGAGTCAGTCTGGTCAGGTGCTGCTGAGAGGAGTCAAGGCACAACAGCAAATTACTCTGGCTGTGCTATGTTTGTCACAAGTGATAGCAGCCACATTGCTTGAACCAGTGTTTTACTAAATCATCCTTATCAGACCTCTAGCACTAGAGCATACCAGAATGCAGTCCACTGCAGCTTCTCAGTACGTTACTAAATGTCAGCTGTTGAGTGGCTGCTGAAAATTGAAGCACGGCACAGGTAACAACTTGCACAGTCAGGCAGTGATGCAGTGCCTTGTATGATACATCTGCACTGAAAACAGACAACAGCATGGCATGCTTCTTGGGAGAGGAAGGGAAGGGAAATTACTCCCAACAACACATCAGTGGTGAGATGGGGGTACCCTACTGAGGTGTGTGCAAACTGTCCTGTGAAATGGGAACCTTCTGGTTGCTGGGGTCTGAGACCCGAGGGAGCCGGGATGGCTCCGTGCTAGGTGCAGAAGAGGATGCTGTATGAAGTGAGCTCTTCCCAATCCCCAATGACCTGCATCTGGACTCAGAGTACAAATTAATAGTGATGTTGTGCTGTTTTTTAACACATGCAAAATAGGAATGAGGTCTGTGTTTAGAGCACAAAACATTAATTACACCATCTGTGCCACACTGGTATTGAGCAGAACGCAGGAAATCCCAGCGGCCACCACATTAGATGAGTGTTCATATTAAACCATCACTGAGTTGTATTTTTTGGAACGAGGTACTTCAGATAACTTTGTCATTACCTGTAGCCACCCTTAAAGTCATGTTTACTCCCAGAGTTTATGCTGCCAGCTTTTATAGCAATGCGTATTTGGAGGAAGAGTCCCACTCTCCCTCCCCTCACATTGCAGAAATACAGAAAAATGATCCAGACTTCATCGTGTCATCAAGGTGAGCAAAGAGGGACGTGTAACCCTCGGTGCCAGCTGAAGGCACCGACTTGCGACGTGCCGTCACTGCAATTCCCTCTCTGACACGAGGATGGCGATGCTGTTCCAGCTCTTTCTTCTGCCGACGAAGAGCGCTGTGTTCTCTGAGCACGGCTCTTTTTATAGCACCGCAGGGCGTGCTGATGGATGATCGCATACGACAGGAGTCATTCTCACAGCCAGTCTGTAGCTGTTGCTACGTCCTAAGCCTTGCACGCAGCTGCTGGAACAGCCCTACACGCCCATGGTTTGTAACCATGAGAGAAAGAACAAAATGTCTGCAGGAATTCTGTGTGGCCGGTTTCAGGGAGTCTTTTTATTACGCCTATTTAAAGATTGTATCAATGATTGGTAGGTGGTGATGCTCATGAGAGATATCAGATCCTGCTCAGGACACAGGGGCTTCTAATTGCAGCTCAGCCTCTCACTGTGGATAAATTACCCCTCTTTCACATAACCCAGTCTTCCTCCTCTAAGTCTCTACTTAGACTGTAAGCTTTTGGAGACTGCAGACATCTCCTGATGTGGGTCGTATAGCACCTGGCACGGCACAGACCTTGGCAGACTTCGCACCTTATCTTAATAATCCGCAACAAAGTCTTCATATACATTAATTTACCTGAATGCTCCCTTGGCCTTACTGATGATAAACCACACGTGATAAGAAATCATGGAGGAAACTCTGTATGTATGCATGTGTGTATGTCTGAGTGTATAAAACCACTCTGGAGTTTGGTGAGACTGAAAGGTGTGACACCTGTGTTGTGAGCAGAGGTGATGACTACGCCCTCCAAGCATACCTCAAACACTTCACCTCACACATGATTTGTATACAACCCCCAATGCCTGCTAGAAGCTGTCTTCTGTGTTTGAAGGAGCCATCTCCTGGGCTTGGATCCCAAAGGGCAATTGTTGGGCAGTTGTGGTGGTCCTCTGCAGAGGACAGCTTCTTAGGGAAAGGGGCTCATAGCACACTGGCACTTGAGGATGAACTGGTACCTTTGTTAGAAGTGGCTACAGGGGCATACTTGTTGTACCTATCCAAAGAGGAAGCAAAACCAATGGTTTGAGGAGAATGCAACTTCCAATCCCTTCCCTATTTTTAGTTGTCCACTAGAAACATCAGTGGAGGTAGGAGGTGCCAGTTCATAAAGGCAAAAAAAAAAAAAAAGAAAAAATCCTGTTAAAAGACATTTTAAACTGGGGGGGGGGGGGGGAGGGAGGCAGAGCAGGAAGGAGGGTTGTCCTTTTTCCATGAATTATGTTAGAACCACAGATACTCCTCCACCTGATGTTACAGGCACAAACTTGCTGTCTATCAAGGCAGAAAAGCAAACCCTTCAGTACACCTCCCCTCCAATGGCATATTTTCCAGTTCTATTGGGCTGCAAGGAGCAGACCTGAGTGAAAGCCTGTTTTGTCTGTGTGTTCCCTCTCTTGATCAAAATATCAGCCAGTCATCCAAAAGAGCTGGTGTTTCTCACTGTGCTTCCCCAGATCAGCCTTGCACCTTCTGTGTCATTCTGCCCCAGCTTAGCTGACCCACGCCAACACTGTACAGAATCTTTCTGGTGACACCAGGCATTCTGAAGCAACAGTGAAGCTCTGTTCCTCACTTGCCAGCCAGTTTCTAATCCAGGCCCTGCTATTTTTATCCAGTCAGGATTTCTCCACTCCCTTAATAAATATATTATGTGGCACTCTATCAAATATCTGGCCAAAGGAAGAACAGTTTGAAATAATTTCTGGCCATACTGGCACAGAAGACAACTGACTAATCAAATTTCATCTTGTTCTCCAAGCTGACTTTAACAGCAAATCTCCTCTTAGATAAAAGATCTGGGCACCAGGATTCTGTCAGCATTTCCACCAAACTAGCACTCTCTCTCCCTTCTCTCCAAAAGCAGTTGCACTGATGATGTAGAAGGGGAGAGTTTTGCAAACTGCTACCGCGACCACCATCTTAATCACATGTCACAAAGAAAGGACCTCCTTCAGCAACCCAACAAAACAGGAACATTCCCCACTGCCATGTTCTCTCACAACCCCAGCCCCAGTGTGTACTCTGTGTTCTGATGAAGATCTGATTGACCAGGAGATATTCCCGAAGCTTCCTCTGAGCTGAGTTAAAGCACACAGATAAATGCAATAAGCTCTATAATAACGAGAATGTGGCCTGAGAGACATCATTTGTAACATCAGCTAAATAGTGATTTGGAGCTGTCCTCCCTTCCTCTCAGCTGGGTTACACTGAGTGGACAAAGGCCAACATTTTCAAAGTACTCTAGCATGGTGGCAACTGACTCTCAAAAAACTGAGCCCAGTATCTTTGGCAGGATTCCCAAGATCACCTTGAGACCTTTAGCATATATAAACATTGGAGTGGCTCCCCATGTCCTCTGTTCAAGGCTAACATGATGGATCACTCTCATGTTCAAACAAATAGGCTAATAGATTTCTTTCAGATATTGTTTTGGGTTCAACTGCACAACTTGGATAGCTTGTACTGAAACTAGCACCAGCTTGTAATTTCTCTGCTGAGGAAAATTGGACTGGCCCTCAGAATGAGCCTCAGCTGTACCTCTTTCCCCCTTCCAGGTGTGGGGAGTGAGGTGCTGGGGGATGAAGCACAGCTGAGAAGTGAGGCTCTGCTATAAAAGGACTTGCTGGGTTAGGAGCCTAAAAATGGTTATCTGGGAGCTGGGAATAAGAATATATAGGCTGCTGCTATGATGTGCTAGGGGAATAATAGGCTTACAGCAAGATTCTGAGCGCATATCTAGAGATTTAACCTCAGGTCTTTGACTGTGGTTAGAGCTTTGATTGTTGAAAGCTGCTGCAACAGCTGCTGGAGAGGAGAGGAAGTAGATGTATTTGAAAACTACCGTGTATGGTTGGTACCATGTGAGGGAAGGGGAGCATAGCAATGCCCAGTTCTCAGGAAAGAAAACAAAAATACTCTGAGTAGAGCATTACCTTCTGCAATTATCCCTAGTTTGCTGCTGTTTTCTGCTCTGGAGGGAGCAAAGGAGAAGGTCTAAGGCAAATAAGATTAGGAAGCAGAAGCAATTCTGAAAATCTAGAGCCTGTAAGTTATTTCTGAAATTCTAGAATATCCTGTGTTTGGGGGAAGAAGCGAGTTCGCATCCCTGGTCTTATTTACAATGAGGGCTTCTGGAATTTTCTCTCTTAATGGTAATGTGGTAATCTGACCTACTATATCATAGAATTACAGAAAGGTTTGGGTTGAGAAGGACCACAGTGATCATCTAGTTTCAACCTCCCTGCTATGTACAGGGTTGCCAACTAATAGACCAGGTTGCCTACAGTCAATATGTCATGTTTCTGCTTATTGCTGGGATACCATTTGTCTTCAAGAATACCAGTTGATTACGGGAAGTAGCTGCTATCTGAAATGTTACTGTGTCCTCTCCCAGATGTCTATGTGAACTTTGTTTCCAGGGTCTTTGAGCAATTTAATGGTGGGTCCGTAGGCTGTACACCATGGGGTGTACATGTGGAGTGTCTGGCTAAGCCGGGGTATTTCTCAGTTGGTGACCTCACACTTCTCAGGTTGAAGGGCAGAGCTTAGGCAGTATTATCTAAGGAACTGGAGGCTAGGCCCTACCTGTGATGAGATTTGTCCTTGGGCTGCTATCTTGGTTAGATGACTTTAGACTTGGGGATATTTATGTGCTAGCAATGCCTGACCAGTTCATTTCACTTAGGTAACCCCTGTGCTTTGTCACGGCAGAGTGCAGCTTATGCATCAATCAGCTGGTTTCCTTGTTGATTGGTATCATTCTTATCACCCATGAAGTTTACTGTTCTTTGGCTTCTGTGGTCAGTGAGAGATTCAGCAACTCTCTGGCCCTGCTGTTTGCAGACAAACAGAAAAGCTGGCACTTGTGTTAGTGTGACCATGTCCCTGTGGTGGTTGGCAGTCTGTCCTGTTTGAGGTAGTTACAGATGTTTGATCTTCAAACAATGTCCATAGGGAATCTTACCACATTTGAACAGCTCTCATCTCCTTTGATATCTGAAGAGCAGATATCGTAGCTGAAAGATTTCCAGTGGCTATATTTTCCTTGCTGTTTCATCACTGAGCAAACAAAGTAATAGCAAACTTTTATATTGCTTAATTTATTTAAGTATTCGGATCTGAAGTTGATTCATTTTCTCCATCTGCAAAATGTTCTTGTATATCAAGTAGGCCTTTGGATACTTTGGAAACAACTAATTCCCCAAAACTCTGGGGATCTAGGCAGGCCCAGTTATTCCTTTAGTATGTACAGCATAGACTGCAGTATAAGTGTATTGCAGCATGCTCATTAAGATGGGGATTGTTCCTTTTCATTAAGGAATAAGAGGGCATGGCCAAAGTTAACCTATAGGTCACTAACAGACTGTGAATGAGCATCCCTGACTTCCTGAGTCCCAATCCAGTATATGTTTCATGCATCAGATGGGATGAGGAAAAAAAAAAAACAAACAAAAACAAACCAAAAAATCCACTCTGATCTTCATGAGAATGAGGGGAAGCCAGAGGAAGCAGTGGAGGAGCTGGTATGTTCACCTTGTTGTATGTGGGGCCACACCAGAGACACTTCTCTGGGGCGAGGGAGTGTGTGTCCCTGAAGTTTAACTTGAGTAGGTGTTGTGTTACTTGATTACCTGATGCACATTCCTACATCCACTCTATCTGCACTGTAATTAATTCTGCTGCTAAACTGATGGGATTTAATCTTGAGGTTCTTGCTGCTTCTCTCTAGTAACTCTAGTAAAGCAGCCCTGGAGAACTCCCACTTGATTCTCTGCAGCTTTCTAAACGCTACCGTTCCAGACAAAGGTGGCATCTGCTTGGGTTCCCAGCTGCTGGCAGAGCAGTTCAGAAGCTCAGTGGGTACAGGAGCCAGGCCATCATAAAATCATTAAGGCTGGAAGGGACCTTTGAGATCATCTAGTCCAACCACCAACCCATGCTCACTAACCATGTCCCTCAATGCCACATTTCTGCATTTCTTGACCACCTCCAGGGCATCTACCTGCTTGCTGATGCATGGGGGAGCAGACAGAAAAGCACACAGCTTTCTGAAGCAGGAAGACTTCTGCTTGAAACATGGGGATTTGATAACAATTTGGCACTGGTAGAAAGGATCTGGAATGAAGTTCCTTTAGCCTTACAGCTGCTGACATCCTGCAGACTTTCCCTGAAGTCTGAGATAGAGGGGGAAGTGTCAAAGCTAAGCAAAATTTTTGGGATTGTCTCAATGCAATTGACATCACCTGTGTTTCACACAGATGAAAGGGATAAGAGGGTTTAAAAAAAAAAAAAAAAAAAAGAAAAAAGAAAACAAGCTTTGAGAACTTTGAGTGAGTGAAAATTCATGACTAATACCATTAAAGCTGAGCTAGCTCACTTTGCCCTTTATCTTCAATCACACCCAGTTTGGTTTATTTTACTTGAGCACTAAATGAATTCAGTGGCTGCAGGCGATGCATGGGCTCACGAGGTCCCACGGGCTGAGGGTCTTCTGCTTCCAGGTGAGGTGCTGGGCACAGAAGTGAAGTGCTTTGTAGTCTGCCTGAGGTGAGAGCTGGAAGCCAGCTGCTGACTGCAAGCATCTGCTGATTGCAGTTCATTGGGCTGCCAGCATCAGCTGATTGAGCTGAAAGTGCTCTCACAGCCAGGACTTAAACAGTGATGACAGTGAAGAAGGGAAAAACAGCAGAAAAGCATGCTGTGTCTTAATAAATTATTATGTTGCTTGCATCAGTGTGCTGGGGCTGAAGGAGTTAGCAGAGATAACAGGAAACATGTTTGCTGAAGCAGAGAGTTGTGCTTGAGTGCTGCTTCAGTGAGGTGTGTGTTAGTGCCATGCTGTATGTGTGCTCACAGAGGCCAGGTGTGTGTGTGAAACTTCAGCAATCAGGGCTGGAACACCACAGGAAAATCTGGAAGCATGTTTTGCCTGTCAAGGTGTTTATTTCATTAGTTTGATTGTTGCTAACAAGTTCTGGACAGATGGTTCTGAGAACACAGCCCAGGAGCAGGTCTTAAGAGATCATATTTGGTTCTCAGCTTTGCGATGAGTGCTTTGGCTTTGCTTCTTATGAGGCACCTCTGCCTGCATCTGGATGTTGGGGTTCTGCCTCTTGGGCTGTGGGCTCTATCCAGGGCCAGAGCTGCTTTTATGCGCAAGATTGCGTGACCTGGTTCAAGCCTTTAAGCACCACTTTGGGAGGAGTGCTTCACAGATGAGAACACTATTGGTAATTATTAAAAATAAGAGGCTAGAGATAATATGACTGTTCGTTCAGTCTCTAAGCATCTGCTGCTGCCTGTGGTTAATCAGAGGATAGTTTGGGTCTGACTCAATAAAGCTAGTTTGGTTGCAGTAGTAATTCAAACAACGCACATTCTTTATGCACATATGGAGAAATCTGCTCCTTATGTAGAGGTACAGACATGACAGCCCCGGTGAGATGGGAACACAGATTACCTGGAGGCACATCCAGGGGGAGGCTTGTAAGGTAAAAATGTTGCTGCTATCTTTTTTGGGGCAATGCAACTTGCAACACATGGTTGCAATTAGAAACATCAGAAATGCTGAATCTGCATAGTTTCCCTGGACATCAGCAGCAGCCTTGAGGTATCACTTATGGGGACACCTGAAACAAGCACACGCTTCAGAAAAATTGCAGATTGCAGACAGTAGAGTGCCTAATGGTGGGGCTGGGTCTGCCAGTGTCTGGTCCTTGGCCATACACTGAAGCATGCAGAGATGTGTGGGTGATGGAGCAGCATGGTTAGCTGCCTCTCACATGGAACCTTCTTCCTTTGACTGCTGTGAGCAGTGGTAAAGATTTTACATGGCTTTACACGAACGTTTCATGGCAGGTGGCTTGTTTGGCCAAAAAGCTGTTCTGCACTGACAGCATCTGCAGGACACACCACCCAGTTTTACGAGTGCCACCTCGTACCACATCGAGTGCCATCTTTAATATGTTTCTTCCAAACAGATGTCATAATTCCCTTTTTTGTTGTTAGGGGAACAAATAGATTACAGCCGCTATTCCTTGTAGTACCTTCTATTAGCAGTTGTTATTAATAGAATCAAGCTGTTATTAGAAATAATGGGTAACTATTCACAGAGCGCATTTGCTTAATGACTTGTGTACTCGCTCACATTCACTGTTGTTGCCCAGCTGGAGCTGGAAGGCCAACCCCAATGTGCACACTTGGAAGCAGGAGGTTATTCTGATGCACTAGTGGCTTCTAGCCAGATGTTTAGAAATTCCTTCAGAGGGCACTTTGTTTGACCAGGTGCATATGTAACTCCATAGTCTTCACTTGCATGCAGCAGCCAGTGCCCTCGTGGGTGTGATCAGAGTTATGCAACCTGCTGAAGATGCTAATGTGTACTGGCAGCCTTGTTCAAAATCAGACTTTGGAGTCTATCAGTTCTTGAAAACTCATCAGGATTACCAGTCTCCAGAGCTTATCACTCCTTGGAAAGTTATCACTTAATATCTTCTTAGGATGTATCTTTCTTGTCTGTGCCCAGTCATGTTTCCTGGCAACCATTTCTCCATTCAAATCTATAGAAACATATGGAACTTAAATGCAAACTTGCACAAAGGGGTTTTGATGGCTCCAGGAGGCATTGCTTTACTAGGATGGTGAAAGGCAAACTTACTTAGCAGGATGATTGATTAGGGGAGCATGTAACCCATCTGAAACAAACTGTTGGTACCTGGAAATGCCTGATGCCTTTAAGCTGAAATAAGCAGCATCATTGCCCTGAACAGGCCAAGCATGTGCCTACAGACACAACAGTGCATCACAATCAGCCCTTTCAGCACAGGCTTATCGCTAAGATGTGTGCCCTTGGCAGAATATGTGACCCTGTGGCATCAGGTGTACTTGAGCAATTTAGGAATAAACTGGATCTCTAGGCAGATGGATCAGTACTTGGCTATGTCAACACTATCGTCTTTATATGCATGCGAACACAAGTTCAGATGGGCCACCATGCTAAGGACAGACAACAACAGCAAAGGGGAAACCTTAAAAAGTATTTGTTTGCTCCGGACTCTCATCTGAAGTGTGACATGGTGGAGTCACTGTCCCTGGAGGTGTCCAAGGAAAGGATACATGTGGCACTGAGGGATGTAGTTAGTGGGTAATGTGGTGATGGATTGAGGGTGGTACTAGGTGATCTTAGGTGTCTTTTCCAACCTTAACAATTCTGTGATTCTATTCTATGGACACTTCTGGAGTCTGATTTTTATTTTTTTTTTTTTATGATATCCATAGACTTCCGTCTCATGTCAGCATTTCTGTTATCAAGACACTCCCTTTGATGCTATGGAGTTGCAGAGCTGTTTACAGGTGGTCCAGCTGACTCTTACATGAAGCAATAACCTCCTCTGCACTGTAATGTACCGGTGCTGAACCTGGCTGTGTGAATTCCTCACAGACTCCGGAGGGTTAGGAGGAGCACTGACTATGTGGCACCCAGCAGCTAGAAAATTGCATACCTGCTCTACGTGGGAACCCAGCAGAGCGGGATGGCCCAGGCCCTGAGCAGAGAGCTGCCTGGGATCTCGACCATATGGCATACTGCACTGGTTACCTGTGAAGAGGTTCACTTGGGGCTTTCCTATACATGTGGTTAACAAGGCAGTCTCTTCTTCAGCAGGTTTCAATTAGTCTAGCTGCTCTGTGGGCGGCACTGGCTCAGTCTGGCAGCTTTGCCAGTGGTATCAATTGGCTTCTTTTACTTTCGCCTGCATGACTCTGGGTCTTCTGCTGCTGATGGAGGAAATGTCTTTTCTGGCTGCAAAGCCAGGGGCTCTGGAGACACCTGGGTTGTAGGTAGTGTACAGCTGGCACACCTGAATGTAATGCCAGTCAGCGAGCTGGGAGAGAGAACTGCTATCATCTTGGGTGTCCACAGGGGAGAAAAGGGTGAGTGCTCTGAAACTCTTCCTATTCTAGCTGTGTCTTTTCCCCTCCGTGGAGCCCGAGCCTCCAGGAGACTCCTGCCCTGAGCAAAGTGACTGGGGATGAGGGTAAAGGGCTGCTGTAATGGGGAAGCCCATGGCCTACCAAAGGTGCTTCTGCCCACCTTGCCAAGAGTCATGCCCTGCTGCAGCAGGACTTGAGCAGCCATGAGGAGAGGAGGAACTGAAGGTCTGATCTGGGTGCTCTGACTCACTGCTCAGCTGAGCAGGAAGCATGGGGGGACTCAAATGGTATGACCAGGAAAACAGCAGGAGCTGGGTTTTTGAGAAGGAACTAGAACAGAGAAACCTTTGTGCTTCTTCCAGGCATGTGTGGGGAAAAGGAATGGTTTTATACCTGTATTATTGTGGCGAAAATTGAGAGGGTCATGCTGTCATGCTCGGTGCTAGCTGTGTAGGTAGCTATCATGGTGGTGGAGGGGAGGTCAGTGTGTGGAGTGACACTTGTTGCTCTTCTTCACACTGCTGGCATTTTTGTGATAGATTCCAAAAGCATTCAGAAATTAAAAATGGGTGGTGGTTTGTGGTTTATATGACAAAAGGCATAAACCAGCAGGAAAGTGTGCAAAGGTGACATTGAACCACTGGCTATGGGTTTAAGTGCTGAAATAAGCGATGCTGGTTGTTTCGCGAAGCCAAGTTCCTCATCCACGTATTACAGAGCTGACATTTGGGAAATCAGATGCACATGTAGCCCTTATGGACAGACCCTGCTTTGCATGAGCTTTGAGCTAAAATTTGCATTGCCAGGCATCTCACTTCTTCTTGTCATTGTGATTGACTCATTGGCAGTGCCTGTCATGGCCTTAACTGGAATTAGCTGCCACCCTGTCTCCCAAAGGCTCAATCACAGCTCTCCAGCACCTTCTTGCCCTCTGCTGCCAGCCTACCCTGCAATCACTCTGGCAGTAAGAACGATTTTGTATTGGTGTTCCCATCTCCCCCCATAGAGTTGCCTAGCCCTGTCCTCTCAGCCATGGAAAAGCTATTTCCAAACACAGGAGCAAAGAGGAAGATTTTCAGCAGCTGTAAAGCTCCGCTGTTCCTGGGAGGTGCTCTGTTGATGCCAGCTGCCAGGGGTGTCTCGGTTATTTTCACTGATGATGGGGTAATTATATTTAAATTAAGGGGGCAAAGGGATTATCTTTAAGCTAACACACTGAATGAGTACTGCCCTCTTTCTCACTGCACAGAGGTCCCTCATGATCACAAACAGCTCCTTTCCCCTCAGTAGTCACTGTACAGAGTGGAGCTGACTGCATTTAACAGGCCAGTGTGCTCCAAAGTGGGGTTTGCATGAGAGATACAATGCCTAATCCCAGCCCAGTAAATACATACTGTTTGATGTGCTTTGAGCAGTCTTTTGCACATGAGCATGGCAATGAACAGCAAGAGCATCCATAATTATGGTGCTACTGCCCTTTGTACTGAGTTGGTGCCACGAGGCCAGGCAGTTGACCTGCCTCCCGCAGACCAGAGAGGGTCAGAAGCCACTGGTACTTACACTGTATGCTGTGCCCAGGCAAACATTTGGGTTAGAAATGTCTGTACTCACTGGCCATGTGGAACAGAGATGTATCGCTGTTGTGCAACTGAAGGGCAAAGAGACATCCCCCGGCACTCATGCTGCTCAGGATCTGCCTGCAGCACAGCTCAGCACTGTGTTGCTGGGCTGTCAGGGGGCACAGCTGAAGGCCTTGTCAGCCTCACAGCAACACGGGCAGCTCAACCCTAAGTGGAGTAGATGGGACAGAAGGTCCCTATCACAGCCATTGATGTGCCCAACCAAACCCTACTCCCCTGTGTGAGACACTGCATGTCAAGTCTCTCTTTCATAGACTTCAGCAGAAAATGTGAGAAGCAGGAAAGCATCACCTGTGCCAGCTGCAGGAGGATTAGGAGACCTGCCCAGTATGTGTGAGAAGCCAATAGCAGAGTGAGAAGTAAATGCATGATGAGTGACTCAGGCTCCAGGCTGGCCCAGCCCAAGGGGTGTGAACCTGCATCAGCTCCTGAGCAGCTCCATTCCACCCAAGGAACCTCTTGCCATCGTCCCATCAGGACTGATGTGCTGCCAGAAACCAGAAACAGCATTCTGAAGAAGAAAAAAAAAAAGGAGGGGGGAAATCGTGCTGTATCAATGCATTCTGGTATGGGTATTTTCAAAACAAAATGTTTCTGGTCTTTGCTTGGAAAAGGTTTTTCAGCTGTGTTTGTATGCAAAAGTGCTGATTACATTTGTTACAATGGAAGAAGTCCAAATCAAAAGGAAAGGAAATAAAACACTGAAAGAGACAACAGCCTGGAGAAAACAGACAGCAAAGAAATCCCAGCTCTTTGTCTGCAGATAGATCTGAAACGACCAATGGGTTTTTCCTTCGGTTCTCAGGTTTGCCCTGAATCCAAATGAAAGCTAATTCTGGTATAGCTGACTTCTGCAAAGAGAAAACATCCATTTTTTATGCTCTTTTTATACACTCCCTAATGCTCTGCCTGCACGTGATGCAGCCAAACAGGAATTGTAGAGAGAGAAAATTTTCATAAACACAGAAAATAAATTGCACACGAACATTAAAGCAAAGCTGGTGCATTGTTAGCAGTGCTTTTACAGAGCCTTGATATTTCCTGAAGACTCTCATGGGTCCACAATCTCTTCCACCACATCAATCCCAGTATGTTGTGTGCTCATTAGCTCAAAGAGCATGCTCACATTTACGGGTTTGAGATGGGCTTGTGGGTTGGGAGTGGCACACTGAGCTCCATTCCCTAAGATGGGATATTCACCATGTACCATCAGACATTATGCTAATTTGGGGTGAGTGGTTGCTGGAGGGCACAGACCCATACTTAGCCTGCTATGGAGCTCCTTGCTGCAAGTCTCAGCCCTCCCGGCGTGGCACGTGCTGATGCAGGCTGCCCATTGGCAACATTTTCCAGAAGTTTATCATCTCCTGTGTTAAAAAAAAAAAAAAGAACTCTTATCAGTCAAGCTCAGCTCGGCTTTTCAGATTTCCGGTAATTCTTGGGGCATTTTGAACCTCCTTAGCTCCCAAACAAGGATGATATGAGCCACAGCCATAGCCACTGCTCTGAGAGCAGCTGATGTTGCTTATTGTGTTCTGGGGGTCACTACTGGAGGCTGAGGGCTCCCACCACTAACACCCAGGAGAGGGGCCCATTGCACCAGCCTCATCCAACTCAATGGAGGTATGAAAGGCAGAGAGGCACCAGTAGGAGGTGATTCATCCTTTTCCAAACTGGGTATCTCAGGCTGCTGCTGTGAGTCACCCTGGGAACCACCTCCCTGTCTCTCTCGGCTATAAAAGATGCTTATTTAACCTGCGTGGATCTCATGCATCACTTTAAAATTGCGTTAGTGGGTTGAAACCTGCCCCCTCCATCTTTGCCAGTGACAAGAGATACTTCAGCCCTCGGTTGAGATGAAGGAATTTTGGCAGGGAATTCGTAGAATCACAAGGTTGGAAACGACCTATAAGATCATCTAGTCTAACCATCTTCTCATTACCACTGCTACCACAAGCTACTAAACCATATCTCGCAGTTCTTCATCCAGACGCCTCTTGAACACTGCCAGGGATGGCGACTCCACCACCTCCCTGGGCAGCCATTCCAATACCTGACCACTCTCTGAGAGAAAATGTTTTTCCTCGTGTCTCACCTAAACCTCCTCTGATACAACTTGCAGCCATTTCCCCGGGTCCTGTTCGTTCCCTGAGAGAAGAGGCCAAATCCCTCTTCACCATAACCTCCCTTCAGGAGGTTGTACAGCGCAAAGAGGTCTCCCCTGAGCCTCCTCTTCTCCAGACTGAACATTCCCAGCTCCCTCAGTTGCTCCTCATAAGACCTGTGCTCCAGACCCCTCACCAGTTTCGCTGCCCTTCTCTGGACACGCTCCAGGGCCTCAATGTCTTTCCTGTAGTGAGGGGCCCAAAACTGAACACAATATTCGAGGTGTGGCCTCACCAGTGCTGAGCACAGAGGGATGATCACCTCCCTGCTTCTGCTGGCCACACTATTCTAATCCAGGCCAGGATGCCGTTGGCCCTCTTGGCCACCTGGGCACACTGTTGGCTAAAGTTCAGCCAAGCATCAACCAACACCCCCAGTCTCTTTCCTCTTCACAATCATCCAGCCACTCGTCCATAAGCCTATAACGCTTCAAGGGGTTGTTGTGGCCAAAGTGCAGGACCCAACACTTGGCCTTGTTGAACCTCATCCCATTCACCTCAGCCCAGTGATCCAGCTTATCTAACTCCCTCTGAAGAGCCTCCCTACCCTCAGGCAGATCAACACCACATCCCAACTTGGTGTCATCTGCAAAGTTACAGAGGGTAGGTCATTCATCTAGGTCATCAATAAAGACATTAAACAAGATGGGCCCCAGTACTGACCCCTGGGGGACACCACTTGAAACAGGTCACCAGCTAGACTTAAATCCATTAACCACTACCAGCTGGGCAAGGCTCTCTAGCCAGTTCCTTACCCAAAGGTAAGGATACCTGCCCAGACCACAGGCAGCCAGTTTCCCCAGAAGAAGCCTGTGAGAGACTGCTGTCAAAGGCTTTGCTGAAGTCTAGGTAGACTACATCAACAGCCCTTCCTCTCATCTACCAGTCTGGTCACCCAGTCGTAGAAGGAGATGAGGTTGGTCAAGCACGACCTGCATGAACAAGCACGACTAAGCATGAACCTGTGCTGGCTGGGCCTGATCCCCGGGACATCACACACGTGCTGTGTGATCTCACCCAAGATGATTTGCTCCATTACTTTCCCCAGTACCGAGGTCAGGCTAACAGGCCTATAGTTCCCCAGATCCTCCTTACGGCCCTTCCTGTAGATGGGAGTCACATCAGCAACCCTCCAATCCCCTGGGACCTCTCCAGTTAACCAGGAGTGCTGACAGATGGCCAAGAGCAGCTCGGCAGTCACCCCTGCCAGCTCCCTCAGCACCCAAGGGTGCAGCCCATCCAGTCCCATGGACTTGTGACAGTCCAGATGGAGGAGAAGCTCTCTGACTGTCTCTACCTGAATTGCTGGGGGTAGATTCCGAGTAGCATCCCACACTTCCAGATCAGGGTGTAAAATGCTCGAGGGTAACTGGTCTGGCTATTAAAGGCAGATGTAGAGAAGGCATTGAGGACCTCAGCCTTCCCCTTGTCCTCAGTGGTCGCATTCCTTGCTGCATCAAGTATAGGATGAAAAGTATCCTTGTTTCTTCTTTTGCTGTGATATATTTATAAAAGGATTTTTTATTGTCTTTTACTGCAGTGGCCAATCTGAGTTCAAGTTGTGCTTTTGCCTTCCTAGTTCCTCCCTGCATACCTTAGCTACTTCCTTGTAATCTCCCCAAGTAACCTGTCCCTTCTTGCAGAGGACGTAGACTCTCTTTTTCTCCCTGAGTCTCAACAGTAGTTCCTGGCTCATCCACACTGGTCGTCTACCCCCACAGCTCACCTTACGGCACTCAGGGACAGCCTGTTCTTGTGCCTTTAAGATTTCCATTTTGAGGAGCATCCAGGCTTCCTGGACCCCTTTACCCTTAAGAAGCGAATTCAGGGCAGGTGAGCGCAGCATGGCCTGACATCCTCACCTGCTGGAAGTGGGAGGGCCTTGGAACCTCCATCATAGCTGTAACTTTCCAGGATTTTGACATCACTTACCTCAGTTTCCCAATGATGCACTTCCTGGTGGTCACCCAGGAGCAACGTATCCCAGCATCATTTCTTTGGGATTCAGGGTCAGGCTGAGTCTATTTCAGGTGATCAAATGGCAGCTAAATAGCTATTATCTAGATCATTGCTGCTTAATCCATCAGCTCGAAAAGACAGAAGCACAACAGTAGGGCCATGAGTCTCCCCATCTTCCTGCCTGTCACAATGACCACACACCAAGTGCGGGTCCCAGGCGACCTAGAGAAGGGTGGGCAGCACTGCTGATGGAGCACGAGAGAGCAGGGTTTTGCAAAAAGCTATTTTAGGAGAACCAAAAGAGACAAACCACGTGAGATTAGCAGATGTGTTTGTTACAATGCCAAACTGTCATGTCACAGCTGTTGTCACTCCATTATGAATCCTGCTTGTTCTGCAAAGCGCTATGGTTTTCCATATAGCTTAACGACAAATAAAAGTTTGACAGGTTGCTGTAGTTAAGAATTCTGAGCCAGAGAGGGCTGGGTCAGAAGCAACGGCAGCGCTCAGCAACAAAGAGACCGGATCCACAGCACAGCATTCGTGCGTATACAGGACGCTGAGCTTCACGTATGCCTGAGTTTACAGACATGCACGAGCACAGGGGCTCGCGCTCCCCAGAGCTCAGCGCGCGCCGCAATCAGGTCGGGGGCAGCGCTGGGCTGCAGGGGCCCGCGCTCAGCAGGGGCGGCACGGGAACTGGAGGGGGCGGCTCCGGCAGCAGCACGCTGCACGCCCCGCGTGCTTGGGCCGCGTTGCAGCCGGGTGCGGGCGGGGCCCGGGGCGCGGCGGGAGGGCGGCCCCGCAAACGGAGCCGAAACGCAGAGGCCGGGCCGCGGATTGGGCTAAGCGGGATCACACAAGGCAGGCGAGCCGCCGATTGGCCCTGCGCGGGTCAGGAGCTGCGGGCTGCTGTAAACAGCCGGGGCCGTCACGCTCTGGGAGGCCGTGGGCTGACCGACAGTAACCTCCAGGCAAACTCAGCCTGCCCCACCTCCCCGTTGTTGTTTTTTTTTGTGCACCGTCAGCCGTTGCGGCTGGGCTCAGCCAATGGGCGGGAGCAGCGTGCGCAGGGCTGCACCAGCCGGGGGCCGAACTGCCTGGCGCCAGCCGGGGGGTGGGGAGCGGGGTCGCCGCATCCACGTGTCCGCGGGTCTGGCCGGTGCCGAGGGCTCCCGGACAGACGGAGAGGCAAGGATGCTAGGGGCCGTGCCCGCAGCCCCCCAGGCTGCGCCGCCCGCAGGCTGCGCCCTCGGTCCCTCCCGCCGGTGGGTGCGAACAAGCGGTCGCTTGTTTCCGTGCCCTCTCTTCCCAGCAGCGCCTTAACCCGTCCGAGCCTGGTGGAGGGGAGATCCACAAAAAAGCAGAGTTAGGGTGCGTCGGGGTGGCACCCCGAATTCACAGATCACGCAGAGAAGGGGGAATCGCTTTAAAACACTTCCAGGCAGCGAGCTCAGTGCTGAGCTGGCAGCGCCAGAGGGCCGGAAGGTGTACTTTGGGCAGGGAATTTAATGACAGCCTTGGAGAAAAAGGGAGAGGCAGAGATCTGAGCTCTGCTCTCGTGAAACGCAGGCAGAGGGATCATTAACTTTATTTTTAGGCTTTTCTGAATAATTGGGGTTGGAGATAGGCCTTCTGTGTCGCTTGTTTTCAGAGGGTTGTGCTGAATGAGAAGAGTGCTGGATATGACAAGCAGCAGCACTTCGCCAGCCCAGAGCAGCCATGCAGCCCCCATTGTGCCCCCCCGCCCTGGGGCAGAGCACTGCGGCCGGAGCTCAGCCTGGGAAGCTGAGCATGGGCCTTTTGTGCCCAGATCCACACGCTGTGTGCAGGGCCGCAGTGCTTCCGTGCTGTGTGCACCCGGCATCCAAGTGCAGCAAGTTGGGCCTACGCAGCATGGGCCTCACTCCCCATTTCTGTCTGAAGGGTGCTTGGGTGAGGCAGGAGAGAAGCAACCAGCAACTAAAGCGATATTTGGTGGGGGGATTGCCCCTTTTTCTTTCACTTCCCTCCAGCTTCTAAAAGTGAGGGGGAGAGCAGGGCCGGCAGCAGCAGGAAAATTCCCCTGGCCGAGGTGAATGAACTCGTGTGACGTGGGGCCGGGCTGCCGGTATTACGTGTTGTGCCGCATGCACGGCTGGCGGCCGCGGGTGCTGGCAGAGGGCCCGGCTGGGTAACCTGCAGTAACCCGCGGCGCAGGCAGCCGGCAGCAGGCCTGCAGGGAGGGAGCAGCCATCATGAGCTGCTCGCTCAGCACCCTTACGGAGGCAGAGGGTGATCTCCCCTTCCTTGCCAACAGTGGGAGGGAGCAGGACTGAGGATTGGCATCTTCTAGCCCAAGCACACAGAAGATCCCGCTTTGGCAGGGACCCATGAGGACTGCTGAGGCCAGCTCAGCAAAAGGCGTGGGTGACAGTGTGCCTCCTAAGTTTTCGTGCTTAGTCCAGTCCCGCTCGTCACGCTGGAAGTCCAACAGGTCTTAAAGTAACATTTTTATTATGAACAAATAAAATTTCAGATCAGCACAACCAGATGTCTGTTTCCATATTAGTAGAAATTATTTCAAAAAGTTGTGTTTTTTTTTTTTTTTTCCTTTTCCAGTACACAAAACAGAGAGATACTACTATGCAGAAATCCCTAAGCTGTGAAAAATTGTATCCTACTCTCAAGTGACAGAGCTCAGGCAGCGTGCAGGTTCAGCTCTCCAGTCCTTCCCCAAGCACCCAACACTTGCTCTCTGTGATACCACCGGGATTGGGAACGGGCCTGGAAAGTGCTTCCTCCAGCATCAGTGTGCACATGGTGCGCTGCTGCCTCCCTCCCGCTCCCTGTGGGCAGCGTGCAGCCCTGTGCAGGGAAACTGAGGCATGACATGACACTGTCCCAGATGGCACAGCAGGCAGGTGCTCACCTGGGCTCAGGGAACGGCTCTGCTGCCACCTCATCCGCTTCTACCTCTCACAGACTCATTTACAGTGAACATACAGACAATGCATCCAGGATACAAACATGCCACCAAAAATATATATATATATATATATATCAAACAAAAGTCTACCTAAAATGTTCTATCTGTTTCTTAATCTAACAAAAATTTCTAACTCAAGTACATTCAAAATCACCTGCACCCACAGTTCAATGTAGGCAATTAAATAATTAAGAAACCCCTCAAATGTTCATAATTCAGCAAAAAAAAATCCCAAAAAACCAACAAAACAAAAAACAGCAAACAGCTGTCAATACTTCTATGTATATTAAAGGAAGATTTAAGGCACCCAGAGATATTTGCCAATCCACCTTGAAAGTGACTGGGCAAACACCAGGACTGTTTGGTTACTGTTCCTCAGCTTCCACCCTAATTCCAAATTCTGGACCCAAATCAGCACTTGAAATTCAAAAGGAACCCTTGGTGTCAGTCAGGCCCTGCTTTCTCTGCTGGGAGGACGTGAGCTGTTGCAGCATGTCATGCACACTTATCTGCCACAGGGTATGTCGTGCCGCAGGCTGAGGGCACCAAGAGCAAGTAATCGCTCTCCTCACCTTCCCCCCTTCACAGGACTGTCTGGAGCACCTCATCCTCTCTGGAGACTTTAAGGAGTTCACAGGGGTTTGGTGAAGGCAGCCCACAGTTGTAGAGCTAAGGGTGTTTCTCCCCTTTGACCCCAACAAAGCAGCAGGGCTGTAAGGATGTTGCCTTTAGTCTGGTGCCGCTACCTTTGGGATGCTGTGAGCTCCACGTCACAGCCCTCAGCTGGAGATCACATCAGCCCTGGTACCCCAGAGCAGAAGGGTCCTACTGATGAGCAGTGACAAGGATGCGGCAGGGAGGGGAAAGGAGAGGAGAGTCCTGAGCTAAAGAGAGTTACAGAGAGCATTGCAAAGCTGTCCTGATTCCCACATGTCTCGGAGCAGCAAAGCCGCAGCAGCTGGCTGCGGGGAGGCTTGCCAGGCTGCTCTGTAGGGAGCGTGGCAAGGGGCCAGGCAGATGAGCTGCCCCCAGAACCAGGGGGATGCCGCCAATCTGCTCCAATGTTACCCCTTCCTGTCACCTCTTATGCTTTCCTCCCGTTCCATCCATGTGTTTAAGCAACATAATTGATACTATTGCTGCAACTAATTGCAAAAATAAAAGTGGATAATGGTGAGGGAAGCTGAGGAGGAAAAAAAAAAAAAGCACATTCAGCCTGGTGAGGGGCCACTGTGCCCACGATCCAACTGCCTGAACTCCTGCTGCAGTCTGTGCAGCTTACAGGAAACAACACCCACAGGAACTTCTTTTTCCCAACACGCCCTTCAGCTGCCTGCCCACGCTGTCTCAGGCCCGGGTGATATAACCGACCTTTGCGCTGCCTCACCACCCGCGCTGCCTGCATAGCGGGACAGCAGCTTGCTCACCAGGCTGAGCAGCAGGCTGGCAGTCACAGGGGGCCAGGAAACAAGCCAAGGGGCTAAGGAGGAGCTGCGTTCTCTTCCTGTGTTCTCTAGAGAGTGCATCCCCATCCCTCAGGGAGCTGGGGACTGCAAAACCCCCTCAGCTCCTTGCCACCTCGCTCCATCTCAGTGTTTGTCAGGCACTTGTTAATCGAGAGCCCATGCAGAGGGAAAGACATGCTTTGTAGGTCTTCCAAGATGTCCTCACACCTCCTGAGCACACAGGTGCTCCCTCGCCATACCAGCCATATCTCCTGTGTCCCTGCACCCAGACCCTGGGGCACACAGAGACAACAGGACATCGATGGGGACACTGTTCCTCCAGCATGTAAAGCAGCTTAATACAGTGGTGAAGCTTTGGTTTACATCCTTCTCCCCCTCTCAGTTTTGGCACATCCTATTTGCTGGCAAAATCTTGGCTGCACCCAACAAAACCACCCAAGACCTGCCTGGAGCTCTCAGACACCTTTGGGGCTCTCCTCCCACCACCAGAGGGCTGAGAGGTGGGGAGGAGACCACTCCCCACACTCTGCACCCAACAGTAAGGGAAAGGGACAGGGCTGCTTATCCCAGACAGCAGTTTAGCCATGCCAAGCATCAGCAGCCCTTCAGAAAGGAGGGACAGAGGAAGGAGAGGTGGGAATTTTGGGGAGATGGTCACACTGACTTTGGCTTAACTCTTCAGCTGGATGGTATGGGCATCCCTCAGCACTGTGGTATGCAGAGGGCTGCAATGCAGAGGGCTGCTTCCCACCAGCTCCTCCACCTGGGGAGGCAGGGATGAAGTAAAGCAGAAGACAGGGCAGAGGAATTAGAAATGAGAACAAAAAGGGACAGGGGAGGGGGAAAGGGGTAGCCTGGTGTTACAGAGGCAGAGCTCCAGGTCTTAAATACATCACGTAAAATACACCATGGAGGAGGTTAAAACTCATTATCATTATCGTAAGCAAACTGGTAGCATTATTCAGTAGTTAGTAAACAGAACATTAAACCTTTGTCCAGCGTGTTCAGAGGGATCAGGAAAGGAGAAAGGGAGAAAAAGGAGGAAGGAGAGGTGTGGATGTGTGTGCGAAGGGGAGTAGGAACTCAGCCGCTCTTGTGACTCCCATCTCCAGTCCGCATTTTCCGGGCCAAGATGACCTCTTTGGAGACCTTCTTGCGATCGCTGGCCAGCCCCAGGAGGCACATGAGGTCGATGAAGGCTGTGGTTAAATTGAAGCGCCAGCCAAACTCACTGGTGGAGTAGTCGTAGGGGAATGTATGGTGGTAGTTGTGGAAACCTTCTCCTGCAAAAAAAAGACCGAAGAGAAGATAGGAAGAGCTCTAGGCTAGGGCCCCTTTCACTTGGCCCAAACACCACAACCCTCCAACAGGCTCTGGATTGGTTCTAGGTTGCTCTCTCCTCTCAGCGCAGTTTTTCCTCTGTGAATTTGCCCCATTTCATTTGGAAATAGTCCAGCACTAGAGGAAGCCTGTGCTGGCCCAAAAGAGGTGATGACAGCCAGAGAGGACTTATGAGACTTTGGCAGAAAATGAGCATGCAGCCAGGAGCCTATAAAACTTCTTGTTCATAGACTGCACCAATAAACTGGGGGAATCCTAATGGATTTTCCTCTGCCACAATAAGACACCTTCTACTATAGGTTGAGCTACCTGACAGACCTGCATCAAGTCCATGACAAACCAAGAGAGGCCAATTAACAGTCCTAATGCCAAAATCGAAATGGTGTTTCCAGATGGGAGCAATGCAGAGAGACCTCCACTAAGCAATCTACATAAGCCAGTTATCTTCTGCTCTAGAGAGTGTTAAGGTGGGCTTCAATTACATTGCCTGGACTCCTGCTCCTACCCCCTGGCTCTCTGTAGTAAAAATCCCTCTCTACTAAAACCTTAAGAATAGATCTTTTAGTGATGGAAATCAGTGCAGCAACTGTAATATACAGGGATGTACAGCAGCTGAGATTTGAGTTTAGGGGAACACATATGGGCAAATGCTAGGATATACTTTTCTTGATTCTCAGAATTTGGGAAAATGCACGAGATCTGGCTTGTCTCATCTTCTAGTAGCCCCAAATCACTGGCCACACTAAGAGCACATCCAAATACGCATCTGCTGGTTTTTAAGATGATAAATCTAAGAGAGATAAGCTGAGACTGCGGAACAAATTTTTTGGTCTGGTAAACAGGGCAGAGAGACCTTGGAACAAGGTAAATAAAAAAACTGCTATTGAGATAAGGAGGTGCTAAGTCTAACAGAGTCTTTTCCAGGCTGCAGAGAGGCTAGTGGAAGCTGATAACCCCACTGCCCTTATGTACTCACTGACTAGACCGGGAAACATGTCCACATACAAAAGCTGCAGGGCAGGAGAGGAATGATGTAGGGAAAATGAGGACACCTGGATTCACAGAAATCTCCATAAACAGCTGCAGCACCAGCAGTGAAAATCATGGATGCTGAACGTACCTAGGGCCCCCACGCTGACCAGTGGGTTCTCCCGTGGGTTGATGTTCTGATCATACGGCCGATTGCCAAACATGTGAGCAGCACTGTTCACTAGCCAGGTGGCATTGAGCCCTAAGGTGTAGCGCAGGATGGCTGGAATGAAGAAGCTGATGATGATGGATTCATCCCAGAAGTACCAGGGCACTACAGTGGGCAGCGTGAAGCACAGCAACACCACCGATGGCTTGTAGTATCTGGAAAAGAAGGGACCAGGAGGAAACTGTTCAGTGGCAGATGCAGGGCTGGTTCAGTCCTCCCTTGGGAGATTTTTTTGTCTGAGTCATACAGGGAAAATCAAGTGCAGAAATATCTCAATGCTGAGTCCCATATATTTTACCCTGGGTGCACAGAAGCCCTTGCTGGAGACTTCCGAGTCTTACCTCTGAGCAAGAGACGTGGACTAAACTCCTGCCACACATATGTCCCAGCCACACATATGTAGAAATGTCCCCATCACAGTAAGTCCAGACACCAATTGCTGCCTTTTTCCTGATCTCCCATTTATCCCTTAGCTATGCTGGTCTCTATAAGGCAATGCCACATTTGCAGAAGGTTCCACGGAAAGTCTGTTCTCCAGCTCTAGCCAAGTGCTGCATCTCCTCCTTGCACTTGGCCCTGTCTGCCAATACCCCACAGACAAATGCAAGCAGAGGATGCTTGCCCTGTTCAAATAGCTGAGCATACTGGGTCTCTCACACTGGAAGGATAGGAGTAGGGGAAGCTGAGCCACTCTGGTGATCCACAAGCAAAATTCACAAAAAGTAGGAGAGCAGCCCTGGTGACAAGCTCGTCTTCTCCAAAGGTGAGCCCCAGTACAGCCCCAGACAGATGACAGACACTCCACACAGGAGGCACAAATGAATCAAGACTGTCCTTAGTGACTGCCCCTCTCGTGTCCCCATTTTCAACTCGTCTTTCATCTCTTTCCAGCAGACCGATGGGAGGGAGGCAGAGGCATGACCTGGAACATGAACCACAGTTTCTCCAGGGATGGCCCAGAGGCACGCATAGGTGGGTTCTGGGTCAGCCCAGGCAGCAGGGGGATTGTGGGCAAGCAGGCAAGAAAATGGCTTGTGGTAAGAAACTCAGCCCATGAGTGAGGTGCTACAAGGCTGCAAGGTGAGAAAGGGGTGTGGGAGGGCTGGAACCCTGGCACCAGCCTCTAAATGCTTCCTATAGAAGAGGCACAGCTGACTTCTCACAGAGCTCATCCCATGGCAAAGCCTCAGGCAGACCAAGGGCTCACATTCCTCACATGACATCCCACCTCCTTTCACAGTCCACCAAAGGAGCTCCCTAGCTCGCTTATGGGGTTCCCACTCTATCCCACACCCCACTACTTACCTCCGCTGGAACATCACCACTTTGTCAGCCTTTAAGTCACTCAGGTCCAGCTTCTGGCCCTTCTCTATGACATCTGGGTGTTTGCGTACCAGCAGCCAGCCGATGTGGGAGAAGAAGAAGCCCCGCATAGCATTGTGAGGGTCTGCATCTGTCTCAGAGAACTTGTGATGGACACGGTGGTCCCGGGCCCACTCATAGATGTCATTCTGCAAGGCAAGATGAGCAGAAACTTAGGGCTAAGGCTTGAGATGCTCCCTTCAACGTTACAAAAGGGCCTACAAAATCCTGTTGACGTGAATGTGTATTAGTCGTTCTGTCTTTCTTTAGGATGTGAGGTTTTTGACTTTTAAAGCAGAGGTTGGATCTTCTTTGTTCTTTAGCATCTGCTTCTTTTTTCTTTTTAATTCTTTTACTCTCTTTTGTTGTTGTTTTTAATTAGTTAATTTTAGATCTTGGTTTGCACATCCTCTACAGCATCACAGGCTTTGACTGGTTCTGTTTGTTCCCCCACCCCACAACACCCAGTCCTAACTGGCCAGTTCATGCCTCCTCCCTCACACAGCACGCACTGGTCTCTTGACCATGTCCCTAGAGCTGCCAGTAGGTATTGATCAACCTGCCCCTTCACTCTACAGTGACATTTTCCATGGGTCAGCCTGCCTTACTTTTCCTGGGATTGCCAAATCTGTTTGACTTGGGGGCAATCCTTTTTTTAAACTTTTTTTTTTTAATTAAGCAATCTTAAAAGATTTAGAAATACACAACTTCAATGAGAGTTACCAAAATTTGCCCATTCATTTTGAGCTAGGAAATCAATATGGTTTGAAAAATGTCAAAGCTTTCATCATTTGTATCACAAAACACTTGCTTTGGCCACTTTTAAGAATAGATTTCAATGAGCCTGTACTCATTCCTCTACAGCAAGATCTTAATTTGCTTAAAGCCATGTATTACAGCATCCTAGAAAGCAAGAAACAGATCTATGCACATCTCTATTTTCTCTGTTTCCTCTGTTAGAGGAGTCTCTGAGAGACTCCTTAATCTCATTACTAACATAGGGCTTCTATGAACTATGCTTTCTGCTGGAGGTAGCAGGCACAAATCTGTAGAGAGGCCAGGCTTTCAAGCTAGAGCACAGTACTATTTTGTCTTTCACACCACGTGTACAAACACATATCAGAGATTTCAAGGCAGAAAACTCAGAATCTTGATCCAAACTTTAGCATATCTCTTTTCTACTGATCTTAGCTTGGGACCAGCCCTAGCTGCAACCTTGACTTTCTTAGGTCAGCAGGCGAAGCTTCAGAGAACCCTCCCTCCTTGGCAGTTTCCAGCTTATAGGCTATAACCAGAGGAGCTTCTGCTGCACTGCAGCTATCTGGTCTTCACAATGGAAGAGCCAGATAGGGCTCAAATTCTCTGAAACCAGAAGCCACAGGTCTTTGATCAGCTGACAGGCATTCTCTGGAGGACCTCAGATAAGACAATCTATGATCTTTTCTGGCTTGAATAGTTACAAGTCCGATTTTAGAGCTGCTGTCAACAACAGGAATGAGGTAAATTGCAAGTAAACCTTCTCTTGATCTCGTTGAGAGTAACTATTAAAAGAAAAAACTCAAGAGGAATGGTATTGAATTTTCAGTAAAACTTTGGATTAGTTCCTACTGAAGCTGGAATATCTGTCTGTCTCATCTTTGTCTATTCCCCATAGCAATAACTCAGCAAATTCTTTCCCTCTTCTGCCCTACAACCATGTGAAGGATGGTCTTTGTATGGGACTGGCCAATACACAGCAACCCAACTCATTCCCATGCTGAGTACTGGACCAGTAGCTGGAATCAACAGCTTGGTCTTTCCTCTTCTTCATGAAAAACTAATTTGGTGCTAACAGAGAATAGGAAAGTGAATGGTGTTTTAGAAACTTTTCCAAGACTGGAGAAAACATTCCCTCCCTTTTCTGATTACACATCAACGATTATATCCTCTATGGCTGCACAATGAACAAAGTGAGACAGTGGCTCTAAAATAGCTGGTCCACTTGGGCTTTACTCTTCTCCCCACACCTCAGCTGGAAAATTACTCAAGGGCAAAGTACCAGCACTTTTCTGTGCACCTTCTTCCAGCAGAAAGTGCTACAGCCTGCCATACAACCCACTATTTCCTACACAGTAGCTATCCTGTATGAAGTCCTCTCTAGTACAGTTGGAGAATGGAGTTCCATTAGAGCTGCTCCACAGCAATAAACAGGAGGGACTGATAATTTTTCTATGCCAATTCAATTAGGGTTTTCACTCTAACTTCTTCAGGGCCATCTCTGCTACTTCATGCAGTCCCTAAGGACTGCCCTGCTTGTTTGCTTTTGCAGATGATGAAGTGCTCTCATGAGTGATTAGGCAATATCCTGAGGAGTTTATCAGCTGCCTCCAAGTCAGTTGGGCCACTCAGAATGGGCCCAAGCCTCTCTCCTTGAAACATCACTGCTCTTGGATGACTCTCTGCAAGCCAGTGGCAGGACTTCAAATTAGGGTTGTTCCTCACAGTCACTATTCCAAAATCAAAGAAGCCTACCCCTAAATGCTCAAGTGCTTGGTCTTTCTGCAGCAGTAGATTCCACAGCCTTGCTCCCCAGTCTGTGCAGATGTGCCCCCCTCTTTTCAGCAGTGCAGAAAGAGGAGGGTGAGGCCACTCAAGTAGCAGGAGAGCACTTGGCACATCCACACCTCCTTCACAGATCCTCCGAAGGCAAGAACTGGAGAATGCACTTGAGGGAAGCGTACATTCCTGCTTTGGAGAGCTTTCCTTTTTGGAGACCTTGGTGAGTAGTCCTTCCCCATCTCATTAGCAAGGTTCATCTCACAGTTACCCTCTGCAGGGGCAATGTGAAGGCAATGAGATGGACTTCAGCACCACAATGTTAGATGGAAAGGGTAGGTTACTTGCTAACAAAAGGCAGTAGGAGAGAGGAACCAGTCATCATCTTGTGCCCTGTATCTGAAACACAGACTCAGGGGAGCACTTCTTTCTGAGGACTTGTTTTCACACAAAGAGCAGGTGCTTACCTGGAAGGCCATTGAGTTTGCAATAGTCAAGAAGATACGCAGGGGCAGAGAGGCTTTGTAGGATCGATGGCTCCAGAGGCGGTGAGATCCAGCTGTTATCCCCAGAGCACTCAACACAAAACACAGAATGGCTGGAGAGGAAATGAAAGCATTGGAGCAGTTAGAGCAAGTCAGCCTGCACCACAGTTTCAGGCAAAACAACAGAAAGGCAAACCTTCCCTCAAAGCTGTGTATTCAAGAGAAGAACCCATGGAAAGCATATACTAGGGCAGTAATATATCAACTTGAGAGTGCAGTTACTTGAGTACAAAGCATTTTCCCTCATCAGATAGGCTTGGTCTGGGAGGAGGAGAGGTGCATCTAACAGATGCGTCTACCAGGGAGTGGCTTCCCCCGTTCCTCCCATATTTCCCAATCAAAGATTTCACTTCCCTATCTCACCTGTTGTCACTCTTTTGCATTCTTTTAACCTAAAGGTAGTAGATTATGTTAGAGTTATTTAGGAGGACAGCTCAAGCCCATAGTTAGGCTTCTCTTCTGCTCCCTTCCTTAGTCTGAGTTGGCTAGAAAAATATCTAACCTACCAATCTAATGGGAGCTCTAGGAGAAGGGACATTTCCTGCTTTCCCAAAAGATAACTCCATCATTGGCAAAAATTTGCAGATTTCAGCCAATTCACTTAATCCTGCAGACAGCTCCTTATTCCTAGAAGTAGGCCTATTGATAATGATCACCAGTACACTTGACAGTACCATTCATTCCAGCCAAATGGATCTTACCAAGCCTATCTTTAATTCAGAAAATGCTTTGTTAGTAACATGACTAAAATCAGTTCCTTCATTCAGATAATCCAGGGTTTTGACTCTGATTTGAATAATATCGGACTTTGCAGTAACAACTAAACCCACTTCTGGATGTTGCAGACACTTCCTATTAGTGGTAGGAGTGTGACACACCATCATTCTCCCTTGGGCAAAGGCTGCTATGCCCTGCAAAGCAGATTTCATAAAACCTCTGGGTAACCTACTGTGCACATCTTGGCAGCTGAGGTAGATTTCCAAGAATGACAAGCAGTTTAAACCAGAGCTGAGAGCAATACCTCTCCAACCTCTACATACTCTATGAGAAACACCAAACAGGAAGTCCATAGAAAAAAATACAATGGTGGCTTGCAGTGGATGTTGGATCAAGGATGTAGGGGGTAACTTGCTAGGAAAGTAGCCCAGCTCCCCACTGTGGGGCAAGAAAGTGTGAGTCAAGGGTGAACTGGGCATGGAAATGGAACTGTGCAATCTTTCATCATCTTTAACGGTGCTAGAAAGTAAATACCAGGTTAGGTGAGTACAGGCCCTATTTATAGGCTAAGCTCAGGCGTCTCTTTCTCTCACATGCTGTCCTGCAACTAACTGTAACTCCATGCTGCCTTGCATCTTGCCCACATACAATAACTGTACTTTATCTAAGGAGCAGAAGTGTGCTGTGGGAAAGGACCTGGTTATCTGGCTATGCATATATGGCACACAGACTGAAAGAAACCTGAACTCTTCCTGGGGGCTATTAGCTCTGTCAGACATGTACGTCATGACCGTGATAAATGGAACAGGAACAGGATATGGGCAATCAAAAAAAATGTTGGTGAACAGAGGAATCAGTACCCTGATGATTCAGGGGGTTCGTCCCCCTGAACAGATGACTATGACTTAGGGAATGAGCATCTTGCAGGGAACGAAGAAGAGCTTCTCCAAGATCACTCATTAGGATGCGAATTGGAAAGGAAACAGGGAAAGTGAGATGAAGAAGCCTAGGCTTTCATAGCTGCCCTGTCACGCTCCCCCAAATGAAGGACTGAAGAACTCCATCAACTGAGGTTTCAGCATCATGTTCAGTACCATGACATGACAGTGGCTTTGCAGTATAGAATATCCAGAAGACACTGTATTTGCAGCATCCCAGGTGATGTTGCCAATGACCCATTCAAATGAAATACAAAGAATTATGACCACTGGCAATAAAGCGCACTCAGCAGCCCAAAAAAATGAATCAAAAAACATTTCAATTCAGTTGTGCTTATATGACTCAATAGCCTCTACCTCTTTGCGGCTCAGACTGAGACCTCAAGTTATGATGGGAAGCCAGGAATGTGCTAAAGGCATTGTCACCTGCATTCAGCCATCAAGGATGTTTACATGAAGAGCTGTCCCTCCTCCCACAGGTGTCCTTGGGCTTCTGCGTAGAGGGACGGAGGGAAAGCTACAGCTTTAGATTGTTTTCTGTTTGCTTCCCAGTCCAACCTAGCCAGATTGTGAGGATAGCAAACAGTTGCTGCTCTCGGGAGAAATGAATCAATAGTAAGGAAACACATGCAGGCAGCATAAGGGGAACAGTGTTTAGAAGGAGCAATAGGAGCTGCTGTTGCTAAACTTTAACTTCCTTGTCTGGCAAAATCAGAACTTCCTCTCTGCACTCAGCAGAGAAGCACCGTCGCCTGCAAATTTAGCCTGGAGAAGACACTAGGAGAGGTGCTGCCCAAAGCAGGATCAATGGGAAAGCAGAATCAGACTTCTATAAACATTTTGCTGGAGATTTTCAGGCTGTCTGTTGCCTAAATTATCCAGCAAGATTATGGTTCAGAAAAGTATCAATCCTTTATAGATATTTCTGCCACCGCTGCAAGGAGTTGGGTCATCAGGGGTTAACACAACTATCACCATCTGATGTACCTGAGGGCCAGGAAGACAACATGCAAATCATGTTTTGGAGGAGTGAGTAGTGAGAAACTGTCCATCCCCTTTGCATCCATCCCTTCCAGAATCAGTCTGGTAAAGGAAACAAAATCTGCCCACAGTCCCTAGAAATAAATTGTCTGGACCAGATTTTGTCAAATGTAGAGAAGACAGTAATTAAAAAGGGGAGCCAGCAAGAAAGCCATAGCACTGGAAGGGCTCAGAAAGCTTTAAATATGGTGAGCTTTCACCTGATCAACAATCCCAGCTCGTTCTGGGAAGCTCTGTACCAGAAAGAGATCAGGGGATACAATGCACACAGCAATGCAGAACAGCAAACAATGATGAAGGCAGGGCTCGAGAGCTTGGGAGACAAAGAGGAATTAGCACACAGAGAAATGAAAACAAAAGAGGACACAGTCACCAATATAACTGGTTTCAGAGGGACAGAAACATCAAGGAGACATTGGCCTAGATGAAGAGGATACAAGCAGAGGATTGCTCCTTATAAAAAATACAGTAGGGTAGATCAGCTACCTGACACAACAGAGAACATCTGGGACCACAATGATTTTATATTACATGTACATAGCCTCAGGAAGGAATGATCTAAGCAAAGAAACAAACAAAAAACAACAGCTCCAAAACTACAACTGAGAGAGCTGCTCTGCCATGAGCCCATAGCTTGTGGACAAGTCCCTGCTATTCTGTCTTTGTGTGTCAAAGGGGAACTGTTGTCCTTTCCTTGCTGGGAAGGTAACAGCAAGACTATGAGATAACAGTTACAGAGGCTCTCTATGCCCCTTCAAAAAAAGGTAGTGAGCTGAGACAAGAACAGTGCAAGAGACAGCAAGGAGCCTTGTTGAGAAGTCAAATTTATGAAGGAAGCATCCCAGCCCCAGAGATGTGCTGGAAAAGCCTTGTCTGGCCTGCAAAGTGAGAGAAAGGATGGTCCTTTTCCAGAGGATGTGATCTAGGACAGGGAGCTCTCTGAAGCCACTGCAGCTGCATTAACACAGGACGGATCTTCAGCTATCCCAAAACAATGCAGTTCCTCAAATTCCACGTTCTTCCCTTCCCAAGACACTTGTCACTCCAGAAGCCACTGAGGAATCATGCAGTGCCTCACAGTGGCTGGACAGCCACTGGTACTTCACATCAGAGCTGGCTGAGGAAGAGGAGTGACTGGAGTCAGAAAAAAAAGCAGAGCAGATTCCCAAGAAGTGCCATAGTATGCCATACAGGCATCCTGAACAAGCACATGGTTGCAAGGATACTGCCTCACAGACCATTTTGAGGATAAGACGGGGCTCAGCAGAGTGCAAAGCATCATTTACCTTCTGAATGGAGATGCTCAAGCCCACCTGTGTATCTCAGGAGAGGTCAAGGAGATGGGTTGGATGGATTGGAAATAACAGCACATCTCAGCAGACATTAAAATAGTAGGCCCAGCTCAGCTTCACCCTCCTCCTTGCTGTAAAGCCAAAGCTGTTTGGGTGGGGGTTAGATGACTCGGGCTGCCAGAACGCTGCTGTGAGACAGGTCAGCAGCTCCTGCCTGCAGCCAAGAGCTCGGGAAGGGGACACCCCACCACACAGACAGCCCAGGAACACTCCTCCAATGTTGTGCTAAGGCTGCATGTCCTGCCAAGCCCTGCCAGCCCCAGGGAAAAATGCAGCCTGTCCTTGAGGCCTGTCAAGTTTTCACAAGGGAAAGGCCAGCAACGTTTTCTTTCATAACATCCCTGTGAAAGGCCATGCTGACAGTGTGGGAACAGAGAACACTGCCTCTGTTTCTGCAGATGATGTAGCCAGACTCTTGAGTCCTGTGGCATCCAGTGGGCTCATCCCCAGGCGTCTTACTGTGAGATGCTTAAGTAGTTGGGGAAGCACAAAGTCTGGCAGCCTAGGGGGCCATCTCCTTACCAGATGCAATGCTTATAGCTCACAGCTGTCAGGGTGACAGACTGAGAGCATGTGCCACCACGGGTCCCATCCAGCAGGGGCAGCAAGGCAGTGCAAGAGACTTCAAGAGGACCTCACTGGGGCCTGTCCTCCTGGGATGGCCAGAATGCTGCTCCCACCAGAGTACTTCACAGGGACACTGCTGAAACTAAAAGCACTGCTGCCATTCCAGCATGTCTCTGAATATGACTGGGGCTTCCTATTTCAGGATGCTCTGCTTCACAGAAAGGCAAGGGCTGGATGCAATCTCTAGAACTCCCCACTGGGAACGGTTTGGCTTCTTGAACCCTTTGGAAGGTCATATAAAGCCTCATGGAAAGTGAGGCTTCCCAGCAGCTTGGGCCTCAGTCCCAGCTGTCTTTCAAGCAGTCAAAGAAGTTTGGTTCTTGCTCAGGGATAGGTCTCAGAAAAAAAAGGAGCTTCTCCTAGCTACCTTCTGCTTGGTTGTGCTTTCTATTGGAATTTGCTGCCTGGAGAGCTGCTTTTTTATTTTTTGAAAGCTGTCACACTTAATTCTCGGATGATGGAGGCTAATTGTGTTCTCATAAGAATGATACAAGAATAAACTTCTACCCTTAGCACAACTGTATTTTGTCTTTTTCCCCTCACAAACACATGGAGTATCTGTAGACTTACATAGGAATGGTTACTTTGGGCAACAGCCTCTCACCAAATTCCCTATATCTTCTATTCCTAGCCACTCCTGAATGGGCTCTTGCTAATATCTTTCTTTCTAACTTTCCAGGACTGTCATTGTGCTCCATCAAATGTTTTCTGTGCTTCACCTCAGAAGGCGCTGTATTCAGGTGTGTCTTACTCCAAAGTCTAGCAGACTAGAATCGCTTTGTCTAAAGATCTTTTTTTTTCCCACTCAGCATCAGGACTGTTCCTGTGAGGGTTGGATACTCCAGAAGATTGGGCCCCTACTTCTGCCAGTTCCTATAGTAAATGCCTGCCAGGCAGAGGACCTCCATGAGCCAGCAAGGATGCAGTACTGAAGCACGAGGAAAGTTCCTCTCTCTATCTTATCTAATGCCCTTGCAGAGGTTTGCTCTTTAATCATCCAGGCAGTCCCTGTCAAATCCTCCTCCCTCAAAGGAGACACTTGCTAGTGTTTCCTAGCTTGCTATGAAGCTGGCTGAGCATCTTCTAAAAGAAGACCTCCACTTACTTTTCCTTCTTGAATCCTGGAGAGAAAAAAAAATCCCACCCAACAACCACGTTTGCAGATTTTGAGAAACAAGCAGAGAAATGTGCTTACCCCATGCCAGGGTCTGGATCTTTGCAGAAGGGATCATCGTCAGCCCGATTATGGCCCCTAGATGCAGCAGGCTCATGAGGATTATATTCCTCCAGACGTATCGCAGAGGGGGCTTGGGGCCTTCCTTCTCACGGTAGGTTTCATCAAAGAGATCATCTACCATGCCTCGTTCTGCTGCCAAGGTGTCATGATCGACTAAGTCTTTCTCCACAGCAGCATTCCCGTTCTTGGTCACCCGTGAGGTGACAGTGGTGGTGCTGGAAGCTGAGGAGAACTCCTTGGAGAGATGGCAATGGATGTGTTCAAGAAAGGGAAAAAGGGAAAACAAGACAAGAAATCGGTGGTTACAAATGCAAGAATGTAGCGATGGTCTGTGAAAAGGAGAGGGCTTTTTCTTTCTGGGGAGAGGAAGGGAATGGTGGAAACCATGCAAAAAGTAAACAAAAACACTTGAAAGCCAGTATTTTCATCTATCAGTGGTTTGGTGAGTTCTTTTGCAGGCTGCAAGGATTTTTATTTTCCTCCAGTATTATAAGTGGACGGTTTTAAGGTGGGCTTTCAGTCTGGCCTTGTATGCAACCAGCCAAAAATAAAAGAAATCTTGTAAACAAACAAAGAGATGGGGGAGAAATATGATCTGAAATACGATTTTTTTTTTAAATCGTCAGGCTTCTCCCAACCTCCAACGTCTTTGTGTTACCCCAGTAGGGATCACAAGGTAACGGCAGGAAGCTCCTTTGGAAAGCCTCTTTGTGTCCCCACGCCTCCCCATCCCGGCTGGGATGCAACAGGACCTCTCGCCTACACACCAGCCAGCCCCACAGCCCCTGCTTCACAGCTGCTGTTGGGCTCCTTGTCCCTCTCTCACTCTTCACCAGGCAAACTGAGGCACTGGAAGGCAATCCCATGAGCTGAGACCACCAATGCAAGGACAGGAAGGTATAAGAAGCGAGCTCTTTGGATCTGGCTCCCGGCTTTCTCCTGTAACCATGACACAACATTCCCTCTCCACATGCTTGTTTTCCCTGGCACAGTAACAGCCCGCCCGAGCAGGCACGCATGACGAAAAGAGCAGGCAGGACTGACCCTCATGAAACAGGTCACTGAACCCTGAATCACCCATTTCCACCTCCATCCTGACAGCTGCGTGTTTGCTGGCGCTCGCACCCCTTCCGCAGGCCTGAGCCCAAGTGCACGCCTGGGCCTGACCCGGAGATGCTGTGCACGTGGGCTGTGGGTGGTGGGGGTGTGCTGCCCAGCCCTGACTCCATGCCTGGGGGCCGTGGGCTGCGCAGCACAGAGGGCTGGGAAGCAACCCAGAGGGAGCAGGAGAGGCCATGGCTGAGCTCAGAGCCTGCAGCTGCGGGGCTCCCTTCTGAAGAGAAAGCTCTCCAGAATTAAAAGCAGACTGAACCCTGGGCAGCCAGGATATATGAAGGACCACCGCTCCGCCGTGGCCTACTTTCCTGAGGGAAGCATTCAAATTAGGCCAGGCAGCTTACATGGCCACTCCAACTCCTCCCTTTCCCGAGGGCAGAAACTAGAGGGTTACAGACATACCTTCCTATGGGGAGGAGTTGGCAAATCCAGGAGATTCCTCACATCTGGGAAGTGTAATGATTGCTAGGCAGGGAGCCCTCTAAGCTTTTCCTTCCACAACTGAACATACCCTAGCTAGAAAAAGATAAACCCTAGATGCTGCTGAGCGCCCTGCTGCTCCCAGTGTGCCCAGGCACCGCTGTGCTGGCACCGGCCGCCCCCTCATCCCAGCCACTGGCCAACCCTCCCTGCTTCTCTAATTAATGTCACTCTGAGGGTGTGATACTCCAAGCTGCTGGAGAATTCAGAGGCAATCCCGCAAGAAGAGCTGTGAGAAATGGCTTTTCATCCAGAGATTAGGCAAATAAAAATCCTGCCCATTCCAAAATGTCAGATATTCTCATCTGACATTTTGGCAGGAAGGCACAGTTTTCTTCCTTGGCTGGAAGACAATAAACCAAAAAGACCGAAGACTTGTCTATGCAGGAAAAATTCCCAGCAGAGATCTGGTGGTATAATTAGACGGGTAATACTCCCCATATGGACATGCTGCTTCCACAATAAGAATCTGAGGTTGGAACTGCATTTTTCTCCTCTGTGATAGATTATGTCACAGTCAGAGTTACATAGGAGGAGGGAGAGTACAAAGAAAACAGCAGAGAAGGAAAAAAATACTTCTTACTGTGTTGCAGTAGACAAGTGAAGAATTTTACCAACATACTTTTGCTGCTAGAATTACACTGATATAATCAAACAGGTCATTTCTCACATGTAAACTAACCTTAAATCAAAAGGACCATAAAACAGCTGTGAAACAGCTCCATCGTTACAGACCTGTTGGAAAGGATTGGGGTTGGAGGAGGGAGGGAGAAGTGAGCAGCTCTTTAGCTGGAGACCAGGGAAACCAGGAGGAAAAAAAAACCACAGATTTTTATCCTTTCATGGCTACCATGACTCCTGCGGCTCTCACCAAGGAAAATGGGACAGGAACCGATCTGGGGTCTATAGCTGAGAGAGGGAGAGCATCAACTAAATCATCTTTGTGAGCTGTCCCTCCTTTCTGAATGACTTTGCAGCTCTCATGTGCACAACAGATGTGCTCTCCATCTCCACGCCCCCCCACGCACCCTACCAGCATCAAACACTGCATAGGTGATCCTGGCAACCAGCCAGCTGCAGCTCCAAGGTTTTAGCCCAGCGCCCCCAGGGCACTGAATCTCAGGTCCCGTGTATTTTAGTACGTCCAGCGTGATGCAGGGACAGGATTCTTCCCAGCCTCCAGGATATGCCCCAAAGTACACATCAAGAACTAGGAACGTGGTCTGAGCACACTGTCCTTGGCATCCATTTCAGGTGGTGAAAGGAATATAATTATTTACATCACACCATCCCTGGAAGGTCATAACACCTGCACAAAAGGATGGGAAGAGCCACCACGTGCTGGTGACAGGCGAGGCAGGGGGCTGTGGTTTACCTCCCATTCCTCAGCACAGGCACAATGGGGAAGGATGAGAATGTGAGAGCAGGAGTACAGGATCAGCCCCTGCACCCCTGGGGAGTGTGACGGCCGGGAGGCAAACAAACAAAAAAATAAATAAAATCTCAAATGTTCTCTAACTCCACATATCTTCCCAGTGCCGGGTTGTTATTCAGGCTGCCTTCTGCCAAAAATGGGCTGTCTCCCCATTGTATGTTTGCTCGGCTTTGGCAATGCAGACACAGCCATTCATTCCATCTGGGCAGCTGGCCGCTTTCACCTTGCGTCTGTCCTAGAGACGCTCCCTGCTGCAGTACTTGTTTTAAAAACGCTGCGAAGCGAGAGCCCTTTCTTTTCGGAAAATGAATAATAAATACAAGCCACAGCCAGAGCGCTCCACTCCCCAGATCCCCACGACCTCATACCGCAAAGGACTTATCCCCTGCTAGCAGCTTTGGATGGATGTTTTAAAACAAGCCCGTATTTCACGCTCAGTATATTCGAGATCGTTCCCCCCTCGCCAAAGCCTCTCCGGGCGCTGCTCCCAGCGGCAGATGCCGCCGTTTCATTCACCGCCTCCCGAGGGAGGCTGAGCGATGCCCTACGAGCGCAGCGAGCGTCTTCACCTCCCGGCCGAGAAGTGGCCCGCGCCGCCACGAACATACGTGTGCCGCGGACACGCGTGGATGCCCGGGCCGTTCCCCTGAGCAGGGAACAGGACGGGGCGAGGAGCGGACAAAGCCCTCCGCTTACCTCCTCCTGTAGCAAGTGCGCAGGCATGTGGCTGCCGTGTCCCTGTCCCTCGGAGGCGGTGCGCGAATGTCCCCGGTGGCGGCGGCTGCTGCGGGACTCTGGTTGCTGTCGGCCCCTCGCCGGGCGAGTTGTGCGGCTGGGGAGGCGGATGCGGAGGTATTTAAGCGGGGCCGGGCTCTCGGCACCCCGGCCTCCCTGTGACCCTCTGCCCGCTGCGAGATGCGTGGGGTCAGCGCGACGGGCGGCGAGTAGCAGCAGGGGCTTGGCTCTCGGCGTGCCCGGGAGGGGAGGCGGGGCGGGCCGGGGGGCGGGAGGAAGGATGCTGAGGAAGAGGAGGATGGCGAGGGCCAGGCTCTCGCATGATGCCTGGCTATTTTTTTTTTCTTTTTTTTTTTTTTCTTTCCTCCTTTTTTTTTTTTCTCCTTCTTTTTCCTCCCCCTCGCGAGCCGATTGGCTGCGGGAAATTTGGTGCCACCTCGACTTGCCCTCGCCATTGGTTGCTCGCAATCTGCTGTTCGCTCCCCGCGGCGCGCACCCTGCGCGGGTCTGCTGCCGGCGCGCACCGCGGTTCGGCGCACTGCTCTGCTCTGCCCAGCTCTGCTCCGCGCCGGGCTCCGCGGAGCAGCCGCCCCCGGCACCAGGGCTGCGCGGAGCGAAGCAAGAGCGGAGCGGGGACCCTTACCTGGGCCAGCGAATTGGAAGGAAGGCACTTCATTGTCAAGCAGCTGCTCTGTACTGGGAGCTCTATAGAGAGATTTATGTATATGTATTGAAATTGTATGGGTGTTTTTTTGTGGTGAAAAGCACATTCACAAACTATATGTCTGGATCCACATGTATATTTGTGTAGGGGTTTATCTTGATATACACAGTCTGCAAAACGTTGGCTGTAACCTTTAAAATGAATCCTGGGCATTTTCCACCAGCAAACAGTTCTTTCTGGTGGAGGGCAGAAGAAAGTGAAAAGAAATGAAAAGCTCAGTCTGGTATCAGCCAGTTTCCGTAACAACGTTCTCACCAGCCCCAGTAACAGAACCTGGACTTCCTTGTTGCTGGGGTTCTTTACCAGGGAGACGTTTCCCACTAAAAGTGAAGGAGGCCCTCCAGCTGCTGCTTTCCTTGTGGCAGAGCTGAGGCAGCTCTCTCCAGTGCCATCACCCCAACTGCAGTGTGCCCCATGTTCAGGCAGCGCCCACTCCTCGCACAGGACTCACAGTGGAACAGAGACATCAAAAGCCATATTGAATTGTGCCCGTATCCGCTGAGCCATATCCTGCCTAGGCAGCTATCTCTCAGCAAAGGAGCCGACCAAACGAGGTGCGGATGGACAGTCACTTTGTTGCGGAGTCAGTCCATCCCCGGGGCTGACCCAGCTCCCGTACAGTGGGGCTGATTCAGTGGCAGCTGTCAAAAGTGAGCTGCATTGTAATCACTGGGAGGGAAAAGTGACAAAGAAAAATAACAGCAGCTCAGTTCTCTGTATCCAGAGGTGGCTGGCAAAGGGGAAAAAATGTGTCTCTCCTTTTTCATCTCGCTGTGATGGATGAAGAGGTCTGAGAGGGGTCTGTGTTTTAGTTTCACATTAGAAAATCAAGTCTTGCCTACTCTCAGACACAATATTGAAAGAGAGAACCCACAACAGAAGATGTTCCTAGACAATGAAAGCTGGCATGAGTCAGAGAGGGATTTTAACCATCTCTTTTAAGGCTCTCTGTTAAATGGTCGGTTAACAATGCTGATGGTTAATGAACGCTGGAGAGAAACAATGATTTAGCTAAAGATTCTACTTACTTTGCACACGAGTGTTGGAAGAACATTGTGCTAAAACATCTGAAGGAAATAAGAGAAAGTAAAAGCAAGGTAATAAATAAAGAAGAAAAAGAAATAAGGTGGTACGTGGGTACTTGTTGATTAGCATATATATATGTATAACAGCTCATGGCACGGTGAAAATAACAGTGCCACAGACCAGGGACATGCTACCAGCTGGTAAAAAGAAGGTTCTTGGGATTCCACCTTTACAGTTTTGCAGAAACCAAGACCCACCAGGACCCTTTCCTTTCCCACCAGTTTTTTTTTTTTTTTTTTCAGATGCAGAGCATGGCCAAAAGGGGACTTACAGGGTAGCAAGTCTTTGCCATTCTCTAAGATGAGCACAGCTTGCCCCCACATGATGGAAGTGAGGGGCTGCCCTGGCGAGGGCAGGGCAGCAGGGCTGGGATCTGGCAGCTTTTCCTTCCAGAAAGAACTGTCCAGCTGAGCCTTCAGCAGAAGCACCTTGTGGTGGAGTTCACTAACATCTCTTAGGAAAGACTGAACTTCAGTCATCGTCTCTGGGAAAACTATTCAAAATCTGTGCATGTGGTGACCAATGCCTAAGGTCACGGTCTTCTATAAATGCACTGAGGCAATGCCAGGAGTGGGGCACAGGGCAGCGGTGAGCAGCAGCAGCTGTACCATGAACAGAGCAGACTGTGAACTTCAGCACGGGGTTTCATCACAAATGGTGCTAATGTAAGGCTGGTTTCACCTTTCCGAGAAGCCTCCTGTAGGTTCGCAGCCTGGCCAAGGAATTGCAGTAGTGAAAAGCTCTTGCAAAGTCCTCTCTGTGAGAGGATCTCAAAGCAGGTTATCAAGGCTGAGTAAAGAGAAGAAGAAATCAGCAGCAGCATCACCAGTGACTTATCCATGAGCAGATCTGTAAGAGGAAGCAGTTGCATCCCTCTCATAGGATGTGCTAACCAACCACTGCCAAGATTCAGGAATAAAACAGGAGCAAGTCTAAGCTAGTACATTTCATCAAAACATTGTCTAAGCCTCTCCTCTAAAAATAAATAAATAAATAACTAAATAACTAACTAAATAAATAAATACTGCTTTTCCACAAAGCAGTTGAGTTTTGCAAGAAGATTTCATCTGGTGTTGACATATTGGAAATTTTACTGAGTCTCCTCAGTTGCCCCCTCTGAAGTGTTGAAAAACCAAACACTGCAAAGCTTGTTGCAAGGGCTTTGCAACGTTTACTTCATGTTATTTGTTTATCTTATTTTACAGCATTCCTCATCTCTCCCTTCTTTTTTCTATTTCACCATTAGAATTTGGGGGAAAAAAAAAGAATCAAAGAGAAGGAAACAAGCTGAAAACTGGGGAATGAGCTGACCCATTCTCCTTCCCCACTGCCAAAAACAAAGGTTTGCAAAATATCTGCCAGGATTACTCATTACTTTCTGCATCTCTTGCATTGTTTTCCTGAAGAAGTGTGAAGCACTTGAAGTTTTAGAGATCTTCCTTGGAAAAGGAGAATCACGCCAAGGCCTTTAATCCAAGCAGAAGTGCAGGGGCGGTTTAATGCCATTTCATCAGTCCTCCTTTCTTCCTCCTCTCTCCCCTCATACAGAATCTGCCTTTCAAAGGCTTTAGCCCTCTATCAAGAGCAGATGAATATCAGTGTGTTTCACCACTGCCAGCAGTTTCGTGGGTTAATGGTTCCCTGCTTCTCAACAGATTTGACTTCTGGGCACAGTTACATGTAGCAGAGAAATGAGGTGACAGCCCTGGGCTACAGAATGAGTTGGAACAAGACTTAGCTTAGGCTGCAGCATGAACTCCTGCCTGAAAGACAAGGTGGTGGCAGCTGCAGGTCTGCCAGGACCATCATTTCCAGGAACTCAGAACTAGGGATCAGATCCCAGCTCTCTGGGCAGCTTTCTCCCTATGCATTCTCTTTTGGAATCATGCACTCTTCCTAAGCCAGGAGAGATGGCATATGAATTTCCTTTCTGACATGGAAAGCAAACTCTTGTGTATTCACCTGGCCTCAGCTTGGTTATATAGGATGGATATATAGTTTGGATTTTAGGGAATCTATATAATCTATCTATTTTGGGGAATCTATCAATGTGTTTACCAAAAATGAGATTTAAGTTTACAGGGACTGGCATTACCTTGCTTGCTTGCTCTGAAGTTTACTGCTCCACAAATTCAGTGGATCCCACAGATCCCTGGAAATCCCCTGCCCCATCTTTTCCCTTAAGGCATGGCTGCATTCAAGATATGTTACTTGGGCTCTTTAGCTAACAGCTACTTCTAGGGAGTTCCCAGAAGAGCAGCAGCAGCCACTGTTCCAGCTGCTTTTCCACAAGTCTTGGGAAGGGCTGGGGCTGAAAGAAGCTTCCTTTGCCACCCTGCTCTGCCTCAGTGGGGAGTGTATGGTTAGAAGGAGGGGACGAGATCTGAGAAATCACCTGCATCTGATTGCCAGGGTCAGAAGGGAAAGCAGATATAATTCAGGTGATGGAACATGCCTCTGAGCCGTGAGCAGAATGGCTGAGTTCACTGCCACTGGCGCAGAAATCTTAGTGCTGAGAATTAGGCTGGAAATAGCTGATGATAGCAATGGGGTGCTTATCTCTGCACTTTGCCCCATCCCATCTCTTCCAGCTCGCTTTAGCACCAGACCCCCTGCCCATCCTCCCGTCCTGTTGCCCCAAACAGGCTTTGCTCCCAGCCCTGGGGCTGCCAGCAGCGAGAACCCAGCCTGTATTGTCTAAACAGGGCTATACAATAGACAGCATTGTTGACACTGGATTTTTGCCCTCATTAAAGATGACCTCACAGCCCACCCCTTGGGCACTTCAGCCAGCCCCTTTGGACTGTGAGGCTGTCTTTTGAACTTGGGTAAATAAATTGGGAGGGGAGGGGAAGAAAGGGATGGAGAGCAGAGGAACACTGCGGTCATTGTGTTGCCACCCTCTCCTCAGCACTGGTGCTCTCTGGTGTCTTGCCACCCACACTGGACGTGGCAGGCCAGATGCCAAGGAGCCAGCATGCCTCGCTACCCCAGCCTTCATTCACTGGGCAGGACCCTCTGTGGTCCTGCACCCTCCTTTCTGCAAGTTGCAGCTTGCCCTGGTGACTTCAGCCACCCTTCCTCCTCCAGTTCTCCTGTGCCTTTCCTGCCCACAACTTCTGCGCCTTCTCTTTAGGCTGTGACCATCCTCAAGCATCTCCTGCTGCTGGCACTGTGAAAGTGCTGAGTGAGAGCCGGGGGAAATGCTACCTACAAGTGGTAGGTCTTCTGACCCAGCTTAGGTGGCATGGGCTATCTCCTGCTCCACGGTCTTTCTGGAGATAGACTTGTGGTAGGGGAAGCGGACATACTTTTGTATGGTGAAACTAATAGGGCTGCCCTGAAAACATGTACATGATGGTACAAAGAGAATCATAGAATCATAGAACCCTTAGAGTTGGAAGGGACCTTTTGAAAGTCATGAGTCCAGTTCCCCTGTAATGAATAGGGACATGCATAGCTAGATTTGTTGCCTAGGGTCTGATCCAGCCTTGCCTTTAATGTCTCCAGGAATACGGTATCTACCACATCTCTGGGCAACGTGTTCCAGTGCCTTACCACCCTCACTGCAAAAGTGAAAGAAGAAATGATAGAGGGAGAGTCTCCTGGATCCTCATCCTCTTCGTACTACACTTACCAGTGGCACACGAAGGAAAACCCCAAAGATGGGGTATGCCTCTCCCTGTCTGCCATCCCCAACTTTGCCTACATCTATGCTTCAGTCTCCTTTAAAGTGAATGCTGTCTTTCCTCTTGGGCAATGGGACTTGAGCAGAGAGCTACCTTTGTGTTGCTTCAGTGGCAGGCCCTGATATTTCTCCTATGTCTCTTCATTTATCCCAGTGAAACACTCTGTCTTGTGAGCAGGAATAGGAGTTACTGGCTTCACACAAACTCTTTGGAATGCTGCATTTTTTCAGTGAGTTTTATTACTTAGAGCTGCCTTCTCTGAGCTATTTACACACATGCTGCATCTTGGCTAGAAGATGAGTAATGGTTTATCGCAGAAAGTGTTCACTACATCAGTTTAATATTTCTCCTTTCCCTTTCTAGAGGATGAGGGCTAAAGTGACCTTTAGACCATAATAACACTATAACTGGGCCACCAACCTTGGGTTAACCCAGCGCTAACAAGCCATGACGTGACCTCACAGGTATTGCCAGGATGAGGGAAGTGTATTGATTCATGCTGCATTATCTTTGTCCAACTCTTGTTTGTTACCAACTCTTTGGTAAAGCAAGCCAGATAGGAGGCATCATTTCTCTCAGACAAACAGCTGAGGACTGTTATTTCAAGTTACAAAGTCCTCCCCTGCTCCAACATGTCAGCACTAACCAGACCTCGTGGCTGGGGTGCAACTGGCCTTAATAAGCCTCAGCTACTCCCTATATCAAAGATTAATATTATAAGCAAGGAGAATACAGTTGGATCTGCCACAGCAGCCCCAAATTCACACTCAGTCAGCATGGGCAAGAGGCTTCCCTAATCTTTTTTTCTTTTTGTTTTATTTTTTTTTTTTTTCTGTCTATAAAATTAGGTGGTACTTGTGTTGTTGTCCAAGTTCATACTCAACTAAAAATCCCTCATAATTCCCAACTGAGCAGAGGGCTTCCCACCACCACCTGTGAGGGGCTGCAGCAGTGTGCAGCACTGGCCCAAGAAAGGGCATTTGTAGTTCTGAAGGAGAGAGATGCTACAAGCTGTTACGTTTCTGTTGGGAATGTTTTTAGGTTTGCTGCTGGGAATGAAGCCCTTACCTGCCCGCCCGGTTTTGCTGCCTTTCCAGGTCTTTGAAGAACCTGTCTGCCCTGTCCTCCTTTATAGAAAGGAGCTGGAAACTCACTTGTCTCCTTCCACATCCATTTCCTCTCTTAAGGAAAGGGCTGCAGACCTGTGGGATCGTGTTAGTTTTGGTGGGTAAAGTGACCTATGTTAACTATGTATTTGTATTTTGAGTGTTAATAGGAGAAGAGATCTGTAGCAAGTGTAAATTAAATCCTTGACAAGTAATGCTTCAGAGACTCTGCGGCCCACTGTCTACTCTCAGTTATTTCTGATGACCTTTATAAAGCTTGCTCATCATCTCTTAAGCCTTGTGGTGGTGTCAAGATAGAAGTCCTGTTCAGTCTACAAAGGCTTCTTACAAAGTCTGGACCTCCGGGCACTGGAGAGCTGCAGCAGATGATTGCCCACCACGTGCATTCACACATTTGCACAGCATGCATTTGGCACATTCTGAAAGGTATGCCTTTTGCTCCCTTCATGCTGTGCTGGAGGTAGTCACGTTTCCAAAGAATTCAGTCATAACCTTCTAGAAGAACCCATGTGGATACTGAAATTAATTCAGCTTTTCTGGCTGATGACAGGCCTTTTTATCCATGAGTCTTTGCAAAAGAAAGTAAGGTAAGGGAAAGTAGCAGAGTTGCTATCTTCACTATGAATTTTGATGTAGTTACACAGCATTGCCGTGGCTGTTCTTTCACTCCTAGCTTTACCTAGATAAGTATGGTTTGCAGAGGTTTTGGGAAAACATACTGACAGCACACAGTTGAAGGGCTGCTAGAATGGTGCTAGGATCCATACCTGTGGTAGGACTGCTCACTTTCCCAGATGATAAACATGACGGCAGAAAGATCAAACTTCCTACTTCTGTAGTCTGTACTAAACCAGCAAGAGTGAGAAATATATTAGAAATCATCCTGCTTAGGTACACAAGGATGTCCCAACTTCTGAAATATCCCTGGAGCCCTCCTCAGGGACCCCAGGATCCCAGCTGACTTATCTGGGTACTGAGGTAGGGTGAGCCTGGAAAGCGCTGGAACACAGGTAATAGCTGGCTGATGTGCAAACACACCATGTTGCCAGTGACTGGTAGGGCTCAGGCTCCTCTTTCACCACCTCTTTCTCAATCTGTCAAGAGTGGGTTCTGCCAGGTGATTGGCTCCTCCCTGAATATCAAGCATATGTAGCATCTAAGCCTAACACTGATGCTAGCCTCTGGCTTATTTTAAAAGCCACTTGAGCCCTTCTTACCTTGTTTTTCTATCTATAAAATGAGATCCTTACGTATTGTTTGGAATGATATGATCAGGAATTAAACACAAAGTCCCGTACAACATAGGATTGTGCAGGTTGAGTTAATGCAATTGCTCTGTGCACATATGATCTTGATCTAGAAAATGCTTTGGTTAGAGTAACTGCTTGGACAGAGGTAGAAAGGTGGTGAATCATTTCCAGCTCTTGAAAAATGTGTTCTGCTCTCCAGCCAGGACCTGGCCAGCCCCATCAGCCTGAGAATCATGGGAGCAAGCTTACAACATGCTGGGAGAGGACTAGGCAGTTCTTTAGTGCCCAGAGTCCCTCCATCAGTTTCTACAAGTGTCAGGACTCCTCATTCTGCATTTCTTCTCTGGAGATTGTTGCTGGATCTCAGGAGGTTACCTGGCCTCAGGTGCAGGGATTCACCTTTTCCCCTCATGCTGCTGGAATTATTATAGCCATTTTTTCACTCTTGGGGACTGTCTGTCTCTCCTATTCAGCACGTAGGTACTAACGTGAATCTCAGCTAGGGACTAAGGGAAAAAGCATGAAAATGTCAGCAGTGGCATCTGAAAGAAGATAGATAATCTCTAGATAATCCTTAAGCAGTTGCAGAGATAATCAAGGTTTTGCTCTGGAGATCCTTGATCTCAGTGCATCTTATCTCTAAAACTTGCTCTGGGCATGACAGGAGCAGACAGAGATGGCTTGCTCTATCCAGGTATGAGTTACATGATACATAACTTGTGCTAAGGATGTTAATTTGAACTACTCATCCAATTGTAGCCCTTAGTCCCATCCACCAACCTGCAGCACACAGATGACATACAAGAATCAGTAACCTGCAAGAAAACCTTTCCCAGGTGCAACAAATTGCCGTCACTTCATCCCAAACACCTGCACTGATCTTCAGAGAGAGGATTGATAGCAGACATTCGCTGTTTCTTATGCTGGTAGCAGGTGTTTCTGTAGCTCTGTCCAAGCAGTGCAGGATGGGTCTGTGTGGGGCAGTGCTGATTTTACCTGTCTTTTCTTTATTAATCAAGGGGACAGAGTATGTGGCTATTGAACGGGTTTGGCAGAGGATAAAACTAAGCTGTCTGGGAAGGTGAGTGCTGGTGGGATTGACCTGATGTGAGCCTGTCTGGGAAGTCAGTAGAAGAAGTGGCCTGCAGTCACTTGGAGTGCCACCTCAGCCCATAGCCTGGGACAGAGGGCACAGCTGGGCACAAGGCAGCAGCCCGAATGCCACGTTACCAAGCTGATGTTATGTTTTAGCCCTGCTCGCTCGTACGGTCTCAAGCGTGGGGCGCCTGTGGGTTGGGGCTGGGGCCATGGGGCTCTCCTGTGATGGAGTGCGGCTGCCCCCCTCTGGCTGCTTTTTCCCCCGCTAAATTCTCGTCACAACACACTTCTCAGAATATAGCGAAAATGAAACCAAGCGTACCACCTTGTTCCTTTTGAGTGTGTTTTACTGTGATTAACTCCTTCCCCGTGCACTGTATGTAACAAGGCATCTAAGTTCAGAATGTTCCTGTCCACTTTGCCTAACGACAGCAATCAAATAAGATTCCTCTTATTGATCAAAACTGTCCCAGTAGGGGACAACACTGAGAAGGAGGCCTCTTGGTCCCCGGTGTTGCACAAAAGCAAGACTTCATTTCAGCCTTCATCCTCCAGCTTCACTCCCCAAAGCAGGTGTGAAGGTCTTGCAGCTATAGAGATACAACACTGTGCTGGTATTTAAATACTAGAAAACATTTTTATTTGAATAACTTGTTTACTATCTTTGACATCCACTACATAGTTGTTTTGTATTTTGTTTTTTGTTGTATTGTTTCCTTTTTGGAAAGGGCATGTCGTAAAACTAAGGAGCCATGTAATTGTGTTATTGTACATATTTCCTACTCTAAGGATTCTATGTTTTGTCCTCTTTTCTCTGCCTTTCATTCAAACTGTTTGTAAAGCATTTTAATTTTGACGCTGTACAGGAAATCAGATATTCCTTTCTGAATCCCTTCTACCTGAGTTCATTCTCATGTATTTGCCACAGGATGTGATCTTCGCACTACAAATAAATGACAGAATTAGCTCTGGCTTATACTTCTTTATAAAGCAGTTAACGTATCAATCATGACAGAAAATAAGTGAGAAGTGAGAATTCAAAGGAAACTACAGCCAGTAGTTAGTAGTTTAGTGCTTTCAGAAATTGATGTTAAACTGTAAAGCACTGTTGCTGCCCCCTGACAAGTTTTCAGCCTCCCCTCAGAGTAGAATTGGCTCTTAGAAACAAGCCAGTGAACATGCTTGATGCAGCAAGCCCATGGATTGCAGGAATTGGCTGGCTTAGCCAAATTCTGTCATCTCTAGCAAGAAAAGCTGCTATGGGGCCTGGTGGGACATATGGCTTTATGTCAGACATCAGAAAGTAATGGCCCATCATTGTTTCATACTATGCAAATAAATCAAAACATTTTCTCGTTCTCTTGAAGAAATGTTCTTCTTGCAGAAGGGTAAGAGGGAGGCGATTTCCTCTGCAGTAAGTGCAGTGATTCCACATTGATGTCTTTGGTTGCCTGTAGCTGATTGTGAGCTATTCTGCTGACAGCCTACCTGCTTGGGGAACCTCTGTGTGCAGTGAATGAGTGCTCAGTTCAGGAAGCAGTTTAACCTGCATTGTTTCATAAGGAATTTATTGACAGGAGAAGTTCTGGGGCTGTGATTTTTGTCTTACCCTATTGTGCTGAATCTACTGTGATGATGGTTTCTGGGTTTAGAAATAAACCTGCCTGTGTATTTCTGGAGTGTTTCTTCTAGGCCCGCTGAAAAATTGACTTCATCTCAGAAAAGGATTGGAGAAGAGAAATTATTTTGGCTTTCACAAGAATGGGTGGTTGGTGAATAAATGAATACATATGAGATAAGGACAGAAAGGTGCTATTAGAAAAATGCTGGATGCTATCTTCTATTAGGTGAGAAAAGGGGATGTCCTCATCCAGCTGGCCTGGCAGTGTCACCTGTATAAACATGACAGTCCAGGGAAAATATACCTGCTTGTACCTTTGAGCCCTGTGGCCCCACAGCTGCTAACCTGGGTAGTCAGGAAAAGTACCTCCCCATGGAGAACTGCTTGCAAAAGTCTTGAGGAGGGACCAGGGTCAGACTATATGTTCCTTTGCCATCTTACTGCAGCATCTGTGAGATGTGGGACTACTTCTTGCTGCTACCTGGTGGGTGAACATCATCACCCCCTTGCTCTTTGTGATTTGCAGTTTTGCCTGACAGTCCTGGTTTGCAGCAGAGCAAGCAGGCACTGCAGGGTTTTGTGGGAGTTCTGTAAAAGTTGAAGAGCTCAGCACCTGGCTTCCAAAGCAAGCACTAGAACTTTACTCTCACTTTCTGCTCCTGCCTTTAATAATGAGTTGCAAGGAGAAAGCTGGGGAAGCTGTGACCGGGATTGCTTTGGTGCCAAACCCAGCTTCTCGCTGAGAGCAGCGGTTCCAGAGCTTCTACCCCTCCGAGCCAGCGCTGCCGGCGCCACCTGGTGACAACCTCAGCCCAGTCCCGCACAGCTTTCTATCCTTTGACCCTTCCCGAGAAGTTCAGACCTTCCTCCGTCGCAGACGGTCTGTCCGACTGTGCCCACCGTGTGCCCGCTCCGGTGGCGTTCGCTCGGGTACCCGCTGTGCTTCCCTGTCGGAGCCCATCTGTGCTGCAGGTGGCCCGAGGGGTCCTATTGAATCCCAGCCACCCCCTCCTCCCTGCAGCTCTGGCACTGTCTCCTGGCAGCCTCCTGTTGCCACAGCCCCACCGGGGTCTGCCATCTCGGTTAGGAGCAGGGCCGTGTCAGTGTAGGGCTGACGGTGGTTTTTATGGTGGTTGGTGCCACCCTCCCGTACGTGTCAGCAGCTGAGCTGGTATAAAGCAGAGTGTGTGTGCTCTCTGTGGGATGCTGGTCATGCACCCTCTCCCAGGCAGCCGAGGCAGACGTGCTGTTTGGCACTGACTGATTTCCTCTCTGCTAGCTCACAGCTCCAGCTGATAAGCACTTCTGCTGCCAGTAAATAGCTATGAGTTCTTCTCACCTGAGCAACAGAGTTGAGAGCCGCTTTCGATCTCCAGAGGAGCATGAACTGGAGGCTGTGGGGAAGAAAGCCTGGGATAATCCTGTTTACAATGGCTCGCCCTCTACCTCCTTGAAGATTCGAGCCATCTACAATCCCAAATCAATTCTGGAGAATCCCTATGAGAGTTTTGAAGAGGCGAGGGATCCGGTGCCATACCAGGAGGAACAGAACAAAACTATGGAGGGGGAGACAAGTTCTTTCCTCAAGTGCTGCTTCTACATCTTCAGAGGCATCCGAGGTAAAGCTCTGATATCTCAGTAGTTCAGATTTACTAGCCCTTGGGAAAAGCAATGATACTTGGGTGGGAAGTGTGGGGTTGCAGAAGGTAGGAGCTGCATAATACCTGTAAAGAGCAGGAATGTGCTCAGTATAGACTGATTTTACTCCAGGCATCATCTTTAGCTGACCTGGAAGGAGCATCCACATTGCATGAACGACAGTTGTCCTTACACTTACAGTCTAGCATTGTTAATTGACAAAGAAGCCAGAGCAGAGGTGTACAGAGATCCCTGATTTACCAAGGAGCAATGCAGGCTGGGGTTGGTAGGTTAAGAAAAAGAAAAAATAAATCCATACTTTATCAGCAAAATTCAGTTTTTGAAATTGGAGAGTGCAAATGAAAATAGAGATCAGGACAGTACAGCATTCCCTTCTTTTATGGTAGTTGCAGCAGTGTTTCCCACCAGCAAGGTTAGTAAACAGTAGGGTTGTAGGATAGACCAGAGCTGGGCAGGTGAAGTCCAAAGGTTGGGACAGGCAGCAGAAATGGCTCAACTGATCTCATAGGGATATCTCTGTTCTCAACACGTGGACACTGGGGGTTCCCTGCCTCATGTTGGGGGTTGGGGGGGAGGAAAAAAAAAAACCCTGAAATATTGTGGTATAGTCATATCTAGAGATGAAGGGGGTAATTTAAGTGACCTGAACAGATTGTCCTTATCAACAAGCCCCTCACACTCAAAATTCTTGCCCTTTAAATTCCTTTGGTTGCACTGCTCACGTTTTCTTGTCTTTCATTGTTTATTACACAGAAAAATGAGAATAAGACTGAAATCATCAGGGGTCCAATGACAACAGTGAAACTTAGGCCAGCTACTCAGAGAAGGGTGCTTTCTTTGTACTGTCTCAGTCTTATTGTTGTCGCTTTTGGTAATGTGTCTGCCCTATTGTTTCCCACAGTTTTGTTTTATTTTGTTTTTCTTTCCATTATGGAAGCTCTCATAGACCACATGCTACTCATTTGCAGTAGAATAAATCCACACCTCATGTAGGTGCTCTTCTACTGCTCGGCTTGGTATGGCTAGAGCAGTCTGTCCAAGAGTGAGCACGGATGCTGAGAAAGTCAGTATGACATCTGAAAGTACAAAAAAGCTCTCTACTTTGTTGAGATGCCAAAGAGCTATCAACAGGATGGAGGTGAATGTTCACAGGCCACTGCAGCACTTTTGCTTGCGCCAGAGCAAAGAGCCCAACTCCTTCCTTTGCCAGGGACGACTTCAGATGTGCTGCCTTTGATCCTGGCTTGCAGGAAGATGGTTGTTGTGCCCCGCTGGGGATGAGTACCAGGGCTGAGCTCTCTAGGAGGTGCTGAAAACACAGAGTCTGTGGATATTATTGACACAGATTCCATCACCAGGCTTTCAAGTGAAAGTTCTTCTGCCTTTTAACTGCAAAAAAAGTTTCTGAAATTACGATGTAAAGCCATTATGCAAGAACAACCAGAGTCATTAAAGGTGTTTGGCGGTTCATCAAAACCAAAATATTGAAGTTTCTTTAAAAGGAAGTGTTCCTGTCTTTTTGATCAATCCTAATGACATTTTATGAGTTCCTTTCACCGTGTGAAGAAATCAGAACATTAACTGGTATAAATTGGCATGTTTTATTGAAGTCAGCGTAGTTCCATTGATGGACATCCTGAAGACAATTTGGCTTTATATTTTATGCTGAAAATATTGAGTTGAGCTATTTGATTGAGTCTTATAGCATACCAAATGTCTGTGAGTTTGTGAGCGAGCAAGGGACAGATATTTTGAGCTTGGCAGTTCATCATACTCTAAAAAGAGCTAATAACTGTAAAGTGAGTGTCAGATGCAGTTCAGTATAGAAGTCCTTACTAGAAGGTAAGATGTTGGCACATGCATGACTGGGATGAAATTACATAATTCCTAGAGAACTTATGAGAAAGACTGAATTTCTGCAAGAAGTAAGCTGAAAAACAGGCAGGAAAAGATCAGTCCTTGCTGAATTCAGGCAGGAAGCTGGAGGGGTTTAGCACAACAAAATAAAAAACCAAGACAACAACAACAAAAAGGGAAATGTCATTCTTTGGAAATAGAGCTCCTCACGTAGCCTTTGAGAATGGTCATCAAACTCTCCATTTCTTTCCTTACATCCCAAAGGTCTTTGGGGCACTACGCTAACTGAGAATACAGCTGAAAACAGAGAACTTTATGTAAAGACTACTCTACGAGAGCTCCTAGTCTACATTGTGTTCTTGGTGGACATATGTCTGCGTAAGTAACGTATCTCACTGGTGTGCAACACATGGGGGGCTTTGTTATTAGACTTCCTCATCCTGCTGTACAGGTTAAATTTATTGTACGAATACTCACTGCAGCATGTGGGTGTGTTGTTAACCTACAGAATAGCTCTGCACACACAAGTAAAAAAGCTGAAAATTGCTCTAAACTGGTTAAACCTGCCAGGTTTAAGCAGTGTTTCCAAAGCTGTGTTATCAGTTCCAGCTGTTGACGTCACAGAGTCTGGGGAGAATCAGTGCAAAGTTCTTGTTCTACAGAAAACGTTCAAGCGTAAGACAGCAGCTTTAGAAACTTCTTGGGATCAGAGACACAGGGTTCTGAGAGATATTCCTCTCTGAGATTGGTAGGGCTGCTGAAGCGATAGTGCAGATGGCAGCTCATGTTGCTCTTGGGTGGATTTAATGCAGCGCTGTACTGAACGCTAATGGTCTTTGTGGGGTCAGAACAATGTCTGTCTGTTTTTTTGGGAAGCTTCAGTCGTTATCGCAAATTAGCAGCTGAGGCATGAAGCAGTGGAAAGGGTTATATTTCATGGGCCCTATGGCAGGAGAGATAAATAGACAGTGCCAATCTGAGGTACTATCACACTGACCCAGGGAGATAGTGCTTCCTAAACAACTAGGATGTGCACACAGACGTACATGTGGTCGCACAGTGATTCATATAGAAGCATTGGATGCTAAACGTCAGCTGCTTTATTTTTGTGATACCCTTTCAGTAGTTGGACATGTTCTTAGTGATCACCATGATGAATGCTCTTCCACAGAGAGGAGTCCTGGAGAGTTGAAACAACATGTTCAGGGACATTTTGAGGTTTTTTAGTATGTGAAAACTTACATAGAGCGTTCCACTCAGGAACATGGATAGTTTCTATATACCTTCATATATTTAGATCAAAACTGAGGTGCATTCAAAGTACATCTCCAGAATGATGTTCTGAGAAAGACTTCTCTCAGAGTTTTTCTCTGAGGGAGGAAAGATAATGTTATCCAGGAGAATAAGTTATATTATCCAGTGGTCTTCTCTGGCCTTTAAATACCTAAAATCTGTCAGTCTGATGGTTTAAATTCTAGAGCATGCGGCAAATGAAGTTGTAGATCCTTAAGCAAGCAAAAAGTTATGTGACTTGCATTCCCAAGGTCTCATCACTTGCATCTTGCTCAGCTTACTTACATAGAATAAACTGCACATAAAATGAATGTGTGTGTGTCTATATATATATATGGCTCCAAGATTTAGGTGTAAGGGCGGCCCTTTTCTTTTCTCCTAGTGACATATGGTATGACAAGTTCCAGTGCCTATTACTACACAAAAGTGATGTCTGAGCTATTCCTGCAGAGCTCTTCGGACAACCGTGTCTCCTTCCAGTCCATTGGCAGCATGGCTGACTTCTGGGTGGTGAGTACACTCGTGGCCTGGCATGGTGAGCCAAAGAAATATCAGCAAGGCTGGGATATTCAGTTCCTCCCGAATGTGCTGCTTAATGCTTTCAGCAAAACATTTTACTGCTTGCTAGCTGTTAGCAATAGTTTGTCATATGCATGCAGAATATCTACAGGCTTAAAATATATTATACTCCTCTTAGCGCTGTGGCCAGAATATTGGCCAGTCTGAGTGTTACTTGTATCGATTAGAATCCAGAATTTATCAGCTAAACAAGCCAGGACATAACAAAAAGCAACTGCTATACTTGTATAAGTAGTGAGTTCAGACCCAGACAGTTCAAGTGATTTATTCCAGGCTTTCTCATGTTAGAAATGGCTTTGAATCCTACAGTCTAATGTCTTCATGTTTGTCTCCTAGCAATAATCATATTTCCATTTTTATGAGTAACTGTGGGAACAGCATGCTTAACCTGCCTGTAATTTATGCCTGGGCTTGTCTGACCTGTAGATTTTTTAATGAAGAAGTTGGATTAAAATTTGCACTAACTTTTCTGAAAGAAAATAAAGTTGGAAAAAATGTTTGGAATCCAGTGTGTTTTTATCAAAGAACTGGAGAAGGAATAATATTGGGTCACAGTGAATGTTGTTGAGATATTGCAACCACTTATCTCTGACAGTCAGCCAGAAATTCATTGTCAGCTATCTTTGTCTTTCTCTGATGTATTAAAATAGGACAGTGAACTGTGACACTGTTGCTTCCCCCCAGCATTTCCAGGGAGCTGGTCCGCCCTGTCTTTGTAATTCATACCTTATGCCAAGACAGTTTCTCAAAACTTGTGTTCACCAAAGAGGAAGAGACAAAAAGACTTGCAGAGCCCTTGTCTCTTCATTAGCACAACGTGCAGAAAGCATGTTACAAACCTGTGAGGAGCTAACAAAGCAACCTGCTGCTCAGCATCCCTCTTCTGTCCTGCAGTTCCACCCAGCCCTGTATGTGTGCTCCCATCCTTAGTATATATCCGACACAAGTTCTATTACTTCCCACCTCAGGGAGTAGAGCAGCGTGGGTCAGGTCTTATCATCTCAAGTCCAGGCCGAGAAAATTCCTCTCTTCTCCCTCTCATGCAGTATGCACAAGGTCCTCTTCTGGATAATCTTTACTGGACAAAGTGGTACAACAATGAGTCCCTAGCAGCACACAACACTCAGTCATACATCTATTACGAGAACCTGCTACTGGGTGTCCCACGCATGCGACAGCTGAAGGTGAAGAACAACTCCTGTGTGGTTCATGATGACTTCAAAGAGGAGATCTCAGGCTGCTATGGTGTATACTCAGAAGACAAAGAGGAAAAAGTCTCCTTTGGACTCATCAATGGAACAGCGTAAGTACATCTTCTACTGTTCAGAATTAAAAAGTCTGTGATTTCTATTTTTATTTTTTATTGATTCAAATTATTCACTTCTGTTTAAAGTAAGATCTGCTGAATGCTGGAATTTCCCTTGCAGTTAAAGGTAAAGAATTAGAACAGGCATTTTGTCTGTTTTTAAGGGAATGTACCTCTTTCATCTTGAAAATATTTTTCCAAGATTTTCCTAGCTTTTTTTTTTTTTTTTTTTTCTTAAGAGATATCCGAATCACTTTCTTAAGACCCAGCCCTTCTAATTTCTAATTGAAATGGAAGGTAGCACATAAAACCAGCCTCACACTTACATAGTGGGTTGGGTGGTCTTTTTTTTTTTTTTTTTTTTCTCCTTACTTGTGATTCATGCAGTTCTGTGTGGATTTTCCTCTGTAATGCTGTGGAGCAGCTGCAGTTTAATAATTCCTTACTTGCAGCTTGAGAAGCTGTGAAAGAGAAACTGTTGTTCATAAAATTGTGCAAGAGTGCTCAAAGCAGAGGGCTGTATGCCACATGTTAGAAGGCAATATAGCAGATCCTTGGAGTAACCTCCTCCAAACAAGTAAGGTAGCATAGTCAGTGAACCTGCAGAAATTTCACTCCATAATACGATAAGTTGTGTTCTGTCACTACTGAAAGTCACTAGATCAGTAATCTATTGACAGTGAAGGACTGATGTAGGGTCAGCCCTGGAACAGGAGTTAAGTGCTAACTCTTTGATTAACTGCTCTATATTTTGAAGAAATGGTTTCATTTCTCCTGGCTGCAAGGTTGTATCCCAGGCTGTGGGTGGTAAGCGGTGCCTTTGCTCATAGATAATCTGTTGCAGGTGGAGGTACCATTCTGAGGAAGAGCTGGGTGGCTCATCTCACTGGGGAAGACTAACCAGTTACAGTGGGGGAGGATACTACATAGACCTCAAGTTGACCAGAGAAGAGAGTGCTGAAGCCCTGCAAGTCTTGAAGGAGAAATTATGGTTGGATCGGGGGACACGAGTTGTCTTCATTGATTTCTCGGTGTATAATGCAAATATCAATCTGTTCTGTGTTCTGAGGTAGGCTGAGTCCCACTGGAAATTCTACTGCCTCTTGCTTTTTTCTTGATGCTGTAGTGTCTTAAAATGCAAAAATAACCTTGTCTGCAACTGGTTGTAGGACTGGATGGCATCAGTAGATACTGTGTGGATTAGACTTGGTTTTCCTGACACTACTAGTCACCCTTCTTGGCCTTTCATTCTTTCCGGTCATGAGTAGTGAAGCATCAGAAAAAAGAATGCATAAACACCCACACAACTCTTCCACACATAGTGTGGCGGGTATCTCATTCTCAAGTTTGATGCCTCCATTTCCCCTTTTGTAATTATCAGTGTTTTCTTTTCCCCTTGAAGGTTAGTGGTGGAGTTTCCAGCCACTGGTGGTGCCATTCCCTCCTGGCAAATCCGGACAGTCAAGCTTATACGATATGTCAGCGCATGGGATTTCTTCATTGTTGCCTGTGAAATTATTTTCTGTGTCTTCATCTTCTACTATGTGGTGGAGGAGATTTTGGAGTTGCGTATCCACAGGCTTCAGTACTTTACCAGCATATGGAACATCTTGGATGTGGTTGTCATTCTGGTGAGGATGCTTGCACGCTTTTTTTTTTTTTTCTTTGGCTGAAGGGCTGAAAAACAGAACTAATGAAAGAAAGGAGAAACTCATCTAGATAAGAACTGGCACATATATCCTCTTATAGAAAAATGGACCAGCAAAATAGACGTGTGTTCATCTGTCAGGTATTAGAAGAAAATTCTTAATCATGCTTTTGAGATTGTGAAGTAAGGGAGTAAGGTAATCCAGTGCATTACAGTCTTGTTTACGTCCTCACCAGTAGACTTATGAACTGTGATACTAAGGAATTCTGTGGCATGTTAACTTCTCTAGTCAATGCAGATCCTTCATTTTTACAGCTCTCCATTGTTGCTATTGGATTTCACATCTTTCGTACCATAGAGGTGAACAGACTGTTGGGGGAGCTGCTGAAACATCCTGAAACCTACGCGGACTTTGAGTTCCTAGCATTCTGGCAGACTCAGTACAATAATATGAATGCAGTCAACTTATTCTTCGCCTGGATCAAGGTATTGTAAGGAATGTACCAGGGCTTCAGACTCATACCTCTTCCTCTAGATAGCTTGGGATTAATTCTTCCATCTGAGTGAATGAGGCTAACAGTTATAAAACAGGGAATTATTTCTCTAAGTGACATAAGCTCAATTTCATAGTTACTCCAGACGGCTTTTCACCTTACTTTCTGAATCCAGTTATGTGGAGATCAACAGGGAAATGAGCTTGGAAGTTGTGTAAAGGACTTTTTTTTTTTTTTTTTTTTTTTTTTTTTTTTTAATTAAATGCTGAATACAGTACAATTTTGTCCATCATGTACTGTTTTCACTATCACTACCCAACAACTGGAGGTGACTTGTCTGTTGATAGGCATCCTGCATGTCAACGAAAGCATGTTGGTGTGATGGAAGGCTATGCTGTACTTAGGGATCCTCACTATCGTCAAGATGTGTATCCTCTTTATATTTTCATTTGCAGCAGGGAGGAAATTCTTATGTTTATCACCTCATAGGAAAGTGGTAGCATGTCTGGGGCAAACATCCTGAACTCTAGGCCACTATTCCCTCAGCCTGGCTATCTCCTTGGTGCTTTAGTAAGCATATGCGTGAAGGAGAGAGACTGACTTTGCTGATGGTTTGACCTAACTTCGTCCCTATTTTTTTTTTCTTTCTTGCAGATATTCAAGTATATTAGCTTTAACAAAACAATGACTCAGCTGTCCTCCACGTTGGCACGTTGTGCCAAGGACATCCTGGGCTTTGCCATTATGTTCTTTATTGTCTTCTTTGCTTATGCCCAGTTGGGTTACCTTCTTTTTGGGACACAAGTGGAAAACTTCAGTACCTTTGTTAAATGCATGTAAGTGTATTGGCCATAATTAAGTTTTCATTGTTGCCAGCTGTTGTCTAAAGAATTTTAACTGCTTTCCAACCTATTCCCAACTGCGAATTTGATTGTCATTCAGATACCTGTTATCTCTCATGTACTAAAGCCACAATGGCTAAAAAGCGGATCATAGTCTCACATTCGTAATGTCATCGTGGACAAAGGAACACAGTGAAAAAATTGAAGGTAATAGATTTGGTTGTCTAGTGATTATCAGCAGGGATGTGAGTAGCTGATGCTTTGAGACTTTTCACAGCCTTTTGATTCAATAGAAATCCCAGCCTGACAGTTTAGTGAGCAGTTTTGTTTGTCAGTAATATAGACATCTTTTGATGTGGCATTGCTAGGTACAGCAACAGCACTTGGCATGCAGCGTAACTTACAACAATTCTGCAGAAAAGCATCATAGCTCAGCTGATAGTGAACAGTGTAGTTACTGCTCTCCTCACCAATCTGTCATCTTCCGATCTCCTGTGGGGCCACTGAGGTAACAGAATGATGCTGTCTGCTGCTGAGACATTAACAGATTTCTGGTTTTATACAACAGTAGGTAGCTTTTGGTCTACTTGTGTTCAACTTCTCTATTTTGGTGGTAGGAACTAAATTCCTCAAAATAGGTGTTGTGAGGTAAGCCCAGTGTTATTTCTCTAATAAAGAAGAGGTCCAGATAGAAGCTCTGGTGCTTTGAAATGTTGTGGCTTCCAAATAGAGCCACTGATCACATAATTTCAGTGTCTGCACAACAGCTGCTTGAAAACTTTCTCAGTTTTCCTCAGGTGGTGTATTTTAATGTAAAGGAAGATTTGGTAAAAATATTATTTCTTGCTTCAGGACTTCAGAAGGAAAGATTGGAAGTAATGCATTAGTCAGTATGATAGCTTTAAGCACTGAAACAGGAAAAAGTCAGAAACTACTTCTATTTATTAATTTTTTTAATATAAAATATGATGTTAGAAATATTCCATAGATTAAATAAGATAGAGTATATTTGGTAACTGCCTTTAAAATACATAATATTTTATGTAGTTTATATCTGATTTTAATATTATGGCATATCTGCTTCAAAATAACAGGTCTTTCTGAAGGTTGATAGTCTTAATATGTTTATTTTAACACATTCAGCATGATGTTTCGTAAGTAGAATAGTAGTCTGAAGAAGACGAAGTAGACATTTTTCAAAGCAAAAGAAATAAAAAGATATTTAGTACCAGAGGGAAACGTTTCAACATTACTGAATGGGAACAAATTAAATCAAAGAAGTGGAAGCAATACTATATTCCTCTCTCTTAGACCTGAAGGACATTCCCAACTCTCTCAAATAGACCAAAAGAATCCAAAATGGAGCTTTGGACTCCTCAGACAGGCTGCAAGATCTCAAGATTCTTTTCCTTGCACACCACTTGCGTGTCTTCTTTCTGCATGCCTCTCTGCATGCCCCCCTTTTTTTTTCCTCCTAGTTGCAGTATGTCTGTCTGCATGTGTCTATCAGGGCTGTTTCAGCAGTCAGTTTCCAGAGAAGCTTCACAGATTGTGTCAGGACATCTTAGATGGGGGATGAACAGCAAGTAGATGAGCACCTGCAGAAGAGACTGTCAATGAAGCAGGTTAAGAATGCTGGTCTTGGACAATCCTTCAGCTCACGTGCTCTCTAGGGCAATATGTGGGAGTTATGTGGTATAGCAGTCGTTTTCTGCCTATGCTTGTAGACCTCTGGCATCCAGGTTCTGCTTTTAGGGAGACTGTAAGAAATGGTCCCTCTCTCAGGGTCTTGGACCCTTCTTTGTACCATCTTGGCTGCAGGCAAGTTTAGAGTTCTTCTCAGGACTGTCTTTAGGAAGTAAGGTAAACATATATGCCTGTGTGTGACCTTGTGTTCTTCCTCTCCCCCAGCTTCACGCAATTTCGGATCATTCTTGGTGACTTTGACTACAATTCCATTGACAATGCCAACAGGGTCCTTGGGCCTGTTTATTTCGTCACCTACGTGTTCTTTGTTTTCTTTGTGCTCCTGGTAAGCAAGAAAGGCCTCCTTACCTCTATTTGACAGCAGTGTTTGAGAGACCCCTCAATCCCCCCTCTCTGACTTCCTAGGTAATGGATGCAGAGAGACGTTCATTAAATTAAATACTGTCAAGAGTGTGAATGTAGCTTAAGATATTGTAGGAGAGGCTACTGGAGGTGGTGTCTGAGCTGAGAATAAATGTACCTTAGGCCACTGCTTTAGCTATCAGCTTTCCTCCCCAGTCCTTCCCTTTTCCTAAGGTATTGCCCCATGTGAGAACAGCAACTTGTTTAACTGAGCCCTGCACAGCTATGTTGGTATCTTGCTGCCTCACCTGCTGGGGTGGGCAAAGTGTCTCAGGCTAAACTCTTTTTTTCCTATTTCTTTAGAACATGTTTCTGGCCATCATCAATGATACCTACTCAGAAGTCAAAGAGGAGCTTTCAAGCCAGAAGGATGAGCTGCAGCTCTCAGACATCTTGAAGCAGGTGATGAATAGCAAAAACTGTGTTACTTTCTAGCCAAATCCTAAAACGTTTTCTTGGAGTTCCTGACCTGTGTTGAACTTACTGTAGGAAAAACTGGTTTCCAGATCCACTTTACTGATATGCAGAACAGCAACAGAAGTCATATCCCTTCAAGAATAGATCAAGTTCCCATTCAAGATCAAGATTCTTAGGCAATGGGAGGATGAGAAAGTAAGAGTTGAGGGAATCCTGTTGCTTAAGTATGCCAGAAAAGTTTCTCAACAACTTTTCTTCCCTAGACTATATATATATGTACACACACACACACACAAAGCTCCATCAGTCCTTTATACAGTGCTCTTTGATCAATAGCAAATGAAATGACAGGTTCTATTTTGCTGATCTTAGCATTTTACAGTAGTGTGAATCTGCTGGGTTACATCTGGATTTCCCATGGACAAATTCCAGGAATGGTCCTAAAAGTTCTCTGCTGTCTATGCTGTAGGACCAGTATTCTGCAAAGAATGATATTTGAGAGAATGTCTTAAGCAGTTTATGACTGGGAGCTTGGTTAAAGTGAGGCTTGGGAGGAGAAAAGCAGATGGCAAGTTTTTTCATGGAGGTAGTGTGCTGATGCTGCTTTAAAGTGGTGACTCTGGTTTATAAATGAGACATAGTCTGTAGCATTGTATCTGTGCTGCTTTAAAACTGAAAATCTTGTACTAATCAGCATCTGCTCACCCAAATTGCATTGTACACCCTTTCTTATTTTTTCACTGTTCTGAATTCATTTTCACCTTTGTTAACAGAGCTACAACCGGACACTTATGAGGTTGAAGCTGAAAAAGGAACGGATTTCTGATGTGCAGAAAGCATTGCAGAATGGAACAAAAGAACTGGGCTTTGAGGACTTCAAGAACAGCTTGAAGGAGTGAGTGAGTCAGCTTGTGGGATGTTTTTTTTATCTCTTTCTCTCAGTCACACTTGTAATTTAAACTCTGTAATGTTCAAGGCCTAGAGAGCAATTAAGTCAGATTATGGCAATAAAAGATGCATAAAAAAGAGTAATCACAGTTTCTCACATGTTTAATCTCATGATCTAAATAGAGCTGTGTTGCTGTCTCCCTCAAAAGTGGAATATTTAAGCTCCTCATTGGCAGGAGGCAGCAGTACACTCATTTCAAAAGGGGTGCTCCTGTGCTGTTAGGGCTCGTGTAATCTGGTGCCTTGTGCCTTACCTTTTTGTTCTTCCACAGGCTGGGCCATGCGGACCATGAGATCACAGCAGCCTTCTCCAGGTTTGACAAAGATGGCAACCACATCCTTGATGAAGAGGAGCAGCAACAGATGAAGCATGACCTAGAGGCAAAAAGGGTAAAAAAACAAACAAACAAACAAAAAAAAACAAACCAAAAACAGGTGAGGAATGAAGCTCTGCCCTAATCAGTAGAGATCACTCCAGGATGGCCTCAGGAATCTTTGGATTTGTGATATAAAATAAGCAGGCAGAGTACAACTCCAACTCTGTCTGAACAGCAGCTGAGTACATGACCTACTTGTGAATCTGTGTGTTAGGTTAACAGTGAATCTGATACAGAGTTAATATCCAGCTTCTCAACAATTTCTTTATCTGTCTTCCAGGTTGCTCTGAATACAGAGATTGAAAATTTAGGGAAATCCTATGGGGGCAACAACTTGGATGAGAATCTGTCCTATGTGGAAGCAAAGAATAACCATGCCAATAAGGCCAGCTGGGTCTCCGAAGAAGAGTTCCAAGTGTATGTTGGGGCTGGCCGTAGTTTAATCTTTCTATAAACAAGGGTCTAATCCTCACTGTTTTTCTCCCTGATGTAGCTGTTTGCACTGGTGTTGAGCAGTTGCAATAGGATCTGGTCCTTTTTTCTCTTTCACACACATGAATGAGCAGGTCAGAAAAGAATCAGGTCATTTCTTGTCATGTGTTTTGCCCATTGCTTTAAAATATCAGACTGAGAAATATTGCTTTCTGCCTCTTGAATAACCTCTGCTGTTGTTGGGTGGCCACAGACAATACGCTGTCATGTTCTGTATTGGGAGTTAGCCTGGAAAACATGGCTAGCAAAAGTTGATACCTTTACAGAAGGCTCTGGGCAATAAATACCTTTGGTTTATAGCCTAACTGTCCGTCATCCTCCAGGTTTGAGAATAACACATGGCTGTTTCTTCCTTAGGAATAGTATGGGATAAATACCTCAGAGAATCAGGAGATCCTGATTCTTCTACTGAGTAACACTGAGCAATTCACATAGGGCTATATTAAAAGAGAGACAGGTGCAATATTAATATTGGGATTACATTGTGGCTCGACTATGGAGGGAATTCTGCGTTCACTGACTATGAATCAACATCTCTGATGTGGAGCATTCATTCCTGTTTGAGATCTAGCCTGTTGTCCTTGAGATAACTCTTGCAAATCCTAGTGGTCACAACAAGAAAAAAGTTGCAAATGCCCTGTCTTCCCCAGACTCCTGCAACGTGTGCTGCATCTGGAACAGTCCATACACAGCATTGGCTCCAAGATTGATGCAGTGGTAAGCAAGCTAGAAGTGCTGGAGAGAAACAAGCTGAAAATGAAGGATTTGATGGGCAAGCCACTGGATAACAGTAGGGAGGTTAGTAGCCCTCCACTATACATTTGAACTAGCTTCAGGGTTGGTGACCAACCCTGCTGCATGAGTGGATGTATTAGCACCTTTTCTTTTCAAATCCCCATTGATGCAAGATAAAGTTGGCAGGGTTGTCATTTTGCATGGTCTAATCATTTCTGTTCAAGAGCAGTGGCACAGGATTCCTGTCAACATTCTTATAAAGGGCAGAAAGGGATGGTGCTCTTTTCATCTGTTCATTGCTTGAATCAACATTCATCAAAGCATTACAACAGTGTATTGGATCTTCAACAGATTGATGGCCTTGTACTAGTTTCTAGAAGAATGTGGAAAATATTATTTAAGCATCATGGGCACCTTGTCTCTCCCTTAAGTGTTGCTTGACTTCCTGTTGTGTTTCTAACAATGCAGGTCACTCTTTATTCTGGTTAACAGGAGGAAGAACCCAGTCAGGAAGAACTGCTCTCCCAGAGCCCAGGCCAGCTGAGGAAAGAAGCAGCAGAAGACTGGGGAGTGGAATATGTACAGGGAAATAACCCAAGTTGCATATCTTCTCAGAATGGGATCTGTCCAATCTTGCTCAGGTCAAGTGTACCAGGGTCTCAGGCACCCAAGAACATCCAGTCACAGTCTGAGTGCTTCTAGCAAACAGCCCAGTGTTCCCAGTCTGGCTCCTACAGTTCTATATCACTGTCAGTTGTTTTTCCCACTGTTAGAATAGTCAGAACAGCTGAACGCAGGCACCACTGTTGCCAGAGACTGGTGATGTGAAAAACTGGGGCTGCTATTTTCCAGCGTAGTGATGTGTGATATCACAGACCTAGAACTTCTGGCCCCTGTGCCTCTGGACTAGTTAGAAATATGGAACCAGGTATTGCATTATGTTTCTGTCTCTGAACAGGACAACGTAAAGTGCTTTTACCTATATTTTCCCAAGATATAAAGGCATCAGAGCTCTGGAAGTACTTGGATCCAGAATGGGAAATTGCAAGTTGTTCCCCACAAACATGCACATCCCCACATGCCTGCATTCTCAATTGTGGGGAAAAGTTGAGGTAATCAGATTAACAAAACAGAATATAATCATTAGTGTGAGACAGAAAGGAGAAAGTAGTTGTGTCTACATGGTTACCACTAACTTTGTTCTGTTGTAATTTGCATCCAGAACATTTTGGTAACCCTCTTTGGTTACTAAAGATTCAGATGTTGGAAAAAATAGGACATAAACACCTCAGTCAAGATAATTAATGAGAGTTTAATCCCAATGTACTAGGAGGAGATCTGAAATTGAAGCAGCTGTTACTGATATTCTGAGGTCTGAATGTCAGGGAACAGACTTCAGAGTTTCTAACACTGGATCAGCCCTGCTCTGGCCAGGCTCTAGATCTGTCACAGCTACACAGTGACAGTGGTAGTGTTGACAAACTGAAGAAGAGGGTCATTCATTGCAAGATCCCAGCAGGAGCTGTGAGACCCTGTCACACAACCCACAGGGAGCTTAGACTTCAGCTAGGATCTGCAGGTTCTTGCATTGTGGTTTCCCATCAGCTGCTTCTGCTGCTGGGGTCAAGACTTCTCTGTGAGATACTGCCATGGTTCTTGACTTGAAGTTTTACTTAATTCAGGATTGAGAATAAGCTCTTTGCCTTCAGCTTTTCCAGCTGAACTCAGAACAATGATGTTGCTTATTTCCCCTCTACTCACAGCATTGAATACATTATCTTATGCAGGAGAAAATAGCTTATGTCAGGGACCTGAGAACTTAAATTAAAATTTTCATAAACAGGAAATCCATATGCTAAATTATAATCCAGAAAAGAAACTATCTGCTAGCAGACTTGAATTGCACACACAGCCCATTACCAGTGTGAGAACTGAAGAATGTTATGGACTGTAGGTAAAAATGTTTAATGTTCTGCATGTCAAGAAGTACATAAGTTCTTCTGTTAAATCATTTGGAAAGACTCTGTTTGAGATCCTGGCTCAATGGCAGACCATTGTTACTGAGGCTTAGCTGCAAAAACAAAATTACAAGCTTCTCTTTTGAAATCTGTGGAGGGGAGAGATGGTGGAAAATGTGTTGCTGGCTGAGGCTCAGCTCCTCACAACTGCTGTGGGGTAAACAGGATCCTGAAACAAGGTGCTGCCCAGAGCAGGAAGCTGAGGCCCTGCTTTACAAAGCCTTAGATCTCACAAAGGAGAGAGCACTGCTTCATTCTGTCCAGTGGAAAAGGTGGCACAAACCCTCGTTGTTGGCACTGTTCCAGTTCCCATCCTGTACCTTCCCTGCTGTGGCAGGGATGCTTCAGGCATTACAGAGCAGCACGTGGTCCTGCTGTCGCTGCACACCAGGAGCTAGCCTCTGTCTAGCCATCCTTCCTGCACAGAGACACCCTGCGTCAGGGAAGGCAGGAGAGGCAAAAGGACAGTGGTGCAGCAGCTGGGCTCAGAACCACACAGTGATAATCACAGGCAGGTCACAGGTAACACAGGCTGCTATTTGGGGCAGTAGGCTACTGGAAGAGCAGAGTGGTCACATTGCATGGCTGAGTTTGTTCACACATAACTCTGGGAAGCCATCTTTCCCCTCTAAAGGGTAAGCATAGAGTCTCCACACTCTGAGTAGAGCTTTTGCCCAGCTCTAGCTGGGATCAGATAAGAAACACAGGCTGCAGTGGTCTCCTGGGTTTCAGCTAGAGCTCCTTCCCCTCTCACCTGGTGTTTTCTCAGAAAGACCACCCCCTATGCTACATGCTGTGATTTCAGTTGTGCCAGTACCACTAAGTGTGAAACAACTTCTGTCACCAGTGATGCCTATGCCTGCATTGTCTTCTCTCTTGCTTGTACCTCTGCATGCAACCGTCTTGTCTGTGCCATGACGTGCTGTCATGTAAACAATGTGGCCTAGAGTTAGCAAGGCAGTTACTTGTCTCCAGCAATTGTTTGTGTATAATGCTCAATTGTGTGTTCAAGCTGGTTGAGAAACAGCATAAATATACTGAACGGTAAGTTTATGCAAGTGCTGTTTTCAGATGGATGTTGTAAGGCCTCCTGGCAGCAACTGGTGTTATTTAGATAATTCGTATCTCATGAGGGAAGTAAAGTGCTTTTTCCTCGACAGTGGGAGCAGAGCTGTATTTTGTTCCAATTTAGACACTGGCTGAAGTCTGACAGGAAGCCCCTGCCTTAAAGAAAATTGCTGTGTGCTGGGGTGGTTAAAGAGCTCACTGAGGCAGCTGGAAGAGAAAGCAGTGTCACAGCTGTACTATCAAAGCACTTGTGTGGGGAGACTCAGCCTTGGACTGGGAGGGCCAGGGCACAGATGTCTGAAACTGGGCGTGGGTCACCTGCAAGAGGCGGCCCCATCCAGCATGGGTTGTGAGCATGAAAATCTCCTGAAATATCTTCTCAGTGTATCCCTCAAGATGCATTTGTCTCACCAGTGAACAGGTCTGACGGGCACATTGAAATCCCCCAAACCTGACAAATGCAGCCAAACTCTGGGAGACGCTTTATGACAGATGTTCAGTGTTCCAGCAGATGTCAGCTAGCACCACTACTAGCCCCTCACACCTGAGAATTGTCCTTTGCTGCTCTCACAGGAGGTGGGTAGCAAGCACCTGTTTATTTTAGAGAGGACAAACTCAGAAAAAATACTTCTTCTATGACAAAAAGAAGCAAAACATAAAGTTTCCAACATTTCATAATGCTAGATATTCTCACACACGTATTTGTCACAAACTCTGCCCTTCTCAGGCTGGTTATTCTTGTTTATCCTCTCTACAACTTTTATATAGGATTAACACAGGCTTTGCTCCTTTTTGTAACAAGGATTTTTTACAAAATAAGTTTTTCACAAATGTAAAGATTCTCAATAAGAGCTAGTGTCAGCCTCAGTGCTGATTTCTTGACCTTCTGCCTCTTCTGCAAGCAGTTGTTAGTGGGAGTTGATAAACCAATACAGTTTATTAGAAACTAGGGAAAAGGGAAGTGAGAGCCTGTCACTGTGTGATAAGCCAGCTGATAACATACCCAGGTAAACTCCTGCACGTGCAAAAGCAAGAAGCCCTGTACTGGGAGAATGTTCCACAGAGGAGGAATTCCAGTGTATTCAAAGGCCCAATCTCCCCAGGTTTGGACACAAAGGGGTGTGTTAAAAGAAACATGGCAGATTTTTCAGAGGACTTTTGCAAGATGAATTGCCTGAGGAACTGAACAGGAAATGGCAGGTGCAGCCACCAGCTACCAGTATGTACGCAGAGTGCAGCAGCAGGCAGCTGGAGGGTGGTGAGTTCAGGCCGCACCCTGCTTTGCAAGAAGCAATGCCAATGTCACATTGATAACACAATGTGGTGTCTGGTGACAAGCCTCTGACCTCAGCTCATGCTTCAGAGCCCAGCTTCATGAGGACATGCTGCAGCAAGTCACCAGGAGAGCCTGAGTGCCTGGCATCATGACGGCCCTACAGTGCAGGGCATCACAGTGCAGGGCATCCCCTAGAAGCTCTGCCTGGCACTGCATCTTGACTGTCGTTCCCCAAGGACAGCAGTCCTACTCAGCTGGCATGCTCACTTCTGCATGTCAAAGAGGCCCAGCAGCCTGAGAAACAGCTTAGCAGAGCAACCAGCGAGGCTAAGGAGCCTGAGGTCAACTGGACTGTGTCTGGATGAGCTGTTAAATTCAGCCCTGAGGAAACGGGCTGAGAAACTATCCCAAATAATCATTTCTGCTGGCTGTCGTTATTTTCAGGCTCCCCTCTTGTGAACAGGCACCAGAAATAGCAGCATGTCTTTCAGAGACAAAGAAACTACACGTGTGTGAACACATACTGCTCTAATGCGTCAAGCCAATTCAGCTGTTCAGACATGTCTAGAGTTCCTCAAACAAAGCAATATCTGGAATTGTGCACAAAGGTTTTTGGAGACAAAAGGGCAGAGCTTTTCCTTAAATTCCTATGGAATAGACAATGATTACTTAAATGGGATTTGGCATTCTTTCTGAATCCTTGCAGGAATACAAAGGTTTTATCAAAAAGCCACAAAAGGAGTTGTCCCATACAGGCCCAGAAAAGGCCATTCCACCAGTCTGTGTTCTCCATCAGAGCAGTATGGAGTCAAAGGCAGCAACCAGCTGAAATCACAGAGCACCAGGGTCTCAACTGCTCACTACATCACATTGACGTGTGTGACGGGGGGTTTGCCTTTAGAAGAGGTAAACAGTGCTTATGGCTTCCAACCTACCTCTAGACTTCCCACGAGCATTAAAGGTGGAGAGGAAGCACATAGCACAACACTGAAAAAGCAGCCTTAACCACTTCCTCTATCTGCTGCACATGCTTTGTTAAAGGCATTTCCAGCTCTGATTTGCCAGCCTTGTTATGTTTGTCCAGACTGATTAGCATTTGGGCACCAAGACCTGTACTCAAGTGGTGTGGCCAGGGCTCCTTACTGATGACAGAGTTGAATCATCATGTTGCCTGACTTCACAGATAAGTGACCAAAGGGTTGTTTTCGCATGTGTTTTTTCATAACCTTTTGAGAGATGACAGTATTCAGTTTCTCATCCCATTCCTCCTAATGTTTGCTGACTATACTAAGCTGGGAGGAGCTGCTGACTTTGCCAAGACTGAAGAAGCCTTGCAGAGACACCTAGAAAATTAGAGAGTTGGGCAGTCACCAATTGCATGAAGTTTAACAAGAGTACATGCTGGGTTCTGCACCAGGAAAGGGGCAACCCTGGCTATACATACATGGAGGATGAGACACTGAAGAGCAGCCCCACGGAAAGGGATGTGGAGGTTCTGATCGACAGCAAGTTGAACATAAACCAGCAGTGTGCCCTGGCAGTCAGAAGGGCCACCCAGGCCCTGGGGTGCACCAGGCCCAGCATGCCAGAAGGCGAGGAAAGGAGTTATTCTGCCCTGCTCTGTGCTGAGTGGTCTCACCTCCAGCATTGGTTACAGGTCAGGATGCCACAACACGAGAATGACATAAAACTATCAGAGAGCCCAAATGAGGGCTATGAAGATGGAGAAGATTCTGGAGGGCAAAGTAGATGGGGATTGGCTGAAGTCCCTTGGTCTGTTCAGCTCAGAGAAGAGGAGGCTGGGGGGAGCCTTCATGGTGGCTGCAGCTCCCCATGAAGGAGGCAGAAGGGACCATGTTGTTGACAGCAACAGGGCCTGAGGGAACAGCATGGAGCTGGGCCAGGGGAGGGCCAGGTGGGTGTTAGGAAAAAGTTCTTCACTGAGAGAATGCTTGGGTACTGGAACAGGTCCTGGGTTACTGAGCTTGCTGAAGTTCAAGCACCATCTGGACACTGCTCTCAGTCATGTGCTCTGATTTTTGTGTGGTCCACTGTGGAGCCAGGAGTAGGACTCAATGATCCATATGGGTCCCTTCCAACTCTATTCCATGATTCTATGTGAGTCACTAAAATTTACGGATCGTTATTTATCTCCCAGTGTGAATGCCTGGATAAGCCCTTATGTGTATGGATGTCCTTGATGAGTTGTTAAATTCAGCGCCATAGACACCTATGACTCCTTGTGTTCCACACTGAAACTCTCATTTACTCTCTATTCAGACCAATCTTAGATTTCCTATTACTATTATTTACTTCCCCTGCCTCTCTCAAATTGCCATCTCCTGCCCTAGGGCACACAGCTGTCAGTGGTAGCTCTGGGCTCCCTCTGTCCCTTTTTCATTCATGAGTCAACCCCCTTACATAGCAATTTCCCAAGTAGGAGAGAAAATCAGGTCTGGAGATGAGAATGGCACTATCAAAAACACCATGAGATGTTCTGGCATAGACAAATACCAGGCAGTGTCTCTACTGAACGAAGTAAGTATTGACGTTAATATGGGATGTAGTAGGACATGACAGTCAGACCAGCTGTACTCTTTTGAGTTTTTGCTTCTGCCTTTTCTGCCATCTAATATGGTGCGATGTCCTGTGTTGGAAGGATGTGATGCAGTAGCTCTGTGTCATACAGCATGCTTGGACATTTAGGAAAATGCAAAAGAAGGCAGAAACTGCCAGAGCTAATTTCTTCTCTCTCCTGCTTCAGCATACAGGCTGTTTACAGTCACGTTGTTATCATATCCTGCTGTTTTGTAAGTTCCTCTGGGGACACTGTGCTTATAGGCGTACAGCACCAATAAATCTGTTCATTGCAGCCACAGCAAATGCTAGTGTCTCAGATCCTGTGTATTTTTAAATATTAAGCAGTTTCTTTGGAATGGGTAGTGGGGCAGCCTGGACTTTGCTCCTGAGGATGGAGTTGAAATGCCTATGTAATGTTGTGTCAACATTAATGCCTAGGGACAAATCTGACCTCTGGAAATCTGAAGTTGGACAGATAAAACACACTGTAATTCTGTTAACCTCCTGTGGGCTCTGAAGCACTCAAATGGGAAGCAGAACTGCTGAGAGGCCATGCCTGACCTGCAGGTGGCAATGGGAACGGAACTTGAGGGAGTCCTGCCCCAGGACTTATGCTGAATTTGGGAGAAGTGTGCATCTCTGCTTAGTGCCACTTTCCCTCCTGGTTGCAGGTGGCAGTCCCTAGCCTTGTCCTAAAAGTGTAAGAGCATGGGGCAGTCATAACTGGCATCTCTCCATATTTGTATCTTTAGGGAGGACACGGGGCTTCCATTCTCAGCAGACTCCTAAAGCTTACCAACCTAATACTGCTATACAGCTTATCTAAGAGGTATCCCTTGTCTAGGTTGCTATTTCTACCCTTCTCATGAGGCCTACCATTTTTGCTCTCTCTACCTGTCTTATGTCCCTCTCATCATTTTTCTAGAGTGGAAGGGAAAAAAGTGCCTCTCTACATTTGCACTGTACATCTTATGCTTGCCCTTCGTTCTCTGTAGCCTTGCTAACAGCAGTGAGTTGGAGCTGTAAATATCTGAGCAAGCCTATGATGTTAGCTTTTTAACTTCTGAAGGAGTGGAATGGTTATTTAGATCCCCTAGATCTTGCAGACTTCAGATATTTTATCTCTATCTGCTTTACACAGATAACACACACAGTTCTAGTAATCCTACTGTTTAGCCAATCTTTCTGTCAGCCATCATACATGAATGCAGCACACTAGTTAAGTATTAATTTCCTTTCCTCCTAGATTTGCTTGAATCTTCTCTTATCTTTAACCAGCCATGGATTTAGTGCTACTATGCATTCAGATAATGGACTAAATGATTAACAAAACTTGACAAAGTCAGATTTCTTCTATGCAATCTTCACGCCTTTCAAATGCCAACTTCCCCAAGGTGAGCAGCACTTTAACTAATTAGGGGATGCCAGTCAGCACCAGCTTTGACACAATTTGCTCTCAGGGTAGAAAAACAAGCTGGAAAGTCTTTCTGTGCCTAAGGTGACGGATTTGAAGATGCAGTCAATTCAGCACAGCTGTAAGTATCTGTACAGAGTGTGTTTTTTAAAATGGCTTATTGGTATCTCCTTTTGGAAAAGAAGAGCTAGGAAGAGCTCCTCACTCACATGCACAATGACTAATGTTGCTGTCTCTATTGTTCTCAAAGCTGCTTTTGCACTGTGAGCTTCAGGATCTGCATCTTGCTTCATTCAGTAGAGAACAAAATAATAATGAGCATGCAGTTCCTCCTGCACGTGTTTCTCATCCACTCTCACTGGCTCAAGTCCCTGAAATGTTTTAAAAGCTTTATGAAATTTGACATTAGGCAGGATTAAAACAACCTGGATCCTCGGGCAAGGAAAACAGCATCCTAAGGAAAGTAATAGAGAAACACAGCTGAAAAAATTCTGACTGGTGATTCAGCTAGACAGAGCCACGTCTGTGTTGACTGTGTGGTGGCAAGACCTGGCCCAAATGGAAAGCTGGACTCCAGGGAACACCCAGCACCCCCTGCAAATTGATGTTTTTGCAATCCTGTTACTCAGGTTGCGAAAAGGAGAGAAGAGGCCAGAACCTTCAGAAGATAGAGGAACTCATGGTACTTAGTAACTTCTCCACACTGTGTGCTGTGGGACATGCAAGATGTCTGGCATGACCAGATTCTGTAAGAAAGGAGCAGTGTTCAAATTAGCCTTAACTGAGAATGATTCGGAGCTGTTGGAGTGAGTCCAGAGGAGGGTCACAAAGATGATCAGAGGGCTGGAGCACCTCCCATATGAAGAAAACTTCAGGGAGTTGGGCTTGTTTAACTTGAAGAAGGATCTGGAGAGACCTCATTGTGGCCTTCCAGTACCTGAGGGGAGCTTACAAGCAGGAGGTGGATTGACGTTTTACATGGTTTAGATAGTGATAGGACAAGGGGAATGGCTTTTAACTAGAAGAGGGGAGATTTAGATTAGATGTTAGGAAGAAATTCTTTATTCAGAGGATGTTGAGGCCTCGGTACCGGTATGACAGAAAAATGCAGTGTTTGACATGGGGCTCTCCTTAGGCTTGCTGTGTCTCATGCCACAGCCCTGGCCACTGGTTTTTGTTCCTGTATGGGCAGAAATCTGCCTCAGCAACAGCATGATTTAAATCAATTATGTCAGTAAAATGATACAGTTAGAAAATACTTCCTTCCTATTTCTTTGCTGCTGCTAGCTTCATTTGCAATTTTCCTGCTGCGGTCAGAAGTAAGAGGGCAGTGGTGGCACATCATGTGCCCAGAGCAAGGAAGAGCACTTGCCCTTCTTCCCAGACTTACCAGCTGGGAAGGAGATGAATTCTGAAGATCAAAAGCCCAGAAGACCAGAGGAAGTCCAAAAGATTGTTGCTTCAGGAATGGGATGGGGGAAAGCCAGGGCCTCCATCAGGATGCTTAAGTTGTCAGATCTGGTTCCTTTCCATTCCTTGGGTCTCCATTTCTATTCTGTCAGGATGTGTGCAGGCACCACGTGGAGAAGTTCCTGATCACAGCAACTCACCTCTGCTTCCAAGCACACTGTCTTTTTTTTTCACTGTGCCAGGCACATGATGAAGGGTTGCCACTGCAGCACAGTGTAGGCTCCATGGTGTTTAGGATTGAAATACGCTTGGACACAGAGAAATGTGCATGTCTGGTGAAGTAATAGGGCAAAAGTTTTCCACGTAGGCAGATTTTCCTTGAAGGGGGAACTTAAAATGCAAAGAAAACAAACTCAAGTCCACTTCTGCCCCACAGAGCAACTGAAAATAACATCCTTATTCAGCATGCCTGCACTGTGACCGTACCCATGGCTCTTGTCACACCTCTTTCAGTACCCTTTGCTACACCTGTTTCAGTATCCTCACAAACCTTCCTGGCTCTTGACTCCTGCCAGCAGCTGCACAAGGTACAGGTATCTGTTCTGCCCACTGCATTGGCATGTCTGGGTACAGGCAGGCATCAGGGCGGGGATAGGTGAACCTTTGAAATTTTTATTGCTGGTATTTATTGGGTAGCCATAGACATGCTTCTGCTCATCTGAGCTTTGGACTCATCTAGCATGAGCAGTTGTTAGGAAAATGCAACATTGTAGAAGTGCTGCAGAGTGCAGTCAGGTCAGAGGTAATTAATACAGTAAGTGACTTGACAGCACTGATATAAGTTATCTTTACAAACCATAAGGCAGGGCCTTTCCTGCACTCACTCTAACACAGAGGCTGGGGAGGGCGAGCTCGTTCGTGATGAGACAATAGTGCTTGGGAACAGGCGGCTGCGGAGAAACAGACAGCAAACCAGCGGAAATCCGACCGCCTCGCTTTCACACGGAGCGCGAACACGAGAGGCGGACAGCGGCGACCCGGGGCAGGCGGCGGGACCGCCGGGGGGCGCACAGCTTCGGAGAGGTGAGACCGGCCGGGTGGCACTCTCGGAGGACGGCACCGCCAGGGGAGGTCGCGGGGAGATGCCCCAGCCCCGACGGCCGTTTGGTGGCTGCGGCAGAAAGCGAAGCGCTTACCCCACTCCCACTCCCACTCCCACTCCCACTCCCACCCCTCCATCTCCTCCTCCCCCGACGAAGGCGCAGTACTACCCGGCGCAGCCCGCAGCATCCCCGCGCTCGGGGGCTCCCCCCGCTCCCGGCCCCCGTAGCGGGGGCGGCCCAGCCCAACGGCACCGCCCCGGGGGTCGCGCAGCCGCGGCAGATCGGGCCGTGCTGAGCTGAGCTGAGCTCCGGGCTCCCGCGTATCGGCGGGATCGTGTGACAGCACCGGGCAGCCTCCGCCGTCGCCGCTTTATGTAACCCCGCCGTCCGCACCCGCTTATAAAACGCAGCCGAGGCAGCACCGCAGCCATAGCCTCGTGTCCGTCGCACGGAGCGCCGTGGAGTCTGGAGGTAACGGCGCGGGCTGTCCCGCTGGGGCTCTGTGCTGAGCGGGGCTCTGAGTGGGGCGGCACCGGCACCGAATCGCGGGGTGGTGCTGGGGATGGGGTTGCCGCGGTCGAAGTGTGGCTGCCTGAGCCCACCTGTAGCCTCTGCTGGTCTTTTTCCTCCCTTCTTTCAGCTTTCTTTTATCCTTGCCTGTAGCCGCTCGGTGGTTTATCTTGTCAGCGTTTATCAGTAACTTTGCAAAAACACGTATAAAAGGGTCTATGGCGTTGTAAGCAGAAAGCTGGGCTCACTGGAGCAGATGTGAGGTTTACAAGATGGTCAGATGTTCAAAGGTCTATCAGGGTCTTTGCCCTTGATGTCATGGTCTGTCCTATGTCTTTTTCCCAATGTGTTGTGCAACCTTTCTCATACATAAGCTGCCTTGTGCTGATGTAACCAGCAGCTCCTTCATACTTCCCACAAACATGGCTTTCCCAGGAATGACTAGCCTCCAAGTATGGGATTGCATCCAAGTTAAACAACTTTTCCATCTATTCCTCCCCCCTCTGCCTCCCTGCTGCTTTTCATTTACTTAAACAGGAACGAAAACCTCTACCACTTCTTGAGCTTACACAGAATTGAGGATGGCAGGAGGCGGTTTGGTCTAGCCTCCCTTGCTCAGGCAGGGCCACACGATACTCGGGACCATGTCCAAATGGCTTAAAATGATAGGAAAGGCATTTTGGGGTCCTTCTGTCTGCTTATCTGTCTTTCTGGGCTTTTTTATTTGTTTGTTTTGTTGGTTGCTTTTTTTGTGTGTGTGTGGGGTTTTCTGTTTGTTTGTTTTGTTTTTTTCATCTGGATGTTGGAACTCTGGTTTCTTACAAGGATGACCATCTCACTTTCAGAGAAATGTTCCACTTGTGCAGTGCTTGGTCCTACTGGTTATCATGCTCTCATTCCTTGGAGGAAAAAAGTGCAAACAATAGGAAAAAGATCATCTTTGGGTGCAGATAGAAGGGAAAGTATTGCTTGTGGGATACATCTGCCTTCTCACAAAGCCCAGCTAATCAGCAATGGGAGTTTTTGTGAAATGTTAGTTCTGTTTTTTTTCTCCTTGCTCTTCATTAGCTTGGTGACAGCCTCGGCTTTCCGCAAAATCGCTAGCGTAAGTTTTCCAAGAAGCACCTTTGTGCTCGCAGCTAAAAGAGAAGTAAGTGATTAGACTGCCCTGTAGTGGTGTAAACTGTTGCGCTCAGTTTCTGGAAAGGGTATGTAGTGTTGCCTCTTTCTTGCTGCAGCTGCCTGGAAAGGGGACAGCAAGGTTTTCAACTACGAAGACAGCTGGCTGAAAGGCAGGGTGTGAACTACAGAACTTAGGGGCTGCAGGGTTTCCAAGTTCTTCTTGTGTAACAGCTTTAAGCTTTTGTAAACAAGCGATGGGCTCATACTCATCTCTGCAGAGAAGGACCTGGAGGTCCTGATGGACAACAGGTTGGCCATGAGCCACCAATGTGCCCCTGTGACAAAGAAGGCCAGTGGTATCTGGAGGTGATTCTCCCCTTTGACTCTGCTGTGGTGAGGCCACATACAGAATACTGTGTCCAGTTCTGGGCTCCCCATTTCAGAAAGATAGGGATCTCCTAGAAGAAGTCCAGCGGAGGGCCGCAAAGATAATAAAGGACCTCAAGCATCTCCTATATGAGGGGAGAGGCTGAGTATCCTGGATCTGTTCAGCCTGGCAAAAAGAAGACTGATGGGGGATCTGATTAATGTTAATAAATATCTGAAAGGAGATGGGAGCCAAATGAATGAGGCCAGGCTCCTCTTGGTGATGTAGTGATAGGACAAAGAGTAACGGTCTAAAACTTGAACAAGGAAAGTTCTGCACTAACATGCAGAAGAACTTCTTAACAGTAAGGGTGATGGAGCAGTGGAACCAGGTTGCCCAGAGAGTTGTGGAGTCTCCTAATATGGAGATATTCAAGACCTGTCTGAACGCCTACCTGTGTGAGCTGCTTTAGCAGAGGGGCTGGACTCCATCTCTTGAGGTCCCTTCCAACTCCTGCAGTTCTGTGTGGTTATGTGATTGGTCTCAGCCAGTTACACCAACAGAAGAAGAAGCAGCCCCTTGACAAAAGAGCTCTGTTGCTAGGACACTACTAATAGAGTCACTGCTAAGTGTCTGTTAATGGTTATACTGATTTTGATATGGTACTTATTATACAGGGGCTGATGCAGAGGTAGGAAGAGCAGCTCCTTCCCTTTGCTGTTTGCATGTCCTCCCTTCTGTGTGCTCCATCCAAAGCTACAGAAGCAGCTTATCTGCTTGAGTCAGGATGGTTTGTACATTTCCCTGTGGTTGCAAATACTATATACTGCAGTATATATTTGTGCTTTGCTTTTCTTCACTGTATGGTGTATGAAGGTGAGTAAGCATGTTCTGTATGATGGAAGGGAGCTTCAGTCTCTTTAGGTTAAGAGTAGCAGTACGCATTTGGAGTCCCCACTGTGTTAAGCAATACAGTGATCATCACAGATGGGCTTTTTTTTCCTCATTAAATGTTCTTTGAGCTAATGTCACTTCTTCAAGAGCATCCATGCCTTGTTCCTTGAGGTTGCTTGTATTGTTCTACATGTTCCTATGCCTTTGGGGACTGCTGAATGTCTTCCAGCACTGATGCCCATCCCTTCAGAAACTTGACACGTAAAGATTGGAATGGTATACATGAACTTTTTCAGGACACCTTCTGCAGATCTTGTCTCACTTGTCTTCTTCTGTGTGTGTTTTTGTGTTCTTTGTTTCAGTAGATGGGAACTGCTCAAAACAACAGCCACCTCAGAAACCCTCATGCAGTTGAGATTGACCTGTGTAACAAGGACATGATGGCGGACACATTTGATCATAGTGTCATTTCTGTTGGAGAAGAGGAAGAAGCCAGCTTCCAACGATCCCTTCCAACACGAGATTCCATCCGATCCCCTCGAGGCTCTGTTGTGAGTTTCCATAACATCCAGTACTCCGTTAAGCAGTCCAGTGGATTCCTATGTAAACGGAAGACTGTGGAAAAGAAGATCCTTCATAATGTTTAGTAAGTTCTTCCTTAACCAAAATGCCAAAGGGTGGAAATTAATCTGCTGCTGTGAATTGGTTGATGTCATTGTCATCTTCCAGATCCAGCTGTACTGGTAGAGAAATGGCTGCCCTCCTGCCAGTCTGCAGTTCATGTGAGCACTTGCTAACATGCTTTAGGCATAAAAGCTGGGATATAAGTGGAGCAGTGTCAGTCATTGATGTAAGAAAATTAGGATCAAACTTGTATAAACACTTCTGCCTGAAGATCTAAGGATTTCCTTAACTATGGTCTGAGCTGTGGTGAGAGGTGTGCAAGTAGCAGAGAGCCATTGTTTCTTCTTTTCCAGACCCTTTTCTTTTTATGCACAGCTCTAATTCTGTTCTTACTGGCAGTTTGGGATGAGAACGAAAAAATGCTTTCTGATTCCAGATTTAAGAAGATTTTTAATAATCTTGAAGTTTTCATTTCAGCAGTATTTTGTTCACACCTTACCTCTGCTATGAGCCACATGTGAACAGTCTTCCATTTGGAAATAACTCTTTCCTTCTTCCAGTGGCATTATGAAGCCAGGCTTGAATGCTATCCTGGGGCCAACAGGGAGTGGCAAATCTTCGTGAGTACTTCCTTTTGCTCTTCAGATGTCCAATCAGCGGTTCAAAGGGATGTGGGACTGTTAGGGTTGGGAGAGGATATCAGGGATCCTCAGGCTCAGACTGCAAGAAATCTGGCAATGCAGTTTGACCTCACATCCTGTCCCTCTGATGTCAGCTTTGCTGGAGTTCTTGTCCTGCGTTTGTGCCACACCCTTACGATCTGTGGTCTGTGTTACTGTAGTCACCTTTGATAATGGCCTGAGTCAAGATACCGGGGGAGCAGGAGTGACTTAAGCTCAGGTGTAGGCTCTGCTCCAGGCCTGTCATGGCATGGCGGTGGGAGCAAACACTCTCGGGTGGGAGGGAAGTTGTCACCTGTGAAGCTGCTGCAGCAAGACTTCCTCAGAGGCTCTGATGACTGGCAGAAGTAAGGTGTAATGTCAGTCTGTAGGATACCTGCTGTAGATCATCCATCACCCAGTCTGGATGTGGCCTGGTGGTAGGAGTGCATGTGCTCAGAATCTTTGGATGAAATCACAGAATACTTTGCAGACTATTTCCAGCCAGTACGGATGCTGTTTTCTCTCTTGTGTAACCATAGTAAAAGAGTGCTGTGTCACTCTTCCTTAGAGAAGATCAAGGACAGGTAAATATGGCCAGGGTTTACATAGGTGTGTCCTTGTTATGATCCTTGATCTTCCCCTCTAGGAAACTGCCAGGATATTTCCAAGAACTAGGCTCCATCAGGGCAATGTTCACTGAGCTAGCAGACAGTCTGGCCTCTAATTTACAGTAAGAAGAATCCAGACATATTTTAAAACAAAACTACTTTATAAAATTAATCTTTACTCCAGTCTTGTTTATACTCATTTGGATTAATTTCCTTGAGATCAAAGTAGTTTCTTCTGTGCTCCACTGGCTGGAGAGCAGACTGCAGCTGCTTGGCAGGGTGCTTTTGTGTGCGTCCGTGGTTAGCTGTTAATATGGAGCCCAAGCTAATGTCTGCAGGGGGTTCCAGCTGTGAGGGTCTGAGTACTGCAGAATTGCTGTGGCATACCTGGCACACGAGAATCCTGCAGAAGGCCCCAGAGCAGAGGATGCCCCTTTGAGAGCCCTGTGTTTGGAGTGCAGCAGCTTAACTGCAGTGCTGACTTGTGGTACTGGCTCAGTTGAGATAAAGCAGTTGTCATGGCAAAACCTAATGCCTGGTGTTTGTCTGAAGTCTGCTAGATGTGCTGGCTGCCAGAAAGGACCCAGCAGGCCTGTCTGGAGAAGTGCTCATAGATGGCATCCCACAACCTCCAAACTTCAAGTGCATCTCAGGATATGTTGTGCAGGTGAGTAACTACCTTCAGTGGAGGCTGGGAGCTCTTGGGAGGAATAGCATAGCATAGGCTTTGGTGTAAAGGCTTTGAAAAATGTCTTCAATGAAAAGAAGGAGGTATTTCACTGGTGGGAGCTCATCGCTGCCTCATGAGTGAGAGATGGCGTCTTCTCTGGTGAGCAGCTAGGGCTGTGGTGGGACAGGAGCAGCTTCTCAAGAAGAAAGGCGGGGTTCTTTCACATAAGACAAGTCAAGCATGAGCTGTTAGTTTAGATAATATGTAATGATCCCTACAGACTTAATTTGGTAACAGATGTTAGTGTTTTCCCGTGATTTGAAAGGCAGAGGGTCAAACTGCTTACTCCAAATAAAGCATGAAGGTCTTGGTCATCCTAAAGCCACATGGGTGCCCAAGCCACTGTGCTTGTTTTTCTGGGGCTCTGCCCTGAAGTTCCAGCAAAGATTTTAAAAATAAAAATTAAGTTTAAAAAAAGGTTGCGTGCTAGGAAGTTCTCAACACCTAAAATCTCTTATAAAATTCTAAAGCAGCTCTAGTTGGCAGAAGTAACTTCAAGCTCTTAGACAATAATTCTAGGAAGTAAGTAGATTCTTACTGTTCTTCCTCTGATTCTGGCTGGCTGAGGCAGAGCTTTGTTCCACTCAGACAGGAAAAGCCAGCTGAATCTGTGGAAGTGGGTGGGGGCCTGGACCAATAATAGACCCTCAAAGCCCTGGAGGAGCTGAGGGTGGCATTCTTGGCAGCTGTATGAACTGTGAAATGCGAAAACCATTCAGACTCTGCCTGCAGGCAGATAGGAAATAGGCATCTTTTCTGAAAGCTGCCAGCTGAGGGGCTTTTGAGCAGATGCATGATGAGACTGACGCTGAGTCTTTATCCCACAGGATGAATCCTCAGTGTTTCATCAATGGCCAGGAAGTTTCTTGCAAATGGCTCCACTTTGAGAAATCTGTCCCTCTGTTGTCAAAAGCAAACAAAACAAACCGTGAAATGATGGCCAACTAGACAAGACATTAAATGGTTGCTCTCCCCTCCCACCCCTGTGAGCTATTCCCTAAATAATGATGATATTGGTCATCTTGATAAAGATGACCCAGAGTGTCAAAACACATGTGAAGGCATAAATGCATACATCCATTTTATGCAGATGAGCATGTAGACCTGATTTAGATCTGGTAAATCATGTATTATAAAACTGTTGATCTCTCCACTCCTGCCTTGCAAATGAGGATGTAATTCCACAGATTTGAAAGGTACCTGATTAACAGACATGTTTCTCAGCTGCTGTCCAGTACTGCATCCCTTCTACCACTATGTGGTGGAATGAAGAGTTGGTTCGAATACCAGAGCAGAGGAAATGGAGAGGCATAGAGCTCTTGATGGAACTAGCATCTGTTCTGTTGATAGTTGTTCCAGGTTGGTGTAGGCACGTGTTTGTCAGCTGGGTAGATCTGTTTCAAAGATCAAAGACAGTCAAAATGCACATGACTGCTGAAGCTTTGCTGGACTGAGGAATAAGGTGCTGTGCTCAGGAAGAATGGATACTAGAAACATGGAAAAAATGTGGGTCATCTTGGTGCAATAGTTTTGATTTTTCTGAGGACCAGGGAGGAAGCTGGGAGGAACTTGTTGAAAGCTGGGCCCAGCAGTTGCTTGTGACCACAGCAAGTCACAGCTTGTAGGTGGAAACTGAGCAGACTTGGGTGATTCCTTGAATGTCTCCGACCTGAACGCTGAGCACTAGCAGTGAAAACAGTTCCCTGCTCTGCCTTCCTAAGCCTTGTAGGGAAAGTGCAAAATTATGCACTTTACATTGTGAACTCTTGAGCCCAAAAACATGCTGAAGTGGTGCTGGGTGCAAGCTAGGAGCCTGTAGAGCTGTGTTTTCCATCTGACTGCTACAGACTGACCCTGAATTTTGTGTCTTGTACATTTTGAAGGGGTTATGACTTAGTTCAGTTTTCCCAGGGGTCCACAAACAGCTTATTCAGTAACTACCATTTCAGGAAATCTGGTGCCCAGTCAGGTAGCTGAGAACAAGACTTTCACTTACCTATTGATATTGCTTTCAGGATGATGTTGTTATGGGCACAATGACAGTGAGGGAGAACCTGCACTTCTCTGCTGCCCTGCGGCTCCCCAGCTCCATCAGCTTTCAAGAGAAGGAAGAACGAGTCACACAGATAATTGGCGAGCTGGGATTAAGCAAAGTGGCTGATGCTAAGGTGAGCAGTGAGAAAACTCATCTTAGAAATCATACTACTGGAAACTAAGCTGCTTGACTGTGCAGCATGGAGTCTGTAGTGCAGCTGCACTCAGCTAAGCAGGAACCAGACAAGACCATACTGCACACATGAAATGAATCCAGAGGTATGTGTATTTGTTGTTAAAAGAGGAAGATTTGGGATCATGTCCAATGTGTTTTATAAGCAGAGGGAAAACAATTACCTAAACATAGCACTTTGGAAATATACTTGATAACTTCCTGGCTTTGTGGGACAAGACAAGGGAATTGTTTTTACAGTACTGACAGCTGTGGGGGATGGGAAGCTGGGATGTGATGGAGAAGTTCTGTGCACACCTTATTCCTCCTAGCTGCATTTCTACTCTTAGTTTACTTGCTTCACTTGGGCAGCAGGTGAGCTACCCATGAAAGTCATCCCTGGATACCAAAGTTACCTGTGCTCTGGTCTTGTTATGATTCTTGTCACTATCATTCTTGTTTCTAATGTCAGAGTTGCTAAGCACCTCTGCTTATTGCTCCCCAGTCCCTCACAGTGCTCTTTGAAGTCAGCCCCATCATCTGCTTTGGCCCTCTGGTGGAACTGTTGAAGGGCTGCTTTTCACAGGTGTCCTGAACACCATAGGAAATTTTGCAAATGCCCAACTTCTGCTTGTAGGTGGGAACTGAGCTGATCCGTGGAGTGTCTGGAGGGGAACGGAAAAGAACCAACATCGGGATGGAGCTCATCACAGAGCCACCAGTGCTTTTTCTGGATGAGCCAACAACAGGCCTTGATGCCAGCACAGCCAATGCTGTCCTCATCCTGTTGAAGAAGTAAGAGTCAGTTCTTCAGGGCTCTGCTGGAATTTCTGTGTTTATTATATTAAAAAACTAATGCTGCTATGACTGAGTAGATACAATTATTTTTAAGCAGTTAGACTACTGGTCTTGTAAGTGGTTGTAGACTCCTTAACTGGGTCTTGTCCAAAGCTTTTTGAAATTGATGGGAATCTTTTGACAGCAAGCATTGGATTGAAGCCCAAAAAGCAGATGTAGCTTGGACAATTTCCTTTTGCCTCAGAGAGGGGTGGACTGTGAGGTCAAACTTTGAAATTGTAATCTCACATAATGAGAATGAATTCCTAACACTTCTTCTGGGTTTGTGGCATGTTTGATTTTCCTGAGGGAATGTTTTACTTTGCTGCTTGTGGATAGACTCTCATCTTAATCAGCAGGGATACTTTTTGAGCATCAGTGCTAAAGCACTTGGAAGTGAGTCTGACAGACCTGAGAGAAAACTAGTTTTGACTTTTGTAGAGAATAAGTCGTTAGCAGAAAAGTTAAGAGAAGTTGTAACTGGCCAGACTTTCCTAGTTTGCTGTGTACAACTTGGCGATGCCATTGAGCGCAGTAGGATTTCTTCTTTAGTCAAGTTGAAGCTTGCTACAGGAAAAAAAATTAAGGACAGTTTAAATATAGCAATGGACTTAATCTTTGCTAGCCACATCGTGCTCTGTCTACCTGGATGGCAGCAACAGTCTCTTGAAAAGATGCTTGAAGGTCTTGCAGGCGCTATCTGACACAGTGACGGAGAGGAGGGAACTAGAACTTTAGTGGGCCTTACTTGGATTTGGGTACTTTTTGCTTCAGCTAATATGATCACTCTGAAATGCAAACTGTGATGTATTTGAGAGAATTTTTGTTCCTATTTCAGGCTCTCTAGAAGAGGCCGAACAATCATATTTTCCATCCATCAGCCCCGCTATTCCATATTCAAGCTGTTTGACAGTCTGACATTACTAGCTTTGGGTAAAGTGCTGTACCACGGTCCTGCAAAACAGGCCCTGGAGTATTTTAGTTCTATTGGTAAGTCTTCTGTTCTATGAGCAAATGTAACCAGCTACTGAGTTTGAACTGTGGGTGGGTTCTCATCCCAGTGCTTGATCAAACTCTTGTGCTGTTTTGTCACTATGATACTAGAGGTTGTACATAAATGATCTGAACAGTATTAGGTTAGAATAGGGGTAAAAAAATAATAAAAGAAATGTGGAAATGAATTTCCAGTCTAGTCTAGATGCAATCATAGGAGCTGTACAGTACAAGTATGGTGTGGGTTTTTTAAATTTATTCTTCCTTTTTTTTTTTTTCTTTTCAAGGATATGAATGTGAACCATTTAACAACCCAGCTGACTTCTTCCTTGATATCATAAATGGTGATTCAACTGCTGTGGCAGCAAGCAAGGAAGATCAGAAACCTGCAGACACAGGGAAAGGTAAATTGTCAAGGAGAAATTCACCATTGGCTTTTGTAGAAGGGAAGCTACATGTGGTGACTGCAAAGTTTTATTCTCTGTGTTTGCTCCAATCTAAGAACATTTTACAGTCTTTATTTTTTTGCTAACAGATTTACTTTGCTTTGGGCTTCTTTAAATATCTCAGAACAACTTTAAAAGGGATTTTTTTTCTTCTCTCAATAATACAGGATAACGATGATAACTATTAGAAGTCTGTAAAACATGTAGGAAAGACAAAAACTAGAATTGCGTATTCACAAGAGACAGCTGAATGAAGATGTTTCAGTCACGTAAGGAACTTCTGTAGAGAAGAGGGCAGATAGACATGGGAGTAATGAATTGTTGTGGCAGCAAGAAATACTAGAACTAGATATGAGAATAAACTCTTCTAGCAGTACAGTGTTTGAAATGCTGGGAAGTATTTTCTGGGAGTGCTTTCAGTTTTCTGTGACTAAAGGATTTTACAGGAGCATAAAATGTTTGTAATGGTTCCTTTCAAGGGGAAAATGGGTCAAAGTAAATCATTGATTTCCCTAAAACTTAGTGAAGGTTTTTAGTGACTTTTTTTAAGACTGTGGCCATAACTGTGCCACAAAGAACAGGCAGACTATGAGCGAGGTTGGATTAAAACTGCAGGGAAAAGTTCTCATTCCAACTGGTCTCTTCAGCTCAGAGTTTAGGCTTGAACGTTGAAAATTCTGTAGCCATTCCCAATTACATTTTCATCCATCCTTTGGAGTGGACCTCTGTTGATGGATCATATCTGAAGGTAAGTGTGGGGTATAATATTTTGTCTTTCTTAGGAGTGAGCAATGAAAATGGAGGAATAGAAGAGAATGTATCCATCAGTGTGGTAGATACACTACACCAGAAGTATCTCAACTCCAGTCTGTATGAGAGCACAAAGGAAGCACTGGGGAAAGTAGAGATTAAACAGGAAAGAAAGAAGAAAGTATCCAAAAAGGGGCATGAGATTACCTATGCAAATGGATTCTTCACACAGCTCTATTGGGTGTCCAAGCGTTCCCTGAAAAACCTCATTAGGAACCCACAAGCCTCAATTGCACAGGTTGGTAACAATTACTAGAAGCTTCTGACTTGCTCTGCTCTCAATCCCACAGTCTGCAGTTTGTAGAACAGTCTTCTGTTTTCGAAGTCAGCCTGGTGAACAAGAAGGTCGTGTGCCACTACCACTCAGGTTATTGTCTTTGAAAGAGAATTTCCATTCTAGTTCAGCAGCAGGACTACTGCACTGAATATTAGGGAGTGGGGAAAATGCTCCATTATTTGGCTCACACGGGCAGCTTTCATAGTGACCATCCTTTTGTAGCTGACAGCTCACTTGACATTTCAAGCTGGGTTGTTCGTAGTGTGCTTCTGCTAACCTTTACTTAGCCAAAGAAGATCAGACGAAGGAAAAAAGGGAAAAGGATAAACTGGGAAGACTTGATGTAAGGCTTCTAATAGTGATTGTGTCATAGAGGTCAATTTGTGATGGATGTGAATCTTAAACCCTGTACATACCCTAATGACTATCTGTTGATTTGTACCTATTTATCCATCTAAAGGACTTTATTTTTTTTTTTTCCCCCACATCATCTTTTCACTTCTAGATTGCAGTGACTGTAATTCTAGCCTTGGTTGTGGGGGCCATTTTTTTTGGAGTAAAATTGGATGAAAGTGGCATTCAGAATCGGTAAGTTCGGAAACCCACACCTTGCTTCTTTCCTTGTCTCTAGGAAACAGGTTTTGGCCACAGAGAAGGCTTTGGGCTCTACTTCGACCACAGAGCAGAGGGTTGGGTTCACCAGCTTGAATGCGCTGTAGAATGGAATTGCCAAGGGTCCTGGAGGGACCACAGTTCCATTGAGCTTGCACATATGCATGAAGGAGATGTGCAGGGAATGACTAAGGAATAAACCTTTGCAGATAAAATCTACAGTTGCACAGTTAAATATCTCCATTCTGTGGGCAGATGCAGAAACCTGCTGGTTTGGTGTTGGCAGTTTCTTCACTTCTGCACTGCTGTTTTTCTTTCTAGGGTTGGATCCTTGTTTTTTGTCACCACAAACCAGTGTTTTTCCAGTGTCTCTGCAATTGAGCTGTTCATCAGAGATAAAAAACTATTTGTGTAAGTAGTGATGCTCTTAGACCCTCTCCGGCCTTGCAGTGAGGGGAAGGAGAGATATCTTACAGGCTAACCAAAAAGATTTCTGCCTAACAGAGCTTGAGATTTCATTTCTTATTCCAACGTTAGGATTTAATAGAAATGCTAAATGAGTCTGTAAAACAAGTAACTGAAATGCTAAGAGGTGATGGAAGGAGGGGAAAAGTAAAATGCTTTTACTTGCTTGCTGTGTCACAGTTTACTGAAAAGTGTCTTTTTTCCATTTTTGGTAACAGCTGTTTTTGAAGTCTGTGTGTGAATCCTGCAGACTGTGCACCCTGCCTCTCCTTTTGCTGGAAGGGTTGAAACAGTGTTTTGCAATGATCCCAGAGTGATAAGACTGCAAAGATTCTAGGAGAGTTCTTAGAAAATCTTCACAAAGGATGATCAGAAGAAAAGCTAGTTGGCTTATAAGAGCTCTTAAATTAATTATATCTTTGTATGTGCATACATCTATATTAAATACATTACATATGTGTGTGTATGCAAATAAGCATGTATAAATAAATGAGTAGATATACACGTATGTCAGAAATATAGTTTGGAATAAGCTTCTGCTCATAAAAGAGCAAGAGACGTATCCTGTGCAGCAAAGAGGAAATTGGAGAGTTGTGCCTGGAAAATGAGTGTTGTGTTTCTCTGAGGTGCTAGTTTTGATGTTTATACATCCACCCTGGCTTGCTCACGCTTGGCATTTTTCCTAAGGGCTGCTCAGAAATGAATCTCGCCCATGCTGACATTTTTTGCCATTCTGTTCTGCTTATTGTCTGTGTCAGTGGGGATTTTGACACCTTACCACTTACAGAATCTTTTCACGAGCTCCAATAAGCAGCAAAGCAATCATGGTGACATTTAATTGCTCTGTGAACTGGAGATGAGTTGATGTCCTTTAGGTGCTTTCCCATTCTTCGTAGCCATTCTTTCTTGGAAACAGTTGTATGAGTTAGTTTTGGATGAACTGTTTTTCTAGTTACTAAATCTATTACTATCCCCTGCTTTTGTGTTCAGGTTTGTTCTTAAACTAAATGTTTGGAGCTTTTTTCCAATGTTATTTAGCTGTCACGTAACTTTCCACGCGTTTCACTCATAGTGCTTCCACTATCACTACATGGCTTGTGAGTTGGATCAGCCTTTGCTTTGTCTGGGAGTGGAAAGTGATAGTACAGAGAAAATAATCAAACTTTGCACTTTGAGTCAGTGGTAGAAAGAAAAGAAACCGAATCAGGATAAACCAGATACGCTTACTGAGCTTGCTTCTCAGATCAGCTCTAAACCTGTGCAACTCCCCTCCTTCCTGTCCTCACAGCCATCAGTACACCAGTGGATATTATCGTGTCTCTGCCTACTTCCTGGCCTTGATGTTAGGAGATCTACTGCCCATGAGAACTGCTCCAGCCATCATATTCTCGTGCATCACTTACTGGATGATTGGTAATGAATTGATGCTTTTGTTGAACCTGCCATCTGTCAATACGTTTGATATCTGACTTAGCCAGAGTATAATTCCTCTATCTGTAAATTGAAACAGACTAAACCTTCAACTGATTTAGATGCTTGGCATCATAACTTCTGAGGAGTTGGGGGCAGAGGTACCAGCAGTCTTAAGACAGGACCTGCTTGTCCATGTCTTTCGGTAATGCTCTTTGGGACCCTTAGAGCATTCACAGCTGCTGCCAACTCCAAACTAAACTTTTCTTCTTGCTTTCTGTGTCTTTTGTGGGAGTCCAGGGGTACCTCTTTGGGACTTGTGCTATGGCTTTTTATTGGACATTTTTCTTTCTGCTTGACAGGATTTCAAGCTGTAGCAGGCAGATTCTTCTTCTTCATGCTGGCCCTGGTAATGGTGTCCTATACTGCTACAGCCATGTCTCTGGCTATCAGTGCTGGGATGGAAGTGGTTGCTGTGGCCAATCTGCTCATCACTATTTGTTTTGTCCTGATGCTTGTAAGTAAAGCTTGTAAAGGTGTGTGCTGCTCTGGAGGAAACAGCCTTCAGAGTACAGATGGCTTTAGGATCCATACTGAGAGGACTGTCTCCTGTACCGAGCCAGCCCTAAGCATGCAGAGAATCCACAGTTCAGTAGCTCGTCAGCCTTGTGCCTGCAATTTTATTGTTGCTATAGTCAAAGACTTGCCTCTACTTGTAATCATAGGCATAATACTGTGAAGAGATGAAGAGATTCATCTATCGCAGTGTCCCTATATATCTGCTATAGTCTCGGGGCAGGAATGGCATTGTTTGCAGTAAACGGAGTTGTGACTTATTAGTCTCTTGTTTTCTTTCAGATCTTTTCTGGCCTCCTTGTAAACCTCCCTTCTGTAATGGGCTGGCTTAATTGGCTCAAGTACTTCAGCATCCCTCGATATGGCCTTACTGTGAGTACAATGTAGCACTGGTCTCCTGTAGGGAAAGTAATTGCAGTGCTGTGTCTTAGAGAAGTTTGGGCATCACTGGGGTGTTCTATCTGTTGCTGAATGTGGAAGTGCTCCTTAAGATTGCAGTTAGCCCAGGGTACCAGTGCAAAGGAGCCGTTTGCTTCTTGCTTTGACTGACTGTCCCTCCTGCTTCAGTGTGCTGGTGCTGGGTTGTCTGCATGCAGACACAACTTCTGAAAGTGCAGATGGACTCAGATAAATGGGGACATATAGCTGGCAAGACAGAAATCCATGGCTACATCACTGAATTATAACTCTGAAGCCACAGATTCAGACACCAAACCATCCTGCATGTTGAACTTGGAGCAGATCCTCAGAAAGGTAGTAGTTAAGAACTTCAAAATAAGGGCTGGGAACTAATTTTTTTGAGTCACTCCGTTCAAGCCTAAAAGGTATTATCAGTCTTGGAATCATATATACATGTCTTCCATTCATCAGTTTTCTTTAAGTTGTTTCAGCTTTAGCACACTAAATCACTATCTGAAAAATCTGACACCTTTTTCCCCTAGGCTCTTCAAGTGAATGAGTTTAGAGATCTCTACTTCTGTGGTGACAATTCAAATGTTACAGTGTCTGTGGGAAATGCAAGCACTTGTCCACCAGTTACTTCAGGAGCAAGGTAAGTCTACCTCATGAAGATTCTTGGGCCTGAATTGTAATGGCTTGCTTAAGGATTAGCCAGCCTATTTCAAAACATTCTATTACTCACAGGCTAACTATTCACAAGCCAGTCTCTTCAAGAATTTGTAAAAAAAAAAAAAAAAAAAAAAAAAAAAAAAAAAAAAGTGTGCTTTAGAATTATGCAGCCATTTACTCCAAATTGAAGTAGGGATGAAACTTTTCCTAAAAATAGGGAGATTAGCTAAATTTTGTTTTTGATAACTTGGCTCTGGGTTATCAGTTTTATTAAGCAAATCCCAGAGTCAGTTATCAGTGGAAATACAATGTGTATACAATCAGAGAAGAAGTATGAAACAGTAGATTAGAAACATGCCTGTCCTTCAGAGCTTGTTAATATTTACAGACCTAGCAGCAGGTACAGCAGAGAACCAATTCCCTTATTGGAAATGTTCTTTTTCCCCCCATGATAAGTTAAGTTAGTCTGTTTCTGTTATGTCTGTTTTGCAGTTATGGATGGAGGAATCTTAGTGCAACAGGAAAATAAAAGGAACTGCTTGAAGACCTATAGTATCTTGCACAACATAGTAATACCAAATTCTGCCCCTTGCTTTTTTTGCAGGTGCTCTGGTGAAGATTACCTGATCAGCCAAGGAATCGCACCTACTAACATGGCAATGTGGGAAAACATAATAGCTCTTCTATGCATGACTGTTATTTTCCTTCTCATTGCCTATCTCAAACTCCGGTTTATGAGAAAGTTCACATAAATTCCTGCATTGCCTTTCTTCACAGCTTCTCAGGTCTTAAAACTACAAAGCTTATTAGAGCCTACTGGATGTGGCCAAAGATTTCAACTGACTTTACTGGACTTAAGATGGGAATCTTGCCCCATTGTTTCTGGAGAATGATCTCCATATGATTATATGATTTTGTTTGTTAAGAAGAAATGTCTTACTGTAAGATTCCATGGTTTTTGGTGTTTTTTTCTTTTTTTCTGGTAAGAGAATATATTTCTCATAATTCCTTAGGTACTTACCAAATTTTATATTGTAGAGCTGCTGTGGCTAACTTGTAAAGGAAATAGACACAAGGAAATATTTTCCTTTGAAGACATTTATGCTTTTATATGTTGCCCCTTCTAAGTGCCCATCATACCTGAGGAGAGACAGAGACTCATTCGTAGTGTGTTGGAGATGCATTCAGGTTTGAAGTCTGTAAGGAGAATGAGCTCTCAGTGCCAGGCAATAGTGGTTATGCTTTTTGTAGTTACTCCATGGAAAGTATGTCAGTGGAGTAGGAGGAAGAAACGTTTTACTCAGAGGGCTGTGAGGCACTGCACAGGCTGCCCAGGGAAGCTGTGATTGCCCCATCCCTGGAGGCATTCAGGGCCAGGTTGGTTGGGGTCCTGGGCAGCCTGAGCTGCTGGGTGGCAGAGGCTGAAACATTGATGAGATCTAAAGAGCAGTGGTATAAGCCACAGCACCGAAGAGAAATATGATACTGTTGTAATGTAAAAAAAAAAAAAACCCAACACTTTTTACTGCTTAAGAAGCTGTTTAGTGGTTTTTTTTTTTTTTTTTTTTTTTTTTAGAAATGAAAAAATGTATGCGTAGCAAATCTTTTTAGCAGACTTCCTGTTTAAACAGCACCATCTCTATATAGTAAGGTCTTAAGGCTGCACTGAAAAAGACACATAACTCGGCCGTGGTAACCGCAGCAAAGCTTACCACAGTCAGCACAGCCCGCTTGATGCCAGCAGCTTTAGCAAGGAGAGCAGCTTGTCACTTCCATGGAAAACCTCATCTGCTAAGCCAGGGGCAGCACAAAGCCAGAGTATAAAGCCTTTGGCATGGTCCTCTGCAGTATGGGGATTTGATGGGTGGACTGCTCGATGGATGAGGAAACGATTGTGAGATCGGACCCAGAGTGGCTCAGTGTCCAGACGAAGACAGGTTACAAGTGGCGTCCATCAGGGACCGGTGCTCTTCAACATCTTCATTAATGACAAAAGCAGCGGGGCCGGCAGTGGGTGGGAGGTGGTCCTGTCTCTCTGCTCTGCTTTGGTGACACCGTGCCCAGATGTGAACTCGTCGACACAGAAGAGACACAGATCTGTGTCACTGACCTACAGCCGCCCCCTGTCGTACACCGCACCGTCGCCTGCCGCCGCCGCGCAGCCCGACCCCCGTGTCCCCGCATCCGACAGCGCCCCCTAGCGGTCGAGACCCGGCGTTGCGCGAAGGAAGCGGCGTCACCCGGCTCTCTCGGGGTCGCGCACGCGCCGCGACGGCGAGGGGGCGGGACCGCGGCCTTGCGCGAGGGCGACGGCGGAAGCGGCGCCGCGGGAGGGGGTCTGTCGCCATGGCGACCGCAGCGGAGGGGCTGCCCGAGGCCGGCGCGCAGCCCGCCAAGCGTAAGGGACCGGGGGGCCGGGGCCGAGTTTGCTCCTTGGCCGCGCGGCCGCTGGCGGGCTGTCAGGCCGCGGCCCGCGCCCGGCCTAGGGCGGGGCAGGCAGGTTGGGCTGGGGGCTGGCTGCAGGCGGGGACGGCCGGCCGTCCGCCTGCCTGCTGGCTGGAGACGAGATTGCAGTCCCCTCTGGAAACCGAGAGCCTTTGCCTTCAGGCCGGAGGCAAAGTAGAACGGAGCCGTGAGCTGCTTCTGCGAGAAGCAGCACGAGGGCCGGTTGTGGAGGAGCGGGTTTGTGTGAGGGATGCAGCGGTTATCGCTTTCTGTGGCTCCTTGTGAAGCTGACCTGGGGGCGGCTCTCGTGTTTTAAGTCAGTGACCAGAAATAAAGATCAGCAGCGTTGCGTGCAGAGTCCTTGGAAGCCAGTCCCACGAAGGCCCACCCCCAGGCCCTTTAGGGGCTGAGCTGTGTAACAGCAGTCAGGACGGCTGTCTGCCCCTTACACGCCTCCTGGAGTGCTGTAAAGTAGCCTTGACGCTCCTTTAAGAAAACAGCCACGGTTTGTTACCCTTTAGTGTAAAGGAGACGTTTTGTGTAGAAGGTAGGTCAGTATAAAAAAGTAGCCCCAAACAATGGGTCTGTTTCATTCTTATGGTCTCTTTCTCTACCTGCTGACTTTCCCTGATCCTGTGATGTCTGTACCCTGATCAGAGGATCCCGCTGTGGAAACAGCAGAGGAAGCTAAGGAACCAGCAGAAGCGGACATCAATGAGCTCTGTAAAGATATGTTCAGCAAAATGGCCACTTACTTAACGGGTGAACTGACAGGTAAGGCATTGCAATGCTGACTTGCAAGTAAATTTATGTTTCTTTTCATTTTCTCTTAAGAAACTCTGTTGTGTTGTTTGTATATAAACTGTATGTTATAATATCTAGCAAAACTGGCAGTTCAAGACTTATATGTTGCTAGACTGCTAACAATGCTGACATTAGTAAATTGATGACTTAATGAAGTCCCAGATTAGTACAGATATTTTTTCAAATATTCAGTTTATCAGAGACCAGAATGAGTTATTTTTCTGTTCTGCAGAAGCTTGTGCATGTTATGGAGAAGTGTAGGTGAAGAAGAACAGGAAGAGAAGCAGAGCTGAGAGTGGAACATATGTAGCTATTTCCTATCTGAGTGAGAGCACGGCTCATACGTACATTTTCCAGTATTCACGCTTTAGAATAAACTGTGAAAAGTAAACTGAAATGTTAGTTTCAGGAGATTTATACTGCCTTAGATCATTGCACTGTGGGAACTTTTTAAAGCTTTCTAAGTTGTTTATCAGTTAAAATCATAACATTTGGTAACTGTTCTGTTTATCCTAGGTGCTTCATATGCTCATTTTTAAAGGTCGCAGTGTTGTATGACTCCTTTGGTTCTGTATCAGGCAATGACAGTAATTTAGGTTGAAAGGTACCCCCGCAGATCATCTAAGTTCCTGCTAAAAGCAAGAAAGACTTAGCAGTTAGATCACTGATGCAAATACCTGTTGAGCTACTTCTTAAGGCTGCTGATATCTGTAATACCATTATCCTTCCAAATTACTGTGCGTGTGTAGAAGATCTGTTATCCCTGTAATATGAATAGGGAACCAGAAACCTTGTAATTTGTCTTCTGAACATCACTGTATTCTGTCTTGAGATCCTGAATCAAAGTGACTTTGCTGCGATAGGCAAGGATGTCTGTGAGACTGAGAAAGTACTGGGATTGCCCAAAGCTCAATCTACATACATATACAGCGTTATACTAATACCTCTACTGCCATCTAAACTATTCCTACTGTATTTGGCTGTTGCTTTGAAATCTCTTGTCTTCTAGAAAAGTCTGTACCCAGTTCAAACTGCACCAGCATTTAATTAAAATAAACTCTATTGTTTTTAAGCCACCAGCGAAGACTACAAGCTCTTGGAAAACATGAACAAGTTGACGAGCTTGAAGTACCTCGAAATGAAAGATATTGCTATAAACATCAGTAGAAATCTGAAGGATTTAAATCAAAAATGTAAGTAAACCAGATAAGGGAGGAGAATAATTAACTGTGCTCTTGTATGGGAGCTGGAGTATCTAAGACGTTGATAGTTTACCTTCCAGTGGTTCTGAAGGAAAAAAAACTCATTAAGAGCTGTATAGTGTTAGAAAATGCCAATCTTCTGTACTTCATTACAGCTATAGACTATGTAGACTAAACTAAGAGAACTTACATACTGTACTACCCCCAGATTTTGAAATAAGGACTAAATAACACTACTTTTGATACAATTGTATTGTTATTTGTGTTGAGTCTAACAGTGCTCGTAAAGATTTTGTTTTATGCTGGAATACGTCTGTCAGTACCACTACCTGATTTTGGAGTGGGAAAAGGAAGGAGCTTTTAAACTATTTTATCTGAAGAACATAATGAGTGTGAACTGTTTACTGGAATTGAATTAGTAAGAACTGACATCTGGTATTTTTCTGGCCTTTAAAGATGCTGCTCTTCAGCCATATCTGGAACAAATCAACCTAATTGAGGAGCAGGTTGCAGCTCTGGAACAGGCAGCTTATAAATTGGATGCGTATTCCAAAAAACTTGGTAACTATTGTCTTCTGCTCTTACTACCTAGCAGCCTAGTCCTGTGTAAGGAGATTTAAGAAAACAAAGTAAACTGCTTTGTTTAACATGTCTCAGTGACAGAGTTGCCCATGCAGCATAGTATTGATCACTTTCAAAATAATGACCGGTAGAAGTGTATGTGAAGCAGAAAATGTTGATAAAAGATTAATGTTTGAATTTATAAGGACATAGACTCATATAGGTCTTACTGAACTGTAGCTTGTTAATGAGTCTTAATTTCTTTTGTGCAATATGGACTGATACAAACATTCAAGACACATACTTAATCTTGCAAATTGAGGCATTTATAAAGTTCCACCAGGCACCTAAGTCCCCTTGGCTTATGTTAATGTGAATTGTCTGACCTGAGTATCTAGTTCTTAAAAATCCCATTGTTCAATTAGATTTGCCCAAATGCTTTAGGAGAAGGTGGCCCCAAGTGATTCATCTAAATTAAATTGGATTTCAAGATGTATAGAAGAGTACAGGATTCAAATCTTTTACCTGTCCAGTCCTAAAACACTGTTATTTTTCCTTCTGCAGAAGCCAAGTACAAAAAACTGGAGAAACGATGAAACTGCAACTGTCTTTTTAAGTTGGAGTTGGGCTGTGGGTCAAACTGATCTCTGAGTTGCACAACATCGCTTTTATATGTTGACAAGGATTTGGTAATAGCTAACGTAAGACTGTTTTTTTTTTTTTAATCTATTGAATACAGTTGGCTGTATTCAGGCCTAAGGCTGAATGGTGTTTTCCTCTTCTGTAATGTTTCTGTTGCCTCAGTTCAGCAGTGGAAAGTTGAAACTTGTCCCTAACCCACATCTTGATACTGGCTATCCCTCCATTAGTCCTATGTTCAACGTGAAACATTCTACCAAGGAAGAGCCCTGCATAACCTACAAAGACATTTTCACTTAGTAGCAGCAGGACATTAAACCAATTTTTTTCTTTCATTGAGGTCTGTATTGAGAAGATTCCCTGGCCTTTGGAGTTGTGAGCATGGTATTGAAAACACTTAAGTTTGTTATGCATTTTTATCTGTTTAAAATAGAGAGACTAGTTATTATAAACTTAAAATAAAACAACTTGCTACATTTGTCTCTCTGAAATCTCACAAATTCCTGTTGGAAAGGCTATGTAAGTTTTTCATAGGGTCTGATAATAAAGACAAACACTGTACAGTTACTGGAAATTGTAGAAAAAAACCATGCTTTAAACTCTTGTGTGAAGTATTCCTGCATTTATATCCTTTGACTGTCCTGATCTCTGGTGAAATTACAATCACTTCAACATGTGCTTAGTTAACTTAGTACATCCTTTCTCTACTTTCCCAAAGAAGTTTCTGTGTTTTTGATCCTATTCATTTTTGAAGAGGTATGCCCAGCACAGAAAATTCCTCTACCAGGTGAACAGTACTCCAAATGGCTAATTTGACAGAAACCTTTTTACTGAACACCCAGACAAAGTTTGGGCTTTCTTATACCTATTGACTCAAACTAGTTGAAGCTGGCTTTTGATTGGATTCCAGTAGAGAACAGAACAATTACTGATAGAGTTCAAACTTCATACTAGCTGTTTGGAAGTGTGATTTGTGAGGTGCCAATATGGTAAATGGTAAAGAGCACGATTCTGCCAGTTATTGTATAACCACTGTATAGATGGTTGATGGTCAAGTTTTCCTTAGTGCTATTTAAAAACTGTACAGCAAGACCTTTGAGAGCCTTCAGCATCACTTAGAAAGTCCTGGGTTTTAACATGGAAAGTGCTACTCTGCATGACTGATGTAGACTCTGAGAAAGGTTTTTTTGAATGAGCATCCATATATTAACAGGGTTGAGTCTCCCAAAGATAACCATGTATGTGTGTCTGTGTTGCTTTTGCTCACAGTTAGTTCACTGATGAGTTTTCTACCTGTGTAATTAATTAAACATTAGTACTGTTATGAGAGCAACTTCCTCCAGCCCAACAAGAGGATGTAGTGACACACATCTAAACCCTTCGTGCCTAGAAACTGGTATTTGAATGACAGTAGTTTCTTTGTGATCTTTGATGCTCAAAAGTGTAATGTATCAACAGCAATAAGACGGTGTGGCAGAGTCCTGTTTCCCCAGCGTTTCATGCACCTGTGATTGTAGGAGAGGTGAGCGTGTTTCAGCCAGACTCACCAGTGTTGACAGTACCATCCCTTTGCTGTTATGGAGGAGGATCACAGATCCTTGGCTGCTGATAAGAAATCTATCTTGAGGGTGCTACTCAGATCCTCTGCTCCCTGAACAAATTGGAATTTTCATTACAACATATTGCATTCACATGTGGGTGGGAACATAATTCCTGATCCCCTGCCAGTCCTCTTACCTGACCCCTATCCATCTCTAAGAACAGAAAACGCAGTAGTTCCTATCAGGTTGGAAATGGTTCTTGACATGTGGGCATCAGAATCTAGAGCTGAATAGTCACTGGGAATCTTAGCAGCATAGGCTCATCTGGGATTGAAACGAGACCATTGCCCTTCCAGCCTAGTGGTTTCTTTGATTTCCTACTCCTTCCTGGAAAGTGGTGCTGGAAGTACATAGCTAGTGCTAACATAGGGGGAGTATTCTCCACTGCAGAATAGCAGCTGGCCCTGTGCTATGGCAAGATGCAAGGGCAATGTGAAATGGTGGCAGATTTGCATCCCCGTATTACACTGTCAATCTGGCCATGTGCCGTGTAGAGCATTGTGATCTTGTCTATGTGATGAGTCAGATGCGTAGCTCTAAGTGCCAGTGACTTGTCCTAGCACTAGTCAGCAAGTCAAATAAATTCTTCTTTTGTCAGATAACCTACCAATCAAATACTGGATACAGAATGGAACGTGACTCAGACAGGCTCCATACTGTAATGGCAGTGTGCTGGCAATTATGTGCAAGTCAGCTCCATTATCAGATGTGTACCATGTTATCAGACCTTGTGGAGACAAACCAAGTTGGGTACAGAACTGAATACAGGTCAGCCCTGCTGTATTTAAGATGCGTTGCAGTCACCATCCCATTTTCCTTAGTACATGCTGTCCACGTTACACTTGAGACACTGAAACTCGTAGTGTTCTAAGAATCCTCTGTCACTGGAATCGTTATAGCAGCCTTGCTGTGTAACCTGAACAGACCATGAAGAACTGCACTGCTCTCCACGCTGTTTTCTATTTATGTCCTTCAATGCTTCCTACTGTGGCTGCCTTAGACCCTGTTTATCTTGATGCCATGGGAAGGCATGTAATGGAGAATATATTTCAGAGCTCTTAGTCTTGCTTAGAAGAAAAAGGAAAAAAAAAAGGTGTCATCATCTTTAATATTTGTTCAGTGCATAAATCTCCCCCCGTGCCACAGTTTCTTCCCTAAAACATGCAATCATAGAATAGTTGAGGTTGAAAGGGATCTCAAAGCCAATTTCTCCAACCTCCTGCTCAAGCATGGTCACCTGGAATGGCTCACCTAGGACCATGCAGCATGTGATATTGCCACTGCCAGCTTTGGACATTATGGCAAGCAGATTGAAAGTTTTCCTAACACAGAATTTGGATATATATTCTGCCCTGTTTGGGCAAAGATACTGCACGTAAAGATAGACTTGCTAGCCAAGGAAGAGCACATTCTCAAGCGCGCAAAGGCTAAGGTTTGTCCTTCAGTTGGCAGAAAACTGGAAATTTATGATTAGACAGATTGTCACTGCAGAACACCACTCTGGACTACACGTGTATTAGCTGTAAGCTGTAAGCAGCATCTCTCTGGTCTCCAAAGATATGTCTGAAAGCTGAGGGTGCTGTCGGTGTCACAACTGAAACGGGATTAGTGCCTTCTAAGAGAGCATCCATGCACATTTTATTAGCAGGTACTCTTTCTCTCTCTTCAGGGTCAAGGCAGTCAAGGGGACAGAGTGACAGTAGTCAGATAAATACATGTGAGTAAAATCTCATTACCTCTACACTTGCCTCACCCTGGAGAGTGCTGTCTGCATGGAGCTTCCTAGCCTTCCCCATGCCACCTCTTTACTGTTAGAGCCCCAGCATCTGGTTTGTCTTTCTAGTGAGGCTGAAGAATAGGTTTAAATACACTTCAGTGGCAGTTGTGTTTGTGTATGTTTTTCTTAGAACTGCTGACTTAGCCACATCTTGTTTTACTCATGGATGCATTTGGTGGTTGATGTGAGATTCTCTCACCACACAGTACAAACTGACATGCTATTGGAGAGTCTGGGAATCTATATGATCAAAGCATAGGAAATTTCAAAGAAAAATAATACAGCATTTCTCTGCTTCTCTTCCTTTTTGGCAGATTTGCAAGATGGCCACAAGAGGGTGATGTTTCAGCAGAGAAAACTTCCGTAAGATAAAGTAGTTAAAACAAAGGACCAGTATTGTGTTAAAACTATTGCTTTTCTCCTTGAAGAAAAAGCTGTGCTGTTTTAAAATTACAAAGGTGGAAAACTCCAGGAACTCTGAAGATGGGGAACCATCTAGCTATGTGTTGCACTTTGTGTTTTCAAGTAAAAGAGTTAAGACATAGTAAACTGCTCCACAGACTCCTGAGTGTTGCACCTGCAGGAGGCAGAGACTGGAGATGCCTCACAAGCGACTGTTCACTGGGAGAAAATTTTAGAGAATGAGTACCTGAGTGATTATGTGATGGTGGCATCCCAATTATGCCAGGAGCTGGCAACTGTGTTCTCATTTCTGTCTTTAAATAGCCATTCTCCTCTCTGAGGGCTCTCTGTGTGAGTGGTGGAATCCAAATCATGGCAAGTTTGGCAGGTCTTTGAAAAGCAGCACCACAGGAGAGACATGGTGAAATTCCTTTGAACAGCGTATTGCTAGCAAACTGTGTAGTCCAAAAGGTTGCTGTTCAAATATTTTGCCTGGAAAGTCCATGAGACATCGCAGAGGAAGCACAAGGAGATGGTAAACCTTCCTCTCTTCTCTTCTGTGGCATTTCCTGGTGCAAAAGATAATAAGAAAATAGTAGTGTTTGAAGAAAGAACATGGAAGATCACAGAGGAAAGAGGGTTGATGGATTGGAATCAAGGGACAGAGTATTTCATTAAAGTGATTTGTGCAACTGCTTTGAAGCTGAAAGCAGTTCTTGACAAGTTGAACTGCAACTGCAAACTGGGGATAAAACTTATCCTAGCAAATACAGCAAATATGGCAGAAGTTATCCAATATTGGTCTCTAGCTAAATATGTTACGTGTGCAGTGTTGCACCTGATGGCAAGCATACAAGAGAAAAAAGCAATATGTAGAGAACAAACATTCTGTGAAAGTATGATGAGTTTTGTTAATGAGAGATTTGTTAATGATTAATGTTTGTCCCTGCTTTCTGGTATTACAGTAGAATGAAGTGGAACCTTGACAGAGGTCAAGGTTAAAAAAAATAATTAAAAAAAAAAAAAAAGCAGTTCATCCAAGTTTGTCAGCAGCTATTGGTTTTATCTAACCAGTTATGCTTAATCCAGAGGAAGCAGGAGCTATTGATTGCCTTTGCACTGTTATTTATTTATTTAATTTATTTATTAAGCTATAGCATACACAAAGGGAGATTTCCAGGATGCAGCATCAAGCCCTCCTTTGATTCAGCATTCCTGTTTCATGTTGTAATGGAACCCCTGGGATTCACAACTATTTTCTTACTGTTTGCATTGTTTATCTCCTTGTCTCTTCAGCCTACATGGAGGAAGTTGTCTGAAATAGGGAAGTTGCCTCCTGAACCGTTTGCTTTGCCCTTCATAAGAAATACACTAACCAGACCTGAAGAATGACTTGCCTTCAGAAGATGTCGAGGGAGTTTGCACGATTTGATGGTGCACATTAAGCAGAACCTGGTCCAGTGATTAAAAAACTTGGGACTGTATTGTAGTTGTAATAATAAGGGTGTATTTTTTAAGATGAATTATATTTGTCTAGAGACTGATCAGTTGGTGATGGCAATGCACTCCCTCTCTATTGGGTATCTCATCCACAGGTAATCCAGAAGAGCCCTTCTCAGGCATGTTTTGAGCCAGTGCTGAGTTTCTAAAGTATGTTTTGGAAAAACAAAAAAAGATACTGTGAGCTACATGGTACCTTTTTTACTGTGATGATTTCCATCTAAACTTTTTAATTCACTAGTCCCATGCATTTTCCTCTGAGAGTTATTACGGCTGGGTAGGTTTGTTTTTCTTTTGGTGATGGTGTTATTTGTACTAACAAAAGCTTTAAGAAAACCTAGAATAGTGGAGCAGGATAGGCAGTAACCAGAGGTAGTAAGTAACCTTACTTCAGCTCTTTAGCTGAACCTGTGCCTGTGTCCTAACCAATTTGTTTATGCCTATGTGTAGCTAAAAGATCAACTTGTGGAATGACTGTGACAGTTTTGCTCACTCATTCCTAGGCATGTGTCCCCAAGATACAGAGCAGTCTCACACACTGCTTATAGAAAGGATTACAGTTGAAGAGGCAAGAGTATTGACAGAGCAAAAAACATCACCATTCTTTCTTGCTTTGACTCAATACAGTTGACAAAATAGAAATGATGGAATGAAAATTAGTCCATGACTGTGAGGTTGGTACATGAATAATCACTTGAATAAGTAGTTCATAAGGACTGCAAAGAAAAATGGTTATGGACCAGTTCACCAACTGACAATATAAAATCAAAGAAAGACCCCGTTCAGATGATTGAAACCAAGCGCATGACACAAATTCTGTCATACAGGAGGTTAAGCAATGAAGATCAATATGAATGTATGTGCTTAATTAATGGGAGGTGGAGATGTTGATATCACATCCAAGAAACAAAGCAATGGATACCAAATCTGGTGCAAGCCATTTGCTGATAGTTGCTGATTTTGGTCACATAAAATCAAAGAATGGCCGGGATTGGAAAGGACCTCAAGGATCATCAAGCTCCAACCCCCCTACCAGATGCAGAGCCACCAACCTCTCCATTTAATAGTAGACCAGGCTGCCCACAGCCCCATACAACCTGGCCTTGAACACCTCTAGGGATGGGGCATCCACAACATCCCTGGGCAGCCTGTTCCAGAATCTCACCACTCTCATAGTAAAGAACTTCCCCCTGACATCCAACCTAAATCTTCCCTCACTCAATTTAAAACCATTCCCCCTTGTCCTGCAGTTATCTTCCCTTTCAAAGAGTTGAGGTCCTAACATGCAGAGCCCTTATTAAGGTTATAATAACCTGAACTTTGAGATGACAAGGATAGGGAATTTAAGAAAGCTGTCTCATGCAAAGTTATTTGATAGTTCAGTCACACAATGTGGTGTAAACCTCCACCCTCTAATGCAGGGTCTGAGCTGTGCTATAAACCTTAATGTTTGTTATTCTCAGGAATCTGAGTATGCACTATCACAAATCTGTATGACAGCAGAGAATTTCTAGATCCAGATCAATTCATGCCAGAGCATTTCTTGGATAGAAATGGTGATTTTAAGGCAAGTGAGTTGTTTCTGTCTTTTTCTGCAAGGAGTTAAACTGTGTTTCTTTCAGATCCCAGACTCTTCTTTGGCTTTGCCTTGACTTGGATCGCCTGAGAAACTTTAAATTGTCTACAGCAGTGGAATGCAGTGCCCAGGGAGATGACTGAGTCACCATCCTTGGAGGTGTTTGAGAAATGTTAAGGTGTTGTACTGATGGACATTGTTGGTGGATGAAAAACTTAACATGAGCCAGCAGTGTGCTCTTGCAGCTCAGAAAGCAAATGGTATCCTGGGGTCCATCAGAAGAGAGGTAGCCAGCAGGGAGAGGGAGGTGATTGTCTCTACTCTGCCCTTGTGAGACCCCATCTGGAGTACTGTGTCCAGGTCTAGTGTCCCCAATAAAAGAAAAACAGGGAACTGTTAGAGAGGGTCCAGAGGATGGCCACAAAGATGATGAGAGGGCTGAAGCACCTCCCCTACGAAGATGGACTGAGGGAGCTGGGTTTATTCAGCCTGGAGAGAAGAAGGCTGCGGGGTGACCTCATTGCAGACTTCCAGTACCTTAAAGGGAGCCTACAAAGAGGAGGGGAGTTAACTCGTTACAAGGGTAGATAATGGCAGGACAAGGGGAAATGGTTTTAAGTAGAAGGAGGGAAGACTAATTTGAACATCAGGGGGAAGTTCTTTACCAAGAGAGTGGTGAGGTGCAGAAACAGGCTGCCTAGAGTGGATGCCCTGTCCCTGGAGGTTTTCAAAGCCCAGGTGGGGCCCTGGACAGCATGGTCTAGTATTAGATATGGGGATTGGTGGCCCTGCACGTGGCAGGAGAATTGGAGCTTGATGATCCTTGAAGTCCCTTCCAATCCAAGCCTTTCTATGATTCTATGACTGTTTAGTGAGGAAATATTGGTTGGACTGGATGATCTTGGAGGTCTTTTTCAACCTTGGTGCTCCTTCTTGATTGAAATGTTGTTATGCTACCTCTCTGTTCCAGACACATTTGTGTCTTTCCTTCGGGCATTGTCCTTAGCCACAGTTTAGCCTGAAGCAACCAGATCATAATCCTAGCAGATACTCACATATCTTCATTTTTTTGTCTGTATTGTATGGATGAGAAACAATGAAGTTGAGAAACTAGGTTTGCGCAATCTGAAAATCCTGCATGGTTTGATTTTTCTGTAGAGCTTTAACATGACATTGTGGTGATATTACAAGTACTATATTGTTCCACATAGCAAAGATTCAGCTCTGTTTTCACTGCAATCACAGTAAGCTATATGTTGCAGGGCATGTGATCAGTTTGGGAAATGCCAGACCTGAATCCATAGATCTGTCTTTGTCAGTTCATACACATCTTCTAAGTGATGTTTTAAAAATTAATTTAGTGATCTGCACATACTTCATAAAAGTAATGAGAAGAAGCCAGATGCCATTCAGCTTGTAAATGGCATAATGGAGATCCCAGTATTATTTCACTCTTTTTTATCACAGTGAAAAGTAATTGCAGATTTTGCTCTGGTAGGACTAATAAGGTCAGTCCAGTCTTCTTCCACATTGTTTCTGAGAATGGAAGTTTTCTAGATCATGTCTTAAAGCCATAGTGCATTTCATATAAACAAGTGAAATAAAACAGTCAGATATGTACCTATTTTGGACAGTATTTGTGTATCTAAGCTTTGTGGAGAAGGGTTTTCCACTGGAACATGTCTTTCAGGAATGTAAAAAAACAATTTGGTGCACTACTTCTCATTAGATTTGCAGTATAGATTTTATTTTTACAGACCTTCACTATAATTACAGAAGAGAGGATCCATTTGCTCAGCCATCATATTAACTTGTTCCACACTATGGGTAAATGATATGTACTAGGACAAGAATACAGTAGATGGTCGTGTTCTGACAGAATGAAATGGTTCCATGTTGCTTTATGATTTCCTTTACAAACAGATCACAAGCAACAGATCACTGAAAACACAGAGAGATGTGCCTGAAACAGTCTGTGGGGCAAGCATCTTTTCCTTCTATGCTGAGAGGTTCAGGTGATGGGGACAGCAGCAGCAGCAGCAGCAGCAAAAGGGTTCTTAGAGCCTGCACAACCTGACACATCAGGAACTAGACAGGAACTTGAGCTGGTAATGTAAGTGCAAAGGAGAGCCTCTATCATTCTCCCTAAGAACTGTCACCTTCCCTACACATTCACCCACTATGATTCTGTTTAGAGCTGGCTGTACTGATTATAAGAACAGCATGCAATTACTTTTCTTTAAAAGCATAACTTTTCTGTCCCTGAAGAAACTAGCGAATTATCTGAGTGTCTCAGTCTCATCAGGATGGGCAATGACTGTCGTTCAAGAAGACTGTCATTCTAATTTGAGAGGTGCCAGCTGTCTTCACTTGTCTAACGTGGAATAAATGACACTTCATAAGATCGGGGAGCTTTTCCTGCAGAGGTGACTATGGGAGAAGTGTCAACATCCTTGTGATCTACAACGGGCTTCAGAGTAAAGTTCTGCAGGATGGATGTTAAAAATAAGAATATCTCCATGCGGGCCAGACCTTCTCCTGCACAGATGCGTTTTCCTGCAAGGAAAGAATGAGGAGAACAGGAGATGATGGTAGAGTACTTTTGCTGGTAACTTATTTTAACCCCTCTGCCGTGAGAGTTCCGACATCTCAGAGTGGGCATGCAGCACTGCATCCTTCTGGGGAAGTGAAGTGAATTAAACTGAGGTCTCAGTGCTCAGAACAGTGTGAGAGTACTGGGTGGGCCAATGCAATTTGAAGGTTTCAGTTTCTCGTGTTGTGTTGCTGCTTTATGGCTAGCTAGGAGAGAGAAGTGGCATGGCTACAAGTCCCACTTCATGCATCTTTTCTTGGAGGATGCATCAGAGGAGCTCTGGTACTTGTTAAGAAAAGGAGGTAAACTGAAACTGTAGTATATGGGGTAGAGCTTAGCTGCCCAGAAGTGAGCAGCAGATCTGCAGACATCACTGTTCAGACAGGGCTGACAGAGCCACTGAAATGTCTGAAGAGGTTCTGGGAGAGGATAGTCTAGGTCCTGACGTAGAAAGAGCTCTTTACCTGTGGAAAATGGCAAGAAGTAGTCACTCTTTCTGAAGGTACCATTTGCATTCAGGAAATGTTCCGGGTCAAATTTTTCTGGATTAGGAAATTCCTTGGAGTCTTGCAGGATGGGAGACAGCAAAGGGAATATCATGGTGTCCTGAATAAGCATAGAGAGGAGAAAGTTAAGTGGAGACATGCCAAAGAGAAGCTCCATGGATCAGTTCCCAGGGCTGAATACATGAAAAGCCTTGCTTTGGTGACTGCTGCGTGATCCCAGTAAGCTTCACTGTCTGCCAGAATTAAGTGTTGAAATGTCATGAGAAAAGCTGATAGAACTGCAAAAATGGTGAGTGGTGCAGACTTGGGGCACATTTAGAAGGCTTAGAGAAACTGTATTTTCTAAGACCAACAGCACCCATTCATATCTAGAATTAGATAGCTTTTTTTCGTAGTTGCAGTTCATTGAGTAATAATTATTTGTATTGCAAGTGAAAAGTTGGAAGAATGATATACAAAAAGAAATGGTATTTGCATCTATAATAGAACCTCATAAAGACTGTTTTGGTTCTCTTGAATGATTAGAGGAATGATCGAGAATAAATTATCATTTCAGCTTCCTCGGATTCCATCAGTATCACACATATTGGTGAGAAAGGATCATCAGAAAACTTATTGGAGCTCTGGAGCTCTGAACACCTAACTCTGCACATGTAGATGTGTTGTGAAAAACTTGGTGATGTATAAAACTTCTCAGATTAAATCCTTATTAAATTCACATATACTAGAAGAAAGTTATAAGCACTCTGCCTACACAAAGGAGAACAGCTGGAAAGACATCGTTACTAATAACTGATTCATGGCCATAGACTGTACTGCCAGGGAAGTGGTGGAGTCACCAATCCTGGAGATGTTCACGGAATGTTTAGACGTTATGTTGAGGGACATGATTCAGTGACAAATATTGGTGATAGGTTCATGCTTGGACTGGATGATCTTGTGGGTCTTTTCCAACCTTGGTGATTTCGTGATTCTATGACTCTATGATGTCAATAGCTCTGGTTGGAAGGGACCCCAAGGTTCATCAAGTTCCAACCCCCATGCCACAGGCAGAGAAATAGTCTTTCTCTACTCCTGTAAAAAGAGAAAACAGCATGTTTTGTATGAGTAGGGAAGGTTTAGCCACATATAAGCTAGCAGTCTTTAAATAAAAAAACGTATTCCATAAGTATGGCAAAGATGTTCTGTTTTAACAGTATTTAAACATCTTTTAACAGTAAGGTTGGCTAGATAATTTAATATGGTTTTCAAATAAACGAGAACTTTGATTGTTTACATTTGTGTGAAAAAAAGTGGAAGCTTGATCTCCCTCTTCATACAGAGAATGGAAAAGCTTTTTTCAAATACAATGAGAGGGATGCAAGAATTAGAATTAAATGTGGAGATTGGTGGCCCTGCCCGTGGGAGGGTTGGAGATTCATGATACTTGAGGTCCCTTCCAACCCAGGCCATTCTGTGTTTCTGTGAAGAAATCATAGAATATCCTGCCAAACCAAATTATTCGGATTTGTATTGCATTTCAGTGTGTTTGAAACATAAGTAAAATGTGATTTATTTATCACATCACTGCTTTCAAGGGAAAATAATTTCTCCCAATAACACACCTTGGGAATGAAATAGTCTCTGATCTTGATGTCCTTGGTCACAGCATGTGGTAGGTTAACTGGAAGGAAATCAATGAATCTCTGGATTTCATGGATCACAGCATCTGTGTATGGCATCTGGCTCCTGTCTGCCATGCAGGGCCTTCGGTCTCGGCCCACCACACGGTCAATCTCCTTGTGAATTTTCTCTGTTGGGGAATAAGTAAATTGAACGGATGTTTCCCAAAGCCTTTCCTCACAGTTGCAGCAAGGACAAGAACACAGGAACATACTTGGTACTGATGGCTCTCTGCTGGAAGTAAACCTAGGACTGATGGACATTTCTGCTATTAGGGACTGTTGCCACCAGTGGTAGTGACACAAACTGTCTGCTTTGAACCCATGGCCTATGATATATCTTCAAGTAAATATTCCCTTTCCTCTTACCTTCAATCTCTGGGTATTTCTGGAGAATCAGGAGTCCGAATCTCAGTGTGGTGCTGGTTGTCCCAGTTCCCGCAAGGAACAAGTCAAGTGTGGTCCTGGTCAAGGACTCAACAGTGAAAATAGAGTTCCCTTTCTCCTGGAGGGAAATTTGGCAGGATTCTTGGAGTGAAAACAGTAAGAAGCTTTTCTACAAAGGACGCCTTGCGCCTATGCCGTATGCTTTTAGACTCACCTGATGTCTTTTCAAAAATACAACCCTGCCCAGGACATCAGGATAACAGTTCTTATATGACACCTGAGATAACATGGGAAGTGTGTGGAATTACCTCGGTGAGGCTGGTCAACAGCTTTCCCAGCTTTGGCTAGTGCTGTATGCCACTGTTAGCACTGCGCTTACAAATCTTTCAAAGGGAAATGGAGGGGAGAGAATGAAGGTGCCAAGAAAAGCAAATTTCCCTCTGTATTTGCCAAAGCCCAGTGTGCTGCTACAACTGGGAGGCAATGCAAGGATTCAAATGCTGATATTTCCATCATCCAAAGAGCTCTCACTTGCTCACTCTTACATTACCTGTTGCATTTTGTTGATAAAAGCATCAATAAAATCTCGAGGGCAGCTGGGATCAAAAGATTCCTGGTGTGCTTTTACAATTTCAGTTATGAAGTCATCAACTTTATCAATGTTTTTTATTATTGCTTTATGAGGCCCAGGTAAAGAATCCAGGATGGTTGGGAAGAAATTGTAGAGCTGTGATAGTAAAAGGAAAGAAAAGCATATTTTGGTTGAACTGCTTACAATGAATTGTTCCCCTAACTGTTAGTATGAGAAGGAATAAACTTTCGGAAATGTAGGTCTATATTAATCAATTGGTTTTTAATGCCTTTTACATCACGGCTTGACTAGATTCAAGGAAAGACATCATTTCAGGTACTTTTGCAATTACACCCTTCCTTGGACGTGCAATTGGAAGTGCAGAAAGTTAAAAAAAAAAAAAAAAAAAGAAAGAAAAGCACAAAGGAGTTGGCCATGTAACTGACTTTTTGGCCTTCAAAATTCTTTTCCATGTTTAGGGGAATTCATACCAGTGAAAAATTAATAACATGAATGAATAATCACTTTAAAACCACAATAATTCATACATTTATTAATGCAATGAAACTGCACAAACCTGTGTTTGTATTCTGTTCTGGTACTTTTCATTTTCTTCCAGCATGTCAATTAAATCCAGAAATTTCTTGTCCTCATAGTCAAACCGATCCCCAAATACAATGGAGCAGATGATGTTGGAAACAGCATGTATTAAAGACACAGTAGGATTGAAAGGTTTCTCTGCAACATAAGAAAAAATCACTTGCTTTCAGTATTTCAGTCATGATCTCCTTCCCTGACACCTATGGGGAAGTTTTGCATTCACTTGAGACCCAGATTTGTGCAGTCCTTTAAGAAGGTAGTGAGAGGCTTAGCCAATTGGTTCTTCTCTATTTGTAAATAACTGATATCCTATCTGAATTGTTTAAGTCCCTGTCCCAGAGATGGAGGATTTCAGTGGTGCATCAGCAATGCAGTGTTATTGACAGGAAAAGAGCAATGCAGGTGAGCATTTTTCTCTCAGATTGATAGCAGGGATATTTATGTGTGAATCCAGACTGAATTTTCTAGTGGCTCATGGAGAGCAGTGGTACTTTGGCATCTTATTGGGTCTGTCAGCATTTTTTCCTCCTTGTGGAACATCACACATGAAGGCTGTCTATTGAAAGGAAGCTTAGTGTCCAGGGTATTACCACTCTCAGGGGAGGTTCTTAAAAGAAATAGTATTTACATCCTACCAGAAATGCATGTATAGGTTAAAAAAGCAGAAATGGAGCTGTATGCTCACTTCCTGGGTAAAAATTTTGATGAAGCGGTGGCACAACACTCACTATCTCATTGCAGATATGCAACATTTCCCAGCAACTGCATGCCAATGTCCTACCATGTGTGTTCCTGATCCTCTCCACCAGAAAACGAGCTTCCTCCTGGATTCGCTCCTCAATGCCCTTCTTCCCCATTCCAAAATCACGCAGGGTGGTGAGGGTAAATCGTCGTATCTGCCTCCAGGTCTCCCCATTGCTGGTCAAAATGCCTGTCATGAAAAGGAAAAACAGACTCCATGAGGAAACAGATTTTCACCCTCCCGCTAGTCCCCCACATAGGTGTCTAACACAATTGCTATATGCCCCACACCCTAACATTCCGGCAGTTCTGGAGGTGACAAATTGACCAATCTGACCAAGGCACCATTGTTTATTTCCAGAATAGGAGAAATGACACTGGGCTGTCAATAAAAAGGCAGCACTGGTACTAAAGTCAACTTGGCCACAAGTAGATGGCTAAGATGAATTCCCAAATGCTTTATGCATTGTACCATCACCGAATACATTGAGGAAGTAAAAAATAATAGCATGGAATAACCATTTGCCTGGATAAACAGTCTAGTGGAGACTGTTGTGGTGAAGGAGCCCAGGGCCTCATGTTAGTATGACCCTTAACCAGTGTTAAGGCCTTTATTTGCTTGTCAGTGTTGTACTCTGGAATTTCCATTTGATGGCACCTGTGCTGTAGGGCCTTGGGCAGTATTTTCAGAAATGGAAGAATAACAGCAATATCTTAGCGGCACCTTTTGTCAACCAAATTTTAGCCAGAATTTGAAGGTGCTGAAAATAGAAAGGAACTCCCTGAAGCCAGCCTAGGACCTTAAACAGTTCTCCACCTACTGCTAGGTCCAAGGACTGAGTTGGGCTTTTAATACTTTATTCCTCATTTTTATATGTAAACATTGTGCTTGAAGTCCACCAGTCGCTCCTCCACTGCCCTTACAGGTGCATTCCTGTACCAAGGACAAGATCAGTTCTGTATGGCAATATTACCAGGAAGTACCTATGCCTTTGAAAACTTTCTCTAAAAGTGGCAGATTGCCTCTCCCACTGAAGGCGTCTCCATTATCAATCAGGGCTTCTTTCACAACATCGTAGCCATAGAGCACCACAACCTTTTTGGGGCCTAGATGTACTGTGAAGATAGGGCCGTACTTTTTGCTGAGCTGTAGGAAGGAAGAACACAAGGAACAACACATCTGGATGTTAATCATGGGAAAAAGAAATTTGCAGCTTCATATGAAGGTTCTTTTCTTTTTTTTTTTTTTTTTTTTTTTTTCAGAAAGTATTTGCAGATTGTGTACCACAGTGGCAGACAAAAGGTCTCTTCCCTTTTGCACCAATCCCTAGAGCATTGTAACTTCATCCTGGTGGGAGGCACACTGTCACTCACACTGCAGAAGACTGGAGCACGCTTTGGTTCAGCAGAACTTCACCTTAGTAAGTGCTAATGGTGTGTGATACAAGAACTGGGAAACACACTGACTCAAGCACAAGTAGTCCACAAGGATTAAATGTGCCAGGCACACACCTCAGAGCCTTCCACATGTACTATGATTTGAGGAACTATTTTGCTGTTAATACTTTGCAACATGGGGCAGGTAAACAGAGGCTGAAAAGAAGAAAGAGAAGGAGGTTGTTGGCAGTGACACTGAAAAATCTACTATTGCATGAACCAGTGGCCTGATGTCTCACAATCAGGAAAATGCTACACGGCCACGGTGTTTTATTCTATTGTTGCATTTGCTGGGACTGGGTGTGTGCCCAGAACTTCCCAACAGGCCTGCTTTCTCAGTGTGACTGGGAACTGCCTACAGAAGGTCCTCAGGTGGAGAATAAGAGCCCTGCTCAGAGTGTCTGGAAACCATGTAATTCCTCATTCTTTTGCATCCATTACCACCATCCCATCACAGTACCCTCAGGATCAGGCTCCACAGCCAAACTTACTCCACCTAATCTCATGCAGGCACTGCAGCACAGGCGTTTGTTTTTTTTTTTGACAGATGCATGGCAGTATCCATGGGAGGGAGCAGTCGGCGCCATTCACCTTCAAACTCGTCTGTTTGGCCCTTGTACTCACAAATTCTCCTCCCAATAGATTGTACTGACATGCCAGGGAGCTGGTGGCCCTGCATGTGGCAGGGGGTTTGGAGATTCAGGATCCTGGAGGTCCCTTCCAACCTGGGCCATTCTGTGATTCTGTGATTCTGACAGCTGGTCAAACAATATTGGCATTATCTTGTGAATTAAGATGAGTGGAGATAACACAGGAAAGAAAGAGACATTCTTACCTCCTTGAAGCTTTCCATCAAGTCCCTTGGGTTCAGCTGAAAAATATTTCCAATTATGGGGATTGGTGTGGGACCAGGAGGCTCCTTCGCTCTTTGTGATGAACTTCTCCATGCAGCAATGAGAAGGCATGAGATGCAGGCCAGCAAGAGGATTGTTGGCCATCCCAAGAACTCCATGGCGGGCTGAGGAAGGGATGCAAATTGTCAGGTGAGTTTGAACTGGGACCTGCAAACTGGAGGTTATTTATAAGCTGTAGGAGAAAAGCACGTGGATTACATCAGCCAATATCACGTCCCTGTTCCTGCTGAGGCAGCAGATTACTTATTAATCTGCTCAAGATTAGAATGAGCAAATTAGGGATGAACACCTTTGGGTTATCATCCATGTGGTACCAATAACAGTCTAATGCTGCCAAATGATCTCAAAATGCAGAAATACTAAAGCCCATCTGCGGAATGTATGCTTGCTGTTGTCCTTATGCCTAGGGTGATTTCTGGCTGCTTCTCCAACATGTGTGCGGAGTGGAGGGAGCTGTGGATGAAATAGGGGCATCTTCACAAGTGTTTTATAGGTATTTCACCTTCACTTCTTGAACGGAGTGAGAACATTGGTCTGAGGTCACGCATGCAGATTTCCAGGGAAAAAAACTGCATTTTTCCTAATCTCTTTTATACAGTCCACAGTATCCATAGCAATTGCTGGAAGATTTGAAAAGTTATCCACAAAGCACAGAGCCCTGTGGCAGCCTGTGCTCTCCTTCGACGTGTGATGTTTCAAGAAACTTTCTGAATATCCAGAGAAGGTGTGAAGATCCATGAAAGTTAATGGCATTCTGATCAGGGAGTAACAGACTGAATGGTTTTATTAGTAGTAGTTATTTAATAGAACACAAAAGCATAGGTGATGTACTACACTTCTGACTACTCTTCCTCACACGTAACATAGTATCCAGATCTAGTTTCTGGGATACAAATTCTGAGACAAGACCATGAAAATTTCAGCATTCAATGATTTACAAAACATGCATACTTGTAACATGCTATGCTGGTAGGGCTCAAGATAAGATAAAGACCTTCTTGTTATCTTTCAGGTGATTGCAGAAATGCCATTTGACCAGCCAGCACAAAAGATTTGATTAAATATTTGTGTTTGAACTCACAGGACCCAAAACACAACTCAGTTGACTCAGGACCAAGCCAGTGACGTGAGTTCTGCTCTTCAGTCAATTGGAATGTGGAGCACACTGTTACACCCTGGCTTGATCTTGTAAAGTGCAAGGAAGTTAATGTAGTATCAGCCTTGGTGCGGCTTGTGCAGTGACTCTAGCAGTAAGCCACTGTGTTGTTGTTCCTGTTGATGATCATCTTTGAATAGAGGTTTGCTTCAAAGTATAGTCAACATGAAATGAGAAGAGGCCCTTCCCCAAGCCAGGCAGCAAGTCAGGAACTGGGACACTAAGTTGACAAGTGTGCGTGCTTTGCCAACTGTGCATACGTTCAAGAGAAATGATGATGTGCAAGTTCACCAAGTGACAATATAAAACCTCAGAAAGGCCCTGTGCAGCTGATTGGAACCAGGTGAACAACACAAATTCTGTCATACAGGAGATTAATCAATTCTACTCATTTGTGCCACTGAATGTCTCCCCTGCTACAACCACAGATGTCCTGCTCAAACTGTACCTCCTCCATTAAATCTGTTCCAAATTTTCTGTAAGTGATTGTGTTCAGGCCTTGAAGTTCAGGCCTGCTGGAAGAGGCTCAGAAGCAACTCTCTCTTTTCCTCTTTCAGAATTTGCAGGAAATCAGTGAGTTTAAATTACAGTCCCAAAAGATTAGAGCTTGAGAAGCCTTCTGATGGAAACCACTTCGGCTTGGCTCAAAGCTGTGCATGCAGCCATTATTTTTTAATAGTTAATACAAGATGAATGTATGTGCTTAACTAACATGGGAGGTGGAGATATTGGTATCACGTCCAGGAAACAAAGCAACGGATACTAAATCTGGTGATAAGCATTTGCTGACAGTCAGTGATTTCTGTCTTAATACGCAGAGCCTTTATTAAGGCTGAAATAACCTGAGCTTTGAGATGACATCAGTAGGGAATTTAGGAAAGCTGTCTCAAGCACAGTTGTTTGATAGGCCCAACACTGAAAAAGGTGGAAGCCTCCACCCTCTAATGCAGGGTCTTTGTGTTTGTTAATCTCAGGTATCTGAGTATGCACTGTCATGGAGAAGTGAAGGCCAAACGGCAGTAGGGAACCAAGGTTCCTGCAGTGAACAAGTTACGTTTGAAGAAATCAGGTAAGTCCAGTGCAGACCTCATGCCTAGGTTTTGACAACTTAATTTCAGCTACTTGGATACCCATTCTCAATGTTTACTACATAGGATGCTGCTGTCTGTATTCCTTGCAGCGAGACAAATCCAGCTCCAGCTCCAGCTCAATCCATTTCTTGGTGTATGGGACCTGCTGAATCACAGCCTGAACCTCTGATTGACCTCCTGAGGCGAGCACTGAGTCAGCCCTGGGAGCACAGGTGAAGGCAGTTCAGCTGTGTGACTGGAAGGGTTGGAGCCTGGCTGCACCTCACCTAGACCCCATTTAAGGCCGACAGCCCCTGGGGAGGGATCTCTTTCTGGAGATTGCTCCCTTTGGCATTTTTTTCTGTAAGCCAAGGACATGGCTGAGTTTTTTTTGTTTTTTTTTGTTATTATTGTTATTATCTGTTTCCACCATGGTAATCCTTCTAGTTACACAGCCTGTGAAGTACCGGCCTCTCCATGCTGCTCTGCTATTTGTGTGTTTGTTGATTGTGCACTTTACACTTGGATGGGAATGGTGGCTTCAAGGTTAGGGTGTTGTTCCTCTCTTTTTCTGGAAGGAGTTAAACTGTGTTTCTTTCAGATCTCAGATCTCTCCTCTTCCTCGCCTTAGAAGGAAGTGTCTACAGCAGTGACTGTTAGTGCCTTTGCTTTCCTTAATGCCTCTCTTGTTGTAGCAGAGCCTACAGTTTTGTTTTTTGCTGCTGCCTCTGCATTCATTATGCTCAAGTGCCCAACTTGGGAGTGTCTCAGTCATGCTGGAACACATCTGCCGTTTACTGATTAATGTCATATTAACTTAGAATGGTGGCTCAGGCAAGTGCTGCTGCCCTGCTAGGGGAAACAGCTCAAGTGGCTTTTTTATTTATTTCCTGGGGTGTTTCATAGACAAGAAACTCAGGGACCTCTTTAGTGGGCCTGAACCCTGCTGGTTCTGTCCTCTGTTACCACTTGGCCAACTGGCTGACACTTCCACAGGTGCTTTCCAGCTCCCTAGCAACTCTTTATACTTCCAGACGTTCTTAAGTCCTTGGAATTAATAGCAACAGGGCAAAGAATGAATTAATCAAGGTTAAAGCCTCTGTTTGTGTTGCTGAGTGACAAGACTTTGTGTCAAATCTGCCATGGGAAGTCAAGTAGCCCGGCCTCAGTTCTGCAAATAAGATACGATTTTCGGTGTACTGGCCCACCAGAAGTAAGAGCCTTGACAGCACTGAGCGTGAGCAGGCACACAGAAAGAGCAGTATGGCTGCATGGAGAGAGAGACTTTTATTGCCTGTTCCTTTCTAAGTAATGTTGTCCAGTTTAGCAGGTGACAAAACATCTGACCCTTAATCTCTCAGGAAGTGCTAATTCCGCTTTGTGTTCCATCAGGTGAATTCAGTGGAAATGCAAGCAGCCATTGGTTGCACTTGCACTGCTGCTTGTACCACGGCACAGTGAGACGCCAGGTGAGACTGGTAGGGCACGGCTTTGGTGCTTCTCTGTATGATGGTGGAGTCTTTGGGAGCTACAGCTTCTTTTTTTTTTTTTTCTCGTCCTTTTGCTGCTTGGCACAGGCTGCCTTCTTGTCTGTTCAGCATGGAGGAAAGTGTCTGGAACAGGCAGGTTGCCTCCCAAGCCACTTAGCCATGGCAAAGTTAAAGGAAGGAGCTTTCCCTTTTTTTTTTTTTTTTTTGTCTTTCTGAAAAGGCGACTTCTAACACTTGGTCCAGGTTACAAATTCTAACAAGATAGATGATATTTTTCATGTATTTTCTTTATTTGTTTGTCTGTCAATCTGTGATGTATATTTTCTTTGAGCTTTTGTTGCACCAAACAAATAACTCGTGGTATTTCAAGGCTATTAACACAGCGAAAGAAATGAACGTTTGGCTGCTTACCTGCCCATTCATTAATGCTCCTGTGGTGACATTTCAACTGCTGTATTATTCCACATAGCTCAGACTCAGCTCTGTCACTGCAATTACAGTAAGCTACACTGCAGAGAATGTGATCAATCTGGGAAATGCCTGTCCTACATTTCTTTGTTAGCTCATAGAAAGCCTTTACCTAAAGCTCGTCAAGTTTCCTCAGTGATTCTTACATACTTCAAAAAAGTAATGGGAAGATTCAAGCTGCCTTCATGGAGATCCCAGCATTATTTCACGCTCTTTTCTCTCAATGAGCAGTGCTTAATTGCTCTTTTAATTCTGACAGGCCCAGTAAGTGCAGTCCAGCCAGTTCCCACGTGCTTAGTGAGACCGGAGGTTTTCTAGATGGTGTCTCAAAGCCAGAATGCATTTCTTCTAAATGAGTGAAAAGAAATAGTCAAGGTATGTACCTATTTTGGACAGCGTGTGGGAGTCTAAGCTTTGTGGAGGATTGTTTTCTGCTGGAGCATGTCCTTCCAGGATCACATAGAAAAGCATAAATCTTGTGTCTGTAAAGAATTTAGGAAGTTATCTGATTGTCTCAGTCACATCAGGGTGGGCAATGACTGTTGTCCAAGGAGAGTTCTGATGTTGGAGGTGGCTTGACAACTGTCTTCACTTGTCTAACGTGGAATAAATGAGATCTCATAAGGTCGAGGTGCGTTTGTCAATGAGGTGAATATGGGAGAAGTGTCAACATCCTTGTGATCTACAACGGGCTTCAGAGTAAAGTTCTGCAGGATGGATGTTAAAAATAAGAATATCTCCATGCGGGCCAGACCTTCTCCTGCACAGATGCGTTTTCCTGCAAGGAAAGAATGAGGAGAACAGGAGATGATGGTAGAGTACTTTTGCTGGTAACTTATTTTAACCCCTCTGCCGTGAGAGTTCTGACGTCTCAGAGTGGGCATGCAGCACTGCATCCTTCTGGGGAAGTGAGTTGAATTAAACTGAGGTCTCAGTGTTCAGAACAGTGTGAGAGTACTGGGTGGGCCAATGCAATTTGAAGGTTTCAGTTTCTCGTGTTGTGTTGCTGCTTTATGGCTAGCTAGGAGAGAGAAGTGGCACGGCTACAAATCCCACTTCATGCATCTTTTCTTGGAGGATGCATCAGAGGAGCTCTGGTACTTGTTAAGAAAAGGAGGTAAACTGAAACTGTAGTATATGGGGTAGAGCTTAGCTGCCCAGAAGTTAGCAGCAGATCTGCAGACATCACTGTTCAGGCAGGGATGACAGAGCCACTGAAATGTCTGAAGAGGTTCTGGGAGAGGATAGTCTAGGTCCTGACGTAGAAAGAGCTCTTTACCTGTGGAAAATGGCAAGAAGTAGTCACTCTTTCTGAAGGTACCATCTGCATTCAGGAAATGTTCCGGGTCAAATTTTTCTGGATTAGGAAATTCCTTGGAGTCGTGCAGGATGGGAGACAGCAAAGGGAATATCATGGTGTCCTGAATAAGCATAGAGAGGAGAAAGTTAAGTGGAGACATGCCAAAGTGAAGCCCCATGGATCAGTTCCCACAGCTGAATACATGAAAAGCCCTGCTTTGGTGACTGCTGTGTGATCCCAGTAAGCTTCACTGTCTGTCAGAATTAAGTGTTGAAATCCCATTAGAAAAGCTGCTGTAAATGCAGAAATTGCCAGCGGTGGAGTCCTGGGGACATGTAGGAAGCTTTTTTTCACAGCAGCCATTCATATCTGGGAGCCAGCTAGCTACCTTTCCTCATAGTTGCAGTTCATAGAGTAACAGCAGTATAACTGTTTGTATTGGAAACAAATAGTACGTACAGACTGGCTCATAAAAGGAAGGCTACAACATTGTATAACTCAGTGCATAGCATCACCAGAGAAGGACAACTCCCTCTCAGAAATCAAATAATTCTGATTCTGTATTGCTCTCCAGTGTGTATGTAATTTAAGTAAAGCATAATTAATATAGCACAGCAGGGGATTATGGATGTTCCCAGCATCAGACCTTGGGTATGAAATAGTCTCTGAGCTTGGTGTCCTTGGTCACAGCATGTGGAACGTTGAGGGGAAGGAAATCAATGAATCTCTGGATTTCATGGACCACAGCATCTGTGTATGGCATCTGGCTCCTGTCTGCCATGCAGGGGCTTCGGTCTCGGCCCACCACACGGTCAATCTCCTTGTGAATTTTCTCTGTTGGGGAATAAGTAAATTGAATGGATGTTTCCCAAAGCCTTTCCTCACAGTTGCAGCAAGGACAAGAACACAGGAACATACTTGGTACTGATGGCTCTCTGCTGGAAGTAAACCTAGGACTGATGGACATCTCTGCTATTAGGGACTGTTGCCACCAGTGGTAGTGACAAAAACTGTCTGCTTTGAACCCATGGCCTATGATATATCTTCAAGTAAATATTCCCTTTCCTCTTACCTTCAATCTCTGGGTATTTCTGGAGAATCAGGAGTCCGAATCTCAGTGTGGTGCTGGTTGTCCCAGTTCCCGCAAGGAACAAGTCAAGTGTGGTCCTGGTCAAGGACTCAACAGTGAAAATAGAGTTCCCTTTCTCCTGGAGGGAAATTTGGCAGGATTCTTGGAGTGAAAACAGTAAGAAGCTTTTCTACAAAGGACACCTTGTGCCTATGCCGTATGCTTTTAGACTCACTTGATGTCTTTTCAAAAATACAACCCTGCCCAGGACATCAGGATAACAGTTCTTATATGACACCTGAGATAACATGGGAAGTGTGTGGAATTACCTCGGTGAGGTTGGTCTACAGCTTTCCCAGCCTTGGCTAGTGCTGTATGCCACTGTTAGCACTGTGCTTACAAATCTTTCAAAGGGAAATGGAGGGGAGAGAATGAAGGTGCCAAGAAAAGAAAATTTCCCTCTGTATTTGCCAAAGCCCAGAGTGCTGCTACAACTGGGAGGCAATGCAAGGATTCAAATGGTGGTTTTCCCATCATCCAAAGAGCTCTCACTCGCTCACTCTTACATTACCTGTTGCATTTTGTTGATAAAAGCATCAATAAAATCTCGAGGGCAGCTGGGATCAAAAGATTCCTGGTGTGCTTTTACGATTTCAGAAATGAAGTCATCAACGTTATCAATGTTTTTTATTAGTTTTTGATGTGGCCCAGGTAAAAAATCTAAGGTGGTTGGGAAGAAATTGTAGAGCTGCAATGATAAAAGGAGGAAATGCGTATTTTGGTTGATGTGCTTGCAGTCATTTTTTCCCCTAACTGTCACTATGAGAAGCAGTAGACTCTTCTGAATCATGGTTTCACTATACTCAAGGAGTGAATTTACTTGAACTGCTTTAGCAGTTCTGTTCTGCTCTGGAAGTACAATGAGATTTCCATAAAATGAAATAGCATGCCAATGATAAATGAGTAACACAAATGAATATAACACTAATAACCTAAACCATTAATTCATTTATTAATTAAATGAAATTGCACAAACCTGTGTTTGTATTTTGTTCTGGTACTTGTTGTTTCCTTCCAGCATTTCAATTAGATTGAGAAACTTCTTGTCCTCATAGTCAAACCGATCCCCAAATCGAGCAATGGAGCAGATGGAGCAGATGATGTTGGAAACAGCATGGATTAAGAATTTACCAGGGTTGAAAGGTTTCTCTGCAACAGCAACAACAGAAAGGTAACTTGCTTTCAGTACTTTAGTCATCATGTCCTCCCCTTATAGCTCCAAGGAAGTTTTGCATTCACTTGAGTCCCAGATTTCTGCAGTCTTTAAAGAAGATAATGAGAGATTTATCCAATTTTATACTATACTTTATACTATACTTTAACTTGCGTTAAAGTCTCCTGCGAGCCTGCGGAATTTCCAATGCCGTAATGAGGTAATTACGGGTTGGCCGTGGAAGACCGTGGTGTTGCGGTATTCGCCTAAGGGCGTGCCTGCAGCAGCTGGCTGCTGTGGAAGTTCGAGGGTGGGGATAGCCTGTGGTTGGTGGCAGGTTGCTCTCGAATCGGGACATCAGTGCCGTGCTGGTGATGGATCAAGTTATTAAGTTGGTCCTTCAGTTCTGTAAGGACTATCACAGCAGGAATGCCCCTTCTAAGAAGGACATTTCAGTTGTACTTATTCACCTGGAAAAGGAGTGGAATCTTCCCTCCTCTCAGGACATTTTAGATCCTGATAAATGGGATCAGTTTACATCCACGCTTGCGCAGCGTGCGATAGAGGAGCAAAAAGCAGCGGAGCTAAAAATCTGGGGGTTAATTCTTGGGGCTCTTAAAGCCGCTAGAGAAGAAGATAGAATTCCTGAGGCTGCGCGCATTATGATGGGTTTGGAATTTACTAATGCCATGAGAAGTGGTGCGGAAAGCGTACTTTCTTGCAGGTCCCCTGAGGAAGAGAAAGCCACAAATATGCCCTCAACTATGGCGACTAACATCTCGTCCGCACCATCTGCACCCCCCTTCGCTCCCCCCTCGGCTTCAGCTTCGCATAAACAAGTAGAAGAAGACTGCGCTAAACTGTCTGCACTTTTATCATGCAACACCGGCCAAGTGCAGGAATCCAAGGTCGTTGAAACTCCCCAGCCGTATCCACGACAACCGCTGTATCCTTCTCGTTGTAATCTAATACCACCTGCGGGGGCAGGGAAAGAAGTGAGCTGGGATGGGACACTTGCTGTCTCCTCTGAGGAGGTGGAATGCAGTAGCACCCATGGGGGTGGGGACTGCGGGCAAGGCTCGGGTATGGATTGGTCAAAAGTTAGAGAGGCGGTAGAAGAAAAAACAGCAGATAGAAAGGGAAGCGATGTAACTTACAGGCGCTCGGATGATAACGTCCGGCCAGCACTGTCCACCCTGATCGCGCCTGAAGGAGTAGGTGGCGTGTGGGCAGCGCTGTCGGCTCAGGTTGCACCCGTAGGAGAAAGACAAAATGACGAGAGTCTCCGGACCCACTCCCTACCACAGCATTCAGACCCACTGATTCGACCCACACATCCTTTTACAAGATTGAGTGCGCATGCAACCAATCAGAAGTCTCTACAACAGTCAGTGCATGATCGAAGGGAGATGGGTCTGAGGGGAGGGGTGCGGAGCCCGCAGCTTCCAGCTGTGACTGAAAAGGATAGTGAAAGGAGAGAGGTGAATTTGCATTTGGAAGTTAAGAGAGATGCACTAACAGATTGTGGGAAGTTTAGATCTAGCCTGATAGAGGAAGCAAGAGTACTAGAGATCTTCCTGATAGTAGGGAACGATAACAGAGGCCCAGAAGGGGTACCCCTCAATCCGAAAGACATCACACACCTGATAGATTGTGCAGAGAAACAGGGATTGAAATCACTCCTTGCTCTAAATGCATTAGAAGTCCTGACAGCATCAGGTCTTCTCTTTCCTCATGATTCAACAAATCTGATGTGCATGGTTTTTAAGCCAGTGCAGTATACATTGTGGGCATCAGAATGGGTTCCCTTCAGAGACAGGTGGCCAGATTGAGGCCTAAGAGAACAAGCAACAAGGATTTGCTTGTGAGAGCAATGCTCTCAAGGCTTGAGACATCTGCCTTGAACCTGAATAAAATGTTTGTCATTTGGAGGTACATTCCAACAGGTACCTGAGGCAAAGTTGGCATATATTGGGAAAATAACCTGGTTATGTTTGTATAAGGATCCTTTGTAATTTCATACTCATAGATAGTGCCACTAGAGCTATCAGCAATCACTCTAATCAGTAATCTCTAATCTCTCTGTCTATGATTTTACCAGTACTGTAGGATGTGGCTTTAATTGTTTAGCGTTGGTGACATCACATCAATTATTGCAGGCCCACGGTCTATACAGATCACAGCTCTAGTCGACTCAGGAGCTGATGTTACTATAATATCAAATAAAGATTGGCCTATTATTTGGCCGTTGGGATCAACCCAAGTGATCAAAGGAATAGGGGGAGCCATACCAACAGGAAAGTCAGGAGGAGAAATAGAGATCATAGCAGCCAATCGGGATGGTTCATTAGAAAAACCTGTCTTGCTCATCCCGCTTATAGCTGATGTCCCAGGAACACTTTTGGGCAGAGACTTTTTGACAAAACTGGGAGTACGTATCACAAATTTATGGTAAGGGCCACTGTCTACCAATTATCTGTTGCTTATGCCATTCCCTTGCGCTGGAAACGGGACGTTCATCCCGTTTGGGTAGATCAGTGGCCCCTTTCGGATAAAAAGCTTACGGCGCTTAGACAACTAGTTACTAGAGAACTCCAGTTAGGACATATTGAACCCTCACTTAGCCAGTGGCTATACTACATGTCCGCAGTCATTCAGAGGTTCCAGGGTTTTTTACAATGGGTAATGCAGTTGCTGACAAGGTTGCGGGCACAGCATGCTTCACTGTCAGAAGTGTGCATGATCTTCATGTGTTCTATTCCCTTGCCAACAGCTCGTAATGTAGTTCAGTCATGTCCATATTGCAACTCTGCCCCAACTATTGGTGCGGGTGTTAACCCCCGTGGCTTAAAGCCATTACAGATCTGGCAGACAGACTTCACATGGGAACCCCGTATGGCCCCTCGTCCATGGCTCGCCGTTACTGTAGATACAGCTTCTTCTATGATATCAGTTACTCAACATACAAAGTGCAGTTCGACTGCAGCACAGAGTCATTGGGCCACTGCAATAGCCGCAATGGGGTTGCCCAGCCAGATAAAAACAGATAATGGGTCTTGCTTCATCTCAAAGTCGACCCAGGAATGGCTAACAGCTTGGGGGATATCTCATTCCACAGGAATCCCTGGCAACTCTCAGGGACAAGCAATTGTAGAACGTGCCAGTCGCCTCCTCAAGAAAAAGTAACACGTCCTGGGTGAGGGAGAAGGGTATCAGAGTGCAATTCCGGTTAAAAGACAAGCAGAGATTCTATCTAAAGCCATTTAGTCATTGAATCACTTTGAACGTGGAGATTGCAGTAGAAGCCCTGTACAGAAACATTGGCAGCCCAAAGTTTTGAGTGAAGGGCCTCCAGTAAAAATAAAAGCAGATAGTGGAGAATGGTAGGCGGGCTGGATGATTCTGGTATGGGGAAGAGGCTATGCAGCAGTAAAACACTGCGAGACGGGAAAAATAGTATGGATACCATCACGAAAAATTAGGCCAGACATCAGCAAGGAACTAACTGGAACATAAGTCTTCCCATTTACAGCATTGATTCCTGGGAAGGCCCAGACAACAGACAAGATCGCGGAAAGAACAAGAGGAGTCGCTCCTGAACAGCTTACCCATAAAAGAAAGGTGTTCGTGCTAATGAGGTACCAACTGCTAAAACACATCAGAGGCAGTGGACAGAAAGCCTTCATTGCTGTTCACCACGACACAAGAGAGACAGACATCACGTCTTAGAAAGAGCAAAGAAGGATGGAGAACACCACTGATGGGAAGTGCTTCCTGGATGGTCCATCAATGCGACGGGAATGTTTAACTCTGTTTAATTCTATTCTATATTCAATTATAGTTGCATTAGGTCTAACATTAATACGCTTAGTGCTTATAGTCATATTATACATATAGGCATATAGGTATATAAGTATATAGTCATATTAGGTATATAGGTATATAACACATATATTAGTGTATGCTGAGACAAATGACTTGTATGGCAAATAATAAGACGAACAAATCAGCATCATCTAAGAATGCAATATATAGTTTTATGTAGAACTCACGTTTAAGACATTAGGATTATTAAGTTAATAGGTTGTCATTAGGTTAATAGGTTATAGGGTTATTAGGGTAGGATTATTCTGCGAATCGGGATGCAACGGGGCAAGGCTTAACCGAGAGGACAATGGCATGTATAGGCGCAATGCGGGGATTTCGGGGTGTACGCGGTTAGGGTCCTCTCGAGTTGTAGTAGACTTTCTTGAGCTTGGAGAGGGGGAGATGTTGTCAGCAACTGCGAGACCCCCCCACGGGATGTGACGCGATAGGCCCTCTCCCTGCTCTATGATTGATGTGTGGCACGTGCCCTTAGGGGCGTAGATGAAGCACATAGGTTATATAAGCTAGAGTTCACGTGTAATAAACGCCATTTTGCTGTTCATCATATTGGTGTGTACGTGCAGTCATTTGGTCCTGGCCTGGTTTTAGGTCAGTCCCGTAGGAGGCAATGCAACAGGGGCATATTTGCCAGAGAGGTGACTATGGGAGAAATGTCAACATCTTTGCGATCTACAACGGGCTTCAGAGTAAAGTTCTGCAGGATGGATGTTAAAAATAAGAATATCTCCATCCGGGCCAGACCTTCTCCTGCACAGATGCGTTTTCCTGCAAGGAAAGAATGAGGAGAACAGGAGATGATGGTAGAGTACTTTTGCTGGTAACTTATTTTAACCCCTCTGCCGTGAGAGTTCCGACGTCTCAGAGTGGGCATGCAGCACTGCATCCTTCTGGGGAAGTGAATTGAATTAAACTGAGGTCTCAGTGTTCAGAACAGTGTGAGAGTACTGGGTGGGCCAATGCAATTTGAAGGTTTCAGTTTCTCGTGTTGTGTTGCTGCTTTATGGCTAGCTAGGAGAGAGAAGTGGCATGGCTACAAGTCCCACTTCATTCATCTTTTCTTGGAGGATGCATCAGAGGAGCTCTGGTACTTGTTAAGAAAAGGAGGTAAACTGAAACTGTAGTATATGGGGTAGAGCTTAGCTGCCCAGAAGTGAGCAGCAGATCTGCAGACATCACTGTTCAGACAGGGAAGACAGAGCCACTGAAATGTCTGAAGAGGTTCTGGGAGAGGATAGTCTAGGTCCTGACGTAGAAAGAGCTCTTTACCTGTGGAAAATGGCAAAAAGTAGTCACTCTTTCTGAAGGTACCATCTGCATTCAGGAAATGTTCCGGGTCAAATTTTTCTGGATTAGGAAATTCCTTGGAGTCTTGCAGGATGGGAGACAGCAAAGGGAATATCATGGTGTCCTGAATAAGCATAGAGAGGAGAAAGTTAAGTGGAGACATGCCAAAGTGAAGCCCCATGGATCAGTTCCCAGGGCTGAATACATGAAAAGCCCTGCTTTGTGACTGCTGTGTGATCCCAGTAAGCTTCACTGTCTGCCAGAATTAAGTGTTGAAATCCCATGAGAAAAGCTGGTGTAAATGCAGAAAAGTGCCAGCAGTCGAGTCTCGGGGGACATCTAGAAAGCTTTTTTTCACAGCAGCCATTCATATCTTGGAGCCAGCTAACTACCTTTCCTCACAGTTGCAGTTCATAGAGTAATAACTGTTTGTATTGGAAACAAAACGTAGGAAAAGACTGGTTCATGAAAGGAAGGCTACAACATTGTACAACTCAGTGCATAGCATCACCAGAGAAGGACAACTCCCTCTCAGAAATCAAATGATGCTGTTTCTGTATTGCTTTCCAGTGTGTATGTAATTTAAGTAAAGCATAATTAATACAGCACAGCAGGGGATTATGGATGTTCCCAGCAACAGACCTTGGGTATGAAATAGTCTCTGAGCTTGATGTCCTTGGTCACAGCATGTGGAACGTTGAGGGGAAGGAAATCAATGAATCTCTGGATTTCATGGACCACAGCATCTGTGTATGGCATCTGGCTCCTGTCTGCCATGCAGGGCCTTCGGTCTTGGCCCACCACACGGTCAATCTCCTTGTGAATTTTCTCTGTTGGGGAATAAGTAAATTGAATGGATGTTTCCCAAAGCCTTTCCTCACAGTTGCAGCAAGGCTTGCTTTTCCCCCTCCCAAGAGCACAGGAACATACTTGGTACTGATGGCTCTCTGCTGGAAGTAAAGCTAAGACTGATGGACATCTCTGCTATTAGGGACTGTTGTCACCAGTGGAAGTGACACAAACTGTCTGCTTTGAACCCATGGCCTATGATATATCTTCAAGTAAATATTCCCTTTCCTCTTACCTTCAATCTCTGGGTATTTCTGGAGAATCAGGAGTCCGTATCTCAGTGTGGTGCTGGTTGTCCCAGTTCCCACAAGGAACAAGTCAAGTGTTGTAGAGCTGCAATGATAAAAGGAGGAAATGTGTATTTTGGTTGAAGTGCTTGCAGTCATTTTTTCCCCTAACTGTCACTATGAGAAGCAGTAGACTCTTCTGAATCATGGTTTCACTATACTCAAGGAGTGAATTTACTTGAACTGCTTTAGCAGTTCTGTTCTGCTCTGGAAGTACAATGAGATTTCCATAAAATGAAATAGCATGCCAATGATAAATGAGTAACACAAATGAATATAACACTAATAACCTAAACCATTAATTCATTTATTAATTAAATGAAATTGCACAAACCTGTGTTTGTATTTTGTTCTGGTACTTGTTGTTTCCTTCCAGCATTTCAATTAGATTGAGAAACTTCTTGTCCTCATAGTCAAACCGATCCCCAAATCGAGCAATGGAGCAGATGGAGCAGATGATGTTGGAAACAGCATGGATTAAGAATTTACCAGGGTTGAAAGGTTTCTCTGCAACAGCAACAACAGAAAGGTAACTTGCTTTCAGTACTTCAGTCATCATGTCCTCCCCTTATAGCTCCAAGGAAGTTTTGCATTCACTTGAGTCCCAGATTTCTGCAGTCTTTAAAGAAGATAATGAGAGATTTATCCAATTGGATATTCTCTGCTTGTAAATAACTGATTTTCCTGTCTGTAATCTTTCAGTCCCTGTTTTGCCCTGTTCTTTCTACAGCAAGTCTGAGTGATTTGTTTCCCCTTCATCTGACACAGGTCTTGCAGCAGGACAGACTGTTTATTAGAGACTGCCTGCCAAAGAAACTTCAGATACCTGTGATCAAAAGTAGAGTTTTGACAGCATGGCTACAGAATATTCTAAGGAAATAACTATGATGGAAGCGTGAGGAAAAGTGAGATTAGATCCATGACAGACAGGAAAGTTGAACCTGGAGACTGCAGTAAGGTATATCTCAAGTATGGAAGATAAGAATCATCAAGATGGGAAGGTATGAAATCCTGAAGGGAAAAAAAGCGACACCAGTTAATGGTAATGTTATGGATCAGCCTCTTCCATGCAGCTCTGGAGCCAGCCCTTCTGTGCCTTGCCCATGACTCCTTGTTGGCTGTACAGTGAGGCACATACAGTGCAGAATCAGTGAGATGAAAAGAGCATGTTTTCTCAGATTCTCAGCAGGGATTTTTATCTGTGAATCCAGACTGAATTTTGTTACAGTCTCATTGCAGGTCTGCAAGGTTTCCCAGCAGATGCACGTCAGTGTCCTACCATGTGTGTTCCTGATCCTCTCCACCAGAAAACGAGCTTCCTCCTGGATTCGCTCCTCAATGCCCTTCTTCCCCATTCCAAAATCACGCAGGGTGGTGAGGGCGAATCTTCGCAGTTGTCTCCAGGTCTCCCCATTGCTGGTCACAATGCCTGTTACAAGAAAAAACAGCAAACCTCCATGAGGAAGTAAGCTTTCTGCCCCCCACACCATTTTCTGGAATAAATACCTACCACAATTGCTGTATGCCCCAAATCCTAACATTCCTGCAGTTCTGGAGGTGACAAATTGACCAATCTGACCAAGGCACCATTGTTTATTTCCAGAATAGGAGAAATGACACTGGGCTGTCAATAAAAAGGCAGCACTGGTACTAAAGTCAACTTGGCCACAAGCAGATGGCTAAGATGAATTCCCAAATGCTTTATGCATTGTATCATCACCGAATACATTGAGGAAGTAAAAAATAATAGCATGGAATAACCATTTGCCTGGATAAACAGTCTAGTGGGAACTGTTGTGTTGAATGAGCCCAGGGCCTCATGTTGAGTATGACCCTTAACCAGGACAGCCTTTATTTGCTTGTCAGTGTTGTACTCTGGAATTTCCATTTGATGGCACCTGTGCTGTAGGGCCTTGGGCAGTATTTTCAGAAATGGAAGAATAACAGCAATATCTTAGCGGCACCTTTTGTCAACCAAATTTTAGCCAGAATTTGAAGGTGCTGAAAATAGAAAGGAACTCCCTGGAGCCAGCCTAGGACCTTAAACAGTTCTCCACCTACTGCTAGGTCCAAGGACTAAGTTGGGCTTTTAATACTTTATTCCTCATTTTTATGTGTAAATGTAGTACTTGAAGTCCACCAATCGCTCCTCCACTGCCCTTACAGGTGCATTCCTGTACCAAGGACATGATCAGTTCTGTATGGCAATATTTCCAGGGAAGTACCTAGGCCTTTGAAGAGTTTTTCAAGCATAGGCAGTACTCCTCTCCCACTGAAGGCGTCTCCGTTATCAATTAGGGCTTCTTTCACAACATCGTAGCCATAGAGCACCACAACCTTTTAGAGGCCTAGGTGTATTGTGAAGATAGGGCCGTACTTTTTGCTGAGCTGTAGGAAGGAAGAACACAAGGAACACAGTCTATTTGTGCATGTTAATCATGGGAAATTAAGTTTGCAGGTCTTCACCTGGTGAATAAGATCTCTGGAAAGCAATTCATTCCTCAGCCCTTTCCCATCCATCCACCACCATCCCATCACAGTACCCTCAGGATCAGGCTCCACAGCCAAACTCACTCCACCTATTCTCTTACAGGCACTGCAGCACAGGCGTTTGTTTTTTTTTTAACAGATGTATGACAGTATCCATAGGAGGGAACAGGTGGTGCCATTCGCCTTCAAACTCCTTTGTTTGGTCCTTGCACTCACAAATTCCCCTCCCATGAGATTGTACCTAATTGCCGGGGGGCTGAGGCAAGAAAATAGAGCAATGGTCCTCCATAAATCAGGGCTGTGCTCTTTTGCCAGGGCAGTGAAGAGATTTGCACAAAGGGATTGTGGTGGATATGGTGAATGCATCAGGACCTTGTCTAGAAATCTACGGTATACTGCAGTACTGGTGTGAGGCCAATGCAGTCTCAACACCAGTATGGTTACTGCAATTGGCAGCGTAATACATCAAAAGCAAACATGAATTAAGCTGAGACTGTGTGGACTGGGCTTTGTCCTAGAGGCAATGCAGGAAAGAAAGAGACGTTCTTACCTCCTTGAAGCTTTCCATCAAGTCCCTTGGGTTTAGCTGAAAAACATTTCCAATTATGGGGATTGGTGTGGGACCAGGAGGCTCCTTCCCTCTTTGTGATGAACTTCTCCATGCAGCAATGAGAAGGCATGAGATGCAGGCCAGCAAGAGGATTGTTGGCCATCCCAAGAACTCCAAGGCGGGCTGAGGAAGGGATGCAAATTGTCAGATGAGTTTGACCTGGGACCTGCAAACCGGAGGTTATTTATAAGCTGTAGAAGAAAAACACGTGGATTAAATCAGCCAATATCACCTCCCTGTTCCTGCTGAGGCAGCAGATTACTTATTAATCTGCTCATGATTAGAATGAGCAAACTAGGAATGAAGTCATTGTTAACTCTGACTTTTTTTTACACATACAGCTTCTGTGTACAAAAGGAACAAAAGTGTTCCTTTTGTTAATCATCCATGTGGTACCAATAACAGTCTAATGCTGCCAAATGATCTCAAAATGCAGAAATACTAGAGCTCATCTGCTGAATGCATGCTTGCTGTTGTCCTTATGCCTAGGGTGATTTCTGGCTGCTTCTCCAACATGTGTGCGGAGTGGAGGGAGCTGTGGATGAAATAGGGGCATCTTCACAAGTGTTTTATAGGTATTTCACCTTCACTTCTCAAACGGAGTGAGAACATTGGTCTGAGGTCACGCATGCAGATTTCCAGGGAAAAAAACTGCATTTTTCCTAATCTCTTTTATACAGTCCACAGTATCCATAGCAATTGCTGGAAGATTTGAAAAGTTATCCACAAAGCACAGAGCCCTGTGGCAGCCTGTGCTCTCCTTCGACGTGTGATGTTTCAAGAAACGTTCCGAATATCCAGAGAAGGTGTGAAGATCCATGAAAGTTAATGTCTTCTGATCAGGGTGTAACGGAATGAATGGTTTTATTAGTAGTAGTTATTTAATAGAACACAAAAGTATACGTGATGTACTACACTTCTGACTACTCTTCCTCACACATAACCTAGTATCCAGATCTAGTTTCTGGGATACAAATTCTGAGACAAGACTGTGTGTTTGATATGCTTTAGTGAGGAAAGAGACGTGCGTCACGAGTGTGCTGCAGCAGCAGCCCCTGCTCCAACTACTTTTGGGGCAGCCTCTATGCAAGGACACAGAAAAGCAAGAGACTGTACTAGAGGCAAACCTGCAAGTGCGCCAGCACCTCTGGAAGGCATTCTTCTGCCTTCTGGCAGATCAAGCACATAGAAGAGGAAACTGGATATTAAGTGGGCCTCTACACCACCTAAGTGCTCCAAGAGTACCAAAAAACGAAAATAACCTGTTGTGGTTTAACCCATCAGGCAGCTGAACACCACACAAATGTTTGCTTCTTCCCCCCGGGTGGGATGAGGGAGGGAACTGGAAAGAATAGGAGTTGTGGGCTGAGATCAAAACTATTCCCTGAGACAGAAGAGGAAAATGGAAACAAAAGTGCAGTGATAACTGTATGTACAGGCGCAGTGTGATTCTCTCCTCTTGCTGACCAATGTACAGCAAGAATACAACTTGCTGCCGACTGACAGCCAGGAGCAACACAAGGTCTCACTCCAAAATGCACAGTGTCAGTGTCTGCCTTACAAGACAAAGACTTTGCCATGACCGCGTGTATTAAGATCCATGAAAAATTCAGCATTCAATGATTTACAAAACATGCATACTTGTAACATGCTATGCTGGTAGGGCTCAAGATAAGATAAAGACCTTGTTGTTATCTTTCAGGTGATTGCAGAAATGCCATTTGACCAGCCAGCACAAAAGATTTGATTAAATATTTGTGTTTGAACTCACAGGACCCAAAACACAACTCAGTTGACTCAGGACCAAGCCAGTGACGTGAGTTCTGCTCTTCAGTCAATTGGAATGTGTAGCACACTGTTACACTCCGGCTTGATCTTGGAAAGTGCAAGGAAGTTAATGTAGTACCAGCCTTGGTGTGGCTTGTGCAGTGACTCTAGCAGTAAGCCACTGTGTTGTTGTTCCTGTTGATGATCATCTTTGAATAGAGACTAGCTTCAAAGTATAGTCAGCAAGAAATGAGAAGAGGCCCTTCCCCAAGCCAGGCAGCAAGTCAGGAACTGGGACACTAAGTTGACAAGTGTGCGTGCTTTGCCAACTGTGCATACGTTCAAGAGAAATGATGATGTGCAAGTTCACCAAGTGACAATATAAAACCTCAGAAAGGCCCTGTGCAGCTGATTGGAACCAGGTGCACGACACAAATTCTGCCACACAGGAGGTTCATCAGTTCTACTCATTTGTTCCACTGAATGTCTCCGGTGCTACAACCACAGATGTCCCGCTCAGACTGTACCTCCTCCATTAAATCTGCTCCAAATTTTCTGTAAGTGATTGTGTTCAGGCCTTGAAGTTCAGGCCTGCTGGAAGAGGCTCAGAAGCAACTCTCTCTTTTTGTCTTTCAGAATTTGCAGGAAATCAGTGAGTTTAAATTACAGTCCCAAAAGATTAGAGCTTGAGAAGCCTTCTGATGGAAACCACTTCGGCTTGGCTCAAAGCTGTGCATGCAGCCATTATTTTTTAATAGTTAATACAAGATGAATGCATGTGCTTAACTAACATGGGAGGTGGAGATATTGGTATCATGTCCAGGAAACAAAGCAACGGATACCAAATCTGGTGATAAGCATTTGCTGACAGTCAGTGATTTCTGTCTTAATACGCAGAGCCTTTATTAAGGCTGAAATAACCTGAGCTTTGAGATGACATCAGTAGGGAATTTAGGAAAGATGTCTCTAAGCACAGTTGTTTGATAGGCCCAACACTGAAAAAGGTGGAAGCCTCCACCCTGTATTGCAGGGTCTTTGTGTTTGTTAATCTCAGGTATCTGAGTATGCACTGTCATGGAGAAGTGAAGGCCAAACGGCAGTAGGGAACCGAGGTTCCTGCAGTGAACAAGTTACGTTTGAAGAAATCAGGTAAGTCCAGTGCAGACCTCATGCCTAGGTTTTGACAACTTAATTTCAGCTACTTGGATACCCATTCTCAATGCTTACTACTTAATCCAGCTCCAGCTCCAGCTCAATCCATTTCTTGGTGTATGGGACCTGCTGAATCACAGCCGGAACCTCTGATTGACCACCTGAGGCGAGCACTGAGTCAGCCCTGGGAGCACAGGTGAAGGCAGTTCAGCTGTGTGACTGGAAGGGTTGGAGCCTGGCTGCACCTCACCTAGACCCCATTTAAGGCCGACAGCCCCTGGGGAGGGATCTCTTTCTGGAGATTACTCCCTTTGGTATTTTTTTTTGTAAGCCATGGACGTGGCTGAGTTTTCCTGTTTTTTTTTTTTTTTTTTAATTATTATTCTTATTATCTGTTTCCACCATGGTAATCCTTCTAGTTATACAGCCTGTGAAGTACCGGCCTCTCCATGCTGCTCTGCTATTTGTGTGTTTGTTGATTGTGCTCTTTACACTTGGATGGGAATGGTGGCTTCAAGGCTAGGGTGTTGTTCCTCTCTTTTTCTGGAAGGAGTTAAACTGTGTTTCTTTCAGATCTCAGATCTCTCCTCTTCCTCGCCTTAGAAGGAAGTGTCTACAGCAGTGACTGTTAGTGCCTTTGCTTTCCTTAAGGCCTCTCTTGTTGTAGCAGAGCCTACAGTTTTGTTTTTTGCTGCTGCCTCTGCATTCATTATGCTCAAGTGCCCAACTTGGGAGTGTCTCAGTCATGCTGGAACACATCTGCCGTTTAGTGATTAATGTCATATTAACTTAGAATGGTGGCTCAGGCAAGTGCTGCTGCCCTGCTAGGGGAAACAGCTCAAGTGGCTTTTTTATTTATTTCCTGGGGTGTTTCATAGACAAGAAACTCGAGGACCTCTTTAGTGGGCCTGAACCCTGCTGGTTCTGTCCTCTGTTACCACTTGGCCAACTGGCTGATGCTTCCACAGGTGCTTTCCAGCTCCCTAGCAACTCTTTATACTTCCAGACGTTCTTAAGTCCTTGGAATTAATAGCAACAGGGCAAAGAATGAATTAATCAAGGTTAAAGCCACTCTTTTTGTTGCTGAGTGACAAGACTTTGTGTCAAATCTGCCATGGGAAGTCAAGTAGCCCGGCCTCAGTTCTGCAAATAAGATACGATTTTCTGTGTACTGGCCCACCAGAAGTAAGAGCCTTGACAGCACTGAGTGTGAGCAGGCACAGAAAAGAGCAGTATGGCTGTATGGAGAGAGAGACTTTTATTGCCTGTTCCTTTCTAAGTAATGTTGTCCAGTTTAGCAGGTGACAAAACATCTGACCCTTAATCTCTCAGGAAGTGCTAATTCCGCTTTGTGTTCCATCAGGTGAATTCAGTGGAAATGCAAGCAGCCATTGGTTGCACTTGCACTGCTGCTTGTACCACGGCACAGTGAGACGCCAGGTGAGACTGGTAGGGCACGGCTTTGGTGCTTCTCTGTATGATGGTGGAGTCTTTGGGAGCTACAGCTTCTTTTCTGTTTTTTTTTTTTTTCTTTTTTTTTTTTTCTTCTCCTTTTGCTGCTTGGCACAGGCTGCATTCTTGTCTGTTCAGCATGGAGGAAAATGTCTGGAACAGGCAGGTTGCCTCCCAAGCCACTTAGCCATGGCAAAGTTGTAGGAAGCACAATGAGCTTTTCCTTTTTTTTTTTTTTTTTTTTTTTGTCTTTCTGAAAAGTCGACTTCTAACACTTGGTCCAGGTTATTTGGATGCTTACCTGCCCATTCATTAATGCTCCTGTGGTGACATTTCAACTGCTGTATTATTCCACATAGCTCAGACTCAGCTCTGTCACTGCAATTACAGTAAGCTACACTGCAGAGAATGTAATCGATCTGGGAAATGCCAGTCCTACATTTCTTTGTTAGCTCATAGAAAGCCTTTACCTGAAGCTCGTCAAGTTTCCTCACTGATTCTTACATACTTCAAAAAAGTAATGGGAAGATTCAAGCTGCATTCATGGAGATCCCAGCATTATTTCATGCTCTTTTCTTTCAATGAGCAGTGCTTAATTGCTCTTTAATTCTGACAGGCCCAGTAAGTGCAGTCCAGCCAGTTCCCACATGCTTAGTGAGACCAGAGGTTTTCTAGATGGTGTCTTAAAGCCAGAATGCATTTCTTCTAAATGAGTGAAAAGAAATAGTCAAGGTATGTACCTATTTTGGACAGCGTGTGGGAGTCTAAGCTTTGTGGAGGATTGTTTTCTGCTGCAGCATGTCCTTCCATGATCACATAGAAAAGCATAAATCTTGTGTCTGTAAAGAATTTAGGAAGTTATCTGATTGTCTCAATCACATCAGGGTGGGCAATGACTGTTGTCCAAGAAGAGTTCTGATGTTGGAGGTGGCTTGACAACTGTCTTCACTTGTCTAACGTGGAATAAATGAGATCTCGTAAGGTCGGGGCATATTTGCCAGAGTGGTGACTATGGGAGAAATGTCAACATCCTTGCGATCTACAACGGGCTTCAGAGTAAAGTTCTGCAGGATGGATGTTAAAAATAAGAATATCTCCATCCGGGCCAGACCTTCTCCTGCACAGATGCGTTTTCCTGCAAGGAAAGAATGAGGAGAACAGGAGATGATGGTAGAGTACTTTTGCTGGTAACTTATTTTAACCCCTCTGCCGTGAGAGTTCCGACGTCTCAGAGTGGGCATGCAGCACTGCATCCTTCTGGGGAAGTGAAGTGAATTAAACTGAGGTCTCAGTGTTCAGAACAGTGTGAGAGTACTGGGTGGGCCAATGCAATTTGAAGGTTTCAGTTTCTCGTGTTGTGTTGCTGCTTTATGGCTAGCTAGGAGAGAGAAGTGGCATGGCTACAAGTCCCACTTCATGCATCTTTTCTTGGAGGATGCATCAGAGGTGCTCTGGTACTTGTTAAGAAAAGGAGGTAAACTGAAACTGTAGTATATGGGGTAGAGCTTAGCTGCCCAGAAGTGAGCAGCAGATCTGCAGACATCACTGTTCAGACAGGGATGACAGAGCCACTGAAGTGTCTGAAGAGGTTCTGGGAGAGGATAGTCTAGGTCCTGACATAGAAAGAGCTCTTTACCTGTGGAAAATGGCAAGAAGTAGTCACTCTTTCTGAAGGTACCATCTGCATTCAGGAAATGTTCCGGGTCAAATTTTTCTGGATTAGGAAATTCCTTGGAGTCTTGCAGGATGGGAGACAGCAAAGGGAATATCATGGTGTCCTGAATAAGCATAGAGAGGAGAAAGTTAAGTGGAGACATGCCAAAGTGAAGCCCCATCGATCAGTCCCCAGGGCTGAATACATGAAAAGCCCTGCTTTGGTGACTGCTGTGTGATCCCTGTAAGCTTCACTGTCTGCCAGAATTAAGTGTTGAAATCCCATGAGAAAAGCTGGTGCAAATGCAAAAAGTGCCAGTGGTGAAGTGCTGGGGACATGTAGGAAGCTTTTTTTCACAGCAGCCATTCATATCTGGCAGCCAGCTAGCTACCTGTCCTCATAGTTGCAGTTCATAGAGTAATAACTGTTTGTATTGGAAACAAATAGTAGGCACAGACTGGTTCATGAAAGGAAGGCTACAACATTGTACAACTCAGTGCATAGCATCACCAGAGAAGAACAGCTCCCTCTCAGAAATCAAATACTGCTGATTCCGTATTGCTCTCCAGTGTGTATGTAATTTAAGTAAAGCATAATTAATATAGCACAGCAGGGGATTATGGATGTTCCCAGCAACAGACCTTGGGTATGAAATAGTCTCTGAGCTTGGTGTCCTTGGTCACAGCATGTGGAACGTTGAGGGGAAGGAAATCAATGAATCTCTGGATTTCATGGACCACAGCATCTGTGTATGGCATCTGGCTCCTGTCTGCCATGCAGGGGCTTCGGTCTCGGCCCACCACACGGTCAATCTCCTTGTGAATTTTCTCTGTTGGGGAATAAGTAAATTGAATGGATGTTTCCCAAAGCCTTTCCTCACAGTTGCAGCAAGGCTTGCTTTTCCCCCTCCCAAGAGCACAGGAACATACTTGGTACTGATGGCTCTCTGCTGGAAGTAAAGCTAGGACTGATGGACATTTCTGCTATTAGGGACTGTTGCCACCAGTGGTAGTGACACAAACTGTCTGCTTTGAACCCATGGCCTATGATATATCTTCAAGTAAATATTCCCTTTCCTCTTACCTTCAATCTCTGGGTATTTCTGGAGAATCAGGAGTCCGAATCTCAGTGTGGTGCTGGTTGTCCCAGTTCCCGCAAGGAACAAGTCAAGTGTGGTCCTGGTCAAGGACTCAACAGTGAAAATAGAGTTCCCTTTCTCCTGGAGGGAAATTTGGCAGGATTCTTTGAGTGAAAACAGTAAGAAGCTTTTCTACAAAGGATGCCTTGTGCCTATGCCGTATGCTTTTAGACTCACCTGATGTCTTTTCAAAAATACAACCCTGCCCAGTACATCAGGATAACAGTTCTTATATGACACTTGAGATAACATGGGAAGTGTGTTCCCACTGTTAGCACTGTGCTTACAAATCTTTCAAAGGGAAATGGAGGGGAGAGAATGAAGGTGCCAAGAAAAGAAAATTTCCCTCTGTATTTGCCAAGGGCCAGTGTGCTGCTACAACTGGGAGGCAATGCAAGGATTCAAATGGTGGTTTTCCCATCATCCAAAGAGCTCTCACTTGCTCACTCTTACATTACCTGTTGCATTTTGTTGATAAAAGCATCAATAAAATCTCGAGGGCAGCTGGGATCAAAAGATTCCTGGTGTGCTTTTACGATTTCAATTATGAAGTCATCAACATTATCAATGTTTTTTATTACTTTTTGATGAGGCCCAGGTAAAAAATCTAAGATGGTTGGGAAGAAGTTGTAGAGCTGCAATGATAAAAGGAGGAAATGTGTATTTTGGTTGAAGTGCTTGCAGTCATTTTTTCCCCTAACTGTCACTATGAGAAGCAGTAGACTCTTCTGCATCATGGTTTCACTATACTCAAGGAGCGAAGTTACTTGAACTGCTTTAGCAGTTCTGTTCTGCTCTGGAAGTGCAATGAGATTTCCATAAAATGAAATAGCATGCCAATGATAAATGAGTAACACAAATGAATATAACACTAATAACCTAAGCCATTAATTCATGTATTAATGAAATGAAATTGCACAAACCTGTGTTTGTATTTTGCTCTGGTACTTGTTGTTTTCTTCCAGCATTTCAATTAAATTGAGAAACTTCTTGTCCTCATAGTCAAACCGATCCCCAAATACAATGGAGCAGATGATGTTGGAAACAGCATGGATTAAGAATTTACCAGGGTTGAAAGGTTTCTCTGCAACAGCAACAACAGAAAGGTAACTTGCTTTCAGTACTTTAGTCATCATCTCCCCTTATAACTCCAAGGAAGTTTTGCATTCTGTTGAGACCCAGATTTGTGCTGTCCTTTAAGAAGATAGTGAGAGGTTTATCCAATTGGATATTCTCTACTTGTACATAACTGATTTTCCTGCCTCAATTCTTTCAGTCCCTGTTTTGCCCCGTTCTTTCTACAGCAAGTCTGAGTGACTTGTTTCCCCTTCATCTGACAAAGGTCTTGCAGCAGGACAGACTGTTTATTAGAGACTGCCAGAAGAATACCATGAAAACCCAAAGAAACTTCAGATACCTGTGATCAAAAGTAGAGTTTTGACAGCATGGCTACAGAATATTCTAAGGAAATAACTATGATGGAAGCGTGAGGAAAAGTGAGATTAGATCCATGACAGACAGGAAAGTTGAACCTGGAGACTGCAGTAAGGTATATCTCAAGTATGGAAGATAAGAATCATCAAGATTGGAAGGTATAAAATCCTGAAGGGAAAAAAGAGAGAACAGTTAATGGAAATGTTATGGATCAGCCTCTTCCATGCAGCTCTGGAGCCAGCCCTTCTGTGCCTTGCCCATGACTCCTTGTTGGCTGTACAGTGAGGCACATACAGTGCAGAATCAGTGAGATGAAAAGAGCATGTTTTCTCAGATTCTCAGCAGGGATTTTTATCTGTGAATCCAGACTGAATTTTGTTACAGTCTCATTGCAGGTCTGCAAGGTTTCCCAGCAGATGCACGTCAGTGTCCTACCATGTGTGTTCCTGATCCTCTCCACCAGAAAACGAGCTTCCTCCTGGATTCGCTCCTCAATGCCCTTCTTCCCCATTCCAAAATCACGCAGGGTGGTGAGGGCAAATCTTCGCAGTTGTCTCCAGGTCTCCCCATTGCTGGTCACAATGCCTGTTACAAGAAAAAACAGCAAACCTCCATGAGGAAGTAAGCTTTCTGCCCCCCACACCATTTTCTGGAATAAGTATCTACAATAATTGCTGTATGCCCCAAATCCTAACATTCCTGCAGTTCTGGAGGTGACAAATTGATCAATCTGACCAAGGCACCATTGTTTATTTCCAGAATAAGAGAAATGACACTGGCATGTCAATAAAAAGGCACCACTGGTACTAAAGTCAACTTGGCCACAAGCAGATGGCTAAGATGAATTCCCAAATGCTTTATGCATTGTATCATCACCGAATACATTGAGGAAGTAAAAAATAATAGCATGGAATAACCATTTGCCTGGATAAACAGTCTAGTGGGAACTGTTGTGTTGAATGAGCCCAGGGCCTCATGTTGAGTATGACCCTTAACCAGGACAGCCTTTATTTGCTTGTCAGTGTTGTACTCTGGAATTTCCATTTGATGGCACCTGTGCTGTAGGGCCTTGGGCAGTATTTTCAGAAATGGAAGAATAACAGCAATATCTTAGCGGCACCTTTTGTCAACCAAATTTTAGCCAGAATTTGAAGGTGCTGAAAATAGAAAGGAACTCCCTGGAGCCAGCCTAGGACCTTAAACAGTTCTCCACCTACTGCTAGGTCCAAGGACTGAGTTGGGCTTTTAATACTTTATTCCTCATTTTTATGTGTAAATGTAGTACTTGAAGTCCACCACTCGCTCCTCCACTGCCCTTACAGGTGCATTCCTGTACCAAGGACATGATCAGTTCTGTATGGCAATATTTCCAGGGAAGTACCTAGGCCTTTGAAGAGTTTTTCAAGCATAGGCAGTGTTCCTCTCCCACTGAAGGCGTCTCCGTTATCAATTAGGGCTTCTTTCACGACATCGTAGCCATAGAGCACCACAACCTTTTTGAGGCCTAGATGTATTGTGAAGATAGGGCCGTACTTTTTGCTGAGCTGTAGGAAGGAAGAACACAAGGAACACAGTCTATTTGTGCATGTTAATCATGGGAAATTAAGTTTGCAGGTCTTCACCTGGTGAATAAGATCTCTGGAAAGCAATTCATTCCTCAGCCCTTTCCCATCCATCTACCACCATCCCATCACAGTACCCTCAGGATCAGGCTCCACAGCCAAACTCACTCCACCTATTCTCTTACAGGCACTGCAGCACAGGCGTTTGTTTTTTTTTGACAGATGCATGACAATATCCATGGGAGGGAACAGGTGGTGCCATTCGCCTTCAAACTCCTTTGTTTGGTCCTTGCACTCACAAATTCCCCTCCCATGAGATTATACCTAATTGCTGGGGACTGAGGCAAGAAAATAGAGCAAAGGTCCTCCATAAATCAGGGCTGTGCTCTTTTGCCAGGGCAGTGAAGTGATTTGCACAAAGGGATTGTGGTGGATATGGTGAATGCATCAGGACCTTGTCTAGAAATCTACGGTATACTGCAGTACTGGTGTGAGGCCAATGCAGTGTCAACACCAGTATGGTTACTGCAATTGGCAGCGTAATACATCAAAAGCAAACATGAATTAAGCTGAGACTGTGTGGGCTGGGCTTTGTCCCAAAGGCAATGCAGGAAAGAAAGAGACATTCTTACCTCCTTGAAGCTTTCCATCAAGTCCCTTGGGTTCAGCTGAAAAACATTTCCAATTATGGGGATTGGTGTGGGACCAGGAGGCTCCTTCCCTGTTTGTGATGAACTTCTCCATGCAGCAATGAGAAGGCATGAGATGCAGGCCAGCAAGAGGATTGTTGGCCATCCCAAGAACTCCATGGTGTGCTGAGGAAGGGATGTCAAGTGCTGAAGAGTTTGACCTGGGACCTGCAAACCGGAGGTTATTTATAAGCTGTAGAAGAAAAACACGTAGATTAAATCAGCCAATATCACCTCCCTGTTCCTGCTGAGGCAGCAGATTACTTATTAATCTGCTCAAGATTAGAATGAGCAAACTAGGGATGAACTCATTGTTAACTCTGACTTTTTTTTACACATACAGCTTGTGTTCCTTTGGGTAATCATCCATGTGGTACCAATAACTGTCTAATGCTGCCAAATGATCTCAAAATGCAGAAATACTAGAGCTCATCTGCTGAATGCATGCTTGCTGTTGTCCTTATGCCTAGGGTGATTTCTGGCTGCTTCTCCAACATGTGTGTGGAGTGGAGGGAGCTGTGGATGAAATAGGGGCATCTTCACAAGTGTTTTATAGGTATTTCACCTTCACTTCTTGAACGGAGTGAGAACATTGGTCTGAGGTCATGCATGCAGATTTCTTGGGAAAAAAACTGCATTTTTCCCAATCTCTTTTATACAGTCCACAGTATCCATAGCAATTGCTGGAAGATTTGAAAAGTTATCCACAAAGCACAGAGCCCTGTGGCAGCCTGTGCTCTCCTTCGACGTGTGATGTTTCAAGAAACTTTCTGAATATCCAGAGAAGGTGTGAAGATCCATGAAAGTTAATGTCATTCTGATCAGGGTGTAACAGACTGAATGGTTTTATTAGTAGTAGTTATTTAATAGAACACAAAAGCATAGGTGATGTACTACACTTCTGACTACTCTTCCTCACATGTAACATAGTATCCAGATCTAGTTTCTGGGATACAAATTCTGAGACAAGACTGTGTGTTTGATATGCTTTAGTGAGGAAAGAGACGTGCGTCACGAGTGTGCTGCAGCAGCAGCCCCTGCTCCAACTACTTTTGGGGCAGCCTCTATGCAAGGACACAGAAAAGCAAGAGACTGTACCGGAGGCAAACCTGCAAGTGCGCCAGCACCTCTGGAAGGCATTCTTCTGCCTTCTGGCAGATCAAGCACATAGAAGAGGAAACTGGATATTAAGTGGGCCTCTACACCACCTAAGTGCTCCAAGAGTACCAAAAAACGAAAATAACCTGTTGTGGTTTAACCCATCAGGCAGCTGAACACCACACAAATGTTTGCTTCTTCCCCCCGGGTGGGATGAGGGAGGGAACTGGAAAGAATAGGAGTTTGGGGCTGAGATCAAAACTATTCCCTGAGACAGAAGAGGAAAATGGAAACAAAAGTGCAGTGATAACTGTATGTACAGGCGCAGTGTGATTCTCTCCTCTTGCTGACCAATGTACAGCAAGAATACAACTTGCTGCCGACTGACAGCCAGGAGCAACACAAGGTCTCACTCCAAAATGCACAGTGTCAGTGTCTGCCTTACAAGACAAAGATTTTGCCATGACCGCGTGTATTAAGATCCATGAAAAATTCAGCATTCAATGATTTACAAAACATGCATACTTGTAACATGCTATGCTGGTAGGGCTCAAGATAAGAAAAAGACCTTGTTGTTATCTTTCAGGTGATTGCAGAAATGCCATTTGACCAGTCAGCACAAAAAATTTGATTAAATATTTGTGTTTGAACTCACAGGACCCAAAACACAACTCAGTTGATTCAGCCAGTTGACCAAGCCAGTGACGTGAGTTCTGCTCTTCAGTCAATTGGAATGTGTAGCACATTCCACCTGGCTTGATCTTGGAAAGTGCAAGGAAGTTAATGTAGTATCAGCCTTGGTGTGGCTTGTGCAGTGACTCTAGCAGTAAGCCACTGTGTTGTTGTTCCTGTTGATGATCATCCTTGAATAGAGATTAGCTTCAAATTATAGTCAACATGAAATGAGAAGAGGCCCTTCCCCAAGCCAGGCAGCAAGTCAGGAACTGGGACACTAAGTTGACAAGTGTGCGTGCTTTGCCAACTGTGCATACGTTCAAGAGAAATGATGATGTGCAAGTTCACCAAGTGACAATATAAAACCTCAGAAAGGCCCTGTGCAGCTGATTGGAACCAGGTGCACGACACAAATTCTGCCACACAGGAGGTTCGTCAGTTCTACTCATTTGTGCTACTGAATGTCTCCCATGCTACAACCACAGATGTCCTGCTCAGACTGTACCTCCTCCATTAAATCTGTTCCAAATTTTCTGTAAGTGATTGTGTTCAGGCCTTGAAGTTCAGGCCTGCTGGAAGAGGCTCAGAAGCAACTCTCTCTTTTTGTCTTTCAGAATTTGCAGGAAATCAGTGAGTTTAAATTACAGTCCCAAAAGATTAGAGCTTGAGAAGCCTTCTGATGGAAACCACTTCGGCTTGGCTCAAAGCTGTGCATGCAGCCATTATTTTTTAATAGTTAATACAAGATGAATGCATGTGCTTAACTAACATGGGAGGTGGAGATATTGGTATCACGTCCAGGAAACAAAGCAACGGATACCAAATCTGGAGATAAGCATTTGCTGATAGTCAGTGATTTCTGTCTTAATACGCAGAGCCTTTATTAAGGCTGAAATAACCTGAGCTTTGAGATGACATCAGTAGGGAATTTAGGAAAGCTGTCTCATGCAAAGTTGTTTGATAGGCCCAACACTGAAAAAGGTGGAAGCCTCCACCCTCTAATGCAGGGTCTTTGTATTTGTTAATCTCAGGTATCTGAGTATGCACTGTCATGGAGAAGTGAAGGCCAAACGGCAGTAGGGAACCGAGGTTCCTGCAGTGAACAAGTTACGTTTGAAGAAATCAGGTAAGTCCAGTGCAGACCTCATGCCTAGGTTTTGACAACTTAATTTCAGTTACTTGGATACCCATTCTCAATGTTTACTACTTAATCCAGCTCCAGCTCCAGCTCAATCCATTTCTTGGTGTATGGGACCTGCTGTATCACAGCCGGAACCTCTGATTGACCACCTGAGGCGAGCACTGAGTCAGCCCTGGGAGCACAGGTGAAGGCAGTTCAGCTGTGTGACTGGAAGGGTTGGAGCCTGGCTGCACCTCACCTAGACCCCATTTAAGGCAGGCAGCCCCTGGGGAGGGATCTCTTTCTGGAGATTGCTCCCTTTGGCATTTTTTTTTGTAAGCCATGGACATGGTTGAGTTTTCCTTTTTTTTTTTTTAATTATTATTCTTATTATCTGTTTCCACCATGGTAATCCTTCTAGTTATACAGCCTGTGAAGTGCCAGCCTCTCCATGCTGCTCTGATATTTGTGTGTTTGTTGATTGTGCTCTTTACACTTGGATGGGAATGGTGGCTTCAAGGCTAGGGTGTTGTTCCTCTCTTTTTCTGGAAGGAGTGAAACTGTGTTTCTTTGAGATCTGAGATCTCTCCTCTTCTTTGCTTTAGAAGGAAGTGTCTACAGCAGTGACTGTTAGTGCCTTTGCTTTCCTTAAGGCCTCTCTTGTTGTAGCAGAGCCTACAGTTTTGTTTTTTGCTGCTGCCTCTGCATTCATTATGCTCAAGTGCCCAACTTGGGAGTGTCTCAGTCATGCTGGAACACATCTGCCGTTTACTGATTAATGTCATATTAACTTAGAATGGTGGCTCAGGCAAGTGCTGCTGCCCTGCTAGGGGAAACAGCTCAAGTGGCTTTTTTATTTATTTCCTGGGGTGTTTCATAGACAAGAAACTCAGGGACCTCTTTAGTGGGCCTGAACCCTGCTGGTTCTGTCCTCTGTTACCACTTGGCCAACTGGCTGACGCTTCCACAGGTGCTTTCCAGCTCCCTAGCAACTCTTTATACTTCCAGATGTTCTTAAGTCCTTGGAATTAATAGCAACAGGGCAAAGAATGAATTAATCAAGGTTAAAGCCACTCTTTGTGTTGCTGAGTGACAAGACTTTGTGTCAAATCTGCCATGGGAAGTCAAGTAGCCCGGCCTCAGTTCTGCAAATAAGATACGATTTTCTGTGTACTGGCCCACCAGAAGTAAGAGCCTTGACAGCACTGAGCGTGAGCAGGCACAGAAAAGAGCAGTATGGCTGTATGGAGAGAGAGACTTTTATTGCCTGTTCCTTTCTAAGTAATGTTGTCCAGTTTAGCAGGTGACAAAACATCTGACCCTTAATCTCTCAGGAAGTGCTAATTCCGCTTTGTGTTCCATCAGGTGAATTCAGTGGAAATGCAAGCAGCCATTGGTTGCACTTGCACTGCTGCTTGTACCACGGCACAGTGAGACGCCAGGTGAGACTGGTAGGGCACGGCTTTGGTGCTTCTCTGGGCTCTGATTTCTGCTCCATATGATGGTGGAGTCTCTGGGACCTACAGCTTTTTTTTTTTTTCTTTTTTTTTTCTCCTCCTTTTGCTGCTTGGCACAGGCTGCCTTCTTGTCTGTTCAGCATGGAGGAAAGTGTCTGGAACAGGCAGGTTGCCTCCCAAGCCACTTAGCCATGGCAAAGTTGAAGGAAGCACAATGAGCTTTTCCTTTTTTTTTTTTTTTTTTTTTGTCTTTCTGAAAAGTCGACTTCTAACACTTGGTCCAGGTTACAAATTCTAACAAGATAGGTGATATTTTTCATGTATTTTCTTTATTTGTTTGTCTGTCAATCTGTGATGTATATTTTCTTTGAGCTTTTGTTGCACCAAACAAATAACTCGTGGTATTTCAAGGCTATTAACACAGCGAAAGAAATGAACGTTTGGCTGCTTACCTGCCCATTCATTAATGCTCCTGTGGTGACATTTCAACTGCTGTATTATTCCACATAGCTCAGACTCAGCTCTGTCACTGCAATTACAGTAAGCTACACTGCAGAGAATGTGATCGATCTGGGAAATGCCTGTCCTACATTTCTTTGTTAGCTCATAGAAAGCCTTTACCTGAAGCTCGTCAAGTTTCCTCAGTGATTCTTACATACTTCAAAAAAGTAATGGGAAGATTCAAGCTGCCTTCATGGAGATCCCAGCATTATTTCACGCTCTTTTCTCTCAATGAGCAGTGCTTAATTGCTCTTTTAATTCTGACAGGCCCAGTAAGTGCAGTCCAGCCAGTTCCCACATGCTTAGTGAGACCAGAGGTTTTCTAGATGGTGTCTCAAAGCCAGAATGCATTTCTTCTAAATGAGTGAAAAGAAATAGTCAAGGTATGTACCTATTTTGGACAGCGTGTGGGAGTCTAAGCTTTGTGGAGGATTGTTTTCTGCTGGAGCAGGTCCTTCCCGGATCACATAGAAAAGTATAAATCTTGTGTCTGTAAAGAATTTAGGAAGTTATCTGATTGTCTCAATCACATCAGGGTGGGCAATGACTGTTGTCCAAGAAGAGTTCTGATGTTGGTGGTGGCTTGACAACTGTCTTCACTTGTCTAACGTGGAATAAATGAGATCTCGTAAGGTCGGGGCATATTTGCCAGAGAGGTGACTATGGGAGAAATGTCAACATCCTTGCGATCTACAACGGGCTTCAGAGTAAAGTTCTGCAGGATGGATGTTAAAAATAAGAATATCTCCATCCGGGCCAGACCTTCTCCTGCACAGATGCGTTTTCCTGCAAGGAAAGAATGAGGAGAACAGGAGATGATGGTAGAGTACTTTTGCTGGTAACTTATTTTAACCCCTCTGCCGTGAGAGTTCCGACGTCTCAGAGTGGGCATGCAGCACTGCATCCTTCTGGGGAAGTGAAGTGAATTAAACTGAGGTCTCAGTGTTCAGAACAGTGTGAGAGTACGGGGTGGGCCAATGCAATTGGAAGGTTTCAGTTTCTCGTGTTGTGTTGCTGCTTTATGGCTAGCTAGGAGAGAGAAGTGGCATGGCTACAAGTCCCACTTCATGCATCTTCGAGGATGCATCAGAGGAGCTCTGGTACTTGTTAAGAAAGGGAGGTAAACTGAGACTGTAGTATATGGGGCAGAGCTTAGCTGCCCAGAAGTGAGCAGCAGATCTGCAGACATCACTGTTCAGACAGGGATCACAGAGCCACTGAAATGTCTGAAGAGGTTCTGGGAGAGGATAGTCTAGGTCCTGACGTAGAAAGAGCTCTTTACCTGTGGAAAATGGCAAGAAGTAGTCACTCTTTCTGAAGGTACCATTTGCATTCAGGAAATGTTCCGGGTCAAATTTTTCTGGATTAGGAAATTCCTTGGAGTCTTGCAGGATGGGAGACAGCAAAGGGAATATCACGGTGTCCTGAATAAGAATAGAGAGGAGAAAGATAAGTGGAGACATGCCAAAGTGAAGCCCCATCGATCAGTCCCCAGGGCTGAATACATGAAAAGCCTTGCTTTGGTGACTGCTGTGTGATCCCAGTAAGCTTCACTGTCTGCCAGAATTAAGTGTTGAAATCCCATGAGAAAAGCTGGTGCAAATGCAAAAAGTGCCAGCGGTAGAGTGCTGGGGACATGTAGGAAGCTTTTTTTCACAGCAGCCATTCATATCTGGCAGCCAGCTAGCTACCTGTCCTCGTAGTTGCAGTTCATAGAGTAACAGCAGTATAACTGTTTGTATTGGAAACAAAAAGTAGGAAAAGACTGGTTCATGAAAGGAATGCTACAACATTGTACAACTCAGTGCATAGCATCACCAGAGAAGGACCACTCGCTCTTAGAAATCAAATACTGCTGATTCCGTATTGCTCTCCAGTGTGTATGTGATTTAAGTAAAGCATAATTAATATAGCACAGCAGGGGATTATGGATGTTCCCAGCAACAGACCTTGGGTATGAAATAGTCTCTGAGCTTGATGTCCTTGGTCACAGCATGTGGAACGTTGAGGGGAAGGAAATCAATGAATCTCTGGATTTCATGGATCACAGCATCTGTGTATGGCATCTGGCTCCTGTCTGCCATGCAGGGGCTTCGGTCTCGGCCCACCACACGGTCAATCTCTTTGTGAATTTTCTCTGTTGGGGAATAAGTAAATTGAATGGATGTTTCCCAAAGCCTTTCCTCACAGTTGCAGCAAGGCTTGCTTTTCCCCCTCTCAAGAACACAGGAACATACTTGGTACTGATGGCTCTCTGCTGGAAGTAAAGCTAAGACTGATGGACATCTCTGCTATTAGGGACTGTTGCCACCAGTGGTAGTGACACAAACTGTCTGCTTTGAACCCATGGCCTATGATATATCTTCAAGTAAATATTCCCTTTCCTCTTACCTTCAATCTCTGGGTATTTCTGGAGAATCAGGAGTCCGTATCTCAGTGTGGTGCTGGTTGTCCCAGTTCCCGCAAGGAACAAGTCAAGTGTGGTTCTGGTCAAGGATTCAACAGTGAAAATAGAGTTCCCTTTCTCCTGGAGGGAAATTTGGCAGGATTCTTTGAGTGAAAACAGTAAGAAGCTTTTCTACAAAGGACAACTTGTGCCTATGCCGTATGCTTTTAGACTCACCTGATGTCTTTTCAAAAATACAACCCTGCCCAGGACATCAGGATAACAGTTCTTATATGACACCTGAGATAACTTGGGAAGTGTGTGGAATTACCTCGGTGAGGCTGGTCAACAGCTTTCCCAGCTTTGGCTAGTGCTGTATGCCACTGTTAGCACTGTGCTTACAAATCTTTCAAAGGGAAATGGAGGGGGGAGAATGAAGGTGCCAAGAAAAGCAAATTTCCCTCTGTATTTGCCAAAGCCCAGTGTGCTGCTACAACTGGGAGGCAATGCAAGGATTCAAACGGTTGTTTTCCCATCATCCGAAGAGCTCTCACTCGCTCACTCTTACATTACCTGTTGCATTTTGTTGATAAAAGCATCAATAAAATCTCGAGGGCAGCTGGGATCAAAAGATTCCTGGTGTGCTTTTACGATTTCAGTTATGAAGTCATCAACTTTATCAATGTTTTTTATTAGTTTTTGATGAGGTCCAGGTAAAGAATCTAAGATGGTTGGGAAGAAGTTGTAGAGCTGCAATGATAAAAGGAGGAAATGCCTATTTTGGTTGATGTGCTTGCAGTCATTTTTTCCCCTGACTGTTAGTATGAGAAGCAGTAGACTCTTCTGCATCATGGTTTCACTATACTCAAGGAGTGAATTTACTTGAACTGCTTTAGCAGTTCTGTTCTGCTCTGGAAGTACAATGAGATTTCCATAAAATGAAATAGCATGCCAATGATAAATGAGTAACACAAATGAATATAACACTAATAACCTAAACCATTAATTCATGTATTAATGAAATTGCTCAAACCTGTGTTTGTATTTTGTTCTGGTACTTGTTGTTTTCTTCCAGCATTTCAATTAAATTGAGAAACTTCTTGTCCTCATAGTCAAACCGATCCCCAAATACAATGGAGCAGATGATGTTGGAAACAGCATGGATTAAGAATTTACCAGGGTTGAAAGGTTTCTCTGCAACAGCAACAACAGAAAGGTAACTTGCTTTCAGTACTTTAGTCATCATCTCCTCCCCTTATAGCTCCAAGGAAGTTTTGCATTCACTTGAGACCCAGATTTGTGCAGTCTTTAAAGAAGATAGTGAGAGGTTTATCCAATTGGATATTCTCTGCTTGTACATAAGTGATTTTCCTGTCTGAATTTTTGAAGACCCTGTTTTGCCCTGTTCTTTCTACAGAAAGTCTGAGTGACTTGTTTCCCCTTCATCTGACAGAGGTCTTGCAGCAGGACAGACTGTTTATTAGAGGCTGCCTGAAGAAAACCATGAAAACCCAAAGAATCATCAGACACCTGTGATCAAAAGTAGAGTTTTGACAGCATGGCTACAGAATATTCTAAGGAAATAACTATGATGGAAGCGTGAGGAAAAGTGAGATTAGATCCATGACAGACAGGAAAGTTGAGCCCAGAGACTGCAGTAAGGTATATCTCAAGTATGGAAGATGAGAATCATCAAGATGGGAAGGTATGAAATCCTGAAGGGAACGAAAGAGACAACAGTTAATTATATTGTTATGGATCAGCCTCTTCCATGCAGCTCTGGAGCCAGCCCTTCTGTGCCTTGCCCATGACTCCTTGTTGGCTGTACAGTGAGGCACATACAGTGCAGAATCAGTGAGATGAAAAGAGCATGTTTTCTCAGATTCTCGACAGGGATTTTTATCTGTGAATCCAGACTGAATTTTGTTACAGTCTCATTGCAGGTCTGCAAGGTTTCCCAGCAGATGCACGTCAGTGTCCTACCATGTGTGTTCCTGATCCTCTCCACCAGAAAACGAGCTTCCTCCTGGATTCGCTCCTCAATGCCCTTCTTCCCCATTCCAAAATCACGCAGGGTGGTGAGGGCAAATCTTCGCAGTTGTCTCCAGGTCTCCCCATTGCTGGTCACAATGCCTGTTACAAGAAAAAACAGCAAACCTCCATGAGGAAGTAAGCTTTCTGCCCCCCACACGATTTTCTGGAATAAATACCTACCACAATTGCTGTATGCCCCAAATCCTAACATTCCTGCAGTTCTGGAGGTGACAAATTGATCAATCTGACCAAGGCACCATTGTTTATTTCCAGAATAAGAGAAATGACACTGGGCTGTCAATAAAAAGGCAGCACTGGTACTAAAGTCAACTTGGCCACAAGCAGATGGCTAAGATGAATTCCCAAATGCTTTATGCATTGTATCATCACCGAATACATTGAGGAAATAAAAAATAATAGCATGGAATAACCATTTGCCTGGATAAACAGTCTAGTGGGAACTGTTGTGTTGAATGAGCCCAGGGCCTCATGTTAGTATGACCCTTAACCAGGACAGCCTTTATTTGCTTGTCAGTGTTGTACTCTGGAATTTCCATTTGATGGCACCTGTGCTGTAGGGCCTTGGGCAGGATTTTCAGAAATGGAAGAATAACAGCAATATCTTAGCGGCACCTTTTGTCAACCAAATTTTAGCCAGAATTTGAAGGTGCTGAAAATAGAAAGGAACTCCCTGGAGCTAGCCTAGGACCTTAAACAGTTCTCCACCTACTGCTAGGTCCAAGGACTGAGTTGGGCTTTTAATACTTTATTCCTCATTTTTATGTGTAAATGTAGTACTTGAAGTCCACCACTCGCTCCTCCACTGCCCTTACAGGTGCATTCCTGTACCAAGGACATGATCAGTTCTGTATGGCAATATTACCAGGAAGTACCTAGGCCCTTGAAGAGTTTTTCAAGCATAGGCAGTACTCCTCTCCCACTGAAGGCTTCTCCATTATCAATTAGGGCTTCTTTCACAACATCGTAGCCATAGAGCACCACAACCTTTTTGAGGCCTAGATGTATTGTGAAGATGGGGCCGTACGTTTTGCTGAGCTGTAGGAAGGAAGAACACAAGGAACACAGTCTACTTGTGCATGTTAATCATGGGAAATTAAGTTTGCAGGTCTTCACCTGGTGAATAAGATCTCTGGAAAGCAATTCATTCCTCAGCCCTTTCCCATCCATCCACCACCATCCCATCACAGTACCCTCAGGATCAGGCTCCACAGCCAAACTCACTCCACCTATTCTCTTACAGGCACTGCAGCACAGGCGTTTGTTTTTTTTTTGACAGATGCATGACAATATCCATGGGAGGGAACAGGTGGTGCCATTCGCCTTCAAACTCCTTTGTTTGGTCCTTGCACTCACAAATTCCCCTCCCATGAGATTATACCTAATTGCTGGGGGCTGAGGCAAGAAAATAGAGCAATGGTCCTCTATAAATCAGGGCTGTGGTCTTTTGCCAGGGCAGTGAAGAGATTTGCACAAAGGGGTTGTGGATGATATGGTGAATGCATCAGGACCTTGTCTAGAAATCTACGGTATACTGCAGTACTGGTGTGAGGCCAATGCAGTCTCAACATCAGCATGGTTACTGCAATTGGCAGCGTAATACATCAAAAGCAAACATGAATTAAGCTGAGACTGTGTGGACTGGGCTTTGTCCTAGAGGCAATGCAGGAAAGAAAGAGACGTTCTTACCTCCTTGAAGCTTTCCATCAAGTCCCTTGGGTTTAGCTGAAAAACATTTCCAATTATGGGGATTGGTGTGGGACCAGGAGGCTCCTTCCCTCTTTGTGATGTACTTCTCCATGCAGCAATGAGAAGGCATGAGATGCAGGCCAGCAAGAGGATTGTTGGCCATCCCAAGAACTCCATGGCGGGCTGAGGAAGGGATGCAAATTGTCAGATGAGTTTGAACTGGGACCTGCAAACCGGAGGTTATTTATAAGCTGTAGAAGAAAAGCACGTGGATTAAATCAGCCAATATCACCTCCCTGTTCCTGCTGAGGCAGCAGATTACTTATTAATCTGCTCAAGATTAGAATGAGCAAACTAGGGATGAACTCATTGTTAACTCTGACTTTTTTTTACACATAGAGCTTGTGTTCCTTTGGGTAATCATCCATGTGGTACCAATAACAGTCTAATGCTGCCAAATGATCTCAAAATGCAGAAATACTAGAGCCCATCTGCTGAATCTATGCTTGCTGTTGTCCTTATGCCTAGGGTGATTTCTGGCTGCTTCTCCAACATGTGTGCGGAGTGGAGGGAGCTGTGGATGAAATAGGGGCATCTTCACAAGTGTTTTATAGGTATTTCACCTTCACTTCTTGAACGGAGTGAGAACATTGGTCTGAGGTCACGCATGCAGATTTCCAGGGAGCAAAACTGCATTTTTCCCAATCTCTTTTATACAGTCCACAGTATCCATAGCAATTGCTGGAAGATTTGAAAAGTTATCCACAAAGCACAGAGCCCTGTGGCAGCCTGTGCTCTCCTTCGACGTGTGATGTTTCAAGAAACGTTCCGAATATCCAGAGAAGATGTGAAGATCCATGAAAGTTAATGGCATTCTGATCAGGGAGTAACAGACTGAATGGTTTTATTAGTAGTAGTTATTTAATAGAACACAAAAGCATAGGTGATGTACTACACTTCTGACTACTCTTCCTCACACATAACCTAGTATCCAGATCTAGTTTCTGGGATACACATTCTCAGACAAGACTGTGTGTTTGATATGCTTTAGTGAGGAAAGAGACGTGCGTCACGAGTGTGCTGCAGCAGCAGCCCCTGCTCCAACTACTTTTGGGGCAGCCTCTATGCAAGGACACAGAAAAGCAAGAGACTGTACCGGAGGCAAACCTGCAAGTGCGCCAGCACCTCTGGAAGGCATTCTTCTGCCTTCTGGCAGATCAAGCACATAGAAGAGGAAACTGGATATTAAGTGGGCCACTACACCACCTAAGTGCTCCAAGAGTACCAAAAAACAAAAATAACCTGTTGTGGTTTAACCCATCAGGCAGCTGAACACCACACAAATGTTTGCTTCTTCCCCCCGGGTGGGATGAAGGAGGGAACAGCAAAGATGGGACTTGTGGGTTGAGATCAAAACTATTCCCTGAGACAGAAGAGGAAAATGGAAACAAAAGTGCAGTGATAACTGTATGTACAGGCGCAGTGTGATTCTCTCCTCTTGCTGACCAATGTACAGCAAGAATACAACTTGCTGCCGACTGACAGCCAGGAGCAACACAAGGTCTCACTCCAAAATGCACAGTGTCAGTGTCTGCCTTACAAGACAAAGACTTTGCCATGACCGGGTGTATTAAGATCCATGAAAAATTCAGCATTCAATGATTTACAAAACATGCATACTTGTAACATGCTATGCTGGTAGGGCTCAAGATAAGAAAAAGACCTTGTTGTTATCTTTCAGGTGATTGCAGAAATGCCATTTGACCAGTCAGCACAAAAAATTTGATTAAATATTTGTGTTTGAACTCACAGGACCAGAAACACAACTCAGTTGATTCAGCCAGTTGACCAAGCCAGTGACGTGAGTTCTGCTCTTCAGTCAATTGGAATGTGTAGCACATTCCACCTGGCTTGATCTTGGAAAGTGCAAGGAAGTTAATGTAGTATCAGCCTTGGTGTGGCTTGTGCAGTGACTCTAGCAGTAAGCCACTGTGTTGTTGTTCCTGTTGATGATCATCCTTGAATAGAGATTAGCTTCAAAGTATAGTCAACATGAAATGAGAAGAGGCCCTTCCCCAAGCCAGGCAGCAAGTCAGGAACTGGGACACTAAGTTGACAAGTGTGCGTGCTTTGCCAACTGTGCATACGTTCAAGAGAAATGATGATGTGCAAGTTCACCAAGTGACAATATAAAACCTCAGAAAGGCCCTGTGCAGCTGATTGGAACCAGGTGCACGACACAAATTCTGTCACACAGGAAGTTCGTCAGTTCTACTCATTTGTGCCACTGAATGTCTCCCCTGCTACAACTACAGATGTCCTGCTCAGACTGTACCTCCTCCATTAAATCTGTTCCAAATTTTCTGTAAGTGATTGTGTTCAGGCCTTGAAGTTCAGGCCTGCTGGAAGAGGCTCAGAAGCAACTCTCTCTTTTTGTCTTTCAGAATTTGCAGGAAATCAGTGAGCTTAAATTACAGTCCCAAAAGATTAGAGCTTGAGAAGCCTTCTGATGGAAACCACTTCGGCTTGGCTCAAAGCTGTGCATGCAGCCATTATTTTTTAATAGTTAATACAAGATGAATGCATGTGCTTAACTAACATGGGAGGTGGAGATATTGGTATCACGTCCAGGAAACAAAGCAACGGATACCAAATCTGGTGATAAGCATTTGCTGACAGTCAGTGATTTCTGTCTTAATACGCAGAGCCTTTATTAAGGCTGAAATAACCTGAGCTTTGAGATGACATCAGTAGGGAATTTAGGAAAGCTGTCTCAAGCACAGTTGTTTGATAGGCCCAACACTGAAAAAGGTGGAAGCCTCCACCCTCTAATGCAGGGTCTTTGTGTTTGTTAATCTCAGGTATCTGAGTATGCACTGTCATGGAGAAGTGAAGGCCAAACGGCAGTAGGGAACCGAGGTTCCTGCAGTGAACAAGTTACGTTTGAAGAAATCAGGTAAGTCCAGTGCAGACTTCATGCCTACGTTTTGACAACTTAATTTCAGTTAGTTGGATACCCATTCTCAATGTTTACTACGTAGGTTGCTGCTGTCTGTATTCCCTGCAGTGAGACAAATCCAGCTCCAGCTCCAGCTCAGTCCATTTCTTGGTGTATGGGACCTGCTGAATCACAGCCTGAACCTCTGATTGACCTCCTGAGGCGAGCACTGAGTCAGCCCTGGGAGCACAGGTGAAGGCAGTTCAGCTGTGTGACTGGAAGGGTTGGAGCCTGGCTGCACCTCACCTAGACCCCATTTAAGGCCGACAGCCCCTGGGGAGGGATCTCTTTCTGGAGATTGCTCCCTTTGGCGTTTCTTTTTCCTGAAAGCCAAGGACATGGCTGAGTTTCCTTTTTTTTTTTTATTATCTGTTTCCACCATGGTAATCCCTCTAGTTATACAACCTGTGAAGTACCGGCCTCTCCATGTTCTGCTATTTGTATGTTTGTTGATTGCACACTTTACACTTGGATGGGAATGGGGGCTTTACTACAAGGGTGTTGTTCCTCTCTTTTTCTGGAAGGAGTTAAACTGTGTTTCTTTGAGATCTCAGATCTCTCCTCTTCCTCGCCTTAGAAGGAAGTGTCTACAGCAGTGACTGTTAGTGCCTTTGCTTTCCTTAAGGCCTCTCTTGTTGTAGCAGAGCCTACAGTTTTGTTTTTTGCTGCTGCCTCTGCATTCATTATGCTCAAGTGCCCAACTTGGGAGTGTCTCAGTCATGCTGGAACACATCTGCCGTTTACTGATTAATGTCATATTAACTTAGAATGGTGGCTCAGGCAAGTGCTGCTGCCCTGCTAGGGGAAACAGCTCAAGTGGCTTTTTTATTTATTTCCTGGGGTGTTTCATAGACAAGAAACTCAGGGACCTCTTTAGTGGGCCTGAACCCTGCTGGTTCTGTCCTCTGTTACCACTTGGCCAACTGGCTGACGCTTCCACAGGTGCTTTCCAGCTCCCTAGCAACTCTTTATACTTCCAGATGTTCTTAAGTCCTTGGAATTAATAGCAACAGGGCAAAGAATGAATTAATCAAGGTTAAAGCCACTCTTTGTGTTGCTGAGTGACAAGACTTTGTGTCAAATCTGCCATGGGAAGTCAAGTAGCCCGGCCTCAGTTCTGCAAATAAGATACGATTTTCTGTGTACTGGCCCACCAGAAGTAAGAGCCTTGACAGCACTGAGCGTGAGCAGGCACACAGAAAGAGCAGTATGGCTGCATGGAGAGAGAGACTTATTGCCTGTTTTTGTTTTCAGCAGTGTTCTCCAGTTTAGCAGGTGACAAAACATCTGACCCTTAATCTCTCAGAAGTGCTAATTCCGCTTTGTGTTCCATCAGGTGATCTCAAAGGAAACAGAAGCAGCCATTGGTTGCACTTGCACTGCTGCTTGTACCACGGCACAGTGAGACGCCAGGTGAGACTGGTAGGGCACGGCTTTGGTGCTTCTCTGTATGATGGTGGACTCTTTGGGAGCTACAGCTTTTTCTTATTTACTTACTTATTTTTCTCCTCCCTTTTGCTGCTTAGCACAGGCTGCATTCTTGTCTGTTCAGCATGGAGGAAAATGTCTGGAACAGGAAGGTTGCCTCCCAAGCCACTTAGCCATGGCAAAGTTGAAGGAAGCACAATGAGCTTTCCATTTTTTCGTTTGTCTTTCTGAAAAGTCGACTTCTAACACTTGGTCCAGGTTACCAATATTAATAAGATAGATGACATTTTTCATGTATTTTCTGAGATATATTTTTGCCTTGAACTTTTGTTGCACCAAACAAATAACTCATGGTGTTTCAAGTCTATTAACACAGCGAAAGAAATGAACGTTTGGCTGCTTGCCTACCCATTCATTAATGCTCCTGTGGTGACATTTCATGTGCTGTATTATTCCACATAGCTCAGACTCAGCTCTGTCACTGTAATTACAGTAAGCTACACTGCAGAGAATGTGATCAATCTGGGAAATGCCAGTCCTACATTTCTTTGTTAGCTCATAGAAAGCCTTTACCTGAAGCTCGTCAAGTTTCCTCAGTGATTCTTACATACTTCAAAAAAGTAATGGGAAGATTCAAGCTGCATTCATGGAGATTCCAGCATTATTTCACGCTCTTTTCTCTCAATGAGCAGTGCTTAATTGCTCTTTTAATTCTGACAGGCCCAGTAAGTGCAGTCCAGCCAGTTCCCACATGCTTAGTGGGACCGGAGGTTTTCTAGATGGTGTCTTAAAGCCAGAATGCATTTCTTCTAAATGAGTGAAAAGAAATAGTCAAGGTATGTACCTATTTTGGACAGCGTGTGGGAGTCTAAGCTTTGTGGAGGATTGTTTTCTGCTGGAGCATGTCCTTCCAGGATCACATAGAAAAGCATAAATCTTGTGTCTGTAAAGAATTTAGGAAGTTATCTGATTGTCTCAGTCACATCAGGGTGGGCAATGACTGTTGTTCAAGAAGAGTTCTGAGGTTGGAGATGGCAACTGTCTTCACTTGTCTGACGTGGAATAAATGAGATCTCATAAGGTCGGGGTGCGTTTATCAGCATGGTGATTATGGGAGAAATGTCAACATCCTTGCGATCTACAACGGGCTTCAGAGTAAAGTTCTGCAGGATGGATGTTAAAAATAAGAATATCTCCATGCGGGCCAGACCTTCTCCTGCACAGATGCGTTTTCCTGCAAGGAAAGAATGAGGAGAACAGGAGATGATGGTAGAGTACTTTTGCTGGTAACTTATTTTAACCCCTCTGCCGTGAGAGTTCCGACGTCTCAGAGTGGGCATGCAGCACTGCATCCTTCTGGGGAAGTGAATTGAATTAAACTGAGGTCTCAGTGTTCAGAACAGTGTGAGAGTACTGGGTGGGCCAATGCAATTTGAAGGTTTCAGTTTCTCGTGTTGTGTTGCTGCTTTATGGCTAGCTAGGAGAGAGAAGTGGCATGGCTACAAATCCCACTTCATGCATCTTTTCTTGGAGGATGCATCAGAGGAGCTCTGGTACTTGTTAAGAAAGGGAGGTAAACTGAAACTGTAGTATATGGGGTAGAGCTTAGCTGCCCAGAAGTGAGCAGCAGATCTGCAGACATCACTGTTCAGACAGGGATGACAGAGCCACTGAAATGTCTGAAGAGGTTCTGGGAGAGGATAGTCTAGGTCCTGACGTAGAAAGAGCTCTTTACCTGTGGAAAATGGGAAAAAGTAGTCACTCTTTCTGAAGGTACCATTTGCATTCAGGAAATGTTCCGGGTCAAATTTTTCTGGATTAGGAAATTCCTTGGAGTCGTGCAGGATGGGAGACAGCAAAGGGAATATCATGGTGTCCTGAATAAGCATAGAGAGGAGAAAGTTAAGTGGAGACATGCCAAAGTGAAGCCCCATCGATCAGTCCCCAGGGCTGAATACATGAAAAGCCCTGCTTTGGTGACTGCTGTGTGATCCCAGTAAGCTTCACTGTCTGCCAGAATTAAGTGTTGAAATCCCATGAGAAAAGCTGGTGCAAATGCAAAAAGTGCCAGCGGTGGAGTCCTGGGGACATGCAGGAAGCTTTTTTTTCCACAGCAGCCATTCATATCTGGGAGCCAGCTAGCTATCTTTCCTCATAGTTGCAGTTCATAGAGTAACAACAGTATAACTGTTTGTATTGGAAATAAACAGTTTGAACTCTTGCTGTTGTCCTTACACCTAGAATAATTCTTGCTGACCCCTCAAACAGATGTGCACAGTGAAGGTAGCTATGAATATGAAAAGGGAATCTTTGCAATTTTCTTAGGTATTTCTCCTTCACTTCTGGAATGGTTTAATGACATTGTTCTGAGGCCAAGCATGCAGATTTTTGGGAAATTAACTCCATTTGTCACAATGTGTTGTAGGCACTCCATATTGTCCATAGCATTTGCATGAGGATATCTCTAGTTATTGAAAAAGGATAGAGCTCTGTAATTACTGTGATCTCCTTCAGTGTGTGATGTTTCAAGAAACTTTCTAAAGATGTGAAGATCCATGAAAGTTAATGGCATTCTAATCAGGGAATGACAGAATTGTTTCATTAATAATTACTAGTTAATATAACTGAAAAACTTACATGAAATGCTACACTTCCCACTCTTCTTCCTCAATTTTCTATCCAGATACAAACATTTACAACTTCAGAATATATTCATCCAAGAATAGCATGAGAAATGTGATGGATTTCACAGGAATGAGGATCATTTTTTTCACAGATTAACAATTCCATACGTACCACAAAAAACTTGAAAAAAGATCCAATTTCTGAGATTCAAATGTTAAGACACAACTGTGTGTCTGATGTGCTTCAATGAGGAAAGAGACATGCATCAGGATTGTGCTGCAGCAGCTCCTGCTCCGACTACTTTTGGGGCAGCCCCTATAGGGATACACAAAAGCAAGTGACTGTATTAAAGGCAAATCTGAATGTTTACCAGCACCTCTGGAAGGCATTCCTTTGCTTTCTGGCAGATCAATCTCAGGAAAGAGGAAACTATGCCAAACTTTTTTCCTTGTTATTTTTTCGTCAGCTGCAGGCTGGATATTAAGGGGTCTATATACTAAGTAGGAGGCCCAATAAAAAACAAAAAGCCAAGCATCATTTAACCCATCAGGTAGCTGAACACCACACAGATGTTTGCTCCCTCCCCCCAAGTGGGATGAGGAAGAGTACTGGAAACTGAACAGGACTTGTGGGTTGACATCAAAACTATTTACCAAGACAGAAGAGGAAAATGGAAACAGAAGTGCAGTAATAACTATATGTAGGCGCAATGCAATTATTTTTCACCTGCTGACTGATGTACAGTGATAATGCAACTGCCTGCCAACCCACAGCTGTCAGCAACACAAGATCTCATCCCCTTCTGAATTAAGGAAAATAAGTTTAGTTAGAAGTTATGTGCCTTCATGGGGTACTGTATCAGCAGCTACAGATCTGTCCTTTCTAAGGCAGATTTTAGCTGCCAATAATAAATGCTTTTCTGCAGACTTAGACAGTCAGTACAGACAGCGAGTTTCCTGTTTCTCCAAATAACATTGTTAGCTATCCTATATCTGCAGTGCAAGGCAATAGGGTAGGACAGTAAAGCCATACATTAACAAAGAAGCAGAGGATTTGTGGACAGAGTTGTAGCCAATAAGACAACCAGCTAGAGCTAAGTCAGCATCCTCCAACTTGACCCAGGTCAGAGAGTACATAGCAAGAGAGACATCTGTTCTTCATCAGAAAAGACCACCAGACAACCACTGAGAGATACCACTCATGTGCAAAAGAACTAAGACTTGAGGCAGGGAAAATGTCAATCATTCTGGGGAGTCACTGTAATAACCCAACCTTTTCTTAGACATCTAATGCATATGTAAGCAACTTGTTCTTTAAATATGTGCCTTTCTTGCCATCTGGTATACAGGCTTGGAAGGAATACCCCCCCTTCATCCAGCATAAGGATGCATCCAACATTGAGTAAACATACCTGCTTTATGATTATTCTGGTTATAGTGTTTGATTCCACACATCACCACCAACCAACAGTCAGCATTGCCTGAGCAATGGCTGCCCTCTAGACAACTTCCCACAGCTTTATGGCCATCTGTGTGGTATCAGAAAATGCTAAAACAGCAACTGGTATCATTTATTCAGGGAAAGGGTCACAGTTCTTTACAGATCATGAGCTGCAGAACACTGTTAGCCAGGATGTAGATACTAAGTTTATATGTATTCAAAAGTAATCGGGCAAAGCCATGTCAGAAAAATCCATTGAGGGTACTCAAAAATGCCCAGGAATTTCTGGATGCTGGAGAGCAATCAAGAAACAATTCCTCCATGGCTGCATTGCTGCTACTCTTGGGACCTCATTTTCAGCCAATGTTAGACAGGATCCTGATCCAACTTCACTGTTGTCATGATGTTGTGCACCCATCCTCAGGCTCCTATGTCCATACATCAAAATGTATTACCTAATTGAACGCTCTCATTTTGCAGATTAGCCTGTGGAAAGCATCGTGTTCATTCTGCTGTGAATTACATCTGCTGCTAAAATCTTATTTTCAGGTAGGATTCTTTTTAGCTCCTTGCAGAAAATCACACTTTCAATTTCTGGCTTACAAGACAAAGGCTTTGCCATCACCAGAGGTAATAAGATTCAATAGGTTCAGTATTCAACAATTTACAAAACGTGCCTACTTGTAACATGCTGTGCTGGTAGGACTCAAGATAAGTAACAAACCTTGTTATTATTTTTCAGGTGACTTCAGAAATGCCATTTGACCAGCTAGCACATGAGGTTTCTGAACTCACAGGACCCAAAACACAACTAAATTGATTCAGGACCAAGCCAGTGACATGACTTCTGCTCTTCAGTCATTTAGAACATATAACAGATTGCTACGTCCTCGCTTGGTCTCTGAAAGGGCAAGGAAGTTCACCTGTTGTGTGATCAGTACAGTGACCTCAGCAGTAAAACACACTGTTGTTCCTGTTGCTGATCATCTTTGAACAAAATTTAGCTCTAAATTACAGTCAGCATTAAGTGAGAAGAGGCCCTTCCCCAAGTCAGGCAGCAAGTCAGGAATTGGGACAGCAAGCTGTTAAGCGTGCATGGTTTGAAAACAGTGCATATCAATAAGAAAGATGTTGATGGACAAACTCAGCAATTGACAAAGTCTCAGAGAAGCTCAGCAATCATTAAATAGCAGAACCTTTTGTTATGCTATCAGATATCAGTTTACTACTACAATATAGAAAACAGATTAAATGTAATGCATTTAAAACATGAAGAAAAAAGGGAATAGTTATGAACACTAGGTACTATAATATGTGCCTTCACTACATTTTTAGTGCTGTCAGAGACAGAATCACAGACATTGCAGAGGGAGTTGGGAAGACAAAGGAAGAAATCAGGGAAACTATACAGCACTAAAAAATGATGCCATCAATTTGCATAGCCTGTATAGGATGGTTGTAGCAGGAAGGCTGTCCTTTACTGTGCTGACATCATCTTCCCATCAATTGTTAGAAAGCTGGGATATTACAGTTTCTTCAGCAAGTAGCCCAAAGTGTGATGCAGAATGCAGAAGAACACAGCACCAGTAATTCTCCTCATCCGCCTAAAATTCCATACAAGATCCCTCAGACAGATTCACATATTTTCTAGTTCTTTGGAAATCTTTAGTTTTTGATTGGAGGATACTGCAGAAACCACATGGATTTTCACTTCATTTTTTCAGGTGTTTGTATCCATCAGATGGGATTTATCCTAACCACGGCAAAATAGAGCAAATACAGTAAAAGTGCAAATCACATTTCCCAATTCTAAATTGTAGGCAAGAAAATGTAGAATAACTTGAGAAAGAAAGACTGTGGAAGGAACTGGAAGGAAATGAAGGAAGCGTGTCTAATATAGAATTCATCAAAGAAAATTGCAGAGAGCTCAGGGTGGTATAGGGGGATCCACTACAAGAAGGTAAGCAGTGAGTAAGCAGTGGGACCACTGGGTACAAAGACAAAGACACAGGTGTCAGGGAGCTCGATTAGTTCCCTTGGCTGATGACCCCAAGTCATTTCCTAAGGGGTTATGCCAACTGCATGGTGATAGAGGGAAATGGAGAACCTCGGAGCTTTCTGGCATGAGTTTTCTGCAAATCATGCCAGACTAGGACTGCTATGACTGTTATGAAGTGCTCTGACAGGAACTGGCCAGCTGTTACAGCCCCATAGCTCACGACTCACATCCCATGAGGAATAAGAACTTGCATGAACTCACTGCATTAGGAGGTGGACAAACAAGGATCTTCTGGTGGGACATTAGCAGCAGTGTCTTGGAAAGTAAGAAAAAATTTGAATTTATGAATGAACCAAAGCCAATGTTCACACAGTTAAAGCAAGCATGTTTCATGCTCAAGTGAGATGTTTTAAGCTTATGATTATATTTCAGTTTCATTTAATTCATTACTCTGATTGACCTGTTCTCTTCTGTGGCAACTGTCATAATTTGGGTCTTGATTCTCTCACTTTACCCCAAAGCTATAGCATATAACAAGCTCTTTAAGTTCCTCACCACTACGTTTCATGCAAGACACCACTGGGTAAATGACCCCAAGAAAAAGACTTTTGTTGCAGCTCTCACCTCTTCTAAGAGGGAGTGGTGACTCAGCTCCTTCTCTAGCCATCATCATTAACCGTACATATCATCCCTTTTGGAAGCGGTCATATCAAACACGTGCTCTCTCAAATGTGATGGGCGTCCTATGTGCTTTGGCTAAAGCTCATGTGGAATAGTGGAAGAGAAGGAATCTGCTATGATTTATTTTCCACACTCGAGAGGTGTGAAAAACATGGCCTTTCAACAACAAAAAAAATTGTCAGTAACAGTTACATAACAATAACAACAAAATCTGGTTATGTACTGCTGCCTTATGAATTTCAGATGAGTCTCCTTGTAGTTAGTGCTAAGGAAGAAGATATACAGTGATCCACAGTGGCACAGTACACTGTCTCCTGTTAGTTTTCAATAGGTCAAATGATCCAACAAAACAAGATATAAACAAGAAGCTAACCAGGCATATGGTACAGCCTTTCTGATAAGGACTGGGCAAGAAAGATATTTGATTTATCAGTTCAGATGAGTCGGTTAAAGGTTTCTTAATGAACTCAGTTCATCCAGGCATTGGCTGAGAGGATCCAACAACAGAAATTCTGCGTAGCTTTTTCATTGTACCTTTTGGTGCAAAGTCCATTGAAATCTTAGACTACAGTTTTTAAGGAAGAACTATTGTTGCTTATTTCATCCAAATGTGCTTGACACTGCCTGCAAGTTAACTGAGGGTTAAGAAGAGTAGCATCACCACCCTCGTTTTACATCATAAAGTGTTTGTTTTTCTAAGACTGCATCAAGTTTCCCCATGCCCTTGACTCAATGCCTTAACTAGATTCATACTTATGCCATTATGGCTCATGCCATAATTGACCCACCTACACTGAACTGCTGGAAGGCAAGGCTATACAAGGGTCAAGGAGGCACTTCTGAGGTGTTCCTGCAATGAAAGAAAATAAAGCTTGGTTGATTAATAATGAGTAATCGGGAGTAAAGAACAAACTTACTTAAATGAGATAAAGCAAGCATATAAAGAAATACAGTTTTCTGGATCATTTTATAACCACAGTATATGAATTTAAAATGGATTTTAAATTGCTTGCTTTAGCCATTTTTTTTTTTTCTTTTCTTTCTTTTTTTTTTTTCCCATTACAGTTTCTACTGATATGTACAGGAATTTTTCAGCTACTGGTGCCCTGGATGTTTAGTCTTCATTTAATTCAATGCTCACCCTATCTGATTGTAAGGAATAATCTGATACACTATTTATGGCTGTGCCAGATTAAGCAAAATTTTAGTTAAAAAAAAAAAAAAATGGGACAAAGAAAACAAATTCCTTTCTTTGTCTGCTTCTTCTCTCACTTCTTTCCATTTATTTTCAAATTTTAGTTCCAAAGGAAAAGTCAAAACCAAGTTGGCATGAAATGACTATATCAGTCAAAACTTAGCCATTCTGTTCTCATTTCATTTTGCCATCTGGCAGCAGAACAGTACTGCTGGAAGTCAACTCTAAGGAGAAGTAGACAAAGTCATACACTCACAGCCAACGGTCCACATCAGAAAACAAACAAACAAACAAAAAATCACTGAAGGAAACCTGCCAGAGTATTTTCCTTTTAGTTCCCTAAAGACTCCAAACACACTTCCCACCTAAACCAAAACTGTAAATAAGAAGCCCTAGTGACAGGTGTCAATACACAAGGATAATACAAAATTTTTCCCCTCTTAAAAGAAAATAAACACTTCAGCAGTCTGCAGATCTACAGAGTTCTCAGGTGCTCTGCAGTCTCTTTCCTCCCAGAACACCTCATAAACCTCACCGGTAGCACAGTGTTGCATTACCCAACCAGCCACATGCAGTGCGATTACATCCATAGAGAAGGGCCACAAAGCCACCTTACAAAGAGCTGAGAGGAAGGAAGTGAAAGAACTGTAGCTCCAGCAGAAGGTAATCTGTGGGGTTTTTTTGGTTTTTTTTTTTTTTCTTTTTTTTTTTTTCCTCATTTGTTTGTTTTGTTTTCCTATTTTCATCCAAATCAAGTAAGTTTTGGAAAGCAAACAAACACTGTGTGCTATCACAGTGGTGTTTCAGTAAACAAAACCACCCAGCTTTATTCTAAAGTCCATGTCCTCTAACATCAAAAGTGTGAGAAAGTTGTTTTTAATTAAATTATTGCTTAGCAAAAGCAAAGTCCTTGCAGCATGATCAAAGAGGTAGTTTATGGAGTTGGCAGGCTACTGCCTGCCACTAATGCATTCTCCTTGGCAGAGAACTAGTTTGGAACAGTGTTTAGAAATAATATAATCATTAACCAGCTCACTGAAAGGCTACCAATATTAACCAATATTAACGAATACTGTGTTATTCTGAAAGATTAACAACTGCTGCTCCACTAGTCTGTTCATTCCTGAGCAAAACAGGGGGATGCAAGAGGGAGCCCGCCCCATTACTTCTCCGTCCCACGAGGGGATAGGATGCTCCGTGTGTTATAAGATCCCATTGCCCTCTACTGGCTGTTCTGGCCATGCTGGGGTTTGCAGGCATCCAACTTTGTGCTTTTCCCGTGTTTGTTTTTTTAGTTCCAGGCTAATGCCATTATCACCATACAATCCAGTCCCCTTGACAGGGGCTGGACTCCTCTCTATTCCTCTTTTTGTCTCAAACTCATTGACCATCTGCCCCCATCTGTCTTGCTTGGAGAAATAAACAGCATCCTCTTCCAGATACATGGGAGATCAGGAAGGTCCAACATGTCAGCAGTGCACTACTGGCGATCAAGGTCAGACTCTGCAACTACATTGTAAATGCGGCTGCAGGAATCCTCATCTGAGGCATTGCTCCTGTAGTAGACAGAGTCATAGTCCTCTGCATCAGTGCTATTGGACACAGCTGCAAGAATGGTAGCCTCTGAGTTCCTTGGAGAGAAAAAGTGACACCTGCATCCTGCTGCTGGGTGACCTGGCTGGCACTGCACCTTCAGAAAGAAACATCTGTACTGGAGATGTTCCCATACTGGCTAAGTTGGCTTTGTCCAATGAAAGTTAGAATCTTCCCTCTCTACAGCAACTGATGAGTTTGCAGGTGAAGAAGGCAGGAACCTGTTTTTCTGTATATCTTTACATTATTTGTACATAGACTAAAAAAGAAACAATATGAACTTACTAGGAAGCAGAGGGCATATCTCCATGCCTTGGGGAATTCGGTGAAGGCAAATGCATCAAAAGAAGTGGTTTCACAACAACACCTCTGGCAGTGAAGTATTAACCTCATTATGTATTAACATTATTATGTTGTTGATACATGAACAACTCCCATTCTGCTCTTCTTCCTCCCATCAGGAATTTGGAACAAGTTTTGGGCAGATTACTTCAGAATCCTTCACCCAAGGATTTATCTAGGATTTATCAGTCTGGAAAAGAGGAGGTTCAGGGTTAGTCTCGTCACTCTCTACAGTCACATGAAAGGAAGTCGTAGTGAGGTGGAGTTCAGCCTCTTCTCTGAGGTGAATAGTGACAGGATGAGAGGTAATGGCCTAGCATTGCTCCAGGGAGGTTCAGATCGGATATTAGGAAAAAAAAAACTTCTCATAAAGCAATACTGCATTGGAACAGGCAGCTAAGGGAGATGGTGATGTCACTGTCCCTGAAGGTGTTTAGAAACATGTAGATGTGGCACTGAGGGATGTGGTTTAGTGGGCATGGTAGAGATGAGCTGATGGACTAGATGATCTTAGAGGTCTTTTCCAACCTTAATGATTCTATGATTCTAAAGTGTACATGTAGGCTCTAGAGATGTGCAGATTGGTCAGCACAGATCTAACCCCTCCCAGCCCACTCCACCAAGATCTATACCTGTATAATCAAAGAATATCAGGATGTCATAATCACAAACTAAACAAGAGAGTTAGGCAAAGCAGACTATGATAACAAAAGAGAATAAATAGAAGGCTTACCCCATCCTAGGCTCACTCACAAAATAGCAGCAGAGGCAATCTCCAGAAGAGATCTTTCCCTATTGGTAGCCAGCTCTTAAATAGGTCTAGGAGGGGTGGAGCCAGGCTTGCCTTCGCCTGTGCTCCTCTGGCTGACTCATTGCTCACCGCAGGTGATCAATCAGAGGTTCAGGCCGTGACTCAGCAGTTCCCATACATGTACCAAAGTATCTGAAAGTACTTACGCACATTCGTTCAAAACTTCCTATGCTGCAGCTTATGTCCGTTTCCCCTAGACACTCTGGTGTGAAGCCCCACCTTCAACTCCCTTGCTTACACGAAAAGCAAAAAGCACACAGATAACTAGTAGCTCCCTATTGCTGCTGTGAATAGCCCTTACTAAAATGTCCATCTCTGTTTTCAGAGAGAAGAAAAATGACCTTTAATCTGCTTGCTTTACAGGGACACTCTAACATATTATGGATATTAATTATTTAACTTATTAATGAATCCTACAGTGAGATGAGAAGGAGAAGCACATAACAAACTGTAATTTAAAGTGTCATTTAAGTCCCTAGTTCGGATCTAGAGTTCACATGCGTAACTGCAGCGACTTCCAGGTGCCGCGGGGCCGCGCACAGCTGCAGCTCGTCGGGAGCCCCGGGCGGGACCCTCCCCAAAGCCTCCCTGAGCATCTTAAGCTCAGCCGGAGGCTGCTGGGAGTCACGGCGGAGTTCTTGCGGTTCTGTGTGGGAGATGGAATGGGCTCCGTTCGTTTGACCGGCCCTGCGGCTGAAAAGGGCTGCTTCTACAATAGTGCCTTGGGATCCTCTTTAATGTTCTTGTTGTGTCGTTTTGTTTCAGGCTGCTGTGGGATCCTCACTCGCGGTGAGGATCAGCCCAAACCGCCGAGCGGTTCTGGTAGTAAGGGGGACCGTGGAGGCGGCGGGCGTTCGGGAGCTGTTAGGATCTCTTAGGCTGAAGCAGGAGGCTGCCGGGTTGTCGAACCCTGCTCTTCCCGGGGCCGGCGTAGGGCTGCTGCCGGGCTCCTCAGGCTGTTTGCAGCCGAAGTAGCGTCGTTGCTCGGCTCCCATCGCGTTTTCGGAGGGGGCTGCCGCTCGGATCCGAGTCCTAGCCCAGCCCCGGGGTGCTCTCCGGGATGCCCACCTTCCCCCAGGTTGTTGCGTGTTGTTTTTTTTGTTTGTGTGTGGGGTTTGTTTTTTTTTTTTGTTTTTGTTTTTTAAGCGGGTGCATTAGTTCTTCCTGCTCTCATGAATAGGAGCAAGCAGAATTGGAGCCGTATTCCTATAGCCTCAGTGCTGCTAGGAGTAAGAAGCAACGCAAAGGGCTGCTGAAACAGAAGTTTTCTCCTCCTGCAGCCTTTACTCAGCCTGCAATAGAGCCTCTCGTCAGCCCGAGCTGGTGAGTGTTTCAGAGTCGCTTGGTAAGATCTCTCTTCTCGGGGCTTATATAGGGCTGCTGCTTGGCTACCTTTGAGTTTCTGGTATCGGTACTGTGCCGCTTCTGGGCTTCCTCGTGTCTTTTTAGAAGGATCGGCATGGAGCTGCTGCCCAACAGCCTGAGACTGAGCACGATTCTGGGGTGGTCTCACCCCCTGAGGAGGGTTGTGGGGGTGCTTCAGCCCCGGCTGCTTCCAACAGTAGGAGTGAGAAGGATGGGACCACATTGTTTTTGTTTTTGTGTTTTTGTGGTTTTTTTTGTTTTGTTTTGTTTTCCTCCCTTCTTCGTGTGTAACTACGATGATGATCTCGTTCCCCTTGTGGACACCTGGTGGGGCAGCTTACACGACTGGAATGCTGTTGTGGATGGTTCTGTTCTTTCTTTTAGGAAAGACAGACTGGCAACGTGGTGGAGTTGCTCTTCCAGTGAGAGAACAGGAACATACTGAGGTCTGCCTGGGTAGTGGAGTACTTGCATGTGAGACTCAAGAGGCAGGTGAATGTGGGTAACATCACTGGGGGTGTTGGTTACAGACCAGGATGAGGAAGTTGATAGACTGTCTACACACAGCTGAAAGTAGTCTCACAGCTGTGGGCATTAGTTCTCATGGTAGACTTTGTGAGAGGTGGGTTGTGCTTTTGCAATGGAAATTTTCAGTATTTCTCACTGGTAATGAGAGGGAGATAAATACTTGCTCTCTAGATAGTGACTTCCCTCCAGGAGAAAACCTGGAGGATGTGAGAGCACAAAAAGACAAATCAGAAAACCTGGTGACCCTTCTCTGCCCTCTGATAGAAACTAGGCATGCATATGAAGAGGGTGAAAGTGGGTACTCTGTTAGCATTGAGGTCCCCTATTTTTCTACAGAGCTGGCCAAATTAAAGAAAGATTTTGGTTACACACTTAGGAAATCAGAGGCAGTATGTGTGGAAAGACCCACTGATGGGGAGAACAGATCTTGTTGATTAAAAAGGAGTCAGATGGTTACTGGGGACCTGGAATTTTTTTTTTTTTTTTTTTTTGTGCTGGCAACCACTGTGCCCTGTGGTCCCTTACTCAAAGAGCTGGTTAATGGAATTATTACTCCCTGGGACAACTGATATTGATTGATTTGCTGTGTGCTGATCCTGTCACTTTCACACTCAAAAAGCCTCTTAACAGATACATCTGGAAGGCTCAAGATGACCAGGGGAAGATGTAAAGTAACCATCTGGATTTCACCTGCCTTCCAACTGTGGTTCATTTGGGACCAGAAAAGTTTCTCTTTGCTCTTGTCTCTTCTAGTTAAGCTTTCTCTAACCTTGGTTCCTCTGTGTATGGGAGCTGTTGAATCATGGCCTGAACCTCTGATTGATCACCCAAAACAAGTTATAAGTCAACTGTGGCAGCACAGGTGAAGGCAATTCAGTTGTGTGACTGGAAGGGGTGGAGCCTGGCTGTACCTCTCCTAAACCCTATTTGAGGATTTACTGAGGAAGGACCTCTCTCTTCAGATCACTCCTCTTGGAGTCTTTTTCTGTGAGCCCAGGACACAGGTAAGCCTTCCATTCATTTGATTATCCCTTTCTAACACAGTAATCTTTCCAACCTAACTTCTCTGTATACTGATTGATTATACAGCTGTATACTCTTTGATTATACACTCTGAAACTGGGAAGCTCTCTCTTTTGTTTTCTGTATGCTAATGAATGCTGATCCTGTTGCTGAGTCTTGCATGTTCCCTTCTCACTCTGTTCCTTTCTCTGGGATCCCTGTGGTATCATTAATGTCACTGTTTCAGACAGGCATATTCAGATAAATATTTCTATTAGCTTATGCTGATCCTGTCACATTCACTGGCTGGTCATGGTCCCATGCCTGTATTGGACATACTGGGTGTATGGGATTGAATTCTAATTGTAACAAAGGCTTAACCCTTTCCACCATGGTTAAGCACAGTCCTGAAATATGTTCAGGAAGTGAATGGGGCCAGGATAGTACTGGCAACTCTGGGGAGATGTAGGACAAAGAATAGAAGTAGGGTGTCAAATGAGTGATCTACCTGCATTGCAACAACCCTGCAGTTTTCCCTATCAGCACTGGGGAATCAATCAGAAGTTTTTATCTAATGTATTATCTCAGTGGGAAAGAGCTAATATAAGACCATCAGTTAATTGTAGATGAACTTGTCAAACTCAGCGTCTTCCTAGCTTTTATGTGTAGAAGGTAAAGGAAAAGCTTTACCCACTGAAATTTGAAAGGTGGGCTGGGACAATACAAACAAATTTGAAAGAGAATTTCAGTCTTGGTGGTGTCTAGTTAATTTTACTTATGATCCTGTTAATAACATTGCTGCAGCTTTTGTCCTAACAATAAGCAATGCTTTGATACATACTGTGTACCCAATCATTGTGCAAGGACTGAATCACAATGAGGTTATGCCCTATTCATTGGAACACAGAGTATGGGCCCAATAAAATGGGAACAAATGGCAAGCTGTTGATGTTAGTTCATGTGCTGTATGGGGAGAAAGAAGGATTTATTTTGAGAGTAATACCATCAAGACTTGATATGCTTGTGTTGACCCTGAGCAAACTATTTGCCATTTTGGAGGTGTCCCAATGAGACCCCTGAAATAGTGCTCATCTATATTGGAAAAGGATGTGTGTGTATGAGGACCTCTTATAATTTTATACTCACAGGTAATATTATTGTAGATACAAGCAATCATTCAAATGTACTGTATTCAAATGTCTGTGTGTGTAACTTTACTAACATTATGGGATGTGACTCTAATTATTCAGTTCCAGTTATGTCCTATCAGTTGCTGTGGTCCAATTATACATCAATCCAAGATTTGCCACCTGCACCAATTGAAATGAATCTTATTTGGTAAAGAAATTATTGCAATGTGACAATCTGTACCAGTTGTTAGGCTGCCTTCAACATAAGGGACAAAAAGAACTTAGATTACTGTTCTCCATGATATGGGGGAGATGCACCATTTTCTGGTAAGGGTGAAGAAGGATGGAGAACACCACTGATGGGAAATGCTCCTTAGATGGTCACCAACAGCAAGAGGAGTTTTTAATTCTGTGCTTCATGGGTTTGTGATCATATTAACCATAACATTGCATATATTGGTTGTAATTGTATGTGAAAGTCTGGCACATGCTGAGGTGACTGACTTGGCTCGAATTACCCAAGGAGTCTGAAAGTTGGCCCAGGTATTAGATTACTTTTCCTAGCCTCCTGGTGATCCATGGATAAGGTGAGGTGTGTGTGTGTCAGCACTCACACTTTTTTCCTTTGCCTGTGTGTTATTTTTAACATGTATCTTTCCTTTCTCCCCTCATTCCCCCTTTATTTTTTTTTTTCTTGAAACCACCATGGGACAGTGACAACTGGCTTTGTGGCACTGGGTGGTGTGAGAATAGGGAACAGTATTTGGCTCAAACCTTGTTCAGAGGCAGCCATCTGATACATGAGAAGCTGGAGAATGCTTGGCTCAGAGCCTGTTCAACGGCATCCATCCAAGGCATGACCTGACCAACAAGCTTTTGAAGTAAATGGTTGACTACTGTGAGCACAGAGGTGAGAGGACATGCATTGTTCCTCCTGATGAACAAAATGTGGATACCGTGGCAGCTACCATCACCATGATGGACACGACATGATGACCCTGATCACTGAGGTAGGCAGGCCTGAAGAGTTCTGAGGAAGAATGGGTAAGTCAATGAGATGTTGCATGACCAACCTGCTTCCTTGCCATGGACCAGTAAGACACTGTTGGATTCCCTGGTGGTGACTATTCCTGCTCTGTAAACTGTTTGCTAGAATTTCTGTCTTTACTATTGCTAACTTCCCTATCTTTCCTGAATTCCTTGGTAGTTTAGAGCCTCTAATGCTGATTATGCTCTGATTCTAGACTTGCTGCTTGTTCATATTGGGAGGAATCATACAATGGTGAAGAAATTGTTATTAATAATGTTTTTTATATATGGGGAAAATAGCAAGATTCATTTTGATAAATGATAATCAATCATCAAGTTGGGATAGTAAGGTAGTTTACTACTAGAGGTATTTTGTGGTCTGGTTTGAAAACTCAAGAGGGTAAAAAGGAAGAGGGGGAATTGTAAGAGGTTGCCTTTTTGCAGTGGCAATTTCCAGTATTCTGTATGTAGCATAAGGTAAGCTGTCTTTCACAAAGAAAGCTGCTGAGCACAGTAAAGCTGAGACTGGGGTGTTCTGGCATAGGTAAAATTGGCACAGGCACTAGGTAAGGTAATTTTATAGGCTAGGGAGGAGTCTGGTACAGGACAGAACTAGTGTACTAATTGTTGAAAATGTTGTCATCCTCTTGCCATAAAAGGTACAGAGCACACAAAGACAGTGGGTTGGTGACAGATATATGGAAGCGTAATGTAGCAACAGCACTGGAAAGTTGTGAGCCTGAGACTAAACCAAGGAGTGCCAGGAGGCTTTACCTGCGTCAGACCCATGGTTTGTAATAGAATGGATTTCACTGGCTAGTTGTACAGTTTCTCCCTTGTCAGTGGGGATCGTGTGGCCATTACTGCAGTAATGAAAAACTGTTCTTAACAGATCTATGATTAGAAGTTTTTGATCTAGAGTGTGTTTCTCACAACTTGAACCACTCTGTCAGCTGTTAGGAAAGCAAGGCTGCCAAGAGTGCTCATTCCAGAGGTTCTTGTAGTATGTCAAAGAAAATCTTTTGGTACAGGTGTTGAAGGAGCCATTGAGAAGAGAGGTGTTGCTGGAGCTTGCTCTCCCTGTTGTAGAAGGACTCTTTGGGGACAGGAAGACCAGTGGTGGCCTCAAGTGTGGCAGGTGTGAGCTGCAGTGTTCAGTGTGGAAGATATGAAGCAATGAGTAGAACTGAAACACTGAACTTTAAGGGAGCCAACTTTGTCTTAAAGGATCTATGTGAAGGTACACCTGGGGTTAGAGCATTGGAGGGGGTCCTGTGAGCAATTGTTGATGCTGGAGTGTTACTTCCATGCTCAGGAGCTGTGCATCCCAAACAGTGAAGAACTGAGCAGGAATGGCAGGAGACCTGCAGGGGTGAATGAGAACTCATGGTTTAACTTGAAGGGGAGAAAGAAGAGAAGGATTGTGGAAGGCTAAGGCCCTCTCAGTATCACCTTTAGGAGGGAGGTCAAGACTAACAAAAGTTTGTCAACAGAGAAAAGGTGACTAGAGAATGTGTGGGCCTCTGCTTTGCAAGGTGGAGATTCTGGTAATGGGGATGCATTTCTGTACTGAATGCCTTTTTGTCTTCAGTTGTTGCTGCTGAGACTGCTTGTTGGGAACCCTGGATTCTGGAGGAGCTGGTCAAAGGTAGTCTTGGCAAAATGGATGCCAGCAAATGCCTGTGGGAGCTGGCAGAGGTGACTGCCAAATAGCTCTCTATCACACTTCCTCTGGTTTTTCCTACAGGAAAGGTGCCTGAAGACTGGAGGATAGCTGATGGCCCTGCAGGCTTCAGAGATGGTGAGAAGCATGGCCTCATCTCTGGGAAGGTGATGTGACAACTTGTTCCAGGTGTGTCATCTGCAAGTGACCAGAAGAGAAATGTCTAAGGAGCAGATGGGGTGGGTTCACTGAGGGGGAATTGTGCTGGGTAGCTTTGTATGTTGTCTTGATTGTCCAGCTAGATGAGAGAAGGGTGGCTGATGGCAATATCTGATGTGCAGGAGCCCAGTTGATGATGATGGGTGGTGTGTTCATGGCCTATGCAAGCAGAAAGGAGAAGGATCAAAGTGGGAGGGATGGAATAGGCTGCCCAGCCTCCTTCCAGTAGTGCTTTGATGCTTTCCTGGGTGATGTGTGGTAGGGAAGTGGGCCAGATGATCTCTAGAGAGGTGTTTCCATTCTGTATGGCTCTGATTGTGTTCTTGTTGCAGGGTGAGGACTAGTTGGAGTATGTGAGTGATGGATCTGCAGATATGAACCCTCACACTGGAGGATGGAGCTGGTTCACAGCTCTTCCTGCATGTTAATGGCTGGAATGAGGATTCCAGTGAAGCATGGTGAGCTGTATCTGTCTATCCCTTACCTATGTGCTGCCTCTGGGATGGAGTTTATGTCTGGGACTCAGTGTGATGATGTGGTTTTCTTGCAGGCCTGGAAGGAATGGAGTGAAGTGAGAGCAGCCCTTCTGTGCTGGAGTGTGGGGATCTGATGGATCTCTCTGCTGATCTGGTGGAGGAGCAGAGGATGTTGTGGTGTGCCTGGCTGGTTTTGTTGCTTAAAAGGTTTGTATCAGTTTTTGGAAGTGGTGTCTTGGAGCTGTCTGGTGTGTGTTAGGTGGCTTTGAGGTTATTGATGACCAGCAGCCAAAAGCACAGCTCCCACAAACTGGGAGCTGTGCTTTTGGCTGCTGGTTTGGGGCTGTTTGCTGGGATTTGCGCTATCTCAAAAGAGGTTATTTTTTTTTTGGGTGGGAGGGTAGGATGGTCAGTCTCGGAAATTTTTTGGCTAGAGAGGAGTGGCTGAGGGGGGTTAGGGGGGCTCCCACCCACTAAGTAATGTTCTACTTTGTCTTTTGAATAAAAGACATGGAACTTCACTAGGGTGGTGCCTTTGCATTAAATGTTTGCATGTGGCATATTGTATTTTATGTGATGACAGTTTGCAGATAAATTAATAATCCAGTTCTCCTGTGTTTGAAGTGCAATAGCTAGATAATAAAAGATATATAAAGGATCTAGAAGATATAAAGGATACATAGGATATAAAATGGAGTGATTTACTCAGATATGATACTACTCTCTGTGTGACTTCAGCAACAGCATCTCAGTGAGTTATTAGGTTGACTCATTAGTGCAAACAGGTGTCTGCAGGCCATAAACCTGTTGCTCCTGGTGATAACAGAATATAGCTTTTTTTCCAGAGGGGAAAAAAGTAGTGTAGTAGTGAGATGAGAGGAAAAGCTTAACAAACAAATACACAAGCTCAGTGAAATGTCTGTTATGTGCAGAGTAAGAATGCAGACTAGATTGGAAGGGGCCTACAACTTGTAGCTGTGCATGAGCCCACCTGAACTTCAAATGCTATCTCTAAAAGCAGTGCCCAAATGCTTCTCCAAGTCCATCAGCCTGGGCCTGTGACTGCTGCCCTGAGGAGCTTGTTCAGGTACCCAGCCACCCTCTGGTGAAGGAACTTGTTGTAATTTTCACTGTGGCTTAGTACATATCCAAGTCCCTTGCCCTAGTCAGTTGTAGAAAAACTGAAGAGAGCAGTGGGATGTCACTGGAACACCCAGGAACAGCTTAAAAGCAACAGAAGATAGAACAATTACTGAATCAGCCTGCCTTAACTGAAGTTGATGCAACCCTTTAACAGTGGAATGTAGTCTTCAGTCAATAGTAAATCTATAGCTAAGAGTAAAGATTTAATTGCTATGCACCCAGTCATTTCACTATTCATGTTTTATGCCTTGTAACAGTATGTGTGTTTTCTAACATTAATAGTCTGAATGGCTGAGCAAGAACCACTTGGAGCAATAAAGCCTAAAACAGTGAAAAAACTTTCATTGATTCATAATGTATTTCTTGGCAGGGTGCACATTCAGAAGAGAGCTTCCAACATGTGTCTTTCCTTAAAAACAGCAGTATGAACTGTCACTTTAGCTGGAGGCCTGGGCTGCACAAGTGTGTTCCTCCATCAGCCAGGGAAAGAAAGGAGTTTGTTTGTTTTTTTTTGTTGTTGTTTTTATGACAAATCATATATAAAGCCCTAATTCTTAATTCATGTGAGCGTTTGACCTTTGTTCTTTTCTTTTGTTCTTTGTATTGAATGCTGATCCCTAGTTGCATAGCAGAGCAGGAAGCTCTAACCTTCACCCATTTCTACACTCACTTGCAGAAATTATGGCCATAATTATTTCCCTTCCATATCATTTTGGGTTATTGTGCTGAGAAGGTAAACCCCTACCCCAAACCTCCATGCTTCATGATGTACCATGTGGACTTCTTTTTAAATAAAAAGAAATAACAGTAAAAATAAACCATACAGGAATAAGAGTTTTTTTAAAACTTGATGTGATTTAGCTGTACTCAGGGGTTCATAGAATGTTGTGTATTCATCACAAAACAGTGGTAGAAGCAGGAAAACTAAGGAGGAAAAAAAAAAAGGCTTCAGCTATCATCTTGCAAATCTTATTGCTTATAGCATGAGTGCTTTAGACTACCTAGACATGCTGGTCTTGGAGAAGTCAGGCAGAATCACTTATATATTTCCTTAGAGCTAAGACCCCACAAACTTCACAAGCCTAGCAAAAGTACATGAGAACAGGTCCAACAAGCTCTGAGGAAGAGAAGTGAGCTCACCTGTCAGTACTGCTGGGGAAGGCAGCTGTGGTGATTGTTGGGCTGATGCCCTCCTATTTTGTTTTTAATAACTGTCAGTTAAAGTAGGATGACCAAATAGAAAAGTACATCCCTAAAGTCATCCTCTGACTCTCTGAACCCTATTCTCCATTGCTTATGCTGAGACAGGAGGCCAAATCTGAGATTTTACTGAAAGAAGATTTTGCTTGGTTCTAAGACAGGACAATTATCTAGCTGTTAGAAGAAATTTAATTGCCATGCTCAAGAAATCACTGGCTTCCAATCCATCTGATTTCCAGATGCAAGTTTGCAATGACTATTTTTTTCCCCTCCAACTCAGAGTATTTCACTTTTCTAAAAAAACAATTATCTAGAAATTACCCTTTTTGGCAACTGAAATTGTTAATTCCACAATATGTTCTCTGCTCAGAGAAGCCTTAGTTCTATATACCCTACAGGAGGTTTACCATTAAGAAGGCCCACCTGCATAAACAGCCAAGAATTTCAGTAGCTTTGAGAAAGGTGAATTTGCCTTTAAGATTTTCCAGGGATTGCAAAACTAAATTTATTCTCCCTTTCCCTGGGATTTGCTTAGAGTTGGACTGACGTCCACCCATGACATTGTGAATAACCCTGCACTCAGATCAGCATTTAACAGTGTCATTGTTCTATCCCACCCTACCAGAACTCTTTACTCTGGGAAGAAATTGCATTCTTCAGGCAGCATTTATTGCCTTACAGGAATAAAGTATGCAGAGTCTCTCTCTCTCCACAGAGGGATTAGGTGACACCACACTTCTGTCAAGACTTAACAGGGAATGAAACAGGTTCACTGTAAGTTACCCACCTCTGAGCAACTGTTTCGGAGCCGCACATAGAACCCCAAAGACAAACAACAAGGAAGAACTCTCTTGTAGAAAACAAGTTCCAATATTAAAAGCCCTGTCGTTATGAAATCTTAAGAAAACAGAGAGATCTATTGCTCCCTTGGTTCTTTTTCCCCCACTGCACCAAGGGGAAATAATGTCAGCCAAGCAGCATTATTTCTGACAGGTTCTGTTTCTGCAGCATTCACAGCTTTCAGTTAACTCAGGCAGAGGAGGCTAATTGTGAAATCACTATGTAACATGGAGTACAGCACTCCATGTGCAGAAGAAAAAAAAATTGTATATTCTCAAATGCCGAGTTAGAATGGAGTATGAAATGAGTTCTGTAAGTATGCCTTTCTGAGAGCATGAGAGTTCTCCAGCCCCTAGGAGTTCAGATGCAAGTGAACTCAGCAAAAGATTTATTAAACAAACAAAACAGAAAAGGATGTCTACAAGCACATTGCTCAGAAGAGAAAGGGCAAGGAAAGCATACTCACTCTTGTAAGCGAAAAAAGGCAATGACAGACATAGGGAAGGCTGAGGTGCCCAATGTCCTTCAACTCAATCTTTGCTGGTGGTCTGGCTTTCCGTATTTCTTGTGTCCCTAAACCTGTGGGCACAGGCTGGAGGATCAAAATCCCTCCCACTGTAAGATAAGGAAGAGTCTGAGGCCACTCGAAGAGGCTGAATGCATACAAGTCTGGGGGGCCTGATAACATGCATCCCAGGCTCAGAGCCTTGCTAGATATGAGCACAGACCAGGAGGAAAACTCACTGAGATCAACCCTGCGGAGAAGAACTCGAGGGTACCAGTGGACCAGAAGCACTAGAAGTGAACTAACAGCACACACAGCCCAGAAAGCAAAGAGTATCCCAGGCTGCATCAAGAAAGGGAGGGATGTCAGGAAAAGGGAGGCAATCATCCCCCTCTATTCTGCCCTCACGAGCCACTGTCTGGAGCCCTGTGCCTGGGGCCCTCAGCATGAGAGAGAATGTGGAGCTCATGGAGTGAGTCCAGAGAAAAGCCCCAAAATGAGCAAAGAACTGCAGCAGCCTTCCTATCAAGAAATTTGTGGGAATTGGGTTTGCTTACCTCAGAGAAGAAAATGCCCCATTATGGCTTCTAGCACTTGAAGAGAACTTACAAAAAGGAGGGGGAACCAACTTTTTACATGGTCTGTGATGGAAAGTACAGCAATAACAGCAGGGTGGCAAAGCCCTCAGCTGCAGCAAATGAGAACAAGCCCAAACACAGCAGCAGCTGTGGATGCAGAAACAAAGTAGCGTCTTACCTGCAAAAGGCCTTCAGGAGGCAGGAATTGCCAGCAAGACACTCTCTCTTCCACTGCCAACTCTTAAATGAGGTCTGGGAAGGCATGGATCCTGGCTCCACCCCTCCCAGTCCTTCAGCTGCATTGCATGCACCTGAGCTTCTCTGGGTTGGCCCCACCTTCTCACCAGGTGCTTGATCACCTGTTCAAGCTGTGATTTGGCATTTCCATACAACCTGATAGTGACAGGATCAGGCAGACTGGCTTCAAACTAAGAGAGAGGAGACTTAGGTTAGGTATTAGGAGGCAGGAATTTTTTACTCGCGACACTGGCATTGAGACATCGGCACAGGATGCCTGGCAAAGTTGTGATTAACTCATCTCTGGAGACGTTCAAGGCCAGGCTGTATGGGGCTCTGGGCAGCACGATTGAGTGGGTGGCAGCCTGACCCATGGCAGAGGTGTTCAAGCTCAGTAATCTTCAGGGTCTGATCCATTCTGTGATAGAAATGGATCAACTGAGGCAAAGCCAACCGTTGTTTGTTTGTTTGTTTTTAACATCACATAGAGATGCAACATCATAAGCCATTCCTAAGTTCAGAGCAGAGCCCTGTTGTTGATTCTGATCAGATTTTCTTCTGATGAAATTTTATTCAGCTTTGGAAAAGTATTCATTGGACAAGCGTCATATAGGTATCTCCAGCCATTTTCCACTCCCTAGCAAGGCAAAAGAGTTCAAGTCAATCAACGATCACATCACTGGACTCTTGTACAGTTCATTAACTTTTTCTAGCTAGTATTCTAACAAGTAATAAAATACAGACCACAAATTCCCCTTGAAATACAACAGCACACTTGATACAAGGACTATATAAGCCCTAAAATAAATAAATAAATAAAGCTGCACGAAACAAATGTACAAAATAAATCACCTTCCTTATTGTCAAGGTAAGCCTAGATAGGGTATGTAATGTCACATAGGTTACGTCACCAACTGACAACAGAAACTTACCATTTTACCATGGAAGTCATGTTCTCTGGCTTCATTTTGAAATGATTTCCAGGTTAATTGGAAGTAAATAATTAGTCACAGCTACTGATTAATTAATTGATTCTAAAGTAAGTTAGAAGAATTAAGGGACTGCTACCTGTTTCTTACTCCAGTGGGGACAGATAATGAGAAGCGTGGTTCCGTTTGTCCAGAGGCATCCAAAAGTGAACTGGCTTCAATCACAACTAGGGCAAAGCTCAAAGCTACTTGTGTTCACTCTATTTTCTTTCCAGTGAAGTGGCTGAGTGTCTGTGAATGTTTCTGATGCTGCGGTGAGTTGGGCACAGCTTACAGAGGCGCTCCCGCCAGGCTGTTCTCTCGGTGCCCTTCTTCATTGGGAACTGAAGCTAGAAATCTCTGGGCAACAAAAGAACAAGGAGATCGCTTACCAATTCTGGTGTGATTTCCAGATTGGCCTTGGGAAACTTTACTGACTGTCAACTAAAATAAATACTTCCTGATCTGAGTAGACAAAAGCATTATTTGCAGGGCTTTCTAAAATATATATATATATATAATAACGTGAAACTGAAATTCTGACCATAAATGAGAACTCCAGATACAGACTGTGGACATTAGGAAGAAGAATGCCAGGAAAAGGAGGATGTGAGCTCAACAAGCCTTCTAGAAAGAAGAAATGGAGTGAAGATCTATGAAATGTAAATGGAGTACCATTTTCAGCAAGTGGTCAGTGACATATGAGCTCCAACTTTGTGTTGGAGAGCTGCATGGGGACATGTATCCTACAGCACCAGAGTGTTTGGATGGCTTCTACATTTCCCAGGCACAAAATCCAGAGTAATGAGCTAGCATCAAATAGATTTTTAGAGAGCTTCCTGTTGGGAAATTCTCAAGCTCAGTTTTGAAAGATGGAGAGTGCAGATATACTTGAATACAAAACAGCCAGGTGGCTGGAAATGAGCTGTGCTTCCATGTGGAAAATCTTGGAAGAAACCTCTCTGTCGCTCATTTCAGCAGATTTACATCAGCCAGAAGACATCTCCTTCTAGCAACTTGTATCCATTTTCTCATCCTAGCAGTACACAGCCAGTGTTTCAACTTGGGTGCCATAAATCGCCCAAAATAGAAAATGTGGGTCCACAAACAACAACAACAAAAAGGGGAAGACTAAGATTTTTTATTTTTATTTGTTTATTTATTTGTGACTACTATTCTTGTGACTACAGGAATAACAGCCTCATGGTATAATAACAGTAGGATTTAGGCATCTGTGGCAGGAGAAACACTGAAGATTTCACTGTGGATTCAAGATAAGCCAAACATTTCAATCTTTCTTGTTTTAACGTAGGAATGCACCTACGTGGGATTCGTTTCTTTCTTAGTTCTCAGTAACAAAGTATGCATTGAGAGGCCTAAACCTTTAATTGGGAAAATGGTCTAAGTCAAGTGCTGGATGATTATAAATAATAATAAAAATCTTTCAGTAAGGAAAAGATAAGTGTTCTTTCTGAATGCAAACATAATAATTTAAAACAATAATAATAATAATAATAATCTGAGGCACAGGAGCCGAAGAGAGCTTTTCCTCACAGTTTCATGCAATAGTTCTCTCATCAGCTCTGAACACATCAGCCTCTGTAACTCAGAAAGCATTCTTTTTTTCTTTTCAAGGATACAATATCCATTTTCTTGGCAAGTTTATAACTTTGGATCTCTCTCTCGCCTGCACAGATTCTTCTCTAAAGAAACCAATGTCCTTTCAGCAAGTCAGAAGAAAACCCGAGCCCCTCTTTAGATTCCAAATCCAGAAGCATTCGATTCTGCGACTCTGCTAAGCAGTGTGACACAACGTATTTGTTGTCATCAACATCTCACGGTTCTCCCGTCCCAGTTTTTTCTCTGCTTAAGCACCAGTGTGCAATCTTCGGTAGTTCCGGTAGAGGGCAATACAATACAATGCAATACAGCCATTTATCAAAGGCTCTTCAAAATAATTGCCATAACTAGCTCCTACAGAAAGCCTCGGGCTTTCCTGTTGTCTTGTTTAGGGTTGGTGTTCTAACGCCAAATATTTACAACTGTATTTCTTTTCTTTTTTTTTTTTTTAAATCCCGGGAAAGCTCATATTGTTCTGCAATACTGTCCTGCAATAGATTAATGTGCTATAGAGCACTGCAGTCACAGAGCTTGGGTAGACATGCAGGCCCTGCATTGCTCTCTGCATACACCCCATGGCTACATCCCACTGCTATGGGACTCGTCTTTCTCCTGTGGCTGAAAAAAAAAAAAAGTGAGCCCTCTGTGTGACTGGACCTGGAGGTCAATTCTGCAAATGTTAGCAATGTATTTTAAGATTTCTAGTAATGAGGAGTCAATGTGGCTCACTGGGACAAAATAAATAAATAAATAGATAGATAGATAGATAGATGGATGGATGGATGGATAGATAGATAGATAGATAGATAGATAGATAGATAGATAGATAATGAGCTGTACCCACCCCAGGAACAGGAATGCTGTCTACACAAAATTACTCAGTGTTTTTATACTGATAACCATGGAATGAGAGATGACAGTGAGCTTGTAGCATCCACGTACAGCCATGTCTATGTGCTAATTATTGGAAAAAACACTGCATGAGAGGCATGTCAGACTAGTCTAGGCAAACACTTGACCTCCTGGAAGCACTGAGTCTGAGTTTCAGGCTGGGAGCAGTGGGAATCACTACTCACAAAACAACTCCATGACTTGCTGACTTGTAAAGAGGAGATATTGGTGCTTGTCTTTTGTCTTGAAGTTGCCTAGCTTCACTAATTTCTGTAAACCACAAAAACAAGACCTTAGAAGAAAAAGGAATGACCTTGGCCCTTGAGACTTGCTACAGCAAGTAGAGATGTTGAGATGTCTACTGAAACTTAAAGGGCTTTTCCTGCTCTGACTGTGATTTGAAGTACAAGATTAATAAAACCTACTGCAACTATTCTCAGACCCGTGTAGAATTTAGAAACACTAACAAGATACACATTTTTCTGTCATCTAACATGTTGAATTCTTGCTGTCTTCATCTTGTCAGCTTCAAAGATATCTTTCTTTGTTCTATTTGAAACAAAAAAGCTGAAACTATCAAAGTTCTTCTTTCCAGGCATTAATGCCAGATAACCTGAAAAACATGTAACCTCCACCTGAGAAATCTCAATACCAGGAGAGGCATTGGGTAAGACAGCAATCCCTCCAGATGGAGGGTTGACATATGAGTACCCTATTCAGAATCCCTGATAGGTTTGACACCCCATGCCTCAAATAGAAGGGAACCCAGCATACAAAATCAAAATACTGAGTATACTGATGCGAAAGGAATGTCTGATAGGGCCAAATAGAAGGCAACAGCCCAGAAGACTAAAAGGAGGAAACAGGGCCCTTCTTCCTGGGGCTAGCAGGGACTGGGTCTGGAAAGATTGATTTTTAACGTACTATTGCCGCCCTCTAGTGCTCTGGATAAGAATCTGTCCGCCACTCCTGGCTACGAGCTGAGGTTAGGTAAAGAGTCAGTGCTGTTTTCAGGAAGGAACAGAGAGGATAGAAACAGACAACAACATCTACAACTGAAAAGATGAAAGATAGCTCTGAGCGGGTGTTAGTCCACATAGTTATCAATTACTTCAAATTAGCTACAACAGTGCAGAGCATGCCAAAACCCTTGCCCATTTTTGTTTCCAGAAGCAACAGCCTAAAAAAATCCAAATCTTCTGCCATCTCTCTGCTGCATCAAGGCTTGCATCAAGAGTCAGACAGTTGTTGAAGATAAGGTGGCAGTGGTTGATAATGCACAACACCTATAACCAATCTTGACACAAAAACTGACAGACAGTACCGGGACATTCTAGCGTATTATGGATATTAAATTATTTTCTGATTTTCAGGATAACTTCAGGTCAGCAGTCAGAACATCCCTTATAGCCTCCCAAGTACCCTCCACACATCTCTACTTCTGCTGTGTTGTTTTTTGATTTCAGAAAGCTCATTAACATAAAATACATATTAGTCTCAGAAAGGCGATAATAATCTCATAGAAAGCAAGCAGCCTTCCCAGCATTTGCCAGATAAAGGTATGCTTTGGCTGGAGTTTAATTCCTCAGCTGGTGAAGCTCTTCTCTCCTGCCAGTCCTTTGTCTGTAACTCATCATTCTGCCATGCATCTGGACAACTACAGAATCATAGAATCACTAAGATTGGAACAGACCCCCAAGATCATCCAGTCCAGCTGTCCACTTACCAATAACATTTCCCCACTAAACCATGTTCTTTAGTACAACATCCAAATGTTTCTTGAACACATCCAGAGACACTACCATCTCCCTGGGCAGCCCATTCCAGCAACCTGACTGCCCTTTCAGAGAAGAAATTTTTCCTAAGCGTCAGCTTCAGCTTTATAAGGAAACTCGAGCAATATGGGAAGGAAATTCAGGCCTTGTGGTCAGCTCACTGATCTGACACTCTTGTTTTGCTGAGTTCTTCCTCTAACTTGTTGAGTGATTAAAGCCAAATATCTGTAGATGATATTTATCCTGTGCTTGCAGAGTCAGTATACATTCTGTGACATCCACCAGCACTGAAACTACCTTTCCAAATGGCAGCTATTTCTCAATCCAGGGACAAACTGTAGATATATATCTCCTGTAGAGTGAAATCCAGCTTAGGAAATAATAACTGAAATAGCTGTTCAATTGTGGTGGTTGTCCACAGAGTGCTAATAAAAACATGTAATGTGAACTGACAACAAGTTTAAAGAAAGTCTTACTACAAAAGGCTTCTGGAAATTAAATCTACTCAGTTTAGTAAAGGAAAGGGGAAGGATGTAGTAGGGAACCAGTCAGAGAAGGATCCTCAGCCACACAGGGCTACTGCAAGAAGCTGTCTGTTGCAAGAAGCAGCAACTGCATGCATGCAGGCTAGGGACATGGCACGTATCTTTAACAGCAAGGAGCGGTTGTGAGTGAGACAAATGAGTGAAGCAACAGAGTGAACTCTACTTCAGAAAGTTAGGAGTTTTTTGCAGAGGCAGCTCAAGAGCCTCTATTGCATTTGAAGAGGAAATGTAAATAGCTGTGAGATCAGTCAAAGTGATCATAACGCCTTCTTCTGGACAAAAAACACAAACAAAAACAAAAAACAAACACCCATGAGTCAGTTAACATTCAAACTTATCAGCTCTGTCTGATTGTGTGCAATATTTATTCCTCTTTATTGTACAAATGATACAAAGTAAGCACTCTGTGCTACATCTCAGCACATACAATTACTTCTTAAGATACCACTTCGCTACTCCTGCAGTAGGAAAATCAGATGCTGATTAAAATTTGCTCTTTAGAAACAAATATTCCGGGGGATATTTCCTGTTCTGCCCTGTGTGCAACAGAGCAAATAATTCTGAGTAGCCAAACAGGAACATAAGATCTGCCCACTAGAACTGTATGGGTGTGAGTAGGGAACTGAATCACCTTTGGGCAGAGGAATGGGACAGAGCAATGGCAACCCAACTGGGCAGGTGGCTGGGACGGTCTTCTCTCATGCAACCCAGAAGAGAGCTTGAGAATTAACCTGAATCTCAGTCCTCTAAAGGGGGAAAACATGGGAGGTCAGTGATGAGAGCAGGGATGGCTGCAGGGGGCTAAGTCCTCCCTGTCACCAATGAGCCCAAAAAAATCAAATATTCAGGGAAATGCTTGTCCTCCTGTTAATGCCTCTTCTTCCTCTCAAGTCCTCCATTTCTCCTCTTTTTTGTAATTTGCCTGAGGAGAAAACATTAGGGTTTCTCCTCTACTTGTAAAGCCAAAGGGGCTGGGAAGTATTCTTCTATTCTCCCTACCACTAATGGTGTTTCATAGTTGAAGTGCCCTCTTCTGTGACCAAGCACTGTGAGGAAGGACAGAGATAACAGAGCCTTCGGAGTCTCTGCCAGAGCATTCAGCAGTGAACATCTCCCAGTCAATAAAAAAATCACTGCAACTGGGAAAGACAGCAAGGGTGCTGGAGCTGGGAAGGCAGGTTACATACAGGCCATCAGCCATCCAGCCAAGACACATGCCACTGACTTTTCAATCCTGTTAAATATCCTTTAAATGTGCATCATCTCACATCTATCACTCAGTTGAGTGCACTCACTTGAGACCCACTTCAGAGAGGGCTGGTCCTTTCATGTTTGCCCAGAAGTAATCTTGGGAGTGGACACTACAGGACCTTAGAAACATGACCTCAGGGACACATTTGTTCAAGCAGGATGCAGTGAAACAACTCACAGGCCACACACAAGCAGGTCTCTTTCTGGTGAATGCTGACTGGTGTAAAGGGAGCAGGGAATAAGCTGGGAGAAAATAATTACTTTGGTATTTGCTCGTATTTGCTTCCTTAATAGTGATAGTGTTACCTTTAACCTCCTCACATCATTCCACAGCCTCTGCTGCAGTTACATCAGGCATCCGCCTTGAAAGCTGCACAACAAATTCCCCAAACTTCCCCTCAGACCCAGGTCCACAGGGTGGGATGCAAGGGAACAGATGCAAGAGACCAGGCCTCAGATTCTCTATATTTTTTCCAGAGAAGTGCTCGACTGTGCAGATCATTATCATAGGAAGGCTGAGGCAATAAGACATTCACCATATACAGGGGAAGAACATGAGCTAGGAGCATGAACTGGATATATTGCATCAGCTTGTTGTGAAATTCAGCATTTTTTTTTGTTTGTGTGGTTTGCATGCTATGGTCTCTGGCCCTCTGTCTGTCTTCCATCACCACTTACAATCGCACGCCTTGGTGCCTGCAGCCATCATTCTCTTGGGCTGTGGTAAGAAGAAAACACACAAGTCATAAGCATACTTCCTCAAGAGAAGGAAGTGTCCTTGCTGTCCACATTTTTGCTGAAGCTCTTTCACTGGTAGAAGAAAAAGGAAATCAGACTACCATCAAGGGTCTAAAATAGTTGTCCTTTCCGATTCTGTATTTCATATGAAACACGAAGGACACTTTAGCACCAATCTTATTTGAAACTCACACGAGTGACAGAAATAACTGTATTTTCTCAATGTACAGGAGCTTCATTTCTCTACACAACACCTTATCTTCCTTATATAAGCCTTATATTCCTAACAAATTCTCCAAAACATAGAGCATTAGAAAGTGAGTTAAGAAATAAAAGCTAGATTTTCTTATTCAGTTCTGTTTTATTAGCATAAGCAGCTTTCTCATATATTTAAAAAACAAATAACAAAACAAACACTGCAGGCTTACACCACTAGTACAAAAAATCTGGGAAAAATGCAGAAGTGTTATTAATTAAACTACTGCTCTTAGATTTCCCAAACCTCACTTTTCCCTTCTGTTATCTCTGTGACTCCTAACCTTAAACCAAAGCCCAGATACTTGAGCCTAATCATCTCTGAGTATAACAGTCACAACTTGGACGTCTCTAAGGTGGAACACATTATACTTAATTGGTCAAATCCAAGGATCCTTCTTAGAAGCCATCATTTGACCTTTCTCCATAACCTTTATAGAAAGCAGCATTTTCTTCCCTCCCAGAACAAAAGAAGCTGCCCACAATGCCCAGCCTTCTCAGCAATGAAGCTGAGAATACCACTGCTAAGTCTGTACTTGCTACTGTGCCAAGCAAAACATTTGCCATGCATATCAGTGACAGAGAACTCTTCTGGCAGATGCTGAAACAAACCTTATTAGTTTTATGTAGAAAATATATAGGTACATATAGATAAAAGAGTTCATTTCCTATAAACCAGATTTTCTCATTTTAGATGAGAAAAGTGACTTCGCTACAAGAAGGTGATAAAAACTCTTGTCTGTGTTACAAAAATGCTCTGCTTTTACCTTCATCCTGACTGGGGCATTCAAAGTTGTAGTGAAAATATGTAATGTAAGTTTTTAAATCAGTTTATGAACAACACACAAACTTGAAAGACTATGAATTCAAGTCATGAGCATCATCTATTAAAAATAGGAAGGATTTAAAAGACCTGTTTATTGCTCCTGATACTATTTTCATTGAATCGGATGAGCGAAATGAGGAACGTGAAGACACCCATCTTCGTTCAGTACCTTTTCACTGCTATGTCCAATTCTCACACACAGCGTGACAGTACTTAGCTTGAAAGCAGTGTAATTTCTGTGATTTCTTTGTTCTGATTGGGAAAGGGAAAGCTAACACTAATGCAAGTATTGATTCTAAGAGTAATATAAAAATCTTGGTGATATAAGCTTGTAAAAAATTTGACCTAAGGAGTGTGCAAGGACCTAAACTGTGTGCAAGATTTGTCATAGTTAAATTTGCTTTGAAAGCCAAAATAGAGTATGGGTCAGCTCTGATGGAGAGGGCGTGTTTGTTATTTTACAAATCTCTGAAAGGTCTCTAATGTGAACCATATGTAACAGGAAAACATGCACTGGGTTTATACTCTGCTGAGCTCTCCTTGTTGCTCAAACAGCAACACTGTTGGGAATGCGATTTGGGGACAGGTAGTAGTAAGGGAGCTTTTTGTTCTTGTTGCGCTCAGTGATGGCGCTGACGATCTCATCCAGATTCTTGCGGAATTTTGCCATCGCCTCTTTCACCGGCTTCTCCACAAAATGTTCATCCGGATACATGCCCAGAAACAGCTAGTTGAAAAAAACACCAAGAAATCATGCTTTGAGATTAAAAAAAAGAAAAATGGCTGGTCTGTCTCAATGCTATGCCATCCAGCAGAACAACACCCTAAGCTTTAGGAGTGCTACTATTATGCCCAATCAACATTTAAGCTAGCACTTAAGACTAGCACTGCCAGTGAAAGATGTGTCCCACCCACCCTCCATCCCTGGCTGCTGCTCCTCATCCATGGATGCTCAAGTGAAACACAGCATTACAACCACGAGTCAGTGTGGTCCTGTCATAGCTCTCGTTATCTCCCTACATCCCCCTCCTCCTGCAGAAAGGTCAACTTACTTCATTGTCCTGGAACTGACTCAAGGCCCAGACAGCTCCCAGATGCCAACAAGAACGCCCTCTGTCTGGCAGACTCTCCACAATCTGCTCGATGGTGACTGTCCCCTTTTCTGTCGGAGGAGGGCAGCGCATTGTCGGTGGGGCATTGGGAATCCAGGAGCACCAGTCATACTGCACAAGGCAAGAAAGCACAGTGAAAAGCTACAGTGGTAGGTATTCAGGAACGCTTCAAAGGAAATGATGAAATTTGGCACTGGGGAGTCTGTTTCTGTAATAGGAGTTCCTCAGAATGAGAAGATACTAACAAAACTGAAGGACAGACAGACGCTCTTGTGAAGCACTGAAGGAAAGTCCCTACTATCTTTCCCAGAAGAATCTCACAAGGGAGAGAGTGGGGTCACCTCCCCAGGAGCAGTTATTCTGCTGACCACAGGCCCAGATTCACTGGTCAGACAAAGAATTTAGCTATTCTAATAAACAAAGATCTCTTCAAAGTTTGAGGTCATCTTTGATAAAACCACTAAAACGGGTAAAATTTCCTTTTCTCCAATTGCTCTATTCTGCAAAACCTGCTCTAAGAACATGCCCTCAGTGCTGTGGTAAACAAGCTTGCAGTTTTTATTGCGTTTGGAGGATATGTTTGCTGTTCTCCAGTCATATTGCATCATTTTTAAATCATCAGATTTGGTGATATTCTGTTATCGGGGTTGTGATTCCCTATGCCAGATCTCTAAGCTTGCACGTGCACTTTTTGCTGAGCATTGTCAAAGGCCTCTATGGCTCTGATACCCCAACAGGCACCCACCAGTGCAAGCCATGGCAACCTGCTAGCATTTCCTTGCCAGGCTGCTGGGTAAAAGTGGTAGGAGAGGCAGCTGATGGCAAATATGCCATGTACATGTGGCTGTGGTTAGCACCGGACTGGGAACACAGAGATATAGTGGAGGTCCTGTCCCTGCAGACATCCAAGGTCAGGCTGGATGGGGCTCTGAGCACCTTATTGAGCTGTAGGTGTCCCTGTTTATTGCAGGGGAGTTGGACTGGATGGTCTCTAAGGGTCCCTTCCAATTACAACAATTCTAACTCAGAATCACTTCTGGGATACCTCAGTGCTGCAGGATGGTGATACCTCATCTTGCCTCAGTTACCATCCTGAGTTTTGCCACCATCTGAAATGCTGCAATTACCATTAACCTTCCTTTTCAAAGTAGTTTTTCTTTATATATGTTCGCCTATCCTGCCTGATGGATACCTACTAGACACCACAGAGGATCGGGAGCCCGTCCTACTGGCTTTAATACAATTTCACCTTGTAGCAGCTTATCTATGCCACCTCAGAAAGCAGAAGTACAACTCCCACAGACATGTGTAAGGCAATTTTCAACTTTGGTAAATGCTCCAGCAGGCCAGCTAGATTGCTGTACTGCTGGGACTGAACAGCTGAAACACCCAGCTGAGCCAACTCAAAGACAGACAGCGTATACAGCTACATGTGCTGCAGTCATAGCATCGAGCTGTATATGTTCCCTAAGCCACATCTGCAGATGGGATATATGTTGCTTTGGCACAAACATACTGCCAGATTTGCACAGCTTACATCAGCAGTTCTTGGTAATCACTCATGTACCCATTTGCAGCAAATACAAAGCAAAGCCTCTTAGCATAACTCATTGCATTTTGTTACAGAATGAGCCACAGACTACCAGCATGTATTCAGACAGTTCAGGTGATGTCTGGGAGCCATGGGGCTGTGGTATCCAGACTGTGTACCTGATCCCCTCAGCATTTCCAAAATGGATTTAGTAACCCGTTTAAATGCTTTAAAACAGAATTTTTCCCCATGACAAAATGAATGAAACCAAAATATACAAGGTATAACTCCCAAACCCGAGTTTCAGTACCTATCTAGTACTCAAAATTATTCCAAATATTTCCAAAATCAGTGTTTCCACAGTCCTCATGGGGATTTGCAGACGACACTGCAGTTCAGCCAGAAAGAGCAATGTAATGTCTGCTTATCTATCCAACAGCATTTCTCAGACCGTGCCCTGGTAGGTGCATCTCCCAGCCCAAAAGGATGAACAGTCTTCCCAGAAGTTCCTACCTGGCCAAAATTCACAGCTGCGTGCTGGGCTGATGTGGTGAATATTATCACTGTGAGATATTCTGCTAGTTTCTCCCGTGTCTTGATCACCTTAGGAAACCCTGAATGAGGGAGAAGAAAAGAATAAGTAGCCCAGCCATGAAACAACACAGTTACCCAGTAGTCATTGGTTGAAGGTGTGAATAGGAGGACCATGCAAAAGCCAAAGAGCAGGACATTCTCCTTCCAACTCTGTTACTGGTTCTACCATGTGCTCTAACAGCAGTTAATCAAGCTCTGTATCTTGGCTGGACAGCCATAAAAGCAGAGTGATCCTGCCTTCACCTCATACAGATTTGTGAGGCATCCTCATTGTCTGCAAAAAGCAGGTGGCGTTCCTTAGGAGAAAGGCAAAGCATAATTATACCTTTAAAATATATGGCATCTCTGTCCTCACACCTACCCTGTGGCAAGGAACCCAGAGAGTCCCTTTTTCTTCCTTCTGCAATGCAAGCAGAGAAATTTCACGCCAAAGAGCAAATGGCTGTCTGCTTGTATTTATAAATGTCTGAGGCTCAGCAATCAAGTGCGCTGTGGGAACAAGTGCGGGGAGAACTTATATGCTGAAACAATAAGTGAGGAAATGAGAACTTCTGAAACAAAAACAGCAGAATGAGGAACAGAAATAGTTGAATCAAGCAGTCTTTGAGGAGGAGTAATCAAACAGAGCTATTTAAAGAAAGAACAGAATAATCAGGGATAGGGGAAATATTTTGTCACCGAAGCACATTTGAGCCTGCATCTTTCCTGCCCCAACATTAATCCTACCCTGTCCCTGTCCCATCCCAGCACGATGACAGGTCCCATGATAACTAGAGATCTGACAGCTCCTTGGGGTGAGCTGTCTCTGAGCCAGCTGCTGCCATGTCTGAACCATGAACCTGCTGCAGATGCAAATTCAACCTGGCAGGGGCAAGAAAACATGGTAGCTCTGGTCAGGTACCAAGCCCAAAGAGGAGAGGATGCACACCCATTCCTGCACCCTCCTGTCCTCAGCGCACTGTGCTCATCTCGTAAAGGATCTCAGCATACTCATGGTCAGAGCAGTGCTACCACGGCAGGAGTGGAGGCCAGCTGTCCCCCACTTGTGCCCTTCCTATTCTTTACAGACCCAGGTCGTCCTACTTGCTCTGCCTCAGCCCTTGTGGTGGCAGCAGTGCAGAAAGGTGATGCTGCAGGCTGGGCAGGTTTTCAGCCCATAGGGGCAGTCCATAAAACTGAGTCTGTGCGCCAAGAAGGGAGGGGGTCACCAACAGTTCAAGATGTACAGTGCACACAGCCTTGCCATCACTAGAGATCTGGGAAGCTGCAGATCTGGCCAGGCCATCGTACCTTACCTGAGGCCTTCACGCCCCTCATCCCATACATGTAAATGTCTTTGACAAAGGCCTGGAGTTCCACATCCTCACACACCACCTCATCGCTCTCGTAGTAGATTTGAATCACATCCTCTGCAAAACTGCAGACAGAGGAACAAATGAAAAAAAAAAAAAAAACAACAACAAAAAAGCAGAAAGAAATCCTACTGAAGACCTTATGCTGAGCTTACAGAGAGGATACACCTTGCGAGGAAGAGTGGGGCCAAGAGCAGAGCTCAACACCCTCCATCAAGTGGTGGGAATCCAATTATTTCTAACTACAGTATCACTGCTCCACCATCAGAAATATGTTGGACCGCAGTCATAGAAACATAGAATATCCCAAGTTGGAAGGGACCTAAAAGGACAGGCTGGGGATAGAAGTCATTTCATCAAGGAGCAGATACTGACACCCCTTCAGAGAAAAGTAGGCTGTGGTTACACGCATGTGAGTGGGCTCAGGTGTGAGAACAGCCAGTGCTCAGAAGGTCACTGCTCACACTATTTATAAACTAGGTACTTACAGTGAATCTCTCAGCCAAGTCTGAGGCTGTGTAATATCCTCCTCCAGCTAACACTGACAAAGAGCTAAACTAAATTGAGTTTACTATCTGGTATTTGAAAAGATATCCTATCTCAATTAGCACAAGAAAGAATAGGAAAGAAAACAAGGGCAGGAACAAGCACACGGGCAGGGAAACTATATCAAGAAACCACAGAAAAGTAAAAATTTCCTTTTCTCTCAAATGGGCACTAACAATTGTAGGAAATGTGGAAAGATATTCCCTGTGCTGAAATCACAGGAGGCAAAGATATAAACAACATTCTAAACATTAGTCTTGTGTTATAAACACCCAAGAGTGAAGAGCTTCACTCTTGCAAGACCTCTCCAGGGACAAACTTGCTGCCCTTCTTCAAAATCTGGTCCTTGCAATTTTAAGGCACTTGAAGAAAGGTTTGGTTCAAATCAGTTAGTGCTTCAGCTTCCTGGGCTTCAAAACACAGCTCTCTCATGTGAACCACATTTAACATTTCTGCTTCCACAAGAAACCCAATGAGCTCACATGGGTTGCTCAGGCTGCTGCATTCTTTCTCAGTTTGTGCATAGCTTAAAAAGCTAATTAAATTCCCTTTGCAGGGCTAAATTCATAGAATCGTTTGAGTTGAAAGGGCCCATTAAAGGTCTGGACCAACTCCCCTGCATTGAACATTGAGGGAATTGAGGGACAATTACAGTGAAATCCTACAGATGAATACAAACTTATACAGGGGCTTCTGAAATGTAGAATGCAAGAATATAGGCCTGTAAAGGGCAGGAATCAAACATCTCTGACTAGGAAACTGAGCAGGAGCTGAGAGTTCGTAACTGTTCTTCAAGATGGGTTCACAACACTCTCCTTCACCCATGTGATGGCATTCATTCCCTGTGCTAGGACAGGATCATTTCAATCTATAACACTTGAGGAAATTATTTCTTTAAATGGTAGCCCCCATTGAACCACAGGACTCCACTGGCTCTCAAAATGATCTGTTCTATCTATCTAATGGTAATTTGACTATAGTCTACCCCAAAACTTTCTTACTGTAATTTTAGCCTTCAATTTCTTGAAGTCCCAAGCTGTATTCACAAGAATGTGATGTAGAGCAGAGACAAAATGAAGAGGTATCTCTGGGACAAAGACTTTAGTGCCCCTTTCCAGGACTACAGCCTTTTACCTCTTTATTGCCTCCCAAACTCTAATGCCATCATCTCGGTAATAGTAGTAGGGGATATCCTCTTTGCTGTCCATCCCCTTAGCTTTGATATCTTCAGGGAAGCAGAGTGAGCTGTAAGTCAGATCCTTCATTGCTTTCTGAACCATTTGCACGTGTCCTCCTCCACCTGTGGCATTTGCCTGCAGGAACAACAGCAAGATATGAGCAGTGGGAGATAAATTAGGCTCACTTTGTGCCAAGGCTGGTTGTCCAAATTTCCAGGAGATGTGTTATTACAAGTAGAAGAAAGTGCATCTCCACACAAATAAGTACCAAACTGCAGAGGTCTACTGCAGTTCTGCATTTTGACCTCACAGTTTTCACATCTTTTCCACAAACCACATATAACAGATAACAGATCCATTTTCTCCACAGGCACATCTAATGTATCACCTTAAAATAATATAATGAAACAGTAATAAAGTATAGAAGTACTGAACCCAGAGCATTTTCTGCCAGCTCCATGCTCCAGAATGAGTGCATGTGTGAAGGAAGGCAGCCAGGAGCATGTCAGACCAGAGCTTTTGCTAAATCACCAAGTGCTGCTGCAGAGTGGTTTAGGATTAATGGCAGGTGGCGGTTAGGATTGGAGGCTACACTTAGGCACCCTGAGATTTAAGCCAGGACAACAATCCTGCTGGATGTTTGAGTGGGAAAATACAGCATGTTCACAACAAACAACACTGCAAAATCCTTCATATAATCACTGCTCAGAAGCTCCCAAATTTTTCTTTGTGGTGTTAGCAGTGTAGCAGTATGCAGCTTACACTTACTCTCTTCTGTCTGGCTGTACATTTATACTGAAACCAACAATTCTGGAGCTTCATGATCCTCATTAGCAGGTCTTAGCAGCACACTCAACCCACATGCATGGGGTACAGATGCTGTCCTTCCACTCAGTTGATGTCAGGAGTGTCTGCCAAGCCTCCACAGTTAGCAGAGGAGGACAGAAGACAAGGAAAGAATCTGCAATTAACTTCTTTTTCTATGTAGGCAGAAAAACTTTGGAGCACGGAAGTTTTTTGTTTTTTTTTTCCCTGGTGCCAGAGGTATATCAGGAACTTGTCCTGGTTGCAGCTAGCATATTTCCACAGAGAGGGCTGCTTGCCAACCTATTGCGGTTCTTAGATGTGGCATGCTGTTTCTGGGGTAGCAAGGAGATGAAGAGCTGTTATCACAGTAAACACTATTACAGTTGGGTTTAGATGTTTGTATATCATACAGCTCTGAACTGGTTACTTAGAGGTGAAAGATACCATCTTCAGCACGACAGGAAGTGAATTAACTGAAGGCATCATTTCTGTGTCTCAGGCAATGCTGTTTATGTTTGTGCTTTAGCAGAAAGTCAAGAAATAACACAGTATGTGATGGATAAAGAATTAAAACACATAGGGACCCATGAAAAATAACAAGATTTGCAAAGGGAATTACTTACCTTGTCAAAAAGGCCACATTCACAGATGAGCTGTTCTCGAGCTTTGGTGTTGATGGCTATTGTGAATCGCATGTGTGGCACCAACAGCTGTGAAATATGACAAACAATGGTAGAGGACAAATTCTTTGATTGAATTCAACTGTGTGTAGAGTTTGAAGTCCTCAGTGAGAGCAGCTAGCTCTACACTGCCTTCCCAGGCAGCTGGTCAAACCATCCCAGTCGAGCTACCACCAGGATGTACTTTTGATTTGTCAAGCCAAAAAGAAAACCTTACTGACACCCCCAGAACCTCTTCACAGAAAGACCAACCTTGAAGAGGGGATGTACAGCAGGCAGCTGCCGGAACATGGCAATGCTGAACACCTCTGAGACAAGGTGTGTCCTTAAGAGATGGGTCACTGTCTGGTGGATGTGGAAATCAGATGAGCGAACCCAAATTTTGGCCAGCAGCCAGTCATAGGTGGCATCTGAAGGAAGGAAAATGGGATTTTCTGGCCCAGGCTTTTGACCAAGCTGAAAGAGATGAAAACAGTACAATCCCCAAGTTCATGTGCATTTATGATGAGACAATAAGCAATGTGACCCTTTATACACTCTGACAGCAAGCTCACCTGGATTGCAATGGGTACTATTTTATTCTCCAGATTCTTGTACAGCAAACAGATGGGTGCAGCCAAGTACTGTATTGTACATGGGTCTGTCTTATTGGCATCCACGCCATCCAGCAGTTCATAGTCCACAATGAAAATGTTTCCTTGCTGGTAAAAAAGTGAAAAGGATTTGGTGTGTTTTAACAGAAAGAGGGAGAAATGAAAGAACACAGCAAACTGTTCCTGGTGGGAAGGACAGAAAAAGGACAGGGCAGCAGCTGAAAGGTAGATGAGAGAGGAAGAAGACAGCACTGAGAGAGGTTAAGAAAGAAAAGCAGAAAGGCGCAAACAGTGAGGCTCAGAACTAAGGCTGGGGAGTCTGGGCCAGGGGCTGGTTTATGCCCTGCAGTTACAGGTAGCTGCTAGCCCACCTTTGCTCATGGAGGTTCAGGAGTGATGTTTGCTATTGGGACAGCAAGCACCTCTACACAAGCTACCTGACTTGTGTCTGCTGACCCTGACAGCAAACCTCTCAGCAGAGAGCGACTATGTATTTGGCATTCATGCAGTGACACTGAGGTGCAAACAAGTTTCACATTATTCCACACCCCATGCTCATTGTACAGACAAAAGGAATGTACCATCCGCCTAGTCCTTCTTCAGCATTTTAGTTCAGCTTTGTGGGTGACCCTCCTGGGAAAGGGTAGGATGCTTCACGCTTCTGACACTCCCTATCCTTTGAGATGAAAGCACTGTGAAGGACCCTTCACCTCCTGGTGGCATCCTTTTAACTGGACCTGGAAAAGGGCCTGGCCTGCAGCTGGAGTGTGGAGATGTGGCTGAAATGTAGCTAGAACAGGGAGTGGAGGTCAGAGAACACAAGGAAGAGCAGATGGAGTCCAACCTCACCCCAAGCCCTACCTTCACTTCTTCCTCCAGGGTCAAGTTCCTCTCTAGGCTGCATTCTACCATATCACTGGTCACTGGCAATTTCTTGGGAATCTCTGTGCATCGCCGTATCAGCACAGGATTGCAGCCATTCAGGAACTGGTAGCCAAACATAAAATCTTCTTTCCAGTGCTGCATCACATATTCTAAAGGAAAACAAGTCAGCAGCATCAATATCACTGTATTTCAGATTCCTTTATTTATCCCCCACTCCTTTTGTTACACTGCACTGAAACATTCAACTTCTATGAAAAATATGCTCTCCATCTGCAGACCACCTCCTTATGTCTTCCATGATATTCTTCAATCTTAGTATCCAAATTCTTGGGGTTTGTTACACAGACAGATAAGCCCCAAAACAATGGCACTGGCAGGGAAAGGAAAATACCCAAGGGGGAAGGGAAAAAACAGCAGTGACTGAAGCTGGATGAGAGGTACCTGGGGAATGATGTTGACTTTGGGCTTCTCACTAACATTGCTCATTGGCTGGGTTGTTTTGTTTTTTTTTTTTCCCCTGCTTATTTTTCAATTGTTAATACAAAGCAGATTAATAACTCTTTTGAATAAAACAATAGTGTTGGAGATACTACATCTTTAGTAGTACTGTGTGCTTTCCACACTGCAGTTGTCTGCTTCTTAATGTCATTATGGTCACTTCCAACTACAAGCTGAGTGTCAGAAAACACATGATTAAAAACAAAATCCCACTGATGCTGACAGGGAAGCTGCATGACTGAAAAACGTGAACTTGCTTCTGCCAAGTCTTGCCAATAATCAGACTGGGAGGTGGTCTCACAGCTGAGATCCATTCTTATAGTTTAAAACTCACAGAATTGGAGCTTTCCTCATGGGCATGGAAATATTATCAATGAAATTAAATGTAGATTATATCTAATCCTTGTACTTTAGGAAGAAATCTTATTAAACTTAACAAATTGATGTAATTAGTTTTTAATAGCTCCAGCCTCCTTATGTGCTTTACTTTATACTTGAAATCATAGAAGTGCCTCCTATTTCTGTTAATTGGTCCTTTATTCAGCCTGAAGAGGGGAAAAACTTCAGAACAGGAAGGAAAAGCATGTTCCTTTGCAGAGCCAGAATGAGTAAATCTACACATGCTGTAGGAGCTACATGCTAACTGAATAATAGCATCTGTGTATCTATTATATCCATTACTACAGTAAAATAATATCAAATAGTACAACTGCAGGCTGTAGTAGAAGGCTAGGTCTGGCTCACAAATCAAAGGCTTCCCAGCCCCACTTTACAGAAATGACTCCATCACCCCATCTCCATCTGCAACTCTTTTACCTGGCTTTCAAATAACTACTAAGATTTCACACACAAAAAAAATTAAGGAAATAAGAATTTTGTCTTTGTCTTTTAATACTACGTGAGTGGAATTTTTATCAGTACAAAGGATTTTTCAGATACTTATATTTGAAAGCAAAAAAGTAAACACAGACTCTTACAGATATATATCTATTCCTGGTAAGATGTGAGCACGGAATGGTAAACATGTCACCATATTTACTATAGTGTGCATAATAAATTCCAACATGTTTTTGGAAAGAGATGACATTTGGGATAGATGCTGTGAGACCTTTCAAGCACTAACTTGCACTCATTCCCAGCAGGAATTACAGTTCCTCTGGTTCTGGTCAGACGGACTATTTTGTGCACCAGGACCAGGTGAAGAAGTTACAGCTCCCAGCTCATTCTCTGCCCTTTGCAACATGCCCCCAGACTTACTGGCTTGACAGCTTGCAAGTTTTGTCAAAACGACTCATTGGAACAACTTGTGAAACCAAAAAGATCCAAGCCACGGGCAGACAGTTGGAAGTGGAAGGTCTTTAAGGTCCCTTCCATTCCAAGCCATTCTATGTTTCTATCATAACTTTGCTTGGTAGTCCTGTGGGTTGTTGTACGATCAGCAGTCTAAGATTACTTGCTGTTTATGGTAAATGATGTTCAAGCAGAAGTGTAGGTCAGCCTCTTCCTTCCTAATCAGATATATTCAAGACAGAAAATCGATCATTTGATGATGAAAATGTGAGAAAATGCTGACAAACTCACCAGAGATTGTGTTACTGATTCTCACAAAGATCTTCTCAAAATCTGCAAAGTCACTCCAAGAAGACTGGAACATGTGCATAAAACGGTTGATATAGAGATTCTCCATCCTAAAAACAAAGCCTTACACTGTGATATAAATGGTAGCTTTGTTGTTATTAAATAGAAAACATTTATTTTGATTACATGTCAGTGGATTTAGAATCAGGTTTTCTTTCCACTAGCATCTTCAAATGTGCAAAGAAGAAGACATGCACTGCACGAAGATGGGGAGAACAGTTAAGAGAGCAAAGAAAGACCACAGTGTTGCAGCAAATCCTCCTGGGGGAGGGGAAGGGGGAGAATTCTATGCAGATGTAGATGAAGATGCAGTTGTAAATTATAAACTAAGACTGAGAAACCTTAAAATGAACTGGATTGGAAGTGGTCAAAGAGGACAAGAAGCCCGCAAAGACAGCAAGTGGCATTGTGAAAGAGGATTCCCATCAGCATAACCAGAAAATCAGACAAGGGACATGTAGAAAGGCTGCTTCTGCTGCTACAGATACCAGTCAAGATAAGAAGAGGTGCCTGGAGGCACGTTAGGAAGCATCTTGTGCAATTATCTAGCTTTGGCCTGGAAGCAACCTCTTTGGAGATCTCATCACCCCTGACAGGAGCACAGAAGGAGCTCTGAATGGCCTTTCCTGAATATCAGGAGATGGAAGGAGTATTGGGCAGGACTTCCTGGACAGACGGTAAGTATCTAAATATCAGATGAACTTCTAAAAGAAGCATGACCACATAGATTTTCAGCCATGTCAGGTCACTAAATGGACTCAGATAAGAAAGTATTCACTGTTATTAGGAATGGCTGTAAAACCTGCTAGTTCTCTTATCAACCTATGTTTGACGATATAATCCCCATCTGATCACTGAAACACTGAGAGGTGTATCATTCCAAAATATGGAGGGACCAGCATGTTATCAGAGTCACAGATGTAGGAACTGTGGATGATCTCAAAGCAGCCTTGCCTCACCTTGCCTTTTTTCCCACCATTTGATAAAGTATGACATGGCTCAGGCTTGTGAGACAGCTCAGAAGCAGACTCACAGTGCAGAGATTTCCTGTTCTGCCATTAACTTCGTACTATCCTGCTGGGCAGGATTTTTCAGGCTCACCAATGGCCAGGATTGTTTTTTCAGTGACATGACAAGTTCAGGTGTGATAGTGACTTTGATGCCTGGAGCGGATTACTCTCAGATGTGGTCAAGTGATGAATTTAGCCTACATCTGATGGGAATAGCTTTTCTTCAGCGGAGTCTCAAAGGTGCATTGACACCACCTTTTGGTACCTGATTGAAAGGCCTAATTTTCTCAAATAGCCAGAGGAGAGAAGCATCTTCAGGGGGCATCACTGAGCAAAGCCAGATGCCTAAGGCAGTAGGTGTCAATAACTCCTTCGCATGCTTTTCAGAAGTCTTTCCTCATTCTGCCTACAGCCAAACAGTGTCTAATGAGAATGCAGAGGAGCAGCAAGTTCCAAGAGTAAAGAGCTCAAAACATCAATTAAAACACAAAAAAAGATGTTTTTTTCCTGTTCTTTTTTTTGTTTTTGTTTTTGTTTTTTGTTTTGTTTTGTTTTGTTTTTCCTGCTTTGTTTAACCACAGGTGCAGATGGGAGAAAAGAATCCAATTCTGAGATTCAGTGAAACCTACAACATGGTCACATCCTTACTCTGCACAAAAAAAGTTTTTGCAAAATGCCTGAAGCACCACAAACACTCACGCTTTGGAGTAGTTCAGAATGAAGTCGATTCCTTTCTCGTTGTCAAACTGGATGTCACGGGGCAGCTCACTGTGACAATGGGCATCAATGCTCAATGGAAAGCCAGGATGCCACTCCTTCCAGCTGAGAAAAGAGAAGTTGGATTAACCATATCTGTTCACCAGCACAAGAGCTCCATCACTCTATTACCTATGCTGCTGCTGTGACTCAGCCATAAAGAAAACTTGCATCACTTGGGACCCACAGGACTCACTTGGGACAAAAATACTGACTTATACTACAGTATATTACCTACCAGTAACCCACAGAAACATGAAGTAGAACAGAAGGCATCTACTTGACCAACTACCATCACAAAACTTGACATATCTTAATACCTGCAATATTTCCAAATGCCTGTCACAATCGGTTAGAATTGGCAGTAACTACAAATTCACTGGAAAGTGAAATGGGCAGAAAGACAGCTGTACAATGCACACTGTTTGGTCACATCAACCTCATTCTTGAGGCTACAGTTTTGCAGAACTAAAACACAGCCATAACTGGGTGAAAAAAACAGCCTGAGATTTGGAGTAAGCAGCAATGTGATATCATTTTGTTCATCATATTTGTGCAACGGACAGAGAGAGGAACACAGGTTTTGTAAGTGACTTGCACCCTTTCACGAGTTCTGCTGTACAAAGGCATGCTCAGACAGCCACCACCCTAAGGTAAGAATGCTCTACCCAATTGGCACTGCAGAAGTCACTGGGCAGGAAAACCATCTGTCTCACATTTGCAAAAAATACTGTGAAATTACTAGCAGCTCGAAGTGTCAGGCATGTGTCTCATTTCCTCCAAAAGGCAATGCTACCAGACGTGCATGCAGCCTGGGCTCAGCTCCTGAGCTTGCCTCCTGATGGCCATGGTACTAGACCTCTGCTGTGTATGATGTCCTACTATACCCTGTTTTTACCTCAAAAGAAAAGAAGACGATTTGTAACGGGGAATATTTCAGCAGTGTTTCCAAATTGTCTGCCGCACACAGACTGCATTGTGCACTATCAGTTAAACATCTGAATTGCAAATTGCTATTTTCCTGGAATTACCAATGGTTTTGCCTTCCTTTTTGCATGTGTAAACAAGATTTTGTGCCACCTATCTTTTTTATCTAGATTTTCCTCTGCTGCTTCCCATTGTTTGTGATCAAGATCCTTTCTTAGTCAAATCATATCAACAACACATATGCCAAACCTCAATCTGTCAGTTCTGAATGAAACCTCTGTTATTTTCATGCTCTTTCTCCTGATAAGAAGAGGGAAATAAGATAAACTTTCCTTCTTTTAACAGAAAGTATGTTCCTATAAAAAGGAAACATATGACATCTTCTGGAATTACCCACTGATAAAAGATTTTCCTGTTGTGACCTTCTCTTATTTAGAAAAAAGCTTATAACTCTATAGAGATAGATAACACCACTGTGTTTTGATGGTACATTCCAGTCTGCTCAGCAAGGTCAGATCTTCCACTGCACCCTGGTTCAAGAAGTGACTAAAACTCACTAGAGCAGCCACAAAGCTCCAGATAAGATGACGTGTTGATGTCACTCTCCAAAACTGGAGTCCTGCTTGCAAAAGACAAGAAAATCTATTTTTATCTTTTCTTGAAAGCACAGCTGTAGACCAGAGGGCTCATATAGAGACTGTACCACTGAATTTCACCTTACATCTTCTAGATAGACTTATCTGGGATTCAAGTATCTTGTAATGCAGCCACGTGCAGCAGGATGACCATCGTTTACAATGAACCCCATCTAAGTAAAAAAGCACATATAGCCAACGTGCAAACTTTCAGTTGTTTTACCAGCAGTTGAGTATTTAGAGCAATATGGTTATCTGAACATGCTCTGCCAACCCTTGACCCGAGGACAACAGGCCCTGGACTTTTGGGGAGCTGTGAGGGACTCACCGGTACATTTTCTGACGATCCTCAAGCTCTTTGCGTCTGTGCTGCTTGAGTATCTGGGTCTTGTCATCCCGGGGGAGCTTTGCTATGTATGGGAGAAAGAAAGAAACAGGGTTATCAGGTTCCTTTATCATCACCCAGGTCTTGAGAAGGAAACCGGTGTTTCAAAGCCTTCCAACTTCTGTCCTAAACTTTTACAAAATTTCTGTGGGAAAAGCTCACACAATCCAGTTTAGTACCTTCAGCTCCTAATGTGATGCCTAAATTGGTTAAGCTAAGAGCAACTATCTCATCTCTATAGAAAACCTGAGTTCCTAAGGTAGATACTTGGTTTAGATAGCCTCAGTAGGGTCGTGGGACTTCATTTCATATTTCAGCATCTGGAAGAATTTTCATCAATCAAAGAAATAATAATATTGCCTTGGACAATGTTGTAAGTTAAACTACAACACTAGGAAATTTCTCCCATCCTCTTTCCTTGAGCTGTACTCTCCCCTGCCAGCCTGAGGCAATAAGCACATTTTCCTGCCATGAGAACAGAAAGAAAACCCAGTGAGGCTTCAATTCCAGACAACTTGCATTTCTGACCATTGTACACACCATACTGCTAAATAACAGAGACTTCCTTAGTGATGAAGAGAAAGCACAAGGTACATGACTTGCTTTACATAGGCAAATGGAAAGGCAGATAAAGCCAGCAGGAATTTTATGGGAATAGCTATTTTGGGTTGGAAATACTGGAGGTAATACAACCAATAATATATACATACATATATATATATATGTATATATATATACTGCTAACAGTTTCCAGCTGGCTGTGTTTACGGTACCAACAGGGTTTCACTTGCTTTTTTCCTTTATCTGACCATATTCTGAATGCCGTGCAAAGGTCATGGAAGTCTGGGATGCACACAGGGAAAGGGGAAGGAAAGGTGGGAGAATTCTGGCTGCTGCACAGGATGTTTCTCATGGTGCTCACCTCTTCCATCTCGAAGGACAACTTCTTTCTCATCTGTAATCCAACGGTAACATGGGAATTCCAGATAATCGCCCAGTGGTGTTTTGACAGTGACGTGCTTCAGGTACCAGTCATCTTGGTACCAATATTTTCGTTTCTCAATTTTTATTAGCTGAATTTCTCCAAGGTCTTCTTCCACCGTCACGTCATAGGAGTCAACCTACAGAGCAGAAATAGTCAGTGATACACTGCACATGTGGAAAGCAAAGCCAGGACTGTACAAGCACACCTGGCCTTCCTTGTGGCCAGTATGGCATGGCAGCAACAGTACTTTCCTGGTTCCAGTGAGGGAGAAGGACAAGGACAAGGGGAAGGATAAGGTCATAAGTGGATTATAGGTTTGCAGTAGAAATGAAAGGTGAATGAAATAAATAAGACCATGTAAAGCACACCAAAAGTGGGGAAACATTTTGCATCTAATCCAAAGATAGTAACACCCCTTGAAATGTTTGCAAGTCTGAGAAAAATCTGCAGACCATGATAGCTTTTGCTACTGCAATAGGCCATAAATGGGTGTAGATTCAGCAAACCTATTCACACTGCTGCACCGGAAGGATAATCATAGGTTAACGCACTGGATGGTGAACTCTTGACTCAATGACGGATATGTCAGCCCCCTCACAAGGCTGGGGCTAACCTTTGTGCCACCTGTGTGATCTCCTGCTGCATGCAGGAACAGCACTGAGCACACTGTAGTTTTGGTGGTAATTGCACTACTAGGTAATATCAGAACAGAAAGAAATGAATAATCATTTTGCACAGGGCCAGTAAGGCTATGTGTACTGCTAAGCAACTCAGGAGAATGGAAGCCACAGCCTGCCTGCTCAGATGACCCTGCTCAGCATAAGGTGTTTACAAGAAGAGACTGTATTCTCTTGTGGTTTTTCTCAGCACAAACAACCTTAGAAATACTAACTAGCTGCTGATACTCAAAGGGTGAGATTCACTTCCACTATATGCTGTATATATCCACTATATGCTTCAGTGTCTGCGGGACCCTTTCTACAAGCTATGCATGAATTACTGTGATGATCATTTTAGGATGAAAGCATCTGTATGTCCACCAAAGTTTGAGATGACAGACCTCAGTTCTCTCATACTCCACCACCTGAAACTACCACCTTTCATGGCTCATCTAATTGACTCATACAAGTGAGAGAAAAAAGAAAAAAGAAACAAAGAAAAGCTTTGAAATCCATGCTACAGATAACAAAACCTTGCCTTTGCCCATCTTTCCCCATGATGTTCGTCAATCAACTTTGAAACTGTTCAGGCTATGATTGATAAACTGCATCTCCGATGAGGCTGCTTCATATCAACAAAGACAGAGAGATTTCTTCTAATGTTCACCCTAACTTCACTTAAAGTCAAATATTTAAAATCAATCTTGGCGTCACTTACTTTGATTCAGAGACTTAACAGACTAATCTCAGTCAGAGCCATATTCTTTCCTACACACTTTCCTACTAAAGCCAAAGCCATTGAACATTTTCTATCAGATAGGAGACTCATCCAGTCTTAAAACAGAATTTGCAATCTTGATGTCAGCAGCATACCTATCCATACAAGGTGGTAGCACATGAAGGAACTGTGCTTCACCAAACAGCATGGCTGTTCTTGGCAAGCCTGGCATGACAGCATCTGCCTGACAGGCAGGAGCTGGGAGATAAAAATCGCATAGTTGAGATTTCAACTGACATATTAAAATGGTGTCTCTGACTTTTCCTTGCATATCCAAGCAGAACAGAAGTAGTTTTTTTGGTAGAGCCAATATATACATTCATTTTGAGAGTTTACGCTGCTGAATCTTCAGCCCCCACCCCCTTCACTCACACTGTCCCAGAACAGCTAGAAGGATGATGTACACACGTAAATTCATTCCCTTGGTGTTTTAAAAGTTTGAATCAGCTCTGGAGACTGAAAAAACACTGACTGGCTTTTCAAAGAGCTCACCACAGTAGTGCTGTGAGCCTCCACTATGTGAGTGACTATAAGATGTAATCTGTGATCTTGCCCAACATGCCTGACTATATTTTAAAATTTCTCTTCTTCAAATATTCAGCTAGCTTCCATTAAAAATAAAAATCCTCATTTACACATAACTACTTATATTGTTTCTGTAATTTACAAAACCTTACTTTACACAAACTTACATAAATATATCTAGGATTTGATGCAATGAAGGTGCAGTAAAGGTGTGGCAAGCTGTGCAGACGGTGCAAGGTTCAAAGAAGCAGGTTATTTTATTTTGTTGCTCAATGGTTTTGTTTCATTTGTGTTATGAGGTACCCTGTTAAACTACATTGCACCGCAGTGTCTGCGCAGTAAACCATAGGAGCTGGGAGTTTTTAAACAATTGGCTTCAGGGAGAGAGAACAGAGTGAATGAAGGCCGTAAGACTGTCCAAAGTCCCTTAGCATCCCGTCTGAGCGATTTACCCTTCTGCAAAATCGCAAGCTCTTTCTGGCAGAGAAGCACCTCCTGCTGACAAGCCTAGTGCTGCAAAAGAAGCAACAAACCAGCACACTGCACACACAAAGCCCAAAGCCACACACAACTGTTTTCCTTCTGGAAATACTGCTGAGTGCGTTTCAGCAAAAAGCAGATGGAAGGGTAACAGGAAGCAGACAGAGAACTGGGGGACACCACGCACTCACATTGAAATTGCTTTGCACCAACAGGAACTTACTCAAAAGATAGTGAGTGAAGAAAAGCAGCTCCAGCTTTCTAAACTGCCCATGTCCAGTGCTTGGAGTAAGTCAGACTGAAACTAAAAGTACACTGCCATTATGAAAGCTCCTTCTGGTTTTCCCACATCCCTTCCCTTCTATCAACATTTGGCACGCAGATCTGCTCAGAGCTGGTTGGAGACCTCATCCAGCATATCTATAAAAACTCACTGTTTGCATTAATTCAGATGAAGCCATTCTCAGGATAATGGCACTACTGAGACTGGCCCACCGTTTAGTAAAGAAACTGGAAAGTGATAAAGCTTTACAAGATAGTACTCTGGAATTCTGGTTATCAGTGAAAAAAAATTCTTTATTATTATTGTTATTTTTCAAATGTGATCACATAGTAATTATTTGGAAGAAAAAGAAAATTGTAGGGATGTTACCGAAATGCCAGAGGCAGAACTGGCTTCAACTGTCACATTTTACAAAGCGACCAACCTGAAAGTCTTACAGCGTGCTTCAGTATTGTTTGCTGGTTTACTTTTTGTTCCATATCACTACTTTTCTTCTCTTTCCTTCTTTGCAAGGTATATGAGTGAGACTCATGGTGTTCTGGGCACAGTGTTACCTGAACAGGTGCCTGGAGGAATGCACGGCAGTGCCCAAAGAAACACTGCCTGCAGCAGCACAATGCACGTCAAGCATCCTGTAAAGCAGCCATCTTACAGAACACACTATGGGAGGACTGATATGGAAATAATTTGGATAGTAGATAAAGTCAAGAATTAGTCACCTTTTAGTGGACTTTTGCACCTGGAAAGAAGTTTGACAAAAAAGAGAAAAAAAGAGACTGTCCCTGTCTCAACTTGCTTACCTAACAATACATTTTGTATGGAATGTTGGGCAAGCTATTCATACAGGTAAAGACTTTCAAATCCGCCTAGAAGCTGCATTCCTAAGGAGTATGTGCTTCCAGGTGCACGTATTGCCTGCTGCAGGGCTGCTGTGCTACACGAAGCTTGACTCCTCCCACTTTCACCCAGAAGAGCCCAGCACTCCTGGACCCCCATTTGCAGCCTGATGATGGGAGAAGGGTGCCCAGGCACTGGAAATCTGGAGCCAAGCAGGGCCTGGTCCTCTTAGGAGCACAGCTTCAACCTGAGCATGCAGAACACCCTGAGGTTTTCTTCCATCACTCTCACTAACGTTGTCAGGCTTTGTTTATATTCTCCAGACAAAATAAGAAGAGGGGGGCTGGAGCTTGATGATCTTTAAGGTCCCTTCCAACTTAAGCTATTCTGTGATTCTACAAAGAAGGAGTGGATGCCCACTGGGGAGATCAAGGGTAACAAGATCTCTGCAATGAATGCTTACTCATGAAAGAAAGTAATTTCAACAGCAGCAACAGGGAGGAACCCACACCTCTGAAATTTCTTTTTCTGGGATGTTTATCCACACATATTTGGGGGCCATATCTGCACACATCATCAACACTAACTTAAAATGCTGTCATCTGCAAGCCATACCTGAGGTGCCCAAACAAGGAAGGATGGATAGCTGGCGCAGGCTGTGCACCCCATGGGTAAAAATGTACCTACAGGCAAGGCAGCACTGTGATGGTGGGGCCAAATTTGTATGCACAGTGGTGGGGCTCATCTCCAAAGCGAGTTCAATCATAGTATCATAGAATCAGTTAAGGGCACTTATAAAAAACTTTTCAAGTCTCTTAAATCTCCTTAGATCTCCTGGGAGCAGTGAGTAGGCTACAAATAAAATACACTTAAAAAAAAAAAATATAATCAAGAGTCCATTATTTTGAAGTCGGACAATAAACAAATGAGATTCATACTGAAGGGATGGTCAGCGTATAGGAGATGGCAGCTGGGCACAGCACAGTGCACGCAGCACTGAGCCCGAGCAGCCTCTTTGACAGCCCAGCGCCAGCCCAGCCCTGTGCCTGGTGCTGTTTTGCAGCTACCATTTAAAGCTGCGATAGAGAGCTCCGAGCCCCGGCTCGCCTGCCCCGAAGCCCACCCCCAGCCCGGCAGCAGCGGGACGGGCACTGCCGGCTGAGCCGGGGCTGTGCGGGCACTCACCGCGCCGCGCTCGAAGTCGTTGTAGAAGGGTTTGTCCAGGAGGTGCCTCTCGCTGCAGCCCGCAGTGCCCTCCAGGCTCAGGTACACATAGTCGTCGGTGCCAGCGAACCACTGGCTGCCCGTAGCCACGGTGACGGTGTAGGACGGCATGGTCCCACCGGCACGGCACGGCACGGCACGGCACGGCACGGCACGGCCGAGCCACACAGCTAAGCCTTGTCAAGCCCCCGCCGAGCACCGCCCCGCTGCCCGGCCCGGCCCTACCCACCCGCGCTGTTCCTCTTTATTACTGAATCTCTCCGATCTTGCCAGGCCCCCGCTGCCTTTGCACAGCCGCCTGTAACACAAACTGTGTGCACACACACACAGCGTTCCCACAAAGCACTGCAAGGATCCCACATTTTTACACTCCCCACCCCCAGTGCAGCGAGCGCCGAACTTGTTTTAATAAAGATGCTAACACTGAGATAACATCTGCCAGCGCTTCTCTCATGTTCAGCCTACCCCAAGGAAAAGAGCCCCAGAGCACTGATGTTGTACATATGGCACCAATGCACCAAGCCCACTGATGCCACACTCCCGTATTTTCATAAGGCACACATGCAGGCCCTATGCTGGCACCCCCTTAACTCTGTCACACTGCTGCTGCACAGCCCCAGGTGGGGAGGAGCTGGGCTGTGGCTTCTGCAGATCCCACTGCACAGCTGCAAGGTTGTTACTTGAGGCTCTGCTTCAGCCTCTAACACCTGCCCATGATGGGTTGTGGCTTGTTCAGTGTGGTCACTGGTGGTGACAGCCTGCAACATCCTCCTCTTTCTCGTAAGCATGGCAATACTCATCAGTCTCATCGGAGGTCTCCTATGTGTCTTCCTTTACAGAAACAGCTGCTTGCTATTCTGTGACACCATCAGATATCAAGGCTCCCCCCACATTCAAGATATGCATTTACGTACAGGCATATAGAAAGTGCCTTCATTGGCTCTGCAGAATTGCTCAGCACAAGTCTTCAGCCTGCTGCTGCTTTTTAAATAGCACCAGCAGTACAAGGCTGCTGCTGCTGCAAGGCACACCTGCAGCAGCTGAGCTCCGATCTGCCATCCTGAGGCTCAGCCTGCAAGGGGCCTTCCTGCCATCCCTCCCAGGGACACTCACCCCACAAAAGCCCACTGCAAACTCTTAATCCCTTCCTTGTTCTTGCTTTTTCCATTTGAATAAACCATACTGCCTGTTTCAGATGGCAACAAAGTTAGGCTCATACACCTTTCACTGCAGGAGTTACCTGAAACCTGTTAAGACAGTGATGCTTCACCTGTCAGACACAGGGCCAGCTTCTGGGCCCCTTCTGTTTTGCTGCAGGTATGGAGCAAAGCACTGCATAAACCTCACTTGGTGGTTTTCCGCATGTCTTTATGAGTCAGTTCCCCCATCTTGCTCCCCTGGACGTGCAGCTCTGTCTCCTGCTGGGCAGTTCCCTGCAGCACAGCAACTCTTCTTACCAACTCACTAAAGAAAATGCTCAGTAAGCTCAGAGCCGTGCATGACACTTGTAGGAGTGTCCTCTTTCCAACCCTTTCACAATTCACCCTATTTTTAGTCTATTCCTTTGGTATCTTTTGATTTTACCTTGACTTCCATCTTCAGTGATTTATTGCTAAAGGTATTTAATAATGGTGGAATTATCAGATGCTTTGTATCAGGGACCTGCCAAACAAAATGGAGCCTTTTTCCAAGAAAATAAAAAAAATCCACAACAAAAACCAACCAACCTACCAACAAAAAACAACAACAACAAAACCAACAAAACAACAACAAACAATAAACAAAAAAAACCCAACCCAACCCCAAACAGCCCTTTTACTAAGGGACTACATTACTTCTACCTGTGCCTGGAAGTCTTGTTCTTGAAAGCCAGGGAAATTGCATGGAAATGTGAAATGAAAGGAAGGAGGGAGCCGCCATGATTGGCCTAGGCCAGCACTGGGCTGAGGGCTCTGGTGGGCTCAGAGAATGGGCTGAGGGAAGAAGGCACAGAGTGCTGTGGGACAGGATGGTAACTCACAGGTCCCCTCCCTCTAAGCACTGCTCATGTTCACTGCACTGAACTTGTCAAGGGAAGGCCATTGCCATCCCTCTCAACCTCCTTACTATGCCCCTGACAAACAAGGTTGTGTTGTGAGGATGTCACGTCCCTTGCAGCTCCCCTGAGGCTGCAGATGATTTGGATGGGCAGATGGCTCCTGGAGTATGCTAATAAAGGATCAGGCTTGGAGAGGAATGATGTAACATGGTAATTACCAGCGATGGAGTTGATTAGCAGAACCTACAGAATTTTCTAGGTTACATAAATAATCTAAGGGACATGGGCTTGATAGCTGAAAACAAACGGGTGCTAATTGTGGCCTCTCCACCAGAGCAGAAAGCAGCAGCTCCTTGCTCACAGTCCTGCTGCCATCCCTGCTTGGAGGGTCCACAGATCTACAGGTGCATGAAGCTGAGCGCAACACCCTTGCTCTGCCAGCCAAGAGAAGCAGTAAGGGACTGACATTTGCCTGGTGAAAATGTCCCTAGCCCTGGCTGAAAGGGCAAAGTTTGTGCAGCATCAGCTCCAATCTGAAGTCGTGCAGGTCCAAATTCATCCCTGAAGTAACACCTTTAACTTTTGCCACCACTTGTTTTGACTCAGCTTGGCCAGAAAGCTGAAGAACAGTTGGATTTAATGTTCATCTGATTTCTCTGGTGTGTATCATCTGCTCAGGAGTGGCCATGAATGTTGCATGGTCCTGAAAGCGCTCTCTGGGGATAAAACAAACTGTTCTTGCTGGCAGGAGAAACACTGACTTAAGTAATCCTGTAGTCCTGGAAAAGAATCAGTTTCTTCTAGCACAGCACATTCAGAAGCAGGAAGTTAAGCACAAGGACAAGACAAGGGGCAAACCAGACACCAGGGGAACCTCAGTGCATCCTCAAGAAGGGAACAAAAGTGCTTTCTGTGCTAATTTGGGGTGCACAGGAATGAGGCACATATGAAGCACTACATACGTTGCCTAAGGCAGCTGTGCTTTCCCAGTTAGGATCAAGTCCTCAGCCAGAGATATTTCCTACTCTCTCCAAACCCATCTGTTAACCATTCCCCTTGACAAGGTAAGCTGCTGTCCCCAGTGATGAATTCTCCTAAGCCTGCCTGGCCTGCCCTGTTTGCAGGTGGCCTTTGAGGAAAGGAGCATCAGAGTAAACCAGCACAGCAAGGGGCTCCCATAAAAAATGACTGGGAGGTTAATGTTAGTGAAGTCTTAAAATGCTAGGAATAGTCAGCCTGATTCCTTGAGCCTCAGACATTTAGCAAGCACACCCTGAGAGGAGACCTCCCTCCTCTGCTCAGTGCAGCCTCCTGGTTGTTTTATTCTGTTACTTCAAATCCTCTGATGTTAAAGCCTTTGAGACAACTTCATTCAGCCCCTTTATCCTCTCAGTTGAGGTCTCCTCTCTATTTCCAGCTACCAATTCCTCTGTTGCCAACCTTGCCTTTTCCCTAGAATACACTTTAAAAGAGTATTCTTGAAATTTGCCACCACTTGACCCTCTCTGAGCAATGTTACATTTCCAATTATTCCGCCTTGAGTGATGCACTGAACTTGGTCCATTTCTTTTATCCAGAGCCCTACTGACTTTTTATTTTTACTTTTTCAAACATTCCCTGCCTCCCTCCTGAATTACTTCCAACCCCTGACCCCTGTTTGGCTATGATTAATTATTTTCTCTTCCTGTTTGATTCTTATTCTATAACGAGATATTCTTGTCTGATTTCCTGATGTCATCCACCCCCCCCTAACACTGTGAATAAACATCTTCTGACTGGTTTGTGGTAACACTGTACCCCATGAATCCCAAAACATCAGAGAGCATCCTACGCATCAGAGAATGCAGCCAGATACAAGATTTCCAGGAAAAATTGGGATGGCAGGTTGACACAGAGCTTTAATTGCACAGTGCCAGGTTTGAGTATTTCCACAGTCATCTTTGTGAATCACACAGTGGTATAGTTCAGTTCCTCCCAGCTCAGCCTTCTCTGCCCGGTCTTGCCAGAGGCAAATTGAACACTGAGAAAACAATGACAGCAGTGAAAGTGAAGGTGTGTAGGAAAGACAAAGGACATTTGGGTTTCATTTGGTAGAATGAATGGGAAGAGGCACTGTGGGTGAACAGGCAGAGGATGGGCAAATCTGGTGAGTCACCCACAGGGCAGCTGTGGGAGAAGGGCTGCTGGAGGAGGCACAGTCCCTGCACAGTAGGCAATGCATTGTGATTCTCATAGCTACTGGCTATATTTGGTCTTTAAAGGCCTGTGCATGCAGCAGGCTTCATCCCTAGAGAAGCTCGGCCGCAAGTCCTCTGTGCTATGCTACCAGCCTCCCCAGCAGCCCACCGGCTATTTCCACGCAACGTAGGGCTCCTCCTCTACAACCTTCCCTCGGCTGTGAACTCCAAGGGCCTGGATACAGCCACTACCATCGCAGCTGGCCTCCCTCCCCTGGACTCCTGACACTGCCCTTGCAGAGACGTGATCTCCTCTTCATCCTGTGGGTCCACACATCTGACACCTCCATTGCCTCCAGAAGGCACCCAGTGGATCTTACAACTCCTGCTGCTGCCCTCCTGCCTTGGTCAGCCTCTCATTCCCAGTCCAGCCCATCACATGACAGTAGCTACTCACCTCATAGCTTCAGCTGCTGGAGTCAGCTAGAAAATTCAGTGCCTGGAGTCACAGCTGTGCCATCTGCTTTAAGCCACGGCTCTGCCTCAAGATGAATACTTCATATGGTGACAGCAAGACTCCCTCAGAGCAAAGCGAGGTTTGCAAAAGGGAACAAGCTATTTTATAATAAACTTGAGATGCCTGAACCCAAGATGAGAAACACCTTTTAACCAGAGGCCAGACAGCTCTACAGTCTCTGCTCATCAAGTAGCCTATCAATGTTCCATCCCAGAGACCATCAGTCAAATAGCAGGCCATAGAAATCATCTTGCCATCTCTCCAGGAAAGTATTTTTTGCATGCGGGTCCTGCTGGTGCACCTAGCAAGCTTTATACAAGTACCTTCGTGTACTACAACCAGGCTTGCTTCACTAAGAAATAGCTTTTTCACTTTGCATTGGAAACACCTCCCTAGGGCCGCAGTATTAAAATTCCCTCCTGTTTCCTACCTGAATTAAAATTCAAAACTAGTTACTTACTAAAAATAAAGATAAAAGAGCCTCTTTGAGACCCACTGTGTCTGCTGCAGACAACTTTGCAGATCTTATTTGCTCTTTAGTGTTTACACACTTGTTACAAGCTGTCTCACAGCAGTGCAGATGGCAGTTTTCTTTGATTTATTGGTGATAGAAATCTGTTTATGAAAAACTGCTGAAGACTTCACATGCTGGGGCTCAGCCCTGGCATGGAAACACATGTAACACCATAATCATGCTTACACAGGCAGCAACGAAGGGTTATTGTAGTTGCACACTGCTCCACATTTACACAGACTTATTTTTTCTTAGACATCAATCAGTGTAATGAGGATCATGTACTCTACACCAGTGCCCTGAGAAATGCCAACATCAGACATGAAGCATTCATAGCAACACTCAGCATCGATGCAAGAAGCTCCATGCTTTTCAAGGCTTATGGGAATCCTCTCTGCACCTCCTGCGTGGCACAAGCCTGAAACCTCTCCCGTGATTCCCACACTTGACCTCAAAGCACCTGCACAAAGTCATGCCTTCTCACTGCAGTGATGGAATCATCCACTTATTCTTCATGGTTAACTACCCCTTTATGATTTATGGCATCAAACTGTCACAGATCCTACTGTGTGTTGGCATGCTACACTGAAGAGCCATGCAGTCCTGTGTTTGCTCCAGTAAAAGTAACTTGCTTCATTCGATCATCTCTCTATGGGGAGCTCAGCTTCTCTCCAGACTGGGCCACTAACACCTTCTGAAACAAAATGGATACTATGCTGCTTTTGTTTTGTTCTGTTTTGTTTTTTTTTTATAGAAACACTTTATTGCTGCAGTCAATAACCCTGTGTATCACACACAAATAACCAATTACAGTTTAAGAAACTAAAAATAATTCTGCAAGTGGTAATACTGAGAATAAGAACATACATGAAAGGATACAAAACTATACATTTAAGTTACTAGAAATTTACTAACTAAAAAATCCTGCAGAACTGTGAAGTGTCTTGTATAAACTATACAACACATGCCAGTGTAAAGTTGTTTAACGTTATACAATTACCTATCTACAAATGTTTTACCTAAATACAAGATCAGCTGCAATTTTTAAACAGTTATCTTCTATACAAAGACAAGTGCTTTAAGTACTTCATTGGAATATACAGACACCGCAATACCTCCAAACTAAAAAATAATCACAAATTAGAAGTCCTGTTTAGAAGTTTTCTTTGCATATCCAATACAATGCAGTGAAAACCAAGCCAGCAATAGCTGTGCTTTTGTATTTGCCCTGTTTTACCCCATATTTGCAAGAGACCCAACCCAGACTCACAGACCTCCTTTTCAGCAGTGACCACGACCTACACCAGAAAACTCTGTTAACATGCCCCAGCCCAGGGGAAATTTGGATCCAACTCTCACTTTGTAACATACTCAGCTAGCCAAACGCAGGGCAGAGGAACTTGCTCCTGATGTAGCACCAGCACATGCAGAGCGTGTCCAGCAGGTTGAAGGAGGTGATCCTCCCCCTCTACTCTGTCCTGGTAAGACCTCATCTGGAGTACTGCGTCCAGTTCTGGGCTCCCCAGTACAAAAAAAACAAGGATCTCTTGGAAAGAGTCCAGCGGAGGGCCACGAAGATGGTGAAGGGCCTGGAGCATCTCTCCTATGAGGAAAGGCTGAGTGATCTGGGTCTGTTCAGCCTTGAGAAAAGAAGACTGAGAGGGGACCTGATCCAGGTCTATAAATATCTAAGGTGTGGGGGGCAGAATGGCGAGGCCAGACTGTTTTCAGTGATGAGTGGAGACAGGACAACGGGAAACGGCTGGAAACTGCAGCATAGGAAGTTCTGCACCAGTGTGCGCAAGAACTTCTTTACAGTGAGGTGACGGAGCACTGGAACAGGCTGCCCAGGGAGGTGGTGGAGTCTCCTTCTCTGGAGATGTTCAAGACCTGCCTGGATGCCTACCTGTGCGACCTGCTGTAGGGAACCTGCTTTGGCAGGGGGGTTGGACTCGATGATCTCTGGAGGTCCCTTCCAACCCCTACAATTCTGTGATTCTGTGATTCTAGGTGCTCTGATCAGTGTAGGGAAGTGGCAGGAGGAATGGATGAGTTACCTCTGTACCAGTGTAACCTCTGTTGATTCCCTCCTGCTGAAGCAAAGCCAACCTCAATGACATTCAACCAGATGACTCTGTCTCCAGGTCTGGCCACCTCTTTAGTCAGAGTATTGGTTTATGGTCAAAAAAGTCCTGAGAATTCATAGGAATTTAACATCTCATGGTCTCTTAGAGTGGAGCAATCTTCTGCAGCACATGCTGTGCTTCTAACATAACGCATGGTTGGCAGACGCAGGGAGATTTCCTTGGCATAATCAGTGCTTTTCTGGACAGGATGTAAGTCCATAGCATGGGATTTTGGTCCGATCTCTAGAGCAAAAGCTCTGGCAATCTACAGAAAAGACTATGGTAGCTAAGTACTAAGAGTACTAAGTCCATACTCCCTCCTATTTTAATTCTTGTTCCAGAGAAGTCCCAGGTAACCTGAACTAACGCTGGCCAAAGAACAAGGACCAAAACAACTCACATTTTGTTTCTGTCATTTCAAAAGCTGCCAAAAGGAAGTTCTGGAATGCCTGATTTGATGGGAGTGGTGTTTTCCATTACCAACATCCAGGTGGGCAGGATGGAGCTCACCCAAGCTAGCACAAGTGCCTTGCAGCTGGAAGCTGAACACAAGTCAACAGAATCTCCTTAGAGAAGTAAGAAGGAAAAAGCACCATTCAACCTTCTTATACGATTTGATAGCACCATGTAGAAGCAGAGAACTGTAGCTCCAGAAGCTCCCTGTTAACATTAAGCTAGAATCAGCTCAAGTATGATCAGCTTAAATGACAAGTCCTGGCAGATGCATCTCTTCTGCAGCCCTTCCTAGTATGAGCAATCCTCACTAGTAAAGAGAATTTAAATACTAGGCATTATTTTCTTCTGGGTAAGAGCTACTGGAGAAAGGGGGTGTAGCACTGGCTAAAACAGTTTTATCTGCAATTATTTTTCCCCAGATGATTTTAATAGGGATGTTTTTTTCTTCCTATGATACACAGGGCCACAGCAAAAACATTCAGTGTCCTGAATACACTGAATGCTAATTGGTATATACTGCATAGAGCTTCCAAAATGCCAAATGAGATTTCACAATATTTCATCAAGAATCATTTATGACAGTGATTAAAACAGGACAAGTGTGTTACAATATGCCTTTGTGGCACTGTCAGAACACCAGTCAGACGCCACTGCCTCTCAGATGCAAACTGGAGCACAGACAGATTTCATACTAGGACTTGTCCCAGGACTTCCACTTCCCCTAAAGTCCACAGATTGGATGAGAATGCATACAGCTGATTCTGTGCATCTTGCAGACATGAAAGCCTTCTGCACTGGGCATTTCAGAAGAAAATTATGAAGGTATGTAAGACCTGATATTAACCTACCTGAGTTTATCCAGTAAATCTTTTTCACAGATCAAAAAAAGATAACAAGACTGAATGCTATCTGGGTTCTTAGAACGGGATCATTCATAGCAAAGGGTCTTAGTAATTGCACTTTAAAACATGATGGGCGTAGACAACAAGCTCTACACGCATATGATCATGAAGACTGCTGTCCAGTAAGGTGTGCAGGGCTCATCCTACATCACACAAGCATGGTATATCCTGACAACTAGCTCAGCATGCAAACCCATGCCAGTGCAGCTATGCTAGGACTGCCTGGAGGTCTGTTTTTCAAGAACAAGGTACTGTGTTGTTCATGAAGAACACAGCCAGGAAGCTTCAAGCATGAGACCATACAGAGGCATGCATGCACACACTCTACTTTCAACAACTCATCGTGTGTGTTCTCTTACCTTAGTCCCATCTCGGGCATTTTTCAAAAAGATTAACATAGAAATAAATAAATAGTATATTATCAGAAGAAAAAAAAAAAAGGAAAAATCAATGATCTCTCATTTTTTTGGGATATGTTAAAGCAACCACTTTTATTATGAAAAAGTCATGCCCAGTGATGTTGTACTTGAAAAGGATAACGCAAAACCTGAACTGGACCTAGGGATTTAATTCAGTATCTCAACAAGTAAGTAGAGGCTTTTACGTAGCAGAGAAGTCCAGGAGATTCCTATAGACATCATTCAGGAAATTATCATTGACTTTACAGAGATTTAGATTGGGCTCAGGTAGAGAAAGTTAGCATTCATACACAAAAGCCTCGTGTACTGAGTTTCAGTGGGGCTTTGTGGCCACTCCAGTCACACTGATGTGAGACTTTGGTTGAACAAGAGCTTGAAGCTGGACAGTGAAGCAAATTGGACAAGTGAATTGACAGCAGACATCCCAGGCTTTGGGCAAGTCTGTCTAAAGCTCTGCAAACAGATTTTAAAATTGTCCCTCTTTTCATTAAGGCTGACAGATTAAATAGCCAGTCCCAAACTCAAAGCAACAGACAAAGCTATTCTCTGACCATATAATGCATCACATCAGGACTAAAACAGGCAAGTATTTTTTTTAATTCATCCACTTAATGCAATACTTACTTCCTAAATTTTCATCTTAGCACCTCCTCTCACAATGTCAAATTCTTGGGTAATTCACACGTGACACAGTACTAAAGAAAGAAAACCAATTTCATCTGTATTGACTAAATATCTTTCTTCCACAACAGCTCACATTTTCACCAGTATACCAGCAAACCTTTTACCAATGGTCTGGAATGACAGTTACGTTAGGTATATATACGGAGATTTGTTGATGGTCTGACCTGTTAAAAACAAAGCAAAAAAGCAAAACCAATCCCTAAAATAGAGCATTGAAACCCTTATTCATTGAAAATGAACATTGTACACATCCACATGTCACGAGTGCAATATCCTTCAAAAAGAATTGCTCCTCAAAGGAAAGCCAAAGAGGGAGATTTTTAGTGTTATGTTTAGTAGGATAATGGGGGCATGTGTTGGAAATCATGCATTGGAATTTATTTTTATTTTTTAAATAAGGCAAGAGGCTTACGTTCTAGTAGAATGGATGGGTTGAAGAACGAAGAAATGTTCTGCAAATGACACATTCTTTCAAGTTTCATTCTCATTGGACATACACATCATAAAATAAAGATTTTTAAAAGTGCTATATGCCTTGTGAGTCTCATCACAATGTGTAAAGCATAATGTTACACCTGCTGCCTAAGACAAAATGTTAGTGGCAGTGTTAGCGGTAGATTAGACTCTAGCTCTCTCATTTCCTGCGGCATCTGGGACAACCTCCTTCATTATGCTTAAGAAAAACAAACAAACAAACAAAAAAAACCCAACCAAACCATACTCTACATGCCTTCCACAATCATTTAGAGTCATATTCTAAAGTAACAGACTCCATATGCAGTTGATGACAGTCCACCAGTGGCTTGCTTGATACCACAACCGAGGCTCATTCTACCCAGCTACCTGTGGCTCTTTGATCAGTCAGCATGTGAGACAATGTTGAGAGGTACACAACCATGATAACATTAATAGATATGCTGAAGGGATTTTAAAAAATTCCAACAAAACACAAATGTAAAAAAAGTCATCCGCCAGCCCTCAGCTGTTAGCCGATTTTAAAAAGGTAGAGCAGCTTGCAGTAAACAACGATATTTTAAATCTTCAAGGACATACAGAATTACTCCTCCCACCCAGTAATCAGACGTGAAGGATTTCTGCAGCACAGTCTTCTGGCTCTGTGTAATGTGAAGAGTTTGTATCTGAATGGTGAACCCCAAGCATTTCTTTACTTTCAAAGTTTGGCTCCATTAGTGCAGGTTTTTCAAAAATGTTCTTTTTACTAGTTTCTGGACAGTTTTGTACATATATTACTCGGTTATAAGCTTTAAGTCTCTTCCACAGCTGTACGTACACTTTGCATTGTACATACATGAACAGAAGTCCTCCAGTGAAACCAATAGCCACAACAACCAGCTTAGTCCAAAATGGCCATTCTAGAATCCCTGGAAGAAAGGGAAGAAAAAAAAAAAAAAAGGAATAGAGAAAACATCAGGTCAATACTGAATCTCTCAAGGACACACCTTAAGAGTTCTTACTTTGCTGTTTTTCTTGTTCTCTCTTTTTTTCTTCCTTCAGGTTTAACACACGTAGACTTCTAAGCTTGTTGAGTTCACATAACATATCACTCCTCAAAGAGAAAAAACCCACAAAAACACTCGATCCTTTATGACTAAGCAGTTGTGCAGCACAACCAAGGCAACAGCCAGGTATAAACTTTAGGTCCTTTTATACCTATTTTTAAAAGAAAATTTAATCAGATTATGAATGGGCTTCTATAGCACACTTTCCTCTTGAAAGTAAGATATTCAGAGATGTGTCCCACTCCGTGATCACACAATACACACAGCCACAGTCTTTGAAGGGAACCATTGTCACCATTCAGCTTGAGACATTCTTGACACAAAACTGACAATTTGATTACCTGCATAAGACCCAGTAGATCATAGTTGAACTACAGCATCTCTTCTGATGCAAAATGACAAGTGTTGGGGATGCTGAAGCATTCTGGCAAGCTCACTTGACATAATAAAAATGACCACCAGTACTTTTCCTGAATATGCCCAGTTTGAACTCCTAGCCATTGGATCTCGTTACATCCCTATAACATACTTTTAAATGAGAAATGACTGATTTTATACATCTTCTGCTTATACACATCCTGTATCCATCCAGTTTCTCTCCTTCTGAAAGACAAGCATCCCAAGATGGATATGAGATCATGCTGAACTTCTCACTTTCAGGTTTCTCAGAGAATTAGCAGTGTAACAAAATCATAGCTAAGTCTTCAAAGTTTTTACAAGATACAGGCCACTGTTCTTTTGGAAATGCACAGCAGTGTAGGACGAATTAAAATATTTTAGTCTCCAGACCCAAATTGCACTGCAACATGACTACTGATGAAATCCCACTAGTGATGAATACCTGGACCTCTGATTCACAGGGGAGCTATCTGATGCCATCTGGAGGCAGCAATAGCCTACGCCTTGCTGTGCAGACATGAATGAATAAACACATGCACGCTGCAGCTCGTCAGAGCATCCCCCAGATTTGGAATCCAAATGAAGGAAGCAAAGAAAGCAGAGTAACAAGTACTATGTAGCCATACTATACCTAGTAATGTTCACTGAATGTATTGAATAAAGTAACGAGGATACGATAAATCTTTGAGAGAAAGTGCTTTTCTTTATCATATGGAAACCTTGCACTGAAAGAACAATTTCCACCATACGTGGAAAAGATGGTGTTGGATGGAACAGAAACTACAAACTTTCATTCAAAGCAGCTTCCTGACTGAAACTATGAACAATCACACCACAGCTAAACTAAACAAATGACAGCAAAGCTGTCTGACGTGTGACTCTGCTCTACAGAGACTGTAAGAGCTCTGTGGAATTGCACACTTATAGATGCTCATTTCCCAACTGCATTTGAGGTTGGCATTCAACCTCTGTGAGCAAGGACGGTTTGCCTTAAAACCCAGCCTTGGTGCACAGCCTGTTACTCCAATCCCCACCTTCTGGGGGAGCTCAGCTGCCTGAAAAAACAGTTCTGCAAGAGCTGCAAGTTCACAGCCCGGCACTCCAAAGTCAACCCATTTCAATTTAGTAAGCTCACAGCTGGCACACTGAAGGAAATCTGCTACTCTGGAAGTTAAGACATCCGTGTAGTGATGAATTTCTGAATTTCTCTGCTCCCCACACAACCACTCTAATTTCTTCAGTCAAATGTGTCTCCCGCAGAAAAGTTGTGCTAATATGTCTCGAAGATGGCTGAATAGAAAAAATAAGCCTGTTAGTGTAGCTCAGAGGTTTGGACTTTGGTTCCTGTTCCTTCTTCCCTTTTTTAAAATTGTTCTCTTTCTACTCAGCTAAAGGTAGTCATAGTAGCAAACAGATGCTTACATGCTTGTCATCTCAGTAAGTGTTCCAGCTTAGAACTAAATTAGCAAAGCCAGTGCAATTTTGTGTTTAGTTACAGTGGTTTTCTCTTGTATCTGTGCATTTCACAAGTGTAAAATTGACACGTAATAGACTTAAAAGAATCTACAGACAAATTTACACCAATTTAACTAAATCACTTTAGAACTGTTCTTTTACATCAACTCAATCTCTGCCTAAAGCTGACTGATCTAAGAAAAAGCATTACCTGCATTCTCAGGCTTTGCATCCTCTCTGCATTCAGGATAAAGAATAATTCCAAATGAGTAAGTAGGAAGATAACCAAGTAACATACCAGTAGTCTGTCCCTGTTTAATCTCTTCAGCAGTCCTGTCTATGAGGACATACAGAGACCACACAACGCAGGTGATGGCAATGATATGGAATGTTACAGAGCACATGATCTTCCTCCTCTCGCTGGCTGTCATCTGCAGCTTCTCCCACTGGCAAGAAACCCAGAAGCAGAACAAGAGATTAAGTGTTTATCACAGTTACCAGAAAGTATAAAGAGAAAACACTGATCAAAACCAAAAGCAGGCAAAGGACCAGTTTCCCCCTAAGTTTTGTAAGTCACATTATTCTTGCTCTGACCACAGTGCGTGCAGCTGGCAGCTTGCTCTGCCATAAAGGGTGCAATCACTCCTGGTGCAGGAGGGGATAACAGCACTCATCTCCATCCAGAGCTGCAGCACTGAGTTATCCCACAAAGAACCGAGCACAGCTCAAGCAAGTCTGTTCTTTAGTGTATTTGCAAAGCAATGAACAGCAAGCACCCACAGTCAGAAATGAGCATCATGAAGGGCAAAAGGGTGTCATTGCTCAGGCAGCCATTCAGTAACACGCTGCAGCAGGAGTGGTGCACAATCCAATCACCCAGTATGTGTATGGCATCTCAATGTGGGCCATTAGACTATCCCAGTGTGCAGTCAAAGCTGTTTAGCACTCAGCTCAAGGCTGTTTAGTTCTCACTTCCTATCTCTGGAGGCTTTATTCAATCTTCACATATATTTAACACTACTTAGAGCAGCAACATGGATTTTATTTTCAGTGTTTCAAGTACACTTAAATATGTGCCCTAAGAGTATACAGCAGAACGGGGATGACAGCTTTTACAATTTAAAGGATGCAGCAAATTGAACCCCCCGACCTGCGCCTATCATAATGTTTATACAGTCCCAGGAGAAACCACAACATCAGGTCACTGTCGTTTAGAAAGGACACAAAGAAAGAAGGTAGTTACTACAGGTGCTTCAAGTATACAGGGAATTTTTCAGAATCAGCTTTTCTTTACTTTTCTACCAATGGCGCCAGGAAATTGTTGGGCTTTTTTTCTTTTTCTTTTTGTCTCCAAAGCAATTGATGTGTATGAAGAAAACTTTTGCAGGTGTGTTGCACATCCCTCATCATATTTGCATGGGACAGTGTTAAGACAAGCTTTCCTCGTATTTCCACAAACTGCATACAGGGGCACATCAGCTTCTCATACATACCTATGTGCTCTAGAGAGGTGTATTTGGTGTCTCCTAGAATAACTTGCAGAAAAAATTGACTTTGAAAAGTGCAGAAAAGTGTGGAAGATAATGAGGATGACCTTAATGAGATCACTCATCAGGTTGAATTACTGTTACCACTGCTGCAAATACAAGAATGGTTGAACCATAAAACAGGGATTCTGTGAAATATTCTCTGTCTTGCCAACAAGCAAGTAAGTCACAGCCACATTTCTGTATCAGTGGTCATTCAAATCTCATCATGGCAGAAGAACAGAAGATTTCCAGCAGTGATATACCAGACACATATCATGCTAGAAAACTACACACTTTCAATTATTGTTACAAAAAGACTGGACAAAAACTTTTGCTTTGGACAATATGTTTTAAATAGGAAATGGATTTTGCATCTAAACAATGGTGTTCATTATCTACAGAAAATACAATTTGATTCATTTATTCTGTCAAAGTGTAAGCATGTGTGAATATTCTTACAGGGCCACAAGGACTTGCATTTTGACTGTATTCCTCTTTTTTTTTTGCAGGTAGAGATCTTCCACTGGACTCTTACTTCTCTTATTATATGCTGGCATCACAGCTGCCAAACCATCCCATACCACTTCATCTTTCCAAAGACAGGAGTGCACAGCAGAGGAGCTATTCTGCTAGTTTGATTCTGCCCTAGCCCAGAGAGGAAACAAGAGAGGACCCAGAGGTCCATGCTGCATTATTCTTATGACACAGCAAGCAACATTTCACAATTTAATAAGCCAGCATTTCTATCAAATCTACAGAACTTTTAGGTTTTATTTCTTTGTTTTGTTTTCATTTGAATTATAAAATGGAGACTCCCTCTCTTGTCTCCCCTCACTTCCACTTGTACTGTGATGCAGTTTGCTCCTCACTCTCTTCCCCTTATAACTTAACGTTTGAACATAAGACAGACCAATATGCAGTGATGCAATACAGCCTTAAGACTTTGAGGATGCTAAATTTCATTTCTGCCCTGCAGAGAAGCACAAGCCCTATTATTTGTTCCATCCTGTCCGTAATCACCAGTTCCAGACAGTTTTGTCCTGACTGACAGGATATGATAAAGGATGAGCTGAAGACACAGCTTGTCTTCTGGCTGCAGCTGAACCTCTAAAGGATCCTTCAGACATATTTGAAAGGTAAATTCTTTCTTATCCTTCTACTTATGGCTCAGCCCCCACCTCCTGGCATCTGGTCTCTCTCCAATGGATGACCTGTTCAGATATAACTACTGATGCCGAATGACTCATTTCTGAAGGTGCCCAACAGCTTTTTCTCACCGTGTACCAATATGCAGGAAATGCTTCCCGCCCACTCCAGGCAGGGTGAGCACGGAAAAATCAGCAGCTAACCATCACCTACAGCAAGTCTTTTTTATTTGGGCTCCTCCAATTTCTTTCACATCCTACAGATGGGCTGTGCAGTTCTGTCTGCGTGATAGCAGAGCCTGTGGCAGCCATAACTGCAGCTCCGAGCTACTATGCCCTGTGCTAAGAGGCTACCAAAGAAAAAGCTACAGCTTAGATGGCAGCACTTCTATGCTGTCATAAGCAGAGGTTGTGCTGTCAACATTACATCCTCTGCTATATACTTCGTGGACCATAGATCTCCATTAAGAAAAAATAAATAAAACCAATAAAGAGTTTGAAATCTGCTCTGTTTTCTATTAGGATTCACTTTTAGAAGTCAGACAAGTTCTCACAGCAGCTTTCAGATGGCTGCAGTCTGGACTTCCCATCCCTTGTCATTTAGAATAATCAATAATTGAATGTTTCTCAGTTATTATAGTTCTAGACTGAAATTATTGCTGTTAACATCTTCCACAGCAAGATTTGTCTGTGGTAAGAACACCAGTGACTTTCACCTCAGAATCCTGATGGTAAGGACCAACTGAATTTGAACGCCTAGCAAATGTGGGAGGACAAAATTGGTCTTACAAGACACAAAGATATCTAAGTTCTCAATCACCAGACTTGGGATAGGTAATTTGTTTATAAAACAAAACAGGTCATAGCAGCCCAAAGTACTAAAACCTGATCGTACATAATCTAAGAAAAGGTAAAAGTGAAAACATTTATCAGTGAACATCCTTCTACTTACACTAAAATAGGTATGCTCCTTAAAAAAAAAAAAAAAAAAAAAAAAAAAGCTAAAATTTCAATCAATTTACATTTACATTCAGAACATATGATTTAAAGTAACTTTAAACTGAGATCTTCATATTTTCAAGAGACTTTAAAAGCCATGTGGATCTCAGCACAGCAAAACAAAGCAGACAGCAGTAATACAAAACACAATATTTCCAGAGAAACAGCATGGATAACTGGAAAGCAAATGCCTTTGTGCACCAGCTCTGAAAACCAACTGTGAAAAAATCAGGCTGCTGCGTGCACATATGCATGAGCGTGAGTGTACATGAGTGCATTTACAGAGAGCACTGCTGGGCTGTACTAAATCTATATTTTAAATGTAGGACAATGTAAAGGGAGGAAGGACTGAGACTCATTTCTCACTTGGGCAGTTGATGAATTCTTGAAGCAGAATTATCTTGACAATGGTCAGAGCAGGGAAATACCACTTCTCAGAGCTGGACTCCACTGATGCTAAATTCATGAAGCTGAGTGTTAGACAACTGAAATTGTTCAGCACCTATACAAAACTGACCAGAATTACTAAGGAGCCACCAAATTGGTTCTGTGGGATTGTGGGCCATGACAGCCTCTTTTCTGCACAGATGTACGTTTAACAAAGCCTACCTTTCGCAAAGGCTTCAGCTTTGTCTCCATGATGAACTCATACTTGCAGAGTTCGCAGCATCGTGTATCTGAGCTCTTGATCCACTGCTGCAAGCAGGCTTGGTGCACAAAATGAAGACTTCCCGTGCAGTGACAGGGGGTAATCAAAGGGCTCTCATCATCTCCTTCACAGTGACATATCCTGAATCAGAAGCAAAGCTGCTCATTAGAAGAAGAGGAAGCAGAAAGCATGTGGAAGAAGAGGCATGTAATATCTGTGATCACACATGGTTATCTGTTGATGATCCTAAGACACACGCATCAAAGGAATGTATTCTATAAAGGAGCTAAAACTAAAGAACTGCCTTGCTACACAAACGCATACACATACACAAAATATCTGAGCACAGACACTGCTAACTAGACAGTTGCCTTCTAACAGATGAGGTGGACACACAGAGCCCGACAGAAATTTAGTACCCAAAAGAAAAAATAAAAAGTGTGAGAAATGACAATCCTTCATCTACTAGAACAATAGCACTTAACTGAAAACAGCATCTAAACAGATCCGACCGCACTTCCCAAGACCAAGTATGCACAGAGAGGTACTCATGAATTACAATGTAATGCAGAAGATGAAACAAAATTCCCAAAGGAACTGTGAACCAGCCCAACCCAGTATCACAGAGAGTTAATTTGGTCCAAATTTTGCACAAGGGAAATGATTATTTCCAGTGCCAAATGCTAAGAGACAGAACCACACTGCAAAGATACAGCATCCATTTTCCCCAAATACACCTACTTTAAAAGGACTAATGGCTTTGCTCTTCCAATTCCTTTTTTTTTTTTTTTTTTGCAAAAGTTGCTAAGGAAGCACCAGCTCTGCAAAATTCCCAGCTTCCCTCACCGTCTAACTCCAAATAGCAAGGACACCTGACACAGTGCTACTACCAGGTGCTGGCATTTGATTTCCAGCTTCAATTTACGCACAGCACTTGGGCTGCATCAGACAACACTAAGTCCTTCTAACCATGTGGAAGAGGTCAGGAACTGAAAGGGGGATGGTAAGGAGCTCAGGGAATGAATATAAGTTACTAAGCATATGTGAAGCACATCCTGGCATGCTGCCATCCCTGTCTGTTACTGAAATCTCTCACTGATGTGTAGCATCTTGCCTCTTGTGACCTTGCTGATAGCTGGCAAGTGGGACTGAACTAATGGGTGGATTAAAAGAGCATCTTGTTGATGACAAGCAAGTAACAAACTAGAATTTGCTGGTAATGGGGTACTGAGGAAATAAAAAATTACTGGCAGGTATTAACAAAGTCAGCTTCAGAAAGCAGTGTCAAAGAGGAGAAAGATTAAGATAGGAAAATGCTTGGTAGAAGGATGTGACAGTTACTCCTATGCTTGGCATCTCCTGCTCCCCAGACTTATTCAGAAGCTGCGATGGGGCAGGCCTGCAGACAATTTACCACAAAACAGTCCAGAGCTGTGTGTTCCTTTCACCTACGTAAATAGCTAATCCTCTGTATCTGGAACAAGGAGATCCCATCTTTTTTGGACCTCACACTACTCACTAATTATCACTAATAACCAGTGCTTAGTTCTCTCTTTCATCTTAACCATTTAGAAATGGGGAGGTAAAGGTTAAGAAATAACCTTAGGCTATATTGACCAGAACTCAAAACCAACGTTCTGTTGCCTATGCTCTGACAAACTCAGCAGTGGCTGTCTGGAAAACACATTGCTTGTTAAAAGCTAAGAAATTTTCAGCTTGGTTTTTACTATGTGTAACTGATTCTCTCATAATATTCCCAGTTTGGGCAAGGATGAAAGAAAAATGCGATCTCAGAACCCCAAATCTGAAACGAATTGCAGAAGAATTTATTTGACTCCCAAGGATATGCTTTTGCTTAGTAGACTTGTTAAGTGCGTCAGAGGGGTGCAGGAAAGCAGAGAGAAGGTTGCATGCTTCACATTGCACATATTACAGCAAGGTGACAGGGTGGAAAAAAAAAAAGACAAACAGCACAAAGGCAGGGAAAGCAGAATGGTCACCACTGCACACAGGAAGGCTCGAAGGGGAGGTTCTCCGACGCACCAACCTGCAGGTATCCCCCGATGCAGACACCGGGGAGAGAGGGGGGAATTTTTCTGAGAGGGGAGAAGGGCAGTCAAGGTCACTGTCCTTCTCAACCGAACAGAGTGGTGCCCGCTGCTCTTTTGTTCTCAGTTTCATTGAGGTGCTGTCCTCAAAGACGTCATCATCTCCCATGTCCTCAGAGCAGAAGTCTGTGCTTTCCACCAGCATGCTGGAGGATTTCTCAGCTTGGAAGTGACTGGAATAGCTTTCCAGTTCGTGGAACTTATGCAGACTGCTGGTGCTGGAGGTGTGGGAGAAGGAAAAAAGGTAACGCAACAGTTTTTTGCTTCTTGAGGTGTCATGGTCCACTCTGTCCTCCAGCAAGGGGATATGTACAGCGCTGCGGTTTTCTGCTCCTCCTGATGCACTCGAATAGTTGGAAAGGGAAGGGATGTAGGAGTGTTTAGAATTGCTAAAAGAAAGAGGCCTGAGATTCAGCGATTTCCTCTCTTTAAGATGAAATTTGTTAATCCTCAAACACTGCTCTTGAGTCGGGGTCAATTTGCCTTCCGAGCATGTTCGCTCCACGTAGTCAAAGCACTCACCGGTGCTCTGTGCCTTCTGGTCCACGTCATTGAGGGACTTGGAGAATTTCAGAGTGCGGGTGGGCTTTACATTCTTAGCAGCCCTGAGCGCCTGGCCCCGATCCTGCCCATGGGAGTTTCTCTTTGCTGCATGTAACGTGTCCTGACAGATTACTGTCACAGTGACCCCTTGTGTCAGAGAACTCTGGCAGTGAGGATTTTTCAAGACAACAGCAGACTGCACTGGACTGTGATGACAACATTCAGAAAACACTGCACTGGAACTGCATGCAGAACAGTGGAATAAAAAGCACAGAAAGTAAAAAAAAACAATTACATAAGAGAACACATATAATTAAAAGTGAAGAAATGAGAATTACAGCTAGTGTGGGAATGGCAAACATAGCGGGCCAGTCAGTGGGATTCAATGAAGCAGTGTTAGATAGCAGTCGAGTCAAACAAAAGGAATGCTTCAGACCAGAACCCCATGTTGCTTACTTCCCCATCCACATGCTTTTTCAGTTTTGGTTTTTCTTAAATGAAGCTTGCACAAGCCTCACTGTAGCTATGCAAACAGGACAATTTACCTGCAGATGTCCTGGTTGGATGGCGTAACAGAAGTCCGAGAGAAGCCATGGGGAGCTGTGATAGAGGTTGGACTTCCAGCCTGCAGTGACATAAAAATAAAGGGGAAAAAAAAACAGACACAAAAAAAAAAAGCAAGTCAGAAGTCGGAAAAATTCTGTAGGCACTGCAGTCACCTTCAGGGTTGAACACAGCATATGGAGTCAGATAACACTCTACATCAGATATTCAAGGGCTGGTTGCAAGAAAGTGAGGTGTCATTGTCAAGCACTAAGAAGGAAGGTTGTCACAGCCTCATCCTTGGAAAAACAGAGATCGGAACAGAAACATTTTTCCCCAAGGTCAGATGCAGCCATCTCTGGAGCGGAACCTGCCAGCTGTCAGACATTGCACGGAACAACCGCTCAGGAAATGAGCAATGCTACAGTAATTAGCATAATTAGATGGAGGTGTGTATGCAGACTAGTTGTAATTTAGCTACCACCTAATAGCTAATCCTTCCACTTACAACAATGACAAGAGATTAGGAGATTTTTCTTTTTTCTTTTTTCTTTTTTCCACAAGACACAGAGACTATTTATAGAGGAGGTAGTTTCAGCACTGGCATATACACATAAGCACCATCTGCCAAACCAGACCCTTCCCTGAAGTACTCATTGTATTTCACGAGGCCTTTCACCCCTTCCTACCTCAACAGGGCCTTCCACCTCCTTGCAGGAAAGCTATAATGGTAGCCACATTCATGTGACCACAGTGCGAAATCGAATAGGTGTAGAATTCAGAATTCAGCTGAAATCAAAAAAGCTAAGCTCTTTGGCTTATGCAGCACTTAAGAAACAAGCTTCTAAAGTCAATATGGTAATAACCATCTTGACAGCCTACTATTACAGGCCTTTTTGCTGCTGTATGTTGTGAGCGTCAAACTGAAACTTCAGAACACTTCCCAAAGGTTTTAGTGAGGAGAGATATGTTCATAACCCCTTAATGGGCAGAGAATCTCTAAACCCATTTCTTCCACACTCTACAGCTGCTGGATATGCCATGCAGCTCACTTACGCCCGCAAAACATTGCTCCCATTTCCCAGTTCAAACACAGGTTTACGGTTCTTCTGATCAGTTGAGTAAAGCTTGCAAACCATGAAGGTGCTCCAACAGCAGTGGAGAGCAACGTTCCTGGTATTGCATCAGGATGTCTCAGGTGTGTGAGCATGAAAAACCAGGTATCCACTTACAACTGGGCCAACAGGGGCCAAAGGTGAGGCTCAAACACACACCTTTCAACCTGCAGCAAGGCACTGTGGCTTTCCCATCCCAGCCAGCTAGGTTTATATACAGAACAAAAAAACAGGATAACCATGCTCCAAAAAGCAAACTGAACAATGTCACGACTGACAAAACAAATTAAACATGTAAAGATAGGTTTGGGCTTTATCCTGGAAAGCATCATCCTTACGTTTTACACCACTTGGGCATGCTAATGGTATAGGACTGATCATACAGTGAGGTGAATTCAGCTATTATTTGGAATTCTTCTTCTTGCTGTTTAACCTATTCTAAAAGCAGGCACATCTCTGACTAAAACCCATCTCTTAAAAAGAGTGCAGTAATTACTTTTGTAAAAAGAAAGACAGGTTAGTGAAAGAGCTGACACTATAATCTGCTGCTGTAATTATGCAAATGAAAATTAATGTGACTTAAGTAATGAATTATTTAAAAAGACATATTTAGCAATCTGCTAAAAACAAAATATTGAACCAGTAAAAAAACCACATTATATTCTGCCATGGAAACAGAGCAATATATTATTGGAACTGCAGTCACAAATCAGTTAATACATCTGTCTCAGGTTTTCTGTTACAAGCAAATCACAGAAGGTATTCTGCTTATAAAGAATCAACTTTCTTTACTGTTTCATTTCAGAAATGAAGCGTTCCAAAAAAGACAGACGTGCATACAGTGTGACAGTCTAATAGCAGATGACTAGATTGAATGAACCAAAATTTCCTTCTGAACCCACATTACTGGTTTCTTGATCCAACTGCCTGGCACCAAGACAGCATGTCAAAGTCTCATTGCTTGGAACATCAAAAAGCTGGGACAAGGAAGAAACAGTGAAATTGCATTTGTATTTCAAAATCACTGCGTCTAGATGCCAGCACTGCTCAGGCAGCTTGACAGAAGTAAAAAAAATAATTACAAAACCATCTGAAGCAACTTTCCTTTTCCTCCCACCTTCCTTTTTCATGTATATAAGAGGCCTTTTACGCCATCTTTAGACTAAATGTAAATGCAACCAAAAAATGAAAACCAGTTAACAAACATGAAAAGGCAGCACAAAGTAGAAGAACAAAACGTTGGAGGAAGCTATGCCCCATCCTCAGCTGAAGCTGATGTCAGTAGAGGCTACCACTAATGGCCATGGTTCAACTCACCTCTTCTCATACTCTGTGCTCCTCCCATGCTTTTCCTTGTGAAACTATTTACACAGTTGCGCTGCACATCAAATAGGATACTGAGGTGAGACAGAACAAAGCACTTATTTTCTTGCACTTGTTTAATGTCAGTCCTTTCCCTAGCTGCATTTGCCAGAGGACATTAGCTGGTTACAGCAATGAGCCTCTAATGGTGAGACACAACTTGTCAACAAGAGAAGAATGCAGTAAAATGCAAGCTGTTGCCCAGAATCCAACATGCAAAAAAAGCCACAAAAAGAAGAAAGGAAGAAATACTGGCAGCCTAGGGCCACATGACATAGAGGTGATGTGATGGTTGAATGTAGCAGAGAGCTTGCTTGGAGTCCTGACTGTTCTCCCATGCGAGGCTTAGCTCCAAAGAGGCCAGGAAAATGAGCAAAGCCTTTACCACCATCCTTACTGATCCAGTAGCAGCCTCACAAGTAGTAGCACCTTTGGGTAAGCTTCTTATGATGTTGACAGCAGTCATAGGTTTTAAAGCAGTCCTTATCATAGGGTTCTGCTATGTTTGTTAACTGACAGACATCCTAAGCTTGAATTTAACCCTTCTAGCCTCAGAATCACTCACTAAATCTCTGTGGATATTCATGCCCTTCACAATGGATAACTATTACCTCTAACATGAAGTCCTAGGAGCTACATGCTGGTGAATTACTCTGTACAGCCAGACTGGTGGCCTAAAATAGCTTGGAACTAAAGGTCAATAGTTAGTTAATTGTTTCCACTGACATTCCCATCTAACGCAATTCAGTGAGGTCACAGTGTGGCTCTCTCCCCTCTGGTTCTGGGATAATCACAGGAAGCCCACAACTCTACAGTGCTGCCATCAAGATACGTACATGAACATGTGTTTATGCTGGCATAGCTGGTTGTTCTCATTTTTGCCCCACTCTGCAAACTGTGATCCCTTGGTAAAAGAACTTGGTCTCTTCCAATGGTCTACTGCTGACTACCTGCAGCACACCTGAAAACAAAAATACCCACCCTGCCTCAAAAAATTATATCATCTTTGAAGTAAGTCACAGTGAACAAGTCATCGGCTTGAGCCTATTCCAAAATAACCTGCTCATCTGAGATGGTGCTTCTGGGTATATCTTCTGTAGTCTCAGTCTCAGCTGTGCTTCAGTACAAGTAATTACACATCTTAAAGAACGGGGCATGAGACATTTTAACAACCTTATTACACTTCCTCCACTGATGGGAAGTCCGGAAGAAGTAAAGAAAGTTTTTCCTCAACAAAGTTTTATCCTCAACAGAACCGCAAACCTTACCCTTTTTAGATGCCACATAAGTAGCACCAACACTGTGGCCCTAATATCCAGGCTACAAAAACATCTCTAGAACTCTCAGCTAGGGACCTGGTGACTAACATACTTCCCACTATACACATATTATAATAGAGTACACCTCTCCTTTGCCATACAACTGACATTAAGGCAGACAAAGAGTTACAGATAGCAGCATAATTTTAAGCCTTTTATTGGGAGGAAGTGCAGCACAAGGAGCTTCAAAGAACTACAAAAGTAACAATAGTGCATTTAAACACAATACAACCGACATTTCAACATGGAATTCTGATTACTGGTTTGCCTTAATTTTAAACAGTGATGAACTCCTTTCAAAACTACTCACTTTTGCTGAACTTAAAATAAAATAAAAGAAAGCTTAAGAAGGTAGTTGCATGTACTGTCAAACAGACCGAGGGTACAACATGTGCCGTGTACCAACAGACTATGGCAGCAGTTTGTCTGACTCCTTCCTGTAAGAACAGCAGAAGTACAGTGACCTCCTTTGCTGAGCCAACTCTAACTAGAAGCAGACCCTCAGGGGGCTTATGGAGACACAGGTAATCATTGCAGGTGTTGGCTTAGGGGAGACATCTACCACCACTTCTTTGGAGTCATCTGTCTTCCAAGAACAGTCAGGTACCTAGCCCACCCCAATGACCCAGAGGCTGCGATGCTTTTCAGCATGCAGTGCTGAGGTCTGTGATGGGCCGCTGGGAGTTCTGTTTGAATCCAATTCATCTCTGCTGGCATTAACGCATCACAACGATGAATGTGGTAGAACCACAGAGGAAAGACAGAGGGATGGTTTTCACACTGTATTTCAGAAGAACTCATTACCAAAAAGCTGTTTCATCTGTCTTGCACAGACGCCACTTAAACATGTATTAAAAAGGCAGGGCTGCCGCTAGACGTGGACATGACCAACACTTATCTTGCGTAGTGCATCTCCAGAGGCAATGAAATCCTCATGCTCTGCTACACCCTTAGTTTACACCATGGAAACCAGGAACAATCATCCCACATCTGTTCCCTGGCAGGATCTAGGAACAGTCAGTAAAGTCAGGAGAGAAAACAGAAGTGGGGACTTGGTGAAAAAGAAGCACTAAGTGCAACTGTAGGGCACTCCATAGCTAACTGGGCAATTCTTCAGGTACTTAAACAACTATTAAGAGTCACAGGGAATGTGACTATTATTCTTCAAGAAAGAGACATCATATTGCATGCCACACAACTGCTGGATGTGGGCCACTTCTACACCATTCTCCTGCTCCAGCCGTCCACCTTCACAAGGATGCAATGCATTTGTATTTTTATGTTTCCAGCAAGAGCTGTACACTCTGACTGAAGGCTCCTGCACTGCAGCTGTGGCCTCCAGCAATTATAAGTGGTCTCCAGAGCAGGCCTCCAGCTGGACCAGCATGCCCAAGAACAATGGGGCAATGACAGTAACTAGTCGTGTGGCCAAGCTGGCACTTGAAATGGCCGAAGAGGCCATCTATGCTGCAGACTAGACATCATGAAAGGCAGACAGCCCCAGCTGACAGGCTTTTTCTAAATTGCAGCATGGCAGGATCAAATATCAGTAAATTCTAGTCTACACAATTCCTCCCTACTGGATGCATGCCACATTGTCTTCCAGTGCGTGCTGATATCAAGTTTTTTTTGTCTGAAATACGATGCATTATTAGAATGGAGAGTGGTAAGAAGAAATATTGGGGGAAAAAAAAACCCACCAACAAAGATCACAACAGTTCACCAATGATGCATGATAAAACTATGACTTCGACTGCCAAAGAAAAAAGAGTTCCTAAGTTTGTCCCAAATGCTCCACTGTATTAGCATCTTAGATTAAAAGAGCATTTTTTTACTCAACAAGGATGAAATGCAGGTACAGGACATAGGAGGAAACACTGTTCATGAAGATGTGGGAAACAGATATTTTCAGAATGATCAACTCCATCAAATAGTTCTGAAAACAATTTGACAGGAACTGGCAGCTGGCTCCTTGAAGAACTTTGTTCCATATTCTGCATAATGTACATGACAATAATTAAAATTACATCTAGAAACCAGGAGTGAAAGTCCTCCCTATCACACTGCGCCCAGGCACAAGCTCACCTACCTTTCTGAGTGGGGAAAAGTGCATCCCTTCACCTTTACACTATGCAGTCTTGTTTTTCCAGAGCATCTCAGTCGTATCAGAGTTTATTTTGTTTAAGCAACTTCTCTTTCCCCATTCCCTTTTCCCCTAGATTCATGTACCTGGGCAGAGCACCTCTGACAGCAGACCTTCACAGGGAGCCCTGGTCATCTGATAGACTACAGGACAGTTCAGCTCAGCAACTAAAAACCCTGGACAGCTTTTCTATGGACGAATGCTCACTGAATCCATCAAAGCTTCAGGCAACAGTGGATGTGTGTATTCATATGCTTTTCTAAATCTGTTCCAAGCTGATGAACAGCCTAAATGGATTTTAAATTTCATAGCAAGCTTAGGCTACCACTTTGCATCTGCACTGGCTGCCATTCAGTCCAAGAATAATTTAATACTTTACTATGTGCTCCTGCTCAAAAGATAAAGCTGTGCTGGCCTTCAGAAAAGACAAAGCATTTACATTTTTAAAGCAGTTCACTTTTGAGCTGCCATCTCAGTATTAGCATTTTCAAAGTTTACCTCTCAGAGGGCTATGAAAATAAGACTAAAAGGTACTTCCCCTGAACACTAAAATCAGCCCTCCAGAGAAACCAGATGACAGGAACAGTACACAGATGACCTAAAGATATTTCCCTACATCACATCATCAGTTTACCAGACACTTTAATGCTAAACAATATCACTAATTCGAGGATAACTATTTACAGATCAGCTTTGTCAGTATCCCATTTAATTTGCTTGTTAGCAGAATTTATTTATTTAAGAGCAGAGGATGTGAATTATCAATACTGTGAAAATCCTCTTTTTAGCTACTCTCGGTGACTAGCTGTGCTTTTGGGTCAATTTTATCTATGTAGAGAGGATGAAGCTTATTAAGGTTAATTATTTCTGTATGGCTTGTATATGATGAAGGCATTTACTAATGAATGGTGGCTTCTTGGTAAAAACGCTGGCTTAGGGCATAGAGCTGAGATGTGAATTCAGCCTGCATAGTTGTGTGTCAGTCAGAAATGTTCCAATCACTGTCACTGGTCTTTAACATGGTGTTTGCAACTGGGCCTTGTCTGACTGAGTCCTATGGCTAAATCAATTCAATCTCCTTTCAATACCTCTTTTTTTTTTTCTTTTTTTTTTTTTTTTAATTTTAAAACAAGTACAGAAAAGATTCCATAAATTTAAACATGTTTTTTGTGGAGCAGATTTAAAAGGAGTGTTTGAGATATACTCACCAAAAAAAGCAAAGAAAGGTCTGGAGGAATGCCACATCCCCCAGCGCGTAACAGACTGCACAAAATCTAATAGCATCACAAGAAGATCCTCCTACATCTTATTCCCTACTTCTTTTTCTGCTACTGCTGGCCATCATCCCCAGCCAAATGTTCACATTCTTATTTCTTGGCCTGGCCACATGAACCAGCATGGACCAGCATCTCTTCAGCCTCTCTTGGCATCTGCTCTTGAAGGACTGCCATTTTTGCCCCTTTTGTTCCACGTGGCCCCAGCACTTGGGGTCTATGCTGAGAGAGGCCCCACTACCTTCACCAGCTGATCTCATTTTAGCCATGCCATCTGCCTGCCTCCCTCCTTGACCACTTTGAGCCCTATGGCATCAGCTCCTTTCCTCAGTCACACTGAATAACGCAGCATCCTCTCTTGGCTAGAGGCTGTGTTCTGACTCAATCCTTTCCACTCACGTTGTACTGTACAACTGAGAACAGTGGAAAGACACACAGTAATAATCACAGCAGGTTCGTAATGACATATCAGCACCAGAAAGGGCTTTGAATCAAGTGCCAGCACCAAGTGTTTGTAGCAGCTATACTGTAAGCTAGATCTGAGTGGGGAAAAAAAATAGCTGCAACAGTCATTTGCAGAAAGTGTGATCATTGCTTCTGTAAACACACAAACACACACACACACAATCTGGAAAAGAAGCACATAGCTGATTAAACTCAACTTTTGTTACATAGCTCCTCTTAGAACGGTGCAGTGACAGAAAGCTCTGAGGACTGCAGAAAGGGCTATACAGGCAGCCAAGCACTTCCTCACATTTTCCTTTACACGCATTCAATCTGCTTTATTGGCCAGGTCATTATACTATTCTAGATAGACATAAAAGGCACTTTCCTATTAAACTTCAGAACAAATGACATTTTCCATGTACTCAAGCTTCTACGCAATATCCTGCTAACTATAATCTTTCCTGGTTTGCCCTACAAATTGGTTGTGACAGCCATCCAACTTGTAGGCTGCAGTATAAATTGTTGTAGCTTAGCACTGAATTGTCTGGATGCACAAGGTAGCATGCAGATGAATGAGGTAAATCTCTGACTAATTTCACCAGAGGCCCTTGCTAGGAGCAATCTCCAGAATGAAGCAGCAGCACGGAATGGATCAGATGCAGGTGACAGAGGGACATAAGAACATTTGTACCTCTGGGAAGCTCATGTTTGGAACAACAGTTACAGAATCACAGAATCACAGAATTGTAGGGGTTGGAAGGGACCTCCAGAGATCATCGAGTCCAACCCCCCTGCCAAAGCAGGTTCCCTACAGCAGGTCGCACAGGTAGGCATCCAGGCAGGTCTTGAACATCTCCAGAGAAGGAGACTCCACCACCTCCCTGGGCAGCCTGTTCCAGTGCTCCGTCACCTCACTGTAAAGAAGTTCTTGCACATGTTTGTGCGGAACTTCCTATGCTGCAGTTTCCAGCCGTTTCCCCTTGTCCTGTCTCCACTCATCACTGAAAACAGTCCGGCCTTGCCATTCTGCCCCCCACACCTTAGATATTTATAGACCTGGATCAGGTCCCCTCTCAGTCTTCTTTTCTCAAGGCTGAACAGACCCAGATCACTCAGCCTTTCCTCATAGGAGAGATGCTCCAGGCCCTTCACCATCTTCGTGGCCCTCCGCTGGACTCTTTCCAAGAGATCCTTGTCTTTTTTGTACTGGGGAGCCCAGAACTGGACACAGTACTCCAGATGAGGTCTTACCAGGGCACAGTAGAGGGGAAGGATCACCTCCCTCGACCTGCTGGACACGCTCTTTTTAATGCACCCCAGTAAGCCATTGGCCTTTTTGGCCACAAGGGCACACTGCTGGCTCATGGCCAACCTGTCATCCACCAGGACACCCAGGTCCCTTTCCGCAGAGCTCCCCTCCAGCGGGTCATCCCCCAACCTGTACTGATGCATGGAATTATTCCTCCCCAGATGCAAGACTCTACACTTGCTTTTGTTAAACCTCATCCGGTTTTTTTCTGCCCAGCTCTCCAGCCTGTCCAGGTCTTGCTGAATGGCAACACAGCCTTCAGGCGTGTCAGCCAATCATCCCAACTTCGTATCATCAGCAAACTTGCTGAGGGTGGCCATTATCCCCTCATCAAGGTCATTGATGAAGATGTTGAACAAGACCGGACCCAGCACAGACCCCTGAGGAACACCGCTGGTTACAGGTCTCCAACCGGACTCTGCACCACCAACAACAACCCTCTGTGCTCTGTCAGTCAGCCAGTTCTCAACCCACCTCACTGTCCACTCATCTATCCCACACTTCCTCAGCTTTGTTATAAGGATGTCGTGGGGGACAGTATCAAATGCCTTGCTGAAATCAAGGTAGACTACATCCACTGCTCTCCCCCCATCCACCCAGCCAGAGACAACATCATAGAAGGCTACCAGATTGGTCAAGCACGACCTCCCCCTTGTGAACCCGTGCTGACTACTCCTGATAACCTCCTCTTCTTCCAGTTGTCCGGAGATGACATTCAATACATGCTGTTCCATCACCTTTCCAGGGACAGAGGTAAGGCTGACTGGCCTATAATTGCCTGGGTCTTCCTTCTTGCCTTTTTTGAAGACTGGGGTGACGTTGGCTATCTTCCAGTCTTCAGGCACCTCCCCCGTCCTCCAAGACTTCTCAAAGATGACAGAAAGCGGTTCAGCAATCACCTCTGCCAGCTCCCTCAGCACCCATGGATGAATCCCATCGGGTCCCATGGATTTGTGAACATTGGTGTTGCCTAGGCGCTCCTGGACCACCTCTTCCCTGACAGAAGGGAGGTCTTCCATTCCCCAGATCCTCTCACTAACCTCCAGGGTCTCAGATTCCTGAGGGGGAGCTTTTTCACTGAAAACAGAAGCAAAGAAGGCATTCAGTTTCTCCGCCTTCTCAGCATCCCCCGTTACCAGAACACCCCCGTCACTTAGCAGGGGAGCCACATTCTCCCTAGTCTTCCTTTTACTGTTAATGTACTTGAAAAAACCTTTTTTATTATCCTTTATCCCCTTTGCCAGATTCAATTCCAGGCAGGCTTTAGCCTTCCTTGTCGCATCCCTGCAGACCCTGACAACATTCCTGTATTCTTCCCAAGTAGTCAGACCCTTTTTCCACATTTCATGGGCCTTCTTCTTTCCTTTGAGTTTGTGCACGAGCTCCTTGCTCATCCACACAGATCTCCTGCCACCCTTTCCCGATTTCTTCCTCACAGGGACACACCGATCCTGAGCTTGGAAGAAGAGCTGCTTAAATGCCGACCAGTTCTCACAAGTTGAACTGGCAAAGCTGACTTCTGCTCCCCTTGAGAACTTTAGCCAATTGCTGTGTGTTGTAAAACTTTGAACATTTCAGTGCTTCAAGAAGAATGCAAATCTTGGTATCTCACTTGCCAGCGCTCCCAAGGAGAGCTCTGCCAGAAAGTCAGGTCCTTCCCACTGCACCAACAGCTCTTGATGAATGAAGAATGAACTGTGCAGCCAGTTTTATGTATGCTGCTTCTGCTGGGATAGGGCTCCTCTGTGAGAACAACAGAGGGAATAGGAATGAAACAGCTGCTGCAGAAAGGCATCTTGTGTTGAATTTTGCACACTCTGGGAAAAGTACAATGACACTTGATAAAAATTGCCATTTCTTTTGAACAATGCCTGAAAATCCAAGAAAAGATCCTAGGAAGAGAAGACCAAGGGCAACAAGGGATAGGCACAGTCCTGTTTTGGGAGAGGATGAATCAGAAGTTACACTCACATTATGCTTACTCCAAAACCCTTTGTGTGAATACATTTTTTCTGAAGCTGAACACAAAAGGTAATGCTGCACTGCTTCCATGACAATACCACTTTCAGCTTGGTCAATGCCTTAAGCAATGGGCAGTTGCCCTACTTGTTATTTAAGACATCCAGCAATCTTGTCTTTCTGCTCCAAAGTGAAAGTTGTCTGTGCTCATATAAGCCATAAAAAGCAGCCACTCTTTCCTTTGCTGGAGATAGGCACAAACAACTTCACGTATCCTGAAGTACCCAAAATGGAATAACATGACTTGAACGTGTCACAGACACAATGACTCACTCTGTCATTAGAAGTCATTATCACCAGCAACAATAACCTTGAAAAAGACGGGTTAAGGCTCATGCACCCCATGAAAAATACTAGCCAGCCAGCACAGTGTTGCTTGCACAAAGCCTTCAAACAATTGTACCCATGTAAGCAACAAGGTATGCTGAAAGCACATTAGATTTCAGCTAATTAAAGTCTGGTAAGAAGTAGGAGTAGCAAGTATGTTCTTGCAACAAGTTCTTTTGGAAGAAGGTTTATTTATTTATTTTTTTTCCTGATGACATAAAGCGACTGTGTTTTTGATGTGTGCATTTGTCAAACTGAAGCATTAGAATAGGCAGTTCATCACGCTTCCCTTACGAGACCAGACTTCGTGGTATAAACTGCTTTAGAATACTTACATAGCCATGCCCTAATAACACTGCACTTCATGACACTACCAATATTATTCAAATGAGGTGACAATAAAACAATATTTAAGCATGTATCTGATACACATTATGGATGCATGGTTACATCCATCTCACATAAAACTGGACAGCTTATGGGGAAATCCCTCTCCTCCCAAAAAAAAACAAACAACCAGCCATACTTGAGTAATAGTTTTGGAGCACTTTTTCCCAAGATAAAATCTCAGGCATCTGTCATCTATCTTGCTCCTATCAAGCTAAGGAGGCTGACAGTGTGAAAGAGAAAACCTACTGTAGCTTCCATTTCATTTGACCTGTAAAGACAATCTGCGTAACACTAGAGAATTCTAATGTTTCAGCAGAGTGACTATCAATTACAGACAGCCATAAGCAGCATTTTCTACTGGTCACACTGTGACATCTTTCACTTCAAATTTGAAATGAAAGAAATCCCATTATCCCCCAAATTTATCAAAGACTGAGTTATATTGAGGAACATACCTTTGAGATGTTACTAGAGCGGCTCACAGAATGCCCCAAAGCCTTCTCATTCTGAAAGAGGAAGAATAAGATTATTGCAAGAGTAAATCAGTTATGAGAGTATTTTAAAGCTGTTACTATAAACCAAGTATGGAGAACATGTTAGAGCTGTGACTTTTGGGGATGTTGCTTCTATCGGCATCAGTCTGATTTGACACATTTACTAAGCTGTTTTGTTTGCTTAACTACGTATTACACTGCTGAAAATCAAATAGGCAAGACAAGTACAAACTGAGAAATAGTAGAACAATGACTACTCTATCACTACTGCAAAGCCCTTTCCTCAGATGCCATCTGTCTTGGAAAGGATGTTTCTCAGTTCTGCCTCATTGACATCCAAAGGCAAACATCCAACCACTAAAACCAACAGCTCTTGCTTCAAGGAAACAGTGATATAAAGAAAAGTATCCCAGTGATGTCCTGAAACAATTCTGAATAACCACATGTACGTCATTTCAGGAAATGAAGCGGAGTTACCAAGCAACTTCCTATCTACCACAGAACTCAGAATTAAACTGGAAATATCACACAGGATGAAAACAGAAAAGCTGAAATTCCTGAAACTGAAATCAGTGATGAATGTATCTGCTACTTTTCAGTATGCAAACCCTGACTGATAAGGATGACAATCTTAACTACTACCAAAATAAACTGTAGGTTTCACCATGATGTTTCATCTTTTGCTGGTTCCTGCTTTCCGAACATCCATGTACCATAAATGCTACTAGACATAATTGTTCCACTGGTAAAACCTGGAAAGTTATCTGCAAAGGCTTGTTTGCTTTTCTGAATAAAATCCAATAAGAAACAAATCCTTCAAAAAACTATTTCAAACAGAGCACGTCTTAACATTTGGTTACATATCTATATCACTGCTTCTTTACATCTGTGAAGCTGGGAGACAAATTTGTTCGAGACTTAAACACCCGAAAAAGGGCATATTTACTACTTTTTCCTATGGGCTCCATGAAGCTCTTAGAAGTGCACCCTTCCATCCGGCATTCCAGCAGCCTAACAGAGATGCTTTGATAGCATCCTCTTCCAGTTCTCATTGGCACCAACTGATCAGACAGAACCTGAGAACAGAACTCCTGCATACATAACAAATGGGAACATAAGAGAAATAAAAATAATTAAAAAAAAAAAAAAAAGAATTGACTTTAAATTACTTCTAGATCAGCTCAGATATAATGCTTTTGGTTTTAGACTGTGGTTTGTTACAACTCAAGAGATATTCAGCTACCAAAACCCACATCAAGGCCACCCAGGCACTACACCCACACTTTGGGATCCCTGTGTTCCCAGACATTCCTTCCTTCAGCACACTCCTTGAGCAGCTTGAGAGCTCTGTGCTGAGAAAAGAGAAGGCAAGGAAAAATTTGAGCATATGCTCACAAAACCAGGCAGGCTCTTTCTCCTAACACAGTCATGGGCACTGCCTTGGTCGATGAATATAAATTGCACTTTCTCCTTTAAAAATTCAAGGAAGCAAATATGGTATTCGGAAATCATCTCTATGTAGGACTTTGAGTATCTAAAAGGCAGCGAAACAGTCTTTCAAAAGAACAGAGATGTAGCAAAGGAACCCCCACAGATTCTGACTGATGGCCAAATAAAAAATCAGCAAGATTGAGACCTGGAACAGCTAAATTACCTTCAACTTGAATGCCAGATTTGCATCCTACAAGGCTGAGTTTGATTTTAGAGACGACTATGAGCTTATATTACGTGGATACCAGTATTTCTGGAAGAGAAACAAACACCTAGAGACCCTCAAAGAATATGGGCATGATACTTCTGTGATGACTAACACTATACTGGGCTACTGCCAAAAAAAAAGCCTGGCCAAGAATCAACTCCAACTGTAAGGGAAGGATCCAGCTAATTTCATCAAAGACACTGTAACTATAGCAACAGGAAAAAGTTCATTGAAGCTACAGAATAGAGAAGAAAGAAAAAAGGGGGCAGGGACATGTTCTTAAGCTATGACGAAGAGAGAGCAACACAAGTTGGCAAGCACAGCAACCTGTCACTGCGGATGTGTTAGGTGTGGGGGAAGTGGGCTATGCTCTCCGGGCCTTGCAGGGATGTGTGGGAGGTAAACAAAGCTTGGCTCTGTGGGACAAGGGAAATGGTGGTGAGGAGAGAGACCTGCGGGCAAGGAGTCTGCCTGAAGTAGCACACAGCCCCACGCAGCTGGCAGTCCCAAATGCAGCCCTAGACATCAAAGACTTTCAGGTGAAATTCCTGAAGACAAAATTAAACAGAGTAGAGGTTCTTCACCTCATTAATTTAACGCTTCCCAGCACTGCTGTCTAGCTGAAGAAGATGCCTGTGAGGCAGCATGACTGAACTTATGCAGGTACCTGTGTTGAAAAGGATGTGCTAAAATTCAATAACTGAAGAGGCTGGAGAACAAGAGCTGTATTTACACAACACAGAGCAAATACACTCTCAGACACACCACAGAAACTAGTCTTCCTGCTCCCAGGGCTGTGATCTTATCTTGCTGGGTGCCAGCAGCGTGAGAGAGATAGATGCTTGTATCATCTTTGATGATCTGTTGTTGGGAATGTACCTATTTGAGGTTCCTGCCAGTACATGATTGTGAACAGCTGAATTTGTTATTGGAAGAGTGATCATTTCTAAACAGAAACTGCTCTTAGAAAATATTCTGTATATACAGAGAGAGCATGCACACATATTAAAGTATGTGTGATATTTCTAAATTACTCAGCCACATAAATGCTCTTACATTCCTATTCCTTTACCACATAAAACTGCTGAGTCCGTAAAGCCAACAGGAAATTGTCCAAGATTGGCCACATTCTTTCCTTGTAATGGCTACTTGAGCCATAGAAACACAAAATCATTAAAGGTTGGAAAAAAACACTGAGCTTATCTAGTCCAGCCATCAACCTATCCCCACCATACTCACTCACCATGTTCCTCAGTACCACATCTCCATGTTTCCCTCCCAGGATGCTGACTCAACCACCTCCCTGGGCAGCCAAACTAACAAACAGGAAGAGCATCAGCTCAGGCCCATGTTCAAGCAGCAACAACTGACACAATAGCCACTACTAGATCCAAAATAGATTTGCAATTACACACATACAGTTTTTTTTTCAGTTTGGTTGGCCTTTCCAACTATCAGGCAACTCCCACCACCTTGTTGAAATTGTTTCAGTCTTTGGTCACTTTGGACCCTATCTTTGCATGCCTTCTAATCAGAAACGTTCTTCTGAAACAGCAGCTCCGAGTCTCAGCTTACATGCAGGCTTTAAAATGTGGTGGGTAGAGAACAGACAAACAACTGAGTTGTATTGTGCAACAGCAATTTCCAGGTAACTGTGACCACTCAAGTAGCATCCTTGCTGAAAGCACTTATGCTTTTTTGCAAGCTTCTCTAAAGGACAAAAAAATATATTTTTAATCAATAAACCACAACAGAAACATCTCCAAGTGATATATGAAGGCTGCTCCAAAAGTAACACCTCCTATTTTATTATGTACACCCACAACATCAGAGGCAGATGTTGGTGATATGGCTGTAAAGACAAGTCACTGAATTCCTCCATGAGGAAAAAATGGCACTCACTGACATTCATTAACACTTGCTGAGTGTTTATGGAGACTGAACAGTGGATATGAGCACAGAAATGTGGTGGGTGTTGCATTTAAGCAGGGGTGACCATGACAGTGGGTCACTTCCATGGCTGCAGATTGTTATGAGTGTGGCATGCAGGTACTTATTCAAATTGCTGCATACATAATAGTGGTGGCTACGATGAGCGTTCGGTACCCGAGAATTTGCTCTATCAGATAGTGTTACTGTGCTCTTTGTGTCTGTTGTAGTTTCCATAGCAATAAATAGAAGGCATTATTTTCTGAGCACCCTACATGTTTCATGATGTCTAGTTGTGCAATTTAATCCCTTATACAAATAAAAATAATAAAAATCTATGCTTCAGAGAATAAAAACAATGTGGAAGACATTAAATAGACAGCACTTGATGGTGTTTCCAGTGCTGCAGTACATTAAGGATACTGTATTCTTTCTGCTCATTGAACTAGAAAAGAACTGCAAAGCCATAGAAGGAAAACTACTGGAATAGATGCATATGAATGGCAGACACAGTACAAACAAACAAAAGCTCACTTTTCATACTATATTCATCACCAGTACATTTATCATAGAATCTACTAGGTCATTCTACTAGGGACATCGAGTTGGGAGTGGAAAGGCAAAGACGCCATTACAGTACTTCCAGTACCCAACAAATACAGGTGCTCAGAGACTATTTCCAGTATGTTCTCACTGCACAGTAAGACGTATTCTGGTCCAATAATTACAGCTCTAAAAAAGCCCTCCTTCCTTCTTGCAAAAGCATTAGACTTTGCACTTCAATGGAAGGGTCAAGACAAATGCAACACTTGTCAGCATGGACCACACAATTACCACCACTTAAAGCAAGCATGGCTTTCCTTTAGCAAATCAGTTTTTCTGCATGGGATAATGGGAATCCTACCTTTCAAAATTCATTCTACTCAACTAGAATCACTGGGCAGGCACTTCAAAAAAAATAGTAATAATAATAATAAAAAAAAGCTTCTAAGTCAGCAGGGCTTAAGTTCCCCCCGTCATTCACTGCCAGCTGCTGCTCTAATGTCCTGTCAGATCCTGGCTTAGGGAAACAACATGGAAGGTAGGAGGGGGGAAATGATTTACAAAAAGGAAAACTGCTACCAGTTCCTACTGTAGCACACGTGTTTCTAAATTCTGGACGTAATTGCTTGCCAGTGCTTGAATCCCCCTCCCAATTTTCTTTCCCTATCCTTTGAATTTGCTCTCTACCATGATGACAGAGCACTCTTCTTCCTTCAGGAGCTGAATAGGTGCTCCCTGAAGAGCTCTCCAGCTCGCCTTCCCCACCTTACTGGCTCTCTTCCCTCCTGCTACCACTCCTGTTACCCTCACATAATGGCTCTCACCTCCTCAATTCAGAGATCTCCCAGTTGACACCTCCCTTTCACCCTCCCACTCACCTTAGCCTTCCATATTCAGAACTTCAAGTTACTTTATCCTTGCTTCCCTACCAAAAATACCCCTTTTCCACTAAATACAACAGCTCTGTAACTCTCACAGCCACGTGAACCCCAAATCACCAGTTCCTAGTGCCTGAGCCAAGGGTGCTGTCAATCCATTGACAGCAGTTCTGGTAGTCAGAAGTGCTCTCATGCACTCACAAAACAAAGGTAGTACACCACCCTGCCTCCAAACTCAGTGTTAACGCATCCTTACCAAGAGGGCACCCTGAACAAACATAACTTGCATGTCCCTGCCAGGATGGAAGGAAGAGAAAAATACCCTGGTGAAATGGTTGGATTTTGTTTCTGTATTACTCAGGATTGAGCTGCCACGTGTAGCTAAAAGTCAGTGCAGAGTGAAACTTGGTTCTTCCTGAGCCCCACCATGAGAGCACAAACGCTCGGCTGCTCTGCAGACATGCAGCAGCACACACCCAGGTATTGTTTCAGGTTTCATAACTGTGATCAGATTTCCGAACAACCTCTTCTCAGTGCTTATGCAAATCTTGTACTGCAATTCTATACCTGAAATGTAGGAAGTGAAAAGAACATATGCTTTTAGTTCGGGCAGGGAGGTTGTTATTGTTGACAGTATCAGTACGTGCACTTAATTATCCAGAGTGACTTGTATAAGGGGAAAAAATGGGAAATGGCTTTGTCGATTACTTTCTTTGTCTCTCAGCACCATTGGATTGTTAAAATACAAAGGTTCTGTCACTGACAGAACCCAGCATTTCATTATTTCAGCAGGAAACGCTATTTAGCATCATATCAAATGAATGCGGTCTGTATTCCTTTGGCAGTCAAGGGGCCTTATAGAAGAGCAATATACTAATGGTTATAAAGCCAGCACTTTGCAAATGTCTTGGATTTTATTCCTTTCAATGTTTTATCCACAAAATAACTCTATATATCATCACGGTTCATCAATGAGCACGCAGCTAGAAGAGTCAGGCAAGGACAGGTAAAGACATCTAATCAAAGAACAGTAACTACATCTGAGCCTTGCATCTCTGCTTGTTCATAGTATCTACCTCCAGACAGTACTGCTACTGAGCTGGGGCTGCCAGGCCTGCAAATGCAAGCTTTTCTTTCTGTATAAAACCATCTGCCTGGCACATTTCACTAACATTGCATCCATTTGCACACTTACATATTCATGTGCCATGTGCCCAATTTGTAACAAAAAGCAAACTGCAAAGACTTTGGCATCTAAGATGTTCTATGGAAGTTCTTATCTTGCTGTTGCCAGACAACCTAAAATGGATGCACACCTATGGCTGCAACACATAAAGATGAATCCTTTCCTTGGTGAACAAATTATATGAACTACAAAGGTCATTATTCAAAACCATACAACTTTCTTGGTAATGGAAGCAGCATGCATGAAGCTTACCTGTGTGAAAATGCCATTTCAAACCATTTTATGTGTTTAACAGCAGAAAGAAGGCTATGAACAAGTAAGCCAGCAATTATGAACAGATTAATAGGAATAACATTCTCTCTTTTGTAGAGTAAATGCATTTAATGCAACTGCTGGAATTCTCATGGTACACTACACATGTCAACATGCCAAAGCAATTGACTATTTTAAACATTCACAGATTAAAACTCCCTCTGGGCAACTGGTAATTTGGAATTTCTCAAGCTGCTAACAGACATCGGAAGCCTGCAGCCCAGATAACTCTCGGTGGAGCCGGACTTTCTCAGTGTCTACACAACTTGCACATTCAGCTGTCTACAGAAAGAACAGACTGCATGCCATCACATGTCCCTTGTACTTGGTTGCACAGTTTGCTAATCCTGTGGAATCTCCCGAAGTGACACTGGGAAAGCATTCAGTGTATTTTTAGTAACATTTAACATGATACCATCAAAGTAAAATGACAAAAAAGCTCTTGAAAGAGTACCAATAAGCATCAGCACTATTTAGCAATACCCACTCGCTGCATACCAGTGTGGTTTTGCCTCAGATTTCATCCTCCCATTTTTAACTGTGCAAATTGCAAATTATTCTGACGCACAGCATTTAAAACTCAGTATTAAACAACCACACAAATTTAGCTAAATGAGGAATCAGGTTCCAGATAACTCATTAAAGTTACACAGCCGAACCAGTTAGAGCAAGATCCTTGTAAAAACGTGAGCTGTGATGTTCTGGAGAGTTTTAAAACATTGTTCTTAACAAAAATAAACTGTAAGGTGAGAGAGTACACAAGGAGTAATATCTAAAAAAAAGCAATACATTCTGCTGTCCTTCCATAAGTAAACCAACCTAAGTGATGGAAAACACTGCTCTGAGAGGAAATACGTGTAAGCTAAGAGTGCAGCTGGTCTCATGTGGGTCTTTGACATGCATGCTATTAGGAAGCAACCCAGGAGCAGGCAGAGGAGAAGCCCTGGCAGCACACCATTCCTGAGCACCTCCCTTTGCCAGCAGTCCTGTCTGTGAAACAGTGACTCAAGCCACATCATTTCTTACTGTCAAATTCTCATTGGCACAGTGTTAAACACTGCAAAATCCCTAAACATTGGGGATTTAATATGCTCTAAATGTACTTACTCCTGTAGCCTAAAAATCTGTAGTCATTTACTTCAAAGCCATAGTCAGGGTGTTTCACTTTAAAGATCAACATGTTTACTAACTTTAAGGGAACTGAGATTGCTGAGTTCCCAAGAGTCACAAACAAACAAGTTTCAGAAACTGTGAAACTAAGAAATACTGCATTGTTCATCTGCAAAATATTTTGGCACTCAGTCATGCAAGGAATGCTTAGGATCTGTTACTTATAGGAGTAAATCCTGCTGGCTCTGGTTACCTTCCACCCATACAGCAGGCACAGGGGGGGTACAGCACTACACATCTGAGACAGCAAAGGGAAAAGAATGAAAAGGACAAAGGGAAAGCACTGAAGCAGAAATTTAACATGTTCTGTTTTTCTTTCCTGTATATCACTAATTAAGTGCATCCCTGATACAGGAGCAGAATTTAGCATTTATCTGTCCACCTAACAGCTGATGTGATCCAGTATACAGATATTGATCAGTGCAATATGCATACATCATGTTCCCACCTTCTCTACTGTGTCTGTCACAATAGCTTATGCTCACAAATGAAAATTGATTACAGAAATTTTTTTGAGGGAAGACAAGCATTCAGGATATTTAAATTCTTTAAATTTTTGATACTTTGCCTCCTCTTATACTAATCTCTTCTGAGTAGGAAAACAGGCTGAAAACAAAATCCTACAGATTTATGCTAGCTTAGGATGATAATTTTAACTTTTTATTTAAAAAAGTTACTAAAGGGAAAAAAAAAAAAAGATGGTATGGCCAAAGAGGATAATGGGAAAATCTTCCACAAAGACATGAAAAGCAAAATGATCAGCCCCATTCTGACAGGGGCATCTGTTTTAGTTCTGTATTCAGCAGTAGTGCTTCTTGAAAAGGAGACCTTACCAGATCTTTTCTGTCTTCAAAATATAACAGCAGACAACAATGCCAACAAAATGCCAACACAGAAAAGGATTGAGTGGAAATGAATACTGAAACAGTACAAAAGCCAAGGGTAAATCAATGGCTTTTGCATATGGTATCTAGAGAATAAATCCTGACTTTTTAGAAGTTGGGGGAATTCCACCAAGAAATCAATCACATCAGGAGATCAGCCTCTCAGGAGAACAGCAGATAGGGCAGAAATGCATAAATACAACATAGAGAAGCCTTTATACGCGGACAGTTGAAGCAGCACATCATTTATTTACTTTTTCTTCCAATCAAGTGAAGAAAATACATGTAGCTAAGCAAGGTACCTTCACAGCTGTGTCCCACATCTTCAGAAGAACACCCAGAAGCAGGAGAAGCAAGCCAGTTACTGCAGGCTAAGTCACTGACCTTGCTTGATCTTATCTACCATTATTTCCTGGAGGAAGCAATAAACCAGCTCTCTGTGTAGCTATTGCGGCCCCACTGTAGCCAACAAGAAATCCCAGTGGGTTCAGGGAGACTCAGACTGAGCACAACATACATCCTAATCCTAAAAAACTATTTCAGGAACTGCAACTCGTGTTAGGCACACTTTAGCAGATTGGGACCTAGAGAATTTATAAAAACACTGACTTGTCTTACAGCATGAGAAACAGAGAAAAAAAAGAAATTGCAATAAAAGCTTGCTACAAAAACACATTCCCCCTGCACATGGATATATATACCTTTGCTTGATGTTCAGCAGGGAGAAGTAGGAACCCCATGCAGGAAGACGGCACTGGGCAGTGCTAACACCAAGCAACATGCAGCCAATGGAGCTGTGCAAGCTGAATAAAGCAGGGATGAGCCCAGTGACCTGAGCACAGTAGGGCTGACAACATAATGGCCAGAAAACAGCAAGAAAAAGAATGATGTTTTAGGAACAGGTGGTGTGAACACTGAGCAAGGTGCTCAGAGCACCTCCAAGCACACTCCCGTTCAGGGCTGTCACATTCATCACTCTCATCCTAAAATTGTGTCAGATTACATTGGAAGAGCATCAGAGGCAATCAGAGGGGAGACTAACAAGACTTCCTGGCTGCGGAAGAGCCCTCCAAAGAGTACAGCTCTTCACCTGGCTGGGAACCTTTACAGCAGCCACAGTCTAACAGGAGGGCTGAAGTTTTTGTGTGCCTGAAGCTGAATGCCAGCAGCTGTACAAGAACTAAATTTATCACTGCAGTCCTGGGAACGCCTGCATTTTCTGCTAAAATAAAATCTCGGGGCCATTAGCCTATTGAAACAGAAGCTTTTCCACTTATCCGATGACACTCACTCATTTTCTTTCCTCAACTCTCATGCACCAGTTCCAGTAAAATCCTGCTTGGTTTTAGAAATTTTTACAGAAAGACATGCACATCAGCTGAAAAATACTGATATTATGTCAGTAGTGTTAAACAACTCACTTCACTGGGTTGCTCTGTCTCTCGCATTTATGCATATGAAACAGAAAATAAGCTGCAGCTGTCAGAACACTGCCTGACCTATTGGAGACTGCGCAGCATTCTTGCATGTGCTGACATGGCATTCTCTAAAGTTTGTTTCCCAAGGGGAAAGGTTTATAAATAAGTCCCATATTCACAGTAAATCTCCTGTCCTTCATTCCCTACAGCTTTGAGCTAGGGCAGTTTTTGTCACAGGAAATTGCATCAAAGGTTTCAGAAAAAGTGTATTAGCTTATTTTGACTTGCTTCTGTCAAACAGCTTTCAAAATTACCCCCACCAAAGCTGGATTTAAAAAACTCACTTCTCTTCTTCCCTTTGTTCATTGCTGTACATGTTCATTATCTGTGGAAATAATATTGCACAGCTATGAAATCTGTGGATGCTTCAGAAGATAACAGATTTTATCAAAAATACATTTTGTAGTTTTTAAAACTCACTTTTAAAAAACCTCAGAGAATTGCTACATGATTATGTATTTTCAGAAGGCATACAGAAATACCTGTAAAGCCAGACCTCTGGGGAGGCAACATTTTCTCTTAGGCTCTACACTTGTAATGGAGCTGATGAGAGGCTAAAATGATAGAAGAAAGAGCTCCCCATAGTCTCCGGAGTCCAGCAGAGAGGATTCACTCAAAGGGAAGGATCCTTGGATTGTATGATTTTATGCCCCAGGGATCACATTGACAGTGCTTGCTTATCCCATTACAACAAGGTTTTGATCCAGAAGTAGAACTTCTGCTTTTTTTTTTTCCTCTTTAAAACATCTATTTCTGATTCCTCTTACTTTTGAAAATGCAAAAGATAACATAGTGCAGCAGAATCTAAATTACAAAAGCAGCACTTTAAGAACACAATAAAGAAAAAAAGTAACACTTCTGAGGTTTCTTAATAACATCTGCTACTAGTACCTTGGAGGACAGAGTGCAGCATACTGAGAAGAGCATGTAAAAGTGGTAGAACCTCTCATAAGACAAATATACATTTAAGTAACACACTCAAATCATCACTGAAAATAAGGCTGTATCACAGGTCTGAAACTTCAGCACAAAATGAACATATTTCTTGTTTAACATCTTTCCTATAAACCACTATTGTCTATTCAAAGTGGATTACCTCAGTTGGTTAGTGCTCAACAGCATTAGGCAGCAGCTCAAAATAAGAAGTCAACACAAACTTAAGAAGGAAATGATGTGGCCACTTTGCAATTTACAGACACTTGCAGCATACACTGCTGATGTTCTACACCGGTATCCTGCAGTAGGCAAATGTGATCATCAATAGGCAGACGAGAAACCTGAGGTAAGCAGAAATTATATTGCCCTCAGAAATTCAGCCTTTCTTGTCCTACACTGACATGCAGAGATTCTCTCATATGGCTCAATACTGCACATGTTTTTGCACAATACTTTTATACAGGGTAAGTTTCACATTCAGTGTACCAGGGCAAGGAAACCATCATTGAGATCTTACCTTTCCATTTTTTGCAGTAGTAGAACATGACTCTCCAACCTGGAATCTGTCAGTGCACTGATTTTCATGTGGACTATCAGACTTTGTGATCTACCTGAAGAGCTGCCATCTGGTAAAGCACAGCTACATTTCAGTAAGCTCTTGCGTGAAGCTGGAGGAACATTCATCCAGTCTTCCTCCTTGAAACTTTACTGTCAGGTCCCATTTACTTGTAAATGTGGTCCTCAATCCTCCTTGCACATCCCTGGCTGTGCAGTGAATGACCTTTGGATTTCTAAGTTTGACGACTCATGAGAAAAATTATCATGGCACCACAGCATAAGGCAACTAAAGGGTTTTTAAAAAAATTGGGAGTTAGGATCAAGACTAACACACACTACTTTAGGTAACAGTTCTTTGGAAGATCCTGGCATGTTGATATTTTGATTTTTTTAGCCTTTGGCAGAAAGAAACCTTGCTGCCCATGCTCCTAAGCACACACACATAAGTACTGTAACCGTGGAACTGAAGTAAGAGGATTACATTTCAGGAGGGACGTGTTTTGGTGAGAGACTAAAGGCTTAAGGGGATTAAAAGATAGGAGCTGCTTCTGAGAGTGACAGGGTGAGAAACAGCAAAGCCCACACATAAACATTGCCTGCAAGTAAGCATCGTTTTGTATCATTCCACAGCAATGAGATTCAGCAAGCAGAAAAACAAAAGAACCAGGAATCACATCAATTGCACCTTCAGCCTCCTCCACTGTCCCCACACCATCTTATCCCATATCATACTTGCTTTTTCTCTGTCTACTCATGCCTTCTATCACCCTTATTTCTTAGCTGCAGCTTTGACCACTTGAATCAGCTGTTTTCTCCCACCTTTGTACTATCTGTATTGGTTTTTCTGCATCATTTCCTATCACAATAGGAAAATAATCTGGAAATACTTCTTGGAGGCTTCTATATCAAGAAACTTGAATGGATAGAAACACAGCTGATCTAATCCTGGGTACAAGGGAAGTCCTGCAAGCTTTAGCAAAAATGACTGTAATCATTTTTAAATCCAAGAGGATTTTATTTTATGCCAGCCAACAGCCCTCAGAGGTGAAGCATTAGATTTGGCTTCCAGTTAAATACTCTTACTTAAATACACTCTTCTAACAAATACTACCACAGCAGGATTTTTGTTCCCTGAAAGATATGGAGTTAAATGCACTAACAAGAGTTACAAACACCAGAGGGTTCCAAGCAGGACTGGGACATCCTAACTGAATGCCATTTAAAAATCAGAACACTGTGCCAAATTCAACTGATGTTTTCAAGAAAGAACAGAATTCAAGAGCAGGTCTCTGTGGTGATAAACATTTTAAAATGTGGCGAAAGGCTGGAGCTCCTTCAGAAAGCTAATGAGCCAATAAAAATAATACAAAGATGACTACAGCAATCAGACAACAAACACTGGAGAAGGATGGACATTAGTGTACTACATATGAGTAAAAGCAGCCAGGCATATTGAATGTCAAATGCATTAAAATAAATGCAGATATATATGCCTACATGTATATATTCATACATGTGTATAATATGTAGATAAGCCTACAACCTGCATTTTTATTTAATTTAATGGAGAAAAATCTTAAACTGAACAGGGCCGAATCCCAAAGGATGCAGTACAGTACAAGCCCAAGAAGCTCTCTTACAAGAGACGTCCTGCAGTGACCGCTGAATTGCAAGGATGGGGCAGTTGATCTTATTTGTATTACTGACAGCATCTTAGAATAAGAGCAAAAGTTAGGATGACCACTGAGCCACAGGCTTGGGATGCAGGATATGTATTCCTTGCTCAGATATTTATGGCCTTTAATACAAAACTTTCGCAAATCTGTTTTTCCATTTGAAAAGAACGGCATAGGATATTTTCACTCCAGAAAAGTGCTGACTATAAAGCTGGCTCATGTCTGTAAATGGTAAAGAAGTCTCTGTTACGGAGGACAACTTGCAAAAATGCTAGCACTAAAATGAACATCCTTAAATTCTCTTCCCACTGCTCTTCAGAACCTTATGCTTTCTCTTTGTTAAATTCAGACTTCTTGATGTTGCAGATGATCTGTTTTCATTTCAAATATAACTGTATTCATCCTTCTTTTCCTTTTGGTGAAAAGTATGTTAACTTCTTCCCTGGAGTCAGATATGTGAGAATGCTTCCGCTTCTGCTTCCACAAATCAAAAGCAGCTGCTACATGAGCTCTTAAATAATTTAAAAAAAAAAAAAAAAAAAAAGCAAAAGGTGAAGGGAGGATAGAGCAAGTAATAAGCAAGATAGCCTGCAATACAACTAAGGAGAATAACAAAGAAAACAATTGCCCTCTCTGTTGTTTCTTTTTAAGGGCAAGAAGACAAGAATTTCTGTTTTCGTGAATTTTGGATGAAAAATGTACATCTTCTGATGAAAGACAAGTTGCAGAAACTATTAATGGTTTGAAGCACCAAAGAAAAGTGGGCTCAAAGGCCTGCTTCATACTATTCTTCATGGGCTAGGGGAAAATATCTAATAACAACTTTCCAACTGTTCCCACCCAAAGAATGTCCTTGTCCCTGCTGTATTTTGCCCACTTTCAAGATAATGGACTACAAAAGTGGGAACATTAATATCCATCCTATAGCTATTGCTTTTCAGGAATCCTTTAGCAAAAGAATCCCAGCTCCCACCACTCTTCCAGAATGAGTTTCTGGAATATGCATCAAAGTTCCTTAGTTCATCGATTAACACATTAAAATGCCTTAAAACAAAACAAAACAAAACAAAATACTCCCTCCCCCTTAAAAAAAAAGAGGAAAAAAAGTCTGTTCTTGGGCCAGAATAACACTGCATGTATCTAGTTCGACTTTTTAATAGCATTATATTAAGTTAGCCTTTTTTCTACTAGTATTTTTCAAAGGCTACCTTTATTTTGCTTCTTAAATTACCACCAATATTTCTTTAGCCCTGCTTCTCTCCACCCAGGAGAGCTAGAGTGACTCAGACTGGTTCTGTACATAAGATATCCTGGAGATAGCCTCAATTTTACCTTTAAAAAGATTTGCCCCAGTATATCTGAGGGAAACAGAAAAGAGGTTTATAAAAGCAACTCAGCTTGTAATGACAGAATTCTTATTCTAGGTTACATGTAAGTGAAGGCTAATTTACTTAAGAATTGGATAGGTCCTGACTTCACTCCTAGAACTACAGAACCATTAAGGCTGGAAAAGACCTCTAAGAATACCTACTCCAATCATCAACCCACCCCCACCATGCCCACTACCCATGTCTCTCAGTGCTACTCTACACATTTCTTGAACACCTCCAGGGATGGTGATTCCACCACCTCAGCCTGCACCAGTGCCTCATTGCTCATTCTGAGTAGTCGTTTTTCCTAATACCCAATCCAAACCTGCTCTGGTACAAATTTAAGCCATTAGGTCTCATCCTAATGCTGTTGCCTGGGAAAAGAGACCTCTGACACTCACTTTGCTACAACCTCCTTTCAGGTAGTTGTAGAGGGCAATAAGGACTCCCCTGAGCTTCCTCTTCTTCATACTGAAGTTCCCTCAGCTGCTCCCCATAACACCTGTGATCCTTTACAGCTTCTTTGCCTTTCTTTGGACACACTCCAGGGCCCCGGTGTCTTTCGCTTCTCCTTTGCACTTAACAGCAATTCTGGGCAGAAAAGAAAATGCCCAGTGTGTAATAAAGAACTGGGATAAGACTAACTTGTTTAAACATTACAGGTATGGCAGGAAAAATTATGGCATAACAGGAACTTACACAAAACTCCCTGAACTGTGTAGCCAGTATTAGTTTCACGACAAATTGTGAATCTCAGAAGTCAGTTTTCTAGCTCCCTCACTTTTAGAATCATAAGAAAAGGATAAAAAGTCTTACCATTGTGAAAATGCTTCCAGTTGAAATACACAGGCAGCCTGAACCAGCTGGTCAATGGGGGCAAGCTGTTTAGCCAAAATGTCTATGTGGCAATGACAGTATAGCAACAATTGTGTGTCACCAAAGTTCATTACTTCAAGGTCGGTGAATATCAAGAGGTTCACTTGTGAACAGTTTCATCTCTTAGGCCAGCATCTCTCAAGCTTTTCCATTCTCAATAAGCCATTTCAGGGATGCTGACTGCAGCTCTGCTCATCCTTTCTTAACTTAAGAGTTTCTGTCCAATTGTAAAAGCTACATCAGCTACAAAGCAGACAGCGAGTCAACTCCTACTCTGGTATCTGACTGTAACTTGGGAAATGGGAAGCTAACAGAAGTCAGGAGATTAACTTGACTTGAAACAAAGGTTATTTTTAGGATAACAATGTGTAGTTGATGCTCTCATGTAAATTGGAGTGGGTGCACAATTATGAGACAAGAAAATATTACAAAAATGTTTTAGCAAAAGCATGGTTCCTTAATAAAGCACAAAGATTACTACTACAACAATGATGGCCCAGCCTGGATTTGAAAGCAGAACTGGTGCCTCGAATAGCCTAAGGTATTGCATCTGGTTTTTCAAACCAATCTGACCCCTTTGAGACAAGCAAACACTTCCTTGGAGAACAGTTACTGTGTTTCAAAGCCATAATGCTAACCAATCAATGACAATCAAGACAAAACAAGCACCCAAGTGAGTCATAAAATGCTAATTTTCCATTAGACAGCAAAAGAGAAACTGATAACAAAAAGAACCCCAACAAAACTGGCTATTAAAAGAAGCCAGATGGAATGGCAAAAAATATTCAAAGAGAACTACTAACCTAACATCAAGAGAAAAAAGTAACAGAGTGTAGTAACCACAAAATGTCTCAGTATGAAGACCAGCCAACCATCAAGGTCAACATAAGGGAGCTTAAATTGGTTGTTTTGAGTGAGCTTCCTGTTATGCTAGATTAGCCTGACATTAAATTAGCTAGGAAGAAAGAAAAGCAGCCCTCAAACAAGAGAAATACAAAAATCTGTGTTGACTGCAACCTCCCTGCCCAAGAAGGTGCAGAAACCAGGCCTGGTAGAACATTTTAAAGACATTTCTTCCCCTTCCCAAAACTTCCCCGCTACTTCAGTGCCATCTTTCTCATGTGAACTACAACAATCTACCACTGGTGAACTTTAGCTCGCTAAAATGAAAAGATTCCAGTATCTCCACAGATTAGAACCTAGGATAAGGTTTAATAGGTATACGCCAATTCAAGTCACTGAAATGCCACTGAAGTACTGCTGGATGTAGTACATAGGAATTAAACTGTTCCCCACTCTTCACAACAGCTCAACATTGTCAACCTCTGATACATACAAAATACGTCTCAAATTTCAAAGTCATAAAATTTAAGACATAAAAACAAGTATGAGCACATCCACAATCACAGAGGCTGAGTGCACCAAAATACACATGATAAAAATAAGTCAGCAATATTGCCTAGTAACTGCAAAAGACAGGAAACATATTAAAAATGCATGTTTCAAGCATTTGAAGAAAAAAAAGATAAATAACAAAGGTACCTTGATCTTCACCAGCTTTCTTTCAGTTATATGCAGGGTAGATGCATGGGTCTGGTACTGCCATGCTCACTCCTGAGATACAATTACCATTTCTTTTAATATAATCATTTCAATTTCAGTAAGGCTGTTTAAATTATGCTTTTAGAAGTGCTTAATCTCAGGAAGAAGCAACAATACAAACAGTTTTTATTTTTAAGCAAGTATCACCATTTTCATTAGTAGGACTGAAATTTAGGATTTTTTTCACCAAATGAGGCTGCTGTTCACAGAGGCTCGGCTATCTGTTTGAGGTTAGCACCCTGCCAATAGCCTAGAGGCATCCTGTGCTGGCATGCAGTCCCTCAACAATGGCTTATGGAGAAAGGTAAGAGATGAAGCAGATAAGGAAAAATAAAAGAAATCCACGCCTGTGTAGTTGGGTCCTTCTGATTTTCTCAGAGCTCATAAGAAAAATCTCATAAAGAAAGCACTGTGAAGCCATACCAGGGAAGACTATTATTTCCTTCAAACCCATTGTGCAATTAGCCTTGCATGAAACCAAATGACTTAAACGAGAGTAGAAGGTGATTCGAATCTCACAAGTTTTCATCATAGGGGCAGTAGAAAAAATCCACAACAGTCTTCAGGCTGCCACTTTAACTCATCGTAGTCACTAAATCTTAGTTCCCAAGAGCACTGGCAAGGCATTGATAGCTTGGCTGTTCTTGATCATCTATGCTGAAGGTAAACAAGGTTCCCACACAGCTATAACAGCCAACAAGCATATGCATCTAGCAACATTTGTTATTTGGTGAGCTTGAAATCAAGGTAATAAAGTCCCTAATCATGATCTTTGTCATCCACAGATAGCAACCAGATGAGAAAGGAATGTTGCTAAGAAAGAAACACATGGATTCTTAGATATGTTACAAAAGAATATTTTTAGTAAATGTAACCATAAAAAGAAGTGTGCAGCTTTAGCAACAAGTGAAAAGAATCCATGAGTGAAAACAACACATCCAGAAGAAGTGATGTCTAACAAAAATTAAATGCTAATGTGAAAAAAACACATGAAAGAGAAGGAGAGCAAGCCACAAAAAGACGTCAAAAAGGAGAGGTGGCAGCACGAGCAACATAATCTGAAATTCTCTCTGTTCCTTACAGATTTATGATTATTAAAGATCCAGATTTTTTTTCTTTTTTTTGTGAGGTCCTGTTTTTCTCAGCAAACCCATACTGTATCAACTTGGAAAAGTTTAGCTCTGTTCTGTAGCTTCACCTAAACAGTCTTGACTACTTGTGTCCTCTAAACGCTCTTCTAACATTGTCAAACAGGGTGTCCCCATTGAGGCCAACTGATTTCTATTGCAGTCTATGTGACAGAACACACTGAGAATCACAGCAGTCATGGAGAAACAAGTAGGAAACAATCCTTCTTCTCTCCAGTAGAAGAATTGAGGCCATCCAATGACATGAGCCATTCAAAACAAAAGAAGAGATAATTTTTTTCACAATCCATAATTAACAACGGGACTCTGATCCAGCTGATTGTAGATGCTTAATATTTTATTTGGGTTCAAAAAAATGGAGAGATTAGTGGAGAGAAATCTACTAAGAACTATTAAGTAGAAATACAGAGAAGTCCTTTGGCTATAAATCAGTGGGGGTTGGGAAAGCATCACTGGGAAGGCTGGGGAGGCATCTCTAAATGCTTGATGATATATCTACTTTCAGACATATCACACAACTATATGCCTGTTTTTACTCTTATCCCCAAGTATAAACTTTTGCACAATGTCACATAGTGCTTTGGTCTAACCTGGAACAGCATTTTTAGTGTTCTCAATTCTAACTACGATTTTGACTTTGTTGACAACTTTAGCATTCCTGCTATTGTGAGCATAAGGGACCATCTGGGTCTTTGAGTCAGTTCTCTGGAATAATCATCATTCATGAGACATGAATCTAGTTCAAACAGGTCCAAGAGAACACTATTCTCCATATGGGAGACAGCTCTCTCCTGCAATTGAGCAGGAAAACAAGATTTCATCACCAATGATTCAGATACCTCTAGTGGAGGGACTTGGTTAGATAAACATACCCTAGGACAATCCTATGAGGAGGACAAGAAAACAAACAGATTCCCCAAATACCAAACTGCAATAGCTACTGTCAATTCCTTCCTGACTTCCACGTTCTCAGTGTCTTTCAAGCCACCAGCCTTCACTATCTTCACACAAATTCTTCCAGAAACACACGAAAGGCACAATGCCTGCAGCTCCTGGCAAAGTTCTGCAGTGGTCAAACTTAGAGAGGTATGCAGCTCCCAACTGGCCTATCTGAATTCATTGTGTTGTATCTAAGTTCAAGGCCACAAACAACCATACACTAACATTTGCAAACTGTGCTGAAATGTATTTGTTAGTTTCAAGCTTGGATGTCGAGTGAATCTACAATCACCTCATCCAAAGACTGTTCTTTAAAAACTATTGAGAGGCAAATGTAAGACTGGGGAGCATCCCTTCACCCTCCTGCACTAGAGTGAGATACTGAGACATGCCTTCTGCAGCCCCACCAAGGGCAGCTCCAGCATTTTAGAGAGAAGTTTAATTCTGTACTACTAAAGACTTGATTTTGAGTCTAAAACTGGAACTTTGGGAACTTTTGCTGATATTCTGATCCAAATGTGTGAAAGCTCCTCATCTTATTATTGTTATTCTTAATAACAATGACAGAATTAGAGAACAGCAAGCCAATGAAGTCACCTCTTCTCCTCACAAAGCAGGTTTTATGGTCTGCAGCATCACAGTCCATCCAGCTCCCTTATGCCTCAGCTGCAGGAGGATTCTGAGCAATTTCTGCAGCACAGGCTTAAACCTGAGCACTTTCAGAGGGCACAAATGACACACTTCTCTGGGCCCAAGCTAGTCTAAGCCATTGATGAGAACTCTTGAGTTCTTCCTGAGCCAATAAGGCTGTAATTGCCATTTTGTTCTAGAATGACAGTAGTAAATCTTGATTATTTATTAGAAAATGAAAATCAGGCAAAATCTGAACATTGATAGCTGAAAATGAAGAAAACAAACAAAGATGCTTCTAGAAACTATTGATGCACCAGCATTACATGTGAAAGTGTAGAAATAACTCTTCCTTCCCTACACCCTAATGTAGGTAACTCGGGACTACAGGTGTAACCAAGGAGTGCAGCAGTAAAATATGCTGTCAACGTAAAACAAAATGGAACTTTTAGTTTTAAATAGCGGAATCACAAATCCTCTTCACTCCACTGACTTCAAGTAATTGAATGCCTGGAATCCACAAACCTCAAGAAGTCAGAGAAAGAATTGTGGTTGTGGATTTCCACAAAACGAGCATTTATGCACTGAATGGTCACAATGCTTTAAAAAAGAGCACTAGACTGTCCCCTCCGCATCTTACAAAAATAATGAAGCACCTGCATAATTCAAGTGACACATCAGTTCTCACTGTATGCACAATGTATACATTTCAAGAACTTTAACATACTAAGTCCCCGAGAACAGCAAGTTTTCAAGAAGTCAGGATTTGACAGCAGTCTCACAAGTATTGATGAGCCCCATCCAACAAGACCAGACTGATCACACGTGTGACAAGATATTGTCCCTCCCAGCTGTCAGCAAAAAGGTGAACAGAAATGTGCTCAAGAATACGATATTTAGTGACATGCAGGTCCTGCTCAGGTGGTCAAGTTGTCTTGGAAGAAAACACACTGCCAGGGAACATATACTGAACCTCACCAAAAGCACGTGATCATTAATCTCCGTAGGAGATTTCACATAAAGCCGGACAAATTCTGCTGTCACCAGTAGAGCTTATTTACTAAACAGTGAATCAGACTTAAGCTGCAATTTTTAAAAGAAAAGGACTTGTGTGCACAACAGTGCACATTGTTCTGTACTAATTATCTAGCGGCCCTTCGGTCTTTGCACTTTCAAGTTTTCAGCAACCCATCTCTGAACAGAAGCAAACAAAACACCTCCATAAAAAGCTGCCCTTAAATCAAACCAAATCCCCAGGCAGGGCAGGCAGGACACACATGCACCGGTGTGCTTCGCAGCCAGTAGCACACAGACTTCAGACGCACAAAACAAAAAGCATTCGAACATTCTTGCCACATGGCATTACATGTTTGTATTCCTCCCTTTCTCACGCATGCACAAACCCACACATTACAGAGAAAATAATGCTCACAGAATGGAACAAAGACCCTTTGTTATTAGAGAATCACAGAATCACAGAAGTGCAGGGGCTGGAAGGGATCTCAAGAGTTATTGTTCCATAAGGTTTTGGAAAATCCCCTTCTTTGTCTAAAACTAAACTAAATAGTGCTGCTTGAGTCACGATGATTTAAATACACAAAGCTTATACTGAAAAGAAACACCAATTTCTTTTAGAATTCATATCATTAGAAAATACAGACAAGCTTTCGAGAGCACAAGGGCCAATTTTCAAGCATCTTTATTCAGGGGAAAAAAAGCAGTAAATACAGCATCCATTCAAACGCACACACTCTGAAAGGACACAATTGGAGCTTAAGGCTTATCACACCCAGCTGTGTGACAGCAGAACCTCTCATGGTTACCTCCCCCCAAATAAAAGTGCTAATACACAATTAAAAAGCAAGCTTAAATTAAAAACAAACAAACAAACCCAAACCAACACCAAATACAGCAACAGAAGGAAACAAACAAACAAACAAACAAAAAACTACCAGCAAAATGCAGCAGGCTGTCTCTGCTTACAACAGTATGAATGAAGGAAAGATGCTTGACAACAAAAACAGGCAGCTCCACAATTAGGAAGGAACAAAGTATCAGACGAAGGGGATTGCTCACGGAGCACTGTAACGAGGAGTCCCTGCAGCAGCCTCTCCTAAGAGGCTGCTCTAACGCATATTTATTCTGAAAAGCTTAACAGCATTCCTACAATAAACTGCAAGCCACAATACTCTGCTGACAAGGCATTTGCCTACCTGAAGCTTCATTTTCCAGCACGAATGCATGCACGTATCTCCAGCGTAGCTTCCCTTGGTTGCATGACTCCTGTTAGCCAGCCTAAAGAGACGGAGCCGTGTAAGCAGAGCTGCTGACTGCCCTACATTTGCCTGCGGATGAAGAGAAAGAGTTGCTTCTGTACTTGCCTGGGCTTGTTTAAGCCCCTTAAATGTAGTACTAGTGTAGCTCAAACTAGACTAACTACTTCCTCCAGCTGATCCAAGTGAAAGGAGCGAGTGATGAATAATGCATGCGAGCTCCCAGAAAAGCTCATTCGTCACTGCAGCTGATGTCCACCTCTCCCCGCTACCCAAAAACAATCCCTAGCAATTCTTGTGCTGTGAAGCATAGCGATTCTTCCCTTATCTAAAGAGCAAGGAGGATGTCCTTCCTAGATCCATTTTCTTTCCTCTACTTATTAGTAGATCTGGTGATTATATTATGAATTCTAATACTGAAAGCCCACACAGCTAGAAGTCAAAGAAAAAATGGTAACCAAAAGACCATATCTCTAGAATATCCGATACCAGCAAATTCAGCCAGTTGTTCAGAAATTAAAGTTTCTTACTCCTAAGGGAATAAGAGGAGCCACGTAAAGATGAACATTGAAGGCAGAGGAAGAATGGGACAGACTGGAAAACAATACTGCAGAAAGAAGGTGGTAAATAAAAAACCTGCCGTAGCTGACAGGTTCAGCTGGCTGTTATAGACAAAACAAATTGTTTAGGGGAACTTTGTGGGTGGAAGAATATGGGAGATAAATTCACGCAGTTCTTCTCTTGAGCAATAAATTCCACTCATCACTACAACTTCACAAGCTAACTACAAAGATCACTTACTTTTCGATATCCTTCCAGACTGAATAAATACAGGACTAATTTGCAAATACTTCATTTGCAATTACTGCAGTAGGCATATGTCAATGCGTGCCACTTACAGATTCTATTCTATTTCCCCGAACTGTTTTGTTTTGCTTTGATTTCTGCCAGAGACACAAGTTATCTGGCATCTGTTTATCAGTTATCTGCTGCGGTCCAAATGACAGAGCCATCTCAACACACTACAAAGGTTCTCTCAAGTGGTTAGTTTCCTGTAAACGAAATGTAGCTTTAATGTATCGTGCACCAAAAGCAGTGTCTGTGCATGAACCCAGTCTTTCACATCACATCCTACCAGCTAAGCAATTGGGCTGAACGCGATAGAGACAGGAAAACTGCTTTATAGACAGATCTTCTGTTTCTGCAAAGGCAGCCGAAAGGAATACACCTTGTCAGAGAGAACAGTCATGTGGCATACTCAGAGCCTGCACTATAACCAGACAGTAGCAGATGAAACAGCTGAAATTAATCATTCTGAGCGCAACGCACTTCTGAGTTGTGAAATGGTATAGTCTGCTCACTTCTATGTACCTGACTTGATTTCGTACATTCCAGTAAGTGGTAAATTTAAACTGCAAGATTAGCTCTATCAATGGCAGGGTCCAAAACCTGTCTACTCTCATACTGCATTTTGATTAAACATCAGAATCTTCTTCTCCCAGTGCCAGCCCTGCAGACTCCTGCAGGCACACAGACTGATACCTGTATCTGCTTCTCACAGAATCACTGCTAACAAGGATTTTGCAGTCAAAATTTCTGCCTGGACACCTGCACTGCCATGAATTCACACTCTAGATGTCTGCTTTAATATCTATGCTTACAGCATGGAAACTAGAGTCTAGTTCTGAGGTTGTTTTTAGGCTCTAAGTTACTGTGGCTAACAGGTTTACTGGAGGGGAGGGAGAAAAATCTGTCATTAACATACAGTTGTCAGGCTTTGTATACCATCAAGGCTTACTTAAGAACATTTGCCCTTTTCTACATCACTACAGCATTCCAGAATGTTAGGTCAGAGGTTATGAAGGTTGGTTTCTAAACTCAGTCGATAAGAAATAAGGGGACAGACTCTTGAGCAGGGTCTGTTATGACAGAACAAGAGGAAATGGTTTCAAACTAAAAAAGAGGAGATTAAGACTGGATACAAAGAGAAAATTCTTTTTAATAAGGGTGGTGCACTGGCACAGGTGTCCCAGAGAGGTGGTGGATGTCCCACCCTTGGAGACATCCACAGACAGACTGAATGGGTCTCTGAGGAGCACGATCAAGCTATAGGAGGCCCTGTTCATTGCAGGAGAGTTGGACGAGATGACCTTTAAGGGTCCCTCCCAACTCAAACAATTCTAAACACAGCAAGCTGGAAGAGAAATCCGGTTTAATCACATTCTGCTCCAGCATTACAGTAAAGGGCTGCCCCAGAGCCATGCATGCTCATGGCCCATGGGGCCGCTCCCACAGCTTAGGTTGGCAGCAGTGTATTTCTGGGAGAAACAAACCAGAGCACAAACAGATGAACATAAGCGGAATTAAATGCTGTTAATTATTTCAGACAATTCTCTCCATTGTGTATTTCAATTTAAAACTTAGCATGAGAAAATTCAGTCCTACCTTCCTGTTGGAAATGATGTTTTATCAGAGAGATTTAAATTTAAAAAAGCACTTTCCTAACTTTTTAAAGGATAATGAACACAGATTTTTCTAAAACAATCATTTCAATTCACTAAAAATTTAATCAAAAACCCACTCATACACAAACCCCAAATTTCAAGGTGTTTCAGAACTGGGGGGGGAAAAAATTGGAATCATATATGGAAAGCATAAGGCCACATGGCAAACAACTCCAAATTGCTATGAATTAATGGATTTTTGAAACAGCTTGTGATTTCTTATGATTCTTATATTTAGGAGACTAGAAAGATCAGTTTAAAAATTAAAGGGGTTCAGTTGAGCAGTTTTCCATTTTATTCAAAACGATGAGCATTTTGTAGCATTGTCTTGCATGCCTGAACAATGATGTTGCAGCTGTGAAGGAAGAGATGCAGGAGGCCTCTCCACAACAAGAACTGTGCAGAGCAGAGTCATCTTTCATTAATGTGCACTTACTAGGTGAAACTTGAAATAATGTGTGCAGTGTCAGCTGAAAGACACATCACTTCATTACATGCTTATGCTAGAGGCCAAGCTGAATCATGTTGCTTAAGTACTCAGCAACTGGCTGGCCAGTTCATTTTACAGTCAAATTTTGTACAGTCTATTTAGTTTCTCCCGTTTTTAAATAACTGCCACCTCCCGGGGAAATTCTCTAGTAGACCATCTGCTCATTTCCTATAAAACCTTTTCTCAGACCTTGCCCAAATTTCCACTGCCAATCCGAACTTCTTTGATGTATAGGTAGTGGCGGCAATGAAATAAAAAAAATATAATTAAAAAGTACTCTGAACTGAAGTCTGCAGTACAAAAAGGCACTTAGTATCCATGAGATAGCGATAGAAAGGCGGTTGTTTCTCTGCAGTGTATCTCAGCCAGCAAAGAAGCCTTTCTGATCCTTCCTAGTCATGGGTTAGGAGACAACAGTCATCATCCAGAGGCAGCTCATCTTGCATCTTTAACTTGGTATATTTCTGCCTGAGTCGCTGCACAGCCTTGGAGGGCAGTGCAGGGGCCGCATGCGAGCATCTCCCAATCTTCTTGGCTGCTGCCTCACTTACTCCAACCTCAAGCCTACCCTACAGCTTCCAGCTGGTGGACATTCCTTGGTCCAAACCAAAGGAAGGTGGAGGAAAAGAAGAACCAATGTGGATGGCACAAGGGTAAGAGGAATAGAGGGAAAGAGGAAATAAGGAGATGCTAAATATCAGGAAGTGTTTCCTGCCTGTGAAATTGCATGAAATGGTACTTGTTGAGAGGCTTCTCTCTTCTTCATGAAATGCTGTAGGCTGCACAGATGCAATGTAAAACTACTTCCAAATAAACAAGGCTGGAAGGAGCTTCTGCAATCAGGGAACACACTGAGGAGCTAACAGACTTTGATATAGCAGATGTTTCTCCCAGTATATGTGAATTTCATAGTGGAAAAATGAGAGGATTTTACATCTATTTTTAATGAAATTAGCATCAGTAATCAAACTCTTTACCCAGCATTAACAAATACCACACAAAATCCGATGCTTCCATGCAGCCGGCAGAAAGACAGCAGCACATGCTGACTTGGGTCTACTGCTCGTGCCCAATTCAAGTATTTGTCACTGTGACACAAAATTATGCTTCTACAGAGCAACGTAAAGGTGCTTATCCAATTGCTGTGGGTGTCACTAATGCAGCTACAAAACAAGAGTGGAATAGAACAATATTGCCTGTAGAACTTTTTTTAAAAAGGATTAAAAGATGGAAGGAAAAAAAAACAACACACAAGAAGCACTTCACATTAGAGAAAATTGGGTGATTGAACATGAAATGAAAAGGCCAAACTTCCCCTCATCATCTACAGCTTTGGCTCCTTGTTCTGCTTTTTGGCCTTGGCAGGTATAGCTGACTTCAGAGTGGCGGACTGCACACAAGTTCTGCCCAGCAAAACCGCACATGTGGGAACTAGTTAGGACACTTTCACAAACATTTGAGAAATCTAAGAAGAAAACCAAAACCCAGAACTTTCTTATAAAGAGGAACTGCAAGAGCTTCCTCAGAAGTTCTTCTGAAAGGAAAAACAAACAAACAAAAAAATAGATTCAAACCCAGCAATAGCTAAAATCCACCTAAGTCTTGTACAAAGTTTTGACAGAACAGATGCAACAGACCTGGGGCCAGGGCTCTGCATTAAACATCTCAAAAATCCTGGTTCTAAGTCAGAACATCAGACTTCACAGTTCCTCATCTCAATAACTGAACAGAAAAAACAGCAGTGCCATAAAATCAGCTGAACTCATCTGCTTCCCTTCACCTTGTAATCCCCGGAGGCTGTCTGCCTCAGCCAGATTTACCACAGGTAGCAAGACTGAAGTAAGCCTTCAGCTGTCTGCTCTCTGTGGTCCTGCTGGCTTTCCCAAACCATCCTGTGGATGTGGCAGGGATGCCAGGGTCACCAACAGCAGCTGGCTGCATCTGCACTGCTCCTGGGATGCTGGGCCCGGGGCCTGCTCCTCACCTTGCAGCACCTGGATGCTTTGCCAGGTGCTCTCAGGCATTTCATCCCCACCGGTTCTGCCCATCTCATGGAGGGATGGCTTTCCAGAGGCTTTACTACACTGTTTACAAGTATTTAATGCTGTGGTAGGTTCCAGCTCTCAGCGAAATCAGGGTTACATGTTGTAAACCCAAGCAAGAGTTACAGGCAGGCAGTAACTTGGAGAAATGTATGTGGAAAGCTTCCTTGGCATCCTGAATAATCCCAGAGACCTAAATACAGCTCCATCTGGAGGGTAGGGTCAGCAGGAGGGCTGCTGGCAGTTCAGGGGCAGAATAGAGGGCTACAACAGAGAATGTTTTTAGGCAGCAAGCAGCTGACACCAGTCCTGACGTGGGGGAGGTGGGGGGAATTGTGAAAATGTTCATGAACTCACAAGCAACAGCAGTGTTTCATGATTTTTGCTGTATCTGCATTCAAAAGGAAACAGTTTATGGATGATGAGGGGTTAAAAAACAAAAACAAAAAAACCCAACAAAACAGCACAGCAAGACTCAATGCTGTGGGAACACTTGGGAGTGGAACAGCGCGGCCCAAACATTCAGGATGTGCCTGAGCTCCTGCCTGCTTGCTCCCTAGCCTCATTAATAGAAAATGCAAAGGCACTTTAATCAGTTAACTCTAATAATTACTAAAAAGCATCTTTCCAAACAGCACTTTTCTTCAGATTCCATGGAATAAGCGGTGTAAAGGAAGATTCCAACACGTGTGTTGACTGCTCCGCAAGCCTTCCAGAAGCAGGGACACCACAGGGAGTGAGGACTGTTTTGCTGGAAATGTGCTCTCCCCATCTGCTTGTCTGCCAGCCTCTTGTCTGTCAATAACTTTCCCTAGTAGTCTTTTCTAAAGCACCGAAACTCCCACCTTCACTATGTCTGCAGTGGTGGACTGTTCCATCTCATTCACACTCCACAAACTACAGTACAGTCTCAAGTCAGTTGTTGCCCAGTGTAAAACAAAGCATTGTGGTTTTTTGCAGTCTTTGCTTTAATGAGGTGCTAGCCCCCTGATATCTGCAAATACTATGAGATAGGAAAAGAACAGTGCTTTCTCCAACTATCAGCATGAATTAATAAGGTTCCATTTGACAAGAGTTATAAGGAAGCCATAAGTGTTACTGGAAGTATTTTCCAAGGTAGATGAAAGGATTTGATTTGCTGTATTCAAGGTAAAGAATATCTCCTTAAGAAGAAGAGTAATTGAGTCCAAGGCTTTTGTGAAACTCATACTTTCGAGTAAGTCTGTCTTGATTTGTATTCAGTCCAGATCCCCACTTTTTGTGAGACTTTGACTTGATTTCCTAAAAGCCTTCTGGGATGCCTGATGACCCTATTTAAAGGGTGTAAAACAGCTAAGCTCTGAATTAGCTCAAGTCATTGCTCTGCATCTGAGCTAAGGGGCACTCGCTGGTCACAGGCATAAGTGACTTTACATAAGGATGGTGAGGGGAAGTGTTATCAAGTGATCCCCACTTCCTTCTTTTAAGCTATGAATGTTTTGAACGCAGCTAGTTTCACCAAGTAGAAATTTGCAACTGTCTTAAATGATGTTATTTTTCCATCTAAAAAAGTCAAGCAATACTAATAGAAAGCCTAAATGCTTATGAGCAAATTCCTGGCAGATTCAAAGTTGGCCTTGTCAATACACAGTCAAATGAAGATGTTCCTACTGGTTCCAAAAGATTAGCATTAAGCCTGGCATTAGTCAATATTTTCAATAATCATGTGAAAATGAATTAAAAAAAATATAGAAAAGTCTTTAAGTCTTTGCCAGCTACATTTACAGATGTCAAAGCTTAGCAGCATGGTAAAAATGAAGAGGCTGACAGGCACTTCACAGACATCAAGCAATCAAAATTGATTTTGGGGGGAAAAAAATTAACTCAAACTGTGCTTTACTTTGAGCAAGTCCAAGTGATACCAACTGCAACTATAAGCCATAGAGAATTCAGCAAAGCAACAGTGCAGTGAAGGATTTAGGAAGTTGCAGTAAGGTGACAACTGGAGACGAGAACCTGATCAATGCAATTTGCCACCAAAGGGAAGCTCTGGAGAATTAAGGGACAACAGCAGCAGAAAAGCACTGACAGCAAAGACGTGCAGCTCTTCTTGCAATTGAGATACTTGTATTCAGCTCCACTATCACAATCTTTCCTTCCAAACAAGAGAAATGGGAGGAAAGGATTTCCTTCCCTGCCCCCAAGCATTTTCAAGGCTGCTGGAAGCAGACTGGGAGAGATTTAAGAACTTTATCTGTAAGTTTCTCTAAAAAAGAGGATGACTTAACTTGTTTGCAATATGTTGAGTGGTCCATGAGCACCACTGAAGAGCCCGTTTCAACTAATAGAAAAAGAGGCACCAACAACCAGCTGCTGGGAGCTGAAGCCGGACAAACTCAGAATTAAAAACACAGAAAATAGAAGTCAGGTGTGGTTTCTGTAAACTAAAGCTGGTTGGCATGGAAACAAACTATTAACCAAACTAGAACATCTCCCCCTTGTCTTCAGCTCAAGGCTGGAGATTTGGCTATAGTGCATCTTGTACAGTTAAGGACTTACTTGCATCTGTAACAGAGGTCAGTGCAAGTCAGATGTGACCATCTCTCCTGGCCTTCAACATCACAAACTTCAAATGAACCACAAAAATAAAATAAGGCATTCTCAGCCTAACTAATGGGAAAGGGTTTGGGGATGGAATGTCTTACAGACTTCAGGTTTTTATTATTAATATATATACAAATACCTGAATATAATTTTATTTTATATAGCTATGCTCCACTTTACCTAGTAAAAATTTCATACAACAAAAAAATCTGTACTCCAGCATGTCTCTCCCTCTTCTGTGTGAGACAACATATGTCATCATTATGTGATGATCAAGACTTTTTATATCGTGACTTGAAGCAATGTAAGCACAACAGTCAAGGTTTTTATATTAATCGCAGAACAGAACCAGTTCTGTAATGGTTATATGAGTTTAAACCCAACGTAACACTGGAAGTACACAGGCTCTAATTTGCAAGCATTTCCATGAACACTTCCTTTTTAAGTGCTTAACTTAAAAAGCTACGGTTTAAAGCTTACAGGTACTCAGTAGCTGTGCTTCCCTTTTCCAAGGGCCCTAACCTTGGTGTCTAAGAACAGAATATCCTATGCAGGGGCGTCTCTTCAACATTTCTGCCTGTGGATGTTTCAGTAACTCAAATGGCTCTGCAGTACACAATGCTTGTAGGCAGCCAAAGGAAAAGTTACACTGCAGCATTTCATGTGGAATGAATCTATTTAACTGCCGTTATATTAACCAGCTCAGAGAAATTAAGATGCAAAAATTAGTGAATGTTTCACTTGGTTGCATACAAGCCTGCCTTGCAATCTTTACCCAAATAATGTGCTATCTGCAGTACAATAAACATAACTAAAGAGGACTGGGGAGGGTGGAGGGAAAGGGGGGGTGGGGTGGGGGAAGCCCTACCAATGCCCATTCTTCAGAGTCAACTAAATGGTCCCACTGTTGTGAATAAAATCTCAAGCCAAAAAACACACAAATTGCTGAGGGAAATGTACACTGCTTCTTTCAAACTGATCAATCCAGAAACCACCTCCTCTCACGTCTACTGCTTGAGAATAATGACTGGAAATATACAGACAGACAATTACTAGAAAAAAACTTTAAGACTGATGTGGTTTTTGTGTATCCAGTCATTCCTTCTCTGAAGCCTTCAATTCAGGAAAAGCTAGTAATCTGTGATAAAAGGCTGCTCCTTGACTGCTATCATGAAGGAAAAAAAAAAAAAAAAAATCAATTAATCACTTGCCGTTCAAAAAAAGCCAGATGCAGCCTCCACGCTTTCAAACTGTCTTTTTTGGGGCTCCTGTCTCTAATTCCTAAAAAAGGATAATCTCATAAACAATTCAATGCCAATCTGTAATTCTGAACAGCATATGGTTGTGACATTTAGAGTACAGTATTGGAGGAAAAAAGAAAAACTAAAAAAATAGACTAGTCACTTCCCTGGACTATATAGTCAAATCTGACATCAACACATGCAAGAGTAATATGACAAAACTTGCCTTGTGTGACTCCTATTTCCATGGAACCTCAGAGAACTTGCAGACATGCCCATTTATATAGGGCCTGAAAAGGCAGCATTGAACTGTGGGACCTACAACTTCCTCTCTCCTTACTACTCCCCAAATGCTAGAAAATGCACTTGAGCTATGTACCTGCCTCTGGTTTCTAGCAAGCATCTTTACCACTTTTTAAGAGACGTCAACATCCTCCTGCGGAGGAGTACCAGCCTGGTGTGGGAAATACCTCACAACAGATCAGACTTGGCAGCCAACTCTGAAAGGAGTCCTCTGACTGTCTGAAAAGCTCTCCTGGAATAGCATGGAAGCACAGGATGCCATTATTTTAAGTCATTTATTATTTTCAAATAACTAGAGAGGAAAGACTAATACATTGGCTCTGAAAATCATTGAAGAAATGACCTGAATCCACACAGATTTGCAGTATAGCACGGACAAGCTAAAATGTCCACTTTTGCCAGTTCTACAGAAACAAACTGATTAGTGCAGTGGCTCTTGAAAAGCTCCACCATCATAAGAGAGGTCAAACTACTTTGTTCCAAAAAAGATTCCTATGACTAATGGAAGGTCAAGGAAAACACGTCCACATCTGAGCATCAATATACATAGAATCACTGAATCATTAAGGTTGGAGAAGACCTCTGAGATCATCTAGTCCAATCATCAACCCACCCCACCATGCCCACTAACCGTGTTTCTCAGCACCATATCTCCACGTTGCCTGAACACCTCCAAAGGACTGTGCCTCCACCATTCTCCCTGGGCAGCCTGTTCCAATAATTAACCACTCTTTTGGAGAAGAAATTTTTCACTAAAATCCTATCTGAACCTCCCCTGGCACAACTTGAAGCCATTCCTTCTCATCCTATCTCTGCTACCCAGAAGAGGCTGACTCGCACCTCACCACAAGCTCCTTTCAGGGTGTTGTAGAGGACAGTAAGGTCTAAGCCTCCTCTTCTGCAGTTTGAACAATCCCAGTTCCCTCAGTTGCTCTCCATTACAGTTGTGCTCTGGACTCTTCATAGCTTCTTTGCCCTTCTCTGGACACACTTCAGGGCCTTGATATCTTTCTTTGTAGTGAGGGGTCCAAAAGCACAGTACTCAAGGTGTGGCCTCACCAGAGCTGAGTACAGGGGTATGATCACCTACACTCTTTCTGATACAAGACAGGATGCCACTGGCCTTCATGGTTACCTAGGCACACTGCTAGCTTATGTTCAGCCAGCTGTCAGCTAGCACTCCCAGATCCTTTTCCTCTGTGCAGCTGCCAGCCACTCTGCCCCAAGCCTGTAGCACTGCGTGGGGTTGTTGTAACCAAAGTGCAGGACACAGCACATCCTTCTACTGCACACAACCTCTCCTTCCAGAACCTATTTTCTTCACCAGCTTCATGAATCAGGTGAGCTTTAATCATGCTTATAGGGATTACAACCAACTAATCAGCATTCCCAAGAGCTATGATCTTAGGCATGTGGAGGTGTTTTTAGTTTCTGGTTTCTCACTTCCCCTTACGCTTGCCACTTGGGAACTACTCTCCTCTGAGCAGGCCCTGTGGCACTTGGAACTCAGCCCTCTGCACCTATCCAGCTCACCACTGAGCTACACACTGAAAAGCACACCGGAGCTGAGCATAGCATTTCAAGAGCTTCTTCCATATACTGCCTGTTCTGCAAGCTACCTCCCTACTAGATGTTACATGCCTGTTTGTGTCCTCAGGCAGCCAGGAATCTGGTCAATCCTGGAGCAGCAGACAATTTTGTGGAAATACACAGTGAATGTTGGGGGAAGGTATTTGATCATATGTTGCCTCACTTCCTGGCAGTAGTGAAGTTTATCCAAGAAGGCTGAGATGAAGGGTAAACACAGCACAACTAGAAACGATCCGAGACAAATATGGCAAAAGTGACTGAAATTAGCTAACGTGCAAAGTAATGCAAATTTTTCCTCAGGGTATTGAGGCACATTGAAAATCCGTACCTCCCAACTGCCTTTGATATAGATTCAAGGAGGTCATACAGAAAAGCAAGATGTATGTTATAAATATAATGAGGTCTCTGAAAAACCCAAAACATAAGATACAAACTTACTACTGAAAATGTTCTAATGTTAAAAAAATATCAAAAAACAGTTTGAACACTCAGATTTTGCATATATGAATATCCAAGCAAACATGCATGCTTGCAGTTGCGTAATGTTCAATACATTTAGTTGCTTGGTCTCATACTGCTGCTGCTAGGAGCACCACACAAGTTGCACCCCTGAAGAGTACACTGGGAGCACACAGTGTGCATGCAGCACAAGAACTAGTCCAAATTCTGCAGATTTGAGGACAATTCTCCACATGATCCACAAAGCCACCTGTTGTCAGGTTCACAAGGAATACGATACATCCTACAGTAAAGAATATGAAAAAAAATTACAAAAAGGCCACTCTCACTCATTCACCATCCCAAAGGTGGATTTTGTTTCTAGGTATGAGGACTACCGACTCAGAAGGCTGTAGTCCTAACTGCTTAGATTTCTGCAGTGAGCAGAAAAGCAATTTCTAAAGAACACAAAGGCCTCTTCCCTTGTCAGCAAGATTTCTTCATAGACAGTATAAAGGCTATGAAGAATTACTAAATTCAGAGGAGCTCATCTAAGGCTACATATTCCTTTTTAGAAAATAGGGGTAAGGAGTATAATGGAAAATCAGCAAGTTGAATGTCAAACACAGCTTTGAAAAATCTGAAGTACAGATACCATAAGGATGATACTCTACTACATTCCCCCCACACAGAATTTTTAGTCTTTCTTCTTAATAGGGAAAAAAAAAAATCCCCAAACAATACAAAACTCAACCAAATAAAGAAATGAAGACACTCACCAAGCATCAGTGCATGAGGCTTAGCATGAAGGAGAAAAAAAACATATCCCTGCACTTCTAGTCTCTCTTTCTTTTACAGAAATTACCTTTAATTAACAGAGCTTTAAAAATCAGTTTGCAGGAAGCCTGATAGCATAACTTTCAAGAAACATACAGCCACTGGATGATGGGAATCCCTGAAAAGTATGATTAGGGACTTGACCCACGTCTTTGTGGAGCTGCAGTGATTTCAGCATCACTGTGTGCTCACACAGACATTTATATGCAGATACAGCTCAGTGTGGGATCCTGACTGACACGCTGTTCTTAGAAAGCAAACGAGCATGCATGACTTTACCAGGATAGAAAAATGCCAGGATCACAAAACAGAAACACACCTACAAACCACAAAGGAAATACACTCAGTTATCACACAATTAAACAGTGCCAGCGCTTCTTTTACAAAATTTTGTTTTTCTAAGAATTATGCTCAGCTTGTTGACATGAACTGCTAATGAAAACTAGACAGACTGTGTTAATATCAGAGAGATGGTTTAAAGATTTAGGTTAATGCAACAGCTACAGATCATAATAATTAACTACAGGTTTCTGGTGTTGAGACCCAAAGTAAGGAGTTCACATGCAATAAGCATACAAATAATCAAGACAGAGGCTGTATGAGTCTGATTACAAGCAAACAGCAAAATCTTAAACTTCAATAGTTTCTTTTCTAAAGCATTGGTATATGAAAAAAAAAGTTCCACTGCTGTATCAACTGCTGTTAGCTTCTGAAATGTTTACTGCATTTTTAAATTCAGGGTTTTCTCCTCTTCTCCTTCAAATCCCTTTCAGAAAGCACTTCCATAATTCATTTCCACTCAGAAGCCATCTGCTCCTCGCCTCACTCACACATGCTGCACACACTCCAAGACAAACGCAACAGAGAATCAAATGGTGTGATCTGACTTTCTTTGTTACAACTGCTCAAGCAGGAGCAGCTCCCCCCAGCCCTTCCCTCCCACTTCCCATTTCCTCTCTTCCTCCTCTGCTATCAACATTTCTGAGAAACAATGTGCTCCTGCATTCAGCTTCCGAGAGCAGGGCTGGAGAGGACAAGCTTCTCAGCCTGCATTTGACACAACAAGAGCAGAGTACATTCATGCAGATCTGGGAAGGTCACAGTCAAAGTGGGTCCCTCAGAAGATCTGGTGACAAATGTTTCTGGCTCCTCATCTTTTGTGTGTAGACCTGAAACCCTTTACAAGGCTTCAGTCAGTAGTGTCTTCCCATTTCACAGATGGAGGAAAGGCAGCATCAGCACTAAAGGCACTTGCCCAGTACTACCTAGTGGGCAGGAAGAGACAAATCCCAAATTCCAGACCAGTGGTTTAATCTGGGCCAGGCTGCACTCGATGCACTTGTCAGCCTTCCAGGTGGCACGCTGAAGAGGGAGGTCAGTGGTGCTCTTGCCAACATCCTGTGGGAGAGCAGGAAGAAGCCCTGAAGCTGGCAGTGAATGGCAGGAATGCTATGTGCCCATGGGGAGTGCAGGAGAAGTGCCTCAGGCCACCAGACACCAAGGTGTCTGTGGTAGCTAAGAGATACACAGCATCCTGATGTCTGCAGGGCTTGGCTGAAAAGACCGCTAAGCCATCATGACAAGCACAAGAAGGTCTCTCCTAATAACCAAAGGGAGAGATCACAAGAAGGGTGGTGTTGAAGCACAGACATGTGCACTCCTGGAGGAAAGAGAGGGATCTGGTGTCAAGGAACTTCTCAAGCAATTTTCCTGTAGTGCTCCTCACTAGACTGTTTACCTGTTGAAGGTAACCTGAGTGGGAGCACATTCAGCACATGCTCCTGTGTAAACACACACGAAGATGTCAGAAGTCAGTACAGAAATCAGTCAAGGAAACCTTGCTCTCAGCATGACAGCATCACTGCAGGGCTACAATTCATAAGGCTGTTACAACCGCCTTCCGTCATCCACGATATTGTCAGTGTTCCTACCTGGTCACAGATAATGGGAGAAGAAGCAGTTTCCCTGCAGCTCCTATGATGTGCTTCTGTTGCCTGTTCTGTCAACAAACATTTGCCTAATTGCTACTTTTCAAAAAAGCAGGAAGTGTGAGATCAACTTTTTCCGAGAAGCACTTTATGATCTGGCAAAAAACACGGTAGGTAAAAGCCAAAGTTCATACTGTCAGGAAAGGATTTTGCAATTTCCACTTTGAGGCTAAACCTATAAGCAGTACAGCAAATGAGACATCTGCTTCCCACAGAAGAGTTACAGGATACTTGGACAAAAATTCTTCCGTAGTTAACCAGTTTCTATACAAAGTGAATTTAATAAAGGAAAGATGCCAGACAATGTTAATATAGTACATAGCTATACAAAAACATATAAATCTCAGTATAAAAATAATAAGGGGAGAAACTCTCAGGGGATTCACAGCCTGTTTGCTTAATGGCTGGTTTGGTTCAATGGACAAGCAAAGCCACACGTGCTGCCTTACAAATGCACAAACATTTCAATCAAGTTCAGCCAGTTAGAGCCCACAGACACAGCTCAAAGTCCAAAAAGTAAACTGAAGAGGTCAGAGAGTGCTTCTGTACCTGAAGAACAGTGTAATACCTCTCTAGGCACTACACTGGATTCAACAATACAATGCATTCACCACTATATCACACTACTGATCTGTGATTAAAAATTCTTGCAAATGCATCTATTGCCTTTTTTCTTCCTTTTTTTAAAGTCCTGCTTTTCCAGTAAGACATGGCTTGTATGAGTTAATATGCTTCAGTATCTTTCCTGTTACAGAATGGAAGAGATCGCTAAGAAGGCAGAAGTTTAGCAAGATGCAGCACAATATACTTCTTTCACCACAGTTTCATCCAGACAAATCAGGTAGTCATGGTACCGCCAAGACAGCACGTGAAGATGTACAAGATTGTTATAAAATCTCTGCTGAGCACATAACAGCCAATAATTACTTAACAGCACTTAGACACAAGAAGGCAGTTGCTCTAGAACAGGGCGCAGAAGAGTTTCAGTCAGTGAAATAATGTGATGTTTAAATGTGACTGGAAAATTTATCTGCTTTTGCAATATGTGATCTTTGCTATACGCTCTTTGAGAGGAACTCAGTATCACTTCCCACATCCAGGCCATTGTGTGCCCAAAGTGGTTTGTACCAGCACCCTATGATCTCCCACTCACACCTGATCATGCCTATGAGATCTGCAGAAATCACAGCACAGGTGGCCACAGTGTAGATGTTAGTCATATTTTCAGAAGGGCAGTGTAAAAGCTTTGGTTAGGGAATTTCACTCACCATACTAACTTATAGAAACAAGCTGTGGGGCACAGACCTCTCAAACAAGCAATATCCTGCCGCAGAATGACAGCAGAACAACACCTTAACCACACTGCCTCATTTCCACTACAAGTGCTGAGGGCTGCCTGTTGGATATGTTAGGAAACATCACTGTCAGCAGGATAGCCTCCAAAAGGTCAGAGTCTGTTGCTCCTCACAAACAATAGAGCAACTCTCCCTTAAGGCAGGTAAGTATGAGGCTATTCCTAGCGAAGGATAAGTAAGAAGCTAATGATGGTTATTAATAGCTCTTAAAGCTGACAGTTCATCTGAGTTAAATGCAAGAGTAATAATCCCTTTATGACCTTCCCCATTCTTGCTGTGAAAATGGACAAAGTTTCATCAAAGACTGTTGTTAACCACAGTTTTCAACTACTTCAAACCTTGAAAATCACACTAACCTGGATGAGGATCTACCAGGCTTCACTAATAAATATCAGTGACTTCTGAGGACCTAAAACAGAAATGGCACGCAGGTGTTGTGCACCTTACCACCTTTTCAAATGCATTAGGATTTCTGCCACAGACTTTCACATGTATTGAACCCACATGAGACATGCCCAAGGACTACTGCTTATCTGCTTTGATAAACTGTTGTGTAATAATGGTGGTAAGGATTTCTTGCTGTTTTTCACAGTTAGTCCCAAACCACTAGTCCAGAAAACTTGCTCTTGTAGCAAGGAAAACTATTACTAAAATCAGTCAAGCCTTAACTTGAAATATCAAAGCTACATCTTGACCAGAAGCAAGAAAGAATGCAAATACAGATCAGCTGGAGAAAATTCTCTCTGCACTTCTTATAAGCATAATGTGGAAAATTAAACAGATCTGTATTCATGAAAGATAGGAGAATAAGAAATAAAACATTTTCCTTCTGGGGAAGAAATCAAAAACAAACTTTCCTAAGACTGGCAAAGTTTCCTCTTTAGGCACATTGGTGCTTCACTTTTTACTGCTGTGCTTCTTGAGCTCTTTCTCTGAATGGGTTATGCAGGTACAGACAAGCTAATGGTCTAGTTTGAAATATCAAGTTCCCAAAGGAAAAGTAAACCAAAACAAGAATAAAAGTAAGTCAAACTTTGATCTGTTAGCTGACATTCAACTTTCATACACTTTGGTTTTAGCCAAGTTTGGTAATAAACAAGGCAGATGCGTATAGAGTCAACTCAGCCTACAAAGCACACACCTGGAGATGCCCTTGGTCTAAGAACCTGCTATTATACAGTAAGCCTCCATATTATCTTTTAAAAGGTAATATTGGCTTTGATTGTTATTTGGGGTTTGTTTGATTTTGTTCAGATTGGCAAGTGGCTTTGTACAACTCAAAACCTTTTAAGACCACAGTGTACACAATGGCTTGAGGCGCTTACTACCATTAGAAGGAGTATTTTATTATACAGAAAAGAAAAGGTAAGAAAACTGAAGTACTTAAATCAAATTGTAACATGCTCCAGTCTCTCCTAAAAATCCATTACATATTTTTGTAGAAATCCATGCAAGAATGGCATCCAGGCCAGTCACAACACAGAGAAGTAACTGCAAACTGTGTTGCACAATGGAAAGTTACAATACTGAAAGAGAGGAGCACTGAAGCTAAAATGAACTTACAAAACTGAAGTGCAAATACTTTTTTTATTAGTTTTACCTAGTGTCTTTCTCTGGAACTGCAGATGTTACCCAAGGCAGGAAAAAACCATCTGTAACCGCTAAGCAAATTTGCTCAATAGAGAATTGTACTTTTTATCTTGCAGTGGTATCTACCTCTACACAGTACAGGTGGTCTGAAATGACTGAAAATACGCTGATGATGTTCTACAATTTCTTCCTCTTGCACCCTATATCTATAAGTTGCTGTGTCGAAAACAAAATGAAAGGTTTGGAAAGAGACTTGGGACTCTCACTTCTGGGCTCAGTGCATGGTCAAACAGTTACCACAGGTCTTTCTAATCTGATCGGCCTCCTAATTCACATGACCTAACTGGAGAGTAGCCAATTCAGAGAACTGTCATGTATTTACAGGGGAACTGCTTCATGCTCTCTCAGTGTTTCTTTACGGGAGGAGTCCAGAAGAAGCAACAGAATAGTCCTTTTACCCAGAAAGCTGCCCAGCACGTTCGTGGACTGCTGTTACTCGCTGTAGGTTAGGAAGCAAGAGATTCCAGCGGACTCCAGAGACAAGATGACCCAATGACTTAAAGCACCTCAACTATGGAGACAACTTCCTGCCTGGTTCCAGCAACCAAAACTAGTGCCAAGTCAGTCTACCTGGATTCAGGAATCCAGAAAATTAACTGCTGGTTTAAGAATGTGAAGGACTACAATCCATTTTAAGCTTTAAATGAGATGAAGCCTCCAAATTGTCCAAAATGTCCAAACTATGAGACAATAGATTTTTTGCTGACAAACCACAAAATTATGTAGGTGCAGTCTGGTCAGACGATGGGTGAAGGGCTAGTCTGAGCAGAATTTTCTAACACATCCAAAACAACTTTCTTTTTCTTTCAATCCTACCTAAAGTTAGTCTCAGTGAATCCCTTTCTATAACATGACAGTGCCTTTGCAGTCCCTTATACTTCAGGTGTGCCCAACCTGTAAGAGTGCTGAGAATCTCCTGCATCTCCTGAGAATCTGACCACTGCTGAATACATGTTCCTAGTTCACAGAACAAGCCTGCCCTTGCAGTTGCTCCATAATGTGAGTGCTCTCTTGCACTGCTTTTATGCTAGGGTAAAGATAAAAAACATGAAATGGTTTCTGTGGAACTGGCAGATAATGCAAAATTCATTGCAGCTTTAGCATAAACTAAAATATGATGCACACAAAGATCTTTCGGCTTGACCAGAGGCACAGCACAGAGTCTAAATAAAGTTGATACCCAAAGACCAGCAACATTATGTCCTTAATAATTATTTTTTTAATCAGCCTATTAATTAAATTCTCTTAAGCTTGAAATCATTAGATACTTCCATATTTTTGCATTCCATTTCTCATTAGTACCAGAAGACCGCAAAAAATTTCACTCACACATCTGCTCCCAAGTTAAGAATACAAGCCTTATCTTCAAGAAAATACATCTGCTACAAATTTCATGACAGTGCATTTTGGAGCCATCTGCTTTGTAATGGCAAATATTAGACCGCTAATGAGAAATAATTAGGTTAACAATCATTTTCACTTAGAGCGACAATCATGCAACGAGTTGGGTCTCTGTATCAGAATCACATCTAATTTGGTAACCCCTACCATTTTATCTTCAGATAAGTTCCTGTGAAAATTGAGTTTATCTGTCACTACCTGTTCTTCTTTTTCTTTGGTCTTGCTCCTGGAGACTCTGGAAGAGGTAACATCCTGAGCTGGAATGACAGAGATTTGATGCAGTGGCATGTTCATCACACCGCCTTGTTTGGTCCTATCACTTACAGGAAGGAGGCTTGAAGGCAGTACTCATTCAGTGCCATTGTCAGGCCTTGCACCTGAAAAAAAAATATATATAAAATAAAATAAAATAAAAAAGTAAAATAAAAAACCCATGAAGTATTTTGAAATGCAATTCTTTCCAAAACTAAGCCATCAGTTAGACCAAGGTGCACCTCTTGCCTTCCCTCTGCTTTCTGAACAAGAAAGAGCTCTGGTTGGGTGAAAAAAGACACAGGACTTTTCAAGAGCTACAGCCAGACAGGCCAGAGCGCAGTTTATGCAAAGAAATAAGTAAGTTATCAACAGTTTGGGAAGTGGTCCAACAGCAGGACAGAGGGCAGGGCTTGTGCTTGATACTGTGTGGGTAGACAGGAGGAGGTGGATGAGCAGCTCTTCATGCTGAGCAGCAGGAGTGTGCTAGGTACAGAGAGCAAGGCTGGTGCAGGGAGTTCTTACACTGCCTCAGGTACAGTCCTCAGCGTGGCCGAGTGCTCTGTGTTTTTAACCACTGCATTTGGCTCCAATCATTAATCCAAACGTGTACCAACAGTAGGAAAACGCATCACGTGGGCTTTTCCTTTCTTAAGGCAACTAGTGAGTATTATAATCAAAATCCCTTGCTGGGAATCAGGAATTCACCAAGCTACACACACTTTATCCTTCTGCATTACACATAGAAAAGACATTAATAGATATAAATTTGCCAAATTTGGCAAATAATCTCAAAGACAGGCATAATTAGCCATACCTGCTATTAGATTAAAAGCTTTTTGAAATATGTACACTCATAGAGCATTTAGTTGGAACATAACCTGTTGCAAATTAGACACAATCAATTGTGTTTAAGGAAAAGATTGGAGAAGAATTACCACAGCAGAGCCTAACTGGGGCAACTGCATTGTTCTCACATTTCCGTAACATACCACCTTTTGATTCGTTTTTTCATCTGTCACGCAAAATACAAGGACTGGATAGATGTCCTATATGTTATGCTGCTTAACAATTTGGAAGTGGTATAACCCAGCACTGCATACCCTTAGCATAGATGGCATACATTGTTTTTTGAATATTTAATTAATCAGAAGTTTTAAAGATAGGCCAAGTTTCCTAGGTTGATTACGCAAAAGATGCTGGTGTGGTCCTATTTCTGCCAGGCTCCACAGGAGTGCTGCAGGATCTTTGACTGCTTTTGATTAAATAGGGGGAAAAAAAAAACACCTATCCCAAGACATTTTATGCAAGGAATGATGGCTCAGTATCCTCTTTCTACTGAGGGGGAAAAGAGTTGTCAGAGGTCATACAGCACATCATTGGCAAAAACAAAACCGAAGGCAATGCCTTCTGCTTCCCAAGGATGCTGGCTGCCCATTAGAGTGCTCAGCCAAATTCAAGAGTGTTGCTGACACCTAGTCAGGATTTATATTACTTTCATCAATGCCAAGACAGCATACCATAAGGCAACACCTCCAAAACTTCTAGACATCACTGATCTTAAGAAAAAACAACAAACATCTACCAGTGTGAACAAGCAACAGCAAGGACACCTCTTATTGAAGGACAGAGGCAAACATGGGACTTACTGGCACTACTGAAATGCAACTCTAGCCCAAAGAAAAAGAACCCTGAACTTCCGCAAGTCCTCCACACCTATTTAGCTTCATCCTCTAAAGGAGCCAAGCTGTAAGTGCCAGAAGAGAGATAAGCATGGGCTGAGATAGGAATAACAAACTGCAATTAACAAAGCAGGAATTGAAGGTATTTTCCCAAGAAAACATAAATGAAATCCAGGGAGTGTCAAGTTCCAATGAAAGTCTGTGAGGTAATATGTCCTGTGCTACTGCCAGCAATGGCTGAGCCAAAGGGGGTGGAGACAGAGCCCAGTCTGCAGCCCTCAAAAAGGGTTGTGGGCTTTCAGACAAGGGCATTTTACTGCTGCAAGGAGAACAAGGAAAATTATTAGAAAACACAGCTAAATCCCTCTGATTCCAACAAACAAATCAGACCAGTTTTTCTGCAGGTACTTTACGGATAGCACGTTAGAATTCTTTGAAAGATATAATCCAATTAGATAGTCAAAGACAACGTAAAATAGCCTTCCTCTGGTAGAGCAGCTGGGCAGACATTCAACAAAGCCTGCCTTTGTTCAAGAGCAGCTTAAGAAAAGCTCTAAACTTACCCCAGATGCCACACTGTATGCCTCCAGCTGGGAAGGATCCTAACAACCACACACTCAAGACCTGCCAGTACCAACCTGAAGCACCTTAGCTCCACAGCACTAATTAAAGGATAAAGTTACATGCGTCAACCATCTGCAGTGCCAAGCACATACTGACAAGGATGCCTAGAAAAGCAATGCCTCTTTGTAAAGCTCTGTGGGACCTTTTTCACAGCTGAATCAACACTGTGGGCTCCCGATCCATGGTGAAGAGTAGAGGACATGAAAATCATAGAATGGCTTGGGTTGGAAGGGTCCTCCAGGATCCACCAAGCTCCAATCCCCTGCCACAGGCAGGGCCGCCAACCTTTGCATCTAATGCCAGGCTGCCCAAGGCCCCATCCAACCTGGCCTTGAACATCTCCATGGATGGGGAGAGCAAAGATCTAAGAAAGCTTCAAGCACATCAAACCAGGGTCTTGCCAGAAAGGCTTAGCAGGCAATGCTAAGTCAAGGGGACAGCTTCTAGGTGCTCCCTTCTACTCAGGATTTGTAGCCATAAATCACAATGCATGGTTAGATGTGTAAGCCCTCTCTCATACAAAGTGAGCAATCCTATTGCCAAAGCATCTCTCCCCATTGACACAACAGCTGAACACACCTCGGAGATAGCAGATAGAGCTCAGCTTCCTCTTCCTTGTGTAAGATTCAGTTTGTGAACCCCACACACAAAAGAAGCCCCATGACTACTGGTGTGGATGCTATCCCACTTGCAGAGGAAGGACTCTCCAGTTCCACTTTGCCTGGAAAGTTGATGCAATCATGGGACAGCAGGGAACTGAGACAGAGTGCGTATGTGTGAACCAGATGCCACATTTGCCTGTGCACGAGGAGAGATCCTCTGACCCTGCCCTCCTGGCTGCTCACATACTGTTCACAAGAGAAAAATACTTAAAGAAAACCTATAGGGAGTTTGGGCATTCACCAAATGATAATGAGCTGAACTGTTTTCATAGATGAACCCTTCAGAGATTTTCTGGCACACACCTGAAACCACATCAGCTGTAACAACAGAACCACACAGCCACAGCAACATCAGCAAGATTCAGAGGGAATTAGACAAACTATCTTTTACAGTACTCAAGGAGGAAAGGCAAACGTGTGACTGGGGTCTGGTGTTGAGGCATTCCCCTCAGCACTGTGTCTCCTGACAGCAACAGAAAATTAGATTCCCTTGGGTCATCAGTATCGAGGACACAAGGGGGAACAACAGACATCAACAGGTAAACTCACCACAGACAAAGCAGATAGGGGACTGTTTGCAAACCCCTTTTCCATCACCCACCCTACCAGGCCTCACTGAGGAAACCGGGACGCGTGTCAGCCACGAGGGGAGCCTAACACTTGGTGAACTGCTGGCCTGCTCCATGAGATGTGCTACTGGAAGGACCAAGGCACAGGAAGGTACGCTGCTGTCTCCACCTGTCACTCACTGCAGCTTTTCTGTCCATCACATGTTCCAAAATAAAGGCTTAACAAAGATTTAGATCTAGAGATCTGTATCTAGATCAAAGAGAGATCTAGGTCTAGATTAAAGATCTACACTAAGGCAAATGAACACAAATTATGGTTTCATGTCTGTAGTTTGGTATCTAAAGGAATCTAAAAATATGGAGTACGAACTGCAGACTTCATTAGGTTATTTAAACTTCAAAGTTCACCATATTCCCATTTTACACCGCACATGGTGGAGTCCAGCAGAAGCTCTCGAGCTGTAGTGGCACTGGCTGCAGACATAGATAGACCCACACCAAGAGGAAAGCATCCTGTGGACGTATGGATGTGCACGTACATGCTTTGCATTGCTCAGAGGAGGAGAAAAAGCCAAACATCTCAGCTGTTTTCTTTAAAGAATAGAGTCTCTGGATTACAAAAGACTCTGCCTTCGTGTGCATGAAAGATAAACCTTTTAACCTGTGGCATAAGCAAGAGGATAATCGCTAACATGAGAACTGAAACAAATCACCTGTGAGTTATTCCTGTCTGCCTCAAGGTTTCCTACAGTTCTCTTTGATTCCCTTAGTTCCCATTGATGACAGCCAGTCGTAACACATAGATCAATCTTCTGGGGGTCGTGCAAGTTAAAAATAAAGACACAAGATCACTGCAGTCCAGATAATCCCTTCACTGTAGCGCTATGCAATACCACGAATATCCTGAAGTGCAGCTGATGGAGTCGGTGGAGCTCAGGGTATGCACCAGCTGCAGGGTGGGAAGTGCTGCCCTGAAGGCTGGTAGAACACTGCTGTGAGTGCCTGGAATTCCCCCCCCCTATACAGCATGAAACCCAACCCAAACAGGAATAGAAACCTTCTGAATAACATTGTGCTGCTCAAAGATGGTGTACTGCTTATTTTCTCTATGTGAGATTCAAAATAATCTATTAATGCAGCTTTGGAATCTGTTTTTCTGCTGGCGGCCTCAATGTGAAGTCTCAAAGTCCCATGAGCATAAAAATCTCTTTCATGTGTGAATGTGAATGTGTGTGTTCAAATTTAGCATAAGAACTCATGCAGTACTCAGCAAACCTCTGTGTGCACCTTACCTGCTTACCTGCCCTGACATTCAAACTGGCCATGGCCTGTGCATACGTCCTATGCTACTTTCTGTACACTACATATTTCATATTTGCAAATATCTCCAATCCTATTAGCTTGTATAGGCACCAGTTTGAAGCTTTCATTTATTTTATTTTGAGCTTGTCAGGACTCCTCCCCTACTAATAGAGCTTACATAATCCTTTTCTAGAGATGACAGATGTGCATTTTCAAAACGAGGATCCTGCATCTGTGCTTCATTTTGTTTTACCGAAGCTTAATCAGTACTTCGTTAACAGCACTATTTAAGAGATGTCATCAAGGCTTATGTACTTCACATGCATTTGTTGACAAATCTAATCAAGAGAACTGAAGTTGAGAATGAAGAGAAACTGGCACTTCTTCCCCTACAGAACCCTTAGCAATTCAGGGTTAGTTCAACACCGTAAGTGAAAAGAACCATTGGACTTAGACTTTGCTCTACACAGATCTAATTCTGAATTATTGCTATTTACAGCTATGTCTATGTACATATATCTTACAATGTTTACTAACTCTGCTGCAACTTCTTACTTTATTATCTCAGTTCCTCCTTTCTTCCACCTGCAAGTGTACTAAAAATAATGCACTTCGAGACAAAAATATTTTTCTTCCGATTTCTTTTTTAAAATCATGTTGTTACTTAGCTGAAAAAAGTTAAAAGGGAATAAGAGATTATTTTGCATATTCCAGATGTTCCTTTAGAAAGCTTCTCAGGACATGGGAACATACAGCTGCAGATTACACACAGCACAAAGAAAGAAGGGTATCTGCCAGATCTGACTGGCTCCAAATACAAACATGATTGTTTCTGCAAACATTTCTACATAATGGAACTAGACAAGAAAGCTGTTAAATTGCAGGATCAGTAAATAATGGCCCCAGAGCTCTTATCAATCCCTTCTCCTGTCTTCAGCAGAAGATGAGCATGATTTGCACCTCAGAAACAGAGGTTATTGCAGGGACAGTCTGTAACTGCAACAAGAAAAAAGATGCAGAGGTAAAGCTGAACATTCATTCTCCTTTCGCTGAGAAACCTTGAGAGTGAGGAGACTGAGAGGGCAACAGCCAGCACTGCTGTGCTCCAGGCCAGCAAGTAGCGCTCTCTGGACTGCAGTTCACAGCCACTTGTACTGGGTGTGTCACTTCTTGTAGCGCCCAGGCTATCACCATTTCACCTCACTCCTTCGTGTTAAACACATCTTCCTGCCCTGAGGTGCTTCCCAACAGAACAGGTCTGGCACGTGGATCATGCAGCAATCTGCAAGTCTCCATGGCTCAGCTCCAGGCAGGATGCAATATCACAGCACACACAGCACTTGCCTTGTTATCACTCCTGACCACGATCCCTTTAACTCCCACACAGTAACCAGAAGTTGGCTTTCTGAAAAATTCACATCCTCCTCCAGAGAAGACATCCCTCCCTCTGAATTAGCACTGACTCCACACTTCAGAGTGGAATCTGGTTGTTTTGATCACATGGCTCAAACTAATATTTCCTTTATTATAGGAACGATGACTTTCTTCTTCAACATATTCAGTCTGATAACAACATGCAACAGCATGACACCTTTTCCTGTAGTTTTTGAAAAATACAAACACATAGACAGACCAGTGAGAGAAGTCTGCGCCAAAATACAACGGCAAGTCTACCTGATGTAAGGCAACACCTATAACTTGTGATCATCTCCATTCTCTACTGCAGTCACTTTGAGGTTCACGAAACTCAGTTCTGATATCAAGGGAAAAATTGCCCTGTATCTTCACCTTCAAAATTAATAAAGACTATTAGCACAAATGCATAAATTTACATATGGACAATGAAAGCTTGTGTTTCTCAAACAGTGTAAATATTTACAACACAAGATAGAGAAGAAACAAAACAGTTTCATTATTGTTCAATGAGGACATTGCTCACATTATGTATTATACACGGATAACAATGATGTATTTCTAGGAAAATCCTGTGCTACATCACTTATTTTCCAGTACATCAGAGGATAACATTTATGAAAGCTATTTATGAACAACAGGCGCCTAAGCAACGTTTTTCACTATTGTTTAATTGCTGCTTGGCAAACCATTGCTTCTAAGCCAGAGTAAAAAGAACACAGTATTTATTAAACGATTCTGTATTTTGAAGAAGTATGAAATCATTGCCTCTTTGTCCTTGGGTGAATAAGAAATTTCCAAATTGGTGCACATAAGAATGTATTTCTTTTGAATGATTCATGAGTTAAATCTCAGATAACTTGAGCCTGTAAATAAAGAGTTACAACATATCTTTACTCTGAAAATCTTAAAAATAAATCTAGATTTCTGCATCATTATGACACACTGTTAAGCTCCTTCTAAGGAAACAGCAAAAACTACATTCCTTAGAACTTGCACAAAGCAGAAATCAGACAGCTCCAAACCAGGCTCTTCAAAAGCTCAAGTGTGAAGCAGTAAGGCCAATGCTAAGCATTCTCTACTTCATTCTTCCACAAACATGCATGACACCACTAAGTTCTGTTTTCAACCACATTTTCCCACGTTTAGAAATAACCTGACCTTCTGATGCAAAAATAGTACCTGCAGTCATTTACTTTCCCCTGAAGTTAAGATAGTTAAACTGTAAATAAATCTTAAATCCAGGGGAATACTACATACAGGTCATCAAACTGCAACAGCTTTTAGTGAGATCTTTTTATTGGAAATGCAGACACCTATGCCTGAACATTTTATGACTTTTTCGGTCTTTTTCCACACTAATGCCTTTTCTATACATTTGCTAACATCAAACAAGAGCCTCCCTTTTCAGGAAGAGGACCAGCATTTGCCACCTGCACAAGAGCTCATGCTCCAGAAAGGAGAACAAGCTGTGGGATCCACTGTCCACATGCACAAGTGCTCATCTTTTCTTCCCCTAAATATCAGCAATAAAGAGGTGTCCTCCCAAGCTGGGGTTCAGGAAGTCAAAGCATTTAAGTTCTTCACTTGACCCCTCTGTTAAATGGAAGGGTAATAGTACTCCCCCTTGCCCACTTTCCGTCTGCTTCACACACACATAACTTCTGTGGTGCTGGCACTGCTCCTTACTGTAGCAATAAACTGTATCTGGTAACACCACAATTCCAGGCACTGCATTCAGACCAGTGATAACAGCAGGACAGGTGTTAATCACTCCCCAGGTTCATACCTGCATGGTCACCATCGCCAGATTCTTGATTTGACAGAGCTGCTAGAGAAACAGATATGGCGTTTCTCATCAATTCCAATGTGACAGTTGTGCTATGAAGGATATATTTAGGTTAGATACAAGGTCTTTTACAGTGAGGGTGCTAAGGCTCTGGAACAGGCTGCTCAGAGTTGTAGTTGGGTGCTCCATCCCTGGGAACTTTCAAGATGAGGACTGGATCAGGCAACTGGATCAAGCTGTGGATGTCCCTGTTCATTGCAGGGGAGCTGGACTAGATGATCTTTAAAGGTCTCTTCTGACTCTAAGGATTCTATCATTCTATAAAAACCCCTGTGTAACAGCATTATCATTAAATAGCAAAGTCGTGTAAAAGCCTACAGAAGGGTCCAGGTCTGAACAGAATTAATTTCCCTCCAGCACCAGAACAAGATGGTCTCTTCCAGCTGCAACCTCTTCACAGTGCACACAGTGACATTAAAAGGCTGCAAGTTCTCTTCTTATCTCAAGTATCCCTGGTGCAATTTAAAGACCAGGCAGCCAATTTCAGTGGGCTGACAAACAGTCAGCCTTCGCATGCCCCAGCTCCCCATGCAACACAGGGCTGACACCAACACGCACTGGCAGCACCGAAGTGTCAGCAAAAACAGTTTCCTTTCATTAGCCAGTTATTTCATGCAAGTGTGCTGCAAGGCGTGTGTCAAGTCTGTGTGTCCTCCCCCACAGCCCCACTCTGCCACCAGAAAAGGAGCTGGCATCACTGAGCCCTCAGACAAGGCACTCCTTACCACGATTTATAAAAGCCCATTCATCCCCCCTGTACCTAAAATAGCCTCTTGATGCAATCATGAGCTGAATATATGACTGTGGATTCCTTTCTTACACTTACAAGAAACCAAGTGTCCACTGGTTACTTCCTCACCCTCTGCCCTTGTTCTTTGTTCTGCAATCAAGTGTTGACCCTTTCTGTCCCATTCCATATTAGACCTTGTACTTCTTCAAACATCTTACAAGGAATTAGGTGGAGTTTCATAGTGTTTCTCCAATGCACTTACATGCTCTGTATGCAACCTTATGAAAAATGTACTGCAGCTGTCTATCATCAGCATTAAAGTAGGATTTCTAAAGCCTGTGAACGACAGGCAACTGCAGAAAGCTGCAAAGACTAAGCCTAGTGTCCAGATAAACAGAAACAATATCTGTTTGTAAGAATTACACAGATTTGTATCTTGCAGCTTGGGTGACTCACAACACTCCACTGCTCTTCCACTTCTTGTTTTTCCTCCAGAAGATGCTCAAAGCAATTTTCAGGTGTCTAGTAACTACCAACTTCCTTCTGAGCCAGGTCAGTGAGAGAGTTCCTGGGTACATGCACAGGGCAAGTAAAGTCAATATGGGAAGCTGTCCATAGAGGAAAATGTTTAAAATAAATTCAGGATCATGACCACATCACCAGTATCAATCGACATGTCACATCTTCCAACGTTATCACATTTATAAGTGGCTTTTCTGTCTTCTTCCCTAATGGATGTGCTTTCCTTTAAATTAGTTTAGACAGGAGCCAGCACGATGAGCCAAGTCTGCTGAATAAGGTCCATGAAATTCTGGTGCACATGAGCACTGTTTTAAAATCTGAAACATTAATGAGCACAAAAACTAGAAGTAACAGCAGTTTCTATCAGGTATTTGTTGAAATGTTGAGTGGAAGGCAAGAAGAAAAAGGTCATTTTTTTGGTTGAAATTTCATTAATTCTGGAAGAAGGTGTACTGTTGGAAAGAGGGGAGCATTGAGCCTGATGAGGTCAAACAAAGAATAGGTAAAATACTACTACAGAATCATAATACAAATGTCTTCTGAACTAGCACAATAGAGAAATAAGGGCATATTTCTTTATCAATCAGCTTAAAATGACAAATACAAGAAAAAAAAGAAGGAAACTGTGCTCTATTCAAAGGGCAGCAGATGATGCCAGACAATCAAGACAAAATCCCCTGTGTTCTGCTCACTGAAGACAGTTGGCATGTCCATCCCAGAGACAGTCCCATCTTTGGTATGAGCTGCCCAGCACTGGCTGGACAACAGCACCAAGACTTCCATGCAATACTTAAAGATGAAGGATATGGACTCTGACATTTCAGAAATGATGGAACCCACATTTGTGATTTCTCTTTGGAAAACCCAACCATTTCACTTCAGTCTCTGGGTGCCAGAGGAAGCATCTCAGACACTGTCCCCTCTGTGTCATAAGTGACCCAGTGCCTCACACACTTCTGCACTACCTGCGCTCTCTGTGAACAAGGACAAAACCTCAGTCCTGCAGGGAGTCACACTCATGTTTACAGGGACAGGTGCTATTCATTGAATAGCAGCAGCTGGCAATGGCAAAAATTCCTCTTTCACAAGCTTCTTTTGCCATCCTCTGTCAAAGAAGTAAATTGGTGCAATCTCACACCCCCTACATTTTCTGCAGACCTAACAGAAGTGTCACACTTCAGCAAGGTCAGCTCAGCTCTCACTGTACCAATACAGAGGATAGCACCTAGCTAACTTAGAAACTATCTCATAACAAGGCTATAAGTAAGTGAAGACCAATCTTATGAGATGCTACATAACAGCTGAAAAGACACCTTTTTCTTGCTGCCAAAAACACACTGTTTCTACTGTAAAACCAGGCAGCTGCCCTTATGGCACTAAACCAGTGCTACTGAACAGCTTGAAGCAGGAAACAAAAAGTATTCCACAGACACACAGTGTGGAAGGGTTTGTTTGCACAGTCACTGTTTCACTGTCACTGTAGGAACAACAAAGAATTTTCCCTAGGACAACACACCAAGGAGGGTGAAAAAAGGCATGCTGATAAAACGGCACCCTACAGCATCTATCTGGGGAAAAGATTCAGCAGGAGCTCAGGGCAAAGCCAGTGTCATCACTCTGAGCTAGTCTCCACCCAGAATGCCCCCTCCAAACACCAAGTCTCCTAACTGGCAAACCAGAGATTTCACTTCAAACTCTGATCTAGCCCTCTCTGCAGATTATAAATTAGAATACTTCTCCAATTAGAGATCAACGGTGGAATTAGAAGGTGGGTTATTTTTAGCAGCCAGCTGATTGAGCCAGTGCCACCGAGTTATAAGTGAGTCACCGCCTTTCTTAGAACTGTTTTAGGCACCAACTTCCAATGCAACATTTAGTATCTCTTCAAAAGCCATCATCTATCAGTCATCTCTGCCGGGAACAGAGAAAAGGGAAAGCAGCTATCACTCAGCCCAGAAGAGACTTCTTAAGAGCTTCAGGATTCTCGCACAAAGCCTAGAAGGAATTGCAAGGGGAGATAAAGACGTATAGGAAAGGCACAGCTATCTTCACACAGCAGCAAAGGCAGCCACATGCTGAGCAACCTGTCCCTCTGACAGCTGCCAAGCTGCAGTGGCATATTCTAAACACAGCAACTCAGTAGGCCCAGCAGCAGCACAATGCACTGTGCCATTGCTCACCAGGCTAAAGCATGACTTGGCCTCCCAGTGATTTTCTTCCTTTTTTTTTTTGGCACGTTCCAGTAAAGGAAGAAGAAAGAACACATAAAGGGCTCCGCTCAGAAACTCACCAGCTCTGCCCTGGCTCCCAGGGGCCGCTGAGGGCAAACCATGCATGGGAGAAGCTGGCCTGTGCCTCTGCATGTCCGTGGTCTAGCCTCAGTGGGATATGATGCACTGTCATGCTGCTTTCCATTCCTCTCCTCTGCTGACACGAACCACTTTCAGACTTAAAACTCAATGGCTTCCTCATCTTATTAAATTCCCTATTGTGACTCAGATGTCTCTTATGTACATTAGTTAGATTACATCAATCACAAGGAGTGCCCATGAGGTTCACAGGATATGGCTCAAAGGAGGACAGTCAGAGTTGGATGATCAGCTTGGAGTTTTCTTTCCTTCTTTGCAGAAGAAATAATGTCAATTACAACCAAGTGAGGGATACATATATCTCTCACAGGGTCTTGGGGAAAGCATGATAATACTAAAGTACCAAGGTACAACTGGCAAACACACCTTGCCTGAACAAAGCGATGCCCTGGAGCAAAGCCATACCTGCAGCCTCCCACAAGCCCTGAAGCAGGCACAGCCTGTTAAGAGAGGCTCCACCAGACCCATGCAGGACTCAAGCTTACATACGGCAGCTATGGAAGACCTGAAAAGTCAGCTGGCAGGAGCCAACCAGCAGGATGCCTCCTGGCATCACAGGCTCACCAAGTCCAAGTGAAGCACCTGTAACACTGCACAGTGTGAAAATGCAGATGGGAAAAGTTCCCAGTGGGCATTCAGAGATGGCATGTGTCCCAGGTGACAAGAAGAGCTCAAGTACACAGAGAAAGCAGGCTATCATAATAAATGTCTAACGCACACAACAGGAGACCACAGTCAAGAGACAAATGCATGATGGATGCTCCTGTGTAAAAAACTGGTCCTGACTGTTTCTTTGTGCTCAGACTGAACTGCACAATGTTGTGCTCGCTTCTTGCCAGGGTATCACTGAATGAAGATTTCTCATTCCTTTCTCTTAATGCTGTACTTGGAGAAGCTGATATCAGCACCACTGGTGAACAAAAGCCTATGCCTAGTGCAGATACCAGTATCTTAGGGTTCCCGAAACACCACACGCTGACCATGGAAGACTCAGATCCCAGGAAGAAGAAAACCAACAAAAGACTATGCAGCATATATCACACCAACCCACACTGTATAAGTACGAGGCACTTAGGCAACCCTGGTACACGGCATAGAGCTCCGGCAGCACTGACTCCTGCTTTGAACACAGAGATTTGAAGATGCAGCTCTAGTCTTTCACTTGCAGACTATCTACTTAGAAGCAAAGCCACATACCTCTTTGTAAAAAAGTAACTGGATGGATCATGAAAGGTGAAAGAAGAATAATTTTGAACTTTTAGCCATTTGATAAATACAACAGGGTCTTGCAAACTTCACTTACTCAGAAATTTGCCTGGAAAACACCACACTGCAGCTTTCCTTCCCTCTCAGAAAGATACGTAAAAAAGCATCTCACCTCTAAAATGCCTCAGAGCTGCAGAGCTCTTCAGGTGTAGCAGAGCATGGTTCTTTCTCACCCACCTGCCAAAGCATGTAGCAACTTGTACAGAACAACACAGGGCCCATTCAAGCCTTGCAGTTTTATAAGGAAAGCAACTTAGTGAATGTTTTCACAACATTTGAAAGACTTAACTCCAGGGGTCTTACTCAGAGGTTATCCTCTCCTTTCACGTCTGACTCTAGAAGAAAGGGTACAAAATAGCTGACCACCACTGTTATGTGAATAACAGAAATAAAACACATTCTTATGCAAAGAAACTGCTGAACAGCAATTGCATAGTTTTCACACCCCAATGCAGAGATATTTCAACAATACAGCCTTAACACACTGCATAAGAACACCAATCCTGTCTGAAGGCTGAAATCTGATCTCTTTTATTGGCTTCTGCTTTCTTATGTCAAGAGCAAAGTTAAACCTCCCTTCAATTTTTTTAATCAAACTGAGCTGCATCTTTTTTCTTGTTACCTCTCAAGATCAAGCCAGCCTGACAAGTCTCCTGTAATTTTACAACTGAACCTCTCCTCCTTCCACCCCCTTATGTTATCAAACATTAATTTTGTGAAGAGGCTGCTGCACAGCGCCAATTCTAACTCAGCAGCAATTCTTAAGCTTTTCCCCCAAGCTTTCAAAATACCTTGCAAAGAAAGGCAGCTATCCAACGGGCAGAAGAATTGGCACGCTTATAGCTTGTACTCTGGTTGTCCTGTGGCTGCAGCATGCCAAGTGTCACCCACTTATGTGGACTGTCTTTTGTCTCAAAAAAGTGCTATCTCCGTGAGCTTCTGTGCAGGGTGAGGCTGCAGCCTTTGGCTGTGACATTGCAGCTTATTTTCCCTTCCTCCTGTGATGCCTGCTGTTTCAGCAAATATCTGACATTTGGCTATCAGGTTCAGAAGTTACTAGCATGCGATTGCATAAGCACATTTCCTACCAAGAAGTGGGCTATAAACCAGTCATCAAAAAAAACCCCAAGAGCATTACAGTAGGTGGGCCAGATGATACCTGAGCTGGGAGAGATGCACGGTAGGCAAGGTGAGGTGGCCTGAACCAGAAAATATAGGCTGAAAGCAGGAACAAGACTCAGATTTCCTGTCTCTTGTGACAAACCCTTAGCTGCAAAGTGAACTTCCTTCTTCCTTAAGAGAGCTGTGCAGACTTATGTTCTCTTTGCAGCAAGACACCATCTAGTTGTGCATGCATTTATGCTGCTTGGAACAATAAAATCCTCTCTCTGAGAGTTTATTTTCAGTATCAAAGATCAGCAGTTCCTCTGCAAGCTTGTAGTCTACTTGTTTTATTATATATTACTTATGTGTATGAAAGCACATACATATATACACACTTCTTACACTGAAACAGTTTGAATATAAATGACTGATTACGGACAGAGCTAGAGGAAAACCACTGACAGCAAGTGTTCTTTCTAGTCCTGGCACCTCCAACTGAGATTTGGCAGGCAGGCTCTATAGGAAAATGACCCCGAAGCTATGATGACGATAATCACACTCAAATGGACAACACTTTGGATGCAGATCTACAGGGAAAACTCATTTCACTTAACAGAAAGGAAGGAAAAATCAAAAACTTCTGATAACCCTCCCAGGCTGCTCCCATATATATTCTGTACTGTTATAATATACTGTAAACTACAACCTCATGCTTCTCACACTGCTCTGAAATGTCAGGCTTTACTGGACTCATTAAGAACTGAAAAGCTACCACCAACTTTCACTTTCTATCTATCATAACAGAGTTCATCGAGCTGTTCAGCATAAGTCCCCTAAGAGCAGTTTGCTGAAGGCAACCATGATAGAGAGAAAGGCACAAAACGACACTCAGAGGGCAAGATGAGGCATCTGCAAGAACCCCATGCTATAACATGGTCCATGGTATGAAAGCACAGCAGAGCTCTACAGGGCTTCATGACTTCATGTTCCATTCCATCCATCCATCTTCCCATATTATATAACACAAATATGCCACATTTTTCATTAGCCTTCCTCTTCTGACCAATGCATTTGCAGTTACAAGAGATTATAACAAGGATTGGCCTAATAGTGAATCATCCTCAATAGCACACTGTGCTTTTACAACTAGAAATAGAGGGATCAGAGAGATTAATCCTCTGTCCTGGATGACACAAGGAGCCAGTGGCAGTGAAAGCAAATATAAACAGTCACAGGAGGTCCTTCATCCAGCAGCTCCCTGGGCTTTGAAGGAGATGGTGTCAGCAGGAGATGCTTTATGAAGTTATTGGGAATGACATTAAAGAAAGCAATTCATGCACCCATCAGAAAAGACACTCTCATGAACAGTCCATGTGACATCACCTGCCCGCAGGAAGGTAGAGGCCAGGTTCACACCCACTACCATGTGAAGATCTCTACCATAGTAAGAGTTGTCTAACATTTTCTCAGAGTTTCATTAGTGATATAAAGCAATTTGTCATGGGGAACCTGCTGCTTCCTGTTCTATAATATCATTCAAATGGCCCTCTAAAGGCAAAATTCTTCTGTCAAAAGTAGACCTGTCACGAAGGGAAGATGTGTGGATCCCCACTACTGCACCTGTGTACGTTCCTGGGTAACAGGAGACTGGAACCCAAAACCCAGCTCTGAACAGCAGCACGTTTCCCATCCTCAAGCTGCACTGATGGCACAGAACTATTAGCAGCAAGTGAGTCAGTGACAAATTATTCTGGTCATTAGAACCAGCAAATCAAACCCAGGGGAAGACTATCTATCTGTTAAGAATTGCCACCCTTATTCCTACAGATACTCCTCCCCCCCTACACAGAATAAAGCAGAACTGAAAAGCTTGTTGAAAACAAAGTAGGTGAGAAGAAGGGAAGCTACAAGTCTTGGTTTACTTTTCTAAAAAGTAGCAACATTGTGTGTAACCTTGTATGCACAAACACACTTGTGGTCTGTCACCCTGGCTCCTTCTGTCCTTCCTCCCTTCCTCTCTGTATCAAACTGACCTCCTTGGTCAGGATTCAAAGAGAAGTGGTTCCCGACCTACAGAACAGTTCAGAACAGGGCAGAAGGCAAACTACCTGCTCAGGGAACTGCTGGGAATGCTTTGTTCCTTGAAACGAACCTCTTATCCTTACCTGTCTGGAGGTCTCTCAGGCAAACTCCAGAGAGGAATCTATTTTAGAGGACAAGCAGTTGAACAGCCATTTGCATGCATCTTTTCCCCTCAAAGCAGCCCAACTGGCCAGCTGGGCACAGAGGGAAGGCCAGCGTTTCCCATTCTCTGGGGAAAGAAACTGCAAGCACTGGAAACTCTTGATGGTTGAGATCTCTGTGGCTGTTTGTGAACTGTCTGGTGATTAATTACATTTAAGAATAACATCGCTCTTAAAGTCTATTATTAATTGCATTGAACAGCTGAAAAACAAACAAAACAACCAAAAAAACCACCCAGCACTTGCAAAGACACAATGTAATCTGTTAAGTGGTTGTTCAGTGCTTCACAGGAATGCAGTTACATGGTTACATTGCTTGATAAAAGATCTGTAAAAGTATTGTGGGAAGCACTGAAGGAGAATCTTCCTTGGAAACGAGTTCTTTGGCCAAGTGGTCTTTTCAGGAAAGGCTGAAGGACACAAATAGTAACGCTGGCCCTGACTCAGTAAAGAAGCAAAAATCTGGAGATGCAGAACTTCACTACCAGCAAATCCCACCCAGCAAGTCTAACATAAGCTCTGCCACGCCGTGCGGGCTGCCACCAGACCACAGAACATCCTGAGTTGAAAGGGACCCAGAAGGACCATTGAGTCTGACTACAGACCTCTGAAGCCAACAAACAAGTCAGTAAAACAGAAGTCACAGTAAGCTCTGCACAACTACCATGAACATGGCTGCTTCCCTATCTTACTACAGAAATTCCTTTGCTGAATTAGATGTGTGGTTTATGTGGTTTGCTTGTGCTACTCCTGCAGCAGCTCGCACTACATCTTTCAGAAATGAAAGCAGCAGAGCAGACAGTAATACCACAGCTTGTTCCCCAGGAAAATTCCCCCTCTAATACCATATGGCCTAGACTTGATATTTTCCCAGAATTTTAGTTTTCCATTCTTTAGAGCTTTCTACAGCTTTGCTAATCACTTATTGTATACACAAGTGTGGTGGGTTAAGTTAATTTAGCATATCCTGAAGTGACAAAAATGCCATTTTCCACAGAAGTGGCCACAAACTCAACACATGTAATTTTAAAAAATCGTTGCCTTACCAAGTCTTACTCTGAAAAACCTTATGTTGCCTGGAGCACACTACCCAATTAGACAAATTAATATCCCATTTGTTTTAGACACAAGGGAGGAAGCAGTGGGTGTGAAATCCAGATGAAAGCAATCACTTGGAATTACAGGAACTTCCTTATTCTCCAGTATGCAAACCCATGAGAGCATGAGGAAACAGCTATCCAGGAACAGATAACATCTTCGGGTCCTACGAACCAATCAAACAAAACGCACGGCCAGAGATGACCTATTTTCCTAAGCAGTGTTTCAAAAGAGGATGAGCAGTTCAAGGGTCTCAGAGGCCAGAGCAGCCATAATTAAGAAAACAAGACAGTATTTCCACAAGGGGATTTGGCTGAATTTGCTGAGTGTCTTATGTTCTGCTTTGCTGCTTGCAGAAGTTCTGGATGGCCAAACCTTTCTATGCAAACCGCGATTAAAGTTTTGGGAGTCAGTTTTCAGAGACCCAGATGATATTAACCTCTGAAATCTGACGGAATTTGGGCATTTGAACCATTTCCTAGCATTTCTTTAGAACGTACTAGAGAAACACACCATGCTTTTTGGAATGTACAGCAAGAATCAGGTGAAAAAAAGCAGAAGAGAGACTTTTCCTAAAAGGTGCCATGACAAAAATGCAGTGCACTTGAAACAACAGCTCTCTATCTGCAAATAAGTTATACTTCTTCCTGCCTCTGTTCCACCTCTCTCTGCAGCAGAGGGGAAGTGCCTCCCCATCTTGCCAACTGCATCCAAACTCCTGCAGAATGCTGAGCTCTGCCACAAGCTGACAGAACTAATGGCACCCAGGTTCCTTCAAGCTCTGCCCATCACAGCCTATTCATTTGGCAGAGGAGCTCAGCAACCACCTATTACAGAATACTCATGAGACACTTCCACAGGACCAAGAGCTCTTTATGTAAAACTTACACAAAACAAAATAAAAATCATAAATAGTGGTACAGTCATTGCTGTCTGCACATCTCATAGCAAATGGTCATTCTCACTCGAGGCTCCAACAGCCATTTACGAAGCTGGCTATCAGTCACCTCAGGACTGACTGCTTTTGACAGCTATGATGGGAAAAACTAAGAGCATAAGACTCATTTTCCTCATGCTGCAGAAATTGTAAGGAGAACCTGAGCTCCTCCCCTGGTCAATACTACTGGAAGCGGCCACGCTCCTACACCAGTCTGCTTCCTCCACTAATAACAGTGCTTGGAACAGCAATAAGGAAACCAGGCTGGCAGAGAAGAGAGTTCGGCGTGCTGCCAAAGCAGGTGCTGACAGCCTCAGCAGATGGACTCCTTTCACCGTTGGACATGGGAGAGTTGCCTGTCCAAAGGGTTAGACTGCAATAACAGAAATTAAAAATCCCTCATCCTGTAGGGAGCTGTACTTCCTCATGACAGTTCAGACTGGGCTAAATCAGCCAGGAGACAGGTGGATTTCCTAGTGCTAGAATGGTAACTGCTTCATTTGGCTACCTCCACCAGCCTTAACACAGGCTGAACTATGAAAAACGTTACAGCTTTTATTTTGATCTATCAGCCCATAACAGAAACCTGGCCCTTTCCCACCAGCTTACCTCTATGAGCACACCTGCTGACTAGAGCTAGCAGAAGGACAAGTTAACGAAGAATCCCTAAACACCACAACAAACAACCAGCAAATTCTGAACTTTTTAGGTTCCCATCGGATGTAACCAAAGTTACACAAAGTCCCCAGTGAAAAGACAGTCGCTCAGTCTTCATTAGTCCTATCAGTCCCAGCAGCTGCAGCACAGTGACATCCCAGGGAAGGTCTGGCTCTGACAGCACAGTGCCAGGCTTGCTCCAGGCAACCTGGCATCAACAGCTGGGTCACAGCTCCCGATGTTCCACAGCAGGCACACACCCTTAAGCCAGGATCCTTGGTGTTCCCAGCTGTCCCGCTCCAGATGCAAGCTCAGCACAACACATCAGTAGGAATTCAGGGTCATTGACAGGTATCAACAGAAACAACATAGGCTTGATAAATAAGCATTTTCCAAAGAAAATTTTCCTCTGCTAATCCGTGGCAGATTCAACCCCAGTCTGGCCTGACGCTACTCAAACTAAAGGCAGACGTTCTCAAAGCAAGCTGCTGTTGCTGCCAGAGCAGCTCCCTACCGAGCTGTTGCAGCGGGGTTGCTGCGGGCTGGCCCTGTTCAGGGCCACACGCACTTTGCCCGTTCCAAAGGCGGTGCCACGGTTTCTTTTTCACACTGCAGCCCGAAGCTCGGCTTCGTACGTTCAGCTTTTAGCCTGAATCGCACTCACGGCGTGCTGAAGTTAGCGTTACGCTCGAGAACAACCCGAGGAGTACTTTTATCTGCTCCCAGCTCCTAGAGGCATGAAAGAATTCGGGCTATTTCCCCGCCTGTCACTCAGCCGCACGGCTCCGTACGGTCGGGTTATGACAGCACACCTTGCGCAAAGTTTTCACTCCGCTCGCCTCCATTCCACATCGCTACCAGAACGAAAATTCACGTCGTCTCCCAAAACAAACGCAGCGCAAAACCAGCGCCTCTCCCACCCAGCTGATCGGCTCTCGTTTCCTCCCGAGCACCGCTAATACCTCCAGCGCCAACGCGCCGCGAGACGAGGTCAGGCAGAGCAGACAAAGCTGGCGGCAGCGGGGAAAGCCTCTTACGGCCGCACCTGGAGCCGCTCCCGACAGCGCCCCGCTCCGAGGGCCGCTCGGCCGCCGCCTGTTGCTCGCCGCCACCTGCGGGCGGAGGGCGCTGCCGCGGGGCCGCGGGCGTGGGACGAGCGGCCCGGCCCCTTCCCGTGCCGGAGCCCGGAGGAAGCGGCGGCTCCCCGCGGTCGGGGCGGCGGCCGAGCCTACCTTGGTGCCCCGCGCAGGGCCCGGGCCGGCGGCTCCTCCTCCGGCTGCGGCGGCGGCTGCTACTGCTGCCCATGCCCGCGCCGGCAGGCGGCGAGCCGCGGCTCCGACGGGCCGAGAGCGGCCGGGCTCCCGCGGGGCTGGGGCAGCCCCGGCTCCCTCGCCCGCTGTTTACGGCGGTTCCGCGGCCGGCCGGGCTGCCCGTCACCGCTCCGCCCCGCCCCGGCCCGCCCCCGCCGCCATGGCCCGGAGGAGGACGGGGAAGCGGGGCGGGACGGGATGCTGTGCTCAGTCTCCGCGCGCGGGGGTCGCCTCGCGGCTCCAAGCGGAGCTGCCCGGCACCTGTCTGCAGCAGCGCGGCACCGCCGCGGGAGCGAGGGCGGAGCGGAGCCTGGAGGCCGGGGGCAGCGGGGCGACGGCGGCAGCTATTTTATACTTATGTTGCGTGCGTTTCGTCATTTCTTCCCGGAGACAGAAACGGATAACGAACGTCTGCTTGTTATGTGCTGGAACAGGTGAACGACACTTAGAAAAAAAGTAAAATGAGGGTTTTGCGACGAAGTGCTGAGGGACGGATCTTCTCTGCCCAGGCTTAGTGGGAGTGAGTGAAAAAGCGAATAAGGCAGCAGCAATGCCCCTGCTCCTGCCTGCTGCACGGCGGAGACGCACCGGACGGCAAACAAGAGCACCTGACACCATACACGAGTTCATTCCCTGAACCTGGTCAAAGTATTTCATCTGTCTGCACTTGTTCACATCGAATCTACAGGGCTCCAGAGAGACAACACTTACCCTTAGTATAGTGAGAAGGTGTACACAGGGAGCAGGGCAGCCCCTTCCAATGCTGAGCACAACCACCCCCCAGCACAACACACATGCTGCAGTGGGCTTTCAGGCCCAGAGGTGCTGGGCTGACGTTGTCACTGTCTCAGCTTTAGGGCCAGAACCCCCTGCAGTGGAGGAGCAAGACGCTCCACCTACAGAGCATGCAGCGCATTGTCCTGAGAGGAGTGCCTGCAGCTCCTGTTCAGTCCTATGCGGTCAGAAGTAAGAAGGCAGACCTAGCTTTCATCGCCTTAGAAGACAGGGTTGTTTCTGCGCGATGACAACCACGTCCTGTCAGCAGGCAGCGTAGTACAGTCCTACCTTGTAACGAGATCCATGCTCAGCCGTGCCACTGGCTTACCTTGAGGCTTCAGGGAAGTCTCAGAGGAGACTGTTCGCTTCCCTCAGATGTTCAGTTCTCTTTGCTTGACTCATTTCCAGGCTGTGGTGTTACCTTGTGCCATGTGCCAGACCAGGACAGGGGCTTGTTGACACAGCGCAATGGAAGCAGAAATTAAACTGAGATAGGGCTGTACAGAGGGCAGACCTTCCAGGATACACAATAACAAATGCTCAGGCCTGAACTGAAAGAAGACACCACAAGCCATCAGGAAAAAAAAACCCTTAATTGCCAACAAAGCAAAAGTGCCTGAATTCCTTTGCAGACAGATCTAAGCCCTCCCTGTGTTTTGTGATTTCTATGTTTCCCCTAACCCTGCCTAGTACTGTAAGCACACTGCTGTTACAGAAGGTAAAAACTCTGCAATAATGCTGTGACAGTCAGGACCAACCTCCATGCTGAGGAACGCCACTAGAAACACCTTCCTGCAGGCCTGACAGAATCACAGAATCATTAAAGTTGGAAAAGACCTCTGAGATCATCTAGTACAACCATCAGCCCCTTCACACCATGCTCACTAACCATGTCGCTCAGTGCCATATCTCCACATTTTTTTGAACACCTCCAAGGACTGTGCCTTCACCATTCTCTAGGAAGCTTGTTTCCATATTTGACCACTCTTGGAGAACAAATTTTTCTTAAAATCCAACCTGAAACTCCCCTGGCACAACCTGAGGCCATTCCTATCACTTTATCTGGGAGGTCACCCCATCTCACCACAGCCTCCTTTCAGGGAATTGTAGAGAGCAATAAGGTCTCCCACTTCTGAAGACTGAAAAATCCCAGTTCACTCAGCTGCTCTCCATTACATTTGTGCTCCAGACCCTGCACAGCTTCCTTTACCTTCTCTAGACACACTCCAGGGCCTCGATGTCTTTCTTGTAGTGAGGGGCCCAAAGCTGAACACAGTACAGAAGATGTGGTCTCACCAGGGCTGAGTACAGCCCCAGCAGAAAGTGCAAACAAACACCTTTACAAGTATTTTCCTCCAAATTTACAACTTATTAAAAAAAAAAAAAAAAAAGGAAGAAAGAGTTTAAGCTGAACTCTATTATTAAATGGAAAACTTACATTTTTCCCTCTAGCCTTGCTGACAGTTCCAGAAGGACACAAATGTTTTCAAAACAAACAAGCACAAAGAAAGAGAATACCTCCAGCTTTGCTGCTGGAGAATCACTGGCACAGGTAAAATTGTAGCAGAGCAATACAGGCCTCCAAATGCATGTCACGCTTAGCTGGGAGAGCAACAGGTCTGCAGGAGGAGCTGCCCCGCTGCCCTGCAGACAGGACATGCACTGTGAGCACACAGATGAGGCCTTTATAAACTGTCTGCCAATGACAGCAAGCGCAATTTGTTAAGTCACAATCACAGAATTGTCCCCTGTGCCCACAAGGCTCTGGTTCCCTCAGGAGCAGCACGGCTGTGACATGCAGCTATTAATGCTTTTGAGAGTACTTTTTAACTTTTTTTGCAGAGACCCCGCATGCTAAAAAATACACACTGTGTGTTCTTCTTTGTCTTCAGTTAGGACAATACAGACAGTGCTTCTTACGTGGAAAAGCGTCACTGCTTTTTCCTAGATAATTATAAACGATCTTTTTATTCCATGATGTTGGCTTGAGCACCTGCATGTTCCCATAGCAACTCCTCATGACTTAAGGGATTACTTCAGAATTCCACTGTGGTTTGGGTCTCCAAAATTATTCAGATTTTCTGGGGAAAAGCTGTTTCCTGATACAAACTAAAATTATTGCTACCATATATTTAATGAGCCATACAAGTCAGCTGTGTTATTATCTTAAGAAACTGAAGTATTTTCTTGCATTGTTCCATACAAAAACATGCCATATTGCAGCAATAATTGCAGTGACATAGCCATCAGGGACTTGGGGCTGGAAGCAGCCCCAGACATCTTGCAGAGGATTACGCAAACTGATGGGGGACTAATTCCCATCAATCCTTCTCAGCCCCAAAAGACCCCTTGCAAAGAACAGGCAGGTGTAAGCCCCCTCCATGCGCTCATAAATGCTCATTCAATTCACACTCATGTCCATCCCCTCTCCCATCAGTGGCAATTAATGTTACATGTAGAGAAGCAGATCTATTAGACTGGATAATAACACTTGATGAATATGAAGCCTTACACCCAGACAGCACCCTGTCAGGCTGCTAGGAACACGCATGCTCATGTACTTGCATGTGCAAATATGACACACATGCAGATTACAGAATAGCTTGATTTGGAAGGGATCGCAAAGATCATCAAGTTCCTGTGCTTCTGCCACAGGGGATGGTCACCAACCTCCAGATCTGGGACTAGACAATGCTACCATCCACCCTGGCCTTGAACAGGGATGGAGCATCCACAGCTTCCCTGGGCAGCCTCTTCCAGAACCTCACCACTCTCTTGTAAAGAACTTCCCCCTGACATCCAATCTAATCCAGATGAGACAGGATATACTCCCAAGTTTTACTTCTCTCTCTGACATCTGGAATCACTTAAACCTGCTTCCAATGTGTATTACACAGCAGATTTTTAGTCTGTTCCGCAGGATAGAAGAGGCTATTTTTTGCTGTTCTCTCCCTTAGAACATCAAGATGCACCTTTCTTGCCAATTGTAAGATGAAAATTCTCTGCTAACATCATTTCAAGAGTACAGAAAGAATTTTCTGACTCCTTCAGGAACAGGAAAGGAAGAGCTACCGCTCCCTTTCTTTGCCAGCCCAGAACATCAGTGTTAGAACCAGGAGCATTCAGATACACAATAATTCAGAGATGCTCACTATCTGAAACCTGTTCTGCTCCAGTAAAGGGCAAGAGCTTAGAAATGAAAGAATTTAGATGATACATGAAAATTGCACGGCAGGCATCTGAAAGATACCACACACTGAACAAGTACCATAGCATTAAAGCACTGACCCTCCATGAGAAAAGAGAGGAAGTCAAGGGGTGAAGCCACTAATGAAATACACGCAGGCAACATTCCCAAAGAGCGGCAGTTGCAGCTAAGTGAACCATTTTTTCTTTCTTATATTATTGTCTGTATGATCTGCAAGAAGTGACCCAGCAGAATGCACCAAAGTCTGCAGGACTGCTGTGCAGCTTTAGTCAGTGAAGCACTACATTTCAAGGCTCGTATCACCTTCTAATGAAAATACCACCAGGACTGCAAGGAGGATATTTGCAGACATCTGCACAAGCGTATTCCCTAAGTGCCTGAAACTTACCAGACTGTCTTTTGTCTCAGATGCAGATGTAAATTAGAAGTGCAATAATGTGCTTCAGTAAAACCTGGCCTTAGAAAATCACTAGGGTGAGATCATTTGAAATCCATCTCTGAGACTGAGTGGCATCAGCTCTTAAACTCACTAGGAAAGCAACCAGAAAAAAAGGCATTCCTGTCTGCAAACTAGATCATAACCTTTCTCCCAGAAGAGAGTTGAAAGCCCTCATACATTGTGCATGCAGCAGATAATGGCTGCAGCCACCCAACACACAGCAGGTTTAGGCTGGCACAACACCTGACAGACACACAGCTATGCACCCCAGCAGACTTCAGCAAGTCCTTACAGCCATGTGAGGGTGCCTCTATAGAGTGACAAGATTGGATACAGCTCTGAACCTGTCTCAGAGCAGAGAAGCTGCTGCGGTCATAAAGCCTGACTGCGGCCTCATAAACACTACCCTCTGTAGGAGTGTTAATAAGGATTTTATTGTTACTGAGCCTCAAAAAACAAAGGAAAAGGCTGTCGAGTGTAACAAAATGACCTTACAGCAATTTCTCTAGACTAAATTGGTTATCTAGTTATGAGTGAACTGGCTCTAGAGCAATCCAATCCACACTGTTACAGCATCACACTTCATTAAGGCTTCTTGCACTGTAAGTCATCTGGTATCCAGAAAAAAAAGAAAGAAGAAATCTGTACATTAGTTTCCTTTTCGTACCCCAATAAATGTAATGCTTTGTTCACAGGCAGGATATGCACCAGTTAAGAAGAAGTGAAGCTCGTTGAGAACTGATGCATCTCCAGAGGCCAGGTGGTACTGCAGCTAGGACAACAGCTCATCATCTTCTTCCTTTACTTTGCAAGAAGCAAAATAAGTTCCATTCTCTACTGATCAGAAATTGGAAAAAGGAGCTGACTGCTCTGCTGCACCTCCAGGTTTGTTAGTTAGACTACTGAGGAGCGTAGAAGGTTATGCTAGCTCACCCCTCCCAACACTGAACATGCAGTGGAAAGACATTTGTCCTTGCTGAGTCTCCCTCTTCACAGTCGTTTTCAGATTCAGCTTTCCTGCTGCCATAAAGATCACGTGCATCCAGCACATGCATGTGGTGAAGGAATAAAAATAGGCAGCCTGTTTCTGTGCAACAAAATCCAGACATCATCTTCCTCATAAGCACAGTTACTGTGTTGATCTCAGCTAGATGTTCCTCTTACAGAACTTGCCTACATTCTCTCCTCATACTGTTGTGCTATTTATGCCCTGTTCTATCCAGAAGCAATAGATTAATACTAAGCATTTCTACAGGACCTCTCCCTGTAGAATTCTGGGTAAACTTCCTGTTTTACCAGATATTATTTGAATTACGTTTTTGAAGTTTCCAATGTACCAGTATCTAGTAGGTAACAGTCATTACTATGAGCAACCTAAAGCTTCATATACAAGACAGGAAAACAGGCACTGGGAAACTGAAGTAGACAGAAGGATTTCTCAAAGTATCAGCAAAATCAGAGAAGATTCAGAGGACAGTGAGTACAGTGAAGGCACCAGAACAACAGAGACAAATGGTACCATTAAAAAAGATGAGCAAGAGGAGATGTGATACAAACAGAACAAACTGATTTAGCAGACCAATTCTTTCCTACTCTCGTAACACTAGCCCCAAATCAATTCAATAAAAAAAAAAAAAAGTAGGAAATTCCAAACTGCAGTGAAAGAAAATGCATTTCACACTACACATAATTAGCACTGACATTATGAACCTCATAAAATTCAAAAATAGTTTCAGACTTTTATAGGCCTCCAAATTAATATCACACTGCACATATAGGTCTTCACAATTCAGACCAGTCCCTACCACAGGAGATAAGATCCAGCATTGAAAACAGGTTCTTGCGCATTTGATAACGGAAGAACTGTTGAATCCTCTTCTATGTTACCTTCTATTCCTTGAGATAGACACTGGGCTGGAGTGATGTCAAGCTGACTCTGCCTGTTTTGATGGGTCTTCTGTTTCCACTGAAGCAAACCATCTAAGATGATTGGCAAGATTCAACTCTATATTTCAAGACCACATTTAAAATCAGAGATATTTCATTATACATCACTGTATTGTAGCCTTGCACTGGCCAGCATGGGAGTTTACAGAAACCATTACTATAGCCCAACTATGGCCCATTATGGGCAACAGGTTCAATAATAAGGACAAATTCAGCTTAATGACAAAAAATATAGCATTCAAAAAGCTTTGATTCAAGTTTGATTCAAGTTTGATTCAAGTAAAGGCTGTCTCCAATTAAAGTTTATGGAGATAAACCTGTACAACTTCTTGATTGCAAGGCCAGAAACAACACGTAGCAAGAGGTGGTCAGAGCTCACCTGAGCAGTTCCTGGCGTACGCTCCTCAGATACCACTGAATTTATTTTCTCCTATTCTTATTTCACATCCAATAGCAATATTTATCTCCTTACAGAATGAAATTACGGGGACAGGTAATATTTTCAATTGTGCATATAGTGCCCTGCATAGCTCAGCGAGCAGACACCACCGAAATTTACATGTGTAGGTTTAGCAGGGAGAAACAGAGGAGGATTGTCTATTCCGCAATACATTAAGGTCATGTAGTAGTTTTCACCATTAACAAAGGAGCATTCAAGCATATTTTGGTGGCATTCTTTCATTCATTTCAGAGCATTTTTGAAATGCTTTGGAATTAGGCCAAGGCAAAGTACCCTCCTCAGATCTGCTGAGAGTGGGCTGAACGAGGATCATAAAGAAACGATGCTTTCTTACCTATGGTTTTCTTCGTGAAACTCACTGGTCGAAACCAAAACTTTTCCCGTTCTGCAATGCCTCCAGTGCCCCCTGGCGTCTGCCTTCTGCAGCTTCGTACAGGAAGCCAGCAGCGTGCCCTCTGCCAGGAAGCCCTCACTTAGGAGGAAAGTTAGACCACACATTAGCACGCTAGACACTGTTTGTTTGCATGCTTATAATTGTTTCTGAAAAAGATCAAGTTACCACTTCATTCCAATAAGATACCGAGGAATAAAGAAAACCGATGGCTCATTCCCAGCCCAGATTACCTCAAATTAACGGAGTTCCAACAGATTAACCCGAATTGCACTGATGATGACATAGAGTAACCCAGGAAATGGCTGTTTCCTCTTTTCTGCAGACTTCTGCAGATACACTATTAAATAGCTGCTAACGCAAGTTTGTTTTTTCCTTTTCTTTCCTAAACTGTTTAATGGGAAAGGTAAAAAATTACCTAAGCCAAAATATTTTCCATGATATGTACAGAATAGCCATAAAAACATAGAGGAATTAAATGATGTTTTTGCACTGACATGACTGACAAAAACCAAACACAGTAACTGACTTACAGACTCACTCTGATTAAAAAGATTAGGACCACCAAGACTGAAGCACAGAAGAGCTGAAAACACATCTCCAATGTGGTGGGGGCAGAAGGCAAACATCCACCCTACTGTACACAGAGCAACGGGGCTGGGATGACAAAGACCACCTCATTGAAATATTTTTCCAAGACAACCAGCTGATCAAGGAACCTATGTTTCACCAACGAGGAAATAACATCCCATGGCTGAAACACAACATTCTATCTTTTAGAGCAATCTTCTTTTTGGCAAAATGGATAGAAAAGCATTTCTGACTAGCTGAAAAACTTCATTTCTGTATTTTCTCAGCGTGGGTATGGAAAAGGAGAATCAAAACTAATACCACGAAAAGAGATATCCCTTTACTTATGTACAGATATACTTGTAATGATCAGTGGTACTCAAGCAACATTAGGAAAACAGAATCTAATATAGAAACTAAATACAGCTAAGCAAAGAGGAGACCATATTGGGAAAACTCAGCAGAGAAAGTGAAGAACTGCAGTTTTCTAAATTAAGAACAAAGCATCACTGCCTACAAAATCCCAGTGGCTCTAATCACACCTGCTGCACAGGGAACAGCCTAAGTTCATCTCAGAGGATGAGAACATCTTCTGATTTCAATAACCTTAAACAGGACAATAACCACAGTAAGGAAATAACTTTGTTCCACTTTCACACCCCCTTCTCACTGCCCATCCACTGCATACATTGCAAAGCTCAGCCCAAATTAAAAGGTGAAGAACTGCCCTGTGTGAGCTGGGCATAGCTGTATATGACTTCCTTAGTCACAAGAACATTCTAAAATGAGCAGCTGTAGCTCAGTACTAACTAGGGAAAATATCAAATTCATTTCAAAATGAATCCAAGTTGCATAAAATAAGAAAAGCCTTCCCCAACGCAAAGGCAAGGTGAAAGCAAATCCCCACATGTACAAGTGACTCCAAGCCCACAGCTCACTCCCAGGAGATGGTGCCCCATTACAAGCGTTGGAAGCACTTGAAAAGAGACTCAATTCATCATGTGTAAGAAAGCCAGAAAGACTTCATTTGTCTAACATAAAACATTAGCAGTTCCAACCTTGTCTGTGACAAGATTGTTAAGCAGAGGCACCACTGCAATTACATCCCAAGAGAATGCCAGCTGAACAGATAGGAATTGTAAGTAGACAGATTTTCATCACCAAGGGAGATTTCAGGAAGAAAAAAAAAAAAAAAGAAAAAAAAAGCTTTCATTCAAGATCTGGAAATGCTTAAATGCTTCTGACAGCTCTGAGGAGCTTACCAATTTGACACGAGAATCATGAAGGTGGTTCAGCATGAGCCCACTCTGGTTATGTCTCAAGGTCCTCCAGTTAAAGAAAAAAGAATGAAAGGAAGGTAGAGAAGCACACAAAGTCACTGCTAAACTTCTACCTTGTAAAAGCTTTATGATACAGTTTAATTACATGAGCAAACACAAAGCTAAATGGCTGTCTGCAGCACCACAGAACACTGAGTGATATTGAGAAAACCAAACCACTTAGGCAAGTTTACACAGTAAACAGTAATTCATCCATAGCACAGCCTTATGCAAGATTAGGTAAAACCTGGTAACATAAACCAGCAAGTAAAATAGTTAATGACAGACTTAACTGCTTTTAGGTCTGTATGACCAGTTGAGAAAGAAGAGTGCCTGTAATACAATACTGTAGACCAGAACAAGACCAGAAGATTCTTGTCCCCAAAAACCCTGTATCAGACACAATCAAAACAAGGTATAACAAAAATTATGAGGAACTATAATCATGGAGCTTTCCAGAAAATACATTGTCATAATAATCTGTAAGTATGGTTATGCACCACAGGAAGTAATGGTGCATATGCAGAAAGGGAGAGTCACAACCAAGATTTGACTCAGTTGTGAACTCTCAGTAAAACTTGAGTATGGTCACTGTAATGCACTACCAAAAAAACAACCCTGACAATTACACTTCAGCAAAATCAGAGTAAGTGATGACAGCTTATATTACTTTAATTCTGCTTCCTATCAGAGATCTACTGTACCTACAAAGGAACGACACATCTGTCTTGAAGCTGCCGAGTCACAGCTGCTGGGAAAACACTCCCACATGTGCCCACTTTCTTGGCCTTTTCCTTCAGCATCAAATACAGTCCTGTGCTGGAGAGAACAAATACTACATGCAGTCCTTCATATTCAGTGCACCTTTTTCTAAGAAGAGTTCTGGAGTTCACATACAGAACAACCACTTTACCATATGACTGCCTAGAAGAATGAATTTGAAAACTGTATTCCAAGGATATCACTCTCTGAAAATTCAAAGGAAGAAACTGCCAGCAGACCACATGGAAAGGATTCTCTCCAAGGGTGAGAATTCTTCAGATTACTTCTCTCTGCTTCATTGACCTTCCTTCTGTTATTCGCCCAACTCGTACCTGCTGTGCTCATCAGATGCTACTGTTTGCAATGCAGCAGAGATTTTCACACCAAAACCAGTGAAGTACTTCAAGAATCTAGCAAGAAAGGGACTGCAAACATTTAAATGTGTAGATGCAATATACAGATTCATACTGGAGCATCCTGAGCAACATAAGCTTGTAAAGCCTCCAGACAGGAGTAAGGCTCCAAATATTGCTTCCTGATGTAGCTACTTGCTCATTAAAGGGTGTCTCATGTAAGTAAATTCTGAACTGCCTTCTGTACAGTATCAGCAGGAGGTGATAAAGGCTCCAGGTTAAAACGTCATTTGTTGAATACCCATTTTGCCTTTGCTGCCACATCCAGCAGTAATGTTGGTCACATTACTTCTAATGAAACGTGTGGGAATTTTGCCACCAACTTCAGCAGCAACAGAGATGAGCCAGTGCTTCTGACAAAGTAAAAATACCTCCTCCTCCCCACTCCCAAAGCCCAACTTTTAGTTTAGGAACACGCTTTGAAATAGGTAGTCATTGTGTGCATCTTTAAGATCAAAAGCCAGAATAAAATTTAATATTTATTAGAATTTCTTCCAGTAACAGCATTTAACATCTTAACAAACCAAGCTGTGAAGTCTTAAAAAAATCCAGGATTACAAAAAAAAAGGTAAAATAAGTTGTTCTTTATATTTAATGTCAGCAAGTGGAATTTTCTACTTAAAAACAAATTTGTAATATAAACAGAATTATTTTAAGAAAATGTGATTAACATGATGTTATTTTCAGAATGGATACACAGTGTACGAATACCGATCTGAAAAGAACGGGGAGCAGAGTACACGACTGCCTTGGTCAAAACAGGCAGTTTGAAAAAAGGGAAGGGAGGAGGATCTTTCCAGTGAAATAACTTAGATACCACACAATGGACAAAAAATGCAAAAGTACAGAAGACATTACATGACGCCCTCATTACAACACCCCCTCACGTCTGCTTATACTGTAAATTAAGTCAGTAAAGTGCATCTTTAAAAGACTTGTCTAGTGAAATATCTTTTCCAATTATAAAACACAACACAAGACGTGCAGTAACAGTTAAATCATAGTGTAAGTTTTTAAAAACTAACTTTTCATTCACTAAAGAAGAAAAGTTGTAACTGCAGTAGTGTTCACATTATTCTTCCATAGGATGCATCCTTGTGTGCTTTTGATACTTGGCAAATCCTCAGATATGAAGCATGGCAAAATTACGCAGTTTAAGCAAGTGCTTCTCTCAATGAAATACAACTCTTCAATGGCAGAATGGCCACATGCAGCACAACCACATTAGATTTTGGGAAGCTTTGGTGCACTAACGATGGGATTGGTCTCCTGTAAATACCTTCTCCCTGCACTCTTATAGTCGTAGGTGCAGGTGTGAGTCTCTGCATAGCGGTGAGTTGCACAGAAGTTGTTTCCACATCTGAAGAATCAAGAACATTAGAAGTTACAAGCTTTTAGAAGCTTTTAACTCTGACATGCTGGGAGCCCTCTGGCTTAATCATGTCTTGTTTACTTGACATGATTGCTCAGATTCTAGTCATCGTTGACTGACAACATTAACTGGTAATCAAAATGACATTTTTTGACACTGAATGCTGCAGTTCTGACCCAACATTCTCTTCAGCTGGGAATTTAAGCCATCTCAGTACTCCTGAAATCAGCTAGCAAGAATCACAAACATATAAGTTAAGAATGATGGGCTTTGATCTACTTTATTTCATTTTAAAGATCTTACACAACAGTAGCGGGTAGAATTTAGAGGACAAATCCTTAGAACTAAAATAATGGCATCAGGTCAAAGCCACATAATATATTTCAATTAAAAAATGCCACATCATTGTAACCACTAAAGCAACTATTTAGTTCAGCATGTGATTTCTGCCTGGCATAAAATGAAATTAGTTACTTCCAATTTAGTCAGCTGTAGAGATGATGCACAGACAAACTGCAGGGAACACAATCATCACAGGAAGTACGCATATTTGCAGAATTAGCTGCAAGTTCAGTGAATTAAAATTAGGATTTTTCCCTTGACAGCTCAACATGCTTACTGAGGAAAAAAAAAAAGGAAATTACATATGTATGTTGTACCTAATCTGAAAAAGTACTTGGAGAAGAGCACAGAACCACATAACTCTAGAGGCTGGAAGGGATCTCTAGAGATCATCTAGTCCAACCCTCCTGTCAAAGCAGGCTCCCTGGAACAGGCTGCACAAGTAGGCATCCAGGTGGGTCTTGAATGTCTCCAGAGGAGAATTCACAGCCTTTCTGGGCAGCCTGTTCCAGCGCTCTGTTCTCCTTACTGTGAAGAAGTTCTTATGCACATTTATGTGGAACTTCCTACGCTTCAGTTTGTGGCCATTTCCATCCTGCTGCTTGAAGTATTTGACTAAGTTGCTTCTTGACTGTAAAGCAATGACATCATTCAAAAACACAATGCTCTTTAAATGGACTGAGCGTTACCTGTCTGCATTACCATCCCATTACTGCACTCCTCTGTACCCCCTATCTATTTGGGTTCATAACAAATTCTGCAGCTGTTCCTGAGGCTTTCCTGCCAGGTAACAATTTTGTTCTTGCTTCTGTAATCACCGGTCTGTATTCACTACTAGGTGGTTCCATTCTAGTAAGGGGTCACATGGTTGGCATTGTACAATTTTTCCCCTTTTTCTGAGCTTCATTTTTAACCTTAAGCAAGCTGCTTAGTTATTTCTAGAAGAGCTTCCATCTCTTGACTCAGTAGAAAACTGTCCAACAGCCAAAAGATGTTTCAAAAACCAAAGACTGAAGAGTCACTAAGGAAGCAGTTTCTCTCTGAAACTTCCCATCTGAATTCCCCAGCTGCAGAAGTCCTGCTCATTTAGCTGCTGACATGAACTCCAATCAGCTTCAAACATAGGCCTTAGTGCAGCAGCTTCTAGCCTTTGCTTGTTCATAGCAAATGGTATCAAGAATATCTTGAGGAAAACAACTGAGACCAAAACAGATTTTTTGTTGTTGTTTTTTTAAGTTACTAGTCACCACCACCAAGTCTCATTATGCTGTCAGCTAGCTGTGACTTGCGGGACCAGCACTGCAGCATTCTGCTTTTGAAGCTCTCTAGATGTTCTAAAGCGGCTAAAGTTTTTACAAGAAATAGTAGACGTGCAAGAATTAAAAAGCTGTCAAAGAAATTCTTAAGCAAACATTGCAGATGTGTTGTAATAGATCTGAGGGAGTTTTTCCTGAAATTGCTCATGGTATAATTATTATGCTCCACAAAGTGTGTTAGTAAGTCTGTAGTAACTCCGCATCAGTCTTCTCTATTTCAAGAGACCTTGCATTTCTTTATTTTCCTAGCAGAATCTATTCCTCCACAGCAGAGCACGTATGATATTTCTGAGCTTTCTTTCTTGGAGTTCTGCTGAACTGAGAATTGAAACAACTCTTTCAACTTATTTGAAAATTGCCTTTTGATGTGCCAGGTTTTAGTTAACATCACGCAGCATACAAAACCTCTTGGTTATCCCAGCTATTTACCTTAAACAGCCAGTTACACATCACACCTACCTGCACTCATAGCTGGTTGCCAATCCAGTTTTCTTGCCACAGAGAAAGCAGTGCTTTGAAATTTTCTTTTTTGCTTGAATTGAGCCATTCACAGGTGGAAGATGGGTTACTTCACCTGCTTTCAGAGGTAGAGAGACAGCAAAGACAATTTTATTTATTCCTGACCACAAACAAGTTGAAATTACCTTCCAAAATCCAGATTTATTTTTCATTTCTTAGGATACCTCAAGTGGGACCCTCAAGCCCAAACAGAGTAAGAACACCTTTGGAACACCTTCAGAAGGGATAGTGCAATGCATGACTTTGATACATTATTATTTTTACATCTGTTAAACATTTATATAAGCAAGAAGTTACAGAAGAAAAATCAGATTTACTAATGCTATTCCCAAATGCAAAATGTAGTGCAACTGGGAAAGCACTACACACAACAGCTTTCTGAAGAATCAGTTGAACATTCAAGTACACAGCATATAGCATATGCTAATAACTCAAGTTTACCAAATAAATATAGCAGCATTTAAAAATCTTGCTGGCACATAAAAACTGCAATAAAAGTGCTTGATCAACTACATGTAGCTTCATAAGACACTTTGTGGATGTTCCTTAGACTTCAATACTTAAAAACTCATTTCACTTGCTTCGTAACTGGAAAGCACATAAAGAAAAGTAATCTTTCCTCCTTCTGGAGAAGCAAGCTTTTACTTCTGCGTGCTTACCATATGCTGGGATATAGAAAATGAGCAACACATTCTCTCAAACACATTTCAGCGCCTGCATCACAGTACTATCAGGGTGCTCCCCTGAAAAAAATGACCTAATGAGCTGAGAAGTGGTCTTTCTGAACTGCACTGCTAATCGTAACAGTTATTTCTCAGCTGAGATACTGTGGTTAAATGCAATAGTTAACATCAGGTCATCACTATACATTGTAGTCCTACCTACCAATCAATGCTATCATCCTACTGTCTAAGAACAGAAACTTCCAGGCAATGTTTGTCAATGTCACCCATTTCATTATCTAAAAGCATACCATTCCAGAAGCATCAGTTAGCGCTGTTTGGGAAAGAGAGCTTGAAAACACTCCTCACTGTGAACTGCACATAGACAGAAAAACAGTACACCAGCCCCTACAGCAGCTGTTGTAACACGGAATAACTACATAAAATCATAGCCATAAACAAGAATAGGAATCTGTCCTTTGGCTAGCTATAGAAGTGATCGTTACCTTTCTCCCAAGGGGATGCATAATATGACACCTACTGTGTCTTTCTCATGTCTGAAACCTTTTGAAAAATACACTTTTGCTTGAGAAAACAAACCAAAGGAGTCTGCTCATCACAGCTACATCTGAAATGGAGTAGATGATAGAAAGGTAGGCTTCCCCATCAAGAAGACTTGTCTTTTTTGCCATGGAGTATTTATGGACAAACAAATTTATCAGTGCTGACTGTCAATTCAAAGCTACACCCCAGCTGTGACAGAAAGGCACAAGCTTTCGCATCTTTTGCCCTTACATTATTGCATAACTTTTTTTCTGAGGCTATTTTCTAGCTCATTCTCTGTACTGGATCTTAATGTCCTGAAACACATGCTTCCCTCTTTCCCTAAGATCATAAAGAGAGAAGAGAAAGCCTGAAAATTGCAAGTCAAAGGCATGAAGAAAAGTTGATTGTGCTGAGAATCTTCACAAATGCATTAGCTCACTGTCTTCAGTAAAAACTGGAGTAAGTCAGACCTCTTGGAAACGCCAATGGGCCTTAGGCATTTTCCTTGGGCTTCTGGTTTGGCTCTGGGAATTACCAGACCAGCACACCTTCAACACTTCAAAGCAACGTTCTCATTGACTAGGATGTTTTTCCTATCACCAAAACAAAGTCTGCAAGACCTAAAGCCAATACTAATCTGTTGACACTATAAAATGAGCCTAAACAAGGGTTTTCAAAAGTTATGGAAGCAAACCACTGTGCTCAGCAGTTTAATATATACACAGTGAGGAGGGAATAAAAGAGAAAACTCAAGATTCACCATGTACATTAGCTTTTCTTAAATGAATATTTGAACACAGGACAATTATTGTCTTGCCCGAGTGAAGAGGCAGGAGATACATCCCAATGAATTGTTTTTACAGTCTAGGCTCATGATCATTCTTTTACTCTTTTCTTAGCACTCAGCCTGGCTGCTTCAGGCTAGAGACCAACTCACATGGTTTCAGAGCTTTTTAAAAGTGCTCCCCTAGACAAATACACTCCTCCTGAGAGAATTAATTACACCAGATATTCATATTTAGGTTAACAACACCCAATTTCAGTAGATGCCAAGCATTAAGTATGCTGCAGTTATCTAGACTAGAGTAGAAAGATCAATGCTTGTCACAAAAACCAGAGGAAATCAGCGTGGTATCAGTGGTCTTCAGTATCCATGCCCTCCTTGCTCTCCTTTTGCCAAATCTTTTTGGCTTAGGCTGCAGTCCTAAAGACAATTCTACCAGTCAAAACAGTCTTTCTAATTCCAGAAGTATTCACAGAACTTGTCTTTCGGAAACTTCAGAGTAGAATATGCAGGACTCATTGAGTACTAATAAAGCTAGGAAAGAGTCACAGTTTTATCTACCCGAGATCAGGATGACATTTGTATAGTAAAGAATTGCTTAAAATATTAAAGGTTACAATACACTTTAGAAGTGTAACACAGCAGAACTTTGAAAAATGTATACTTCACAAAGATACATGATTTCTGTCCTCTAAACACATGAGAAAACAGGAAAGATTAAAGAGTCATCTTCAATTGTTATTTAAGTCACATTACTTACCTACTCTTTTCCCTACAGCTGCATTACTTCCATTCATTCCAAGCCCACGCGCAGACTAAAAAAAAGAAAATTTCCACAAGGAAATTACTAGCACATGGAAATTAAATGAAAGATTAGGCAGTCTGGTATCAGCTTGTTTGAAACCAGTGTTGTAACAGAGTACCTACAAAAACAGTCCTTCTGTACAAAAAAAATATCATACAATATACAGCCTTACTCAGAATGACTGACTTGAATTTTAATAGTCTCCCTGTATTTCACAACACACAAAACAACATAGTACACTGGAGATCTGAAGCTAGGAACATATGGTATCATTCACAGGGAGAATTTTGGAGTAAATGCAATTAGTGAGCAGCAGAAATCAGATGACACTTCAAACAGTCATAATTCTATCATTACAATAACTAATAATTTTAGCTGTGAACTAAACAACCAATTACTTCTAGGACCCATTTAGATAAACACACAGCTAAGATACAAAAAGAAATTTAGAAAATAGATGCAGACAGAAACACAAGGTAAGAGCTTTCATAATGCCACCACCTGAAAGACAGGAGAAGCCCAATTTCTTTGGAAGTATTATTACTCACTAGGATATATTCAGCAGCTTCATTTGGAGGAGCAGTTTTCCTAAAGCTTTCTTCATGAAAATTCTGAAGGTTTGTAGGTAGTGCAATACCAGAAGTCCGAAACCTCCCAGTCCCATAAGAACTCTGTGAACTTTCCCTGCTTGCACTTCGGGCCAGCGAAGCTAGAAATCCTAAGTTATTTACAGAACTCACAGGTTCTTTGGATGCCTTGTTAGCCACATCTGCAATGCCTCTGGCTTCTGCTTTAGCAATTATATCAGGTCTTTTGCTAAGCGAATCTAGTTTCATGCTATGAAATCTAGCAGTTCTAGAAAAAGAGGAATCTGCTATACTACGGACTTCCAAGGATCGGAGTGTGTCTGGTGAGGTTGTAGTTCTCAAGTTACAAGACTCAAAGCATTTGGGTTGTGTTTGTGGTTTCAAAGAACTATGATGTGCCACTTGCGATGAATACCAAAGAGGTGACAAAAGCATACTTTTTTGAGGACTTAATTGACGAGTACTGAGAAGTCCAGTTCCCATTGCTGCAGTGCTCAGTATTTTACTTATAGGTTTTTTGTGCTGTTCTATAACCTTAGGTTCTTCATCTCCATCAGCCAGTTCAAGTTCCGAGTTCACCTTTCCTGTCTCATGTATCTCACCACACTGTTCAGTGGTGTTTGCTTCTGTAAACAACGCGAAAGTATCTGTTTCAGACAGAAGTTTTTCCTCTGTTCCACACAGTTCTACATTTGTTAGATTTGGATACAAAACAGAATCTTCCTCTGTTGCTGAAGTCACATTTTCAGACGCTTTTTCCAAATTTGCAGACAGAGATGAAACAGGAGTCAAAATACTATTTGTAGGTACTTTTGCATTTTCTAGTTCAACACGAGATATTTTGGGTGGTAACCTGATGCTACCAACTGACTGAGACCAAGAATTGCTCTGCCAAGTGTTGTCTTCCTTAAGAAAGTCATTAGCTGAGGATGGCATTGTTCTACCAGTCGTGGCCAAAGAAGCCAGTGCTGTAAGTGCATTTTGAGAAGACTCTGAAGGATATGCATTCCCAGAAGGAGGTAGGCAGGACTGTCCAATATGAGGGAGCACTCTTAAAAACCGGTGGCGAGCAGCAGCCGCCGAGCCACTGGATGGTCGAGGAGCTGTTGGAGGACGAGGTTTCACCTTGACAGTCTTTTTGGGCTATTGGAAAAAAAACAAACAAGCGAAAAACAAAACCAACAACTGTTAGTGTTTGAATTATGGAGGCAATCAGAGACCTGGCTGAGATCATATTCTGAGGAATTCTGACAGTAGCAAAAGGCCAGAAAACACTCATCATATCATTCACGCTACTCTCTCACATGCTACTAACTACCTAGACTACATACCAACATCAGAATAGCAAGATCAAAAATGATAATCGGAAAAGGCCATGTCAGAGGAATAAGAAAAGGGAAGCCAGAATGCCAATTAAGTTATCCAGAAGAATACAGTCTAAGACAAAAAAAAAAAAAAAAAAAAAGGTATGTCTTCATTTTACATCTAAGGAACTAATTAATAATTTTAAATAATTTTACTAATCCAGATCTCCTGAATACCAGCCTAATGTTTTAATTGGTTGGCAATCTTGTTCTCCTATTTAACTCTACAGGACTCTTAGTTACACTAATTCTTGTACAGAATTAGAAATATGTTTTATTTAAGATAAACATGGCTCATTCTCTACTGTAAGAGTGCTGGAAAACGACATTACTTAAAGGATCAGAAGAAAAACAAAACAACCACCACAAAAATAACACAAATACATCAAGGACAAGCAGTGAATTCCTCGAATACTGAAAGGTAGATCCAAGGGAAGTCAATGCCCCAGGGAAGAACATTCACGTGCCACTGTTCCTTTTAAACAACGGATAATAAATCATACACCCTTTATCACTCTACTTCCCGAGACAGAAAAGTATCCGCTTTTCTAAAAAGCCCATGCAAACCATTTGATCAGAGAAGAATTTAAATCACACTTTCACCTTTTTACTTAGATTCATGTTTTCCATCTTCGCCTTGAGCAGTTTCATTTTATTCATAGTAATTGAATTTTCAATAATCTGTTGGCCAGAAGGTGATGCCTCTGCCTCATCTTCATCATCAGCATATAAGTTATAAACTGAACCACCACTGAAAATAATAAAAGAAACTTTGTTTTTACCTCTAACCGACTTAATTGTGTTTTCAATGTATTCTCACAACTAGAAAGTCAAATCCGCAGTTGATCTGTTGACAAAGCATTATGAAAAACTATGCAAAGACATTTCCAATCCATTATTTTAGAACATAAGCACTCCTTATTAGAGTGCTCACAAAAATGATGACGCTGAAACCAGTACACAGTCCCACTTCTGGGAAGTTGTTATACCATATACAGTTGGTTCACACTCACTATATATTTTTCCCCACAGAAGGAATATCCAGTTCCACAAGTGCCTCCTGAAGGTATGGCCAAAGCTGTTAACAGTGTGACTCAGACAACAAGCTGGTCAGTTTTCCAATTAATCAGACACTGGCATGGAAGGAAAGTCCAAATTTCTATCCATCCTGAGGGGTGTTCTCACCATAAATGGAAATGGAGGGGTCACCCATGTGGATGTGATATTCTATTTCTCCTTTTCAAAATAAAAAAAAAATAAAAAAGGATCAGTTTAGGTTTCTAAAGAGTCTCACATTCGGAAAAGAAATACAGATTAGAATTGATAGAGCTAAGACAAGATAGTTTAATTCAGTAGTCACTGGCAGTTCACTTTTATCCCAATAGAATGCAAAAACTCAACATCTTAAGATCAGAATCTGACTTTTTTTCCTAGGAAGCATCAGTCACTAACATGTATCCAACGTTGACAGACAAATAAAAGAATCATATGAGTGTCCATTCAATTACAAATCGACACCTTTTCAATCTCATACATAATACTTTTTAAAGAGTGTTTTAATTCTTCCATTAGGCTGCTATCATCTAGAAACTGGGACAATCTGGTGATTCCCTGTGTTCAGAAGAATGTTTTACACTATCAAACAAAAATTTCTTCTCTCCAAAAGAGACCAAGGAACAACTCAAGGTGATGGGCAAGTCAGTACCAAAACTCAGTACCAGAGCTCAGTACCAAAGCTGGCACCTTTACTAAATTTAGATTTGCATGAATCAGAAAAGAGCCAGTTTTCGTACTGACCTTCCCAATCCTTTTCCTAAAACGTAGCAAAATTCACGAAGTAACACAGCTGGGAGACAAACTTTTAAAAGCAGATTCAAAACAAGTCAGAAGAATAGTCCAGTCATTTCTTACCGAACACTGAACAGCTCTGTACAGGGATGGTCGGCACGCACATTACGTACCTCTCCTGGTAAAGATTCAACACTACACAATCATCTCAGAATTTTAAATCTGCAAAGATTTAAGTCAACTTAAAGCCATTCTCAGAACTTCTCCTCCTTCAAGGTAAGAATAGAAAGAAGAGGGATGTAATGGTCCCATGCTTCACTTTCCCCCTCTATGTAAAAAGAATTGTTTTTGTTTTCTTTCATTTTCTGACTAAATAGAGACAAAAACAACACCAAAAAAGAACTAAGGAGTTTTTGCGTTAATAGAAACATAAAGCTATAAAAGTGGGATGGGGAGATTTGTCCTTCATCATACTTCGAGCCCATTTCAACTCACTTTCTCCACTGGTGTAAACATTCTTGAGATTTTGCTTACAAAACGTGTGCTTCAAAGATGATCAGTATATTGTCAAAACACTGCCAGCACATCTTCACAACTTCAAGCACTTTCTTTTAATCCAGAGACAACTACCACTGTGCTTATACTTTGACAAGCTTTAACAATTAAAAGTAAGTAAAGTACAACAATCTGGAGAGCAATTAAACAAAACCTAAAACAACATCTAATTTCTAAACCGCAGTCACCAAATACTCATATGTGAGAAATGTGACCTTGGTTTCACTTAGTAAACAGTGAAAAGAATAGCTAACTAAAACTATGCAAACCTTAGCCTTGGAGAAAATGCAGCTAGTCCCTACAATAGTACAGCTTTTTTTTTTTTTTTTTTTTTTTTTTAATGTACAAATATTACATTTCTCAGGGGATTAGAAAACCTACCTCAAAGCTCCAGTAAAGACAATGTAATATTTTTTCCAATATATTTTATCTGTTTTGATAGTATCAGAAAAAGAATCAGACCAGCAGTCTGTTTACTATAAAACAGTAGCTTAAGCGATAAACTTAACTCCTTTGTTAATATCAGTACTTTGATTCTAAGATAAGTTTGGTGTTTCAACAGCAGCTAAACCGAGGTGAAGTTATATTCAAAGATCAGCTCTACTAATAATTATTTCAGTATTTTTTTTCTAAAAAGAATGAAAAAAAATAAAAAAGTTTCTCTAAAACTTTAGGCAAACTCTATACATTAGTAATCATTTATCTTCCTGCCTAATGGCTTGCATAAATCATTTCTATATAGAAGATTTACACTGATGACAAATTTTTATAAAACTAAACAAATGCCTTTAAGCGTAAAAGAAAAATTGTAATAACGTTTTTTTGTTTTTTTAATTAATGGAAGCTTTTCACGCCCTTATTGCTAGGTTGATTCTGTCCTGTATGAAACTGCCTTTGAGAAAGCGGGCTGGAATGTCGAGAACTGCCTCAAGTACAAGGTCAGCATTAACTCACTCTTCTGACACACAGAAATAGACAACAGTCAGCATGATCATTGACCACAGAGCCTACTGTGTAGTCAGGTCAACCACTCAGAGCCCTTCGTGCACAATTATTCCAATACTCCAGATATTCTTTTGACAAATAAAACTGAAAATAACATTATTCTTCAAGATGGGGATGCCATATCAAGATTAAAACCAACTTTACCTCAAAGATTCAGACAATGGAGTTAAAGTACCATCTCCTCGGTCTACTACACGGAAGAAATTCAAGTGATCTCCTTCTCGATATACTAAGAAGGTAACTTGTTTGTTAGATGGCCCTTTCTCCCAGATCTCATCTCTGCTGGGATCCATGTATTCAGCTATTTCCCTTATAGGATCTTCTACAGGAACTATGAAGAGAAAAAAAAAACAGAATAAAACCAAATGATTTCAACTTCTACCAATCACACTGTATTTTCAGACCAGGCCTAAATACAACTATGTGACAGAAGCTCTTTCCAGCATGTCCGTCCACTGGAAAACACCACCAATCAAAGATTCAACTTGAAACGGTCTCTTTCAAACTCTCTTGCTGTTCTGCAAGCAGCACTCTACAGATTCAAGTCATTCGGTTAAATATGCTAGATTTACAACACTACATTTCAGTGAATTCTTTATGAGCAAGCAAAGTCTAAGAAACAACAACAATTTCTTTGGAAATAAACTAGCTGAGGTGTTAACTGCGATATGTCTACTGTTTAAATAATCCATCCTCTGAAAATCTGTTTGTTCACTAATCATAATTTAAAATCCATTCCAGGTACTCTTTAGAGTTTAGGTACTCTAAACTGTTCCACTCTCAGATTTTCTGACCAAAAGGAAAAAAAAGTCAACCACTAAAAATAATTTTTAAATGTTTAAGAGGTGAGCCTACTTCAGAGTAGGAAGAATGGGTCCAAAATAAAGTTACTGAACTTTTTTTAAAATTTTTTTTAAACAGCCTCAATTTTGGTAATTCTGTCACTACAGAATCAGAAGAAAAATGTAGTTAGTTCAACTTTACATGGTAAAAAGTAATACCCTAGCTATGTTTCTTTCATTAAGGCAGCAGATCCCTGGATTTTTTTTACTAAGAGCACTCAGTACTGCAATCAGGAGATCCTTCAGGAGGAACAGCTGAATGTTTACAGAAAACTTGTCATCTGGCAGCAGCTGACAGTTGGGTGATTCAAGCTATGACAATCCGGTCTCCAAAGGTACTGAGTTCTCTTAAAACAAAGACTAATCATAGTTCTCCTACAGTAATACAACCAGAAATGTTAATTCAGTCAAGTTCACAATGCAAATACACCTTGTTTTACATAAAGTATCTCTGGTAAACTACACTTAGAATAGCATTACAACTGAGGCTTCATTACATTAAAGCACTCAAATACTAGGCGCAGTGTCTTCATCACCTCTTAGAGCTCAGTTCAGTTTACAATTGGAATCCCCACCATAAAAGACATGCTGAGTGTTTTCCCAGTGAAAATTATTAAAGGGATTTCTCCACTTTCAGTTTTCATTGCTCTATGGATGATGCACATAACCAACAGTAAAGCAACATCCATTTCTTCTTAAACAGTGACATTACAGTAGTGTTGCCTTCTTCCCTGAAGAAGTACTGACTGTAAGACTTGATGATGCTGTACAAAGATGCTCCTTAAACTAAGGGCAAACAAAATTAAGAGATGATGCAATTGTTACACTAAGAAAAAAAACAGAGGGATATTTTTACCAAGTATTTCCCAATTAACTGGGAACTGAAGTCTGCTTGCCTGAAATAGTTGAGTAGCTGTTCAGTTTTAACTTGCTACATGAAACCATTAGTTTTTAACAAAGTTAGCACCTACCTCTCCTAGTGTTAATAGGTCCACCTCGCATAGCCAGAACTAACTTCAGAGTGCAGCCTTCTGAAATGCTGTAAATAACAATAATTTTTGTAACATTCTCTATTGTCTATATTAATAATCATTTAGAAACATTCATTGCAATTTTATTCTATACTTACTTATAATCATTCAAACAATAGTCATCTTTGAGTTCCACATTATTCCAAATTAAGTGCTGCTGAGAGATGGGAATACCTAAGGGGAGAAAAAATAAGATTAAAAATTGATGAGAGGGCTTTGGAGGAGTTTTGCTTTTGAAGAATGCGTGTGTACAAGGATAAGAGATAAGAAAGGAGATCACAAGAGAAGCAAGCAGGACAAGGACAGACACTTGAGCAACTCTCAGTCATGATATCCAACCTTCTGAACAGTTATTATGACTGAAGGTGATCTTTTCAGCAGGCCTGTACTCACACAAGGAGTTCAACCTCTTGGCTCAGAGTTGTGATTAATGGTTCTGTGTCAGGATGGAGGGCGGTCACAAAGCAGTGTCCCTCAGGAGGCAGTCTTGGGACCGGTGCTCTTCAACATCTCCATCAATGACACAGACAATGGCATCGAGTGTAACCTCATTAAGTTTGCAGATGACACCAAGCTGAGCAGTGCAGTTGATACACTGGAAGGAAGGCAAGCCATCCAGAGGGACCTGGACAGGCTGGAGAAGTGGGCCCATGAAAACCTAATGAGGTTCCATAGGGCCAAATGCAGGGTGCTGCACTTGGGTTGAGGCAATCCCAGGTATTTATAAAAACTGGGGGAAGATCTCCTTGAGAACAGCCCTGCAGAGAAGGACCTGCAGGTCACGGTGGATAAGAAGTTGGGCATGAGCCAGCAGTGTGTGCTTGCAGCCCAGAAGGCCAACTGTGTTCTGGGCTGTATTAAAAAAGAGGTGGCCAGCAGGGAGAGGAAGGTGATTGTCCCCCTCTACTCAGCTCTTGTGAGGCACCATCTGCAGTACTGCATCCAGGCCTGAGGCCCCCAGTACAGGAAGGATGTGTAGCTGTTGGAGTGGGTCCAAAGGAGAGACACTAAGATGATCAGAGGGCAGGAGCACCTCTCCTATCAGGAAAGGTTGAGGGAACTGGGATTGTTTGGCTTGGAGAAGGCTCAGGGGGAGACCTCACTGTGGCCCTCCAGTACTTGAAGGGAGCACATAAACAGGAGGGGGAACAGCTATTTATGAGGGTGGACAGTGATAGGACAAGGTGGAATTTTAAATTGAGACAGGGGAGGTTTAGGTTAGATATTAGGAGGAAGTTTCTCACACAGAGGGTGATGATGCACTGGAACAGGTTGCCCAAGGAGGTTGTGAATGCCCCATTCCTGGAGGCATTCAAGGCCAGGCTGGATGTGGCTCTGGGCAGCCTGGTCTGGTGGTTGGTGACCCTGCGCATAGCAGGGGGTTGAAAGTAGGTGATCTTTGAGGTCCTTTTCAACCCAGGCCATTCTACGATTCTATGATTCAATAGGTCTGTGGAGGCATTCAGTTGCTTCAGACATTGTAGAATACATGCTCTTTACTTGTCACCAGTTGAAGGAGGGTTGTTTTTTTTCCCCTCTTATCTGCACCCCAGAGCTTTCTGTCCACTGACACAAAAAAAACAAGATAAAACTAACTACAGAGGTACTGAATTATTTACTACAGATAAATTCTGTGATATTCTGTGTCACTTGCAGCTAAGACAAGGTTGCATTAGAGTAACTGGTAACAGCTCTGTTAAAGTGCTAACAACTATAAATATGTTTTATTGTCACTTGATATGGAAACCAGAAGCTCATATATACAACAAAATTCCTCCTACAAACTTTTACCTTCTGTGGATGTTCTTCTAAACCATCAAAATGCTTTAATACTATTGTGTAGTAACACTCATTTTCAAGTCAAGTTCTGGGACAGATTTGGTACTTCTTTTTTGTTAAAAAAAAAAAAACAACTACTTGGCATGCTTACTTAACAGTCAGTCTACATGAAGATCACCTTTGTTTCTTTTTGCCTGTACAACCAATTCATTTAGATATAGGCATGATACACACTGCAGAGAGTTAGCATAAGCTGGTACAACCTGAGGTCTTCACACATTTCTATTAGAATGCTGCCTCTTTCCAACTTTTGGATAGTACAAGTCAGCACAGTTAGGAGAGGAGGACACACTTCTGGCCACCAGAAACATTAAGGCTACTGGGGATGTGAACAGCTTTCTTTAATGTCTTTGAAAATAAATAAATAAGTAATCTTTCCATAAGCATCAAAAGGAAGTATTTCTGCTGCATGTATCTGGTGAAATCGGTATTTAAGATTCCACTGTGCGCTCCTGAAAAAATGTGATTAAAAGGAAGGCCAAGAACTACTTGTTGAAAAAGGTCTAAATACTGTTCTTTAGGTTAGGAAGCAACAGCTACAAATATATTCTCCAAAAGATTGAAGCAACCTTATCACATACTTTAATTCTTGGTCACGTTAGTGTCAGATTGTGTCATTTGTTGCTCATTTACATTCTCAGATATTTAAAAGCAGGTGTAAGTGGCTATACCACACAGACTTCTAAAAAAAAACAAAAAATACATCTGGTGAGAGGGGAATACAAGGATCAGAGTTTTTCAGTTGTTTTGGCACTAGCACTCAGCTTCTCAAGGCTGGTAACAGTGCTTGGGAAGTTGGGACAGAAAGTAAGTTAAGCAGCCACTTCCTAAGCTGGAGAAAGGGCATGAAGCCACAAACACCCATCAACAGCAAAGAGGAAAAAGGGGTCAAATTCTGACAAAAGCCCAAGCAGATTCAACAAGCTAAGCAGACACTCCCATGTAGAAGACATTGCATTTTGGTGGAACTATCGTCATCTTTTTTTAATGCTTCAGAGAAGATGACAATTTGCTTCTCCCACTACAGCTAACATTTTATTTTATGAATGACCAACACAACTCTGCTGCACTTGGGAGGCAGTCAAAACAAGTCTTGTATTTTCTGAAGCACACAAGCCATTTATGAGACCAGATGCCTTCATATAGTAGACCAACATAATAGCTATTATTCTGCCAGCTATTTAATAACTGACTACTGGTTAAGTTTTAAGTCTGCAGCACAAGCAAAATGAGAATGAGCCAGCAAGAGCCAGCAAGTCTGCAGTAAAGTCCTTTTCTTTGTTGTTTTGCAGTCTCCTGATCACAAACAGTCATTACGGTCTGCATTTGTTATGGTTTCAGCAGCCTCCAAGGAGCAATTTCCAATTACTCTGATAAACCGAGAGAGTGTTTGTTAAAAAGGCTGGCTTGCAACTGGCAGTTCTGCTGTGAAACATGTTTCTGTTCATCTAACAATGACAATGTATTTTTGATTAAATGAACAGATGAAAACCCCATACTCCGGTATAATGGGAAACAGACGGGACCGGTATTTATTATTAAGTCCCTTTCATGCTGCTTTCTAAGAATTTCTGTTATGTATACACAATTTAAATGCTAAATGGCTTATAGTTTTACGTGCAAGAAGTTAGGCATCTGCCGACAGTGGATGCCCCATCTCTGGATGAATTCAAGACCAGGCTGGATGTGGCTCTGGGCAGCCTGGTCTAGTGGCTGGTGACCCTGCGCACAGCAGGGGGGTTGAAACTAGATGATCTCTATGGTCCTTTTCAATCCTGGGCTTTCTACAATTCTATGATTATAGCAAATCTTCCTTAAAAAGACATCTGCATGTGGGTTCAGTACATAGAATTGGCAACAATAAAGAGAATGACAAGATACTCATCTACTATCCCCTTCTCAAGTAGCACATGACTGCATCACTGCTCACTGTAAGTTAGTACTCGAAAGAGAGGAAAATAGGGCAATGAGCAAAAGCTCAGTGCTCAAAAGCAAGTGGGCAAGCCAGGTGATGCTGGAGGAAGACAGAAGTTTCTTCAGATTGTATACACATCTTTAACCATTTCAGTAGGCAAAACAACCTATTAAAATGGTGACAATGGGGGCACAGAAAAGGGAAGGAGGGATTCGATGCTGCCTCTGAATCAGCCATTCAAGACGCACTCTCACAGTTTACTTCTTTACTCTTTCTGGCACAGAAAGCAGGCTCAAAAAACTGATGTGGTTTGACCCTAAAAAAGCCCTATGGATTTTAAAGCAACCTTTATGTTGTAGGTAGGATGTTACTACGTTTAGGAAGACAAATATTTGAAACTCAACATTCAAATGCAATGTACTTGTCTTTCATCCCATGTTGAAATTGCTGCAGAGCTCCTCAAAATATTTACTTTTTATTCCTACTTAGAGAGGCTGGGCCGACAGCCTCCATTTTGCCCTCTGAACTGCCTACATTAGGGAAGAGCTGCAAAGGTTCACACCAACTTACAGCACCAGGTGATATTTCCATAACCAGTAAAGTTACCAGCCTTCATTTATATGATGGTAGCCCACATTACTGTACATAGTTTCATGTATTATCTACAACTCTTTTACAGAGCAAAGAACTAATTACTACAAAGAGCACACCATCTGAATGTTCCTTCTATAAAATTAAAGATGTGGTTCTGAGTGAACAATACTAAACCTCGCCCAGCCCAGCAGCCACAAAGACTTGTGCAATGGAGGAAGCAAGAAGAGATCACCCAATGGAGTGAGCAATGTTTATCATTTAAAAATAAATGCTAGTAGCTCTTTTGGTGAAATTCTGCTAATTTTAAGCACTGTTACTATGTTAAACCTCAGCCTTCCATGTCATCTTGAAACTCAAGTACTGTGCTACCCCTGACCATCAACACGTGGTCCAGCTCTAAGATCAAAACATCTACAAGTAAACCAAAGGGACAACCCCACACACAGCTGCTGGCTGAGAGTATTCTGGCTTTTATGCCACCAGCAGAGACAAAGGGAGCTAGTTCTCCTCCAGCATAACACTTAAGACTCCTTCAGTGAATTCAATGCTAGAAATAATTTATCTGAAGTGGATCCAAAGCCACTATTAGAACAAATCGAAGTTTTGATAGGAAATGCTTGCTTTACATGGGACATGTTTCAGACACATGTCTGGACCTGATCCAAAAACACAGCTAACTCCAATTTACGAGCTGATGCGCACAGAAATTTTAGATGTGCTAGAATCCATTAATGCAATTTAACCCACATTCACTGATTAAAGCTAGGTGGAATGAGAGAGCTGAGATCCAGAGCTCTTTTCAGTAGGTTACCAACATCTACTGCAGCTGTCTAAACAAACCCCTTATACATCAGCTCACTAAAGAGGTACCAAGATGACAAACAGTATCAGAAGTATTTCAAAATTCCTTAAGTGTCATCCATACTATCCCTTCTTATTACAGTGGAGAGCTACTGACAGTATAATTTTTGACAGAAGTTATTTATTGGCTTAGTTTTTCACTATTAGCCTCTTAGAACTAGAGGAGCTGATGACAGTTTCCCAAATCTGTTAAATTCTGATATGATTCTGTATTTTGTACATAGTGATGTCAAGTAGCAAAACAAATCATTTTTCCAAATTTTACTTTTGTATGATTATGTACCATCACCCTCAACACATACATCAGCCTACAGAGACAACACACACTCTGAGGGACCCGTGGAGTCTTGTAGCTGCGTAGGACCATTCTCCAGACACATATGTAGCTTAACCAGGAGAGGTTCACATTCCATGGAAGCTGAAACAATACAATAATAAAAACCAAAAAAAAGCTGAAAAAAAAAAAGAAAAAAAAAAGCAGCTTTCTGCTTCCCATGCCAGACCATAACCACAAAATTACTTCACAATTCTCCCTTCACCTGAGTGATTCATTGCCTGAACTTCTGCTCTACAACAGAAACTTCATTGCTGAAAAGCTGTTTTCTGCTTTTGTTTGTTTTTTGCTTTCCAAAACATACAACAGTAGTCTTGGCTGCAGCACAAAACTGATTTGTCATTGTGTCTGTCCCCTATACACTTATATACATAACCAGTTTCCTCTGCCCCCTCTGTAACTCATTGATTAGCAAGTTACAGATCTTTTAACTATGTTCTGGGGTACTAAAGTATTTGATTGTAAGAACCAAATTATTAATAATTAAATGAATACAGCAAGCACCTAAATCATTAATTTATTGTCATAGAACGTACAACATAAAAGACATTTCTGGTAAGCACTGCACTCTTCTTACAAGAAATGACGACACTTAAGCTGGGCAGCCTACAACCAGCTGTAGATACAATTCAGTGTGCCAAGCTGCAGTCTCCTATTTTGGACAAAAAATTCAAATTCTTCTTTCTCAAATTTTCCACTGGTCTCTTCATGCATCCTTTAAAGTCCTTGCTTTCATCTCTACTGTCTCAACAGTCTGCCTTCTTATCTGCTCACATCTTTTGTACCACTATAATCAACCAAAGAAGTTATAAAAAAAAAAAAATATATGTCATTTTCATGTTTCACCTCTAGCCTCCAGAAGCAACTCAACATGTTCCCTTGACTCATGTTTAATTAAGGCTCCAGTACAGGCAACAAAACGATGTCCACACAGCTACACTAATTCAGCTATGCTGATACAAATCTCTAGTTACATATATGGTAGAGCTACTTTTATATAACCCTATTAGCTAAAAGTCACTCTTATTGCCATGACCTCCCTAGTCAAAAGTCACCCTTATTGTTGCAATGCTTCTGCTTCAGTTCATTAGCATGGATTTCCATAAAGGGATAAGAATATCCTTCAAATCAAGCATCATATTACATCTCACAAGTGGGTTACACGCAGACAGAAGGATGAAAAACGTAGACAGGTATACAGGAGAAAGAAGATCCCTTGTCTTGAAATTAGAAACTGCTGTACTGTCAGCTTATGCAGCAACACAGTTCTGTAAGGACTATGAAGTGTAAGCATGCAATAGTGCAAAGCAGCACGAGTATTGATACAGAGGTATTCTGAATCACATTCTTCCATGCAGAAATGGGAGACAATTGACCCACCACATTTTCTCCTTCCATTAGGATCATGTCAACCTCATAAATTAAAGGCAACTTTAATTGAGACACGTGCAGAGTTCATCACATTGCAAAGCAGCATCTGAGCCAGACTCAGCCACCACAATATCTCTCATCTACTCAGAACTCCCACCAGCAGCCTTACACTGTCCTTGCAGCTGGCCTGCACAGCAGTTATCCTTTTGACTATGGTATCAGACAAATGGAACTACCATAGCCCAACCAACCTAAGAGGTAACAGCTGCAGCACCCAGACTGAAGTGAGCTCAGAGCTGCAACACAGATGTACTGCATGACTCCTGACAGCCCCTGCTTTGAGAGCTCTCGCTGACTAACAAGGGAGTTCTATGTCAGACAATATGCTGAACACCAAACCATGCAATTAAGAGAATTAGTGATTTGCCACAGAAGTCTTACAAACTATCGCTGATACACATTAGAAAAAAGAATAAGAAAAAAACCATTCCAGGCAAAACTACAATGTGAACTGATAGGAAAATTAAAGAAAAAACAACTCCAAAACCCAACCTACAAGTTGAACATCTAGCTTACATGTACAACTGAACAGATAACGTGTAAAACAAGACTTCCTCTGAGGCGATGGAGATGAAGCTGAAACAAAAGAGAACGGTACCTTCCAGCCTCTGAATCTTTGCTTTGACAGAAATCACGGTTTCAAAGGGCGAAACGCGCAGCTCGAAGCACGTTCCTGTGAGCGTTTCAATGAACAGCTCCATGGTTTCATAAAAGGGGAGTTTGTAGTGAAACGGCCCCATGTTATCCTCATTGAAGAAAGGAGGCTCCTTCTTGTTGGCCATGACAAAGGACTCACAGCTCGGTAGGAAGCTCTGCTAGAAAGCCGCGTCCTGCTCCCAGTCCTGGGGACAGGCGTGGTGTATCGCTGCTCATGTTGGGAACGGCCGCCTACAAAGCAAACAAACACAGCCTAACAACGTCTGGGCACAGCCGTTCCCATTTATTCCAAAAGGAAAATAAAACAGCAGATAAGAACTGGGAAATTAACATCTAGGTCGTGCAGGGAACCGCACCGGCTCCGGGACTCCGGCCTCACGCAGCATTTCAAGATCTTTCGCTACCCGCTCATTTACGATTTCTCTCCCGACCGCACGGGCTGGGCTCAGCGCTGGGGGAACCGCGGCACCCGTCCGGGTCCGGAGGCCCCGCGGCGGGGCGGGGGAGCGTGGCTCTCGCAGACAAAGGATAGGGAGCAGCTGCCCGCCGCCTCCCTCGCGCCTCAGGGCGGCCTCACCCCGCCCGCCCCCGGAGGACACCTACTCCCTTTCACCGCAACGCTCCGGAGGACCGGAAGAAGGAAGGCGGAAGAGTGGCACCAGCGCAGCGGAGACGGAGGGCAGGGTGCCAACGTACCTGCCGCCGCCTGGCCCGCCCGGGGGCTACGGGGAGACAGGAGGAGGCGAGGCGAGGCGAGGCGCGGCCTCCTCCGCCCGGCGTGTCCCGTACAGCGGGGGGAGGAGCAGCCGGCGGCGGGTGGGGACAGTGAAGACGCACCGCACCGCCGACACACCGCACCGCCGCTCGCACCCCGACAGCCTCCGCGCCTACCTCGCCTTTATGACATCCCCGGCGGGAGTTCCGCCGCGGGCCAATGAGGCGGCCGGGCTCGATGGCTCGGCCAATCGGCTCTCTCAGGGGCGGGGCTCGCAGCACCGTCAGGGCTGGTGCCACTTGTTGTGGTCGTTAAGACGCGAAGCGGCGGAGCGTGCGTGGAAGGACCCGGATGCAGCGCTCCGTCGGCGGCAGCGGTGTGCACGTCACAGGCGGGGGCGCAGGGGCTCATGGGACACGCAGTCCCTCGGCTATGCCCCGGGCGAGGTGCGATGGAGGGTTTTTCCTCTGCTGACTTTTCACATAATAAAAAAAGCTTTTTTTTTGTTCTGTTTCATTTAGAACCGTTTGAATTGGAAGGAATCCCTTAAAGACCATCTGATCCAACTCCCTACAACAACCAGGGCTACCTGCAGCTCCATCAAGTGCTCACAGCCCTGTCCAGTCTGTCTCTAGGGAGGGGCACCCAGCACTTCTCTGGGCAACCTGTTTCTCACCCCCCCCTTACTGTAAAAAGCTTCCTTCTTCCTTACATCCAGTGTAAATCTCACCAGCAGCACTGTTCAATGCCAACTAACTGAAGATACCAAGGCGAAAAAAAAAAGAAATGAAATAGAAGCACTCATCCTTTCTCCCCTTCTCCCCAGCCTGTCTGTGAATCCTTCCTCAGCAAAAAAGAAAGGAGCTCATAAGCACTCCAACCCTACATATGAGGCACAAGCGGCGGATGCACAGCCTATGAATAACAGGCAGACACCTTCCTTGCAGCTACCATCTGTGTGCATCTTCAACATTCTACTTCTGCTCAATGCCTGTCAGCACCAGGGCTGCCTATGGTGCATGCCTATGTGGGTACTCCTCCATGAGAAGGGAGCTAAGAGGTGAGCCAAGCCTCTGTGAGGCCCTGCACTAAGGACTGCATGCAGGCCTGCCAGCTTTTGGAAGCAACCAAGCACAGTCAGTGCAGATGGACTTCCTTTAGCAAATCCAGGCAGGTGAAAAACTCACTTGGAGGCTTACAACTTGAACAGGAGATAATGTTCGGGCTCTGCTGATCTTCTGTAACACACTCTGGCAGAGAAGTTTTAACCATTGTTGTTTTTACAGATTGCATTAGCTGCCAACATGAAATAACCAGTCTCCCTCTGCTTTCAATTCCTGCACTCAGATTTAAGTGCAGGATTACATAAGAGGAGCTGAACCTGATGACAGAACCCAGTCTGGCACTAGCATTAGCTCGAGATTGACAACTTATCCAGAGAAAGCATGGCAGTGATTTTGATTATCTTCTAGTCGTGATGCAGATACCCTTCACAAGTGGCAAAAATAAAAAAAAAAAAAGCAAGACATACAAACATATCTCATTTAACAGACTCAGTTTACTATTTAACAATATCAAGGATTCTCTCCATAGATCTGTTCAATAAAACAAACTATACTTTGTATAATAGTTAACTTCATTGAAGGTATTGCACAGGCTATATTCATCTGGCCACCATGGAAAAAAATAGCAGGAGGTTACTGTCCTCTTTAAATGTATCATTAAGCGCAATTAGATCCAGCACAAGAGCATACTAACCATTTAAAATGGGTAATCTGTCATTTAAATATCCACAGCCATCTCATTTCAGGTCTACTGGATTAGGGAATCCAGAGTGTTAGTACTGGACAGGGCGCAGGAAAAGCCTCCTCTCTGAAACACACTCCTGTTGGCTACTGGCCTCCAAAGGCATTCAGTGGGTCATCAAACGTGTTCAGTGCCTTGCTTTCAGATTTCACTTCCGAGGCTGCCTGGGAAGATCTGCTTTTGGGAGTGGGTATCTTGATCTGGCTGCCAGAGAATATATCATCTAGATATGGGAAAAGAAAAAAAAGAAAGATAGATAGCTTTAATAGGAATTGACTGCTAAACAGAAGTATTATTGTACAGAAAATCCCCAGCACACCACAGCGACTGCCAAGGACATTCTGTTATAGACAAATGCTTTTCTGCTGCAATTCTACTTGGATTTGTTAAGGACATACGTGGGAGCTGCTAGCTGCAAATCAAATCAAGAATAGGTTTTTTTTCTCCATAAAGCTGAATAATACTTATATTTTATACCATATTCAAGCTCTCAAAAGCATTTGACAAGCATTAATAAGTTAAATGTCTGCAATAAATTTCATCTTGCAATTTCCAGAAGACAACCTCCTGCTTCTCTAGAACATTAGCATTCGAAGAACTTGAGAGAATCCGTGTATTGCTGAGATTGATGCCAAAGAAAATCACAAGAGAAAAACCATACAATTCGCTAGTGATTGCTGTGCCATCTGCTAGCCATGCCAGAGAGTCTTTAACCTATAGCACAACAAAAACATAGCATACAGCACTGGAGAACAGGACGCAGCTCAGGCGCAGGAGGCAGACTGCTCTGATCACCTTCTTACTAAGTATTCAAAAAGTCTGTCTGCAGTCCTGAATGAAGACCTCCCACTGCCTTCCTCAGTGTAAATATTTCTGTAACGAGTAAAAGTAAACAGGACTGCAACATGAAAAAATCTTCCATTCTATTAAGACAGAGTTATTTCCCAGAATAACAATAGGTAAGGGGAAATCCTCCAACACACACACCATATAACAACAGCAGAGCCCACAAACTTTCAGCTCTTGCTGTGGCTCGTGCTTAGACCGTACTGATGAAAGAAGACAGCTCCTACTCTACAAGCACTGAAGTGTTGCCATGAAGTTCTCTGGAGACCGTGAAAATGATTTAATTTTTAATTTATTTTACAAGGCAGAGATACCTGGATTCCTTGTGATTCACAAGGCCCTTTCATAGCTGGTTTTGAATCCCTACTTAGGAAATACACCCCATACAGAGGTTCTTGGTTATTTTCTGGTCTATGGTATGAAAATTAACATTCCAGCCTTAAATATCTATCCTAACCTTGAGCAGTGGCCAAGCAAGAAGTGACCTGTCACAAGATGCTTGCCTTTCTCTTCTTGCTTCTTCTTCCCCTTGAGCACGTTTGTTACTGCACTGATGATAAGGATTACACAGGAATAATCCAGGACAGCATCTCAGCACAACGGCAATTTGAAAAAGCAGTGAAATAGAGTAATCCCCTACTGGCATTACTCCCTAGCAGAAAGCTGTCACATGGATTTACTCCATAGTCAGCCGGGAAATAGTGCGAGTGCTATCAGCAGTAGAGGTATCACTCCCATTTTATAACAAGGCTTGTTAGAGAAAAGAGTTTCGGCCACAAAGTCCAGCATTTGTCATTGCACAAGAAAGTTCACTTTTTCTAAATTCTAGATGGGCAGAGACAACATCAAGATGCTTGTGTCATCTACCATACAGTCACTGAAGAGGCGAGAAGAATAAAGACCTGTCATAGAATTTTTCATAATACTGCCATTACAAGCTTACCACAAATGTACTAAATAATGATACAAAACTGGTAGAACAAAGAAAGCAAGCTGCTTGTGGCCTCCACGCAGTTGAACTGCAGCCAGTTAAGTGCTTTATCTGCAGCAGAAAGGATCGCCTTCTGCTACCTTCAGCCTAGATAAAGTGTTACCATATTGCTGAATCCAAATCTTAACCTGCAGAACAGGGAAGAGTCAGTTCTACCATTCTAAGGCCAGCAGAACATCTTCACCATCAGCTATCTCCCCTGCACTCCAGCTGGTGTCCATAACTCTGGGCACTAAGAAGCTGCATACTTGTGGCTGCACTGAAAACAAAGCTCCAGAGCAGGCAAGTCCAACTAATAGACCACACATGGCCCTAGACAGCTGATAAATGCAGCCCCACAAGATCATAAACTGTTAACGTTATTAAGTGATTTTTAGTGATATTTTTCATGAGTCAGGCATGGCTCCAATGTTTTTACCGCCCTTATTTTTTGTTTCAATAAAAATATAAAAGTTTTGTTACTTGTGCACAGTACCTATGTCATATATTCTAATTATTATTATTATATGTTTTATATGTGGCCCAAGACAATTCCTCTTCACTCAGTGCAGCCCAGGAAAGCCAAAAGGTTGGACAACATCCATGTTCTAGAGGAAAACCAAGTCTACCAGATACATGAGGTGGTAGATGCTCATACATATCAACATTAAATGGGACATCAGACAACAAGCTCTGGCATTAGAATGCATGTCAAAAATAGAGTGCAAAGGACAAGATTCGTCATGACTTATTTTTCAAGCTATTTTCAAATTGGTACTCTCCAATTGTTTTTTCAACACAAGGCTCTGGATTTGTATGCAGAAGTATTTAGAAGATATAGTGGTTTGGGAAGTTCTTTCATTTGCTACAGGCTACATGGAAAACAGTAAACTATTAAAATATTTCTAAAGTAAACTTAGAATGAAATATTTCTCTTGATTCAGTATATATTTCATGAATCTTGCCTGCAAATGTGTAAACATTTTTTTTTTTTTTTTTCAATGTATCAATTGGGAATGCCTTGAAATCTCAACCTTTTCATTCTCTGGCAAGTTCTAATCCCTTTACAGACTTTAGCCAGGTCCCTCCATCAGGTCTGAGTGCTTAACAGAAGCACAAGCAAAACAGCGGTTAATTAGATTCATTTTGAATAGGTTGAACAGAATGAAGGCTGACAGGAATCAAATACAGAAGAGAAGGGACACTTCCTTGTTAGAGGAAAAGAGTTACGTGAATCTCAAAGGAGACCTACAAAACACGAAGAGTCTGAGAACAGATGCAGTTGGGAAATCAAATGACTTCTGTTATCTCCACTGACAGAACAAGAAAGGAGCATACTTTACATCATTTCAAGTTACTATATGGTGTTTTGTTTTTTTTTTTTTCAAAAAATTATACAGAGTACCCTTTGCTTTCAGGTGTAGCATTTCCAAATTGCTCTGGGTATACACTGATGTAAACAAAATCCTAGGATCTTAAGAGCTCTAAGATAGTCAATGCAGCTGGGATAGGGAAAGATTTATTCACAGTGATTCATCTGAAAACAGGATACAAGCAGCTGTGCAAATTTAAACATGGAACTTATCTCTTAGTGCTGTAAGAGCATGAGATTATTCTCTTACTCCAGACAAGAAATGTTCTAATTCCCACAGATGAAGAGATCCCTACAGGGATTAAACTATTCCTCCTCTCAGGAGGGTTTTATACACTTTCTTACAGCTTTTAAATTCATGCTGTTCCTACAGATCTAGGAAGTTCTCACACAAGGTTAAAATCTTGCATGTTCACAGACATCAGAAGAGTTAATAGTTCAAGAAAGTGAAGGGTTCTAAAACATCTAAAATAAACACATTTGGAGACATGACATTAATAGCAAGACATTAGACACTTACCCATATCGTCATCAAATATGGATTTTTGTTCCACCTTTTTCTTGGTCTTCTTTTCTTTTGGTTTTACAGTGAGATCCGCAAAGATATCAATGTTATCATCAAAGAGGTTACTTTCTGTCATTTTCTCTTTTGCTTTGCTCACTGGCTTAATTGCCTCAGTAGCAAATATATCATCCTTGGAGCAAAGTACAGAGAGATTATCAATATACAGCACACTTCAAGAGAATAATCATTACCTGTACACAGCTGCTAGGGCATTTAGAAGACTGACAGCCTCAGGCTTCCCAAACCTGAGAAATTTGGGTCCCTTCTCCCCTACTGGATGTGGCCTAGTGAGGGATTGTGCACAGGTCAAATACAGTGTCACTTCTTCAGAATGCCAACCTTTCTCCTTTTTTGAATGATCTGAGCTACTGCGCACTGAACAAGTAGCAGAAAAGAACCCAATACTTCATTAATCTAAAAAAAGGTAATAACCATGGGTATGTCATCACCGCACGTTCACTGCCCAATCTGCTCTGATAAGGCTTCACCTTCTAATCCACACTTGCTAATAAACAGATGAACCCTGAAAGTAAGGGTTTCTGTTGCCCAGTAGCAGAGTACAATTGACACTTCATTAACTGTTCTGCACAATCCCCTTCCTACTCAGCCTGTGTTTAAGTAGAAGTATTTGCATATAAGGCCCTGGGGGGGTCAAAAAGGCCAAGGTATCAGGCTTTCCTTCCCAACTCCTTCCAGCAAGCCTCAGCCATTACCTCAAAAATATCTTGTGCAGCAGAATCAACAGCTTGCTGAACAGCAGATTTCAACTCCTCCTTCCCAGTTTTCTGACTGGGGAAAAGAGAATCTTCCTCCTCCTCCAAAAAAGACATAGGGCTGTTTTTTGATGAAGACTTTTGCTGTACAGACTGGAAAAGAGCACTGCTGTCCTGATTACCCAGAACAGAGAGTTCAGGCTTTTTCTCCATGCCCTTGATGGGTTCGTTGGCCACACTTCCTGGCATTTCCTCCCTCAATTTTGATTGTGTAGCTGTTCTGGATGTTGAGCGACTTGCAAAAAGATCTTCTGATTCAAACAGATCATCTCCTTGGTCTGTGGATTCTGGAGGAAGTTTGTTAGTCACAATGCTGCCATGAGCTGGTAGTGATGAGCCAGACAGAAAACCATTTTCTTTGGATTCCACTTCAGTAACAAGCTCCTTTACGTTTTCTATTGTTGATCTCTGTTTTGGTACTGAGAACGGTGGCTCTTTAGCACTGTACACCTCTTCACTCTCACCAGACTCTTGGGCAGCTAGCCGGCGGGCCATTCTGCTTGGAGGCCTGCGCTTTCCTGTAACCTTGATTCTGGTCTGTATAAAAGAATAAAAACAGAGAGGGTTATATTGAAGGGAGAAGGAAATAACCCTACACTTTATGGAAGACAGATCAGGACCCATGCTTTGTTCTAACACTTTTCATAACACTGTAAATTAACATTTTACTCATTTCATATCGGCACACTGAAATTAACTTCAAGTTTTGCTGAAGTTACTTAAACCAGAGCTATAAGCAGCGACCAGCACATTTAAGCAAGCATTCAGTTGTGAAACCTGAGCAAAGAAAGATGAGAAGATGCTGATTTAGCTTTAATTCCCTTTTCTCTCATCTTAAATACCAAGGTTACCTTATTGGCGCTGTGCAAAGTATCCGCTTGCATAGGCTGATCAAAGCTTACACCTAATTCTTCATTGTTCCCTGCAGCAGGGAAGGCTTCACTGCTCTGTACGTCATTGGGCTCATGCAGTGGAGTGTCCAAAATGGGGAAGGGGGACTTTACACTGGAGATCTTAGGCACTGCACCAGGAAGTAAGGCTGCAGGGTTAATAGCTAAATTAGCCTACAAAACAAAAAACACATACACACACACAAAGATAGCATGTTAATACTGCTCCAGAGAAGCAGCAAGAACTAGTGCATTTAGGCATTCAAGTTCTACTCCTAGAAGTGCCTGGCCTCTCTCATCTCAGCTCACTTCTAGATCACCCACGTTCTCTGTCTCACTAAATCTTTGACTACTCAGTGCTATTACAGTGTATAAGAACTTCAAGAACACCTCAGTTACAGTACCTCGCACAAAATAACTAGGTAGCCCAGTATCCTGTCTGAGGACAAGACTGGTTCTGACTTTGGAGTGAAACAGTTATATAGACAGTTATTAGATTTTTCAAATCAAGAGAAGGAAATAACCGAAACTCAAAACCCCTAAGAGTATCTAAGCATACTTAAAATATTGCTGAGAATTGCAGGCCAAAAAGCCCACCCTCTGCCCCCAAACAGAGTTAAATAGCATTGCCCATAGTCAGGTCTGAAAAGTAAAGGGGGAAATAATGTTAAACATGCAATACAGAAAAATTAACAATAGAGGACACGTCATCTGAAAAAAATAAAGTGGCAAAAGTAAGGCAGGGAAGTAAAAAGATTTTGCTTCAGGGAGAGCCATCAGTGAGGCAAGGAAGATATTTTTTATTTTTTTGAAAGCCAGAATGCCAGTAAAATAATTACTTGTAACTTTCCAATCCGAGATGAGGGTTCTTTGGTTTTAATGGGAACGGGACCTGTAGATTTCTGCACAAAATTACACTGAATTAAACAACAAGTGTAGAATATCAACATCTTCAACCAGGCTATAGCCTGAATTTCAAAACATCTGTAGAAAGGAACCATATCACTGCTTATCAGCTTCTTCTTGAGATACTTTGTTTTCAACACACATTCTAAAACCAGAGCTAGTCGTTTGACTTTTAAATCCTGTTCCTCACGTCATAGCCCCATCTTTGTTACAATTCCACCCCTTTCTATCAATATTATGTTTTACCATCATAATTCTACAACTTCCTCCTTTCTCCAGGTCACACACAACACAAGTCAAATCCAATCGTGACAGCCACCCTACCTCCTTGCTTATTCACTCCCCTAAGATCCTATGGTCATGCTGTCTTGTCATAATTACATATATGCATAAGTATATAAATTATACATATACAATTACATAAAAAATGTATAATTATGCACACATATGATGTGTGTTATAATTGACTTTTCTCTTTGTCATTTGCTGTATTAGGGCCATAGACCTTAATGAAACCCACACTGGAGTCTAGAGTGTTCCAAAATTGCAAAGCTTTCAAGAAGGAAGCTTTTCTCTACAGAAAGCAGGCCGCCCATACCAAAAATAAGACCAGCAAGCTCAATGAGCAAGAAAGCTGTGTCACCTGAAGACTTTAGTCAGTTCTGGGACTCAGGGATAAACCAAATCAATAAAAGGTTTCCATCTGAGGCTTGCTTTCTACAAGTCTCTGATCTGCAATGGTTTTATGAGATGGGCTGTGCTGCCATTGGTGCGGCTGGGCAGTCTTTGAGCATTTGGACACTGTACTGGGGGCCTTGATAGCATGACAGAAGAATCCTGCTGTCTGCAGTAATCCACCACTTAAATGCACATGGGAATTGGCTGAACCTCACACAGGTGAAGATCATTCCAGTATTTCAGCAGCTACAAAAGGATGAAGTCAAATGTGATCCTCTACATCGAGCAGTACTTTACCAGAAGGGAAGATAAGCTAACTACTAGTCCTACAGACTTATTATGTGCTCCTCAGCCCAGAAGGCAAAAAACAACCTCCTCTCAACCCATATTCTCAAGCACCCCACAAATGAAAAGCTCATCTCTTACAGCTGAAAATCAAACAAGCAGCTCTGATGAGACAAGCCACAATTCAGATACAGACTCCCCATCTGTGAGGGGAGTCCTTGGTCCTGCAAGATCAGGAGTCTTGTTTGCTCACCATGAAACTTTCATGAAGAGTCTTAGCTGCCACAGATTTGTTCTGTGTGCTACGATCTCTTGATCATGATCTCATGATCATGAGAAAGCCCACCTATACTTTAAAGACTACAGTAACTCCAGCAGATACTGGCATTTCAAAGAATGAGCAAGTGATCAAATCACACCAAATTGCACCTGGCCCTTCACTTGCACTTGGCCCTCATAAGCACGCTGGCAGTGAATAAAACATTAGCAATAGCATTTAAACTTTTTGCTATTAACAGTGCACCTGTTGATAAGCAGAGACAAGTATGGCCACATATTACTGCATTTCTGCAGCTTTGCAGCCAACGAATCCAGGCATTAGTTTTGATCTTTATAGGAGACCTGACATCTTTTCCTGTGCATGCAGTCCAAGACACAAGCTTTCAGTACTTGCCTCTGTAGATACTGTCTTCAGAGCTTCATGTTGTTTGGCACTTAAAGCATTTTCTAGAAGATTACAATTCTCCGAGGAAGGGACAGGACTGGTCTTAATTGTTTTCTTCTCTGCTATTTTCTGAAAACATTAAGAGCACAAATCAACATGAACTTGGAAAAAAAAAACAACAAGATCTGCAGAGCAAGAAAACAAGCAAAGTTTTTCAAGATCTGAATTCAATTTTCAAAGAAAACTGCCCACATCTTTTAGGCCTGCAATGCATTGCAGGCATTACTTTTTGGTCATCAATGATAAGGGCCTTTCACTCCTTCACATTTATAAGCTTTGTTGTCTGTGGTGATGGAAAATAAGGTGAGTTTGGATAAGATTCTAAAAGCATACATATTTCTCATATACAGAATAGCAGGGAAAACAAAAGCACAAACTATCTAAGGAACACTACTGTTTTCAGAGTTTCAAGCAAGCAACCTTCGTGAGTAGCTGAGAGCACTGATTAGAGACAGTCCCTCCCACACTCCTCATATAAACAGTTTCCAGGAAATATTGCCAGTTTTCTGGCCTAGCTTCCAGCTATTGGCCTGAAAATAGACTAACGTTAGAGCTGGCTTCAATTTAGTTAAGCTCCATAGGTTGCTCCAAAAGTAATGCCTTCCATGGAAACCATAACAGTTAAAGACCATACAAACGCTATTTGATAGAGCAAATTGTCAGCTAAAACACTACTTTGCAACACAGCCACCATTATCTTTTGCAAGCTATGAACAAGAGAGCCTTCATGCTGTGCTCGTAAAAATCCGCACCAGCAGAGGTGACCCACAGTCAGTATTTGCATTGCTGAAGCACACCACCACTGCCTCACTCGGCTCACACCCACTGTCTGGTCTCCATAAACATTCAGCAAGCGTCAGTGAATGTTAATGGGTGCAGTTCCAAAGGAGAAATTCAACTGTACACCTTATTTCAGACACTATTTCATCAGACTGCCCCTCTGCTGACATTTCTTGACCAGCAACAAAAGGTAACAGAATACTGGGGGGAAGGTTCAACCTCCACTGCCATACCGCCAACACCCCCCGCTGATTTGTAGGCCAACATAATAAAATATGATGCATTACTTTTGGATCAGTCCTTGTACATTTAGAGCAGAAGTTCAGAATGCACGTTAGGACTTGGAACTCAAACCACCCATTATGTAGCCCAGTTCATTATGGCAGTTTCTCACCCTCTAATAACAATCCAGTGATTTTATTAACACATTCATTACCTTAAATTAAACCAATCTACAGACTTAAATGACATAAAGGGCTTCAGGGCTACTAGTCCCACAAGCCATACTGAGCCTAAAGAATCTCACTGCAGAGAGGTAGGCTAAAGTTTCAACATCTCCAAGGTATCACTACCTATTAAACCAGCCAGACCCTGAATAATACACAAGCAACTTTACTATTCTGATTTCTGCTCAAGTGTGTTCTCTAACATTTAAGTCCATCCCAATGGTATCAATGGAGGAAAAAAATATAGTTCTCAAATCTCAGCCCTTGGAGGTCTGCTGCATCTGTTTGTTTCATATGTCTTCAGAGTTACAAGAGCCATTTCTATTCTCACAAAAAGACTTTAAAGTGATTTCATGTCCTGTCAGAACACATGTGGAAAAACTCCCTTTTATGCACTTATACATGGCTTCTGAAGAAGACCATGGAAATAATAGAGGATCACATACCGGAGGGTTTGTTTTAGCAGTACTGAAGAGATCATCCTCATCATCATCCCCAAAAAGACTTCCTCCAGATGATGGTTTCAGAATACGATTTGTAGACTGAAGAGAAAAAGGATAAAAAAGAATGTCACAGATCAAAAGCACATCTTCTACCCACAGTGCCTTGACTTTAGCACTTGGCCATTCCTAGAGATCAGGGACTTTTAAGTTGTGCTCAACTGTGACACACTAGAAGGCTACACACTTCAAAGACTGTTTTTAAACAGCAGGTTCAGAGGAGGGATTTGGACTCACCATTGACATCTTGGGACTGGCAAAGAGGTCAACATCCGGATCATTGTCCTTCTGAAGTTTGTGACTAAAAAGCAGCTCTTCATCTTGAAACACACCAGTGCTTTTGGGACGAATGCTCTTCTCAGAAGGCTGAAAGGAGAAAGGTTCAGACATTAAAAAAAAGAATCTTACTTACAGAGGACACTGCTTCAGTGGTGTACTTGCCAAGCAGATAAGGCAGGTTACAAGTGACCTGAGGCTGTGCTACAGCCCTGGCAACAACAAAAACACAGCTTGAACTACCATAGCATGTTAGTAGTTTGCAAAACCTACAATGCAAATGCTTGTATTATCAGTTCATTTTGATTAGAAGATATCAAATAAAATGTACTTCCAGGTCTGCCGATTTGAAAGGCAACTTTTATTATTTACTTGTTATGCTTCCCTATGAGGAAGAAAAAAAAGATCTTCAGTATGGTATTATGAGTATACAGCAAATGTTTATATTTTAGGAAGAAACTCTCATGCTTAGAATTATACATATAGATGAGGGTGCATGGCAGAAGTGAGAAGGAAATCTGGCTAGTTATCTTCCTGAACTACCTGGAAAAAAAAAAAGCCAGCAAAAAAAGATGAAGCTCTTTAAAGCTGTTATTGTTGACAGAGTGCTCATCCTCCTCCCTTTAAAGCAAAAGCACCCCCATAGTGAAGAACAGAACTTTTGCCTTTGGCAAACACATGTATTTCCAACTCAGCTGCTGAGTGGCAGGGAAGGTCAATATCAAACATTCTCTCATCTGCCCTCCACAATCTGGCACACCAGATTGCATCTGCTTTCTAATGCTAAATGGACCATTTTTTGGTCCACTCTTACTATATATATATTTTTTTAATACTACCTTTATACATCTTCATTCACTTGCTTTATTTTTATGCCAAATGCTGGGTTAAATTTTTGGAGCAGTAGAACAGCTGTGTATACACAAATGCACAAAGATCTGATGTACACCTAGTTTTTTGCTACACTAAGCACTCAAAATAGTAGCACTTTCCCTGTCAAGAAGATCAGGTTCCTAAACTAATTATTGTAATTTTTTCATGATTACGCATTTCAGCACTGTAACCACTCCACTACTGCTATATTCTGCTTGCTTCCTAGGAAAGCTTTAAAAGGGCTTAGATTTTCCCAGCTGCCACCCCATACTTCCCCCACCCCAAAAAGAAAACAAAAACACATGTTCATAACAGGTAAGTGTTCAACTAATTCTGAGGCAGCAATAAACAGGGAATTTTGTCCAAGAGTCATTTGTTTCATTCAACTCCAGGGACTCACAAATAGAGTGCGTATAGTCTTTGGTGCTGAAAATTTATTTTACAGTGTTATAAGATGACAAAAACTTGTGGTATGCTCTAGTATACACTCTGTACTTCTAGATATGATTTCAAGTTTACTGAACACATTTTGGTATAGTTGCATCAAGTAGAAATATGAACGTTGCCATAAATTCAAGGATATCACTGCTGAAGATTCAAAGTCCACATCTTAATGCAATATATCAGGAAAGCCAGACAGCAAGAATATGGCAACTAGAGGCTTTTTTTTTTTTTTAAAAAAAAGTGAACACATGCTTGGAAAACAGAATTAAGCATAGCTTCAGCTAGAGTCATCTTAGAACTAAGTCTGCTGGTTTATGCAGAGCAAGCAGATTGTACCACTATTAAAAGAAGGATAAAGTACGAGGCTTCATACTCCATATCCCTCTACTTTCTAATACCTCCAACCTTGAGTAATAAAAGAATCAGTTCTTTAGAATAGACATCAAGTAACTGTATCAAGAAAAAATATTTTCAGATTTTTTTTTAAAGTAGCATATGACAAAATGCTTCCGAGTCAGCGGGATGGAAAAAAATCACAGAGGGATTCAGGTTATGGGTAAGTGTAGGAATTATTTCTCATCCAAGAATTAGGAAATTGAGAAATTGAGAAAAATTACCTAGCATGAATCGGAGAGAGGAGGTGTGAAAACAAACAAACAAAACCCTTCTAGAAAACTAGTCTAAAATAGGACTAGTTTAGAGGTAGAAGTATTATTTCCCAGTATTCAAGAACTTCCCTAGACTCACCACATCATTGCCTTTGTGTACATTTTTAATGCCATCATCTTCCAGTTTCTCCTCTTCCTCCTCATCGAACAAGCTTAACACTTTCCTAGCTTGGACACTGGCATCTTTCTCCAGAGCTGGTGGTGATGCTGCAAACAGATCTGGCTCCAAAGATGATGTGGCAAAAGGCTCCACCAAAATAAATGAATAAATAAATAAATAAACACACACACACAGAGCTGTTACTTAGTTTGAGTCTGCCCCAGACCCACTAAGCTTTGGTCAGAGTTGTGCAATCTGGTATCACAGCAGACAATTAAGTACAATTCAATTATACTAAGCAGACAGAATAGCAACATGCAGATTATCAAGATACATTTCAATAGATTAAGAAAACATTTTATAACTCTGAAATGAATGTAGTCACCTTCCTGTACTCTACACTCTACAACCTGATGCTGTTAATCAGATTTCTGAATATTGTTTCCTTCCCATCTATGTGTCAGGTTACATCTTGTTCCACAACTCTGCATTCTGTTGTTTTGACATTATCTGCAGGGTATCTAATTCATGCCATTTGGGATTCTTCATATGGGCAGCACCACCTGAACACTGAGAGTGCTCAGGAAGGTTTAAAGCACCGTAACAATATACTGGAAGCCATCAGCTGCCAATTCCCCAACGATCTTTCAGAAGGAGAATGCCCAGGAGTTAAGTTCTGTTGAAGCTTCTTCAACAATGCACTCAAAGCTCTTTCTGTAAACTACTGCACATGAGAAATTCACAATCCTATTCAGCCTCAACTCTGTAACTACCAACACTGACTACAATTCATCACACAACATGCTCAAACAGGGAAATTACTGAGCTTTACAAAGCATACCCATTAGTATAAGCTTACTGTTTTTTCAAAAGGAGAGCACTGCACACATGAAAAAAAAAATTCCCCACTCAGTCTAGAGTAGAAAAAGAACTCAAAACACAAAACTTTGGCAAACACTACCTCGGAAATGAATTTAAATGCCATTTAATCAGGTTGGTAATGTTTGACCAATAAGTGATTTTGCTAAAAGTTGAGTTATTCTCTCCCAAGTAACAGCAGAGGCAATCAAAAAACTAATTCTGTCCCCATTACATTTTTATACTGAATCTTTGCCATGCTGCAGGTTAATATAAGAAAATCTCTTACTTTTTCCTTTGTCACCTGTCTTCCGACATCTGTTCCTCTAGGCACAGGAACTGCTTCAGGCTCTTCTGAAGACCACAGCGTATCTTGTGCCTGGTTAGACTTTGCAATATGTGGTCGATCATTCTTTTCCTCTTTTTCCTCTTCATTAAACAAGGATTGTGTTTGTGCTGGCTTTATTTTCTCCTGCAAAATTACGAGAATCATTGACACAGAATTGCTTGGTAGAACATGCTGCCGAGAGACAGCAGACCCTCAGTTTGCTATCCAAGAGTCCACATGGACACTGGCAATGTGCTTGAGGTTGCTTCCTTTTCTTGCATTCTGATTTCTAGTATGATAGGCTCTTAAGACTGAACAAAGAGCGCCAGGAAACAGTTGCAAACTTAAAGCAGATGCTGTAGGAATCCTGTTCAATTACTGCAGTGGCTCCTAAGACCACCAACAGCCAGACTAGCTTGCCTGCTTCTTTTTCCACCCCCAAAATCTGCACTTAACCTACCTGGAAAAAGGTAAGGCCATGAAATATGTTTCTGGCAACTCTTGGCAACCAGAAAGGCAAGACTGGGGAGTAATGTCATACGTGCAGCAAGTCTGCTGCATTAAACTTATGTTCAGCTCCAAAGCGCAACCAGACAGGAGCACATTGTGGGTTGAGCTCAAAAGACAGGATAGCATGAGAGTGCTCCACTGAAGGCCAGCCAGCTAGAGCTGAGATACCACACAGATGAAATTCCAGTTTCACAGTCAGCAGTAAACTGTCTGTTCTTCTTAGTGGTACTTTATGGTTTGAGAGATCTTAAAACATCCCCAGAAAGGGCTTTCAGCACAAACCAAACAAGTTTAGTGATGATTATTATGATGATAATTTTGAAATCTTTTAGCCTGATAGTAATATGCCTAGTCTGTAAGAATTCTGTCTGATCCCATTCCAAGTTTGCTAGAACTACTATTGTCTAAAACAAGTTGGGCTTACATTACCTAACAGGAAGGATAACTTATGTGAACACTGTACAAGTATTCTGCATTATTTTTAAAAGAAAGGGAAGATACCACTGAAGAAGCTGAAGGAAGCGTTGATTGGGAACTGAAGAGTGATTCGCCAGTAACAGCATCATCTTCAAACAGCAGTGATATCCTCTGTGGTTTTCTTTGGCTGCAGCAAGGAAAAGAATAAAAGTGCAAGATCAATGCAAAAGTTTCAAGGCCCATGTTCTGCATTTCTTTAGGAAGCATAACCTCATCCATAATATGTGATCCTAGATAAAGGAATTGGGTTCCTCACCATCCAAACAATTCTACCATCATCCTCTCTCATCTGCATACCTTTCTACAGAACTGAAGATACAAGAGGTCAGAAAAGGTATTAGAAGCAGAGAAATGAAAAATCCAGTTTGGTGGAGGAATACAATCCATCACAGACCAAAAAAAAAAGACAAAAAAGCCTAGCCAAGTCCAAGAAATCCCACTCACACATCTCTATTTCATCCTCAGCAGCATTAAGAAGAGACAACACTTACAGTGAGTCTGCCTCTTCATGTTTTTAGGACAGAACCGGACCGCTCTGAAGATTCCCCCCAAAGTATTTTCACCTTTCTTTAGTGATTGCAAATAAATCCTCCTCATCATCTTCCTCGAATAGGCTCGTCTTCTTCACAGCTTTAGCCTGACTGATGGTACTAGATGATTTTGCAGAGTCCTCTTTTCGGTTATCTTCTGAAGGAAGCTTAAGTGGCTTGGAGACATTCCAGTGTTCCTTAAAAACAAGGAATTCTTAAGTTTATTTTGTCTTGGCGAAAGCCACTTTCACAACTTCTCTGTAAGAATAAACAGTGCAGCACCTTGGCAGTCCTTGCATCTACCTACTGGCTTTTTTTTTTTTTTCCCCTCCATTCCTGCATTATATTCCTGCAATCTGACATTGATCAGGATTCACGGAGGGCCGGGCCACCTTTCAGCATACATTTGCCAGCAGAATAATGTACATGCTCTTTCCCATTACAGCTGCTCTTAAGAGTTAAGGTTAGTGTAAACTTTCCAGACAAGCTTTTAGTTACTTAGTGCCTCTGAGTTTCAATTAACATGTAGGATGAGACCTCACCTATCTCTAGTAGGTACCAGTCCCTAGGAAGTTTCATCCTTGCATTTCATTTTATCTATCTCCGGACTTTCAAGAAAACTCAAAAAAACAAAACAAACAAGAAAACCAAGCAAACAAAAGAAACTCTAAACAACATAACTGGAACTTTAAGTTTTTCTCACCAAAAAATAAAGTAGAAGGAAACAAATGTATTTTTTTTTTCACTCAATATTTTTAAGTTTGGCTTGTTGGCAGCAGTGTCCTCCATTTCTTATCAACCTAAATACTACCCTGAAAAATATTGATTCACTTCCACATAATTTTTGTTGCCCAGATCCTGAGTTAATCTGAGCCGAGAGTAAGCTTCTTCAACAGTGAACATGTCACAGGAATGAGGCAGACATGGCAAGAAGACACAGCAGTCTGACTGTAGTTCCTGTCTGAACAGTTCTTGGTTTTGGCTAGCAGAAAAACCCCGCAACCCATTTCAATCAAGTCTTGCTCTTCAGTACCTCCTCATCACTGCTGAACAATAAGCTGGAGGCTTTCTTGTGTGGCTCTGACTGTTTCGCTTTCTCTTCCTGAGGCTTTTCCTGTTGCTTCTTGGCAGGCACCACACCAAACAGATCCTAAAAACAAATGCCAAAACAACAGAATGAAAATCCAAATTCACAATGGAAAGCTTGCTGAGAAGTCATCAGCATGCAAGACACCATGGCCCATTGTTTCTCAAATAAGAAAGAAGCAATTTTGTGAACACACTTGGAAGATATTTTCAAGCATGATACAACATTGTGGTATGGGGAAATTCAAGCACACAACATCTGACAGATCAGAAACTTGTAAGCATACTGCCAGATTTAGGCATCCAGGTTCTCCTACATCCACCACACAGCAATTCTGCAGCACAACAGCTAAAATAGTGGGGCACAGTTTCTACTTCGTAACACAATCTTCGTGGACTATGCTAAAATCCAGAGATCTTACCACATTACAGAATGTTTCACAATCCTACCAGTTCCCTCTGTGCACAGTCCCCATTCAGAAGTCGAGGGAGCTCAAGCAGCCCCCTCCTGAACAAGGACCATTATCTTGACTTTGCAAAAATTCTTGCTCTTCCAGCTCTGAACAGGCCTTCTGTCAGTCTCATGCTAGAACTATAGGCTAACTTAACTCAGGCTACAGACCCAAAGTCGACAGCTCAATGGAGTGTGTGCAGGTGGAAGAAGAGGGTGCAACAGGTAAGAAAAGCAGACACTAATAAGTTTCTAGCACCAACTGTGCTCTGATCTCAACTTCTGCACTAGCAGTTGTCATTTTCACATACAGAAAAGCAAGGGGAAAAAAAAAAAGATATTTGCCAGCTGTGACAGTGGAAACAAGAACTCATTCATGGGTAGACAGCAGAGGCCAGGATAGAACAGTGTTTCCAAGCACCTATCAGTTCTGTATCTCAGTGTTCTTTAGCTGTTTGAGAAGGACAGTGTTCTTAGCATTTAGGTTCAGAGATGATGTGCACTGGCTAAAGATACTAAAAAGATAAAGAGCTCACAAGAGTACCTCATCAAATCTCCTTCATGATGCTGTCTGCATGCTCAGAACTATTAAAGAATGTAAGACGACCAATTTGGTGCTCTAAATTTAGTGCTCCATTTATGAGTTCAGATCTTTAAACACCTGAATATTTTCTGCAGCAAGCTGCTCACATGAACAGACAGGATCAGGAAGTGGTACTTACCTCTTCATCATCATCAAACAAAGAGAGTGGAGCTTTCGCTGTGGACTTGCTGGTGGGGAGCGATGTAGCTTTTGATGTCACAGTTTTACTTGATGAAAACAAATCCTGCACAAACCAGTGAAATATCACTATACAAAGCAATGCTACACACTTAAGAAATGGGAGATCTATGTTTTTCCTTTAAAAATGTTCAGCGTGTCTGTGAAGTCAGGATAGATTGTCTTTCAGATACACCAAGTACCCAAAAACTTATGGTGATTTCCCTCAGCTTTGCAGATTTGTTACTACAGGAAATCAAGGACACAAGTCTAAACACAGTCTGTCCTTTGTAATTCTCGTTCTTAATTTGCTGCTCTTTCCTTCCCTTTAGATTTCGAATTAATGCTTGCGTGTACCACACAAGTTCAGTCTTTTCACACTGGGGAAGAAATAATCAAAGATCTCACCCTCGGAGAAAGTTTTCAGAAAGGCTGGGAGCAGATACATGGTGTCAGAGTTCACAACTGTGCAGATAAGTGGAATAAAGTCAGAATGACTCAGATTCCAAAGATTTTTGCAGTCATTTATTTCAGAGATACTCACTTCAGAATCCTCCTCATCTGAGAAGAGGCCCCTCTGTTTCCTTTGAGGTGTCTCAGATGGAGGCTTGAAATCATCACCTGAAGATGGCTGACTCTTAAGGAAAAGAAAACCACTGCATCAGCACCTATTTGGAGTCAGTAAGGGCAGGCACACTATGACCTTCTTAGGGCCCATGCTGCTAACAGCAGTCAAAAGAACAGGACACAGGCTTGCCATCCATGAGCTTAAGTCTCATTTGCTGTGTGAGCAACACCTATGCAGCCAGAACTTTGCAAAGGTCCCCTCTCCCACCACCTTCCTTCTCAGCAGAAAATACGTGCAGTAATGCATGCCAGGCCTCATTCTGAGTCAAAAGAAAATGAATTTTAAGCCATACTTAATAAATAAATAAATAAATAAAAGACAGTTTGTGCCAGCCATCATTTCCTTTATTAGCACAGCATGGACCAGGCCTGCCACCAGCTATATTGCCATTAGTGTCAGAATGATTCCAGACCCAAACACTACTATCAGAAAGGCTAAGTTTAAAATAGCCTTCACTTCCTGACAGAGCAAGAGTGGTGCTGCTGAATCAGTTCTCATCCTCTCTTCCAGGAAAAGAAAGTATTACAAATCTGAGCAACAGTACTGGAGGTTCTCCCATAACCTCTCCTGCTTTTGCATTGCATCAGAAACAGGAGCTGGCTTTCGACTTTGTGCTCAAGTGCTTTTTAAAAGTCAGTATGGATAGAGTCCTACAACAATTGGTACTGTACATCCCCAGCACTGTATGCTTCTCAGTGTGGAGGGGAAAAGAGTTGCTGTAGCTCATTACATTCATATACTGCTTAGATAGCATGTATACAATGAACACATACAGTCTGTGTTACAGAAACAAAGAGCTTCACCACTTGCCCCAAGACACTGCTCTGAAAAATAAAATTGAGTGTGCATTAGGAAAGTCTCACAGCTTTATGCATGTGTCCTCAGGACAGCATTTAAAACTTTTGGTAACTTAAGAGTTTTCAGCTGAAAAGCTACTTTTTGAATGCTCAGAATGTTGTCTATGCTTAGGTAGAAATGTGACACCCACAATCCTGTCCCAAAACATATACAAGTAATGGGTTACCACTTAAGTTCCTGTTAGAGGTTTGTGTAACTGCAACAGTCTGTGCAGTACAGAACCATGACACCAAAGCTTCTTAATTCAGGCTGGCTTCTTTCCAGCAATGAATTTCCTACACTTCTGTTGTTGTTGTTTGCTTGTTAAAGGTTTTGTTTGTTTAAACTAGCAAAGACTTCTCATTTTGCTCCCAATTCAGTTCTACTTTAAAAAGATTCTCTAATCATTTCCCACAAGCAAAAAGCCTTGAATAAACTCAAAGTTAGAGAAGCAAAAGACATTTAAGGGCTCCTGAAACACTTAAGGAGTTCTGGCCACAAAAGACCCACAAAAGAAAATATGGCACTTCCATACTGTTTCACACAGAAAGATGACCTCAGACACAGTAATTTCTTTCTCCTAATACCTTAGCCATACAACCTATTTATATTCCATTACCTTTTTTGCTATGGCTATCTTCTTTTCACTCTCCGCTTCTTTAGTTGTGCTAGCAGCCACAGTAGAAACGGCAGGTTTCTCTTTGAATAAGTCACCTTCATCATCATCATCAAATAGGTCAGTTGCAGATTTGACTGCATTAAGAGACAAAACAAATAATGTAATGAGTAGAACGGGACAGCACAGACACTACTGAACAAGAGACAGCAAAGATACCGTGCTCTCTTTTATAAAAAAAAAACAAGTATGTACAATCAGTGAATGTGCAGATGACATAGTATATCCAAGAGCTTGGCTTATGCAATTATTATACTAAAGCAGGAAAGAAGATTCTCATCCTACCCTGGGCTCATGTGGTAAACTCCGGTGGCACAGATCTCCAAAAGAGATCCTTCCCCCTTGGCAGTCAGCTCTTAAACGGGTCTGGGGAGGTGCAGCCAGGCTCCACCCCTTCTGGCAGCACAGGTGGATTCCCTTCACCTGTGCTCCCTTGGCTGACTGATTGCTTGCCTGAGGCGATCAATCAGAGGTTCAGGCCCTGATTCACCAGTCCCCATACAAAGTAGCAGAGACTTTTAAGGGAAAAAACTAGTCAAGCTCTTGAAGTGAAACAGAGCATCAGTGACAGACACTGTAACCAACAAGCATCCAGTTGGAGTCTCATTGAATGGCTACTTCTAAATCCCTCAACAAAGCATTTTACATTAGTTTGGCACACCTAAAGGTCAAGTGCCTGTCAATAGGTGGTGGTGAGCAGAGGTGCTCAAAGCTGCACGAGCTCAGTCTGTACTACTTTCCTGCTTTAAGTCTGAATGCTGCCTTTGAAGCAGAAGTAACATCCTAAGAGAGAAAGGTCATTGGAGAGCATGTACAAATAAACCAGCCCTATCGTTCTGAGGAAAAGAGTTACTAATAGAATAAATATTAAAACAAACACAGACCAAAACAAACAAAAACCCAACAAAAACCAAGTCAAAAATAAGTCCAGCAAAGGACTCAGTGATTCAGACAGTTTGAACTTCAATGATCTTTTACATTTAACTTGTCACTGCACAGATAAGGAGGTACCTGGACCTGGAGGCTTTTTAGTTGTTCCCATGAAGAAGTCATCATCATCATCATCAAAAAGAACAACTTTTTCAGGTTGCTTGGGAGCTTTTTCTGTACTCTGTGCTGCAGGTTTCTTGTCTTTTTCCACAATTACAGAGGAACTGAAGACATCACTCCCTCCTGCAGGTCAGATGGAGGAAAAGGGATCCACACAGTTACTACAGCCAGAGTTACTGAAAAGCTACTGAAAAAAGTTACTCCTGTGAAAGTTGAACCAGACAATTTCCATCACAGCAATACTTAAAGCATTCCTGCAATGTCTCATCAAAAGCACAAGCTTCTGCTAACCCACGAAAATATGATCAAAATTAAAAGATAAAAATGCATTTCCCTCTCAGAGTATGAGTCAGAGCTGTGATTGAGTGCACTGCAGACATAAAACAGCACATTAGTATTTAAAGTAATATATACCCTTAGGAGTAAACTAGTGTAAACTCTCCAAGCTACCAGCTGCTACCATTTATCTCCCATCATTGGCACCTACCTTCAGAACTCCTGCAGAACTCTGATTAAACATAAAGCATGCTGCAAGTTAGGCTTAGCACAGCAGAAGCGCCTGTGTTTGTCATTAAGCATGTGATCATCAAGCAGTGCAGTGCTGCTGAGCTTTCATAGCTTTCTTCTTTAAAAGCTCCCCAGTGTGCTTTAAAGAAAACGACATCTTGTGCATGAAGCAATTTGCTATTGAATGAGTCATACCTGGGAACAGAGACACTGCACCTGCAGGAACTTTCTTTAAGGATTTTGTAGAGATTGCTGAAATCACAGGAAGTACAATACAATTGGATGCACTCACTTTACACTATCAAAGCCTTTAGAACTCTACCATAGAAGTAGGAACCTGAGAGCTCTGAGCTCCACATTTTGCTTAGCAGCCCAGAAGTCTTTAAGATGTTCTCTTTGAACTTCTGCTTCTTTTTTGCAGATGCATGTAAGAACAGTCTAGCTTACTGTAATCCATTAAAACTTGCCAATGAATCTGAGGCTTACAAACACAGTTTGCATCCACACAGTGTTGTTTACAAGGGTTCACATTCACACATTTGAACTACTTTGATACAATACAATCAAAACAAAACAGCTCAGCCTCTAAACCCACATCTGAAAATTCAATAAGTACAATGTTTCAATAAAAACTGCTGCAGTACAGAACAAGTGCTCATCAGATTCCTCAAGAGTTTGGATATACAACAAAATGAAATGTAGATATTCAAACTGCGAGGAACAATCTTGACCCAACAAAATCCACGACTGGATCCCACACAGTACTCCTCAGCAACAGAAACCCAGCGTATGCAGTGAGCTCTGCCAACATCAGCAAGGATATTTTGTCTGCTCCAGGAAGACAGGTACATGTAAGTGATCACAGTGAACATATAAAATTCAAGGAAAACATAACTGCTCTCTATTGAGATTGAAGAAAATAAGAGATTTGAAAACAATTGCTATGCCAGAATTCCTAGTTGGAAAAATTATGTTCCTGCTGCTGGCTGTGATAAATTACAGCACAGACAGAAGTAGAAAGCCAAAAAGCAGGTTCTTACCTGCACTGATAGAAACTTGTTCCTCTTGCTCTTTTGAATCTTCTCTCGGTGCTTCAGCAAAAAGATCACCCTGGTAGTAGACAAAAATGCAAAGGAGTAGTGAATTTGTCTTTTGTAGGAAAATACAGTTGCCAAATCTTTCGTGTAGAATATCCAAACAATGTGTTTGCTGTTTCTTTAGTTATAACTAGGAACACTACATCCTGCAAAGGCAATGGCTTGGCTACTGTTCTGGACTTCTTCTAGTATCAACTGCATGATAAAAATCAGAGGTAATCTTTTTTTTTTTTTTTTTTTTTTTTTTTTTTTTTTTACACAATTTTTCTGTCAAAGCCTTAAACCTCATTAATTTTTAATAGAAATCTTTCTTAAAGTGAACAAACAGCATAATATTTAGTTCATCATCACAGATAAAAATGAGGTACTGAGTACACAGCTGGAATCAAAACCTCTCTAATGTAGTGCCAGAACCACACTTGCATTTCTAGCAGCACTACCACAGAAAAGTAGGCTCTGTGCCAAAGGCAACACAAGTACCTCACTCACATAGCTTTCTTTGTCCAACAGAAAGATACACTGTCCCATTATATTTGAATGTTAACAAAAAACAAAATGTTGTTTCTTCTCTCTGCCTCCCAGAGTTGTTGGGAATTTGTGGGATTTTTTTGGTGTTTTCCTGTTTTGCTCTAAAAGGACACACACATCTCCATCACATCTTCAGCATTCTCACCTCATCATCATCAAAGAGACCTGTGCCACCACTGAAGAGACCACCCTTAGAACCAAATGGTGTGAAATCTTCATCAGTCAGCTTAGGAGGCTTGAAAATGTCATCTTCATCATCTAGAAAGCATGAGAGACAAGACTATTGACTGAGTTTCAGGAAAGGGAATAAAGAAACAATCAAAACAAAAATTAGTTTGATTCCACCCCCTCTCTCTTATAAACATGATATGTATGGAGAAGCTGCTGTAGATCTCTCAGGTTGTTTGTAGCTACTCCACAATGTTACATTTAAGGTGAAGCTCTCACTGACCTGTTACTGGCCATCTTTTGCACACACACAGAACCTCCTGAAGGACGCTCACTGATATCCTGTCCAGTTTCTACAGCAAATACCATGTTTTCTTAAGCAGTATCTTACAATTCAACCAACTGAAGAGCAAGACAGGAGGAAATCTTACCGTCTGATGGAACTTGAACTTCCTTCTTTTCTTTTGGAGTTTTCCTTGATTTGACTTCTGGTGACAGTGCTTTAAGAAGAAGAATTCAAAGTGTAAATGAAATAATCTATCTTTACTTGTAACCTGTGCTTGACCTATGATTAAAAAAATCTCAAAAAGTAATTTAAACAAAATACATCAGCTCAGTAAAGCAATTCTCTATAGTACAAGCTCTAAAAATGGCACTTAAAATTATAATGGCAACATAGTTATTCATACTGTGACTAATGGTGACTAGTATCACCCGAGATGTCAGAGAGAAATACAGCATTACAGATAGTACAGATCCCACACAGGGCACACAGAACCTTGGATGTCTCTGGCCACATATTATGCCTTGATGGAGTTACTTAATAAATTTTACTCCTCTCTTTCTCATTGCTCAGCAAGGTTATTTCAATTAACAGAAGATTAGCCTGTAACTGAACAAGTTAAGCTGTTAAATTTTACATTCCAATATCCAAAATCCTAACTTGATAGTTCGAATCAAGCAAGAACAAATAAATGTACTAACTCTGAGAGTAAAAATGACAAATACAAGGCAAAAGCAAGCTCGTGAGCACTCTAGAACTTAATTTCAGTTCATTTATGTTCAACTGCTGTTTTGCTGTAAGAATAACTACATGAGAGTGGCCTTGCCATTTGAGATTGAAGTAAAAGTAAATGAAGTAATTATTTATTCTAATATATCAGTGAAAACAATAGGACTGACAAGTTCCTCAAAACACAGCATATTTAAGCCAAATACAGCAGCAGAAAAAATAAACAAAACCATGTCCCATGAAAGCAAACTACTTCTTGAGGGCTTTTTTGAGCTCTAAAAAAGACCACAGCAACCAGTGCTTTCACATACTTGCCTTAAATAGGGGGAAGGAGATGTGGTCAAACGTGCAGCTGTTTTACATACTGATGGAGAATTAGAGTCAAGAGAAAATATTTACAATAATATGTGCATCTGAGAAGTGATCTGTCTCATCTGAAAGCAATGAGTTTTCTCAGCAAATTCCAATTCATTCCTATAAGTTATGACCAAAATGTTTTTCAGAGCAGAAAACAGTTACAATAGTATTTTTAATTCCTCCTATTAGGCCTTCAACTAATACATGCTAAACAATAGCTTTGTGTAATTTCAAATACTGTTACCAAATTCTCTTCTCCAACACCCTCAGGAGTTCTCCACCATCTCACAACCATTCATCAAAACTTAAGAGTTAACTTACACGAACGCTCTTCCTCCTGTTTAACTGGTATTTCTCCTTTGATTCGGGCTGCAAGCTCATCTGCAAATGACGTTGGCCTTTTCTTTTTCTGAGGGGCAGGGGCAAATAGCCATATAATTATTCTACTCAATCCCAATGCCAGTTTGAATTACTTGCAATTATGCAATCATAAATACAGTACAGCACAGCCTCATTTATACAATTTCCTATTTAGTCTTCAATAGAAAGGGTAAGTAAGGATTTTAAGACGGCAATTAAGAGATTGCGTGCATCAAAGAAAAGCCATTTATAGTCCATTATATGATGAAATTATTAACATCACCTGAATTAGGGAATATAACAAACAAGAAGTATTTATCATACCCCAAATAGAACAATTTCTTAATGACATTTAAAGCCAGTTTTGATTCCAGATTAGGGTGCAGGAGTCCCCTAGTTTCAAGGGACGAAGCATGAATAATCATATTGAAAGAAGATTCTCACGGGTCCTCTCTACCAGGTATACCCACTTCAGGTATCCAAGTGATCTATAATCACAACCAAAGACAAATTTTTCATGAAACAAGCTCAAAACCTATCCTCGTGGAGAGGCACTAATCACTTACAGGTCTTGTGGTTTCCTCAAAGTCTCCATCCTCATCTTCTTCTTTTTCAGAGTCAAAGAGATCACAACCATCATAATCATCTTCATCACTCATCTGGGCTGTCCTCTGAGAAAAGAAATAATACCCTGTTGTCCTCTCCTCAAGATGGCATACAAAAGGCACGAGTACAAATTTCTGCCTGCTTAGATAAAACATTCAGAGCAAACTTACTGAAAGGATGGAAACATTCAGCCAGTTTGGGGGTACTGAACAACTTTTGAGATGTAAGGAGAGAGTGCCTGTAGCTGCATGCAACTAGTTGTGTTCTCTAGTACACTCCTGGGCTGCCTCACCAAACGCTAAGCCTGTGCTCACAAGGAGCATGCACTGAAGGTGAAACTCTCACTGGACCTGTTACTGGCCATCTTTTGCACACACACATAAAAACTGTTTGAAAAACTGTTCTTCCAGTCCTGAATCTTCTCAGACTGAGGGTTGCCAGCATAAGCCTCTTTTCCACTGACACCTTTAAACATGGGTAATATTCCTTCCCCTTGGCAAGGTAGCTACCTATTCCCAACAGCTGAAATTAGATTCGAATTTTTCAACCTAAGCATTTCTTTTCCCCTTTTCATTTGTTATCCAAATAATTATGCTTTTCAAATGTTTCACAGTGCTCTCATCTTTGATTTCAGGTCATACTCAGATTGCATTGTTCCTTACTTCCTGTATCACAAATTCAGAATTGTAATTAGACACAGTAATCCCTCAGAAGCCAAGTTCTCATGGGGCTGATTCTTTCAACTCCCAGTGCTCCAAAGTTATTCCTGAGAAAAACACACATCAGGCAGTGCCACTGAACATATACTGGGCATCTAATGATGGCTGACAAGCATGCTTTAAAGCCCAACAAAGGTTCATACATAGTACATGCCATCTGGTCAGGACGGCCTACTCATAGAAAGTTCTACAAATCAGGCTTAACCAAGGCTTTCAATTGCTAATTATCCCGGGCTCTGATCTCCTCTTTTTTGCATTCTCACTGTGTCTCAAGCAGAAAGTCTTTCAGGTTGTACCAGGGCATATAATTATACCATCTTTTGGTCATCCTCACTCGGGTTTCCAAATTCGTCGTCTGATTCCTGGAACACAAGAGACCCAAAGACAATTATCACACATTGCTTTATTCAGTGGTCAAAGGAGTGGGCTCAGAAGCTCCGGACTTGCTTAAATCTGGATACTTTTCATCTCCTCACCCCAGTCAGACCACATAATTGTTTGACTGCTACTGAACATCTTTCTGAAGAGGAACTTACTCAAGTTTCATTAACTTCGTCAAGTAAACAAACTTCATCTGACAGTGCATTCGAGTAACTAACTCAAAAGGCATTTAACTCTAATTGAGCAAAGATATCAAGAGTAAACTCCTGAGGATAAAAGCAGTGCTTACACAGCACAGCTACAAACCACAAATATTCCAGGTAGACAAAACGTATCAGAAACTGACAATCCAATGCATTGGATTCACAGGGCCAAGCTTGGAGGAGAATCATTGAAACCTGTTTGAACTTATTCCTGTTAGTTCACAACCCATTCTTTGCCACAGTAACTTACAACAAATTTGTCAATTCTTGAATTCTCACACAAGAATAGAGTTGTTTTGCTTCACAAAGTGAAATTAGACTGAATAAAACATTTCACTTTGAAATATTCCACTATAGCATTAGTTAGAGCCAGTAACACATTACTCTCCTGAAAGGCTGCAGAGAAAATTACTCCATAAGAACAGTAACAGAAAAGCACATTTACCACAACAGACATAAGGAGGAGACACTGCAATATTGTTTTGAGACTCCAAATGAAAAAGTGAGGCAGTTAATGGCCTCACATCTAAATAAGGACTCATGAACACTTATGCAAAGCAGCTACTTTTTCATTGCTTACCTCTTCATCCTTTTCTTCACTGTCAAGTACACTTCCACGATCACTATCAACTGATCCTTCTATTTTAGATGAAAACAAAAGTTAGGATCAGACATGACATCTCTACACAGAGCTTGTTGGTCACCAGATATAATTACTGCTACATTAAAAGCTTTGTGATGAGAAATAAAAATCAGAAGGATAAGAGTGGTCTGAAAGAGCTTTGTAGGCTGCTGAACTTCTAGCATTCTGTGTTTCAAATACACAGGGCAAGACTTACTGACAACTCATTCACATATTGGAAAGGGGGTTGTGACAGCATGACTCAAGGTTTTCTGTAACTATTTTCAGTATGTACCCAAATAGGCAAAAACAACTATGCAGTATGTCACAAGATATGTAGTTAAAACCAAAATACCAGAGTTTCAGATTAGGAATTACTTACTCCAAGAGAAATCAAAATTTATGCGAGCACATACCCTCACTAGTCAGATCTCCAAGGCCAACATCATCTTGTTCCATGAACTGCTGAGAGCCAATCAGGTAAGGTAAAGGTCTGTCAATATAGAGATCCTAGAAAGAGACAACATCAAGTCTTTCTGACAGCTAGGCACAGCTCTACATTGCTGATGAAGACAGAAGTCCTACAGCCCTTGTTATAACATGAGAAGGATACAAGCTTATTTCAAAAGAGTCTCAGAAACATTCTTCAAGTGGTGTGGGCCAGTTGAAATTCCCTCTTGACACTATCTCTGTTTACATGGCCCCAGTACCTTTTCTAGATGATATCTACCAAAAAAAAAAATCTTGCAAATTCTATCTCTAGAATTCTTAATTACTAGGACAGTAAAAACTGACTAAAAAAACATGAGATTTAAAGGTCTCATTCCACCCAGAACTCAGGTAGTGAACTTCCCAAGTTCACTCCCATTCAATTAAATCTCTTTAGGGCCACCACTCATCAATGCTAACCCAACTGCAAGACAAGCAGGCTATTAAAGAAATAGCTCAGCACACAGCATTTCAGTTTTACATATAGTCACCAAATCTTCTTTTTAGGTAAATAACATGAATTTGATAACAATATAATATTACTGCTGACAGAAATGAAGAACAAGTCCAATAAAAGAAACACAAATCCAATCCTCCCAGCAAAAACAGGTCTCTGTACCTTTGGTTCAAGTATCAGTTCTACCCTCTCATTACTTTCTTCCTCTTCTGAGTCAGAGTTGCCTGCTTTGATGTCTAGCTGTTCAAATGCACTGTCCAGAACTTGCAGCCCATAATTCACTGCTTCTTGTATTTTGGGGATTAGATCAGCTTCTTTCTGTTCCCGTGTCTTTTCCTTCAACAGGAAGAATATTGTCATTGCATTTTACTCAAGATTCAACCTCACTGCAACACGCATGCAAAAATCTGATTTCAAATTAGTATGATGAAAGTCTTTCACTGTATGCAAGAAAAAGATCTTCATGAGCTTTGAGGGTTGGTTTTTTGTTTTGTTTTGGTTTTTTTTTCTTTGACTTAATTCACCTTTTTCAACCCTATAAACTGACACGTTTTAAACACCCACACTAACACAACACTTTCCTTTTTGTGCTCCTTCACAGGAACCTTTATGTGATAATACACCAAGACTATAAGATATATATAGAAAGCTCTGAGTTTTCATTCCTAGTAATTGCAGTCATATTCTACTAATTCACAACATTTGAATCCAGAATCTTCAATTCTTTTCCTAGAAAAATACACACAGCTGTTGGAAAATAAACGTCTTGTCTATCACATTACAATATCGAAACTGGGAAGGGGAAGACCCTAAAAGATTACCATATGTTGCAGGAGCTTTCAAAGTTACTGTTAATGTTGTGTTTGAACGACATACACCATAAAGAGTAAAGACATTGTGAAGAAAGTTAACAGTTTGATTTGTAAGCACCCATGTAAGATGAAGTTAGCTACCTGCTCTGCTTTCTCCCCAGCATCTGTTTTGGTTATAGATTCTTCCACTTCTTCATCGTATACTCGCTAAAAAAGTCAAGGAAGATTAATGAAATAAAGCAACAAACTGTTACAAGGGCTAAATCATGGGTATCATCAACAAAATAAAATTACAAATTAATTCATGAGATATTAAAAAAGTCATAGATGATGCTAGGCATCTTCATAGCATTCTTTCATGCACTGCAGCTATTATGAAGGTCTTACCACTAGCCTCTCAATCCAACTAAGGTGATTCAAGACCACACATGACATTGCAACAGCAGAAGGCAAGCTGAGCATTTAACCCCTTTTACAGACTAAGTTAATGTTAAAACAAAAACAAACAAACAAAAAAAACCCCCACAAAATAATTACAGCACACAGACTGTTTTAACTCCCTATTATTAAGCTATTTTAGAAGCCTTCAAAAAGTAAGCCTAATTTACTTATGGGCAGTTGGGTTCTGTTTTCTAACAGCTTTTCTCTTTCTTTCCTGTTTGCCACTACAAGGAAAGGTCACATCCCTCCCCAGCCCTCAGCATGTTCTGGAGATTGCTCTATCCAGCACTTTGAGCACTCTCTTGCAGGATCAGCTACAGTTCGAACCTGCAAACCTGAATCCAGATCTCTCAAAACATAGGTGGCTGTTATCCCCTCAGAAGAGACAGATCTCTCTTGCTAAAGTGCAACCTAGAAGTGATGACCGTTTTCCACGCACTTACAATTGAGCAAAAACAATCTAAAGCATCCAAGACTTAAAATGTTTGGTACAAAATCATAGTCATTTGAGTCAGAAGAGACCTTTAAAAGCCATCTAGTCCAACTCTGCTGCAATGAACAGGAACACCTACAGCTCCATCAGGTGCTCAGAGCCTCATCCAGCCTGACCTTGGATGCCTACAGGGGTGGAGCGCCCACCACTCTTTGGGCAACCTGTGCCAGTGCCTCACCACCTTTATAGTAAAAAATATTTTCCTTTTATTCAATCTGAATCTCTCCTCTTTTAGTTTGAAAACATTTCCCCTTGTCCTTTCGCCACAGATCCTGCTAAAGAGTCTGCCCCCTTCTTTCTTACGGCCATTAAGCTGAACAGCAAAGGTAGGCCAGAAGAGAGATCATAACACTGCAAATACCAGTAACCCAGATTTTCAGCACCTCATTCTCTGCCAGCATCTGTCCCACGACAGCATTATGGCTCCAGAGGAGACACACGGCCTGAGCACAACGCTGATCGAGACAAAGTGCTCGGTAAAAGCTACAGCTGGGGGGGAAGCCTACAAACCCGGCAGGCCGTTACAGCTCTGCGTGCGGTACAGCCGCGCTCCCGGTGCGCGCCTACTCACGTTCTCTATGAACTGCGTGTTGGACAGCATGAGGAAGTCGTTGAAGACATTGTGAAGGCGGCAGTCGGCGGCTTTCGTCTCACTGATCAGCCCGTCCACCTGCTTCTTGATCTCGTGGGTCCTGGAGATGGTTTGCTGGGAGAACTCTTGCAGGAAGCGCAGGAGCTGCGTGGGACGGGAAGCGGCGCTCAGGGCGGCTCCGCGCACCGCGGGTGCTCACGCAGCCGAGACCGCGCAGCGCAGCGTCCGCTCACCCCCGCGTCCGAGGCCAAGGACCAGCTCTGGCTGCCCTTACGGATCTCCTCCAGCGACCAGGGCCGCTCCCACACGGGCGCCGGTTCCGCCGCATCCTGCGCGCCGTTCATCTGCGGGAGAAGAGCGGTGAAGCGAGAGAGAGACGGGGCCCGGCCCGACCCCGCCCGCCCGTGCGCTCACCCTGACCGCGGGCCGCCTCGCTCCGCGCTCCCGGCAGTCAGCTGAATGCTGTCACGTGATCCGCCGCAAGGCGCTGCGCGGCACGGCCCACCCCGAAGCCGCCGCCCAGCCCGGCCCAGTCCCGTGCGGCTCTGCGCCACGGCCGGCAGGGGGCGGGCCGGCGCCGCGGGAGGGAGGAAGACTGCGGTCAGGGCCGCCTCGAACCCCCTTGAAGCATCCTGACAGCTCTGCATCTCGTGTGTTCTTCATTACAAGTGAATTAACAAGAAGGAATACAACAGTAACGTGCTCTCCCTGCTGGGAACGAAGTCCTCCATGCAAACAGTCAGTCTGGGGCAGCCCTCGCTAGTACTACGTGGAGTTGCTTTATTTGTTGCACTGAACTGCAGTCGGTGAAGAAGCAGAGCACTGGCTGATCTCTTAAAATAAGACAAAGCACCACCTCCAGGTTCCCATCCATGGATTTCGATGACCGCATCCAAATACCTGAGGGAGATGGCTGGATTAGGGCCAGAAGAACATCTAAAAGAAAAGCATCACTACATTCTTTTCAGTGACTTTGTAAGCATTACTGAGCTGGATCAATCCTTCAACCTTAGAAGAGATTCAAGAATTTTTATGTGTTGATGATAAAGCAGAAAATCAAAAATATTCCATGTGGAAAAATATTTGTTTGGGCTGGTTTCACAACAGGGTCTTGAGCAAGCCCCACATATGGGATTAATCTAAAGTTATTCTCCAAGGCTTTTAGTGTTTTGCCATAGTCCCTTCCTCTGCAATATTCCAAAACCCAGCAGACTTGCCTTTCCTTACTTTCCATATCCACTGAAATACAGAACGGAACCCAACAAGCTCTTGGTGGATAATGCAGGTTTGTGTACCAGCACATGACAGAAGGTGGGGTTTATGTGCTCTATGCCTTGTGATACTGCAGGGTCTTTCCATCAGGCAGATTCAGTCTGGGGACCCTGTGAGAATTAGTGTCTAGGGAAAGAAAACCAATATGGAATACTCCTTAGGGGCAGTTGTTTGAGACACACAAACAGTTTTCTGAGCAGACAGGGCTACAAAGAGCACAATACAAACCTACTTTCTAGAAGGTGCAACCCAAATATTGTTGTCAGGCACCTGAAAAGCTTTTCAGTCCTACAATCCCTTCTAGAGAAGAATTTAGCTGTATTGATTGTAAAGGTTAGAGAGAAGATAGAAACAAGAAAGATCAGTTGTGGTTTTCCTCAGAACTTGAAAAATAAATATGCAGTGCAGAGGTGTCAATAATCACATTTATTATCAGGGCCTGACCTGCATGCTGAGAAATAGAACGTGCCAGATTACATAGAGCTGAGCTGCCTGGTACCCACTTTTACAGGCATGTCAGGTTCCCTAAAGACTTGTGGGGCAGGACAGAGGGCTTCTGAAATCAGGCAAGAGGACAAGCTCTTTCTTGCATGGCCATAAGGAGTAGTTACAGCAGACTGATGCTCTGTCATTCGGGCAGTCTCGCTGCTCTGCTTTGTGCATTTACTGCAGCAAGAGGAGCCAGAAATCTTCTAGTGGGCTCTGAAAGACTGCAGTAAAAGTGTTTAAGGCAATCAGACCATTAGAAAGTTACTGGAAGTCTTTGTGGATTGCAGAGGTGGGCCAGAATACAAGACATGAAGGTTTTCAAGAAAACAATCTGGCAGCAGTAGCAATGAAAGATTTCTCAATATTTCTCAAGGGTGAAGGCTTGCTTACATATAGACTTAGCATCAGTAATAAGCCTGAAATGACAGTTGGATCTGTGATTTCTCAGCTGAGCTGGGGACCTGTGTTTGAGGTCTGCCTCTTCAATATACTGATGAAATTAGCTGAGGTTATATTGAGCAATTGGGGGCTCATCTTAGGTGGCTTTCTCTTGACTGAAGTCCCTAGCTTCTGTCACGTGGAAACCAAGGCCTTGGGTGGAGTAAAAAAGGGTGGGATAAGTACAACAAACAGTTGGAGGTATCCAGACCAAAGAGCACAGTAGGACTCCTTTATCCACCTGTTTAAGTGTAGATTGTCTTGACCACAAGCACATTCCTTGTGTTCACAAAGAAACAGCTGCAAAAATTAATATAAAAGCAATTGCAAAGCAAAGGAGGAAATTGTGCATTTACATTCTTGCACAAGCTTACAGCTGGTCTTCAGTGGCATCCACAATAATTTCCACAGGTTCATGGAACTTGCACAGGACTTCTAGTAACTGTGGAAGGCTAAAGACAAGATGATACAAAGTTGTAAATCATTTAGAGGCTGATGTTGTGTATATAATCACAGCTTGTTATTTCTGTACAACTTCTGCAGAGCTGAGAGTAAACATTTTTGTTTGGAATGGATTGTGGCTACTCTTAAAGCAAGCAATAGGTTACTTTGTCCAAAAAATACCCTCAAAGCAACACGGACAGCTTTAAGGGAGATAATGAGTATGCTATATACACTCACTTCTAACCCATATGCAACTGTCTTTCATACAGAACAATTACAGAACACATCAACAAATTATGAAGAAATATTCTGAACTATACGTGATTATTAGGATCTGATTTTTCAAGCATTCATACGAAGCATTTATTCACAGTAGTGTTTGTTCATGAGTAGTTTACAGGTTACACTGGACATATACTTAGTCATGATGTGAAATTCAATATACATTTAGATTTAGTTCTCTCTTCTTGATAATTCATGGTAGTGATATACCAAAGCACTAACCTGGGTAAAAATTATGTGATATTTTTTTCTGTGGGTAAAATGTTTTCAGAAGTACTGCTTTCTAGTTACCTTAAATGTGAAATGTTAACAAAAGCTTGAAAGACACAGCACATGATTAATCTCACAAATGTTTACAAAGTGAAAAATAAAGGAGAATACCACGGCCAACTTTCCCAATAGCTAACACAAAGTAAATATGTTTTCAATAATTTTAGAACAGGATGCAAACAAAAGAAACAGATGAATTACAATAAAAAGATAAACTCCTTTATCATGCTAGGAAAAAGAACAACAAAACCCCAACAGTCAAAACCACAGATCACTCATTGTTCTTCATTTTCTCTGGCACTCCTCATTTTTATGCACATGTTGCATTGTATGGTTTAGTATGGGCATACAGTGAGACATGATGGTCCAAACCCTGCAATTAACAGAACCTGGGAGTGTTCTACTACTGAACACTGAAGTCAGGGCTGGAGGATATCTCAGTGTCCTGTGCAGAGTGTAGAAAGGATTATCTATAGCTGGAAATAAATACAAAATGCGTAGTCAACGGACCAACACAGGGGTCTGAAGCTCCCAGGGGTACTTCTTCCTCTGCTTTTGATTCATTACTGGTTAATGCATGATGGAACGCACCATTCACATACCAGACAATTCGTCTTAGGGAATAAAAAATTAGCTGACCTTTCATTTAAAATAATTAATTATAATCTGTGTTTCAGAAACAAGCAGATTATGATTACCCACCATCACCTGTAAGACCTCAGCTCCAGGCACTGAGTGAAAATGGAATGCATTTTTCTTAGTGCAGTAAGTTGTCATGCAAGTGGGAAAACACAGAAACAGAGCGTACAACCTCATTCCAGATGACTAGAAGTCCTAAGGAAGGAAAAAGAAATCCAGAGTGGAGGTACTAACCCCCTAAAAGAACATTGGCTTGGATCCACATTCTTTTGCTGGCTCACCACAGGAGAACCATGTGGCTTTTGATCCCCAAAGTTCACCTTTGCTGGTAAAATCATGACCATTACTCTGGAGTTCCTTTGCTGTGGGGTAGGATTGGGTAATGTGTTAGGAGGGGGGCAATGTGAGCATTAGGATCTACAGTCCTTTGTAGTCAGAATGTACATTCTCAAACTTGTCAGCACTGGCGTGCTTAGGTGAGCTACTAAAGTCAAGCATCAGGTCGATACTAGAATCAGCAATTAAAAAGCTGGTTGCCCCCTTCACTCTTTACTGAAACTTTGAAATACAAAACTAAAAGGAGCAGTGAAATTACAAAATCACACATCCAATATCAGTTGATATATCAACTGGATAAAGCAACAAGGAGGCAAGAAGGCTGTTGGTTTATGTTCCAGCAAAGCCTTTTAACAAGCTTATGCCTGAGAACAAGGAGCGGCTCCACTGGAAACAATGAAATGACCTATGTATCTAAAGTCAAGCTGCAAGCTCTTTGTTTCAAATGCTAAGATCTAATCTGAAGAATGCAGAAGTTTCTGTTACTTAAGCTAAAATCTCCATTCCCACTGTGTACACAATTTATTTTTCTGTATCACTTCTGTACAAATATTTATTTGCATGGTCTATGTATCTTAGATGTAATCAGCAGTGAATGTTGCAAAATCCTTGCTCTCCCATTGATTATCAGCCCACCACAAGGACATCTGTCCTCTAGCTGTGCAGGAGCTCAGGAGATTGTTGATGATGGACAGTAAGAACACAGATTACATTTAAAAAGTAGGGAAAAGCATATTTAGTTTTATGTGAATTCAGAAGCAGCAAAATTATATGCACTTCATTAGATGATTAGCTGAAAGGAGCCAGAAGGGAAATACAGCTGCAGGGTACTTCTAGGGGCATACTGAAGAATTCTAAGTGTTGTGCATGCACATTCATACTAGAAATGTTGCTTCTAAAGATATTCAAGGATTGCTAATGGACTTTTTAATTGATGGTGATGGTGTGCAGTTGCAGTGCATATATCAGTCCTGACAAACAGGAATGGTACAATAAAACTAGTCTAGCAGATCGTAATATGACATTTCCTTCCAAGAACATAACCGAACTCTTGCTTATACTTAGGGTTACTATGGCTTAACAACAATGAATTTGAACTAGCTCATTTAAACCAGTGCAAAAACATTGTTACACATAAAATGAATCTCTCCAGAAATTGAACTGAGTTTACTTAACAACTATTGCCAAAGTACTCCTTGAACCTGGTGCTAGATTTAAGTGACCATAAAGTTTACTAGACTTAAAATGGAAGAAAGGGTCTTATATCAGTTTAACTAGAAGGTTTTTAAATGGACTGGAAGTGAAACCAGGAGAGTAAGGCTTTTCTTTCTCTTTCCAGCTCTGAGTGCACTCGGCAAAAGTCCCAATAACAGTGGGTCACCTTGAGCTGCAAAGCATCGGTGGGCAGTGAAGCAGGACTGGGGGGACAGGACAAAGCTAAATGGCATCACCTTTCATTCTGCCACCCTAAATCAGCCCAGTGGGATCTCACGCACACTTCAATTCAGCTCCTGTTAACTGAATCCCTTCCACCTTGCTTCCCACAGCTGCTAACTGCCTCGTGTCCCCTGCTGAAGATCTGCTCACCCAGCCAGATCACAGTTTGCCCAGGCAAAGACACCTGATATTATGAATGACTGCCACTGGTTCACCACAGACTGAATAAATAGTTGCTTCTCAAAATTACAGTGTCATACTGGGCTGCCTACTGGAAATCCCAGAAAAGTATTTCTAACTACTAGAGAAGCAATACCACTACAGCTGGTCAGGATGAGCTTGTCAGGTATTCCTTTGGGTGTCAGTGCTTCTGTCAAAGTGCTTTCTGAGAAATGGAAAGAGACTGGAGATTTAGCAGCATTCAACTTGGAAATTAATGAAGCTCCAAGTATGAAATCCTTAGCAGTTTTTATACCAGCAAAGCCTTAAAATATTTCCTAATTTTTAGTGGTCTTAGTCAGACCTTCAAGGTAGTTTTGTCTCTCTTCTTCCTATGTGAGAACTAACGTGGTATTACAGAAGAAATAATTCTTCCAAAATAAGTGTATTAAATTCAGCTCAGTGGAGATGTACCCAGATCTAGTCTTCAGGAAGAGGCTATGGAAAGAATTTTCTGAAAGCAAGATCTGCATATCCTGAGACAAGAGGTACAAAGACAACCAGAGGAACACCACCAGCCTACCTACACTAAGCAGCATGTCTGGCAGGGCTCCAGTGTGTTGATCAAAAACCCACTAGCAGAAGAATAAGGTGTTCTGAATAACAAGTGCCTTGAAAGCAAAACCAGTCTTGCTTTGAGCTGTCTATGAAAAACCACAAAAGGACTGGCATAAAAATCCTTGTCAAGCCCATGGTGACCTGGGGTCAACAAATCCTGAATGTGGTAGATGAAGGGAAGAAAATAATGCAGAACTGATGCAAGCCACAGGTTAGTGCACATGGTCTGAAGTTTCTCTATGCTTTTGTGAGTTATTTGTATCCAGTGATCACAGAACCCTTAGAGTTGGAATGGATCTTTGAAGGCCACCAAGTCCAACTTCCCTGCAGCTGTGATCTGTGAGAAAATATGAAATCGTTGTTGGTAAATTTTGCCAGATAATTTTTAATGCGACAAAGAATGACTAAGAGAGGTTGTCTTGATCGTGAAATAAACTGTACTTGGTTAATCCTCCATGCTTTAGTGATTTTATACATTTTATAGAAATAGGAATTTTACAGGAGTTTCAGTGGGCCTGAAAAGAATTTGGGGATGGAAAGACAATATTATGTACCTAAAACATACTAGAAAAATACGTGCTTAAGACAGCAATTGTGACCCTTGGTTGCGTATACGGGAAATACATTATTATCTCTTTTCATAATATCTGTGGTCATTTTGACAGCACTGGCAAACTTTCATGCCTCTTTCTCTAATCAGTTACGAAATGAGATGCTGTCAAATTGGAAAATGTTTAGAAATGGGACACAGGAATGAAAGAATCAGTGCTACCCACCCATAGACTAAAAAAACAGTGTATGCATCTGAAAGAAGTTATATTTGATTTCACAGTCTGTAAGTACAGACAAAGGGAAGATTCAATGATAACAGACTATTACTTGGAATGCAGGAAGCAAAGGATGAAAAAGGAAAGTTACTGAATTTTGTCATTGATGTAGAAAGTTTTTAAACACACTAGAATGACAACAAAAAGAGACAGGTGTGTAGTCTGCAAAATGGAATGTTTATGAGCTTTTCATAAATTAGGTATTTTTTTTACTAAGAGATTATCAAAACTGCAAAGACTTCAGTTTCAGCATTTTCTTTAAGAAGGGCATGGAATTCTGATGTGATGTACTTCTTTGTTCTTGTTGTTATTCCTGCTGAGTTCTTTAGAATAAGTACATCCAAAACTCAATTAATTATTAGTGGTGCTCAGAAATAGGCAATATGAGGAGGAAGTGAGTGAATGATAATTTCTCTTTCCACCACTCCAATGTATTTACAACTCCATGAATTATTTAACCAACTCTTAGAATAAATAAGCCCAAACTGAGCGTATAATACAGACAGATATTATTGGTTTTACTTGTTCAAACTTTCTGAATGTAATCATATACCTTTTTATTATCTGGTGTTAAATTTCCAGTAGGAAATTTAATGGATAATTCAATGCATAATTTCCTATTTCTCGCTAACATTTATAATGAAATATTTCTTTTTTGAAACATAGGCAGGGCCACAGTTTGTTTCCTTCTGAAGAGAGGTTGCAGGAGTATGAGAAAGAGTATTTGATTGGCACTCTGATGTTTCCCACTGCTTGGAAAAGCATTCTGCACTTATAAAAATGGCCACATAACTTATCACAAGTATGCATGATACAGTCTGCAAAGTCCCACAAGAAAAGCAAGTATTTGGTTTGTGAAATAATACTTCTTCTGGATGAAGTTAAAGAGAAATTTTGTGGTGTGGTCCTGCTTTGACCAACATCTGATTGTTAAAAAGTTTAATACCAGAAATCAACAATTTTGGTTATCTTACAGTGCATGCACTAGTATTAAATATGAGTATCCAAAGATCTGGCAAGAGATCTCTAAGTTACTCCTGATTTTCTTCTCCAATCGTGTTCCAGCCCACTGAAAGAAGAAATTGTCAGCACGAATTTTGCCACATCTGCAAATCATTTGGACTAGCCAGTACAGTACTGTCTACAGCTTACATATCAATACTTACATTTTATCAAAAAGCTTTGGTTTTTGTTTAATTTATTTATTAATAAAACTTCCAAGAGAATCTTTGTTCGAGGTTCAGCTCTTTACCCAGGTCAGTGCTCCACAGAACCAAACATTTTCTCATTGCCAGCTGGCAAAATTTCAGCAGTTTGTTCAGAAATTTCAACATAAGTGGATTTGAGCTGAACAAGCTATTTTTCTAGACTTAAATTGCTCAATGTAAAGGCATCTTAAAATATCTGCTTTCAGATTCCACAGAAAGCACTTGCAGAGACCTTCTGGAGATTTGAACCTCTCTGGAAGCTGCACATTACACAATGGTGAGTAAAAGGCTTAGACTATTTTTAAAGCAGGGTACAGATCACTATTTGCTTTGAAACTGAAACAGAGGGATATTTAAAAGAATCACCTAATTATGCATTTTTAGGTGTGGGTATATTCCCCTAAAAACTGCCTGAAGATGTCAAGAAATACACTGTTAAGAAGATTACTATGATTTTTAGTTTTTTTTGCTTTGTAATTATTTGAGGAAAAAACAACAACTGTATGTATATCACTGGGTCTTTGGTCTGTTGTTACCTTTTTCTCCAAATTGTCTGTGAAAATATTCACGATTTCATGGACAGTTAGAACGATGCTTTCTAAATCTATAGGTGTGAAACACAAGATTCACTTTACAAGGAAAAGTATAGTACTGTGTATTCTGTCTGCTTTTCTCTTTTATCAAGACCTGTCCTGTTTCAGCTTTCCAAGGCTTCAAACGTGTTTGCAGAATCTGTATCATCAGTTAGACATTGCTAAATAGGTAGACAAGTCCTAGTTTTCTCTAACTTATGCTTACCTAGTTTCACAAACTACTGACATTAATTACTATCTCTGATGACAATCTACGGTATGAAGTAAATTTTACAGAAGAGGTAGCAGTTTCTGTGACATATGTAGATTTGGAAATGAAGGGAGAAATTATCATCTACTTATTTCTCTGCTTAATTTTCCTTAGAGCTCGATGGTACTCATTGGAATAAACTTAGCTGGTCAACGTGATTTGTCATTTCATTCCACATCAATTCATCCATCCACTTGCAGAAGACTGTTCTGCAAGATGGTTGGTAGCATTCCCTTTGTAAGAGAGAAAATAAGTAAAAAAGATTCCTTGAAGTGCCATGCTTTTGAAAGCCCAGAAAAACAGAAGCTGGATATAGAAATAAAAGTCCTTGTCATTAACGTAACTAAAATAACATCTCTCAATTAAATAAATAATGTCATTTCTACCAGTGCTCTCTTACCCTTTTGATCCTCACTGCTCAGTCTGCTTCCTGCTAGCTGTCTGTTACTTAGCTCATGTATCCTTTGGTCATTCCAGGAAAAGACCAGTTCAGAAGAGATCAAACACCATGCGCTTCCCTTTCTTTCTGTTTGGATTCACTGCTGGGTCCAGAACTTTGTTCTTTAGAAAGAGAAACATGCCTGATTTCATTTGACTTGCATTTCTTTGGATAGCAAGATAAGGACAAATGCTGGAGCAAACAAAGGATAAAACATTCACAGGACCATTCCATAGTCCCTTCATCTTCCTTTCACTACACTGTAAACATCCCTCTGTCCTGTAAGAAAGCAGCACTTCAAGAATTAACATAGCAAGTGTCTTCCAACACAGAGGAGGTTTCCCTTGTCTCATCATGGTTCAGAACTTCCCATTATTTTTTTACTTTTATGATTTAAGTAACTCAAGGTGGGCAGCAGAGCTACCTAAAAGCAAAGACTCACACTGATATTTTTAATCATGCTTTCAAGTAGAAGCAACTTCTGGAGTTCTGAACAGTGACTTGGAAAGACCTTTTCATATTACAAAACTACTGCGTGAGTCTGCAAGTGCTATCAAGAAAATTGAAGTACATTCCCCACTGCTTCTCAGCTTCCAGCCTTTTCTAAACTCTTGCCTAAATTTATCCATCTCAATTAATTCATCAAATAAATCCTGTGCTCCAGTCTCTCTACTCCCATATAAGTGCCTCTATAAAGTTATGCAAGTCTTTCCAAAGAAGTCCCGGATGTCCAGAAGGTCCCAGCTGACATCTCCAAAAAGCTCTTGCAGCTGTTTAGCTGTTGCCACCAATTAGCATGAAGGATGCACGGTTCCCTACCCAGATCTGCGTGTGTGGTTTGACATTGTTCAAATGCTGCTAAGTAGAATATAGACTGATATTCTGCCCTAAGGCACTAATCTATGTCTCTCTTCTCTATCCAGCCACTTATTAGTAGAATTTAATTAGCTATAAGGTTCTCTTCTACTGCCACATTCAGTGAAATTGCTGTGCTCAAAAGCAAAACAATGGGTCTGCTACACAGTCCGATTGACAGGAGAAATAGCTACATCTGAATCAAAGGCAATTAAAAATAGAGATAAGAAGAATCTGACAGGGTTTTGAAGTGTAAACCTCTATGGAAGCTTTTGGTGATTTCTGGAGATTGGACTTTGACAGGGAGTGATGCTGCAGCCAAAATTGTCATGTGATTTTGTCTCTTGTCACAAGGAAAATCAATGCTGTGAAAGATGTACAGTTCCCTTTTAAAACATATTCATGTTCATATATGGTTATTCCTAATTCCTATTTCAGGTTCAGTGACTTAGATTTTTGGAATAATTACAATCAAAGTGGAATTAAATTGATGATCTGTATCTCTTTTACAGAAAATCCTTCTGGCCTTCCTTCTTGCAATGGGCATCATAGTGACACAGAGTGATGCCTTCTGCTTTCATCAATTCTTCAAGCCAGGGGAGGCTGAAAAAGGTAGGACAGAGGTAGTCATCTCACTCAATAGTATTTTGTTGGCTCAGTCCTATGAAAAACTGCTGGGAAGGGCTCAAAATATCAAGGAGGTGGGAGATGTCAGAAAGACCTGGACAGGCAGTTCTAGTACCAAGCTTCCAAAGTTATGGAAAAACAAAATTTTCCCCTGGACTGAATACAGTTGCAGCAATGTTATTGCTATTGGTGGTAGATTGCTAATGCTGTTCCTGCACATGGAGCTTCTGCTGGGGGTGAGAGGATTTCTGAATTCAATCTGGTTGCAGATGGCGGCCTAAGCTGTTTGGTTGCTCACTTTCACCCCAGCTCTGTTACAATGAAATTTTCTCTAAGAATTAAAGAGGAAATAAGTTCATGCTCTCAAAATAATCCAGGCAATAGCTAGGGGAGCAAGATGAATTGCTTTACAATTATCAGGAACAAACATTTTCAGAAAAAATGCAGTCATTTTTAGACTTTTCAGTCTCTAATGTGGAGGCTTAAAGAACATCTTCTATTGCTGTTACACAGGCTGTATGGTGGATGGAGTATTGTACCCCTTTGGAGAGATCCCAAGGACAGAAAATTGCCTCACATGCAGTTGCAGTCAACACGAAATGCATTGCTGCTCCCTGTAAGTCTGCCATCATTGCCCATAAATAGACAACAGGTTTCCATCTTCCAGGAATGAATGGGTTTGTAAAGGCACAAGAGAGCATTTCTTCACCGCCCACAGAGCTGGGGCAAGCCATACATAGCTTCTCACTCCATTCTGTGTTAACCTTGGTTCAATTTCTGCTGACTGGGAGTGGAGACAGACACATCCAGTTGGTGCTTGCCTTTAATGCTGAGAAACTTATGAGCTCCTTTTTCACTGAGGTTAAGTCCTTCCTTCTCAGGGAAAATAGGAGGTAGAAAGGATTTCATACCTCATAGCACTTAAGATGCTCTGAAGGGTTTGTGATGACCTGCACCCCTTTTCAGTGATGCTTTTCTGCTCCGAACACGCAGACTCTAGAGTGACATGGCTCTGCTCTGCTGTCTCTCTGTCTCCAACATCCTCCTTTCCTCATATCCCACTTTCTCCAAGAGCTAAAATGGAGTGATTATGTTCCTCATCTTTGCTGAGGTGACTCCTACTGCCAGGAGACAGAAGCCACACTCTAAGCATACAGAAGGTTGTGAAAAGTTACTGGAAGAGAGATAAAACATGATGAAACCGTGCTTACACCACACTTCAGAGTGCCATGCTAGATAATTTCTAGGCCAGTGTTGACCATACTGATACCTCTATACAGCAGAGTGCAGCAAGATATTTATTGAGGTCCTGGAAGATGTAGCTGTAGTCATTCTAGCTAGGTTGGTCTAAGCCATAGTTCAAGAGATTTCTCATTCAACACTACTTTAAGATATAATTCTCAAACCATTGAATTATTGAATTGCTTTTTGTTCCATGGCTAACATTTGCTTTCTCTTTGTTGATGACAGCTATACTACTCCTGTGAATTACGACAAAGAAACATGTAAAGTCATTTTCAACAAGAAAAACTGTGACTATGATGTGGTACAGAAGCACCCCTCAAAGCAGTGCACTCGATTCACTCGTATAGGCTAACAATGTGCCCTGCTTCAAGCCACTCTGTGCTGTGGGATTCACCTGTTCCTGGAGAAGCTTTGCCCTCATAGAGATGCTCAAAGACATGAGAGATCTTATAACAAAGAGTACTCCAGTGGATCCTTCTTAATCTCCCAATTATTCTAATTCAGTAAACAAGATGCATAATCAGAGACAAAGTCTTATTTCTTTCATTACTTGCATTGATATCACTGAGATTTGTTGAACAATAAATCCAGGTGAAATATTTAGAATTGCTTCATAATGATGGCTATTTGTACATAATAACATTGAAGAACAACACCTTCCCTGAGAGAGGAATGTATTTCCCTCACTACTCCAACATGCCAAATATCTGTGCCCTGACAGAAGCCACTTGCATACTTCGCAGGTTCTGTTCTTGCCAAGAATCAGAGCATCCATTTTAGCTCCCCATATGTCAAAATATGAGAATGATGCACTATTTCGTATGTATTCTGCCACTGCTCATACTTCAGGCACACAGCAGTCCTGGGAGGAGAGGAGGACACTGACCAAATTACCTTCAGCAATCTCTCTTCTCCTCCGTGTCAGATTCTCTGAGACAACCTTCCAGTACCTTCCTGAGAGTGATTGGCACAGCTGGATCCCACCTGTCAGAAATCCAGAATTTCTGGAGTTTGAAAAGAACCCAGTCTCAACATAATTTTAGCTGTACATTCTTGGGGTGCACTCTCATCCCAAGATCAATGTCTTCTGGTCTGTATCACAGCCATTGAAACAACAGGAGTCTCCTCCTATCAAACTCAGTCACCTGCAGAATGCCACATCAACTAGCCTGGGATTTGAAGAGGAGAGTTTCTCACAGAGTGAATGGACTAAGTAACACAGCCAGTGACTGGCTGGGCTTTCACAAGAGAAATGGAAAGAAAAACACGCTGCAGAGTGGGTTGATCCTCCATGTACTTCACTTTCCATGAGGACAACCTTTTCATTTCAGGTTCTGCCCCATCTCCACCTGCCATCTGATGAAATATTAACTCCAGTTCTCTTTCCCCTTTTTCATTTCCTCTCAATATGAGACCCTGTGACCACCTTACCTTCCAGAGTCAGCAAACATTCTCCTGCCTCTTTTTTACTTGAACAGCCAAGCTGTGCCTTGACATCAGCTTCTGTTCTCCTGCTCTGCCAAGTCCAGCCTCCTGCTGCATGCAGAGCTACCTGAGGCCTTGCAAATCCCTTTTTTCCCCCTGCAGACCTAAATTTTGGATTTGGTCCATCACCAGGCAGAGAAGTACAGCCATTGATGGGCTTCTGAACAGAATCTCCCACTCAGTCCTATCTTAAATCAGAACTATTTATTGTGGTACGTTTTTTCTAGCTTTGTTTTGGGTAAATTGCCTATGAACACTCTCAAACTTTCTTATGGTTTTGAGATACCTCTTTTTTATTTTTCTTTTGGAGGGTGAAAGAGGGAGGGAGAACATCCAAGCATTTCACAAGTGCTAGTACTGCATTCTTAGTCTTTTAAAGTCATCTGCACTGTGGGCTGGATATTGATCAACAATTCCACGTTTCCATAAAACTGCTTCCTGTGAAGCTATAGAAAATGTGAGGGGACAGAGAGAGTTGGTTCAGCATTTTTTTCCAGTGCAAATATTTGCATATGCATTTTTTAAATTTTAGATTCATTCACAAATTTAAGCATGTAATTTCTCAAACTTAAGCTTCCCCTCCCAAAAACAGCATGTGGAAATGAATGTTCTCCTGTTGCTGAGAATAAGTTCTCTCCAAAGAGATTTTGATTCTTGCAGAAGAGTTTTGAAGCTTGTCCTGAATGACTTATTCCATTTTCTGCCAGCTCATGTTGCAATTACAAAGAACACAGCCTAAATTGGTACCTGCATGGACCTCCTCACTTAAAAAACAGGTTCTGCCTCTTAGCAGAAGTTATCTTTTGAATGTGCAGATTCCTACTTACAGTAACCCATGGAACTGCTTCTTGAGAAAAATGACTTTTTTTTTTTTAATGCTCATTTCAAATAGAAATATTTTCATTCCTAACAAAAGGGACTTTGATGGCTCTCATGGATTATTTTTTTTAATTCAAATGCTCAAGAACTACATACAACAGCACTGACAACCAGCTTGTTGTGCTTGGGAGCTGTGGCATGCCATAGAATATTTCAGCATTTCACATTTTGCCTTACCATAGTATTTCTTCTGAAATACACAACAATTATTATCTCATGAGGTCATATTTACCATTCTTAATACGAGGAATTCCTTGGCACAAATCTCAGCTTATAAGTGATTTCCAGATGAAACTGACAGAGGCAAGAGCCACAACATCTCACTTTAGGTTTCTCTGGTCTAGCTGCTATCTGTAGCAACAAGAAAATATCTAGAGCAAGAAATGGAAGAAACAGAACTTCATACATTACAGTGAAAAACAGCTGAAAAAAGAAAAGACAGCAGATACTACCAGCCAAGATATCCCATGGATGTGGCTGCCCACCCCAACCCAAACTGAATCCATACAGCAATAACGTCTAATCAACAAGTTTTTATCTTCAATCAGTGACTAGCAGGTTTAGAAACAAGCTGAGACTTTCAGAATAGAGCCAAAATATAGTGTAGGTGAAAGATAAACAGAATTAACTTGGTTTTTTTTTTTTTTTTTTTAAAAAAAAAAAAGCCCAGGGTCTCTGAATTAAGAAACTGAGAGTATAAAACTGAAGATAAGCAGGAATATTTAATTTCATTTTGTGCATACATTGCAGATCTTGTTAAAGGTGCAAGGCTGCCCAAATTTAGATATCACCTGGAGGACCAAAGGAGTACTTTCAAAGCTAGGGCAGCTGGACCAAATCTGCTGTTGACACTTGCACTTCCCACTAAACTAGAGGCAGAGGTTTGGATCTGTCCTTGGAATCACTGTATTTTGTCATTTCTGGAGTAAGCTTTTCTCTGATTCTCTGGTTCACTGAAGATTTCTGAGATCTTTTTGCTACCACTTGACTTCAGTTGAAAATAAGGAGAGTAGGAAATGTTGCATTTCCCATAAAACAGAGCTTTCTTTTTGGCTGGCTCTGTCACTCCTCACCATTCTGTTCTTCTGCCCCTTCTTGGGGCTCTAGTACCTGTGGCTATCTTCCCAGAGCTGCTGCATTGCAGACAGAGCCATCCTCCTTCCAACACAGCTTGGCCTTCACAGTTGGTCCTTTAGATCATCTTGTTTTTATATCCCTTGCCTAACACTGACTTTCCTTTTGGTATCATGACAAAATAGGATTTTCTGGGCCAGTAGAGGAATTCCCATACATTTTAAGAATCGTGCCTTAGCAAGAGAGATTTTTTTCTTTGCCGCAGTACTAAACAGGAAAAAAAAAAATACATGAAAGTTTTCACTCCCCCTGCAACTGCATTGAATTCAATCTGAAATTTTACTCAGGGACTCTGTTACACACAGAAGGAGGGAGAAATGTCTGGATTAGGAAAGAAATTATGTTGACTCCAGCTGGGGCCTCCCAGACTGAACTGAGACCTCAGCTCAAACTTCTGCTCTTCCAGATATCACCTTGACAAACTAACCACTATCAGTGCTCTGTCTTCAAAACTTACAGTTCCTGGATAATTCCTAGAGCAGAACAGATCTGGGGGACACAGGTTTTGAGGTTTGAGGGTGCATGAGCCTCATAGTTAACAAGAATGTTCCCATAAATGTAAAACTTTTTTCTACCACATTCAAAACATGTTAGTGTGTCAAAAGCATGCCGTACCCTTTATTACTGTTATTTAAGCTTCTCCTTAAACAATAGCCCTGTCTCAAGTGCAAATGTGGCAGACATCATTCAACAATTGTAAAACCAATATATATTACACCTAGCATTGTCAGTTTAAGGTCACTGGGAATATATTTGCAAGAGGGTGTTTACCCATGATCTGTGTGCTGATATGCTCACACTTCCTCTTGCTTTCTCACCTATTTAGTGTTGTTCATAGAGTAATCCTTTTCATAGGTAATAGCTTGTTTTTTTTGTTTCTTCTCTTTAAGAATTTTACTCCAAAATCACTCTGTATTTCTCTGTTGACTGTCTGGCACTGAAAAATACCAATGTTTTTGCATTCCCCCTGTCATCTGTGCTCAGTGATACGTATCCAGAAACTTCCAGGTAAAGAATGACTAAATAAAATGTTGAGGTAAAACTTCAAGGAAGTTTTGAAGACTTTTTACCTCCTTCGGAGGAAGCAGGATACATTGGAGGTGTTCAGCGATTATGAAAAGAGCTTCTTCACTGTCCCCAGACATTGCAGCTAGTCTCTACTGCATTCAGAAAGCAGCTGACAAGAAGCTCTCTCCATACCAGGCATAGCATGCACCTAGAAAAAACAGGGAAGGCCTCGCAATGGGGCAGCTGAGAGGTCAGTGTTTGTCTGACAGGTTGAAAGAAAATGCTCATGGGTTAGCTGAATTTTTGCCTTCTGAAGTTAAAGCAATAAGCACTTTCTCCGTGACTCAACACAAAATTAGCAATTTGTACTGAGTTTTGACAGGAGCAGATTCCACAAGTCACATTCTAGCGCACCTGCATCACAGATCATGGTGCACCTAGTGGTGAGTTCACATACAAAACCTGTTGCAGGGTATCTGTTAGGCAAAACATTGCATGGAAGATCCGTGTAAGAAGAAAAAAACCCATATAGCTTAGTAATAGCAACAGAATCGAGACAACATGATTTGATTGCCTCCCTCCACCCCACACCCCCCCAGATTCTAATGGAATATTTGTTTCGTTTCTTTGAGGACACACAAGGGCCAATACCTTGAACAAGACTCAGTGGCACTTCCCACAGTGTCCTCAGCCAATGTGAAATAGCTACTTCCTCACAATATAAAGGTTACAAAATACAGACAAGCAAAAATTTTACTTGTCTTCAGCCTCTCCACAGACTTAAGTCAGTTAGGTCAGGCAGCATAAAAACAGGATAATAGAAGGGAAAGTGTGAGCTCTATTTTTACTGCAATCAACACAAAGCAAGTCCTTGGCTGAGGACGAGGGCATACAAGTTTGGTAACCTACTGAACCTTTTCTTTCCTTTAATAGATAAATGCACATGCTTCACAATACTTCCTCTGAAAACTGATGGTATCCTAAACCATCACGAGACTTGAACTGGATTCATATGTGTTTGTGAGACGTCCTATAAGGATACTTGCTTTTTGCTGCTATCATTAAAGGCATTTTCAGTGCCTGCACTCATGTACTAAAATATTTGATTCAGTTATTAGTGTTTAGGGCTCAAGGGTGTGAGCCACATGGCAGTGGTGTTAGTCATCTCCTGTTTCATGGCAGTGCATATATTGACACTGCCAAATCCAACTTTTCAGTGATAAGCTGGTTCTGGGCAGTTTTCTCAAATTTATGAGTACTTGCAAACTCTTAAAGCTCATTTCACCCATCCTGAAGAAAGGTTTGGAAACTGAAGAAAAAAAAAAAGACATAGGGAAGTTACAAAGAAAAAAAAAAGCTATCTATTCATTATGTGGTAGTTATTTATCCAGCCTACCAAGCTGGAAGCCAGCTCTCCTTACAAGTCACAGTCACACCACAACACACATTTCAATAATGCTGGCTTTCTGAAATGGAGATCCTGAGCCAGCTCTCAACTCTGGAGTGTGGGAGTAGTCACCTCAGCTTGGAGTTCAGCCTCAACTCTCAAGTCCGTGCAATGAGGCAAAATAATTAAGCAATCAGACTGGTGAAATTACTGCAAATTGTGTGGTCCTGGTAAGAAGAAGTCTTGCCCCTTACTAACAAGGATGGCTAGTTCTCAATATCTGAACCAACTAGATCACAGCTAAGCAAAAGGAATTTGTACTTGTCTCCTTTACTATCAAATTACTACCCTAAGCATTTGGAAAGAGTGCCTGTTCTGACAAGGCATTGGTACTTGGGTCTTGTACAAAATGAAAATCCGACTGGAAAAGAAAATAGCTATTTACTACCCTTTTCTAAGGGCCTTCAACTCTCCAAAGGCCAGCAACTCCCCAGAGAAACCTGGCTTTCTACTTAACCCTTCCAACCACCATTCCTTTTTCACAAGAATCTTACTTTTTCTTTAGCTAATGAACAAGGAAGTTGAAAGATTGCTCAAAGGTTGTCTCTTAAAAATCCAGATGGTTCAAACTAAGCGTACAAATTTTAGTGTGGGCAACAACCACAACCACATGCTCACTGATGGTCTTCTCATCATGCCAAGTATCTCTTCTGGTCTTGAAATTCTTTCTGAAGTACCTCCCATAATTCTCTTCTGGATAATGAGTTAAACAAAGCCACACCTACTCAGAATCAAAAAACTTTCCTCATTCTAATAATATCTACTGCATGAGGTCATTTTGCAGAAATCTCATTGGAGTTATTCAAGTGTGTTCAGTTTACTCAAGGACTGATATCGGAAGCTTCCTTTCTATATAAGACCTTGGACAAGATGAGCTTTCTACAGACTATCTCCTTACTGGAAGCCTCATAGTTCTGCAAGAATGGTGAGTCCTTACATCTTATAATGTAAAGGATAATTATAAGTTGCTACAGATTTTCAGAGAGATGTTGTTGGGTTTACTTGAGCACTCAAAGATCTAAGTAACTCAAAACTGAGTTTTGAAAACAAAAGTCAGACATACAAGGACAGGCAGGTAGGAACCTTGTGTAAAAGATTTCAGCATTTACAATGCAGGAGATGTCCAATAGGACTCCAGATGAAGGCATGAGATGTTCGAATGTAATCAATTTTCTGGCAGAAAGTATCTCTGGCCATCACTTTTATGAAGAGTCAGGATCATATTTGAATGTTTACTTGAACTCCAAAATGTTATCTTGATTTTTAGTCATTTTTCAGATCAAGTATAGCCACATTCTCCCCACACAAAAGAATGCATCTCAGTAAGAATTAAAGTTCTGTTTTCTTCTTTCAAGAAATCAGAATATTTCAGTGAGATATGCGTAAATTCTTGATCTAGCACTTACAGGTTAGGTATGACTGTTCCCAGCTCTGTAGTATCCCTAAAGGCCTCGCAGGCAGAGTCATCCAACTAACTCCATTCTAGCATGGTTCTGTAAATATCTAACAAAATCCTGCTTTCTGGGTCCAGATCAAGTAGCTGCTTTAAGTGACATCTACAACATCATTTTTCGACTGAATTTACTTTATCATTGTTTCCTGTATTAAGACTATCTGCTCCATTCCATGGCACAGTTCAGTCTATGGAGAAAGCTGAGAAATGAGAACAGGTTCTGAACATGAGTGATGTATTAGTATTGTGTACCAGACTTGTCTAGGATGATCAGATGCTCATGATGCTTATGTTTGTGAGACTGTCAATGCCATAGGATGAATTATCACAAAATACAAATTACTTTATGTATTTCCTGCCTTCCAATAAAATTCCTTGTTTGCAGCGCTCAGGTTTATCTTATCCTTGTCCCTTCAGGAATGTCTGTCAATTCATGTTTAACTTTTCCTCTGCAAAATTAAATGCTTGTTTATCCTTCCCTCCATATCTAAGGTATAACTTATTTTTAAAGAAGTCACCAGTTCTACTTTATCCAAAACACATAAATGCACATATACACACATAAAACGCAGGAAGAAAGAGTGACCGTTAAGAACCACATCATGGTTAAGAACCATGACAGAGAATAACAAGAGAAAGGAGTAAGGAGAGGGAAGGAGTAGAACACATTCTCTACAGTTTACTTCCATAGACAGTAACTGAGTCTACCAATCCTGGATCAGGCAACACTTGATTTCAACAGTTGGGAAAGACAGACTTTTTTTTAAAAACCCAGTCTCAAATGATGCTCTCCCTCTGTCTTCTAAATGGTTTGATATTCCTGGTGATGTGTTAAAGTGTCTTAAACACAAATGACAACTGGATTTTCTTTCAAAACCACAATGTATTTTCCTGCTTCTTGTAGCAATATTTACCATCAGTAATTTTCAGTATATGCTTCAGTATTTGCAATAATTCTGCTTTCCTCTTCAGAAAACCTTCTTGGCCTGCCTTCTTGTTCTTTCTGTTAGCGTGACAGCATCCAATGCTTCCTGCTACTTTCTGCCATTGAATCCAGTGAAGCGTGGAGATGAGATTATAGGTAAGAAGCCAGCTGTCCACATCTTGTCATACTGCCCCACAAGCACTGCCTGATTGGATTTATCTAGTTGGTGCAATCTATCATAATTTAAAAATAAGTGGAAACAGTGCAGAGAAACTCCTGGGAGGAGAGTGGTGTATGGAAAGAAATGAATTTACAATATGTTATAAAAGAAATTTTCAAAGAAATGTGGTGCAGGCCAAATTACAAACAGATTTTGTCCAGAGAAGTAGCAAAGGTTTATTTTATACACCTGCATATGATGTATTTTTTCTTGTTTTTAGTTTGAAAAATAGGAAAATAAGTGATCAAAAGTGGCATGCAACAAGAGCTGATTTGTATCAGCATGCTAAATAAACCAAGAGACCCTAGATAAACCTTTTTTTACCTCCTCTTGGAAAAGCTATTGGTACTAGAAGAAAAAAAGAGCTCACAATGACAAAGAAAGAGAATACATTTGAAGACACTGGCATAGCCTAGAGCTCCCAAATCCTCTCCTCACTCAAGTGCAGTCCTTAAAGTTTTGCTTTCCAAATCACCTCAAAATTTATTTCGTGAATGTTAGACAGGAACTTCATATCCACTACATGCTTTCTTCCTGCAGCTGAGGATCAGGAAGAATTTTCCAGGGAGACTTAAACATGCTCTAAACGATGAGTTAAGAATAGTTAGTGATAATGGTGGGGTGTAGCCAAAGCCCTTGCGTACTTCTGATCAGGTCTGTGCCTGGTTTTCTTCCTGCTTGGGGCACGTAGTTCCAAGATGAGCTATTCTAGGAAACTTGATGCTGCTGAGTACAGTGGAAAACAGCAGAGTTGAGGATACTCTTTTTCCTTGATTTAATACAATAGTAGTCCAGCTCCGTTATTGGAGAATTCAACAGAGCTCCTATAGAAAGTGTGCAGGCGATAGCATTGTTAGTGCAGTAAGTCTGACTGCTGCCTGCATGCTACATTTTCAGGTAGCTATGACAAGAAGGGACAGCCACATGAATTCAATTCTCATTGGAAGACTGAAGACTGCTTAGAGTGCTCCTGTTCAAAGTTTGGGATCAGCTGCTGCACCACGTAAGTTCAGAGCAGTGGGGTTCACTCCACTGGCACAATGTGGCACAAAGCATTTACCTCACACACGTGTCCCTGAGAAACCAAGAGGACCCTCCTCTCATTCACTCCCTTCATATCACAAAAATGAGCATTAACCCAACATCAACACTGAACACACAAGAAGTTCCTCCGAAAAATAGAGCTCAGGTTTAAAAAAAAAAAAAAAAAAAAAAAAAAAAAAAAATTTGAAATAACAAAAGGCAAAAAAGGGAATGGTTGTGAACGGGCTAAAATTTCAGATAAGATACTTATTCAAGAGAGAACATTTGGTTACTTAGAGTCTTTTACCAGTGCTAATTAAGACCTTTCCAAGCACAAATTGCTTCTTTTGTCTCTGATGGGCAGTCAGCCACACATTGGCCTGCCTATAGTATTCATGTGACTGCATGCTGTGGCAAAACAGAAAAGCAATGATATTGGAGTAGCAAGTAAACATGACAAGCATCCTGTGGATATAAATCAAATCAGTAAACTATAACTCCACCTTCCTCTTATTTAAGCAGCAGGGTGAGCAGCCTTTTGCTGTCAGCTTCATATAAGCTCCCTTTTCTATCATTAAATAACATCTCAACATCACCTCTCCAAACTACAAGTGTAGATGCCAGATGGAAGCCACTTCCTTCTTGCCCTAATCATCTGCTCTTCTTTTCCCAATGACAGCTATGCAAGACCAGTTAATTTTGACGAAGAGAAATGCGTAAGCATATTCAACAATACTGCCTGTGTTTATGAAGTAGTGGAGAAAGCCGATCACTCAAAAACATGCGAAGTACACGAATGGGTGGGCTAACCAAGGAGAGGCATGGATTTGGGGGAGATACCATCTCTTCATTTCAAGGGTTCTCTCTCACAAATTAAAAAAAAAAAAAAAAAAGCTGAAGAATGCAACCATAGAGTAAAGTCTACTCAGAAGATTCATAAGTGATAAAGCAGAACCGAAGCACGTAAGATTCCCTGTTTCTCTGCCGTCTGCCTCTCTGTGCAGCAAGAGCTAACTTATTACTTCCTAGATATCCAGAATTAAAGCTGACCTTAAGGATCAGCAGCAGCTGATTATTTTGATTTTTCTTCCATTACACTTCAGTGCCAAGGAGTACATTCTTTTACCCACACACAGCTATATTTTAAAGCTAAAAATAAAGCTAGATGAAGCATCAAAAATTTGTGAGTTTTTTTTTTTTTTTTGTGTATGTGTGTGTGTGTGGGGGGGAGATGATCTAAAGAACAAACAATCCAAAAAACAAGGGAAAGCAATGAAAAGCAGTTTAAAAAAAAAAAAAAAAACAAAACAAAACAAAAAAAAAAACAACAACCAAACATTGCCTTTCCTAAGACTATTTCTTTCATGATAACCATTTATACTGCTTGGCTCCCTAGAGCCTGCCCAACCTATGGACTGCAAGAAGCACCAGCTACCCCACTTACCCACAGCACAACAGTCCCAGTTCTCAACCACAGACCTGATTAACCCTAAAAGAATTCAAGTTTCTAAATAGGCCAGTGCTGTGAGTTATGTTCAGGAAAAATGCAAGCCAGAAAATGAGAAGAATTCACATGTAACAGTAACCAAAGAACAATGCACTCCAATTACATTTCTGAAGGCTATGCTATATTTTCTCAGTAATTGCAAAGACTTCCTGGGTCACTATGCCTGTTTCTGAAGCCTTGAATCATCAAATTCTTTAACAGCCAGCACCTTTTTGATCAATGCTGCAGCCTGAATTCAATCAACTTAGAATTGTGGCCTTCTTTTAATGGAAGCTAAACTTTGTGTTTATGGCTTCTGTGGAGAAGAGATCAAGTTCTGTGCAATCTTCCCAAGAAGGAGACCATTTTCTCCCTTCCTGCTGGTTTTCTCTCAAGCTCAGTTAGTTACTTTCCTTCATTACTAGAAACATTTTTCCACTTCCAGTTTTTCTGAATGCACTTACATTCTGCTACAGACCATGATCTGATCCCTGAAACAGAATGAAATCCACCTAAATCCATTCAGCCCTGAGCTCCCCACCATGCTCTGAATCTTGCTGGCTGTGGCTGTCAGACAGAGCTGGAGCAGATGAGACATCCCCTTATGTAACCTTGTACAGTTGCCCAGAGGCTGAGTGCATTGCAGCTCCTGAGTCATTTCAAGCTCAAAAGACATGAGAGGGAGTTTAAAAAACAAACCATTACCCTCTCCTGAACTTGCAGGCACCATCAGCTTATAGAAAGGGCATATTCACAGAGCATAGCAAGTCTTAAGAAAGCTATGCACCCAAACTGTAGAAAAATTAGTCTTATTGTCATACTCATGCAGTCCCAACCAATTTAACCACATCCCAAATGCACCCAGATGCCTTCCTCCATCATTTGCCGATTGTTGATATAGTATGAGGATCTACACTACTTGTCATGGGGGGGGGGGGGGCGGTTAGGAAAAAGATATTTGTTTTAAGCCTAAACCAAAAAGTCTCCAGAGAGCTGCTCTCTTCTTGTCTGCTCCAAGTCCCAGCATGGAAGCAGATGATGTGATGACGTTACCTATCGCATCTCATTTCAGACACCAGAAGCACAGCAGGGACTTGGCTGTCTTCTCTAGGAGGAGCCAAGCTGTGGGAGAATGACAAAACCCTCCAAACTGAGAAAGCAGAGGCACAGAGAAGAGCTCTGCTCTTAGTCATTTATCCAAGTGTTTTGTCATGACATTTCTCCTCTTAAATGTACACAGCTACTGTCCCCTACAAAGAACACGTCCCCAGCTCAGGCCCTTGTGCTTCAGATGATAGTTCCACTAGCTGCACATAGCAGAGAGGAAACATTCATGTAAGAGTTTCCTGTAATCCTTACATTAACAAGAGGCTGCAGAACATTGGGAGCCTGGCACAGCCCCAGGAATAGACTGTGTGCACTCTTCCACCTCTTTCCCTCCACACACCTAATGAAGCACTCCCACTAGCTCTGTTAGAAATGAGGTAGAATTTTAGGGGGGCCCTGATCCATTGAATTGTAGTAATTCTTTTCAAGACAAGACTTTTAAATATCAGTAAGATGTTCTTGCCCTAAAATGAAATGTAATGTTTATCTTACCAAATAGCACATTTTAAACCCAGCACCAGAACACATATGCCATAATCTAAAAGTTTTCCTATTAAAGAGCATATGTGAAAAATCTAGAACAAGGAATGCACATATTTTATTTAGGTTATACTTAGTGGAGAAGCTAGGTAGTTACAGATCACTTTCTGCTTTGTTCTATTTTTTAAATGCAGACACATTCAATTTATTATAGTTCAGCTTTTTCACTTTGCTCTTCATTAATGCATCTATTAGTATGCAGGAATATTTGTCTTGGCACCTGTTGAATGCTTCCAAACTTCTGTTCAAATCTATTGCATACTTATTTCTCAGAACCATGCTGTGGTTTATTAAGGGCAAAATGATTGGCTTTATAGTAGCAATTTATATGAAACTTAAGAACACACAAGTTATATGATCAATCTAAAACACTCAGTAAGACGTATCCCCACCCCGAAATTCTACTCTGACATTGATTTTCTTTCAGCATATAACTCTCTGTAAGACTGAGTCCTAACAGAAACATTTACAAGAGTAACACTTAGAATTTCAGTATCTGTTTTGACTGTGTGTTCAGTAACAGGGAACTCTTCCACAATCTTGAGCAGGAAAGGGTTTGAAAGCTAGGATAATCAAAATCATATCAGAAAGAGAGCAGAAAACTAATGCTGGTGCTCACCAGCAGCCAGAAATTGCAGGGAAGTTCTAACTGACTTCCCAGCAAGTGTTACAAGAAGTATCAAGAACTTAATACAGCAGATTGCTCTATCCCTCTTTCTCTGCTATGACATCACTAGGTGGCATCCTAGTTCTACAACAGTGCTCCTGTGCGTGAAGGAAAGGCTGGTCAAGCAAAATCTACAGAGAGTATGGAAACCTAAAGCCTGGTTCTTCTGTCTGGCAGATCTGAGCTTAATTTTCATTTGTTCTAGAGGGGTTTAAGAATGCAAGCAGCTTTTTAGAAGTATCTTTAATCTATTAGTACAGAGAGAAGCTTCTGAAGAGGTCATCAACAGGACTGAGTTGGACTTGAACCCATCTTTGGACTTGGCCTGCCTATTGTTATCCCTTATACACAAGAAAGAAAGCTCAATGATAATTCTACTCCAAAGAGTAGAATACTCTTTATTCAGAAATTACATCTGTTAGATCTCTAATTTTTAACAGAGAAGAAACACACACACAAAAAAAAAAAAAAAAAAAAAAAAAAAAAAAAAAAAACACCACAAAAAACCAAAACCATACAAAGACAAGAGTTTGTGATAAGACTGCTCTCATTCTTTAAAGACTGTGGTGGCAAACCTCCTTATATAGTAAAAATACAGGTTTTGATGAGAAGCATACCTATTTCTGACTACATTGCTCCCTTTTTTCCCCCCACTGTAATTTTCTTGCCTTCTAGAGTAGAAAAAAGAAGATTCCAGAAAGTAATTTTTGCCCTGTTGACAGATTTTTCGACAGTTCACGCTATGAACCACAGTCTGTGCCAGATTTAGAAGTTTCTTGTGCATTGTGTTAGTGCAGCATTCCTTAATTTGGAAGGTAACAGGCTCTGTTTGCTAAGTCCTCTGCTCAGGTCCTAAGGTTGTAGTAGATCACAACACTTAGCTACAATCAGGACAAAGTTCAGCCTGTAGCCCTGCACCCTGAGATTTCCAGCCAAACTCCTCAGAAGCATTAATTTCAGGAAACAGAGATACAACTGCTTGTCTACCAAGTAATCCTGGGCAATTCTTTCTCCAGAACTAGCAGCTCAGAGCTGATAAGACCATGGGCATTGGCTGGAAGGAGCAAGTGGCAGAACATCCATCCCATTTACAGTTCAGAATGCATTCATGCCATCAGCTGCTGCCACCATTCTCCCCAGCACTAGTTTTTGAGAGTTGCCAGTTAGGAAACAATTCTGTGGACTATCTGGGAACTACAGCATACTGACATACTGCAATTTGACTGCATTATTTTATTAATTAGACATATTTGCAAAGCCATGGATAGAAGTAGGATCCATAGACATGACCAGCATACCACCAGCAAGAGGAATAAAAAGAGTTTTAAATCGGGGTAGATTACTGGAGCTGCTACTGGAGTCCTGAGACTCTGTGACATCAGGTAGCTCTGGGAAGCTTGAGAAGGGCTAAATGTAAAATGGCTCAAAGGAGCCACTACTAAAGCAGAGATGCACTGGGTACAGTACAGCCAACAGCATAAGATGAAACTGCTCTGGACTCAGATTCAAGGTTTGTGAAGGGTCAATTCCTGAGGGCAATTGGAACCTTGGAAAAGGGAAGAGTTTAAGTCTACGTCCACAAAGGTATGTAGGTCTCAAGCCTACTAGTGGTGGAAGAAACAAAGTAAATTTTTCCTCTCTTCAGGGAAGTGGTTACGCTGCAGAAGAGTTTAAAGAGTCAGGCTTTCTGCAGGAGCAGCAGTAAGAAGACTCAATTTTTGCTTCAAAGAACATTTCTGCTTAAAGAAAAAAAAAAAGAACAGACATCCAGCAGACCGTGTCTAACCACAGGCTCCTGAAGTCAGGTTAGGTTTTCAACACAGGCAAGTTTCACTTGAGTTACAGAAATGGAGACCTGGCCTGCAGTCAGAGCTCCGGTGACCCAGGGGTGACATCAAAGCACCCTTCTGCTCTGAGGTGTGGAGAGCGGTCCAGCCTGGCTCCAGGCATCTCTAAGTTACTCAGAATCCTCCTAATTGGCAAAAGCATCTTCAGGCAGAACTGCCTCCCTGGTTTGGCAGTCACTGCGCTTGTCAAACCACTGCATTATTTAACCAGTTTAGGTTGGCAGCTTCACTGACAAACAGTAAGATAAACAGGGAAAGGCAGGGCTGGATGTTCTCATTGCTTCACAGACCTCAAGCTAAGGACACCCATATATTAACTGCTGCCATATCCCACAGCTAGTGAAAGACTTACAGGCTGTCTGGAGCCATGCTGTGAGCTCCACTGGCACCACAGGTCAAGGAATAAGGTACACAGGCAAGCAGCGAGTTGAGACAGAAAGGCAGTACTCCATGTTTCAGCCTCCTCACCTCTTACAGCCATCACTGGGCAAGATTGACTTATCCTTCTCTGAAGAGAAGGGACCAAATGACACATCCTACAGGGAAGTGTTCATTCACACCCACACCACAGAGAACTCCCTTCTCCTTCACCATCTATTTGACCTGGAAAGCCTTACTGACTCCAGAGAAGACTCCTCAGCAGATCAACAAGCATGGGCAAAGAGACTGTCTTAGTCTCTGCTCTCTTATAGATCCCAAAAATAACTCAAAATCACAAACTTTCAAAAGCACTTCATTCCTTCATTCTCAAGTTTGTAATCTAAGTGACCTTACAGTGCCTATTTTTTTGTCATTAAAAAAAAAAAAAAAAAAAGAAATCACACAGAGCACACTTTAGCACACACCTGAGGTTAAGGATCAGCACCACCAGGCAGCAATGGCTTCAACCATAGTGAGCTTGGCTACCTGAGAAACAGCAGTGGTTTGGAAAAACTCATTAATATAGTTATTTTTTTTTATTATTTTTATGAAAGAAAAATTACAATAAACTTATTGTTTTAGGAGAATTTAGAATGCACCTTGCTCTTCAAGGATGCACCTTGCCCTTCAAAGATGTTAACATTTCTTTGAAGCTATACTTTTATTACAGGTACTGCATACTTCAATTGTCACTCATCAAGGAATATGCCAAGATTAGGAGTGACAGCAAGGTCAGGCCAGAAATGTGAAGGCTATCACACATTCAAAGATTTAATAGCATAAGAGAAATAGAATTTTCACCTTATTTCCTCTTAATGCTAATGCAGTCAACTTGAAGAAATCATTCCCTTCAGACAGGAGTTCATTCAGTCAAGGATTACCACAAAGTATTTCCATATGGTACTTCATCAGATACAATTGTTTCCTAAAGCAGAACCACACACAGAACGCGATCTACCGAAAGTCACAATATTAACACAGAACTACAAGATTAAAAGCAAACTGCAATGAAAGCTCTCAAGCTTCTCTCCAAGAACGAGAGCAAAAAACAAAACCAAACTAAAAACACTTACACAGATCAGCTCCTCCACCGTCACCCCCCTTGCTCTGGACCCCTCCAGAGACAGCACTTGCTCTGCCACTGCGCCTCTTATCCAAGAACCCCCTCCAGAGCAGCTTGGCTTCCTCCAACTATTTGTCAATCAGTAGAAGCTAATGAGTAATCAAGGTGTTTAATCAAGCACAGGCTTGCTGAAAGAGCCCCATCAGCAGAATTAATGCAACTCATTATTCTGGGAATCCTCTGGCAACTTTCAGAGCTTGTCATGCCTGCACCTCAGATCAGCAAAGCAGCAGATTTCTCCAGATTCTGGCATGGCCATAGATGGCCTGGGGTCTGTGAGAGTTTTCCTGAATGGTTGTGAGATGCAGCCTCACATAGTGTGTACTGCAGTAGTGCAAAAACCCCTAATACCTGCAGTGAGATATCCTGATGAGCTCCAAAACTGACACTGCAAGATCCCAACTGCCTTGGAGGCAGGGTATGTATGAGGTGAAAGAAAGCTGGAATTTTGCTTTCCTTGCCTTTTCTAATCCCTAATGTCACTACTGTTGCTATAGTGAGCTACAAAAGCACCCTGACTGTTGGTTTCACTTCTGAACTGAGACAGTACACATGCAGATCATCTCACTTTTGCTGACAAAAAGGTGCTGTCTGTTCATGGTGATCTGTGCGTGTCTTGTGGGCCAGGGTTTGCATCAGCAACCTAGAGATACAAAACTCTTCGGCTAGTCCTTACAAGTCATTAAATTTGGACAAAATAACATGTCACATATACATTGAAATTCTAATAAATCAGTTTGAGAGCACTGGAGTCTCCACTCTGCTGCACTGTAGGAATGACCTGTTCCAGACCCAAGGTGATATCCCGGCAGCAGGTCAGGTGAACAATAGCACACCACTGCCTTGCTGCTCACATGCCCTTTCCCCACTGCTCCTTGATGGCCTGCCAGGGCTGGAGGTGCAGCTTTTGGGGGGGGTCACAGGCTTTCTCCAACACTGGTGCTGGTGCGGGGTGACTAATGTATCTCTGGAGTTTCTTCAGATTTACACTGGCATAGTGAAGGTCAAGATGTACATCAGCGCACAGAACAAGCTTCTGCAAGACTTTTTGAGGTGACACCTTTTGATCGATGGTAGGAACAGGTTAGAGTGTCCACTGGCTCCGGGGTGCTCATGGTGACATCACCTCCCTTTGCCTTGACCATTGTTTCCACACTGTATATAAATACACAGCTGCCCCTCACTATGAAATGTGGGCAGCCCGTGCAAGTATGGTAAGTCAGCAGTTTATATGCTAGGTGTGTAGTGTGTGTACATACATGAAAAGTATTTTTCAATCTGAGCTTGTTTATAATAATAGAACTTGTCCTTAATTCTACACAAGTGGGTCAGTTTACTAGACCATTGAAAAAACACTTGGTTTAAAGAAAACTTCCTGCTTCTTTTTTAGAAATTCTTGCTGGTCTTCTGCTTGATCCTCTTCTCAAGGACTCTGTGCGATTCCCGCTGCTACTTTAGAACATCCAGCAAGTATGGTAAGAATGGCAAATACTGGGCATCCCTGAAGTAGAAATTCAAAGTCTAAATAGTATAATGCATTCTGTGTTGAAGATTGATCCAATCAGCAGGATGGTGGGCTACCAACCCACCTGAAGACATCTCCAGACAGTCAGACAGATGCTATTCCATGACATAGGCACACCCTCAGGGTTAATGTATAGCTGAAGCCATTTCCCACATGGCAGAACAATGAACTGTCTAACTTGAGTAGGGTACCTAACACTAAAATCAAAGCAAAGGCTGCAAGACTGGTGTTGTTGAAACTTTAGAAAAGTTGAGGGAGAAGAGGGGAGGGAGAAATTACAGACTAGATCTGTATGCTGAGTATAAGAAAAGGCATAAATATCCTACCATAGCCATCAGCTAATTTCTTTAGATCTATCACAAGAACAGAGGAGTATTTCTCTAGCACGTGGTTGCTACCACTTTATCATGATATTCTGTACTCTCCAGTGCACTTCAGGAGCAAAGGTGTGGTATCTGCACTGCAAAGCACTGGGTCAGATTCTCTGCTGACGTGATTCAGTGTAAATCAGAGTTTTGATTGCCAGCCCATGAACAGATTTATGTCTATTAATACATGTCCGTATTGATTTGCTGACTATTGCTTTCTGTTGTGTGCATGTAGGGTGCATTTCAAACAGAAACCTCTACGTTTTTGGTGCAGTGTGGAAGACTGAGGATTGTTACCAATGCAAGTGTAAGATGAATGCGATGGTTTGCTGCAGCTTGTAAGTTCCCCCAAATTATTCTTGCATATTAAGGAACTTGTTGATATGTTCAGACTTAAAGAGCCTTGGTGAAAGCCTGAGCTTGAATATCATATTCACTTGAGCAAAATTCCTCTTCCTATATCTCAGTTAGCTCTAATCACAACTAAGTAGCAGCTCCTCAGTATTGATGTTAATGCAGTGAGCCAAACCAATCCATAATGTCGCTTGCTACAGGACGGCTGTAGCTCATTAAGCATCCTTATTTCTGTCCAGGTCTTGGCTCCTGATTTGTCTCCTTGCCTTTCTCAATGACAGGGTTTCAGTCCCCAAGAACTATGACAGAGTGAACTGCGTTGGTCTCTTCCACAAGAAAAGCTGCTCCATCCGAGTTGTGAAGAAGACTAATCCTGACATAAGCTGCAAAGTCTACAATGGGGTTGGTTAAGGCTGTTTGATGTGTTTGTCCTCTTTCTTCTGCACATCCCCTGGAAGTTAGATATATTCTACATCTCTTACTTAGAGAAAATAAGCAAAGCAGCATGGTTTCATGAGGAATGGGTTCATGTCTTTCACAGCTCTAGTTGTGCCATCTGTCTTATTTGTGACACTAGATGGTTGTCTTATTATATACACATTTGTAACAAGGCTTTACCACAGATAATTTTGTGACTTTTTTTTTTCTGTTGGGATGCAGAGTTAAATAAATTTTCACATATATCAAATGATTTATTTTTCTTCCAAGCACTCACTGAATAGTCTTGTTAAAAACAGAAGAATTCATGGTATCTGTAAAAACGTGGCAGTGAAGCTAAATATTGATTTTGAAATAATCTAGCAATTAGAGTAATCATTATTACACAAAGCTGCCAGACAAACGGATTCATTATGCTGTTACACTCATTGACATTTCTCCCAAGGACACGTGGACTAGGAGAGCAGGATGGAACAAAACAGAAAAAAGACCTTTGAAAGCCTCTTCCACCTTACTGTCTTCTGTAGGTCAATCCATTAGCGCAAATATACAAGGAAAAATATTTTCAGGAGGTAAATGGTATCTTACAAAAACAGCCAGCTCATGCCTTAGAATCCAGCCTATTGCAAAGAAATGCCATATAAATAGCTCTGTAGCTTTCCATTCCGGGGTAGAATTTCCTGCAATAATCTTGTTTGGATCAAAGTCCAGTGACAAAGAACCCTGTGAAAGCTGTTTGTATGGAAAACCTAGACTATAAAGCATGTTTAGAGAGTAGGCTTCAGGCACGACTCTGTGCCTGGTGCAAAGTCCATGAGAGTGGTTTTTATGAAAAATATCCTATAAAACATGTTTAGACAATATGAATAGCAATTATAATAAGAGCACCGTACAGCACGAAAAGCCCATATAAATTGTTTAGTGGGTTCAGTTTATTTAAGAGTAACACGTAGATGTTTTCTTCATGTTCTTTTTCTACCTTGCTGAAGTATATTACAAGGGCATATTTCAGCTGATGGAAACCCAATATGTTCTGCATATCTGTTGAGGAAAAACAGTCACACAACCTGTTTTCAAAGGCAGTGCTGAGAGCGTGCAAATAGAAAAGCTGTACATACTAAGGAACACTGTTTACTAAATTTTAGAAAAAAACTCATTCATGGTTCCAGGTACTTCCAGAAAGTCATTAGGGTGATCTGAGAATCTAAGTGAAATGAGAAATGCAATCTTAGATCCTTAAATCTGTGTCCTTCAGGATTAGCTAGACCTTCTTGGTAGTAACTCCTTCAGACAATACCTCGCAGCCCCTTCTTGGAAGGCTTAGCATATGCATGGACTATGTGCTGCTTTTTGCTACATTTTCTCCGCAGTATATTTGTCATTAAGTACCTTATACTGTTTAAGAGTGCCAGAAAGATCAGGACTCCAAATGCTGAACCACAGTTTGATTTGCTGAATGTGTTCTTGGCGAACTAGCCTCCCAAATACCAAGCGCAGAGGAGAGAAAGAGAGACAGAGCACCAGGGCTCCATCAATGAGGACCAACGTGGATGGAAGGGACTCTCAGAGCATCCAGGGTGCAGTCATAATCCCAGCGCTGTGACATCCCCCTCACTCACAGGAAGGTGCTAACTGTACCAGTGAATGTTTGTTGGCAGGGGCCTTGCTATTACCGTAACCTCTTTCAGAAAGGAGGTCTAACCATCACAAAGAGTGCTGTTTCCCATGCATCCCCCCCAGAAACATGTCGTCTTTGGATAGTCCGAGCATTACATAAAAGTACAGCAGAGGAAAGAGGCCAGATCTCTATTGTCTTCCTGTATCAGGGGCGCACACTGTGGGCAGCAACGGGAGCATGTGTGCTTATCACTGAGGTGGGAGGGCAGGCTCACACCATGCCAGCCACAGTTTTACTCCTTTCCCTATCAACAGCAAACAAGGGCTGGTCCGTTGATTGCTGGACTATGTAAACCTATTGACATGAACGGGAACAGCCGGCCTGACTAACAGAGGACTTACAGTAGCAGAGAATACTGAACTCCAGGCTGCTTTCCAGCAGCAAGTATTTTGCATATGAAGGAATTTCCACTCTTGGAACTCTCATATAAACTCTTCTTGTGCATTTTCCAAAAGTCTGAGCAGATCAGGATCCCCACCAACTTTCTGCAAGTAACAATTCAGTAGTCCCTGTTGAACAGTGCAATTAAACATGTCCACATTCAAACCAGCCAGCTCAGCTACCAGTATCCCTTTCAGCAAGGCACTGAATCAAGCAAGACGACTCACTTGGATGAGGAAAGAGGCATCTACATCTTTGTCTTCCTGCAGCTTCTCTTACCCCGTGCTGCTCCAGCATTCTTCTGCAGTGCTGTAGTTGGGACAACTGGGCTTGGCAGCCCCAGCATCACCATATCCTGCTTCAGCAGCTGCTGCATGTTTCCAGGTTCGGACACAAGTGCTGCTCCCATATCAACTTGTTAACAGTGAGCATCTGGGCTGCGTGTGGAAAAACTGCATGAAACAGGACTCTAACATAACCCCATCCACCTCACCAAATATGGCCAGAACTTTGATACAGAAATTCATCCCAAAAATCTGTCAAGAAAACAGATCTCGATATTGTAGCCCAGTAGTCGTGGTCAGGTCATTTTCTGCAGAATCCTAAGCAGTCTTTCAGGACCAGGGCTGCAGCTTTTCTCTATTGACCATAAGAGGAAAGCAGATGCTAATTTGATGGTTGCAGGCTATTCCCAAAGGTATGGGTTGAGAGAATATACATGACACAGCGTAACTTTAACTGTTTGGGAGGAGTGGAGAGACAGCTGGCTGAGCACTGTTGCAAGCTGAAGGAGACAGGACGAACAGCTCCATAAATCAAAACATTCCCCAGAAAAAGTTTTGTCTGCTTCTTAGCAGCTTCTCTCCCCTTCTTTGATGCTTGGAACAGCAGAACTAATAAACATGATAAACAAATTAAGGAAGAAACAGAAGTGAGCAGGCCAGATAAATCATTCCAGCTTCTCTGGCTCCAGGAGGACGTGAAGCTTCTACTGCCCAAGGAGCTGGAAAGAAGATCTGGGTCTGACTGAGTGCTTCCTGCCCTGCTGGCTGCACACCGCCTTCCCCGCATATGGGGAGATGCTTGTGGCAAGAAGGGAGATGCTGCTACAAACCAGCTGGTAAATAAAGCTCCTGAAAAGAAGTCTGGGAAAAATACTTAATAAGAAAAAAAGCAGACATGCACTGAAGAAAGGAGCAGCAAATAAGGACTGTTCTCCAGCTTAAAGCATTCAGCATATTTCAATTTTGAAAGTTCTCAGCATCACAAAGCACAAGAAATACAAGCTAGAAATACCTTACATATTTCTACTTCTGCTTTATTCCTTTAGCAATGAAAAATGTCAGGCAAGTGCTTAAAGTAGATTGACACATCTCCTCTAACTGGTACCAGAAAAAAAAAAAAAAAAAAAAAAAAAAAAAAAAAAAAAAAAAAAAAAAAAAAAAAAAAAAAAAGGAAGGAAGAATACAGTACAAATAAATGACAATTTTCACAATTAGTTTAGTTGATAAGAGCCTGTCATTATTTTTGATATTGAAATGTTTGATTTCTGTCAGCATACAAATATAACTACATATTTGCTACAGCTACTTATCACACCTTGAGAAAAACACCAGAAGAGCAGCAGCTACAGGACCAAGTAAGTGGCTGGCTTCAGCTTAAAGCACATTTTAAGTAAAGTTGAAAATTACATTACCCTGCTATAGCTCTTGGAAATAAAATATCATCTCTATGTTCTGTCAATGCAAGAGAAAAATTTGCATCTCTGATTTCTGCCTTGGGTTTTCACAAGAAAGAAGCAAGCTAAGAAACAAACAATCCAAGGAAAGCTGGTAGTGGTGCAATCTATCCACTCTATTTCCAAATCTTACACTTCTGAGTTGTTTGCTTGAGTTACAGTGCACCTCTCCCCTTTCACAAGCTGGGTGTTTAGAGTTTGAAGCCTGCATCCTCCTAAACTAAACTTCCAATTGTGGTCTATGATGAACTGCAAATAAAAATGAGAAAACCAATACTGATAATGTTAAAAAAAAAAAAGAAGTAAAATCCTCTTTGGAGCCTGCAGAAATCTTTCCTCAAGAAGGAGAAGAGTGGGGCTCGGTTCCTCTACTTTCTACTACTATCTATCTGCTTTAGCAATTCCACTCATACACGTGTTAAAAAGTGTAGCATGAATGGGTGTTGTGCTTCAATCACTTTGTAGCTCTTTCCTGAAGCTGCTCTCCATCTCATGTATCTGTAGAATTTCTGCACTTACGGAACAGCAGAGGGAGCCAGAAGTTCAAAGTCAGAGCACAGGGATGAAGCTGGATTCATTGGCTAAACTGAAGAGGAGAAAGGAGGGAGGGGGGTAAAAGGAAGAGAATTGCCACCCAAAATTACCTACTGAAGCAGCGAGCAGAACATCTCTTCTAGGTTGCTGAAACACAGATGGTCTTACTTTGCTACTGTAACAGCTCTCCTTTCTTCCAAGACAGCAGCAACAGAGGTTGTTTCCTCCATCAGAGAGAGGTAAGAATTCTTTGAAGTGTTTATTTCAGATTTATTAGATCTCAGATCTCTTTAATAAAGGTATCACTTTTGATTGTCTACATTTGTTCATCTTCACTTGCTGACAGATAATGATATCATTATTAATTCCTTTATGTTCTGATCTCCCTCTGTTTTGGATGATGTCAGCTCAGTGAGAATTCACCTGAAATTTTAACCTAGGACATGAGGCAAGAACTGTATATCTGAAATGTATAGGTTTGCTGAGTAGTTACTACATTCATACAATTCAAACAAACAAATTTTAGAAGAACATGAAAATACGGATTCAGAACAGTTCTGACATGACTTTTCATTCAGTAAACTATTATGGTAACAGGAAATAATGAAACACATTCAATTGGCATTTATATTTTAAAATTAGGTCACTGGAGCTGATGGGGATGTAGTTTAAATTGAAGATAAGCCATGGAATGAAAGCCTATGCCAGGTTGGATTCCTGAAAGCAAAGAATTCTTACACAGTTCTTCAGTTCCATAAAACTGTTGTGGATTTCTTGGTGGTTTTAAAACCATACAGAAACAAGGACGGAAAGTGAAGTGAACCTGATCCAAAGTCCACAAGGATCAATGAGCTCTGAATCCAGTCACAAGGCAAGGAAAAACAGTAATAAATACTTTGCTCTGTTTGTATACTTTTAAAGCTCTTTCCCTTACTGTGTTGCCAGAGAGAGCTTTGTCTCCTCCCCTAGACCTGAACAGCACCAAGCACTTCTCAATTAGATTTTAATACTGCCACAATAAACATTAACACAATTATTAATAGTAATAATTTAGCAAGAAGGTTTATAAAAGCAAGAGAGGCCACAATAAATACTTAACTTTATCATTCAGTGTAGATTAAGGCTGTGCAAACAATTGATTTGTCAGTGCTGGGCTGATACGGATTTGAGCTTGTAGAGGATGGGTGCTCCAAACCATTACTTTCCACTAAGCAGTGACAGTTTTTGACAGATGCGCCCAGTCTTGCTCATTTCTGCTGGTATTTAAACCATCTTTCAATGTTATAGACTTGTAACATATTAATTCACATGTCTTGTACCCCAGATCTTAGAAAAACTTAACATTAGCTCCTTCAGTAGCCTCTCCCAATACTTTTGGAATAGCAATTTAACTAAGAGTATAAAAAACGCTCACCAAGAAATCTCACTGTATCAAATGCTTTATGGATTTTGTATGGCTGTGGGATTTCTGTGCGCACTCAGTGATACGTGTCAGAGTTCTGTTAAATATTTCCAAATACTTACTTGTTTCTAGTTTAAAAGAGACAGCCCATAGCTGCTTTACTCCAGATAATTGTCATAGCTCTAAATCAGTAATACAGCCATTTGGCTGTAAGAGTTGTTTCTCTCATGAAGACTTATAGACTGGAAGCAGCAAACAGGGCTTGAGCTACCAATTAAGTTCTGAGCCAGACAAGTAATTGTGTCTGAGTACCAAATAATGAAGCCAAGAACTGCAAACGTTTTTTCCCTTCTACTTATGTCTAATGTAGGAAGTAACCCACACTGCCCATCATAGCTATACAGAGACTGACTCAAATGCAGAGAAGAGCTGGTGCTGGTCAGCTTTGCAAGGACAATCTGCCCTTTCCTGGGTAGCTGACAGAGTACAATGTCACCAGAATTCCCTTTCCCTCAAAGAATTTTTCTGGCACATATAGGATATGGCAGTCAAGCTAGGATATGGCAGTCAAGCTGATTATAGTTCGTTTTCAGTTTTTTCTTTGGGATATCCTGAGTGACTTTTCTTAGTTTAGAAGACTGTGTTGTTCAGTGAAGCACATCCTTCAGACTTCAGCTGCTCTATTTCCTTGCTTCCAAAAGAATGACAAATGTCTGTGAAGGAAACAAATGAAGAATTTAACAAAGATTAAGTCTGAAAGTTCCCTATTGTATTCTTCTGTATCCAGTAAAGTTGCTGCAGACTTTTGTGTCACCCACTTTTTAGAAATACCATCTCACATTGCATCAACTAAAGAAGACCTTGTTTTTGGAGCATGTTGATTTTCATAGCAGACCTCTTTCCTGAAGTTCATTGATGATTCTGAGCTGGTATATCCTTTTTTTCTTTAAAAACAAAGGAACAGAAATTCAACTCTTTCTCCCAACTTCCTCCCTGCTGATTTAGGAAGCTCATTGCTCCTGCAAGCCGAGAAAGTATTATTTCACTTTCTGAAGACAAAAGCTGTTGTCTTTGACCACAGTTTTTGTTTGTTTGTCTGTTTCTTATTTTGTTTTCTTTCTGTATTTTACTGAGTAATCAACATGCTTTTAATACAGTGAGGGGAGCCAGAATTCTTTTCCACTTGCACTAGTGATTCAGTTTGTTAGTCAGCACTTAATTCAACTCTCTAAACAAAGTGAGTCCATATTGATTATTATTGGTTTGTAACTTAGACCAACTGAATAGCATTAAATACCTTGAGATGACAGGTCTTGGTAGTGACTGACCCCAAGAATCTGTCATCTAGGGGTACTGTAACAGGATACATAGATATTAGGTCACTGAAATACTCACTGTTCTATTTTCCTAGAAATGTTTTTTACATGCTAGACACTGGAATAATAGATACAGAGAGCTGCACGCAGGTGATCTAGCCTCTGACTTTCCAAAGGAATCAGGTCCAACAAGCAGTTTCACATCTACTTAATGTACCAAAGCTTTTCTTGAGACACTCACATCTCATTTCCCTGCCTCATCCCCTAGCCTGTGATATGAGTGTGATAATTCATTATGAACCTATGGCATCACCATGAGAACACATGACTGGGAAGCGGTTGCCAATCATCTTGTGAGAACCACTACAGAATGCAATGCATTAAAAGAGATGCCTAACCCAACAAAATGCAGAGCCTTCAGAGGCACGGCAATACCATCTGCAACAAATACACAGTCACACTGTCTCTTTGGTGTTCCTCTTGGGAGCATGCCCCTTAAATCTGTGGGATCTGGTTTAAACTTTTACCTTGACGAGTGAACTTGCTCAGCAGTTACTGCTACTCCAACAGTGAGTCGCATCATACCATTTAATGTATGCATTATTATCTTTTCCATTTATTTTTCTGAAGCTCTGAGAAATTTATCACATTCTCACAGATTTGAGTAGCATCTGATTGCAGAGGAAGGGCTTGTGTATTGGGTAAATGGTATGAATCCCTGTGTATTTATTTACTTCTCAAGTCAGAAGTCTTCATACAGCCTGTAACTGCTTTTGATTGGATGAGAGCTCCCAGCAGGGTCAGAAACAGCACCCTGTGGACAGCACATACTGTTAGAACATTTGAACATTCTTAGTTATTAAGAACGAAATTCTGCTAAAAGAGGAATGTGGTCATGTGGAATTAAGAAGGGTTGTCAAATACAGCTATTCAGAAAGTCAAAATGTAAAGCCTGGAATATATTCCTGATAAGCTCTGTGATGGCCACACTGGCCACCCAGAGGGAGACATCAGTGCCTCATGGGCAATGGGGTTCATCCAGAAAGGGGAAGTAGGGAACTTGGACTGCAGTTCCCATGACCTATCACAGCTGTGTAGAAATGGAAAAATGTTGAAGTGATTTTGAATTATTTCAGATGCTTTCAAAATTGTCCCATATTTTCCCTCCTGAGGATACGAGCCTGAATTTTTGCATGGTGATACTGTCTCAAGCAAACGTGTGTTCTGGCTGCAAATACAATTTCAGTTTGCAGAGTAACTTGTATTAAAATATTTCGGTGTTAGCTTCGTGTATTAATATATTTTAATGTTTTCACGGATGTTTTACTTGAGTGACGGAACATGCCCCCAATAAAGTGCCTTTCACACAGCTGTGGATCAGTCTTGCAAATGCCCTGTCCACAGCAGGGACTCGGAACTTGATCCTAAGACTTGTTATGATTCTATGAAATACAAGATCATACATTTTTTTTTTTTTTTTTTTTTTTTTTACCCCTGGGTGTGTTTTGATCCAACTTTCTACTGAATTAGTAGCATTCAAGGTACTACTCTAAGTTGATATAAAACCCTGGGGATAACTTCACGCATGGCAAAGTCATATTTCAGTAGATTTGCACATATTTCCATACTATAGTCTAGCAAACCATTCCATTTCACAATCTGATTAGCCATATAAAAAGGAGCTGAAGAAATACAGAATTATTGCTTGCTTCTCTAACTTTCCCCCACTGCACTTTTGACTGATCTCTTGTAACATAACTAAGCAATCTTTTTCCTTTCCTTTGCAGACCTACCCAGACCTCCTGCAGTGAAATAGAACAGATAACTTTTTAGGCCAGCTCCAGAGGACTCTGTCTATGTTTGGTTATCACCTTTTTGGATAAAAATTTGGGGCCCAGGATGAATAAGACAAGGGCAGTTAATGATGCTTTTCCTTTCCTGAATAGTAAGAACTTGAGCTCAAATAGAAGCTTCCCCTCGCACCTTTCTAACCAGTGCAGGAATGTCACTGACCTTACTGTTTTTCTGGCCACCTCTTACAGTCTAGAGACTGTTCTAGGCATTGTGGGAAACATCTGCCTGATTGCTGTTATAGCCAGGCAGAAGGAAAAGACCAACGTCACCAACATCCTCATTTCCAATCTAATAATTTCAGACTTGTTTATGTGTCTTGTTTGCCTGCCTTTCACCGTTGTTTACACCATGATGGACTATTGGATATTTGGGGAGGTCATGTGCAAAATGACCTCTTTCACACAGTGCACATCTGTGACAGTGTCAATTCTTTCCCTTGTCCTTATTGCTCTGGAAAGACACCAGCTGATCATAAACCCAACTGGTTGGAGGCCAAGCATCTCCCAAGCCTATCTAGGAATTGGAGTCATTTGGACTTTAGCATGTCTCATGTCTCTTCCCTTTTTGACCACATCCATCTTGTCTAATGATCTGTATGAACAGCTCTCACACATAATGAATTTTTCCTATGACAAGGCCATATGCATTGACTCATGGCCTTCTGAGCAACACAGGCTTATCTACACCACTACTCTACTTCTTCTGCAGTACTGCATCCCGCTGTTCTTCATTATACTTTGCTATCTGCGTATCTACTTACGCCTACAGAAAAGAAAGGACATGTTTGAGAAGAATGAATACAGTAACCGAGCAGTTCAGTTAAGAAGGATAAATATATTGTTAGCATCCATGGTTGCTGCTTTTGCTGTTTGCTGGTTACCACTGCATGTTTTCAACACCATTGTGGACTGGAATTACAAGATCATTTCACCTTGCCACCACAATCTGATCTTCTCATTGTGCCATTTGGTAGCCATGGCTTCTACCTGTGTCAACCCTGTCATCTATGGTTTCCTCAACAGCAACTTCAAAAAAGAAGTGAAGTCATTGATTCTGAGCTGTCAGCATAATTCAGTAACTGCATCAATGGAAGAATATGATCATTTACCTTTATCCACTATGCAGACAGAAGTCTCCAAGGGCTCACTGTCATTGAATTACAGACATAATTCTATCTAGCCAGCAGAAAGCACTTCAGAGGTTGTACTGACACCACACAGCAGTCATACCTGCAGGTATAAAAGCAACTGGTGATGCCAAATCTGGAATGCAAACAGGAGCCCACTGCTGCCTGATTTTTGTAAGAACAAGCAAAGAAAGTTAGTAAATGCATTCAGTAGCTCCTGGGATGTGCAAGGTGTTTGTGTCTTTGAGGAGGTGCAGACTGGTGAACAAACAGCTGCTCTGCCAGCTCAATAGATAAGCCATGGTGCACATAGACTGACACCGGGTCTATCGTCTACGTTCACATCTCCAGCATGGCTGAGGTAGAACCTCATGCAATCAATGTTACCACTGCAGGCTGCCAAAGCTGCGTTCACAAAGGCTTCATTTTTCAGTATTAAGACTTTTTATGCACTGATGACACACCAGGGAAACATAGACATGTAAATATATATGTTTTTTTGAGCTTTCCTAACTGACAAACCATTAGCATTCAGCAGATCCAGTTTGCATCAAACGGCTGGAGGTCAGTCTGGAACTTCTCCCTCTTGTCACATGGGCTTGGAAATTGCCATTGCCCTCAGAACTTGGGGCAAAGAACAAGAAAGATGAAAGTTACTGAAAGAGGAGCAGTGGGAAATGAAAATATTACTTTGCAGGTTAAGCTCTTGGAACACGTTGACATGATGGCAGAACGCTGTTTTCAAGCAAATGAAAAACAGTTGCAGATCTGCATGGAAATGAATCTGGTTGGTTTTGCAATTCCTGCTGCTGGCAGTTACAAAGCTCTGCAATGTTGGAAGCGTACATCATGATGAGAAAAGGTGACTGTATTACTGTAGCTGCTTCATGCCTCGGTAGCAAGGTTTCACTTCTGCTTCAGCAGCAAAATACTCATTAGTTCCTTGGTGCTCTAATTGTATCTAATTCAGAAAGTCTGAACATGCATGAAAAGCTGTTCAAAGAAGCCTTGTATTTTCAGAGTGTGTATAGTCCCAAAGAAGTAAATATACACATGCAGACCATTTCCTATTAACATAAAAGTGGATATCAGACATCAGTTCCACTCACTGGCAGCAACAACAAAGATAGTGCTGAATAAGAGTACATAACTGGAATCCAGGTCAGGTGGAAACACAAACCTTAAGGCCAAGCTACATGTAAATAAGTAGTACAGTAAGGAGATGTTGCTCAGTGACTGCTGAGGAAATAAAGAAAGTTCATACTGAGGAAAAAAAGATAAAGAAGAAAGTGAGAAGTTCATTGTAAAAATAATAATAATAATAATAAAGAAATATGGAACTGTATTCTGCCCTGTGCTTTTAAACTAACCTTAGCAGTAGCTAAGTGATTTGCTTGTGATTTGCTTTTGCATCTTCCTCAATTACTTGTCAAGACATTTTTGCTTCTTTCACGTGGCTTTCTGCTGCATCTTCTGTTGTTTGTTTTTTTTTTAATTACCTCTTGTTTTTCTTGGTTCTTTGTATGCAGCGTCACTTCTAGACTGGATATTATGCCCATTAGAAGAAATGCAGAACAAGGGGACTCATTTTATCTTATCCTGAATTAGAAGTTTTCTAGCTTTCTGTTGTAGATGAAAGCAGAGCTGATACAACTTTGCAATGCTGAGTAGTAAAAATAAATTAACGTCTCATAAACAACTTCACTCTTACCAGAACTGTGTTGTATTGAGTGCATGAATACCAATTAAATTTTGGAGTGTTTTTATATTCAGGGTTATTTATCTGATCAGTTGAGTAATTCTGCCTGTTCTGTGTGCTTGTTACAATTTCAGCACCTAACTAATGTATGTCAAGCTATAATAAGAATATCCTGCTCAACATGAACACAGAAGACTATGATTTATAATCCTACATATAGAGTTTTTTCAAGCATCACTCTCTTAAATGGAAACAGCTATCTTCAGAGTTTTTCTTCTCAGAAGTGTGAATCTTTGCTGTAAGATCTAAATCTGAATGTTTTTGTGGAGAAGTATCAGCAGGGTCTGACTCTCCTTTGAACTGCAACTCATGCTGCCATTTGTACCCACACAAAGCAAACCAATCCAATTTTACAATAACCCACACTTACGTGAACAGGAATGTGGCTCCCTCCAGTGAAGACAGGAAATATCAAGTCTGGAATAGAGTATTGTTTATCACTAATGGACTTGGTACTGGGTCGACACTAACTCCCACCAAACTCTGCTTAAAGATACCCCAGGTAACAAAAACTTTAGAGCAAATCCAGAAAATGAATCTAGGTTATAAAGGGCTGACTATCTGTGTCATATGTAAGTTCTATCTTTGATTATACACTGGGCATCATGCTCTCACAAGTAGCCAGGACACAAACAGCACTTTTATCATCGCTCCTCCATTTTGCAGGGACATAAGGGTGCACAGAATGTAGCCGTGCACAAAAGCAGTAGAAAGTAATATGCTATTCATTGTTGTGAACAGCTCTAGCAACTGTTCCTTGTTCCCATTGAAGGCAAAAGCACTCAGTTGGATGTAATTTTGTCTGCGTGGATGTTGAAAGCCATTTCATTTGTTGCTTTGAGGCTTTCATGCAACCAAGTGGAAAATCTGTCTCTTTAGTCTCAGAAAAAGGTAACAGGAAAAACCACAAAAACACCAAAACTTACATATATTTTACCCATCTGCAAATGTGATCTTGATTAGTTATTTAAGAATTTTGTTATTTAAGAATTTTTACCAATTTTGTGTTCATTGTACTACAACAATACTTTTGAGTACACTCTTTGAAAAGCCTTGCTAGTGAATCACAAAGGTAATTTAGGAGAAACATGCTTAAGTAACAAATCACTTCATGGAATTTTAAGACTTTATCATAACATTTATTTTTTATAAGAAGGCTTTTAATGATCCTGCACCTGTGATGTAGTTCAAAAAGATTGGAAGATTTTCAGAGCAGAAAAACAACTCGTTACTGTGATATAAGCAGCACGTTTTTAGGAACCTAGTAGTAACAAATAAAATTCTATGGTCTGTGTTACTTTGTTTCTGCTTTTATAAAATGGCGTTATACTAATCACAGTATTAAATACAGAAGATTTAGTTCTCAAATAGAATTTATGAAGAGAAAACAGAAGTTGCAACACATGATAAGTGTCAATGGTATGTGAAGGATTAAAACCTTGATGCATTACTCCCAGGGACATACAGTAGTATAGCACAGCCAACTAAGGAGGAGATGACAGGTATCAAAAATTCACCATGGGACACCTGAATATTCTGACGCCAGGATGCAGCTCAGCTTTACAGACTTGGCAGATTGCCGGAGACGGGGCTCTACACAACATACTGTCCCAAACTGAAGTCACAGACACAACCAGAAGAACCAAGACTGCCAAGAGCCTACAGTAAGTGAAGACATCACATCATGAGGACCCAAGAAGAAGCTCTTGATTCTTTTACATTGACCTGTGAGTCTCCTTGCATTTTCCACCTGACATTTCTTTCACAGAAAGACAGTTCTCTTCAGAATTTCTAGTGGCCGGATTTTCAGGGGATACTGAACATTAATATCAGCATTGTTGCTTATTACCACTGCTTATTATCCACATAGCTTTTATAACTTTCCCTCGCTATCTCAGTTTGCTTAACAAAGCCATTTCTTTGAACTCAGGAAGTCATAAGCAGAATACTAAGAATACTGAGATAAAGCTGAGATTTGTACTTTTGTATAATACCTTTTCCTGCCAGACAATGCTAGTTAAGCCTTAGTCTGAATTTCCAATCTTATCCTGTTCTTATCTTTCTGATAACCACTCAATAAACTTGAAGTCCAGTAGCAGCATAGAGACTGTATGATAGAAATCCAGGTTGAAACTGAACGCTGATGGTTGTTGATTGTTGTTTTTCAGAAATCAAAAACTTAAAAAATATATATTTAGTTATGGTACACAGAAAATACAGCACTGCATAGTTTTTTCTTTTTTAGTTAACTGGCAAAATATGGTGGGTTATGCTAGACACAGTGACACCAACATAATAATACATTTTTACTGTAGGATTACACCAATGCAAGTACAGCTTACTTTTACTAGACTCAAGACATCCCTGGTAGTAGAAAGATAGCTTTTGGCAGTCGCAAGCTACGATAACATGCAGAACATGAAACTTGCACTTTAACCCATAAACATGAAGGTTTGTTTTGTCCCTAAGGCTCCAGCTAAACATCTCTGCTCTCTGAATGCAATAATTATAGCTCATGAATTATTGTGCCCTCTACCCAGACTGTAGGAATACAAAGCCTCCCTGTCAACAGCTAGTGGGCAAACACTGCTTCATCATTCAGATATATTACCTTGATTACATTTTATTCTAGCATGACTGCAAGCAGAATGCACTTATCCCATGCTATGCCCTTGGTGAGATAACTGCCACTGATTCATTTGCTTGGTAGGTTGACTTAATGACTATAAATAACTCTATGTAATACTAAGTATTTATTTCACTTAAAGGCAGACAGACAGTAGAAGAGGTACTGATGTCCTAAAGACCAATTTCTGAAAAACAGAGAGACAGCTGAAAAATACCAGAAAGTTCTGGTATCCTCTGCACTTCTGTTAAACTCACAGCAAATATATTCAAATGGGGAACTTTGTTAAAAACAACAGCAAAGACATTGACTGGTTGAGGAGCATAATGTGCATGCGCCCTCTGCCCTGTGCTTTTGGGAAGACTGATGGGATTCAAAGACAACAGAAGCTGGCTGACACTTTTAAAACTGACAAGATCATCCAATCACACCATTTCCTCATGCATTCAGCATGAATCTAATTCCATCCACCAGAGCTACAGCTAAACTGTTGCAGATTGTGAAGATTTCTTTCACAACAACCCACATTTCCACCAGCTGTGTCAGAAGTCCCACACAGCACAATGCACACAGGCATGCACAATTTCACACCAAGTGAGGTCATCGTCACCAGCAGACCAATTGGGATTATTAATCCTGCTGGCCTCTGGCACAGTTGCTTTCCCTCAGGAATGCTCTGTGAAGTACAGATCTTTACAGGATGAATTTAATCCCCACGCATTGCAAAACAGGTTTCACAGCAGTGCAGTTGTGTTCTCTGAGTTGCTTACATTTAGGCAAAGATGTACTGCTAAGGAGCACCTTACCATTGCTGGGAAGGAAGAAGGGATCCATCTGGCTGAAACAAGGGGAAATACTCTATCTGCACTCAGAGCAACAGGCAGTGTATTTGCTAACAATGTATCTTGATCCAGTTCATTTCTCTGTACTGCAAAATCAGTGTTTTATGGTCCAAAATTGCAAATGCTAAGCTGTAAGTGATAACAATAGGCAGCTTTGCGGTTGAAACTATTTCCACCAATCAGTTTTCCACAAACCACAAATAGTTCAAACTACAACATGCAGAGCATTCCAGGATTCATGTATATAATTACCATACCATTTCCCAGGATCAGGGGTACAGTATATTATATATATTTTAAAATAATCCATAAAAGCATCCACATCCGAGACTGTAGAGCACACATGAAAGTAGAATTGTGACTGGTCTGTAGCTGAATGCTATGATTGTGTGCAGCACAGAACAGCAAATAAGCTTCTCCTAAGTATAGTAAGAAGAAATGTGCTTTTACTTCAACTATCTTGCCCATGGCAGGGAAGGTGGAACTAGATGGCCTTTAAGGTCCCTTTCAACCCAACCACACCATGATTCTTTCTTAACATCATTTTTTAGAAACAGGATTCTAATGAAAGATGTGGTATTGGGTGTCTACACATACAGAGAATATGTGAGTGTAAAGAACAGACTTAAACCTCCTGCATCTAGGAGACTGTAGAAAGTATTTATTAGTTTTTTAAACTTGGAAACAAATTAATTGATGCTGTTGCTATGACTCAGCCAACCGCTAGGCTGGCTACACAAACTTTTGTCTGAGTGGTCTGCTATTACAGTTGGAGAACAAAAATAAGCAGTGTGATGCTTATTCTGAGTGTGCTTATTTGTAGCAATACTATATTTTATACTTAGAATATGTTTAATATCTCCTTTTACAGCTAACATAAACTAATTATAGGCATAGGGCCAATAAGTAGTAACAACACCAAGGAATACATACTCTTTATCAAACTTATTTTTCAGTGACAGTTATTTCTATTGAAGAAGACATCAGCAAATGTTTTAATAGAAGCTTACAAATCACAATAGATTTCATGTGCAGCAGAGAAAAGACAGCTCAGAGCTCTAAGATTAGGCACCCAAATCCCAGAAGGAGATCCTTGATAGTTCCTAAAACTGTTTTGAAATCTAACAGCAAATGCAGCTCCAAGGTGACTAACTAAGGCCACAGCTGAGCAGGTGCTGAACCCAGCCCTGCATTTACTATCCAGCCAGCTTCATGAGTCTGAAAACTGCAGCCCTGTGTCTTCAGGAGTAAAAGAATTGAAAAGAAGATGGGGCTGCACAAGGTGACCCAAATACAAGCAGGCAAACAATTAGGACATTCATCCTTCCTGGAGAGTCACTTGATTTTGTAATTAACTTAGCTTGAATGAGTTCACTTCTCACAGCCTCTGAGGAGTACGTACCTGTGCAGAACTTGCTGGATATACTTTCAAGCAATTTCAGTTCTTCTTGGTTAACTGTTAGCTCACTACTCAAGTGCACTGAAGGAGGCACACGTGATTCTGCATACCCATACAGGAAAAGCACCCAAGAGGTAGCGTCAGATGAAGACTGACTTTAATTACTATCAGGTAATAGCCATTCCTGCTTTCAGTGAGACATCGTAAATCAGTATGCAATTACAAACTGTTGTGTTCTTGAATTGTGCCAGTGTCTTTCCAGCTCTCTCTATTCACTTGTTCATCACTCCATGAGACATGGCAGTGCATCCCAGGAGAGCTGACAAATGGAAAACTGAACAGATAAGCATTTAAAAATAAGAAAAGCCCACAAACATTTGAAAAAAAAAAGTTATTTTAAACCTTGTCCTGTCATTGATCCAGTTAATGCTGCATCACTGCAATTAAAGAGACAGTGACGTTTCAGCATGTGAACAAGCAGGGGGTTGAGAACACTGGGGCCTGGGATTCCTTAAGCCAACTGTTCCACTGAAGTCAGTCTTGCGACCCACTAAGCCATCAATCATGTTGTTCCTCACCCACTGAGGAACAACATGAACTTCCTGAGCCTCATCTTTCAGGCTACTTTGCAACCACTAGCAGCAGCAAGTGTGGTACTGGGTACTTTCACAGCAGAACACCACCACAACCTTAATGAGATATCCCTGCAGCTGCTCAGTGCATCCCAAACCTTCAGGGAATGGAGTAGATGCATCAACCAGCAAAATGTCAGCTTATCTTTTTTCCTCCTGGGGTATTATTTATTTATTTATTTTAAAGCTTTTTGTTCTTTTCCCCTGAAGCTGCCCTGATTAGATAGCACTAATATCATTAAGCTAAATTGGTTCCTTGGGAGATGTCCCAATTAAATGGCTATCCTAATTAAGCACATCCTGATTAAGCAGAAGAACCTATAATTATAATAATAGCATGTAATAAAAACTGACCCATAGTTTTGTTCAGACAGAAAGCATTTTGCACACTTTCTTTACAAGGAACAACTTTATCCAGGATTAATACACAGCCAGCTCCTGAGTGAAATACTACCTCTGTTTAACAACAGTTGGTATAACTGAACAGTCTTTCAGGGCAAAAAAAATGAATACTGCACCATACTGACAACACAAACAATATAATCACAGAATCACAGAATCACAGAATTGTAGGGGTTGGAAGGGACCTCCAGAGATCATCGAGTCCAACCCCCCTGCCAAAGCAGGTTCCCTGCAGCAGGTCGCACAGGTAGGCATCCAGGCAGGTCTTGAACATCTCCAGAGAAGGAGACTCCACCACCTCCCTGGGCAGCCTGTTCCAGTGCTCCGTCACCTCACTGTAAAGAAGTTCTTGCGCATGTTTGTGTGGAACTTCCTATGCTGCAGTTTCCAGCCGTTTCCCCTTGTCCTGTCTCCACTCATCACTGAAAACAGTCTGGCCTCGCCATTCTGCCCCCCACACCTTAGATATTTATAGACCTGGATCAGGTCCCCTCTCAGTCTTCTTTTCTCAAGGCTGAACAGACCCAGATCACTCAGCCTTTCCTCATAGGAGAGATGCTCCAGGCCCTTCACCATCTTCATGGCCCTCCGCTGGACTCTTTCCAGAGATCCTTGTCTTTTTTGTACTGGGGAGCCCAGAACTGGACACAGTACTCCAGATGAGGTCTTACCAGGGCAGAGTAGAGGGTGAGGATCACCTCCTTCGACCTGCTGGACACGCTCTTTTTAATGCACCCCAGTAAGCCATTGGCCTTTTTGGCCACAAGGGCACACTGCTGGCTCATGGCCAACCTGTCATCAATAATGATAAAGCAGAAGGCACTTAGGCTGCAACTGGGGCTGAGTATCTTTCCTACTCTCAGCAAATATATCCCAATCCTATGTTAGTACTGTTAGCACCATGGACTTTCCTCAACTTGAGAAGAATGTAGCATAAGAAGGTGGGTACAGTACAGCCCCATTTAGGTTCTAATGCAGAAAAACTATCAAGTCCATTTTTCCCCCCAGTGAGTGGCAAATCCAAGCTCTGTAGCTATTGCAAATATATGGCATATTTTCTGAGTACAACTGCGCCAAGGGGAATTCCTACTGTGTGTTTTGGACGCCTTTTGTGTTCCAGCTTGCATAGCTGTATTCTGTTGTCCCAGTTCCTCTAAGGACAGCTCCATTTTTCAGTTTGTCCTATACAGCACTGCAGAGATGTTAAGTGACCCTTACTAAGCAATGAGAGCTGGACAAACAAATCTGAACAAACATGTAGTTATTAAAATCTTTTCTTTGGCCTCAGTGTAACAAGGAGTCAGCTGGGAACCTCACATGCTCAGAATTGTTAGCTGATAAAGACTGACTTAACATGTACGTATACAGCTGTCAACAGGCAAATTATCAGTAAGCAGGAAAATTAGAAAAAAACACAATGAATCTTTATTTCAGGGAATATTTCCAGTAACTCTATCCCTCCCCAATTGTCCTGCTATCATCACATCTGAACACCTCAGTTCTCAAGAGATACTGCAATATCCCTTTATATAACACTAGCTCCAGTGCTTCAGCTAGGGCTGAAGTTTTAATTGGGTGGACATGGAGGCCTAATGCCCCTCTGTGGGTGTACACAACACAGAAAAGTGTTAAAGTTGCACCACAACTCCATGTCGGAGACCTGAAGCCAACTTCTTAGGGATCAGTACAAGATTTTACAGTGCATTTCCCAGAGAATCATTCCCCAGTCCCTTGTTTGTGCTGTACCAAGCCTGCTGCTGCTCTCCCACAGAGAACTGCTTTACCCATAGCATATGCAGATTGTTCCTGAAGTAGTTTACACTAACTCTTGACCCATCCATCCCATTTTAGTATTCTCAGGAACGCCAGCCATTTGGTTGGATTTCCATTACCCAAAACAGGCTTGAAAGGCCAAAATCCCAATGAACCTTCTCAGTATGAATGGCATTTTCACAAATCATATAAAAACAATGAAGTCTTCAATCTGTTTAGCATCTTGGAGTAAAATCAGCAGCAGTAGTATTTGTCCCCAAGCATATAAGTAAGTTGTACTCCATTTTGTTACCTCATGCAAGTGCAGAAAGAAAGATTGATGGTTGGACTAGATGATCTTATTGGTTTTTCCAAATTTGAAGATTCTATGACTGTTACCTAGTATGGAAAAGACTCTCTGAGAGAGTAAGGAAATTCACTCCATTCTGATCCAAAAATCAAGTTAACCACTTACTTTTTTTCTTATTAGGAATAATAGTGTAGCACAGATTTGCAAAGGATGAGATGACTAAATTTGATAACCAGAAATTACTGCCAGAAAGGTGGTATGAAAACTCAGACAAAAATCAACCCAGTGCTGCTCAACAGAGGAGAATCCAATCATCCACACCTCTCAGCAATGAAAGAGCTGCACTACTAAATACATTAAGTTCCTTTCCAAAATAGAGACACAAATAATTCAAACATTTGTAAGTTTAGCTTCAGTGTTATATAGGATTTCTAAACATGAGCAGAGGAAAGGTAAAATTTGAGTCCTGGAGGTAAAGAGACAATGCATATTAACCATAGGGAGCATTTGCAAGATTAGCTGGAATCTCTTACTGGTGATCTCACTTACTTCATTTGAGCATGGTAGCATAGCAAATTCAGAATGCTACACCATAAAACTTAATAGAAAATGCAAGGCTGTAACAAAGAGCCTGATTTGCTTTTTAAATAAGCTGCATGAAAGAGAGCAGAAAGCTCAGAAGCCTGATACTGCCAAGGGTAAGGGAAAACGTTGCCATCTCAGAACAACATGGCTCATAACATGAGGCAGCTGTGAGAAGGAAAAACACAGTCATCACAAGGCAACAAATTTGCAATACTTGACAGATGTGCTGTTGTGTAAGGACCTCATGCAAAATGCAGCGTACAGTTATCCTAGTTGAGGAAACAGCTACAGAAACCAGGACAAAATGCAAAGTGACATTAAGTCAGAGGAATAGAAAATGAATGTGCCTAAAAGGCCAAAAAGAGCTATTTATTTAGACTACAGTTACAGATTACACCTTCATTGAGCAGATTAAGTCAGAGAAAGAAATGATACTGAAGGTAAATGGGCAATATTAGCACAAAATTAGCACAACTACTATAGGGCTGGAAACTGGAAGGCTTTGGTTGAAGCCATGTCATTTAAGAATAAAGCCTGTTTAGCTAGTAAAAGAGCTTACCTGGCGCTGTAGCAGATGATAGCTGTGCACCAGCCCTAACAGTCCTATGTTCTGCTGGCAGGTGGTTGGGACATCAAACAGTGCCACAAGCTCAGTGCAAACCCTGCCTACAGTCTTCCTCCGCCAAGTCATTAAGCACTCAGCACCTTCGTAGGTTTTCTCTGATGCATGACAAGAAAGATACCAGTTTTACAGAAGCCACCTGTGGGCAAGCTTCCCCAGAACAATTCCATTTCAGAATACCCACCTCTTCAGGGATCAGTATAAGTCTCTCAGCAGTAGCCCAGTAATCACATCCTTTTCCCTCCCAGTAAGTGCAAGAGATTCAGATTTTTCTTCTTCAAAATAAATTCCTTTTAAACCAAACCATAACAAGTTTCTAGACCACCAGATGAATATCACTCTATGTATCAGGTGCTTCAGAACAGGGCTTTGAAATAAAACATTAGATAACTTTTAATTGTTGTTGAAGACCTAAATACTTCATGGGAAAGCACACTAAGCTTTCACAGTAAAATAGTTTCCTGCTTCTTTTCAGACCCTCTTTCTTCAGCAACTCACCTAGGAATCCAAAGCCCAGCCCTTAAAACAGCACAAATGAAGAGCAAATCTTCTTGGACCTTTCCTTGCAGTTACTGCTTGAGCTTAATTACCTTGAATTGAAATTACATGAAGCTTGATTTTCTCTCCTTGTGTCAGGTGATGATTTAATACTCAGGTCTTCCCAATTAGTTGCGATCAACATGCTTCCTGATTTTAAGACTGTTTTTAACATTAAATAAGGCACTAAAAGAAATTTATACTTTAAAGTCAATTTTCTGCAAAGCACGAGGCACTTCTGGAAGCATCAAGAATGCCTCGCAACAATCTTGGAAGTGGGGCTGAGGTTAAGATAGATCAAGTGGCAGCCGCCCCAGTAGGGGAGGCTGGAAGAGCGTTTTATTTTCAAAAACCTATTTCCAGGCACTCTAAACTTTCCCAGACTTTGGGAATTAACATTTGGCTGAATTAAAACCATATTTTTGCTTCTATAAATCAACAGAGCTCCACTAGAGTTAGTGAAATACCTTTTGCTCCTGTGAGTGGAAATGGCCTCTGCCACCCAGCCAAGCTGGGGGGGGGGGGGGGGGGGGGAGATGGGCCACCATGGAGGGACTGCCCAGGCTCCACCAGCTGTGAAGCATCCTGAAGAACACCTAGTTAGCAGGATCCTTCGTTCTGCACTTAGGCATCCTAAATTGGGAACTCAGGCATGAACAAGCAGGCTAATTTTTTCCACGTACACATCATCAAGTGCACCTGTGTTACAAGCTATTTTTGTTCCGTCAAAATGGCAATCATTTTCTGCCTACTGTAAGTTGGATTCTGCTAGATGATCCCACAGCTGCTGAGAATTTTTTTCCTTAAATCAGGGTTTCACTTTCAAAATAGCCAACTACTTTACAATTTGGGAGTAACATTAAAGCATAAAATGTTCTTCACGTGAATCTGCTGAATTTTTCTCTAGGTGACCTTTTTTTATTTCATGATGTAAAGACCAAAGTTTTCTCCTCCTAATGCTTCCACTCTTGTAGGATGAACAAAGGCTAATGTTTCCATTATTATATTACAGAAGGCATTGTGCAGGTCCTGCTCTCTTCAACAGGCCTTCTGTTACATTGTAAGAACTTCAAAATTCAAGGTGACATTTCCTGCCTGCTTTACACACCTTGGCAAAATGGAGCCCCATTCCTCCATGTGCCATGACAAAAATGCTGTTGCTATAGCAGTCGTCTTGGGAACATGCACAAAAGACAAGAAAAAGATTTTCTTCTGTAATAAAATGTCAGCCAACATGAACTAGGCATTTAATTTGAGTTTCCCACTGACCAAGGCTCAGATTTTGGCAGGTCTGGTACTCAGGAAAAGCATGACCTTCTGATCCTGTAGCCTGGGTGTGTTAAAGCAGAAGTTGAAGCAAGCTCCATCTAGCCTATGAGAAACCATGCAGGACAGTCACACAACACAAGCTACAGGAAAAGCAGGATGCAGTGAGTGACCTCCCACAGGTTGCTCTGGCAGGTCCTCACAGAGAGTCCCTTCAGATTGCCGTAGTTCAGAATTCGCTTCTGTTTGTTTACTATGATAAGGACTTCATACTCATACTCTTATTCATTACTACATATGCTTAGCCTCCACACCTCTCACTTAAGTCAACTGTGCACTTCACTGCATCCATTCATACATCATGGTATTGAGAAGACGTTGGCTGGACCCCAGCATACCAAGTGAACTTCAACTAAATCCATAGTCCTCAGTTCTCAGTGCTTGAAAATTCACCTACCAAGACTGGAGCCCAGACAAGCTGGGATGCTAATGAATCCTTGTAAAGTGAGTTATTTCTGCAGTAAGCTTTTGATTTTCTTTGCACAAAACATCAAAGTCTCACTGATAACTGCGTGCTGAAATTAACAAGAAACATGAGTTTGTTTTTTTAACTGCCTTACTTTAGAGGAAAATGGGAAATATTTTAAGAGCTATGTTGCAAGTCTAGCCTGAATGTCTTGACCGCTGGGATTACTTAGCCTTAACCCTAGATGTAGTAACTTCACCCTGTCTTTGAGGCAGAAATGTTGTTCTTGGGAGGATGCCCATCTCAGCATAAACTTTTGAGGCTTCAGAATATAATGTCTTCAGTGATCTCCAGGTGAGGAAAATGTCCCATTGATTAATATTACATCTCAGAAAGGCTGATACCATCATTCATTAAACTGACTCACAAGCAAGTATTTAATTTTTTTTTTTTTTTTTTTTTAATTGAAAAAGGTCATCAGCTCTCACAACATAGGGCTGTGGTGTTGTTGAACTCTCAGTTCAACCCACAACCCACAGAACCCACAGGCTATTTGCAGACATAGCTATTTGTCGTGGCAACGTTGTGCTGCTTCATTTCACTGGTGAGCAGGAGGAGGTGAGCCTGCCAGGCCTTGCAGGTTATTTGCTGCATTGTCACCTTATCAGATCTATCACAACAGGGCAGTGAAGGTCACCTTCGGACTTGAGGAAAAATGTAAACACAAATAACTTTATTTATACACAAGTCCTTGAAAACGGATGTTTACGAGCAGAGGTAGATTTGAGAGGTATGTGATGCTCAGTCAAACATCAGAACTCAGTTCAGAAGACTCAGGAGTTGATTCCAAGTAGGCAGAAAGGCAAATCTTGCTGCAGTTCTACCCAATGGTACAGCATTTTCCATAAAAGATCAAACTCAGTTACTTGAGTCAGAGACCTGAAGTCAAAATAAAGTTGTACCACACGGTGAATTCTGCCATATCAGCTTTATAAACATCCCTTACCTTTCAGCAAACTAGTGTCTGTCAAAACTTTCAAGTGAGGATTTCATTTTACCTAGAATTAAATGACCACAAAGACAGCACAAACTCTCCGGACATGCTGCTGTACTTACATGGGAAGAGAACACAGACCTATTTTTTACTCATCTCACTCAAGTCAGTTTTAGGCTAAGATGGAAGTTGTTTAGAGACTGCAAATATTTGTCTGGATCCACAGTAAAAGTGTGAGAAATAGTTGGCAATGTACTGGCCTTGGACCCGGGAAACTGCGATTCTGCTCCTCAAGCATCCCAGGTTTCCTGCGGGAAAACAGTGCAGCCAAGCTCTGCTGTGGGGAGCAGCAACAGTTTCCACGTCCACTCAGCTCCTCCCTCTAAAACTGAGGTAAAATGTAACAGGAGTACTAGGATGAGAAACACAAACCAGTATTCAGACACCATGGTAAAAGTGCTATGTATACACTTCCAGATAACAGCAAGAGATGTTTGTTCTACATGATAATCATTGTGACATCCCAAACTCACTGCACCGCATTCATTTATCAGCAAGACACTACCATAAAAACATCATGCCTTCCAAGCACTATGACATTCTCTTCCTGCAGATGGCTGGAAATGTTCTTAGATACAATATGTGCAATTAGCTTGCTGATGAAATTAGTGCTCTGAAATGGTTAGTTTTATAAATGTCCATGTTGCTCCCCTTGTGGTTATTACTGCTTTAACCTCTTCGAGACCTTGGCTGAAAGCATCTTCTCAGGATTGCATTACTGAAAGGGCAAGTCAGGAAAAAACATATCCCAGCGCAAGTGGAGAGGAAAGATGGTGTTCCAGGGAGAATGATTTCCCTGTGGCTCAGACAATCTGTGGTCTGATCCACTGCTAACAGACAAGTATTTCCATTTCTGCTTCAGCAAAATAGGGATGGTGCTACTGACTGCCCTGGCTTCTGGCCAGTTACCACTGGCTTCTGGCTCTATCAATAGGACACATTTCTGAGAAATTTTCAAAAGACCTGAGCATGTAATACTAATGTATTACTAATGAGTGAGGAGAAAATCACCTGGGTCTGGTTACAAACATGACGTTTAAAATGGCTGTCAGTGGGTGAGGTTCTGCTAATTCATCACCAACCCAGGTCAGTGCCAGAGTGAAGGAAGTCCCTGTGGCCTACTAGGGCAGCATGTAGCTACAACAGCAGATAAAGTGGATCATTAAAACAAATTCTAAACCACTTGTTTTCTGCACAGCTAACTCTACCACCTGTCCCATACATTGTGTGGTATTTCTGGTTAAGCTGAGTTCTGAAGAAGGAGCTTCCCCTTAACTTGCACTTGTGCAATGCGTAGCAGCAGGAGGATCTGATCCTCAATGTATGCAGAGAGATCATAACAAATGTTTCAGCAGTTACAAAAAGAAAAGAAAAGAAAAGAAAAGAAAAGAAAAGAAAAGAAAAGAAAAGAAAAGAAAAGAAAAGAAAAGAAAAGAAAAAGAAAAAGAAAAAGAAAAAGAAAAAGAAAAAGAAAAAGAAAAAGAAAAAGAAAAAGAAAAAGAAAAAGAAAAGAAAAGCAGTCAACTGCTGCCTCCAACCACGGCAGTTCAGCAGGGCTCCCTCGTCACAGTAGTATATGCAGATCTACTTTGGTGAACTTTTCCATCTTCTCCTGTTTCCTGCAGGGGTATTATCTGTGCTTGCAAGGATTCAATTAATGCCATTGATGTGGAATGTTGTTCCATTCATCACCAGCCACTGCATCTAATGAATAGGATAATCTAATTCTCCCCAAATAAATATGACACCAAATTAAAAGAGTTCATAAGCAGCCTCCAAAATGGAGTGAGTTTGTTTCAATTTATTGCATTTTAAATTACACTGGATCTCTCAAGTACCAACCTCATATAAACAAGTGAATGACTGAGGCTGAATGTTTATTATCACAAATGTTTGCCTCTTCTATACCAGAACTGAGTCTTAGTATTAGATGGAAGAACAGCTAACAGAAGGTCATCCAAATGCCACAGTTTTTAACCATGATTTTTCTAAACCAGTGAGAGAGTTTTAAAGCACAATGCACTCACAAAAATTATTTTTCTTGTTTTTACTGTCATCAAAACATTTAACAAAGTGGCTACAACCTACTGATATAATATATGAAAAGTTCACCAAAAAAGTAAAAGAAAAAAGTAATAATGCTCACTTGGTACTTGGCTAGTTTAAGAAGAGGTTTCTCTCTATCAGTAAAAAAACTCACACCAGCAGCTCTTCCAGCTTTTTGTCAGGTCTCATTTCCTTTGGGAAACAGCAGTTACTCAGATGATTGCATACATGAAGACAGATGAGCTTGTCAAGCTCTTTGAATTTAGCCTGGATTTCAAGGTCCTAGGTTGTAGGACCAGCTTTACAAGATTACTTGGCAGGAAAAAAAGCAAGTAGCGTGGCTATGGATTTATTTCTTTCAGGATGAACTAGATAAATATAAAAAGAAGAGAACTAGAGACTTAGTTTGATGCTTACAAGCTGTATAATACTGGATCACCAGTTTATTACTCTATGTGATATCTGGTGCTTCAGAAGAAACAGATCTTGTTATTTACTGCTCTGAAAATGCTATTTATTTAACAGTTTGCACCATGGCATCTGAACTCTTTCCTGAAATTAATCAATTTAGCCTCATTACAAGCAGTCCCAGGAAGTGAAGATCTATCTCAGCTTGGCTTTTACAGTTAGCACATTGCTCATGGTGTGACAGCTCTGGCTTAGAAATACAGAACTACCACATCTGCAGAGCTGAAAACTATCTTGAGCAGGGATTTTCTTTCAGTCCCAGAAGCATGAGAAGCAGTGAGGAATAAATGGATTTACATAATGATTTTCAGATTCTGCAGGACATCTTTTGTTCCAGTCCCACATATTCCATGTGCAATGCAGGGACTCAGAAACCCTTGCTGGCCTTGCGTGCATGGAGAGAGCTAAGGCTGAGGTGGTGGTGGCATGGAAATGACCTTGAGATCTTGTCATATTGAGGCAGAAATTCCTTCGATTAATGTGAATGATTGGTATGACCTCAGTAAAAGTGGTATTTCTGTTCATTTGTGAAGGAAATTTTTTTGAGTCTAGCAAGTCAGTGAGCAGAGTGTTGAATGAATATTTCAGTATTTCAGGTTAGGAAAACTTGTTATTAAATAGCTAATAAGTCACATCTGGTTAAGGTGAAAAATCTGGACTGTGTAGAAAGGAGAAAATAACCGACTGTCATGGGAAGACAAAAGAGGTGTTTGGTGATTCTGATACACTTTTAATCTGACAAAGCTAGAGGTTGACATCAGCTATACTCTTCCTCTTCCCTTCTTTTCCAGCTCCTCTGTGGTCTGCTTTTCCTGTATAGTCATCCAGAATTTAGTCCTCACTATGTATTTTCTGCTATAGAAGACAGCTTGTGAATTTAAAGCAAGGACACTTTCCTTTCTTGTGAAGAATATCAGCCAATTTTACAGCAAAAAGAATAAGGGACCTTTCAGATCAGTGACTAAACCACAGAACTGAAGGAAAACTGAGATGAGTCGGCTTAAATTAAAGTAGAAAATTAGGAGATTTTTAGGAAAGTTAAAAAAAAAAAAAAACAAAAAAAACCACAACCAATCATATCCTGATGCAAAGTGAAGTAGTGTTTTCTTCTCCAAATGTCATGTCTCAGGTTCAGATTAATGAAACCTTTAAATAATTGCTTTTTAACTTGAACTAGTTTCTGAAATAAAGTTGCCATTTTAAAATCAATATATGGAAATGTTGACTTTCACTTTTCCCTCTTTTGCTGTCTGACATTTATTTCTAAGTTCAATTTAATTTATGTCCCCCAGATGCTATTTTTTCAGTGCATATTCTGCTCTCAGTGATATTTTGCCCACTCCAGACTGTGATTGTAAGCTTCTCTAGAACATTGCTACACATGACTCAGTTCCTGCTTGGACTGTAACTCAATTTCAAAGCTTACTGTCATCTGTAACTCCAAAGAACAATTTGAGCTGAAATCCTAAATTGAATTACAGATTTGTATTGCATTGCTCACTATTTATTAATAATACTGTGCCTACAACATATCCTGTTCTTCATTACCACAGAGAGAACAATACTGGTTCCTCTCTGTGTTCCAGAGCTATTTATTTCTCCAGTGTTAGATTCCTGCATGTACATGGAAATCTGCATTTCCGTAGTAAGTACTTTTATCTAGCAAATAATGCAGAAAAGGTTTCTCGGGATTACAAAACTGCTCAGATAGATCTTTATGACTTCTATGCCATAGAAAAAATGTCACCATATACATTCTTCTAGTTGCAAAGAAATACTAAGTATTAGGGGATAGTCTCTAGGAGACTTGAACTCTCCCATACCAATGCCACTCTTAGGTACTGGGTGCACAATTTTTGGTCTGAAATGTCAGCCCCAAGCCTCTGAAGGATGCAAGTAATTCAAGGCATGATGCAGACACATGGACTAATTGAGATTTGGAACAGGAAGGGGTACTGGGAAAACAGAAGCACAGCTTGAACAAATCACACTTTCCTCCAAACAGACAGGAGCTCAGGTCCCCAGGGCTGACTGTTTTTGTCATCTTCTAGGAGGGCAGTCAGACATAAATCACAAACTATGATTTTTTAATTTATTTTCTGCAGCTTAACAAGACGGTTTTTTAATAAACAACAAATTTTCTACTGATAATTTCTGGGAAACTCAGGGATGAGTCCTTTGAGTTCAAATGTATGACACCAGAAGAATGAACAACTGCTTACAAGCTCAGTATTTTTTGCAGTGATTGGAATGGTGGAGATCGGAGTGGCCCTCTTGTTTACATGTGGTCTGAGGAGAGGAGGTCACTGCACTGCATTGAACAAAACATCTCCATACTGCTGCTGTGTTCTCCCCAGCACGGGGATGTACTGAACTTACTGACCCTGACCACTACAAGACTGAAGAGTCTTTAGAGTCAGCTCAGGCGTTGGATACAGGGCAGAGGCTGAAGTAAAACATGCTGTGCCTTTGCTGCAGTCTCACTTTTGCAGCTCACAGGTTAATACTATCTTCCCTGCAAGGGAGATACCTTCTACAAGCCACAAGAAAGTGGTGCAGTTTTGTCAACAGGTAGTGAACTTGCCAGCAAGAGGAGATCCTTCAAGAGATCCTCAACACTAACAGACTCCATCATCTAGATGCTTGTGGCAGGCGCTACTTTTTCATGACAACACACTACATTAACAAATCAATGCTTATTTCCCATGAATTTATGAAGTTAACAATAAAAAATCATGTTTTCACTCAGAAAAGCAGCGCTTTGCTCAGTATGGAGGACACTTTCCCTTCAGACCTCCCTTCTGCCCAGCTTATAGTGCTCAAAGCAGCTGTCCATGCTAGTATGACCCATGTCCCCATGTTGCTCCCTGTACACTGTGCTGTCTGCATTTTAGCTAATCCTGTGCTCAGAGCAGAAGCACTGCTTGGAGTGCCCCACAGAACAGGGGTGCCCCTGTTGCCTCATCTCCGGCCTCTCGCTGGGGCCTCCAGCTCAGCACCACACACCACCCCTGGGGTGCCTCTGAGAAATGCTGGAGAAGCTGTGTGGAGACAGGAAGACTGAACCTCCTTCTCATGTGTTTCCTTACACACAACTATATTAAATTAAATCTTAAGGGTAGGAAGATGGGAAAAAGAGCTCTCACTTTCCCTACTCACTGTTCAGTTCTTTCACTTTCTGACAGTGGCTTTATTAATCTCTGTTTGAACACTTAAAAACACTTCACCACCAAATGACTCCAAAACTGTTGCAAAACAGAGGTGCAAATGAAGCCACACCAACCCAATGTTTTCTTCATCTCTCCAGAAGTCCCAGCAATAAGACTACTTTTGCCTGTGGCTGGCCACCGCTTGGGGATCCTGCAGTCATTCTTTGGGCTTCTAGGACACATACACTCCAGGATGCTGGGAGAGCCGAACAACAGCTACCTTTCTCCAGAATCTGAGCCTTGGTGGGGGGGTTAAGTATTCTTCAATTTGACATCACAACTTGAACAGATTTCTGCGTGTTTTCCTCGGGATCAGCAACAGCACTGGTAGCTGCAGTCCCTTATCATTACACACATACAGGTGTGAGACGAGCAGAGAGCTGCAGCACCTACAGCCTCCAGCCTGCACCCAGGCAGGGTCTTGGCTCTGGAGCACAGCAAGGTGCAGGGGGCAGCCCCTAAGCCCCAAGCACTCAGCTCCACTAGCAGCACGGGCAGCGGGCAGGCTGGAGGAAGGCTGGCATACAGGCAACAGAAGGCAAGCACTAGGCTCGAGCATTTCTTACTGCTCATTTCTCACAGCCTGCATTGTGTTTTGCTTTGCCAAGCGTTTATCTTGATTTTTTGTTCAACAAAATCGTGTTACTTAAACTGTGAATGAATAGAAAGACCCTGAGTCAATATTTGCATTTGGAAGGGACTGGTTAGAACAGCTTAGGAATTGATTCCGCTTTATTAAAGCACCTGTTCACCCAGGGAACATTTTAGCAGCAATCAATACGTAATTAAATCTTTATTGATGTTTTACAATTGTTTTGTTTCCCAGTAATTATGTCGATAGAATGAGCTTCCCTCAGCGATTCCTCCTTTCCAGAACTACTCCCAGATCACCCGCATCTACGGGTTCCTCATCTCATCCCTCCTCCCCCTGCCGTTGAGAAGTGGGGACCACGATGACACGGAAGCACCTCCCATCCTGGCTCACGAGGGCCGGCCGGGCGCTGGCCGCCTCCCCGCGGGCGACTCTCGGAGCGGCCTCAGGCCCGTGCTGCAGCGCGGCCGCCCCCCGCCAGGTGACGCTGCAAGCACGGCTATCCCCGCAGCCAGCAGAATCTAGGAGACGTATTTCAGCTGCCCTCAGCTCCCGGCTCTGCTCTCCGGTAAGCGGCCAGAGGTGCATTTGGAAGCGTAACTGGAAGTACAAAACCCTTTCCTCTAGCAGTCAGGGCCCAAGTGCTAGCAGAGCTTGCCCTAAATCTGTATGAACTGTGCCCTTCTCCTACAAAGTGGCCCGAGGATTAAAAATATTCCAGGAGAGGTTAGGCAATACAAGATTGTAGTCCTAGCACTTACAATCAATCAGGAGCATCAGTGAATAACAGCAGCATAGTTAACTGCACTGAGGGGAAAAAAAAAACCCTGCACTATGTAACTACCAGGAAGTTCAGAGATACTCATTGAAGGCAGTTTTCTCTTTCCTCAACATCTGGAAAAACAACCAAAAACCTACTTACTCACCAGTAGCAACCAGGATGTTTATGACTCAGCCTGAGTGAACATTTTTTCAAGAAGAAAAACTTTTCCCTTTTCAGCGTACGATATGCATTTGCATAAGACATTTCTGAAGGGAGGAAAGAGACTTTAGCAGAAAGAACATGTAATCAGCAACCAGGCCACTGAAAATTACACTGTGAAGAAGTTTTGTACTTTGCTTAAAACTATTTATTAGAAGTCATTTTTGTTCTAGCCAAGACAACGTATTTACCAAAAATACTTTTTTCTCCCCCAACCACAAAGATATGCATAATCCCCATTTAAAATAAAAAGCTATCCCTCTAAACACCACCTTATTACTCATAACAAAATTTTCCTCAGCCCAGCTTCTTTATGGCCAGCCCTGGACAGACACCAGAGCAGCATCACACAAAGCAGAGTCGGGGGGTTCACTAAAGAAATCTGTCCCTGTGCCAGAGCTGCTTGTTCAGGCAGGACGTGGAAAGCGGATAAAAGAAACACAAGACCAAGTGTAGCAAGTCACATAGGTGCTACTTGAAAGCCTTGAATCTGCTATGCCTCAGGATGTCTGGGTGGTACTTTAAGGAACATGTCCATCAGCTTATGGTTGGTATCTGACCTAAAGGTTGCTTAAACCTCATCTTGTGTTGAATGTGTGCATCAGATTTGACAGGTGAAGGAGTCCAGGACAAAGCACCTGGAGCAGGATGCCCCTAGGGTCATTTACTTGTGCATCTGGTCCTCATACTCCAAAGACTAAGTGAGGAAATCTTCCTTGCTATTCAGACTGGAACAACACATTTTAGTTCAGTGAGAAACCAGGATAAATGCCAGGAACAAGCACTTAAAAGATCAGAAACTTCTTCCCTTCACAACATTTTAAAAGAAAAGGGAAGCTGCACAAATTGAAATAGAAGCTGAAGAAAAACCAAACATAATTGGAAGAGTTTCTAAAACCGATAGCAAAGTGAACGGATTTTAATGTGTACTGAGCAACCATGCCCTCGGGGAGCTTTGGATATCTTCAGTTTGTTCATTTTCTCCGACTTGTATCAATGCAAAGATTTTCTACATGTAAATGAAGAGGTGCCTGAAAACGTAATTTCCTCTTTGTATCCATTTCAGTATCTTCTTCCTCGATCTTGTCAGTCACTGCCACAGAGATTCAGCAAGGCTGTCTTGTAATCACCACTGGTGTCATCCTGGCAGGAGAAAAAAAAAAAAAAAAAAAAAAAAGTAGGTATGAAAGCCCCCCTGTTCAAGCTGACTGCTGCCTTTATCAGTGGATGGAATATGCCCCCAACAAGAAAAATACTGTGGAAAGAAAAAACAGACTTTCAGACAGCTGAAACCATCAGAAGTGAACAGAGAAATGAAGTCTGTAGCTTTTGCCTGAAAAAAAAAAAAAAAAAAAAAAGCCAAAACATTTATGAAGTATTTTATTTGGAATCCTGGTGATCAGTTGATGAGGGTTCCATTCCACAGATCAGGAGAGATACCAAGACTTGTGTTCAGGGTATTCATGTATTGTTCTCTCCCTTACAGAAAGGGAAAAGGCAGTTAGCCCTGAGAAAGGACATTTTTAAGAAAGCCACAGATATGGTCACTTTGGTCTAATGTACTGCAGAGCACGTCCTGAGGTAAAAATTTTTCTCCCTTTGAATATTTTGTGATGACAGGTGTAAAGCCATTTCAGCTTCTCAGGAGGAATGAGTCTCCCATGCAGACCCTTGAAAACTGATCATTAATCAACGTGACAGACACTGACAGTGTCAATTAGAGGAAAGGATCTTCATTATAGAATGAGACTTCCCATAGGGACTGATAAGGATAGGGCTCTTGTGCCATTTGCACTAGGGGAAAGAAATGCCCCAGAGTGCTTATCCAGCAAATGATAAAACCCAACATTTCAGCCCTAATAGAAAACATGGTTTTTCACCAGGGAAGGGTCATTCACTAAGAACCAAACTCCAGAAGACAGTAAGCTCTAACAGAGTTTAGTTTATAAACTTATCTTACCACAACATGGACCAGGTCTGCATGTAATAGCAAACAATAAAACCAAAAAAATAAAAAAATCACAACTGCTTTGACTTGTATCACACTAGCTTAAGATAGTTAAGGACAGCAGAGAGGCAAAAATGGCATAGCAGCATGGGAAAGGTACAAAGAGGAAGATGAATTTAGGATTCATCTAGGAGACAATATAATGCACATAAAAGGCCTAGAACAATCTCCTCTTGGGTTTGGTTTTGCCCAACTTACCCACAGAGCACACAGTCTGACTCAATTTTCATATATATATATATATATATATATATATAATATATGTATAAATAAGATAATTTCTAACAAACCTAATGAAGAAGATCTGTGAACTTCATAGAAATATTTTTTTACTGAAAAAACTATCATGGAAGCATCCCATAGTATTGGGCGGGTTAGGAATGCACACAATGACTAAGAACCATCATATCAAGATGTTGCTCACCACAATCATGCTGGAGAGAGGCTGTCCTGCAATTCGCTTGAATTCATCCTTGATAAGATTTAAGTCAACTTCATTTCGAGAAACAATCACCCTTACGAGGGTCCCGTCATCAGTGCCAGCCCCCTGGAATAAAAGATACAGCAGTCTGCAGTGTTAGTAAGCATTCCAGGGATAAGCTCTTGCAGACTGTTCTGAGGCTTTATCCACAATTTTTTTTTCCATGTTACGAAGGTGAGACTGGGATCTTCACAAACTCCTAAGCCAGAAAAGATTGATTTCCTTCGTATCTCAAGCTTGAAGTGTACTTTTCCACCCAAGATACATGAAGGAATTCTGCTATCATTGCAAAGAAAATCTCTTAAATTTGTTGGACTTCCCCACGGCACTGGCTCTTCTAAGTGTCATTGGCAGGAGCCAAGTTGCAATTGAGTCTGCTATGACAGAAAAAAAAGTTTGTTGCAATAAAAAGTCTTACCTTTAAAGCATGGTACAGCCTCTCTGCAAAGTACTGACGGATGTTCCTTGTGCATCTCACTAGTCACATAAAAAGGCTCGGTAAGAATCAATGGTAATTGTAGTCCAAAGCAGCAGATTCAACACCATTTCCATTCATTCAGCCTGCCCCTAGGAAATGAGCTAAGGACCCTTTATTTCCCACTAGAAAGCTTTATAAAGTATATCCATCTAATATTGTCAGTGCTGCAGGAGGAAAGACAACAAACTTGGACTAAAGAAAGGGAAAGAGGGCACTTACCAATAGCCAGCATAGCATCCTCTAGTGAGCCTTTAGTTTCACTCTTGATACTGTCCTCTATGCTTTTACCAGCAAGTTTCTGGTATTCTTCAAACACTGTTTAAAACACAAAGGACTTTGAATTTCCACCAAACAACTGCTCAGACATTTTATGTCCAATATTCAGAGGTATTGCTTGTGTGGTGATATGATATTGTGCTCAGGAACATGATTTAGCAGAGGGTTATTAGGGTAGTATGGTTAGGTTGTGATTGGACTCAATGATCTTTAAGGACTTTCCCAACCTAATCAATTCTATGGTTCTATGAAATCAGAAATCCCTCTGAAATGGACATTTGAACCAGTTTTTGTCACATTAGACAAGCCCAGAAGGAAATTAAATTCATTCCCTTGATGATTGAGTAGGCCTCAAAGGTTGGCAACTGTTGCAAATCAGTTCTTAAAGGCAAGCACAGTCAAAGACCAGAAGACACCTCCTTGTTTTCAGAGCTGTTGGGAAATTGTTTGAAAACACAAGAGGGAGCTGGCCTCCAGGGGCTAGAAGACTGTCTCAGAAGACTTCAGCTTGAGAATGCTCAGGCATCAACAGATGAATTTATCAATTGAGCTCTAATAAATTTAAACAGTAGTTGAAGTGCTTAGGTTCAGCATACATAACAAAATACAAGTCAAAGCCTTGGACTGACTCAGAAGTCTTGAGATGATGAGACCAAGTCTCTTCTTCTTGAGGCAGTGCAGAGCTGAGATCCCCCTTAGCTGGAGCTGGGTTGGTAAATTTCCTCCTAAGTAGCATCTGATGGTCTCAGAAGAATCCAGGAGAGAGCTGCAAGAAGCACCCTGTGGCTCTACAGCACTGCTACAGCACTGTACAATAACAGGCCTTATCATTGACTTTTTTTAATCCCCAGAGGAACTCAAGTCCAAGGAATCATGAGAGCATGTTCCTACCTGGTCAGAAAGGGACTCTCTCCTTGGGCTTATAAAAATAACTTTATCATCTAGCCATTGCTACTGTATCAGGACTCCTATACAAGCAATCTGAATATCAGGGGCACTAAGTTTTCATAAGCCCTCACAGAAGCTGCTGGCAGCCTTTAGGCACTGATTAGCCAAGGATTTGTGGACAGATTAAAGTGATTATTTCTGACTACCTAGGTTTTGACATCTATAGCTCTGCCTCTTGTTTTTGGCAAGAATTTTTTTCTGTTTTATAAGCTCGGCAGCATGGCCTGCTTCATACCTTTCAGCAAGTGTGTAGCACTCCTCTTGCACAGAATGGTGATGAACTGTATCTCATCAGTGCCCTTTATCTTCTCCCCAGCAGAAAAGAGAGCCTGTGATTTAACACACTATCATTACTTTTTCTGTGCATGCAGCTGGTAAAGGAATAGAGTTTGACTTAAGATATTGCTTTGGTAACGCAGCTTGAAGTAACCTAAAATATTATATGATCTGGATTCTCCTGGAGTAGTCGACTGTAGACTCTTGGCTGTGCCTTCTAGCGAAGGCAGTTGCTGTCTCCATCCTTCCTGCAGCAATTAGAGCAGCCAACAATGCTACTGAAATTTCTTCCCTGCCCTTCAGCATCCCACTCCACAATGCCCATGTTTCCACATATCAAAAGTAACTGAGCCTGAGACCATTTTTCATCTCTCCTCTTAGGGTCAGAAAGGCTCAGGCAAATCTGAAGAAACCAAAGCTGCTGCTTTTTCAGGACAATCCCTCTTCCCAGATACTACTGCTCCAACCCCATGCTAATCGGAACTCTGTCACCTCTGAGATTCAGGAGAGGTGAGATGCAAGCATATCACTGATGATGGGCATTTGAGTGTACCTCTGCATCCTGGCGAGCCAATGCTGTATCCACATAGAGAGAGGCATTGTCCCTCTCACCCTACGGGAAGAAAGCAGGTAATTCATGAGAGCAAGTAGTTATCTTCCATGCAATGAAGATAGATTAAATACTAGACAGATTATTTTTTCCTCAGCTATTTTCACAGAGCACTTATTTGTTAATATTTCAGTCAATATGATTGACTGAATATGATATGACTCTTGACTAAAAAATAAGCAACTTGGTTTTACTTAGTATTTCTAAGTTATTCTGATGCTGGGTAGGAAAACTTAGAAAATTCAATAGGATGAATGCATCTAAATATGCTCTCAGTATTGAGGAATAGTGATGAATTGCAAAGAGAACTGTTTTTCTGTAGTTGCTTTTTTTATGTATAGATATCTGAAGTCACTTTAAATTATAGTGACTTAATGCATTTGTAAAAGTGAAGTGTTTCTTTGCAGCAGAGCTGACTGTTCTCAGTTCTTAACCTTTGCTGCTAAGGAAGAGCTCCCTGCCTCAGTCACACTGAAGCTGAAAACACAGAGAACCAGTCCAAGTGACAGTATGTCCCCATAGTTTGTGATGGTTGTGACTGCATTGTCCACTCTATTGCATATGTTCTCCAAGAAGGCAGAGAAAAGTGTGAACATCCTTTTTTATAACATCACCTGAAGAAGGCAAACTAGAATCTGTTTGAAGTAGCCACTTGTTTCCGATGCTATGTCTTGTTCCAGATCAGAACCGTATTCTACGCAAGGAAAAGAGAAAGACAATGGAAGTGGTTATTTGAATGTTACATAAGTATCTACAACAGCCTCACACTAGTCAAGAAAGTTGCTGGTGGAAAATGCAGACTGAGATCAGCATATACCCTTAGCAACACCCAGACAGGCATTCCCAGCACTGTACACCATTGCCTCCAGTAACAAAGGCGTAAACTCATAAAGTATATGCCTAGCATCAGTTAAGAGTTACTAGCATTTGATAGATTTCCACCTACAGCCCATCTGAGAGAGAGAAAAAAAAACAAACACTAGAGGATAGCTTAGTTTTATTTGCATCCTAACAACATTGGGCTTGGCCCCACAAAAAAAAAAAAAATAATAAATAATTGTGATTTGCCATCCTATTCCTCTGACTGAAAGAAAGGGAGTTTCAGATTCACTCAGCTTAGCCACATTCTGTTTGGCAAGCTGAAGGCAGTCAGGTTGTACCTTCTTGCTCTTAAAATCCCGTTTTCCTGCTGACATTGCTAACTGGTAGCATCCCTGCTGCTGCAATCAGGCAGCACATTGCTCTGACCACATAAATCAGAGCCTCAAGCACTTTACCTTCTTTGTATGCCTTGATAATCTCTTTGATCTGCGCCTTTGTTCGTGATGCCAGGATCTCTATGATAACATCTTCACTTGTTCCCACACCCTTTAGTGGAAAACACAGAGGAGAAAAAGGTAGAGAAAGATGGTCAAATGAGGAGTCTGATGGCAGCAAAATGTCACACTGTGTGCTGAGCTGTTAGAAACTGCCGGCATGAAAGTTGGAGACAAAGCATATTTGGCTTGGATGCAGAACCATTTACATCAGTTTGTGAAGGATGATTTCATGTAACCTCGTCCTTCTGTAGCACATTTATGGATCTGGACCTTTAATAATGATCCATATTAGAGGGATGTGGGTATACCAGTGTTTGTCTGCTGAGTCTATCCTTATATCACTAAAAGATACTGTGCCAATGGGCAAGATCCCAAGAAATCTCATTTTCTTTGAAGAAATCAATTTATTTGATTTCTTAAAGTTTTATCTCCTCAGAGGGGGGTATCACGGCAGTAGCTTAGGCCCCCAGGTCACCGAGTCTGTTCACAAGAATCACACTGCAGAAAGTAGGAGATGTTTAGCTGGAATCTCATCTATGGATATTCATCTGTTGCCAAAGGAGAATTTGGCTCTTCTGCTGTCTTACCCACTCTGAAACATATACGCTCAGAAACTCGCATGCATCCGCCTTGAGAAAAGAAGACTGAGAGGGGACCTGATCCAGGTCTATAAATATCTAAGGTGTGGGGGGCAGAATGGCGAGGCCAGACTGTTTTCAGTGGTGAGTGGAGACAGGACAAGGGGAAACGGCTGGAAACTGCAGCATAGGAAGTTCTGCACAAACATGAGCAAGAACTTCTTTACAGTGAGGTGACGGAGCACTGGAACAGGCTGCCCAGGGAGGTGGTGGAGTCTCCTTCTCTGGAGATGTTCAAGACCTGCCTGGATGCCTACCTGTGCGACCTGCTGTAGGGAACCTGCTTTGGCAGGGGGGTTGGACTCGATGATCTCTGGAGGTCCCTTCCAACCCCTACAATTCTGTGATTCTGTGATCCCAAAATAGCTCAGCAGTATTTTGAATGTACACTGATAGTACAACAAAGTATTTCTCAAAGGGTACTGTTGATAATGAACTTAATCACCTACTGGTCTAGTTACTATCATTTGCATTAATAAACACAGTTACAGGAGGTTAGTACTTGATTTACACTACCAAAGTATCAGAATGCAATTGTCTTACCTTCATGGCATCATACAGCTCCTTGGCTTCATATTTGTATGGGGGGTACATGAGAGCTACAATGAGCCTCTCAAAATCACCACTCAGTTCAGATCTCAGGCTGTCAATCAGATCCTGTTGAACAGACAAGAATCACATTATGAGCCTCAAAAGATCTCTACTGCCTAGTGCTGTTTCCATCCCCATGACCTACATCCGTGAAGCTGAATGACATCAATGTTTATAGTTTGAGAAGAAATCTTGAGGCTGGAAAGGACACCCAACTACAAAATGAATTTTGCCTAGGTCCATCCACATAGAATAGAATCATAGAATCGCTTGGGTTGGAAAAGATCTTAAAGACCATTGAGTCCAACCACAACCTAACCATACTAGCCTAACTCTAACAACCCTCCACTAAATCATATCCCTGAGCACCACATCCAAATGGTTTTTAAACACATCCAGGCATGGTTACTAAACTACCTCCCTGGGGAGCCTATTCCAGTGCTTAACAACCCTTTCCTGAGTGGGGAAAGAAGTGTTTCCTGATATAATTCACAGCTGATATGAATCACATTTCTTGCTACTCCACTGCTCTAACTTCTTCCAGATATAATTAATTCAGCATCAGAGGAGGAAAGAAAGAACTTCCTCTAACCTGTTTTAGGCAGGGAGCAGAAGAGGCAACTGAAGGCCTTGAACTGAGGACGACATAGGCAATATCCAAAGCCTGCGCATGCACCCATGGCTTCTATAGAGTCTAGCACACAGCCCGTTTAAGGACAGGCTTCAAATCTTCCTGCCGTTATAATATAGGTTGACTTATTCTGCTTTAAAGGGTACATAGGAGACAAGCATTCTATTCCTTGTCCTGTACTCAACCCCGTACATGTTTACTTCCTTCTCTTATATCACTGCAAGGCAGTTCCTTTTGCAACAAGGTCACTGGTGATTTCCATTTCTATACTGACCCAATAGCCTAAATTGTCCTTTCCAAAAACATTCCCTTCCCCCACTCCTTCAGATGCAACTCACACAATTGGCTCCATAGTGGGAAGAGTTTGCAACACAAAAATTTTCCTCCACAAATATTTTATCAAAGATGGAAAGACAGCCACACAAAAACAGGGGTGTCAATAATTGCAGTATGTTTTCATTTTTAGAACTTTCAAATAAACGTAATGAAATAAGTATTTAAATTGAACTTCCTTCATCATTTAAAAGAGCCCCAAACCAACCCCACATTCTACTCAAAATGCAATTTAAAAAAGTATAAATTTTTGTTATGAGTTCAAAACCAAAAGAATTTACAATATAAGTCAAAATAGTTTGTTTTTTTCTTTTCACCCCAAAGAATATTCCATTCAAAATATCTTTCATGAGAAGATCAGAATCTTTGGGGGGAAAATGGTTTATCCCACCAAAAATAAATTTCACTTGTTCACCTCAGGCCTTATATTAAACATTATCCTATTTGAAAAAGATCTGTACGTTGTTTACACCATGCCTGCAAGATGAACTGTACACTCATTTACTACATCCCACACACAGTGAAACAGTGACTGAATACAGCTTTGTTTTGGAAGCACCTTTCCAAACTGTGCTTTGAAGGATTTGGCAATCTCTTGCCGCTGCTTGTTGCTCCTCTTGGTTAGGACTTCAATTATAGCTTGTTCATCAGTCCCTATGGAGAGCAACAATAAGTCATAAACACAGTGCACACAATAATAATAATAATAATCTCAATTCAAGTAATCACAGAGCCTTCCCTTGTTTATTGCCTTCATGATGTGAAATTTCAAATATGTCTTGTAAATATTTTTTTAATTAATTTTGAATTTTCCACATCTGTCTGCAGTTCTCTTAAGGAATGGCATTCATCTGAGGAATCATAAACACAACATAGAATTTACACATGTGACTGGAGTCAACTCACCAAGGCCTTTCATAGCTTTGTAGAGAGTTTGAGCATCAGGTGCAGGGTCAAAGTTTGAATAAACCCCTATCACAGGCTTGCCCTCCTCTTCACTCTGAAAAATAAGAAAAATACTGCACTTGTTGCTGCTTTTCAGCACCTGAAGAGAAGGTATTTCAGATTGTACACTCAAGTTTCTTGCCTCCACCTGCCTGTATCAGCCTCTGGCTCCTGGCAGGAAAAACAAGGTCAAGTGCTGTTGCAATCATCATTAGCTGCAGTTAGTCTGGCAGAAAAGCAGAGTATCCTGGACTTTCCTATTCAAGCCCTTTTATACTGCTTCAGAGCATGCATACTGTCTGCCACAGTGCTATCACAAACTATGTTTTCCAGTGCTTCAGTACACTGGTTTAAAGCATTGCCTTTTGGGCTTAGTGGAATACATGTGTTTTCAGAAACCACTTTTATAGGCAGCAGCTTTTTTCTGCAGCTCCTTCACTCAAATACAGCTTGTTTTGCATCAGAAAGCACCTCTACTGGAGGCGATTGGATTAAGAGGTTGCTTTGAAGGAAAAAAATCCAACTGGAGAAGTGCAATCACAAAAACAGTCCTCTCCAAGCTGAGAACCAACTGCATAGGATCCCTCCAGACAGACTCCTAAACAATTTCCTGGGGCAAAAAGACACAGTGAGACTTATTCCAGAAATAAGTGTGGTCATAAAGCAGAACTCAGGATTAAGAGCTTCACTTTAAAGCCATTAATCAAAGGAATGAGCTTGAATATATTGACACCTCCACCAACCTCTGTCAACAGGGAGGTATGCGGATGGTTAGTCATAAGTCATTACCACTTTACTCCAGCAATGGACACAGTTCTCTCTTCCTCAGCAGTGGAAGCTGCCCAGGAAACTACAGTGTTCTCATAGATGGACTTGTATGGTTATGATTAATATTGAACTAATTATACCAGGATGACTTGATGAATTTTCCTATAGGGACACTCTTACAGACAGGTAAGAAGCACCTTCAGAACAAAGCTTACAGACCAGAAGTAATTGCAAGAGTTGTCCCATCTTACTTGTGTAACACTCCAAGCACCACCTAGCAACCTCCTGCTCTGCTGCAAACCCATCCTGCTCCTGTTCCCTACACGATAAATGTTTTTCCCTTCTCCTCCTAGAGCCTTTCCAGGATGTTCAAATCTTTTCTAGAGTAAACCTTCAAGCAGTCCTTGCCAAGTAGAAAAGGTTGTGGAGATTTTTCTGAGCACCTGTATTCCTGACTCTGGAAGATTCCTAACAGGTGCTCCTGAGCCAGCAACTGCGATGTACACTGTCGTGCCATAGTTAAAGACAGTCACACTGCACTGCATAGGCACTCAGGATGGCTCTCACAAGCCAACTCAAGAGTCCTTATCTCCAATGCTTTACTGGTAGATATAGCTAGTAGGTGTTTTCATGATGAGCTTTGGGAGAAACAGTATGTTCAGCAAAGAGCAAGATCTGAAAGAACCTTTCAATTTGCTGAAGTTTGCTTTTCAGGCAGCCCAGGGTCACCTCCTGTGCCACCACACCCTGCTCCTGGCAGGGAGAACCACTAAGGAAGAGACAGCATCAACAGGAAACTACTAACCAGATGCAGCTCTGTGTTTCACCAGTTACTGAACAACAATCTTAAGGCTGTCACAAGCTGTGAAGCTGTCACTGCAAAAAAGCCATCCCCAAACATTTATCATAAGCTCAGAATAGGTGGGTTGATGGAGCTAGCAAGACCAGTGCAAGCTTTTTCTGCTAGCTTTTCAGCTTCTCTGTGAAATCAGCCAATACCAGCAGATCTCCCTGGAAAGCAAGTTATGCTCATCTGTCTGATTTTGCTCAGAAAAAGCTGCACAGTCCTCTCTAGGGTCCACATCAAGAATTCTCTGGATCTGTGCCTGGTGACTCAGGGCGAGAAGCTGTATAAAGCTCAACTTTCATTTGGAGGCAGTGGAAACAAATCAACAATGGTCCTTTTTTGGTATTAATTCTAAGGAACATTACAGCCAATGCTGGCTCAAAGTAGCTTACTCATAACTCACTCATAGGCTGATCTGCTGTGTTTAATCACAGGTACGATCACAATTGGTTTCCAGAGAAACCCTGTTCAGTTTGGTCTTGTTTTCCAGAAGGATTGATGTTATAATTATCTAACTGAAACTACTCAAAGCATTTGTGCCAGTCATAGATGAATAACTGGCGCAAAAGCGATGTAATATATGTACCCTACATCTGATGCTTTGAAAAGCAGTTTATCAAAAACCTGAAATGTGGATGATAATTGGGATTACTGTTTTTCAGTAAACTTCTGAGTTTTCCATTTGCTTTTGAATTGTTTGTTTTTTTGTTTTTTTTTTTTTTTTTTTTTTTTTTAATGAAGGATTTTAAGAACAAAAACAATTTCAATCACCTTTCCATTGCCATCTCCTCTTCTCCTCATCTCTCTACCCACAACATCACAGATAAGAGACTTCTAGAGCTCTCAATGGCTCTCCTCCTTTTCTCAATATATATTCAAATGATTTTCAGCCTGAGGGAAATGGGGGGCACAAGCAAGCAGAAAGGGAAAAACTGAAGTAAGAGAGCTTTTCCAAGCTTTAAAAAAATAATCTGTTTTACTAAAATAACTTCCAAAATGAAACAGGGAGGCAGAGGTAGATCACCAGGAAGGAAAACTAGTTTAGTGTTAAAAAAAACAACCACACAAAGAAACCAAAAATCTCCAACGCCTGAGGTTGGGAGAGCTTTCTACCTGAAGCCTTGGGAAATAGTTTGGAATGAGCTTGGTGTTCCATGCCCTTTAGGTGTTTTTCCCCCCTCTGGCTCCCACACTTCTCAACTACAAAACTATAAAAGCCTGAGAAGTGGTCATATCCATGATTTCTCCTTTGTAGGATGATGGCTCCCTGCACTCCCTGGCACAGGTCTCCTGCCAGCCTCACCGGCAAAGGATGCTTGGATGCCATCAGCACCAGGACTGCAATGCCCCAGGGGGGGAGAGAAGCCCGCCAGAGCCCTGTGTACAGGCTGCACCCCATCACATGTCACTCTTCAGTAGCTCTCTTCCAGGTCTCAGCTCTAGATATCTGGAGTTAAACCCCAGGGAAACCCAGCCTCCCACAGAAGCTAACATGAGAGCTTCCTTGATGGCTGCAGAGCTGGCACTTCACCCTAGCACTGCCTCTTGGCCTCAGCTGCGTGAGATGCTGCTTCAGGGCACTCACGAGCATCCCCAATCTACCACACACCTCCCAGAGCCACAAGAGTTTGGAAAAGAACAAACATGCTATTTCAGGCTCCTAGCAGACTTACAGGGTGTCCAAATCCACACTGTTGCACCAACATTCAAAAGCCACCAAAGACACAGTGGCTTGGCAGACCACATCTCCCTCCATGACCACAGCCTACCAAAGCAACTGGGGACCAAACAGGGATAAGCCAGTGCCCTGAAACAATTGCAGAGGTGAAGAAGAGGACAAGGAACTCACAGCATTCAAACTTAATGCAGACTTCAGCTGCTCCAATCCCCAGTGCCATATTCCCATAACACAAAGCTACACAGCCACTCCATTCGTCCGTGCACCACTCCGTTCCAAGGCAGAGGGAGCCCGGTCTTCTTAAAGGCAGAAGCATGTTAGCACCTTCATTAGCCATGGTTTTGGAAGTGCTAAAAGGTATTTTATAATCAGAAAACCAATAAACAGGTTTGGATTGATTATTAAGGGGAAAGACTTCATTCCCACACACTGCCTAGCGCAGCTGATAAGTTACCTTATTATAATGCCAAAGAAACCAAGGTGTCTTACTTTACTTTCTTTACTTACCCAGGCCTTCCACCATGCCATTGTGATCTCAGCAGTGATAGCTGTGCCTGTTGATGAAGGAAACCACACACATCACACCTTGCTGTTAGGGAAACTGAGATTTGAAAAGGGGTGGAGAAGAGGAAGAAAGATAAGTTCTTTTCAGTAGACTTACCACAAGAAAATTAGAATAACTGTGCTCCTCACGAGGCTTATTCCCTCTGGAAGCTGCAGAATATAACTGGCCTCTGTGCCTGGAACTGGCAGGTATGACCTGTCCCTATCTACAAATTCCATGGGGTAACGCCCGCAGACATGGCTCAACCTGTTTTGATGTATGATCTCACAGGGAGAGATCATGTTGCCTAATAAACCACGCTTTCTCTGTGAGGAGCCCTATGTTCAACCTCAGCTGACTAAAGCTCATTGTAATACTTCCACCGCTTTCCCCCCACACCCTTCCCTGCCAACACTTTAGCCTCTGGCACTGATACAACATACAAATTACAGCCAGGTAATTTCTCGGCATTACACTCCACTGAGACCCAGCAGGTTCTGCTGCAATGGAATAAGTCGCTCTCACATTATTCTGGACTCTATTTCTACCAACCTGGACCACAGCAAACCAGGACTCTCAAAACTTAAACCTTCTCCTAGATTACTTTAATCAAAAAAAGTCTAGAAAAAAGGCAAAAAACCCAAACACATAAACATATCCTACAACTTGCAGTAAAGCTCAGTTGAGTAGCAGACCGTACATTGACTAGAGAGGTCTGTCCCTGTCACACACTAGGACTTGCAAAGCATGACTAAGAAAGCATTTCTGGGCTAACGCAGAACAAACATGTTTAAGGCTAACTGCTTTCAGCAGCCTCAACAAGGTTACAAGGCTTGCACTTGTTGTTATTACACATTAAGGCTTGGAGAAGTTTGATTTTTTTTTTTTCCTTTTCCTGTTTCCGTTCTTAATACTTTAATATGGAGAAGTGTTTTTGTGAAATCAGCTGAAATATCTTATGGCTGTGGCAATATTTTCCTGTCTAGACTTTTGTCAGAACCCATGGTGCCAGAATTTATTTATTTGTTTTTAAATGGAAAACTGACCTGATGGACACATTCCCACCAGCCATATCTCAACCCTTGCTACAAAAGAACTTGGTCCCCTTTCACATGTACAGGCCCACATGGGACCGTGGGTAAACATCAAACTACAGCCTTCCCTCCCTCCCTTCCCACACCATTATTTCACTGAACCCAGCTGGGTCACCCCTGGCCTGGGAAGCTGCCCTGGTTGTTCCCACTGGAATAAGCTCTGGCAGCTACTCCCTGCTCAAACCCAACCATCGCATGGGGAGGGCAGCTATGGAGAAGGCATCACCCTTGGTACTGAAGTACACAACCAGTATCTGCACGGTCTCGGTTTCAGAGGCAAAGTGATCAACAGTGTACAGCAAGGAGGGCTTACAAGCGCTTCATCTTCCCTCTTTCTGGGAGGAGGGTTGTGAGAGCAGGGTGGATTTGCTTTTGCTGTATCCCAGCAAAAAGGCTGCGCCCAGCTCCTTGCACAGGCCTTTTCCCTGTGTTGGGATTTAATTAGGTCAGCCTGCCATAGAGGTCAGGTTTTCTTGAGGACTCCAAGTACAAAGAAACCTGTCTAGACAGAAAATCAGAATTAGAGCAAAGAGCTGTAGTCACAGAGGGATCAGAGACCAAACCAGACAGAAAATGGGAGAAACTCCAAGCAGACACTTCTGCCAGCACAAACTAAAAAAAGCTACAAATGGACACTGAGGGAATGTTAACAGGAGAATTAGAATTTAATGCAGAGAAGCAATTGCCAGACTTCAAGAAATCAGTATGGATGAGTGAGGTAAGGTCTGGAGAATCTGAACCATGAGGAATCCCTTTCCAAGCACTGCTCTAAACAGATTGTTTAAAACAGCTCAAGTTATCAGACACACCTTTGCTCTGTATTATGGCTCTCAACACAGATGCTCTGCTAAGCTTTTTTGTAGTTTCAACACTTTGCTATTACAAGAAACAAGCATCGAAGCAGCAGAACAGCCTCACCTAGTGCAGTGATTATCCTTAGGAAAGAAACATCAGACAGATTTGGAAGACAATACACAGGTTCTTCTAAGCCTCACCATCTCACACATGCACACAAGTCATTTCTGCACATTAGGTAAAGTGAGCTCCAACTCCACTGTCAAGATTATCAATAGAAACTCTGTCTAACAGCACATTAAGGTGGTTAACGTGACTCAGTGATCCTGTTTGCTTGCAGTGTGGAGTACTGTGGTATCCCCACAGAATAATAATTCAGTTATCTGCAAGAGTGTTAACTTGCAGATAGCAGTGAGTCAATTACATTGTGGGCATAGACATCCCTGAAGTGTCTCCACAATGAAGCTTTCTCAAACCTCAGCCCCAAACACCCTTTCAGAGGGCCCCTGCTCTTGCTGGTGTGCCTGGCTGAGTTAGCCCGAGTCAGCCAGCAAGACTGGTCAGAAGCCTTCTTCAACAGCGCTTGCACTGTAACCAGGTTTGGTTTGTGTGTTTTTAGGCCACTTGGTCCAAAACAATTTTCAACTAGATACGAAGAAGAAGCTGCTGCATACTTGGCTTCTACTGACTCTGCCCTTGAGACTTTCCATGCTTAAATCAGGGATGTCGTAGCTGCCTTTGCTATATACTCTACCAGTGTAAGAAAAGTTAGGAGAAAAATCCTGCTCATAATTTTTTAATCTTGTTCAAAACAAGAAAAGATTTCAGGCACAGAAAAATCAAACACTGGGAGCCTCCAAAAGGCACATTACTGGCATTACTTCAAGAAGCCTTTGCCACCCATTAAGCTCCAACTGCTCATTCTAAGCCAGGAAGAGAAATTTAAAGGATGCACTAGTTTAGATAGAGGGCAGCTAAAGACTTCTCAAATGTAGAAGCTCTCCCATTAGCATATTAGCAAAGTCTGGCGTTATGCCTGGAAAGTTTCAGGCCAGGAGCTGACTGCATTGGAACATCACAGCTTATGCAAAATAAAACTCTTCAGCAGTTTTACTTATCCTACAGCTTTTGACTGGTACAGGAGGTTTTTTTTTCTTTTTTTTTTTCTTTTTTTTTTTAAACCAGTAAGAGAAAAAGAGTTGGGGTATTTTCACCCCAAAGTTTGTATGTCAGTTTATTTTTAAGTGAGGAGTTCAGTCACTGGGGAAACAACAGACTAAGCACAAAGATATTTGATACAAACCAATAGTCTGACAAATCATGAAATATGACTACGTGAATTTGAGGAAATTAAAGCACACCCCTCAGAACAAACAGGAGAGAAGTATCCTGTTGCAACAGAAAAAGATTAATAATTTTCTCTAATTCATTCCATAAATAACACTGCATAGTTTTACACAACTCCGATAAGGATACACTTCAGAAAAATGCAGCTTTTTCTTTTATTACAACACTAAGCTGTCTCACCCAGCACTATGCTTTCCAGAACCAGACTTTACTTTACCTCCTTGCTTTTGGCTCTGACCCATTCCTGACAACATTCTGCTCTACCTTCTCCCCTCTCACAGCTGTTTCTTGCCCCAGCAGCTGCTATGTTTGCAGACAGCTTACACTCCCTCACTGCACAAACTGTCACCAGTCTCCCCCCTACAGACTTGAAGCAAATATGCAAACAACTCCATAACACAAACACTACCTTTTGCTTCTACCACTCCTCTTCCTTCTCTTTTCCTCCCCACCCACTCACCCACGTTATTGCTACTTACATAGACACCAGCAGCTGACTCCCATCAGAGTTTTTAAGAGCAAATGCTCTAACACCAGCTAATCAAGTCACCATCACCTGAAATTGGACCACTTTATGGCAAGGCTGTGTAAATACACCAGCAGGCTAAACCAAACAAAATTTACTGTCTCTTTATGAAAGAGGTATGTGCTGGGGAAAATGAATTGATGAAGGCAATAGTTTTTACATGGAGACATGCAGCGCAAAAATAAAATCACTGAAGCCTAAAAAAATTGCACTTGCATACCTGGCAGCTCACTGCTCGCCCTGCCCTTTCCTCTTGTGCCTTTGAACCATCTTTCAAAGTGAAAATGATCCCAAAATAGATTTTTTTCCATTTGAAAATCACTAGCTCAGCTCATTTTCCAAGTTTCCTTTATTACTGCAAACAGCTTTGTGCCAAGTACCGTAAGACAGAATCTGTGCGAATGTGTTTTGAGGGATGTTCAAACAGCAACAGAGTGAAATCTTGGGGCCTGATTCCTCTTGGCAGCTCCATAACTCAGGAGATGAGCCCTGGGGCCAGAGGGGACCGCCAGTGTCACCGGGCTGCAGGGAGCCATGCAGATGCTTGCACAGGGTGTGCTGATTTCACCTGTGCTGCACGGGGCCCCTCGGCTGTGGGTGGGACGGGGTGAGGCACAGACACAAACAGAGCAGAGCACAAACCCTCGGCTCAGTTCTGACTCCGGCTGAACATTTCTCTGCTCATTCCTTTCTTGTGCTTTCTTGTGCTGGCGCCAAGGAATTCTTCCCAGTCGCCCTAACAACCGCTCCCCACACAAAGCAGGCAACTGTTGCTCTTGTTTAACCCCAAAGGCTAACAAAGAAAGCACCCTCCGTGTCAAAGTAAGCAACAGCAGCTCAGTGGGGTCTGATGGGGACATGGCTGATGCCAGCAGTTCAAATGCCAGCAGCGGGTGTGAGGCAGCATTCAAGAAACCTTTGGATGCCTGTGCATGAAATATTTTTAGCCACATCTATGGGCATTTTTTGTTGTTTAGTCTATGTCAGAACAAGTGCAGGTATCTGTACACAGTTAAAGACAGTTCTACTGCTTGAATTGGCCCCGTGATGGAGAAGGATGTAGAACAAGAAGCCTGAGGGTGACTGCCTGATGCCACACTGTAGGCTCTGTTGACTTGCTTCAGAGTCAAAAAGCCATCCATGGTTTAAAGAGCTCAGATTATAGGGCACTGTATTGCCATGGCATTGTCTTCAAATGAAATGAGCACTAATACACCAGAAAGAACTTTTCCATCAGGTGCAGTTGTTTATCTATGTGTCTCTGTCCCCTTTAAAACCAGTGGGAGCTCTCCAGTGAGTGTCAAGCTGGATCCATGGCTTCTTGGTTACTTTGGTCCCCCTCCCTCTGTGGCATAATTGTGGTGACATCACTGAAGTCAGCATGGCCATGTTACACTGGTGACATTCTGATTGGTACTCAGACTTCTGTTTGTGTACATTCCAGTATCTTCATGGAAGTAGCAATGGCATTTGTGTCTCAAAATCTTGACAAAGAAGAAACAGGGAAACAGAAAGTATTGCTTTCCTCTTCCTTTCTTGTGCCCACTGGCATGATCCAAACTTTGATAAATGTGATTGCCTGTGCTAATGTTTAGGAAGGTTGCTGAGGAAGTTCTCAGCTTGGACACTTGCCCATCCTCCCCCTCACCCAGGCACTAGTTTCTGGGACCCAATGAAAAATGCACAACTGGAAATCTTTTCAGCTGGGGATTGTTTATTTTTGCATTTTATTGTGTGCTTACGCAAAGGCTGTTGCTTTCTAAGGGAAAAACAACATATTGCACAAATTGTGTTTGTTGTAACAAGAACCAAACACAGGGCAAATAAGTTTATAATAGAGAAGGTTTTTCTTTCAAGGGCACTAAAAATAGCAATGGAGCTGCTAAAACAGCCAGCTCTCCTCAAGATGAGGGCCATAGCCTAACTGTGCCAGTTGAACATCTTCCAAATGTTCTATTGTTTCTTTGCAGATCTTCGTCAGATAGGGTGGGACATCCTTAGTGTGGAGTTGGTAGAATAAGACCAGCCCCTCTGTAATACTGAGGTGATTGGAGGCTGTGGAGTCAAACCAGAGCACATATGACTGGGGTCATGGAGAGATCAAGAAATCGAGACAAGTTTACCTGAGATGCAGAGCACCACAGCATCTCTGCTGTGACATGGTGAGAAGTATCCATTTGTGCCCCAACAGAATACTTTGTGCCCAATCCTTGAGCTATTTTCAGCACTAGTTTTTGTCACAAATGTGATAAATGAGGGCTGGATGTTTCAGACATGGAATTGTCATTAGCTCATAGACCAGCTCAGTTAGATGCAAGAATAGAAGTAGACTGATAGTACTCTCCTGTCTGGAAGATTTTACTCAGCACATGCTTCAGGGTTGATTTTCATCTCTTTGACAGTGATAGAGTAACCAGGTCACAGAACACCAATGGTTGTGCCTGTACAAAAAGTGTAATGCAGAAAACACAGCGCAGTCTCATGTGCTGCTGCTTGACCAGCCTGGCTTTGCATGGGGGCAGCAAAAGCCAAAAGCATGGCTGAGAAAGGCAAAGAAAATGGCCAGGAAAGGGAGACTAAACATGGCAAGGGTTCAGGAAGGAGCTGAGGAAGGACCAGCTGCTGCACAGGCCTGTGAATACCAGAGGGTGGAAAGGAGGCAGCCCTGAGGTCTGCCACTATTTATCTCCATGTCTCAGCCTACAGCGGAAACAGCACTGAGCAGTGGCATTTCCAGGCAGCAGTCACCTAGCTGCAGTCCTGCTATGGAATGCCCTAGAGATGCTGAACCCTTCCAGGTCTAAGAACTGAAGTTCAGTGGAACTCAGCCATCAGACCACTCTTATTGCAGAGATCTAGTTTGGTGAAAGCTGTGTAAAAGTAGATGCTATTGGCTCTTAGGCTTAGACTGTCATCTTCTTCATTGCTGGGCACTGGGGAAAGCACTGCACTGCTGCACAAACTGTGAGATATCCGGAGAATTGTTTTGGACAGATCAGCCATGTTCAGCTCTGGTCATAGCTTCTGGAATGTCAGCAGAAAGCTTGAGCAATTCCTATACAGGCAAGAATCCTGCATTGCATCACAGGTCAATAGTAATCAGGAAACAAATGGAAATTATTATCCCATGAGACTTTTACAACTCTCATTTGAGTATGTTGTCTCTCTCATGCTGTGTGCATGATCCAGACTACCAGGATGCACATGTCCTTCCAGCAGCAGGCTGCTCCATGCTTCATGCCCACTCATGGCAGCTAGGATGGCTCAGGGCACCCAGTGCCGGTTGAGGGTGAGTAGGACCAGAGAATGATGTGGCCACCAGTTTTACAGCCTGGGAGTTTCTTCCTGGCAGGTCAGGTGCAAAGTGAGCACCTTCATTTTATGGGTGGTGCAGGAAGCTGTTCAGGAGCTGCTGGTTTAACCAGGACTTCCACAGGAAAACCAGCTGAACGCACATTGTTTTTCTTCAAAAGCCATGCTCTGAGGATGCCCAGGAAGGCTAATTCACTGTGGATGTGGGCTGTGGGGTCCTGCCTTCCAGCAGCAGCCTGGACATGGCATATCTCCCCCAGCACTGCCAAGAAATGTGGCCCATTGTCTGGCCTGGTGCAGTTGGCAGGAGCTCCTGTGTGGAGCAGGAGGCAGGGGAAGGAGCAGCCCTCAGCAGAGGGGCAGGGGAGGTGTTGGGCCAGCTAGGGGCTTCAATGGGACTTGCAGGGACAAAAAGCTGTGGTGGCATGGGTACAGCAAGGCCTGAATTTCTTGTGGTCCTTTCTCCATCTTGAGGCTTGGAATGGCTCTGCTCAGAACGTGGCCTCCAGAGATGTTCAGCTGCCTTCCTCTTCCTCCTCTCTGAAAGGCGGACAGGAATGGAGCATCTTGGGGCCCACAAGCAGCCCTGCAATAACAAGCCAACAGGTTCCCAGGGCTGACATTTGCCATTAGCATGCTGGCTTGGCAGCAGAAAACTTACAAGGGGCAAGAGCTTCTTCATAGCTTGTCTTCCTTCTGCAGCACTCAGAAAGACAATTGGAAAAAGAGTTTCTGGGGCCAGATCCAGGCAGAGACACACCATGCACTTTGGCTGCAAGCACACTGACAGACTGTTTTTACACTTGCTTCCTGCAGTTGAAGTGCATGTACATGGCTGTACCCCACAGGTACCCAGCATGTACATGACTCAGATAAAAAAGAATGATAGGATTCATGGAAGTGTAGAAAGCTCACCCTTCAGATTGACCATCCAGAGTCACTGCCTGAGGCCATTCAGTTCACATCCCGCCTGCTCTTCCTGCAATGATGCTGGGACCAGATGGGCTGGAGTCAGATTTGCTCTTGCTCCTTTGCGTGCTAGGAAGGAAAATGAGCTGTTTCCTATTTCGACCTCTGAGTCACTTCAGGGATGCAGAAACCATTAGAGCTAGCAAAAATAGACAGAAAGCTGGGAAGCTCCAGAGCCTGCAGGGCTTCTGTTTCTCCCTAGAAGAGGGAAGGCACCTACTAGATGGGCTGAGACAGACCTTACTCCCTGTGGTTGTCCTGATGGATGGACTGGCATTCAGAGTGTCCCAGACAGTCTGTATGCATTCCTGGAGAAGGTGGTACCTGATGACACACAATAGACCTCAGTCTGCCATCATGATGAGAATGGTTTGTAAGCATCCCCTTAGTGCCATAGATCCCAATACTTCTTACAGAGGTGGAGCAGAAATTGAGTAAGGAATATTAAAAGATCTCTGTAGCTGACCAGGACTAATCACTGCCTCTCAGCAGGTTCACTTTTACCTAAGCTACTTCTGATGTACAAGGAAATAGAGACAAAAGCAGTCGTAGTTGTGTTCTTAAAGAGGGTGAGCTGCCACAGATGCTCACCACATTTTCTCATTGGTTTTGGTTAGTCAAATATGCCTTTGATGACATAGGGGAAACTTAGGACTCTTGTTTCCAGCTCAAAATGTCTTCCTTTGCACTGAAAAAAGGCCAGCTAGAAAACACTTGAGTGCACTTAGTATTTTACCTGCACAGTGTGAGAGCCATTGTCTTTAAGCAAAGGGTGGCTCTGTTTGGCAGTCTGTTGAAATGTGTTTATTACACATGGGTCTCTTGAAAGCTCTGTTCTTCTGTTCCCTCTGAGAAGACACAGGCTGTAAATCAAACCCTTTTCCCATCAGAGGAAAAAGTACTGCTGAGTGGTCAGGGTCACGAGTACAGCTCCTGCAGGTTTGTACCCAAGAATCATGTTCTTGAGGCTCAGCAGGACACAGAGGGACACCAGCATGGATAAAGTGCCACTCAGATGCTATATGGCAGTGATGGGCTGGCATGAGCAGAGCAAACTTTGGTGAACTTGGTGTTAGAGGCACAGATGAGTTTATCTGTAGATCTTTAATGAAGTATTTATCTATGCGTGCCAATTCTGCATCTCAGAAAGCTTAACAGGGAATATTTCTCAACCAATGGCACAGGCAAAACCTTTCAGCAGAATGCCTGTTTGTTCCCTCTTGTTTCAGGGCTTATAGCTTTTTCATCTTTGGGGTCTCCATCACTTCTGAGCTGCCCTCAGAAATCAGAATAACTCTTGGCTAGGAGACTTTCAGCATATGTTCCCTTGCAATGGCACTGAGAGAGTCCGCAGTATGAGCAACAGGGAAATTTAGTTGCAGAAGCTGATGGAGCACAGGGTAAGTCCTCATCTAAAGGCCAAGAGACGTTCATGAAGTAAAGATCAGAAAAATTTCAGCATGGGCAGCATAGGCTGCCTGTGGTTTCTTTAGGAATGAGGGCATAGGGGGAAGGGGCAGTTTTCAGTTACTGATTCAGTGCTGAAGTCAGTAACATTTCTGCTTCCAACTTCCATGCAACCAAATAGGGTATGTTGGTGTATGTTCACATGTAAATGCCACTCCTGAGACTGTGAAGTATGTTTGATGAAAGGTGCTACATCAGCATTGAGGGCTATATATAGACAAGTCTGTAACCAAAGCCCTGGATCTGCACATTCCCGGTCTCTGGGGAAGCTCAGGTCAAATCTGAGTTCTGTCGTCTCAGGCATGCATTAAACCTAACCAGCCACAGCTGTAAGCCAGTGTTGGGTTTTTGTTAATGCAGGACAAAAATGCCCAGAGCCTTTGGCTCCAGGACAGCTATTGTTTATCTGATCTCTTTTAAGAGCTTGAGCCTGCCTTTCCCATAAGGACCAGACAAGGGAACAAAAAGGAGAAAAGGCCACAGAGTTGTTCTGGGTGAGTATTGTCCTACCAGCCTGGGGAGCACAGTGGGAGTGAGGTTTTGTCAGAGCCCCTGACACCACGAGGAGCACAGCTCCAGGTAGAGGGTTTCAGCTCCCATTAAATCTGCCACGGGAGGGAGGCACTTGTCTCTGCCACACACAGCTCCCACCTAGCTTTGTCACAATGGCTTCATGTGACAACCAGGCCCCTCAAAATCAATGTCCACGTTTTCTGCAGATGAGACTCCACCATTAAATGAACATTAGCTTGACTGACCACCCCCATTACAGTTTTTTAGTAAGGATAGGGATAACAGGCCAGCCAGGTCCAGAAAGCATCACATTCCAAGCTGGCTGAAGCCACATGCTGCATTCACAGGATGGCATAAGTCACAGATGTCCTTGGCCTTACTCTGTCTTGCTGTGTGCCCCAGGTAGAGATCGCATGGGCTCAGGGGCCTGCGCAAGGACCAACTTACTATCCCATTGCACACAAGGCTGTGGCTGCCATGCTTTGCACAGCTCAGCAGCTTTGCAGCATGCTCGTTTGCCCATAATTGCAGCCTACTTGGGTTGGAGATTTTTGTGGCTTACCCCTCCTGACCTCCTTGCCTGCATCATGTTTCCACCAACCCTTCACCCCTGAAATCCTCAGTGGGGATTGGAGAGATACAGAGGAAGCCTTACCAGCAGGGAGGGAAGAAAATCAACTAGCATCAGAGACAGTGAGGGAGAAGGGAATTTAGGATTGGGTCCTGTGTACTTAGGCATGGCTTCTAGAAATCAGCAGTTGTGCTTGGGACACCCAACCCTGGTTGGAGACTGGTGTCTACAAAGTTTTCATGGGTATGGGATTTGCCATATAATTTGTTGTTTGCTGAAGATTTGAGCTTTAGCATCTTGCTTCAAATCTTATTTCTATGCACTAGACTTCTCTTTTGAGATAGCAATCCTGTACATGTGTACATCCTGTTCCATGTGTCAGTCAGTGTTTGAGCACCAATTTCAGTGGAATTTTGTCAGCATTTTTACCCTGCAACCTGAGATCAAGAAGAACTTATAAAAAGGAATGCCATGCCCTTGAATTAGGCAAGAATTGCAATTCTCAGGCTAGAAACAGGAAACTGAAACACAGAACATACCCTTGTTTCTAGTCACATAATGAATCGAGAGCAACCAGGCACAGACAAGCTTACTCCCTCTCAAAATGACCCTTACAATGAAATTCTCTGTAGTGTTTAACCAGTAAGCACTTTTATTGTTGATTTTGAATTCATTAAGACTACATTATGTTGGATTATAAGACTTTGGCTACATCTCCCACATTTGCATGCAGGCATTACATTTGCAGGATTTTCTTAGAAAAATGGAGCAGGCGCATAAAATGCATAAAGGTTAAATGATTATAACATGGAAGCAGCATGTCAGTTACAGAAATTTGTACCACATGTATCAATAACAAACCCACATCCCCATTTAAAACCTCTTTGTCCATCAGAAATCCATCTGGTTCCTCTGTCCCTCATCTCCTTGCCCTGGCTGTCTCTCAGCCAGCATTCCCACTGTTTCTGAAAACACACATCTTCTTTTTTTTAGAAAAAGGTTTAGTACAGTACATTGTTTTTCCCTTAAAAACAAAAACATTTCTTCTTCACAACACCCACCCACTTTAAAAAAAAGAAAAATCTATCATAATCTCTTCAAGCACTGTTAAATGTTAGGAATCTCTATTGTATTACTGAAAGTATCAGATCACTAACAAACTTCTAAACATACTATGATGACCCTAAAATTCCCCCTTCCCCAAAACTACCGAGAACTGAAAATGCTATACTGCATTATCACACTTGCATGCATGTATCCTGAGCCACCTGTATTTATTCACCTTAAGCCCCTTTAATAAATAACTGTCCAGCAGTAACATCCAGAAGTGTGCTGTCTCCTCCAAATTAAACTCTATATTTACAGAAGTAGGGCTGTCTTCTCAGTGAAATGTTGTTTTTTTTTTAAAACAAAACAAAACAAAACAACAGCAATAAAAACAGCTAACATTTAAAGAGAGAAAGCATATTACTGATCACGTTGTCTAAAGACCAACAGGAGTAAAAAGCATTAGGAGCACCAGGTGCACATGCATTTGAACTGGTACAGTTCACAAAATAATGTCATTCATTGTTGTGCTCGCTCATTCAGATGAGGAGCTGGTTCTTTTTCTTTCTTTTTCTTTCTTACACTTAAGGCCGTCTGCTCTGCAGGCTACTCCCACAGATGGCAATACATGCACTGGGGTTGAAAGATGGCCATAAAAATGCTTTGATCAACATGGTTCCATATCAGCTTTAAACGCATGGAGTTTCCCTCCCCACATCTTTGCACCTTGTGTCATTTAACATCTGCAATAAGTGTGAGCCAAAAGCTCCTTAAATCCTCAGTTATTCTCTTGGATGGGGGGAAGAAATAGTTGTTCACTTTTTTGTAAGTTTCTAATGATGCAATGAGCTGGAACATACAGGGGAATCCTCCCACATGAGAACATTTCTCAGCAGTGTAAGTACTGCAGTCACAACTGCTATACATGCATACCAAAATAAACATAGTCAAATATCAAGCCAGTTGCAAGGATTTTGTCCCTTCCTTCATTTTGAGTCAGCTCTCAGCTCAGAGACATCAATATTACTGTCTTGACATCAATTTGCCTATGCTGATTTACACCAGGTAAGGATCAAGCTCAACAGAATGTAAAATAACCAGTTTCTCCTACTGCATTGTTATAGTGCCTGAGATCACTGCAAATGGCAATTTTGCTCCAAAGACAAGAAGTCTTTCCATAGCCAGTGCAGTATGTTTACGGCCCCCCACTGCAAAGGCAATTCAGCCAGGTTTGCTTTCTCTTTTTCCCAAGTTACCAGCAAACTATCACCTAAACCTGCACTGCTCCCATCAGAGAAGCTTAATTTTACATAAAGAAGATGCTGGGAACTCCGTTTACGCTGAATTTAATTTTCATGGTGCTTTCTGCTTTATTATGTATAGATCACCTAGAAACCCAGATCATTCCTATTCTTCATGCAATTGCATATTACGTAGAAAATGTAAGCATCTTGTTTCTGCAAGACTGGCTATTGTAGCAAAGGAAGATACTTTCCTCAACCAGAAGAGACAGACATATTGGAAGTTTGATTTTCTATAGTCAACACTCCTGTTCTCACTGAAACTAAGTCAAATTCTACAGTAACATGAATTCAGATCTGTAACAACTCTACTGACCTATCTTCAAGAATTATATGGGAGCAAGACAATAAAGAGTATGTCTTCTGGGCTTTTTCACATCTGATCCATTTGTTGCAAGTTTGAAGAGATACAAAATCTGTAAGAATTTTTTTCCTTTCAATATTCCATCATTTGTGGAATCCACCATTGTTACAATCTGATCACCACATGCTGATAAGAGACTTGGGTCTGCCCCAATTTCACATACAGATAAGCCTCAAAGGCCATGTTTTGCTGTGGCAGGGCTGGTTTTTTTTTATTATTATTATGCGCAATTTCAATTCCTAACTAGCGTTTGTTGGCTTGTGATTCTTACATGGACAACATGAGATGCTATTAAGTTCAACTGCATGTTCACGTTACAACAGGTCCTAGATCTAGCAAATTTGTCTCACATAGGATTCCTTAGGTAAAAAAAAAAAATGTTAACCAATGATTTCTGCTTTTAAAGCACCTTCCCCCACTTCCAGGTGCCCACCCCTCACTGGAGTCATCCAGTTCCTTCCTCTTGTGTCAAAAGTGGAGTTTCACCAGAAAAGCAGCGGAAAATTGACATAGTTTCACCTTTCAGCTGAAAGAAAAGGAGGTAAGTGATCACTGTGTTGCCTTTCCATTCATGGGAATGCCACTCTGAACAGTTTTTGTAAAGGAAGAGAAACCAAATATAAAAACCTACACAGTTCCCACACACACAGACACATACACACTTACACACACTTCTCCTCCAAAGAGAAATCCATTCTTATGGACCACATTTTGCAAACCCTATTCAAGTGACCAAAAAAAATGAGGATTAAGTGCATCCTTTCTCCTTTCTGATCATGATATAGTCACAGGTCAGCAAAGTAGTGGGCATAGGGATGTTCCTCTTGACCTGCAGGACATTTTAATGCATGCAGAAGTGCTTTGCTGGCTGAATGTGGAACAGCTCCAAGGCCAGCTGACAACCATGAGTGTGATTCCACTACCTGCACCAATATACATGAGGTAAGGGCATAACTCAAGAGAGCAAAGCAGTGCAAGAAGAGAAAGAGGCTCTGTGGTTCTTCTGAGTTTGACAGCCTCAGCTGCATACACACGGCATGTCACAGTGATCAGCACGGACCCATGAGAGCTTGGTATGTTGTTCTGCAAGTGGGACTTCCACTGGCAATAGTAAGCCTGATTCCTGTTTGCAACAGGACATTTATACGTCTGTAAAATCTGCATAACAAGGCCTTAAATCTGGAGCAGCCACATGATACAGTTAGTGCTTTAGCGTGGATTTCTATGCCAATAACCAGTGTGATGTGCTACACACCCCCACCTACACACAGATGGTGAGATAGATATATGCAGAGTCATAATGCAACATAAGCATTATTTCTACAGATATCCTAACAACATAGCTAGTGACTAAGCTAACCAGCATAAGGATCTGCAGCCACCCTTTCCAATACCATGTGATAGATGCTGGTAGAGAAAAGCAAGCTCAGGTGTTACACTGATTCACTAGGGAATGATCTGGGATCAACCCATACAGTTATCGCTTAGCGAACACAATTCATGGGCTGCCCCACAGTCCCGCGTCAAACTCCTACCTGTACAGTGATGGTGGAGGTGCCCACATCACTTTCTGATGACAAACAGAATTGAGGTCAAGAGCAAACAGTCAGTGGTTGGAAATCCTCCAGACAAACATTATATAAGAGGGGGGAAAAGGCTAACTCTGACGCTTCCCACCGTGCCTCTCTTGACCATAGGTAGACTGCAAGGTTAGATTATTGGGATCCAGGCTGTCTAAAAAAAGCCTCTCAGAAGGATTCATCTTTTAATCACAAAATGACCCTGTTCTGCTTGGCAGTAAGACTGAAAGGAAATTTATCCGTGATTAAACAGCAATGGAATCAGTCCACCAATACTCCTGATTTATGTAACATACAGTTTGCATATGGTAGCATTCATGCTCAAATTACACATTTTTGTTCAATTTTGAAGTGTTTTCTATGAATGAAAACAAAATAACTAGCCAAAAAGTTCACTGGAATTCTTCTGAACTTTGGACAACATTGAACCCAGGTCTTGTTCAGGGTTTGGGTTTCTGAACCAAAATCTGGCCTTCAGTGACTAACCTACACAACCGGATCTAAACATATGCAGACATGGCAGATTCAAAACTAATTTTGTCAGGAGATGGACACCCCTCTTCTATGCTAAATTAATGGCACACAGTCTCATTTTACCTTATTATTGTTATAGCCTCCTTAGAAACTTTCACGGAAGTTCCACCAGCAGAACTAAAGGCAGAAATTATCTTTATACTCATTGTTCCATGTTAACATCTGGATGCAGTACTGTTGGGGGAAAGAATATAAATGCTTCAATGAACTATGTTTAATCAACTTGCAGGTGGCAGCTATCAAAACAACAGATGCATGTGTATCCAGCTAAAGTTACTAATGTATGATCTGACATACCAAGTCAGACAAATGTCACATGTAAATAGATCTTGAAACGTATACAAACAAAAGCTGCTACTGCTACTGTATCTAGCTGATACATTTTGGTTTTTTTTGTGTACCCCATAGCTCTGAATCTATCCACTGAATGCTTACTCAGCACGTGTGGTATAAATATATTCATACACTAAAACTGACACTTGGTAATTTCTTTTTTTTTCTTCTTCTTTTTTTTTTTTTTTTCTTTTGCTGACCAGCAACAAATTCTGTTATCTTTAACTGTAAACCAATACTCAATAAATATGCCGTGTTCAGCAAAGAGACGTGTTTTGCCACTCAGGATTTTGCTGCGCTCTAAGCCATGGGCTGTGGGGGTGGCCGTGAAGGGGGAGGTCCAGGAGGGGCTCGGGATGGGGGTGGCCCAGGAGGTGGCTGCCTGGAGGGGGGCTGCAGAGACACCGGAGGAGAAGGACTCCTTGGAGCATGGTTGACGTTGTCCCGTCGTGGCAGCTTTGGTGGTGGGTTGTAAGGCGCAGAGGTCCCATCTGATTTTACCCGAGTGAAGTTTATGCATCTCCCCTGGAGGTAAAAGAAAAATTCATTATTCATAAAAAGCATGTGTTTTGATTCAGCAGCTAGCTAAAAGGGCTGTAATCAGAGGGGCAGGATGCGCTTATAGATCTTCATCCAGTGTCATTCACTGGGTCCCTAGACATGACATTCAAGCCTTGCTGTATTAAAGATCAGCACTACAAACAAATGCCTTCCGTGTGTTTCAGAGTTACTGCCTATGGAAAATAGCCTAGGACTGGTTTAAACCAAAAAGGAGCTCTGTGTGATTTTGCTGACATGCACTCTTTGATATTACAGCCATGCAGAACATGGCTACTGTCATAGCTCCACCACAAAGTACTGCCTGCCAGTTGAGTTCCCTTACTGATAAAGCTGTGGAAAAAGCTCACAGGAGAAACAGGATTATACCTGAGGAACAACATTAGCAAAGACACCACCTGTAGCCTTCCTTTTCACAGAGATGCTAGCCTAGATGGTGGCCGTACCTCCAAAACTATGCTGAGATATTACACTCTCTTCTGTGCTCCAAATGTAGATATGGCTTCCTTATTGTCCTCATAAAAACCTACTAGGTGTGGGACAATAGATTTCCACCAAACAAGTTGCAGGCAGGAAGAGAGACAAGACCCTAAAGACAACCTCACCTTTCCTGTGGGGAGTAGCCAGAGCAATCTCAATCAGACACCAGGACCTCACCTCTCTGCTCTACTTGCTCCTCCCCATGGTCACCATGTTTTGTTACGAAACAGCCCACTGTCATTGTGGAAGCCTCATGAAACCCTGCAGATGCAAACTTGTGTGCAGAGATGCAATGCTTGGCATCTCTATACCCATCTCTTCACCTGGAGAAGTGGGAGGAGATGCTTAGGCAACAATCCAGATGCCACAAGCTTGGCAGAAGCCTGGAATTCAGAAAGACCTTTCATCATCACATACAAGGGCTGAAGGTGAAGACAGTCTTAAAATGAAGGAGTTACACTGCCAACAGCCTATTCACAGGAGCCTTCAAATGTCTGATGTAACAAACTGGCTAATCCCATTAGCCTCAACCCCATAATTTCAGTAGAGTAGCTCTTAACAGCCCTTCAGATATTGAACAGAGGTCATTCACAGCTTCTATGCAATTATCAGAAGCAGGAAGAGGCTATGATTTTTTTTTCTCATCTTTATGGGATGTGGTTTCCATACAAATAACTGTGGGCTGGACAGTACTCAGCCATTAGTGATGAACCCCATTTGCCAGCACTTCTTTTGTTCATCATGCCTGGTTTTGTTCCATGCAGCAACCACCCTCATACAAATGCCCTCTACAGTTTATCATGGTGGGGAACATTACCTATTTTTCTCTTTCCAGGACAAACACTGCATGGGGAAAAGCACAAAAGCAGTTTGATAAGTCAGGAAGTATCTATTCCAGAAGGCAGCTTTCCTACATAATTTTCAAAGACATGCAAAGCCATGATAATGGGCTGAGGTTTAGTTTGCATGTTGGGTCCAACAAAGCAAATTCAGCTCAAAGGTATATGAATTCCCCTCAAGTAGAACTCAGGATTCCTTCAGAGTTAAGCAGCTGTAGACTGTGATCTCTGAAGCTATATAAGATTGTGATAAAAAAGGAGATACAAGAGTCCATTGACAGGGACAGATCACTCTGGCTCAGTGCTGCCTGGCACAAGGAAACACCAAAGGTGTTCAGGGAATGGGCTGAGTTTCTCTGGCAACTCCACAAGTCACAATTTCCAGTGGAATCCAGGCTAAGGCCATCACAGCTGAGCCACATCTATTTGTTTTGTTAGGAGACTTACAATGCCTGTATCTTGGTTTGTGAAACTACTCCTTTAAAAGGAAGAGAATCTTTTTAGTACATGACTTCTCTGTAGAAAGGCAAACAGAGCTACTTCTGCTATGCATCAAGAGAAGCTTATGCAAGCTTCAGGGAGCTCAGAAAATGATTCAACGAATGTACTAACGCCCAAATGGTACCACCCTACCCTTACTTGGACTGGATGGCTCAGGGCTTCAGGGCTCAGCTGCAGCCAATAGCTAACTGAATGGATGTGTTGTTGCCTGTACATAAGACGTATTCAGCCCAAGTTTTCACCATCACAAATTCACCACTACACTTAAACAGCCACCTCAATAAGTGGGATAAAATCCTCCTTCTGAAAAAGCAGGCTTGTTAAAGCAGACTTTGCTTACGAGCCTGGTTCAAGGCAACACTGTGCTGGGGCCAGATGCATGGAGGCATCAATGGGCAAAAGCCTGCTTCTTGGCAGCTTCTGCAAAGATACACAGCTGAATCAAGAAACTCATAGGTCAGTGCTTTGCTCTACTGTCATCCAACTCAAGTCCTTCCCAGCGCTGCAGCAAATGGCCATCCTTGTCAGCCTATAATTGACATTTGTCTTCTGCTGTGCTCACTTTGAAAATCAGCAGTATTTACTGATAGGCAACGAATGATACAGATTAATTTAATAGCTGTACTGCTATACATTTAAGAAAATTCAGCCTTGATTTTATGAGCTTACAAATTTAGAATGGCAAAATAATCAATTAAGGAAAAAAAAAAAAGAAGTCAGAGGTATTCAGATAAGATTCAGGATATGGAGATGGAAAAAAAGAAAACAGAACAATTTCCCAGAACAAATGCAAAGATGCAAACCCAGCACTAGCGCTTTTGCCTACCAGCCTTTGCCGCCTCTGTTGTCTTTTTCCCAAACATCAATTCCAAATATATTCATAGTCTATAATCAAAGGGGATCCCATAAATCTGTTTGCATTACTTTCACTTCACTTAAAGTGATAGGCGACGTCAAGCTGCTGCCAGTTTCTGCCACACTCGCTGATTTGTCAGACAGATGGGTAATTTAAAGGCCATGCGCCGCATTGTGTCAGGAAAAATACGGTTGGGTTGGGAGAGTCTGACAGATAGAGGCTTGTCTGATCGATGTATGCATTGTGACACTTCCTCACGAAAGATCATTGGTGTTAGCCTACAATCTCTTACATCAAAGACTTCTGGTGAATACTGGAGCAAATCCTCCTGAGCACTTCAAGCAGCCATTGATAAATCGAGGCTGAACTCGTAGCCAGAGTTAGGATTAACAGCCCAAAGGGAAAGGGGGGAACAAATGACAATAAATCCTAAGTCAGTTCTAACTTCTCTGGTGTATTTCATTAAAGGATTTCCAGGTTGCAGAATTAAGCCCCGCACTCATTACACTTTCCAAACAACAAAATGCCACAGCAATTCTTTTGCCTCATGGGCATGTCCCTCTGGGATTACCTTCATAAAAAAGTTGTGACGGTTTCTTAAATAAATAAGCTGCTGCTTAAAGCAGCTACAAAATTCTTAATACTCTGTGTCTGAAAAGATTAAGTAATCTCCTCTCCAAACGCATTTGAAGGCTCTTGAAACACAGAAATCAGACAGAACAGACAGGACAGAAATATTTAGACGTTATTCCAAAAGTATACTGCTCACTGATCTCTGTTGTCCTTGCATGAAGGATTAACAGCAATCAAAAGCCACCATTGCATTAGTAGCAATAACAGGATTTTTTTTTTCCCAGAAGCATGTTATACACCAAGTGCTTCAGAAAGGGCTCAGAGCTGCACAGTGCAGGAACACCACAGTGATCTCCAGCACAACAGCTGTCAGTAGCTGCCTTATTGTTTTCTAGGAAGCAGATGATCTGTACAAATCCAGTTCTGTCTGGTTTCAGCCCCTCTCCTAGCAGAGCATCCCTCAGATGGTGCGACCCGTCCCGCTTACTGTCATTCAGGCTCCAACCGAAGGTCAGCGCAGCGCCATATGGAGTTACGCCCTTGCTTCAGCTCACATCTGCACAGTCTTCCTAATGCACAATTATTTTGCCTCCCCATATGTCCATCTACTTGTTAGGCTCTTGTTTCGCTGCTTGCCAAACTGGCTTTTCAAAAAGCACAAATACTGAAGCAGCGGGATCTGTCCTTGCCCTGATTCCAGCTTTTATCCCAGTGTAACAATCACATGTGCAATTCAGACACTTTGTACTTCTAGGCAATGCCTCCTCGACCACCTAGGATGTGCTTTTGTGTGTGGTTTGTGGGGGGAAGGAAGGGAGGAACCTCTTGAAAGTCACTGAATCTTTTTTCTGGGCTAATTTCTTCACAGAGCTTAGTACAATGTTCCCCAGCACTTGTTGCCCAGAAGTCCTTAGTTACTACTCCACAAGTTTTCGAGAGAAAGGATCCATACAATTCACAATATCATGGGCATGTCTCCACACCCATGGTACAAAGAACACCCCAGAAAAAGTATTTCCAAAATCCTACCCATCTGCCCATCGCTGTCACTTTTCCCTGTTTCAAGTAAAACTTGGGTATTTATTTAATAAAAAATCAAATCCAGTTTAATCTTTCTGCACATTGGAATGGTTGTACATGCTAAGGTCAGTCTGTTTCTTCTTTTTAGCTGCATTAGTTGACCCAATAGAAGATATCATTCCCATTACAAATTTTACTTGAGCTTTCATTCACCCATATTTTTCCTTATGGAATCTCTGTGCCCCAGTTTTAACTAGCAGAGAGGGATGGTACCTGACTGAAAAAGAATTAGCACTAATTAAATAATTTATAGACTTATAATTTAAGACTTCTAGGTCTTTGATTGTGGAAAAACATGAATCTTGCCTTTTAGCATGAGTTGAAAAATCATTCCTTCAGAGATTAGAGGTCCTCACATTGTTGTCCAAAGCACAAGATCATGAAATTAAATACATATATACATACATATATACACACACACAGATCTGGTTTGTTAGCATTTAGCATCACTTCTTAAGTGTCTACCAATGCAAAAGCAGAGTTCTAGATCTCAGCAGAATAGTTTGTATGTTTGCTGAAAATCTAAGTGAGAAAAGCCTAGTAAAGATAAAAGGAATGCTGAAACTTCGAATCTGAGACAAAAGATGCTGAAGAGCTAGCATGTACAGAGAGTAAGTCAGTTTAGCTAACTGAATGCTTTAACCCAAAGACTGAGAAACCGACAGACTGTACACCTTTAAAGTCAATCACTTTTGTAAAAGTTGAATTTTGGAAAAAAATTGAGGATCAGAAACGAGGCCTTTTTACTCCATTTATGAACGAGGCAGAATATGGAGGGTCATTTTATAGAGACAGAGACAAAGCAGGGAGGTACAGAGCCCCCACTACTTGAGTCCACTGGCAAGTATCAGGATTAGCAGCTGGCTCCTCAGCAGCCAGGACCTATGTGAAGCAGCCTGTGCCAAAACCTTCCTTGCACTGCACTGCTTCATGTTGACTGTGTGCTGAACATGTCACGGCTCGTTAAAACCTTCATGGATTTCCTGGGAATTGCACTGATTACCCTGCAGCATGCAGTCTAGAAATTAGTGAGCCAATGAAACGACTTGTCACATAAAACCCAAGCCTGCCTGGTTTTCAGGCCCAGTCTAGTAACTTTTAATAATCCCCACTTTTACATTTGGGACTGAGACACTGTTTTTGTGTTGAAAAATGAAATACTGGAAAAGTCTGAGATTCCTGTATCAGCAGCGTGGTGGCTGGTCATGTTTTCAGTTCAATAAATATATAATATATAATTCTTTTTTAATTATAATGAATGGCAATCATTAAAATTTAATTATTATGTAACACTGTGATTATTCCATCAATTATTGATGTTTAATTTATAAACTTGTAATTATTTCTTTTTATATATAGCCATTTCCAGCTATTAGGTCTCAAAACAAAACAATATAATTACCATAAAATATTTGTTTGTATGGGAGTTTGGCTCTTTAAACATCTTCCAGTTGGACAGGTCCTCTCCTTTCAGTGACAATTTTCTGGGGATATATTTGGCAATTCAGAATTGCTGTCAATCAAGTACTATGAACCAGTCAGAGAAAATGGGGTTTACTGAATGGAAGAGGATTTTAGAAGTAAGATTCAATAAAGCAGGGGTGAACAACAATGAAAATACAGTTTTCTTCAGTATTGCTTTTAAAAAGGAGATGCATTCCCTCCATTTCTTAATTGAGTGTATTATCTGGCATCTTTAGATATGAACTAGTTAGACTTCTGGTCCCTCCTTTAGTGATGGAGCTATTGGAAGAAAAGAAAATCAGCATGCTGTGGGTGATAAATCACTCATACACTAACAGTGAGCTCCCTATAATGGCTATAAGTACATTCAATAAATTGAAAATTAAACAAGATGAATGCAAAATACACAAAGAAGATCCAAGAGGAAGCAGCAAACTGCTTACAGCCCAGCTGGATGTGCACATCGGTAGACACTGTGCCTCAGCTCGTAGTCCCACTCGTACATGGCACCTCTTAAAGTAAGGGATGGGTCCTCTGGGAACAATCTATTATGTTTAAATAATAGATTGAAATAGATAGAAAACAGAATCAGCCAGTTCTAGGAATTGGATGGAGGAAAAGCTGAGCCAGGGAAATTGGCCCTTTTCAGCTAGACTTAGGGTCCATCAGCAAAATAAACTTCATGCTGAACACATCCCTACAACCCAACTGCCATATGCCTGTTACCACTTATCCAGCTTAGGCACAGAAGGAAAGGACAACACAGCAGGTGACATGGAGTATCCATCCCAGTAATGAAGACAGGGCTATTTAAATAATTTGTATCACACTCCATTCAGCAGGGAGCTGCATGTTTTTTCTAGCTCTGTCTTAGCAATAAAATGCAGCAGTGGGCTACAGACACCTCCTGAAAGAAGGGCCAGAGTCACAAGATTTCTTGCAGGAATGCACAAAACATCACATGTCTTGGACCTTGCTGAGGTTGTGGCTGAAGTAACTCCAAGTGCAGACCATACAGCCTGTTGGTTCTGAAGACAGAAACGGTTTCTGCGACAGAAATTGGTGACATTAAGCATAAACAAAGTGACGCGCCATCAGTCATATTTGATGCTCACTCCCAGCCTCCAAGTATAGCTGCACCAGACCAAACCTCATTCAAACCTGACAGAAATATCTTGCTTAAGTCAAACCTAAACCTGCATTCATGATGCACAATCTACTTCTTTGCTTTGATGGATAAAGCTCCTGGCGGGGAGGAAGTGAGAAGATACTGCTCACCTACCCAAGGTCAGGCAGCAACCCGGGGAAGGAACTGGTGTATACAAGTTCAGGACTCGTGACTCACATCCCTTATTTCAACCACAGTACCACACATTTCCACATTTGTATGCTGACAATACAAGAATGTGGTTCAAGGGAAAAAACAGTGGTTGGTTTGCAAAAGATTTTTCTTTTTTCCTTGGCATTTTCAAGGAAAAGGAGGCTGCATTTCTACATCACCTAGAGCAGAGAGGGCTTTGGAGCATAGCAATTAGAGCAGCAAACATTCACTGGGTGCAACAGGCTTAAACTTGAGGTACTGGTGGGTTACTGGGAGGAGGAAAGGAGACCACAAAGGACCATAACTGGTCTTGTTCAAACTGTATTTAAGTGTCATCATGCTTTCCAGGATGAACTGTTTGATTGTCTCTGCAGGAGCTAGCTGGGATTGTGGTATGCACAGAAGAAGAGCGCGAGGCTCTTTACGCGCCTACAGTATAGAGTAATGCTGGAGACTCAGCTTTCTGGTGAAAACAGCTATTAATTTTCCTTGTTCTAACCAGAAACATAAGATCTTGGCCCACCACAAAGAAAAACCATCTCATATGCTCTCAGGTTGGGTAATGCATCTGTACTATCCATGTATAATAGCAGTGATTATAGATTTTCTTCTGTTACCACAAAAGGAACCATGTAGATTATACAAGAATGGAGGCATCCAGAATTACAGCTCCTCTGTAGACGGCAGAGATGCAACATCTTTTCATCTTTATTTAACATTCAGTACAATAAACTTAGTATGAACAGTAACATTAATATATTATCTTACAGAGTGCTTACACTGAGGAAGGTTACTACTCATTCTTCACATAGAGAAATGGATTCCCACACAAAAACCAGAAGTACGTAAGCAGAGCACTATGGAAGGCTTGTTAGATAACGTTTTGGACTATTACCCAACTCAGAAGACAGTGAAGTGTGTACATTTCCCTGAAGTCCAAAAGAAAGAAGATAGCAGGTTCAGCATTGATCCAAGGGTCCTGCCAAGAAGCAACTAAATGCATTGGCCATGGCAGATCTCTTCAGGTGCACATGACCATCTCTGGCATACTCAAAGTGGCAACAGGAGCACAGTCTCACTCTCTTGGAACTTAATCTATATCAGTAGAGAGCTAGAGTACAACAGATGAGAAGTGACTTACATTAGCTACAGCTAAGATCTCTGAAGTTGCAGCTCAGTTTCTAAACCCCAAGGCCAATCCTTCTGCATTCTGCTGTGCAGCTCACGCTAAGTAGCACCAGCACTTGGCATCTACACCCTTCTTCAGAAAAGTGTCTTGTGGCTGTTGCTGAGTGTGCTGCAGGCTCCCAAAGCCCTGAACACACTGTTATCCCTTGGGGGCCACATCTGCCCACAGAGCCAATTTGCAAACCCTTCTTCCGTGTCAGAAATAACAAGATCCTGGCAAAAGAGAAGTAGTGCCAGTATGTGGGCTTCTTGCAGGATAGGAAACTCATTAGTCACTGATTACGTTTCCAGCTGCAGTGCTTGGCACATCCTGGGAACTGAGCATTAGGATACTGGCCAAGGAGATATTTTTTCTCCCATATCATGCCTGTTATAGTAGGAATGAACCTTACAAATAGTGGTCTCCTTTGCTAAAAGAGAAAGAAAAATCACACAATGGCTACATGCATCTCATTTTCATCAAAAGCGACCAAGTGAGAACGTCTACTATGGCAGGCAGTGACCCCGTCTCTTTAATTTTTCACCAGCTTATGAAGATAATTGGCTCCAGAAAGGTTAAGCAAAGAAATAAAAACTCAGAACAAGACAGAAGCCTGACACATATGGCCTGGAGGTGCTCAGTGCTGCTTTTCCAGCACCCCTGCAGCTTTGGGTGATTACAGTGCAGCTCCAAGCTGCAGGGAACCTGCTAAAGGCTGCTGCTTGGTCTTGGAGAGAAGGAATTAACATGAGCTCCAACTAGTGCTGGCACAAAGGCAGCTCATGTGGAGTGACAGGGGTGCTGCCATCCCAGTGGGCTGTTCACAAACCAATGACCAGCCAGAAAGTAATGACAAATCATGAATGTAGAATCATTCTCATGATTCTGCAGTTGGGAAAACTAAGCACATAGGTATCATGATCAGCATTATAAAGGGTTGCTCAAAATTTGTCAGTAAATGGATGTTCTGGGTATCAAACACACCAGCTTTAGAATGACTGCTTTAAAAGAGACTCAAAAAATAAGGAACTCAAATACTCCTCCTAATTTCAAAGGCTACTGTTCAGAATTGCATCTACCACAATTTATTTAAAGTCATCATTCAAAGCACCCATCAATGCAGAGAATCCATGCAGAGAACTTGAAAGGACAGAAGCCCTGTTTTCCAGCACAACTCGCAGCTCACAGTTAGTGCAATTTTTGGCTTTAGCACTTCCTTTTTACCTTTACTTCTGGGGGGTGAAAGGAGAAAAAGCTGCAATTTTTGTATCATAGTCTGCTTCAAGTGCCTTTCCCCAAAAAAGGCTTTGCATGTGCTAACCAAAGGTTAGAACTGGTCAAGCATTGTTTTTACTAGGTCGTTTTTTGAGTATACAAGGATGACAGTAACATCAAAACCATGTCTACATTCTCACTTCTCTCTAGGTAATTTTCAGTGACAAAAATGAGATTGCTTTCTAAAGCTTTAAAAAAACAAGAGCAATTCTGTAGGGAGGTTGGGGGGAACAGTATCATTTTTTAGCTGTGGTTTTTGGTAAACCAAGCTGCTGAGAATTTCCTGTGACAGCATGTGCTGAAATGCAAAAAGAAATGGATTTGCTGAAAGCAGCAACTAAAGAGGTCATTTGTAAGAAACATCTCACCTTCCTCTCCATGCATCTTTGGGCTTTTAATATTTACTTGCTGGCACTGGTAACAACCTCACTTTTGATCCATGACTTCTGGTGCTCTAAGCCCCGGATTCCTGGGGGAGGAAGGGAAGGGCAGCAGCCTTGGGGTGAACGAGCCCTATGGGATCCCGCTCTGCAGCCCTAGCACAAGTGCCCGTTGGGAACTGCCAAACTCCAGCTGCCCAAAGGGAACCAAGGGGCTTTTTGCACAAGGCACAGTGCAGTGGGTACCATGCTTGTATTTCTACAAGTATTTTTCAGGAAAAAAAGCTCTGAAACCTAGCTGTTTCAAAGGATGAAAGATTGCTTTTCAAATCTTTTAAAGAGTGCTTTAATGTCAAAACATTCCTCGTCATACCCTGTCCAAAAAAGCTCTGTGATTTTTTTTCTCCCTCAACTGTGGATGTTTTCATCATAATATTTAATGAAAATAAAACAATAAAAACAATTCAGCCCTACTTTTTACTAATAGAGAAAGCTAATGTGCCCAGCTGAGCTAAAACAAGTGTAAAATACCATTTTTAATTGGGGGTACACTGAATAAAGTTCAGAGAATGTTAACTTTGGTGAGTTATCTTGTTCCAAAAATTAAATTTCTGGTAATCCTTGAAACTGTAAAGATAATTTAATTGATTTTTGGATATTCAGAAATAGGAATATTCCGTATTACGAATGCAAAGGCCGGTCCCCAAAACACTGTGGCTTTTTTGCCTTCTGAACTTCAAGTTTTCCTGAATAGAGAACTTCACAATTTCCTTTTCTTAAAAAGAAAAAAAAGGAAAAAAGCATACACCTCCTTGCCAGAAAAAAAAAAAAAATCCACAATCTAAACAACAGCAAAACAAACATACGAAAACAAACCAGAAAACAAAACCATGCAAAAACAGCAATGGTGCAATCTCTCTGGCCCCTGGATGGTGCATTTGGAAGAATACCACGCAACGAGGCACTGTGCCTCCAGAACTACCAGCAGAAACCCAATGCTTATTGACTGCTGTCAACACATCTGGGCAGCAGTGCCTTGTTCTCTCTTGGGCTCTGACGGCTGCCCAGCTCCTCCAGCTCCACGTAGTCAGAGCTGTCCATGCAGCCAGGTCACTCATAGCACTGACCTCCTTTAGCCAGGACTTACGCATGCAAGTACACGTTATGTTTTATGTATATTATGATTTTTGAAATGGTTTCAAGGGGAAATTTAGATTAAATATAAGGAAGGAGTTTTTTTACGGTATGGATGCTGAGGCACTGGCACAGGTTGCCCAGAGAGATGGCAGATGCCCCATCCCTGTTAACATTCAAGGGTGGGCTCTGAGCTCCTGACCGAGCTGTAGGTGTCCCTGTTCACCGCAGAGGAGGTGGACCAGATGACCCTTTAGGGTCCCTTCCAACTCAAATGATTTTATGATTTATTTACATATTCCTTCCTCACCAAAAGCCAGTCTCAAACTCAATTTTCCACCAAGGAATTGCTACTGGAAAAGTCGACAGAACAATCCATAATAACCTTGTTCTTCTCTGTGCTAGATTCTCTCCATGAAACACAGGCCTGTAATATCCTTTATTTATACAACAGAGTGATGGCCAGTCATTTTCTTGTTTCCCTTTCAAAATTCTTCAGCTTTAGTTAATTTCACAGACCAGGGAACAGATTATCTCATTTTTCCACTGAATCTGGCTCAATAGGATTCTTTCCACCCTATTTCCCAGATGTACATTTGATTTTCTAATGTTTGCCCCGATACAATAATCCTTCAGCTTGCTCTGTTTTACACAGCCCCTTTTGAGTCCCTCATCCTCCCTGCAGCAGGGCTGGAGGGGCAAGTAACTGAGCATCCCTGTTCTGAGCCAGCCCCTGCATGTTTCACGGCCGCACAGGATAACAGAGGCTCTGTTGTGCTCTGCACCCATAGAAATGTACTCGCCAAGCCAGGAAAAGGCAGGGGATAGATACGTAGTATACAATGTTAGTGCTATCAAAATACAGCTGGGCCTAAAGAGCCTATTCAGAAGCTCCAGATCGTGCTTAAAAAATAAATAAGGTGTCTCAAGCACAGCTGCCCTGAAAATGCAGCTTGGTGAAAGAAGTTAAAAGGCCATTTTACAAAGTAGTATGGGAAGCTGAGCTTGTCCTTTACACACCAAAAGAAAAAGACTGAAGTTTAAATACTGATAAAATGTAGAGAATCTGGCAGAGAGGGGCTATAGGGCAGGGGAGAAAGATACTGCCATCTCTGCTTGGAACTTGCATGTCAAAGCTCCCCCACAGAAAGCCAAACATAAAGGTGAAACAGTGAGGCAGCAGCACTCAACTCCCTTGAAGTTGTACATCTGCAGTAACAGAACAGACAACAGGAAGCTCCTAGTACTGCAGTGGAGTGGACTTCTGTAGCTCAGAGGCACAAATTCCTTGCTTGCTCCAATGAAGAATCAATTCCTGACCTGCATTTGAGTTTACCAAGGCAGGAAAATACCCTATGCCTCCACACAGGTCATGAGGAAGCGATGCGTCTCTGCACAGAGCTCTAAGGAAATTATATTTTCCATTAACTTTGCTAGAGTTTGTTTCTTCATCACCTGCTAATGTGAGAAATTATGAACAATACAATCACTTAACGTTATTATTAAAGCTGAAAAGTGATTATCCCTCCTACCCAACATCAGAAAAATAATGTTGCAATGTTACTACTACTTATTAAATTCAAAAATGCTAGTTTTGAGTTTACAAAGAACTTTTCCTTTGACTCCATCACATGCTCCCAAGAAAGCAAGGCTAAGAACCTACAGTGCTGAAAAAGACAGAGACGCAACTGCAGCTGGCCAGCTTTTACCTCAGTCTGCTCAAATCATCACAGTGAAGATGTTGTTGACCATTTGGGGGAATAATTTTAAATAGATGCCACTGCAAACATTTCAGCTCATTTCTGGTTCTCATGACAAATTTTTAGCCTCAAGGTTATGTAAAAAGGAGACAAGCTTGCAAAAAAAAAAAAAGGAAAAAAGAAAAAAGAAAAAAAGAAAAGAAGCAAGGCAAGGGACAGAGCATTGCTGCTGCTAACAGAGCAATGACATGGCAGTGTGTTTGTGATACCTTACCTTATCCCCTGGCTGTGGTCTCATAAGAGAGACTTGATCGTAGCCTCGCCGAACCAAAGCCCACAGTGCATCAAGTTTGCCCTGGAATAAAAAACATCTGACATAACCAAGAAATCTTAGGAGAACGTGACAAAATTAAACTATAGCTGAGTAGATGCAGTCTTTCTGCATCAAACTGCATGAAAATTGCTCCTGTGTCCTTGTCCTGTTGGACAGCCAGAACAGAGACTCAGAGCGGTAATGTGGACCTTATAACCAAGGGGGACAAACTCACTCTGCTCAAAACGTGATGACTGTAGCCTAAACAGCTCCACAGAGGCACAATTAGGAGCTACGTTAACAAAAGGCAGAAAAATGAATACCTACTGAACTGGATAAACAGCCACAAGACCTAGGCTGGCATCACTCACGGGTACTTTCCAGTCAGTAAATTCAAGTGCTGTTAAACCCATCTGAGAACCATACACAGCAGGATGGGGAGGAGGGGGTCTCATTCTGCACACACAAAACACTGGTTTGGGATTTGGCCACAAGTTTCTGGGATAAGCGTGGTATGTTACTGCCTTCACCAGCACAAGCCCTCCAGCTTCCTTGGCTGCAAGCTGAGATAACAGCTATGGGGTTGTGTGAGGATACATAGGTTAGAGATGGGAAGACATCAGATACTATAATGACACAGGAGAAATGAGGATGAAAAAGCATGTAGAGACTGAGGGACTCGCCTAAAATCAAACACTGTCTTGTGGCTGAGCTATGAGGGAATAGAACAGAATCCCAACCCCAGGCCTTAGCCACTCTGCAACCAAAACAAGTACAAGGCACTTTCTTTATGTGAACTTCTTTGCAGCATGCTTCAAAATGGAGTGCAGCTGGGTCCCCCTGCCAGAAGAGTTGGGACATCTGCTGTTGAAACCAAAACTGTGCAAAAGGACCAAGAGGTGAGCTGTGGGAGGGAAGATTTCTGCTCTTGCCCTTTAACACCCTCCACATTCCTCAGAAAACTCTGACAACACAGGGCCTGGAGCAACATAAGTTCCAAGAAGTGGCAAAATTGAGGAATATCGGCCATATTTCTAAATAGGAAGCGTAGCCTAAGAAAGGCTACACTTAAGAGGTAGGAAAGGATCATAAAGGACAAAACAGACTTCATAAAACTAAGAGATGGGTTCATTACCTTGATTGGAGTGTACCACTTCCGCTGGGAAGGAGGTTTTCTCACATGGGGCTTTTTCGGCTTAGGTTCCCAGGGCTCATACTCCTGCTCCGGCAGCTTAATAATGGCATTTTTGGGTTTCTCCAGTTTTGCTCCTTCCTCTGTTGATCCTTTATCTCCCCACCGCACCTGAAGCCAGAAGAGCACAATAAGAGAGATACTGGTGGTCCCCACAAGCAGGCATTTACCTACTTCCATTGGGTGATCCAAATATCATCAGACAGGAACCAATTTCACGAAGGAATCGTAATCAGAAATATGCCCTTAAGAGCCATATGTTAACTCTGAAAAGCCTGAACTACCAGCATTTGCACAACATGATGCGTTGTGGTATGTTATGGCATTCAAAGCAGATTAACCCATTTCCAAATGAAATCCAAAGCACTCTGCCCTGCTCTGCTAGGACACTTGTATTCCTAATGCCTCACTCAAAAAGCAGCCATCAGCACTAGTTGAAGGAAATTGGTCTTTATAAACAGCTCTGTGCTCCTCTTGTTGATTAGTTCCAAAATGAAAATAGAGTTAGCAGGCAAGGATTTGATAGCTTAAGAGTAGCAGCTCATAGTGGAAACAGTTTTTCTAAAGAAGACCATGTACAGCCACAAACTTCATCCTCATACAAAGTACACTGCTCGTTTCAAGGTAAAAATCTGCTTTCGTAGTCTGACTCAAGCAGAAACGTGACTGTGTTCAGTGACAGCAAGTGATCCATGAAGCTGTTCAGCACCAAAGATAAACATTCTCAGAGGAAAATGGTTAAGGGTGTTAAGACAGTACTTTGACTTCAGGCTTTCCAGACTTTCAGGTCCTTGCTGAGAAGCCATTGCTTTAATTCTGGTTTGGACCAGAATCTCAGGTGGTGCACATTAGCCCACCTCCCTTAGCTGCCAGTTAGATCTGGTAGTAGTGCCTAGTGGAATCCCTACAAGTTGCCATTAGACCCTCTGCAGATATGAATGACTGATAGTTCCCTGCCTTGTGCTTCTACTAGCCTTAATAAGGAATAGTACACAGATTTCACTAACTTCGTGGTGATATACAAGAGTTAGCAGCTTATCACAGCATTAACAGCTGCCTCTCCAGAATATGTATGCCACAGGATAGCACAAAGCGATTTTGTTTTGAAGGAACACCTCACATCACATATCAAGACTGTGTCATACGTGAATCCCAAGCTAATATTTGATTTATTGACCAATTTCAACAAGAGAACCAAGAGGAAAATTTTCCCCTGGCAAGCTTTTGTGCATTAGGAGTTAATGCTCAAATGAAAGAGGAAATAAAAAAGAAACAAAAATCCACTGTTTTTAATTCCCAGACCCAACTGCCTCCAGCCACAAATGAACATCATAGACGACATGCTCAAATAGTAAAAACCAGTGCAACTCTGCAGTAGACAACAGAATAGAAGCCAACTGCACTAACTGAAGGGTTTGACTCAGTAAATTAGAACTTTTGGTGCTTATCTCATTCCTTAACCTGCAAATTTTCCCGTGCTCACAGTGCTGTATTCAATTAATTACTCATGCAAATGTGGCAGCTCAATGTCTGATACTTGGATGGCAGGTGCAATCAGGTAGATTAGCCTTAATTAAATCCTGGCCTGTATTCCAACAAAAAAAGTAGGATTTTTTTGTTTATTTGCACAAAAACATTAGTAAAGTATATAGTTGAGATCATTTACAAGGAACTATAGCAGAGAAAAAACACAATACCTCCATCCTCTTAATTCCACCAACACCTCGACCTCCATAATAAGATGCATCCACGGTTGGCCACTTTTTCTTCGGCAATCCATCTTCATCATCTGACTCCTGTGGGAAAGACAGAGAGATGTTATTGTTGCTCTCATATAAATGGGAAAAATTGAACATCCTATGGTTCAATCCTTGGATATTTGGCTTTGTATATTACACTTGCTAACAAAAAACAAAAAAGTCTCTTGTCTCTGCAGCTGCAATTTTAACTGGGAAGCCAAGGAAGACTGCCTATTCCCCTCTCCTCTTCAGGCAGCTTTTATTTAATCAAATATGCATTGAGCTTCAAAATCACAACTGACTTTTAAGGGACAGTAAAGTGCAGATGAATTGCACATTATACTGGCTTGTCACTAAGCTGTGTAGAAAATGCTGCAATCAGCTAATCCAAAGGACTCATTTATTAACTGGGCCTTTAGAATTTAATGTCACCTAACAGGGAAAAAGCTACCACTGTGAGATTTCTAACATGTGCATCAAGCCCTTTTCTCATGGCAGCTGTAACCAGTTGTTCTGTGCTGCTTGATTCTTTGCAGAGTCTGGCTCAAGCTGTACAGTTCAGAGCTGGAACTGAGACTGGAGCGTCTCCAAATTTTCAGGAAGCTCAGATCCAGAGTTTCTGACCTGTAATTATAAAGAATGGATTTTTTTCTTTCCTTCTGAACGTGGGAGAATCTGAATCAGGGTTTTACTTCATGTTCGCTGTTCTGTTCTTGCATAAATAAAAGCTGGCAAATGTTTCTAGTTCAAAAACCCTGGGAACACTTTCCCAGTTCTATCATCCTGAGCTGGGAGAAGTCACTGGGTCTTCTCAGACTCAGTCATTACACTGAGTCAAAACAGCTGAAAGTCACACCATAAGTACAGTTCTAGAAGCTCTTTTTGGAATCCATTTTTTATTTAAAATAGAAATAAAACAAAGTAAAAAAAATCAAGTGAAATTCAATTAGCAGAGGACACAATTCATTACCAGGTTACTTAATGACATTTTCTTGAAGTGTCCCTTACGCATCTGTATGAATATGAAGCTGAGAGTCCAAAAGCCAGTAAGATCTCCTAAAAATCTTGTCTTCATTTTGGTTTATTCTTATTTAATTCTTCAGTCGTGCTTTGGAGAGAGCTATTTCCATCATTTATTTGGTGACATCTCAACTCTCAGCTATGGTTCATGGGTCAGTTCCTCCAACAGATTCTTTAGTATGGCCAGGCAAGACTAGAGTTGACATTTCCATTGCTTCTATGGGATTTTTCAACCCCTAACTCACAGAAATAGACAAAGAAGTCGTTGCATGATTGTTTTGTTGATGCTTTGGAAGACTGTAATACACAAACCCATTTTGTACCACATCTAAGGCAGCACCCACAGTGAACTACATCAGCAGTTTAAATTCATTTGTGTTTCACTTTGTATGGACTGGAGTATTATATTAAAAAATCCTGCCTCTTTTATGAAATCTAACAGATTTAAATTCTTTACATCTAACAACCCTCATTGCTGGAAAACCTGATAGTAGCGGGACTGTTAATGATGGCTTACAGGATGCTGCACACAGGGAGGCTAGTGCTATGTATCCTGAAACACTGATCCATGGAAGGTAAACTCACAGCCAAGTAAAGGAATGGACAACATCTGTATTTTCGGGTATTTCAGGAAGCTTAATGAGGATGTGTGCTGGCCTAAACTCTCTGCTGAACAGAATAACCCCAAAGCATCTGGGAACTCTACTGCCAGGGTGCAAAGCTCTCTGAAATCTCCCTCAAACACAGCATGGCTATGATTATGCCTCATGACAACATTAATCACCCCAAAACCAGAATGATTTTGGTGCATATTCTGAAGTCAAATTGTCACAATGCTGCTGCTCAGGGCAAGCAACAGAATCACAGAGACAGCAATGATGGCCTCTGGCAACCTCAAAACTGCAGCTGTGGTTGCTTCCTGATATTCATGCTATGTTACAGCAAGTTAGCAGCAAGTTGTAAGCTTCTGTTGTGGGTTAGGTAAATATTTTCCCACCCTTTAGCTGTCTGTGCCCAGAAAAGGAATAAAGGCAGTCATGAGTTCATTCTAGAGATACGTTTATTTATTGCTATTATTTCTACCAAAATAACAGAGTGAAACCAAATCTGAGACCAGGGCCTCTGTGAGTTACCATCTCAAAGAAAGCACAACCCTTCCTCCAACAGCTCACAGCTTAAACACAGAAGGGCCAAGCATCCTGCCAAGGGTCAAGCTGCAACAGAACCACAGCCAGGGCCTGCCTCCTGCTCCCTCTCCTGTATAAAAAGCCACAGGAATGCAGTCTTCACTGTCTTTTCTTTCAGCTGCCTGACTTTGTTCTGTACTCCCCTCCTGGGAACAGCAACTCTGCTGGAGGAGGGACAGCTTTAAGCACAATGGTTTTGCTGCTGAAGAGGCAAAGATTTTCCTACAGACCCATGTGATGGATGCACAGCAGAAGAAATAAAAAAAACCGTAGGAAATGTTGTGACTTCAGAGTTAGGCATCTATTTTCTCTGTGGATGGAAATAACTTTGCTGTACAGAGGCCAGAAGGCAGAAATAACTGTCCTGACCCCAGAGACTTCCTCTCTCAGCCTTCAAGGTGCCATTAAGGCACCTACAGGAGTGACATTCTTGGGCAGCACACTGCACTACAGCAGCTGCAGACAATGTGACAGGTCAGAAATAGCATACTTACAGGCTCTGGAGGAGGTGGTGGAGGTGGCTCCTTGATCACCTGGAATATACAAGCAGTGAGAGGAATCTGGGTTAATGGCAGGGTTTCTTCCACATCAGGGCTATGCTCTCTGTACTTTTTGCTTATCATAGATAGGTTGCCTCCTAGGTTCTACTTCCTCAAGTTCAATCACAGGGCACATAAACAATGGACTATCATTACTCACACTGATAGCAATATCTGTGCTGCAGCACCAGGACCATCATATGTATGTCTCCAGCCCTGCCTGGTGCTTACCAGACCCTGTGAAATGCCCAGAGCTTTCAGCTTCACATACATTTGCTATGGCTTACACGTTTAACAAATTATTTTTAAGCAATGCTATTTTACAGGTGCTTTAAAATGTTTGCAGAGAAATTCATTAATGTAAATCTCAAGGTATCTAGTCATCATTTCCCTCAGTGACGTCTCCAGTGAAAGTTTCTGAATTTAAGTAAGATTTAGATCTTGCCTGCTCTGCTGAATTGAATTCATTACAGGATCAATAACACTGTACAGTCAAGCCATTTGGCTCATTACTACAGGAAGGCCAAATCATCATTATCGTTTTAGCAAGAAGCAAGTCAGAAAGAAAACTTGATATCAAGTAAAAAAAGTAGTAAATAAATCTGTACTTACCACCGTGCAGCAAAGGGGCCAGAACCACCAAAGAAGAGCCAGAGCCAGTAGCAAAAAGAGAATCAGGAGAGCAATGAAAAGGATGGTTCCAGTCAGCTGCAAACAAGACGATTGCCTTTGAGTTATTTGCATACATCACAGATGAGGTAGGAGGCATGAAGTTATACAAGTAGACTGGGCAAACAAGCCAGATTTCCCACATTACATGGCCTCACTTATGTGGTGCAGACCGTTATTCTCATCATTAGGATCTCATCAATATTTAGTGTGGCAAATCTGTCCCTGGAATCATGATTCAGGAAAGTACCTCCAGTTTGTGGTATGTATAATTCATGGTATGCTTATAGCTCACTAGATTCAAATGTGATAAAATTGTATACAAACTATCCCCAAACTTGTCCTGAGAGGTGCTTTAGTACTGTCAGAAGGATATTTCAAACTACATGATCAAACTTAATGGTGCAGAATAATATTTCATTACTAGAGATGCATAATATATCAATACTGATACTCTAAGAACAGGAATGTTGCAGCTAAAATCATACAGATAACTGTCAGCGTATGAACATCATACAATTTATTATTAGCTCAGCCTCATCAGCTCCTAAGCCTGCCTCTATTGCCTTGAGCTGCACACAACCCCAGCCTAAACACTTAGATAAACTAGTACTTAGCACTGCTGATTCTTGTTGAGTTTCTCAGGATTGCATTGTCTTGATCATTCCTGATTCTACCTAACCTACTCTGCAGGAGGGAGTCGTGGGCCAGGGAGGATCTACATTCAAAACAGTAGTCTTTTTTTTTTTAATTTAAAAAAAAAAAAAGTGTTAAAATTGTGTCTCCAGAGTAGCCAGACAACCAAGGAGACTCAGAGCTCTGATTTTCCTGTGTAAATCTCAAAGGACTGTGCACTGCATTCATGAGAGTGCATTCAGAAGATATGCTGGCTAAATATTGCTCTGATGACTACAGGAAAAAAGGTCTTCAATGTGCTGCTTGGCCCCTGCAGAGCATACAGAGCACATGGCTTTTGAAAATCCAACATCTGATGCAGATGGGCAGTGGCATGGAGGGATGTGCAGTTTCCTTGGACTCCAATGGGCTCCAGAATGGAGTTAAAATTATTCTGGTGTACCAGAGTTGTGGAAAACCTCTTCAAAGGTAAGTTCTGAGTTTAAGAGGTTCAATTCACCAGCAATAGGAGTACCAGTGAACAGGAAAAATCTGGCAGCAAACTGGAGGACAGTCTAGGACCAGGAAGAGGTAAAAAGAACTTGAAGAAGGGTCTGTGAGTCAGGCTGAGGGAATGGGAGCTGGCTAAAAGAGAAAGCTATACGGCATTTTCAAACAAGGATAGTTAGGAGAAGAAACAGAAAGAAAGCAAGTTCCACTGTATGACAAAGTCCGTAAGATTCAACATTGTTAAATAAGAAAACTACTTGAGTTACTATGACAAGACTACACAAATCTCATTTTTAGCACCTTCTCACAGAATCCGGTGGGTTTGTTTTCCCACCAGACAGCAAAGAGGCTGAGGGTGGAAAAGAAAGAACCAGCTGGGAAGAGATTTGTGAAATCTGGATGAGATGTTGAGTGTTACCCAGCTCTTCCTCAGGCCAGATCCTAGACCTGTCAGGATTGGCACATTCAAGACATGACTAACCTCTCCTTGGCTCCTACACCATTCTTAGTACTTAGCCCATAACTGTAGCATCACCATTTCTCCACTACTCTGTCACTTCTGGTCACTGACACAACAAATTGCTCTGTTCTGGGATACACTACATAGCTCACCCCTTTTGTTAGGTCAGGCAGCAGGAGAAGGCTAAGGCAGAGTGCCAGGCACAGGAGGAGCCGTGTTAGAAGACACTACCCAGCTGCAGCTCAGTGCTGCCACCCACCTCTGGTCCACTCGTGGCTCCATGTAGCACTAATACACCCGGGAAGCATGAGCTCCCACTGAAGCCAGCTTGCTGATAAAAGAATGATTAAATATCATTTTTGTAGGAGAGATCATGCACTCTTTAATACAAATCCAAGCATAGCACCAATGCAGTGCATGGATATGTGCATATTACAGCTACCGTTACTCCAAACACACACTGCCTACTTGCCCTGTTCCCAGGCACTGCTTTTCCCATGCTAAGTGCTCATATAAATCACTGAGATGTTTGCCAGCAGCAGCTCAGGAGCTGTTGGCAGCAAGAAACTAGAGAGTCCTCTTTCAGTGATCAAACACACAAAGCATCATAGTGAAGCTGGACTTTGAAAAGGAAATAGCAGACTTCACACAGCTGAACAGAAATGAGCGCAGGGATCACACAGAGGCTTTGGGAGTAAAGTCAAGAGAAGATACTTACTGTACAGAAAGGACAGAAGCACCAGCTGGGGAGGAGGGCTGAGCAGGCCAGCTGGCTGCCGCTCACAGAGAGGGGAGCAGGAGAGGAAAGGAAATGGAGGGAGTCTATAAAACAATAAGAGTGAAATGAATGAGATTAGAACAAAGCTGGAAAGTGAACACCAGCTTTCCCACTTATGGGATACAACTGGAGTGAGATGGTCTTTCTTGTACTAGATGAGAATCAGGAGTCCTTCATATTTAATCTGCAGGAGCTGGGCAAAAGTCAGGAGATTGACAGGACTGGAGATTGGAGTTTCCTCTTTATCCTAAGGCTATTGAGAAGAAAGCTTTCTGCATCCACCCTCTGGCCTGTGGGGATCCCAGCTAGGGCTAAGACTTCAGCCTCCGTTAGAAATAAATTACATGTGGGTAACCAAATGTACCAGTTAATATTTGTGTTTCTCTTTGGGCTTGAAAGGGAGTAGAAAACGTGGAAATTTAAGTCTTCATTGCAGAAAATTTGGAAGTAAATTTTGGAAAAAAAACCCAAAATAATAATAAAAACAGATGAAGCAGCAAAATCATCTCTGCTGGACTCTCCATCCACACACCCTGGGCTGTTCCAGCAATCTGGTGCAAAATTTCCCAACTGCAATGCAGAAAACATCACAAATCAAATCTGTAAGCTCCAGTCACTGTTTGTCTTCATTCCTGCCCTTCTGCTCTGCAGCTGTCAGAAAGGCCAATGATGATTACAAACCAATATGACAGCATTTGGTGTAGGCTATAAAAGTCCTTCTGACACTAGTAACAATAAAGCTCAAATTCAATACTGAATGCTTGGTTGGTATCAGGTTCTTTGGCAATTTTTTAGACTATGAGCACAAGGGCAAATCTTTAGCTAAAGCAAATTGTTGTTAGCTTGCACCAAGTACTAGTATCAGCTTTTTATTTCTTTCTCTCTCTCTCTCTTTTTTTGTTTTTATTCTAAAATTGAGTTTTGCTTAAAGATCACTTAGATCCCTTACCCTGGGGATAAGCAGTCTGCCTGACATCAACAAGGAGGTATGTATCCCAGCCACTGCTATCCCACAGCAGCACATCCTCCCTTGGCTGGGCTGGGCAGCAGCCTGGTACCAGGAATCTCACTCCAGAATGAGAGGATATTATCTCTTTTTGGCCATTCCCTATGACATTCCACATGACACTAAGAGAAAAGAAATCACCTCACTGGAAGTGAAAAATGCTTGGACTAGAGATAAATTGTGGAAATCTAAGAACAAATGTAGTAAGCTCCAAACAGACAGTACCCCTTAAAATTCAGAAAATGTTCCATGCTGTGGCCCTTCTAAATGCAAGTCCTGGCAGCTGCACATTTCGCTCCAGATTCCATTGATAACTCAATGCTCAACAGGGTATTGCTCCCCGATTCTCATTCACCCCTTTTTCTGGATTCCCTTTTAGGTACATCCAGCCTATAAGGACTTCTCTTTATCCTGGAATAAGAATGGGCAGGGAGTGCTTTTGTTACAACTGTTCAATCTGTAAATCTACCATGATCTAGCCACCATCAGTAATGGTTTAGTCTTAAACAGCCCGGTGATTTTTCAAAGAATTGCTGGGACCCAGTCAACAACCGTGGTGCTGCAGCTACAGGGAACTCATGCTCAGTCAAGGAGGTTTGCCTGAAGAGCCACCGCCGCTTCCCAAGATCTCATGGTTTCTCTGTCAAGCCCCATTGCAATTACTTACACACTGTGTGCTGGTGATGCTGACAGAGCTGGAGATGAACGTTAGCCCATTGTTCATGCTGACTTGCAGGAAAACCACCCTAAAGCACAAACAGATACACTTATTTTTAGTGTCATCTCTATATCCATTGTTCCTTTTATTCTGGCTGTTTTAGCCGTTGGCTCATGAACATTCAAGGGTAACATTCCCTGCTGAGTCAAGGCATTCTGTGGCTACATTCTTACCTGCTGCTATCCCTCTGCTTACCCAGGAATCATCCCTTTTACATTGGCTTAATTGACTCAGGGCATATGCTTTTTATCATAAAACTTCCACCTCACCCAGGGAAAAGCGCACTAGGATAGAGCTAAAATGAAATCTCAGATGCTTGCAATACTATCCTAGATAGCACTTTGCTTTTATTTCTATTTGTTTCTGCAAACAGACAGAACGGTTTTGTTTGTTTTTAAATATATCCAATTCAAGTCAGAATCTTGCATGAGGTCAAAGGAAAAAGATTTAAATGACAGTGAAATTAAAGAAAATCCAGCCTTAATCATTCTCCAGCATCAGAGAAAAAGTCTGAAGAAAAAAAGCAGCTCCCACAGGTATGGAAGGAGAGGGAAGCTTTCCCCTCGATCTCTGTAAGATATTTAAGGATCTAGATCACCAAGGAGGAAGCCACAGCCTTGTGCCACATCTGTAAGACAGTCCTGGAGTCTGAAAGACATCTGAAAAATACCAGTGCCAGCCAAAGCAGAGCAGGGTCAAAACACAGGAAGCAACATCTATAACGGCAGCAAAGGAATTCAAATCAAGCACCAATTTTCTACCAAAACGAAAAAGATCACTTGGAATTCAATTAACTTTTGGTATGGAAAAAAGGGAATAGAAACAAAACTGAGGAGAAGCTGCATAGGCATACTCAAAAATCCTCTGTCCCCATTCTTCTCATTAACTCTATTTTTCTCCAAGTCATTCCACAGCTGACAGCCTTTCAGCTGCTTTGGGTTCACGCGGGGAGACTACCATGAAGACCTGTTAGACAGCCCCTCTCAGGCAGGGCCCTCAAGTTCTGGAGCTGTAGTGCAGAAACACCTGCTACTATTTGGACTACAGCATCCTAGGCAAGATCCTAACACCCACCAGCAGCCACTGAAGCAGTGTGAGGCCTAACATGGCCATGCTGAGTCACCATAAACATTGCCACCTCTGGAGACAGCATGCATAGTGCTAGTCCAATGAAGTGAGAAGTCAGTAGCACAGCTGATGTGGGAGTTTTTAATCACCAGTCCTATTTTTACCTCCTGTTGGGTCCAACAGTACATATGGCTGCAGTACTCCATACATAAACCTAGAGGATCACATATACAATTGCTGACTCTCTCCACCAGTACTAGACTGGCAAAGAGCACCAATGAACTCAAAAACATAAAACATCACACTACTATTCATGCCAGCTTCATCTCCAACGCTGCAAGACCTCTGTAGGAGATCATAGTCCAATAAAGTGTTTGGTTAAGCTATACCAAAGACACCAAAGACCCAGTGTTCAATGAAGCTATGCTGGCTCATACTAGGAGATGATTTTGTACATATGGGATGGCTCTATTCACATTACAAAGCCTTTTTAGCTTGACACTACAGGCAAAATTCTGAGCCTCTGGCTCAGTAATGACATCCTCATCAGAAGCTTCCTCTCCCTTCACATACAGGAAATGCAATACTTACTGTCCAGCATCTTCAATTACTGGGGCAGGACAGAGCAGATAAGTATCATGAACAAGAGTCGGCTTCTCATCTGAAAAGAAATTAATGTACTGTCAGATTTAAAAATACAGATTGTCCCATGGAGGTCATTCCCTGGAGAATTGTTGACATTAATGGGAGCCATAGTAAGGGCAAGAATCAATACTCCCCAGAGGTACTGGTCATAAAGCCAAGCATTGAGATGACCTTTCTTGGTGATGCTAATATGGTATTATCAGGCTAGAGGTACCATACGAGGAAATGGAGGATTTCTGTTCCTGACAGCAGTGGTCAGCCATTTTGAAGCTACCTTTGAGCAATACTCATCTTGACTACCTGAAAATTGCATGCAAAATCTACTTATACGAAATACTGTGATCCCTCTGATTATTCAAAAAAGTATAAACTAAGTATACTCAAAAGTATAAACAAAACTGAATTCCTCTAAGAGTGAATGACTGAGGCATGAGAGCAGACAAGTTGCTACTGTAGCTTCACTCCAAATGGCCCCACAAAGCCCTAACGTGCCCAGCCAGAAAAAGACAGTCAGGAGTCATCCCAGGCAACCTCTATACCCCAAGTAAGCTTGGGGCTGGTAAAAGCTACCTGCTTATTTTTAACTTTAGAGGCTTTATCGTTCTTTTTATCTAGGAAAAAAAATAACTCCAGCAACAACAGATACGAGAATTAATCCTTCCTGCATCACCCACTCCAGCTCGTCTGAAAACAGCTCATTTCTGAGACTTCATCACTGCTGAAGAAAGGAAATTGCAGTGGTATGTTCTAGGGCCAGGCTAGGGGGTGGGGAGACCACGGACAGCATAGATCAGTATCTCGTGATATCAGCTAACCTAAGCAAAACACACCATGGAGGAGATTTAGAATTAAGGCCATTTTCCTCCTCGCTACTTCCAGGTCAGCCCTACCACTTGCAGTGTAAAATTCAGTCAAAGTGCCAGTGGATTAGGGGCAAGGCAGAAAAAGCCAGAATTCTGGCTACCTGGCAAACCACAAGAAACAAATCCCCAGCAAAGAGCATCTGTAAGCCTGATGGGAATGAGACCACCAGAGTTTATTTAACACAGCCTTTACGGAGGCAACTGGGATGGGAAATGAAGGAGCAATTCATAGTACCCTCTTGTAAGTGAATTCACTACTAGGGAAGGCACCAGCCTGGCTGTGGTAGAGAATGAAAGCCCCTACTGTGTCCAGCCAACAAGGGCAACACATACAGAAGGAACAAAGTTCCTCTCTCCATGCCATGCTCTACCTCACCAGACACCCTGCTTCTCAGGGAAAAGGACAGGATTGCTGAGAAACTGTACCCTTGATCTTTTTTGGCTATTCAGGCCTTTCTCTGGTTGCCTAGACAGCTAACCAAAAACCCCACTGAGCACAGCAATTACAGGGATTTTCCACCTTTCAACATTCTCTGCCATGACACAGGCAGCTTGCGCCAGAGAGGAGCAAAGCAGGGCTGAAGGGCCCTACTTTATAGTAAGCATCTTCTGAATCAGTGAATAAATAGCTTGAACACATCATCAGGGCATCAAGGTAGTATTATTTATTTTTACTGAAGGTGAAATAGAAAATAGGAAGATGTTTTATTTCTCCCTGTTAAAAGTCAATGCCCAGTCCTTACCAGCTGTATGCATTCCACATGTGAATCATTAGAGCAATGCTGAAATTCACTGTACAACAGTATCTCCTGCATAATCCCACACAACACAGTGCCTGAACATTTTAAGATTGAACACAAATGAGTTTCGAGCTCCTGCCAGATAAAGATCCCCACCCGCCTCCCCCCACAGCCACTACATGGCTCCCTGATGCAAATAGGAGGGGGGCTGCATCCCATGGGGTGACACAGTCACAAGAGACAAGGAACCCCTCCCTTCAGACTTACTGATAGTAAGGCTGTCATTGAGCTTGAAGCTGCAGAGTACCTGGTCGATATTTCTTGCATGATAAAAACCATTGCCTCTTACCACGACTTGAAAGGGTTCTGTAAATAAAAGTACAGAGGCATTATGAAAAATGGCTCAAATACAACGTTCCCTTCCAGAGTGGTTTGAAGTACTTGATGACAGCTGTCCTCTGCCCTATGTCTGAATCCAAACTTTCACACTGATGCAGCTTGCAGCCTACCCACCTAGTGATCTAAGTGCCCAGATAAATTTTATTTTTGTTTCTCAATTTTACAGGAAAGCAGCTTGCTGAAATAAAGTCGCAGTTAGATGTTCCCCTCCCTCCCCAATCCTGAAAGGCAGCAACCATAAAGATTTAACTGCATCTTTCAACACAAAACATCAAAAGGTAAAAATCTACATCTAGAGGTCTAGTTGTCAGGACTTGTTACCCCTCCTACCCTTCTTTTCCCCATCGTTGCCATTCTGCACAGTCACTTGTGAGAACTGCCTTTGGAATAACCTGCCCACCAACACAAGCTGACAATTGAGTTTCAATCCCAGACTCGTGAGGAAATGTGGACAGCTGGTACAGGATTTGCTGGTTGCCACTGAGAAGTCTGCCCCTTCGAACGCTCCCAAACATCAGCATGTTCTGTGTGACAGTCTGTTGAAATGGCTAATTCCATTTAATTTTGCGCCCTGGCTCTGGCTGCGTCCTTTTCTTCCTTAGTTACCGTCAGCTCACAGATTGCAGCTTTTGACAAGACAGCGAAGGGAAAAAGGTCAGCACTGAAATAACTGGGCAGTGCTGGCAGCGAGATGGTAGGTTGGAGCTGGTGTGCGCTGGCTGCGCTGTCGGCTCCGCTTCTGTGACTCTGATGAGAAGCTGACGGCTTGCATCCACACCTGGGAGTTGATGTGGCCAGTAGGATGCCACATCCAACAAAACCTTTCAATCACATCCTCGTACCGTAAGCATAATCAAAGCAATGATGCTGTCAAACAGAATAGGAGGCACCTCTGCTGCTGCACCGATAGCCTGTTTACAGGCTGCATGTCTTGGTCACTTTAAATCAGAGGGAACAGAAAGGACCAAACTACATTTCTCCACAGCGGGGACAGAGAATTTGCAGGGTCAGAAAGCATTAAGCATCAGATAGCTGTCATAACACGACTAGATCAATTTGCAAATGGACTTTCTGGATAGCTTTGTCATGGAGAGTCAGAGCCCCGATAGGAGTTGTCATAATTCAGCTGCAACCACATGGAAATCATTCCATTAGCAATTTACTAAATCTCACAAAATAATGAAGCTGAGAACCTCAGTAATCACCAGCACAGTGGTAATGATGACTTGCAATAACAGCTGCAAGGAGTGGGTCAGTCTGTTCTAATCCCTGGTCAAGAACAGCTTCCAGTGACCAACCCCAAGCCCTCCTGTCAGATTCTAGAAATTAGGGAAAATACTGAATAAATTCTTAACTGGTTTCCACCTCCTTAGATAAGCGAGTATAAAATGCATGCACAGCTCCACGTTTTGAGGCTACAAACAAGTAAGCTTCCTTGTTGGAGTACGTCACAATGTATGACACTCTAACACACAGATATAAATTGGTTTTTTTTAAGAAAAGGAGAATAAAATTCCTAACTTGTTAAAAAGAAAAAGGTGACCAACCTTAAATTTCTAGAAAATACTATGTTTTAAATTTCAAGCAGCTCTAAAGGTACAAGATATGTATTTTCATATAGAATTTTACAGCCATGTGATCTTACTTCTTACATATACATTAGCATATATAAGTGATTACAGAAATTTAAAGTGTATTAAAATTTTGATATGACTTCAAATGCCCCAGGACTTTCCTGTGCTTATGTCTGAATAAGTATTTTTAAAAGTCACATTACACATAGACCTATATCTGACCACCCAGTGAACTGAGTTCAAGACCTGGATTCACGCTATGGTGAAAAAAAGGTTTTCAATCCAAGGCGATCCCCTCCAGGAGACAGTGGTGCAAACAGAGAGCTATGAAGAGGAGCCTCTGGATCTGTTGAAGTAAATAGGATTACTCAAGGTGATAAAGCCAAGCTGGAGTGTAGCCTTGTGCTCTAAAACTCTTTCAGGTTCATTTCAGGTAAGGATGGCAGAACTTGGCTCATAGGAAAACCTATTATGTGCTCAGTTCTTGGTGTCAAAAACAACTTAACCCACGCTGACAGTCTGTACCACATCAAGATGTGCTTGTGGCTTCTTCCTACTTTCAAACTCCCTGCTGCTATCAGCAAACCATCACACATGCGAGTTCCTCATCCATGCCCTAGTGATTCAGCAACATACTTCACCTTGAGCCCACCTTTGCTGGATGGCTCTGTCAGCAGAGTCAGAATGAGCTCCTGAGTTTATGCTTGTAAGCAGCATACATGGAAACTGAGCTGATTGCTTTTTCAAAACAATTTTGCAGGTTTTGCAGAAACACATCCACTTTCAAGAAGTCAGATCTTCTGAAAATGTATTTTTCTGAATTATTTTTTTTTAAATATTTTCAAACTTTCAATTTGAAAAGATCTTTCAGATATTACCCTTCAATATTCTTACATTGTGCCAAATCCCTACTGGAGCTCTCACTTCTGTTTAGCTAAAAGAAACTTTTAATAAGCAAGAAAAGTTGCAATAATTTATTATCCAAAATTGCCTGGAATACAAGAAATAAAAGCAATTAATTGCTATGAAATAAAAAACGTTGAAGTCAAAGATTTTAAGTTTTTTTTTTTTAATTATAAATTCTGCAGTCTGCAGAGGAAATTCTTAAAAGCAAAATATTCCCTTTTTGTGATTTTCCAAAGATAATATTATGAGAAACATCTGCCCCACAACCACCTATTTAGAAATAGTTGGAAAGATACAAGGATATTTCATTTGGAACTTAAATACTCAGGGCATGACCATGCTATGATTAATATGTGGAAATGAAGAATGAACAATTTATGTGCTATTTAATAGGTTTTTCCTGAATCTCCCATTTCGATCCATGTTTTCAAGGTCAGTTTTCAGGCATCCTGAAGTTGTGCACACTCACTTCCTCAGCATATAAGGAAGTGAAGAAGGCAGTAAGAGATCTAAATAACCACGTTATGAACAACACCTTCCAGCAAGCTTATGCTGTCATTCTCAGTCTGCTGCAATAGTCTCTTAAGCAGGAAAAATACAGCAGATTGATAACATAAACAGGAGCAATTGCAAGTTAAATACCCTAAACAGGAAAGGCATGAAGTTACCAGCAGCTCCTCTGGTGATTCTTCTAATTTGCTACCCTAGCAGTTCTTTCACTGCAACTAAGTAAAACACTAATGCTTTGGAAACCATGTCAGGTATCTCGGCCTTTGCAGTTCATTACATCTGGTTCAATAAATCTGAAGTTTGTGTGAATGTTCTGCAGTCTTGTTTTAACTGCTGACAAGTCCTAGCAAATCCAGAGAATGCAGTCTTTCCAGAAGCTTGTGAGATGTTGCACTAGGTACCAGTTTTATACCACAACATGCCCTCTTTCTATGAGGTATTTTAAAGAGCAGCTTCTTAGTTGCCCCCATGCTCTCTCAGCCATTTCTCCAAGCCTGCATTCAGAGAATATAAGTGTATCAACACCAGCTCCTTCCCAAGCTCAGAAGGGACGCGTGTGGCTCCAGCCTCAGCCGTGGGAGATGCTTTCCAACTCATCCACAGGCTTCAGCTCTGACACCACATTAGGTAGTTACCAACATTTCATCAGCGTCATTTACTTGCCTTACCACCCCCAATCTTGTAAAACTTACCTCCTGCACAAACACTGGATGGCTCAGCTGCTAGGATCTCAATGCAAGATTTCTTGAGAATCTGGAAGATTTAAGGTAAAGGCATTTTTGGTGATCATTTTTAATCTATGCTTTAATAACACAGGAAAGGGTCCCATTTTTAGGTTTCAGAATTGCCAGCTTACTGAATCAATGGTTCCTCTTAGGGCATAAAAGCCTCCCGTAACTGGAAAAACATGATCGATGCTGTCAGCTATTGTTGACAGCTGCAAAGAAAGACAATCATAAATCATGAGGAAAATAGAATTACAGTGAATACAACTGGGCCCCTTCATACTTGCTGAAAGACATCATACTGACACGAAATGATTTATGCCTCAAGTAATTAAATAAGTGCCTTCAACTAACGCTATTACTTCTCTACAAGTAGAAAAGAAAAACAAAATAAAAGCAAGCAGGGTTACCTGAGTTTCATTGAAATCTTTCACTCCAACACAATAAACAATAGCTCCAAAGCTTCTGGCTCTGTTGGCCTAAACAAAAAAATTGCCATGAAGCGCAAAAGCATATAAGAAATGTAGCCAACAGTAAACACCTACAGGTTTGACTTGAGCTAGTCTGGATAAATGTGAAGGTGACTTACTTCTTGTTCTGCATAGTAGAACTGAACATCTTGCAACTCTCCATCCGTCAGAGCAATAATCACACTAGCAGTCCGAACTCCTACAAGGACAATAGTTAACAGATTGCATATGGATGACACAAGATTTGACAGTGAAAATAAGTTTGAAGTGGCACATGCCTTTTTGCTGACAAAAACTCAAAATCACAAGGCCAGGATCTCAGCCTGATTTGTGCGGACTTGTTGGAAGCGCACTCATCTACCCCAGCTGAAAGTCAGATGTATGACAGCATACAGCAGGCAGAAAACTTGTGCACCTTCAACACACACAAGCAGCACTTGAAGGAGCAGTACTGCTCCAGCAAGGCCCGTGCACAAACTTCTCTCTTTCGTATAGCATCTGGCCAAAGTTACATCTACACCCTTCATATGAAGAAATGGAAAAATTTATTCTTAGAGACAGACAGACAGTTTTTCCTCTGCTCTTGACAAGTACCTATTTGCATGGACATCGCCCAGAGATTGCCAGTGCAAGACCTTTTCAAGATGAGCTCTCCTGACACCCTACCTTCACCTCCACCAGGTTTTCAAGGAGGATCCCTAGTGAACTCAGAATGAAAAGGTTCTTCCACAAGTGCTTCAGTCCTACACTTTTCACACAACAAGAATTGTCAGTTCATAGGAATTTTGAGCCTGAAAAAATGCAGGACCAGATCCACTGGAGCAAATTTATGTCTTGAAATATAAGCAAGTTCATGCCCCATAAGCTTATGTGAAAAGGTTGCATGAGCTTTGGCTGGCAACATGAGCAACATGATATAGAGTACAATGCTACCTAGAAAAATGCAAAATGTTAAAAAAAAAATCCCAACTGATAAACAAATGATGGTTCAACCAACCATCCTGATTCAGTAATCACACACACTAATGCATACACACATTACTTTCAGAAAAATGGTTGTTATTTTTTCAAAGTAATCTGGTACAATTTCAAATGTCTTTCCCTAGACTGTCTGAAATTGAAGTCTGATTACTTCTGACAGGTTTCTTATGCCATGCAGTCCTTCCCATGTCATGTCAACACGGATACAAACCTTTAAAAAAAATGACCTGCAACTCAGGGGAAAAAAGCATGATTTCCTGTATTACTTTTTTTTTTTTTTTTTTTTTTTGCTGAGGATGTTTGAAAAAGGACAGAAATAAATTGAACTTCATTTTCTTCTCAATTCTTGTTTCTTTTCCAATATTTTATTTTATAAATCTAGACTTCATCTACTTCTTCCTTACTAATCAACTTAGCTAAGAACTAATCAACTAGTTTATCTCTTAGGAAGAGGTAAAATAATTTTCACTTGGGTTCATCAAAACCCTATATTTATCAGGCAGGAGTGCCTGAGGAGCCACATAACAGAGTTACTGCTGAAGACTCCATACCTGCACCCTGCTTTATTAAAACCTGGCCCTTTTTCTGGGTCTCCCAAAGAGACCATCAGCTCATAAACAAGAGCGACTTAACACCAGCATACAAACTAGGCAGAATGTGCTCAGTTAAACAAATTAGGCCTTCTCTTTGGCACAGATGAAAGTACAAATATATTTCCCTCTTGAAATTTAGCAAAAATGCACAGTATATTGACTGATTATCTGATCTGAAATTATTCATGGTTGTGGTAAAATCTCTAGCTGATCACACTTGTACCTACACTAACAAGAGAGAGAAGTTGGGAGCAGGAGGCAGACAGAGCTGTGTGCACCAGAACAGAACAGGGAAGGTATATGTGCATGTCCTTGTCCTTGGATGCAGTACAGACCATTCTGTCTGCAGTGCTCCAGTCTATATTCTGCCCTGGGTCAGATCTGGGATCATACTGGTCTCTTCTGGTCTTAATAAACCATGAATCACACATCTGAAAGTAGGGCTGTAGTCAAAATGGAATGCAATGATTGTGTAACACCAATCCCTTCTCCAAAACATCTTCCAACAAGTTTACTGCAGGTCACATAAAACTATCATCCCTATCTCTTCCATGCAGACCCATAACAAGAATATACATCACCTACCTCCATAGGTTTCATGGTAAATCTGCTCATTTGCCTGCAGGGAAGTGTAGAACATAATTAGCAACTAAGTGCAGAAGAAGCAAGGAAAGCAAAGTTTAAATGTACAAATCAAAGAAAAGAGTTGCTGGAGTATGTACCCTTTTAAATCCTTCATGCATGAATGTGTCTCCTCCAGGCACTTCATACTGTAGAATTTCAAGCCCTCTTCTTATGGCTTCCCTTTAGACAAAAAGGAATTTTATTAGAAGTATTTTGGTTGTTGTTTCATCAAATTACACAGATAAATTACACATCCTGCCCATACATTGCATGAAGTACATACACACCAGCTAACACTAGCAAAACCAAGGTTGTTTTTTTTTTTTCTTTCCAAAAGCAGTTTTGACATCAGCCAAACACCCATGGGAGCACGAAACCAGGCACACATCACCATGTTAGTCTTAAAACATTTGTAAGGGTGCAGTCCTGTCCCTGGTACACTGTCTGCCAGGGCAAGATAGAAGTAAATGCCAAATACTGAATGCTGACAAACTGCACATGGAATGAGGATTCAAAACTTATGACCCTGTCATGAAAACGGGATGGATAAAAGCTCATTATTCAATCAATCATCAGGACAGCAGTGATTAAAACTTTTCCATTATAAAGATAGAGTCCAGAAGATACGAAAACAGGATGGGAACGAGGAGAATTTCCTGTCCTAGACCAGTGGACCATCAACCTTTCTCAGGCACAGACTGTACACAGGTACAACTTGGACACCACAATTCCTGATGCACAGCTCATTGCTTCACAAAGAAACACATGGAGGCCAAGAGCATCACTCAGGGAAATTAGTATTAACTGTCCTGATTTCTGAAAGATCCACAGACACAATTATAGGACAAACAGGATGAAGACATGAAGGTAAAGTAAGGAGCTGGAATGAGGGACATCCTTAGAGCAAAAAAAGCAATTTTACTCCTTTCAAGTATAAAATGAGCTGAGAAAGTACAGATGGAGATCCAGTTGAGGACAGAAAATATTTTCGTACCACATTCAACGTTCTGCTACTGGGCTCTTGTTTACCTCCCAACTTGCAAAGCACAATTTTCCCTGGGAACGATAAAAAGCCTTGAGCTCTGCCTTCTCAGTGAAAAACAGAGGCCTGAGGACATGGTTGTGAAGGAAGCAACAAGAATTTTGCTCTGGCAAAAACTCCCTTTAAAAACCTACCACCCAGCTGTACAGTGGCAAGGCACTTGTGGCACAGCTGCTGCACAAAGGCAGGGGTGCAATAGTCTGGCAGGTAGTGCTCCAGCACCACCCAGTGTGATTGCTGCTGGTGTCAAGCTCAGAGTTTTGAACTATTTTGGAAATGACCACGGGACTTTCTCATACTCTTCTGATCCTCAGCTCAGGATCTGAGAGCTCTTACATAAAAACTGCCTTATTTGGGTAGCTAGGGACATTGAGGGCAATGTATAGAAACTCTGTACTGGAAGCACAGTTTCTTTCTGAAATGTTTTAAGAACGGGAACCCCAATGCTGCATTTTTCTTATAAGACCGACGACCTTCTAGATCTGCTGGCACCTGCAAGCAGTGGAAGGATTTCAGTGGATGTGACACCAAGGGCTGAGACAGAGCTGTGGATCCTGGTTTTGTGGAATGCTCACTGCTTGAGGGATAGAAGGTGCTTTTGGTTGAAGGATGGGAAGTACTTGCCTGTTTTCTGTTAATTTCATGATTGTGGTGCCTCGTGAAGAAAAAACGATGAAAGACATGCGCAGCATTGGACTGAAACAGAAAAACAAGTCAGATTTAAATCTCATACCTATTGCTTCATCAGATTAAGCAGGGAATAGGAAATAACACACACAAATGTGTGTATGCATATACATATACACAACCAAGTTTGAATACCAAAAATTACCTTATGAACTTCTCAGCCAGGCTTTCCACAAAAGAGTAAATCTCCATCCAATGATTTCTGACACTTCCTGACCTGTGCACAAACCAGAATCAATTACATTCATCTCACAGTGAAATTCCTTGTATCAATATTAAGAGTGGGACACTCCAGGGGTGGTGAGGGACAACCTGGACAGAGGTGCATGGAGATGAGGCAGCTAGTGCTGGAGGGGCTTCTACAGCAGCTGTGCTGGAAGCTGTAAACAAACAGTAATGACAATGCCCACAGACCCAAACACAAGGAGAAATACAATTTCAAGACAAGCTCGCTAAGTATTCTTCCCTCTGCTGCTGTTTCTTTTATTACATATTATTAGTTTAATTCATTTTATTGATGTTGCTAAATCATCTGCTAATAGATTATTTACTTTCTTAGAGCATAGCTGGGCTGTTGCAGCCACGAGGAAAGTTTGTACTGATCATCAACCCTCCCAGAACACGTGAGAGAATGTTTCCATGAATTACTGTTTGTTTCAAAAGAGAAAGCGTTTGAAGTAATTCAGAGGGGAAAGGCAACTCTAATAGCTAACACACTGGACGAGTATTTTAGTGATCCGATCCCTGGCTCTGTTACAGACTTCCCATGAAATGTTGGGCAATTATTGTATTATGTTTGTATTTTCATTCCCAATCAATAAAACTTCATTATTCAATCCCTGGCTTTTCTCAGTTTAGACTTAGGTTCTTGGGGACCACAACGGTCTTGTGGAACTCAGACTTCAAACAGAGCCCAGCATGCAGCAAATCTACAGTAAATGATAGCTGATTTGCTGCATGTGAATCTAGGTCATACACTTTCAAGCCACTTAAAAGGCTAAAAAGCATGAGAAGTCAGTGATTTGAAAAGCTCTCATAGGACCAAGCAAATAGCTAATTCACCTTGATTGCCAGGCAAATGCCTGTATAAGGTATCTTTGGCACAGGTAGAGAGGGGCAGAGAAATAAAGTAGCAGCATATCAAGAAGGATCACAGTAGTTTAGAAAGAAGAACTAAGATGCTTCTGAAATGTAACTACTGAAGAAGTAAAAAGCCTTAGACTTACTCTAACAGCCATTAGACATTTTGCTGTATAAATGTATGAAAGTGAAAACAACTGTAGTTGTGCTATGGGCTTTCCAAGCAATCCTGTGCCAGACATTCCTACCTCCTTTCACCAGTGGAGAAGTCAGTGCAATGTGTGGCAGTGCTGTCGCTGGAATAAGCCTGCTCGTGTGCCTTGACACTGCTCTACTGAAGAATGGCAAGCCATTCACAGAATAACATTGTCAACAAAGAATGAAGAAATTAAGCTGCCTGCAAGTGAGGAAGAGTCAACAATGCCCCAAGACTGCTCAAGGCAAGGACTGATCTGCATACTGCCATTCCACCTACTTGTGTAACCTGATGTAGGGAACCTGCTTTGGCAGGGGGATTGGACTCTATCTTTGGAGGTCCCTTCCAAGCCCTACAATTCTGTGATTTAAGGTGCTGTACGATAGATGAGCCGTGTCCCTGTATTGGTGGAAAGTGCAAGAAAAAGATTACACCACTAGCAAATGAGACTTTTTTTTTCCTGAAAATAGAAAAATAATCCATGTCTATGCAAAGCATGTGTTGAAACAACTGCTTTTTCAGAAGGGAACCAAAGCAGTCTAGCACCTACAATCCCCCAGGATTCTTCTGCAACTCACAGACTAAATCACTAATTTGGTTGAATTTCAACAGATTTTCCTTGTATCTATGCAAGATTCAAAACAGCAAGATCTATGCATTCATAGATCTCAGTTTGTATTACTATTTTAAATTCTGTCTTTACACCACAAGTTGACCCTTTCCAGTTTCATTCTTTGCCAGGCCTCCCAGTTAAGCCCCAGGCCTGCAAATTCCAGCATGGTTACTTCTTTTGCACTGAGTAGCCATTCTCTTATTCATAAAACACAGTCAGTTTTGAGGTATCAGCTTTCTACTGCTAGTTGCAAAAGCAATGATGCAATCCAGGAAAACAAAGTACCAATGTATTTTCTTCATAATGACAACAAACTGTCACTTCCAGTACCTTCTTAGGACTGAAGGGTCTTCATTTATTTATTTAGGTGCTTTTATTTCTTCCCCTCTAAGAAATACCTAATCCTTAGGCAAAGAACAGTTCAGTAAAACAGCAAGTCAAATACTGAATATTTAGGAAAGTCAAAGTCATGATGGTGGAAAAACATGAAGACTTGAAATGCAAATGCTCAAATAACCATAATATTATACATTTCCATGCAAATGAAATACCTGTGCTTAGAAAGGGGACAACCAGGGACACAGAGTAACCAAAAGTGGCTGTAATGATTCTACAAATGCCCATCTCTGAAAATGAAGTGATGCCTCCGTCATGGGCGAGTCCTCCTTGGAAGTATACCATCATAGAGTTATGACAACATTATGTTTGTTAAGCTACATACTGAGCTCATCACAACAATTAAATAGTACTCCCACCACTGACAGAAGCAGAAGCAACCTAACACTACTGAAAATACAAAGTCATTTCACTGCTTTTTGGATTTTAGCTTTAAAACAATAGAATTGTAATGGCAGCATAAATTAACGTACTGTGCTGCATAACTGGATGGCATTAGGAAGTTTTTACCATGGTTCTCCATGGCAAGTGAGAAGTTGTGAGACAATTCAAGTACACTCATCTCTTTTTTTTTTTTTTTATTATTATCCACATCCAATGCCTAAAAGTCACATTCATTTTCAGCTCCCCAGTTCATAGAATCATGAAGGCTGGAAAAGACCACTAATATCTTCCAGTTCAACTAACCACATCCTTCAGTGCCACATCTCCATGTTTCTTGAACACCTCCAGGGACAGTGACTCCTCCACTACCATGGGCAGCCTGTGCCAGTACCTCATCAAGATCCTGAGCCTGGAGAAAAATATAAGGTTTTCCAGTGATATTCTACACCACTTTATTATCTACACTTTATTATCTACACCAAATTATTCCTGGACACTCTCACAGCCTTTTTACAGTAGTTTCAGTGTTTTTGTTGATTCCCTTAGAATCCTATGATAACTGAGGAAAAATCTCCTGTTAATCAGCATACTGATGCCACTAAGATCCTGAAAAGAAAGTGACACGTCTCAAAATACCATCAGCAAAAAACCATGAATAGATTCATCGGGTGGCTTGATTGGTCACCAAGTGATACATTTGTGTATAAGATTTCAGAGAAACTATGAAGACTTCTGAATAACGAGGAGAGAATAAACAAAGCAGGGACCAGCACTGTACAGAAAGGATATGGGGCAGTGATGGAGCCAGGAGCCCCACACAGCACACTGCTCTGCAGAGCACTGGTACTTCCATAGGCACTGGCCTGCAGCTTACAGGAGGCTTGTGGGTCTTCCAGAACCGGGAAGGAAGATGAAGCCTCAGGCCTCTGGTTCTGGTGGCAGAGGCAAACACAGAGCAACAAACAGCTGCTGTGCATAATGTGTGTCAGGGGCTGCCTCTGCTGGTGGCTCATTGGACAGAGCCTAGAGCAAGGCCAGCAAAACAGCAGAATTCCCCACGGTTCATACCTACAGAACTGGCCCAAACAAAGCAGAAAATCCACAGGAGTCATTTCTGGGAGCGCACTCCCTGAGCGCAGTTCCCATTACACACAAGACAAAGAGAGGAGTCAGCAAACCACAACATAGGAAAGAATGCGCTCTCTGCCTCACGGCCCTGAGGAGCAGCTGCTGCTCCTGCTGCCGTTTTCCTAAATTTCACATTGCTACTGCTGGATGGGAGGGGAAAAGGAGGCCAGCAAGTATTTCTGGGGGTGGAAGGAAGTGATGCGATTGCAGGGCTCAATTCAACTCCTGCTTGTTTTGGAGCAACTCTTTGCAGCTTAGCAGAGCTCTATGTCAGTCTGAAGAACACAGTGAGTGTGTCAGAGTCAGATCTTTCCCTTGCTGCTGGTTGAGGCAGCATAGCGTGAGCCAGCTGCAGTTGTAGCCCTCTGCCCTAGCAGGTTCCGAGGCCCAATTAACTGGTGACAGCTATTTCAGAGATCCTAGAGCAACAAACAAGCTCATTATTACTGACTCTGGGATCAGTTTGAGCATGGTGTCAAGGGAACACAGTAGCAATCGAGTCTGCTTGTCCCTAAATATCCTCTTGAGCTAGTAGTGAACCCGTGTATGGCCTACTGCTCAGAAACAAGGCAGTTTGCTGTTATTGGGAGAGAGCTCTTTGTGGCTGCAACCACATCACAGACAGCAGGAGAATTCTTGCATATGGCTAATAATGGCTCTGCAATAAAAGCAAACCCGGGGGCACCTAGCTTATTGTGGCTTCAGACATGCACACACATGTTCATCCATCCCTTGGCTCCCTTCTTGAGAGCCAGCAAAGCATTCAGAGTGGCAAAGACCTTCCTCTCTCAAGCATTGCTTCTCGCAAGCATGGAAGGGACCTTCAGTGAGTGACTCACCCATGCTAGGAAGGTCTAGTTTATATTATCTACTCCAAAGGTAATTAGGAACACTGGCAAAGACAGCCACTCCAAGACAGTCCTCACTGCACAGTACTTGCAGCAGTAATGGACAAGACAAGAACCAGAGCAGGGAAGGGAAAGAGGTGAAGCGGCTGGGAAAAGAGATTTCTTAGTCTTCAATCAGTACACCAAGAACAGGATTCAAAGCATTTGAATCCAATAGGTTTTTATGACCAAAACAATTAATTTTATACATCGCTTTTTTCCCTATAAAACTACTGACAATCTACAGCAGCATTACTGACTTGTGTAAACCATCCCATTGCTCCTACAGTAATCCACTTGATCCAAGAGCTCTGCCCCCTAGCGTTACAGCTCTTGTGCCACCAGAAGAGCAAGTCCCAAAGTGCAGCTCACAGGCCAGGCCCAGGTTGCATCTGACCACATCAGATCTCCCAGCAAAGCTCCAGCACTGCTCTCAGCAGCCCCATGCCTGGAAGAACTGCTCTTCGCGTCCCAGTCCTATTAACACAGCCTGGGAAGTGTAGTAGAGCCCTCAATCCCAATCAAGACACAGCACTCATAGCAAGACGCAAGAGAGAACTGAGGGCATGGAGGCACATCTCTGGAGCTGCAAGAACTCACTCATTGTCTACTTGAGATTAAGAAGTTTGGTGCTACGACACATTGTAACAACTCAGAACAGATTGCATGCCAGCATTTGGCCTGCGAGCTTCATTACAAAAGTAATAAAATTCTCCATCAGTGACCACACACAAACTGAAACCGCAGGTCAGGGGGAATGTTACGGTTTGTTTCCTCAGCTCAAGCCCCAAATAAATCAGATTTAGTTACATGCATAAATAGACTGCAAATGACAAGCTGCCATGGCTTTTTCTTCCTGTTAAGCGTACACGTTTTAACTCAAATAACCATTACCCATTAGCTTTCTTTTGGGTTTTATAAAGATTTTTTTTCTTCTTGGGGTGGGGGAGGGGGGGGGGGAGTTGGGTTCCCTAAATTTTTCTTCCTTTCCAAAAGACAAATCTGGCAAAATGACATCAGACAAAATGCAAACAAATAAAACCTGGTTCCAATAACATAGGTATGTCTGAAGCTGAATAAAAATTTCCTTCGGAATATTCCACATAATTACACCTGGTTGTAAGGAAATCCCAGCACTGCCTGCAACATAACCACAACAAAGGAAGATGCAAACGCAAAATACCAACAGATTATGTTTTAAAAACTATAAAGAATATTGCTTGTAGGCAATTGGAACCCACAAGAGGTACCATGTAGATGATGAGGTTATGTTACAAAGGGGAAGAGTCAGACAGAAAAGGAAAAGAGATAGGCCCTAGACACAGCCATTTTAAAATACATGCGTATAGCAATGAACAAAGTCTAAGAAACAAACCTAAAACTTTTATTCAGTGTGGGCTCTCAACTTCATTTACCTGCATCAGTTCACATAATACACTGAATTCTGGTTGCAATAGGCAGATGTCCTTGCTTACCAAAAGCAGACTGTGAGAGCCTGAACCCAGAACTATCCACTCTCACCAGTACTCATAATTCATTACTTTCGTGAGTGCTAAATTCATTCAAAAACTTGGCAAGGAAACTGTGCTTTCTTGGGAGCATGGGAGGAGGGAAACAAAATGTATTTACCAAACTCTTCTCCTTGCTTGCTTTATTTAAAGCATATTTAATGAAAGAAAAAATAAAAAGATTACCTGGAAATTATCAATGTGAAGGCAAACTGTGTTTGCCTTAAAATAATTGAAAAATGGGTCCAGAATAGCAGCTACTGAAATGCCTTTTTTTCTGATCATGTCTTTCTGGCTTGCCTCAAATTTTAGGAGGTATCAACTCCATTCCCTCCTGACAGCCCTCATGAAAAAACAGGAGTGCTGAGATGATAAATATATATGTATATATATATGTAAATATATATATCTGGAAACAAATCACATAGAATAAGATGAGATAGGGCTGCTGTTAGTTAGTTTCCCATCTAACTGGCAGAGGTTGTGCTTTTCAACACCATTTCCCTGCCAGTGGGGCTCACCTCTCAAGAGTGGCTCAGCAAGGGTAAAGGAAGGCAGCTGCAAAACAGATTACAAGGGAGAAGAAGGCTCAAGTGGCCCACACTGATGCCTTCACTAAAGCTGCTGCCAAGCACAGGAGAAGCAGCAAAACTGATGTGAAAAGCAATATTGTTGTGGACCCGAGAGATGGGAATGCCATGAAGTGGAACTACCCATAAGTTCAGGGGGAAGAGGAAAAGGATAGCTAGATCAACTTCCAAAAAAGTTAGAATCACTGCTCTGAAAGAAAGGCAGCCAGGGCCCCAAGGTGTTTGCATTGCCATGGTCCATGTTGTAGAGGGCAAAAAAAATAAGAGAAGAAATATTTTCTCAATGCAGTACAGCTCAATCTTCCTCAAAATCCAAACAATACTTTTACAAACGTAACAGGAAAAAAAAAAGAATGAGAAAATGCTTTTGAGAATCTCACATTCTCCCTTGCCCATCCCACTCCATTTTCCATTCTGCCTGTGGTCAAAAACTAGCCAAATATATTTATTCATATTTGATAAATACAGAGCACAGAGAGCTCTGCTGCTCAGATCTGTCATGTCAGCCATCGCCAGGAGAAGATATAGGATAGTTGGAAACCCTTTTAATATAGAACTTATATTTGTTGTACTAATTAACAAGCATAGTGATGTCATTAGGCACTGCTATAGTCAGAAAACACTAGAGGTCAGTCATCCTTTTTGCGGTGCAAGTGTGTTTCAGTCTGATTATAAACAACAGCTGGATGTTACCAGCAAGGCAGGGATGAAAGGGAAGCATGTTTACATACTCAAGCATGAGGATGTCTCTACAAGACCAGAGCAGTCAAGCAGCATGTCCTCAGCAGTTTGGGTTTGGAATGAAAATAAGATCTATGTGCACTTGGACAGCTTAAGCATTTGGAGCAACAAAAGCAAGTGAGAAGTACTCCTCTACCCATGTATTTGTTTCTTTTAATTTATTAGCTGTGCTTGTTTAAAAATGAACATGAGATCTATGATACCACATGACTCGATCTTACTACGTGCCGTAGGAGAAGTGAGCGCACCAGTGGCGCGATACATTGCTGCGCCTCATGCAGAGAGATCGACTTGCTGCAAACAGAAAAATTTCTGCTGCTTCTGTTCAATACTTCTAAGTCTTCCACTGCACCTCCAAATAAGATCAGGCCTGCCTAACTCAGGGGTACAGCATGCAGACTGCACAAGACTGCAGCCAGCAAATGTGCAGTTCTTGCAGCTTCAAGAGACTTGCTCATTAGAGCATTTGCAGAGAGAAAGGTGATCCAATGTGGCTCTGACATAGTCAGACAACCCTAAGGAGGATGGTGGCAGGTCTCCTTCCCACACATGCTGCATTTTCTTTTCACCATGACAGTTTCTCAGACACCAAAGGCTTAGTTCCACTGCTCTGATCTTGCCTATCCCATAGAGCCTGCAATCAACTTCTGGAATGAAAAAACCGTAAGAGCTCAGTTGTTTTTACTCTTCTCTAATTGGCACCACGTATATTATACCAATAATTTCACTAGCAGATGATCTTTCTCTTCTGAAGGTTATTGCCTGCAGGATTAGGTCCTCACAGACTCTGCCTGGCAGAATGGAAAAGAAAATCATGACCCAATAAAGTAATTGCAGTAAAATGCAGTGCTTACATGCACAAGGAGAAGGGATTTTACGTCCTAGAGATGTGAGATTGCATCTTTCCACGAGAAAGCAAAGCAAAGCAGATTTAAAGTCATTTTGATTCACACAGGCTGACTTCACAGACACAATTTGTCAATCAGCTAAAGAGTGTGCCACAGGATTAAATCCTGGAGTCTTCAGAGTCAATTCTTCAATCCCATTGTTAGACAGCTAATTAAAACTGAATGCACCTCGTTCCATAATGGCAAGGTACTAATGAAGGGATACAATGCTCAGGACAAGTGAGGATACCCGCTGGTGGACACGGATTGGTTTTTCTGGGGACTCTCCCATTAGAAATTGGAGCCAGGATTCTTTGCCGATGCATATCAGTGTGGATCCAAATTTCTGTCCACTGCATTTCCAGATTTGGCCAGCTGCTAACAGCTGATGTCCTGCCTCCTCCCTACCAGGAACACCCCGGCTCTTCTCAGCACAGATCAATAACCAGTTCCTTTCTAAAGAACTTTCCCAAGGTCCAAGATCCACCCACTCAGACAACCCTCCCTGACTCCAGAAATGTTCTTAATGGATTCACAGAATATCCCAAGTTGGAAGGGACCCATAAGGGTCACCAAGTCCAACCCAAGTCCTCATGTTGAGCCATATGCCACAATATGCCACATCTGCATCTAAACACACCCCCAGCCAGCATGTACACCCCCTCTCAGCACCACATGCATTCTGACAAAGCACGAAAGCCACAAAGGACCTATAGCTCCAAAGATCTGGCACACCAATGTTACCCATATGAGGCAATCTCATTAAAAGCAGCTTTGCTGTTGCCTTTGCCACTAGTTCCTAGGAGTGAGGATGGTTTCTAAAACCAAGGGCTCAAAAAACTTTTACTGCAGCTTTTTGCCAATTGGTTTCTCTTTCAACCTCTTGAAGGCCATAAAGACTCAATCTGCAACTGAAGTAAAAGAGAATCTTCCCACTGGAACATAAATGCATGACTTTTGCTCTATTGGGTCCAATCTGCAGTGGAGCAGGACATGCAGTGCCTGAGCCAACATGCAAGACCTGTAGTCTGCTAAAAGAAAATATACGCTTTTCTGTCCACAACACAAAGGAGGAGGAGCTTGCTTACACAACCAGCTTTCTGCTGCTCGATGTGTCAGTAACTCTAAGCAAACCCTTTTGTCCTTTGCCATGATTTCCCCGAATAGAAGATGACCAATAACAGTAACCACCTCAGTAAAGTGCTCTCTGATCTTTTGAAGAGAAACAGGAATGCAGCATGCTGATAATTGAGAGTACACAAGGATGGTTTAGACGAGGAAATCACTCTGCAGAACATATCCCATGCCACCAAGAGAACCCATAAAACAAACAAACAAAACACCAAAACCACTAGATGCGTGCTAATGCATCTTCCACAAAGTCAAAATGCCTTTGGTCTCGACATCATTTAGCTCTGAAAACTGAATCCTGACTAACGATACCTTTTTCTTGTTGAAGACAGGGACATACTGGCTCCTGAGTGGCATTGGCATTTGCCCCACGCAGGCAGTGCAGGAGACCTGATGGGTCTAACAGTTCTCCCACCTGGGAACTAGCACAGCACAAACCTTGCTTATGGGCAAGAGTCACAAAGAGGCTTCAGGATTTCATAGCACCACATCCCACCTATAACCCAGGAGGCACTGGGTAGCACAGTGCGCGTAAGTCCAACAGTTACCTCCTGTATTTTAACTCCTGGCTGTTCAGCCAAAGCAGTGCACTGAGCAAATGAGTTCATACTATTTGAGAACCACCTGTGGGTGCACCTACACACGCAGGCTTCATTCTACTTGTCACAACGTGTCCATGGATGTGAGTTTACCCAGACCCTCAGGCCATATCTGAATTAGAACCACATGGTATTACAGAAAAGTGTTTGCCAGCATATTTTAATATATATAACAACTCAAACACAGGTTTAGACAGCTCCAAAGAAGTCGGTCAGAAGCAAGATCTATGAAATCTTACAGCGATCACGTAAAAAAGGCAATCACTGCATACCTGCACCCACAACTTAGCTGTAGGCAGACCTGCACGGACAGCCCCGTTATTGCCGATTCCCGCAGGTGCCATTCCCGCACCTCTCTGCAGCCTCAGCACCGGGGGATGCGGGAAGAACCGCTCACCCCCACTCAGCCCCAGCTCTCACAGCCCGCGCCCCGCAACCGGAGGGTGCCCCGATTCCCCAAGTCTGCCCGTGCCTAACCCGGGGTGAAGTGCGAATCTCCCCTAAAGGCTCCGGCTGGGAAACGCTTGCGTCTGGGGGAACAAAAGCAAGGACCCTTGCCCTGCACGCGGTGCTCGGCTCTGCGGGAAACGAGGAAAGCACTGAGAGAGGGGGAGGAAGCAACACGGAGGCAGCGAAGGGTGAATAACCATTTTTAAACGTGACTGTCACTTACTTATCCAGAATGAAGTAGAGATCAAAGGCGCCGTGACAGGAGCGCTGCTCTTCGTGTTCTTCCTCCTCCTCGGGCCGGGCACAGCAGCTCAGGCTCCCGCTCGCCAGCAAGAAGCAGCACAGAAGTGCCGCTCTCTCCACGCTGCTCCTGCCACTCGCCATTTTTTCCCTTCCTTAATTCTTCCTCCTTCCCCCCTCCCCCCCCCCCCCTCCCAGTCTGTCTCTTGAGAAGAGCCGAGGGAGGAGAGAGAAGAAGAAAAAAACAAAACAGGAAAAAAAAAACAACCAACCAAACCAACACAACACCCACACCACCAAACCGCTAACTTCAGGATCTCGGCTCAAGGCTGTAGAGTGCCCGCGGGCACCGGGCTGCGGCTCAAGGCCGGTGGCGGACTGGGGGCTGAGCCCGGCCGCAGGGTCCCCAGAGCCCCGTCCCAGCGACCCGCCACCCGCCCCGAGCTCGGCTGCGGCTCCGGCTCCGCACGGAGCGCAGCGGCTCCCTCCGCAAGGCCAGAGGCAGGAAGGGGCAGAGGGAGGGGAGCCGCGGGGGGAGACAGGATCTTATGGGGGAAAGCTGAACCGGGACTTTCCTGTTCCGGGATGCCGAGCGTGGAAAGGCTGCGGCGAGCGGGGCAGCGAGGGGAGGAAGAGAGAGCTGTGCTCCGACCCCGCCGCTGCCGCCCTCCCCCCCCCCCCGCGGTCACGAGGTGGGGGTCTACTTCCAGCATGCCCCCGGGACGAGCGGCAGAGGGGCTGCATAGGTGGAGCGGGGTGGAATATGTGGTAGTGGGAGTGATGAGCATCATCATTGCAAAAAGCTGTGAGAAACCGAGGAGGAGAAGGACGCGGATAGGGCACATGTGCAAAATTGAGTTGCGGAGTGCAATTGTAGTGGTGATTGCTGGGGGCCAGGGGTAGACAGGTTTTCACGACTCTCTCGTGTCACAGCAAGTTCCTTCGTCTCTGTGGCGAAAAGTTTGACTTAGTCGCAACTGTACCCTGCAGGCAATGAGGGTGATGAAACGAAAATCTCTTAATAGTGCTTCTTACGGCGGCATAACCCCACCCGCCCGGTTACAAGGCTCTGCCCCCAAGAGTCGCCCCGGCCCATTTAGATGCTGACTCCAAACTTTGCATAACCACTGCCTTCCAGCCGCTCTTCCCTCCCCCACTGCCGCTGCAGCTCTAATTAATGGAAAGAGCCACAGGGAGGGATGAGCGCAGAGACACTTTGCATGATGGACCCGGGACCATGACATTTCTCCCTATGTCTTTGAACACGATTCAAGGTCGAGGGAATCAGACCCCCCGTGGGGTACTGGCACGCTGCCCCGCCGGTCCTGCCCCAGAACACCCGTCGCTTTGATGGGGCCGAGGGGGGAGGGGGGCTTCGGCCGCGCCTCGCACAGTACAGCCGTTTTTAGGAGCAAAAAGTACCCTCTCCTCCCCGCGAACAGTCGGCATCCGAGGGGACGCGCGCTCTGGGATGACACAAAGCGACCCCAGGCCTTACCCTTGCCCCCCTCTCCCCTCCCCGCATGTACATGGGTGGGCGCGTAGCCCTCTCCCCGCCTCAGCTCCCCCCGCAGCACCCGCGTGCTTTGTGCGCCGTTGGCCGTTTCCCACGGGTCCAAAATAAAGATTGCTCAGCGGAGAGAGACTGAGCATCTCTCTTTCCCTTCTCCGTTCCTGGGCTGTGCAGGCACATCCGACCACGGTAGTGGTGGGGGACTTCACGAGAGAAGAGAAGGGGTCCGCAAGGTTTCAGCCGCTTGTCCAGCTGGGATTACGCACAGCTGCCAGCTGGACGCATGGCTCGAGCTTACCGCTTGAAAACTTTTGTGCGCTGGCCAGCTCAGCTCCAGCGATTACTTAGATCATGGAGAAATACAAGAAACCCACATCCTCTCTGGTGACATTCACCAAAAATGAGCAAGCAGCCTCTGGGCAACAGAAATCTTTTCCCCCTCTTTCCCCCTGCCCCCCACCTCCATCATGCTCTGGCTGTGCCGCAGTTCGGTTCCGGGGCACCTCCTGACAGTGCAGCGCTCCCCACATCCCCAGTACAGAGTATTGGGCTTCCAGATCCCATTTCAGATTCGGATTGTTTCGTAAAATACCATAGCAGGCTTCCAAGCAGGTTACAAAGAAAAATATGACCTTGGCTATTTTCTGATAATGTGCATTGTCCCTCATCTAGGGCCTCCACCGACTCGCTCTGCTGCAAGGCCCGACCCCGGATCGTAGAATCGTAGAATCACAGAGTATCTCGAGTTGGAAAGGGACCCACGAGGATCATCGAGTTCAACTCCTGGCTCCACACCCAATCACACAAAATTCAGAGCTGAGACTGAGAGTGTTGTCCAGTCGCTCCCTGAACTCCGGCACTTGGCACCGTGACCACTACACAGCATGTTCCATGCCCACCGCCTTCTGGTGAAGAACCATTTTCCCAGCACCCTCCCGATGCTCCCCTTGGAGGATCCGCACCTGCAGAGCATCGCTCTGCAGGGTACAGAGATCCGCTCAGCCCCTTCCTGAGTCCCAGGTAGCTGTTGGTTCAATAAAAGCTGCAAAAGTAGGAGCGCCAGAGATAGGGGCCGCAATTGGAATGGCTCAGCTCGGTTCCCTGACCACAGCCAGAAGGTGCTCTTTTGAGGTCGGTGGAGCTGCTCCCGCCTCTCTGGGACCAGTCCGAGGAGCGCAGCTCCGGCTCCAGTCCCCGCGCTGCGCGTGAAGCGTGGTTCAGGATCGGTGTGAGATTACTCGTTAATTGTAGCGCAAATCCGTTCTTTCAAAAGCATTACGGAGCTGACGTTTCTTTTCCCTGTACAGGCCAGTATTCAGATTACACGGACACTAATCAAATAAGCTGGGTTATTGCCTTTGTCAACATGTTCATAAGGATTTTCTGCCAGGCGTTAAAGGCATTTATATGGAACGACATCTTTCAAAAGCAATGTTGCCGTCCGGATTTGGGGAGTATTTGCTTCTGACAAGACGTGTGATGGCTGTATTTGCCATACCAGCTGTGCCATCAGCCGCTTCAAACCTCAGATTCCTCATTTTACATTCCCGCATTTTGCATCCAGCCGGTGCTCTCCGTGAAGCACCAATTTTCGCGTTTAAACGGTTCGCATCGATACGCGCGGTGCCCCAAACGGCACCGCAATCAGCAGCCGTGTCGTGCGCTGCGAAGGAGCACCGGGAACGAATCCAAAGGCTTTACCCTTTTTTTCCCCCAACTTTAAAAGAAAGTCCTCTTCCCAGCGAACTGTTACACCGGGGAACCCCTCCCACCTCCTGCTCGCGGCCTCGCTGCTACCCGGGGGGGTTCCGCGGGGGAAGCGGCGGGGCTCGGGAGAAGGGGGGGTCGCTTTGGGCGGGGAGCGGCGGTGGTGTCGGGGAGGGGGACGCGGCCGCTCCGGGGCGGTGCGCGGGGTGGGGTGTGAGGTGGGGGGGGGGCGGCCCTGGAGTGGGATGCGGGCTCCGCGGGGACGTGGCCGCAGCCGGCTGCTGGAGCGAGGGCTGAGCGGAGCCCGTGAGCGCGGAGAGGTGAGAGGAGTTGAGGTGGAGGGGATACGGGGGCGGGCCGGCAGGCGAGGGAGGGCCGGGGCGGCCGTGGTGCCGGCGGCAGAGAGCGTTCAGCGCGGGGCGAAGCGGGCAGCTGCCGTCGGGCTGCTCTCCTTGGCGGTAAGAAGGGGGCAAGGGGGGTGAAGCGGCTCTCAGACGGGAGTGGGCGGGCGGGCGGCCCCGAGGGTCCATGTCCCCGGCGGAGCTGTCCGGGCAGCGAGGTCGGGAGGGAGAGCCGCCGTCCTCAGCTCCTCCTCGGCAGCCCCGCGGAGCTCCGCTGCCTCCCGGCTCTTCGCCCCCGTCCGGACAGCTCGGGCGACGGCTGCCCCTTTGGTCTCTCTCTTCTTTCTTCTGACTGCGACGGGTCGGAGCCGTCGTGGCTTTGGGGTGCTTGGTTAGGGTTTGATCGCTTTAAGAAACAGATGAACTTTCTTTGGAATTTCTCTCCACACTACTCCATATTTCTACCCAGTGTAAAGATATCCATGCTCCTTAGCAGGTATTTCTTACTGGTTCCGTAAGTTAGAAACCGCTCTCGTCATCACTTGGAAATGTCACTTTGGTCTTCACGTTTATAAATCCTTTGTGAAAAGGTTTCTGTAGGAACAGAGTCGGGTACAAAGGGGGGAAGCATCACGTTTGCTCTGTGGTCGGATGGGTGCTACTGCGGGAGATGGCAGTGGCAAACGTCATGCGAGTTTTCACTAATTCTGTATTTTCCATGTAGCTGCTCTTAAATTAGAAGCATTTGCATTCGTGGGTTGAACTGGGGAATTTACAGATTCTTGCTGTGGAGATGTCCCCTCTTTCTGGCTTTCAATAAAGCCAGACGTAGTGCTCATAGCTCCACTTACTCTTCATTAGGTATCATTGCTAATAGAAAGAGGGATTTAGTCAAGCAAGAGAAAAACCGGAAGGTTAAATTTATGGTTTATTTTTTAGAAAATGTGTAAAGTGACACCAAATGGTTGTACGCTGTTTATGAGAGCACGTTTATGTGGGATTCAGGAACATCCCCTGTGTCAAAGCAAAGCAGTGCTCTGCAGAACTTGACAGAAATATCATCTTATTGAAAGAAAAAAAAAAGCTCCAAAGACATAGAAGCATTAAAGTCAAAATATTACTTTAACTTCTATTAACTGAGTGGGAGAGAACTAATAGTTCTAAATCTAATTTATATATAAATATAGTTCTAAATATAGAATATAGTTCTAAAATAATAATAATAGTAGCAGTAGTAGTAATAATAAAAATATGAAAATAGATTCAGTGTGAGGAATTATAAAGTGTATGGAAGATTTTGCAGAAGAAATGACTTACCCTAAATCGTGGCATATCATATGTGTGTTTTTCCATGTCTGTAATGCTATGAATCTGTTAATATGGTTCTTCTCCAGCACTTGTTACCTGTATTTGCTGTTAATAAATCAGCTCAAAGAACAAAGTGCTGTTATTTCGTGCAGCTGAAGAAATCTCCAGCATGAACCATGTGGCTACTCCTGAAATATTTATCTTGAAATGCAAATGGCAAGTATATAAAATTGCAAAAGATCCTACAGCTGTGCATGTAGCCATATGTACAACTGTGAGTGTGTGGCTGTATTTATGTGTATATGCACATGAACACAGAAATCAATATATTCGTTTCTTGTTGAGCACATATCACATTTTTTAAAAAATTGAAAGTTACCAAAAATAAATAGCAGGACTGTGAAATGAAAATGAACCATCCACGTCTTGCACAGCAACCAGATAAAGTCATTTCTTGTAATCTATGAAAAGGAGACATGAATTTGAATTGGATGGAGAGAGCAGAAATGGTTATTCTTTTCCCAAGTTACAGATGCTGTTGCTGTGTGGCTGTGGCGCATCAGTCTGGCTGCACTGGCTTGTGCTGGCTGCTCGCTTTGCAGTGTTCTCTGTCTGCAAGTGGGGAGTGGGGTTTTGTTTGCACGGATGCCCATGTAAAGACAAAATGCTCAGTCTCTGTGAGAACAGATGTGCCAGCACACACTGCCACAACCTGGGTCTCCCCAATGGACATAATAGCAGGGGAAAATTTGCATCATTACTTTTTCTGTTCTGCTTCCCACAAAATTGCTGTTTTAACATACACATTTGCTGTATGCTCTTTCTAGTGTAGTGTGAGAAATAGAGGCACTTTGGGATTTGTTTTCTCTCCCTTCCTGGTTGTGCCTTGTAAAATTCAAAATGCCTGTGACATTTTTGGGGCGTTGTACCTACTGTGGAACACTGAGCAGTACCAGAACAGCAAGGGCAGGAGGCAGACCCAGTCTCTGAAGTGACCACTGGCACAGTGCCAGCAGGAATATGAAATACACTGTGCTCTGAAATGAGGCTAATTCATAACATTTACAGGCCAATAATCCTCAAAGCTGACTGGAGAGCTACAACATGCTACTGGTTTCCCACAGGAACCCTGTTTTTAATGTTCTAGGCTTTGAAGATGCAAGAACAAAAATAGTAGGTAAGGGTAATGCAGCACATGGATGTTGTGTAGGCTGGTGAGGAGTCAGCCCTCCAGCATTGTGCCTTGCACCCAAAAATGAAATCTTTAAAAGGCATCAGACCACTGAGCTATAGTCATTTCCCTTTGTCTACTTGTGAATGACTTGCACAAGTCAACACCATCCACGAAGGCCTGTTAGATCAAATACAGTGCCAGGCAGAAGGATGTTATAATTGCTGTGGAGCTCCCACATGAAATTCACTGGGGCAGTGCACATACCCCTCCTGGAACTTTTTCCAGTCTTAATTATGTTTTCACCGAGCTAGATCTGACACTGAACTTTGGACATTTCTTTCTTGAACTTCAAGTAAAGGATGGTAATTGCATTCATGTGGTCTTGGGGGAAAAGTTCTGCCTCTTTTTCAGAGGCAGCTCTGCATATCTTCATGGCAGCTGCTATGCATCAGGCGAGAGCCCTCTTCAGCTTTCCTTGTCTTCAGAGGAAACATCAAAGAAAATGGGAATCTTACCTTTTAATCTGTGCTTCCAAGTGGTTCCTGATCTCACAAGGCTTGCTGAAGGCAGATGTGGAACTTGAAATACTTACTCATTTCAAAGCAGGGTTTTAACTCTGTCTTCTTCATTATTCCCACTGAAGTCTGAGGGATACTTCATAATAAAAAGGTTTGGCAGCTTCATGATTCACTAGACTGGGTATCCAGCCAAGATATAATGATGGCTCATCAGGAGCTGTCAGTTTGCATTGCCTGTACTGTGTGTTTCAGGTGATGGAAGACAATCTGAAGACCACAGAGCCTTAAAATAGTAAGAGTTGGAGAGCTGCTCCCTGAAGGTACTGTGCAAATAGAATAGCAACATTGTGAGCTTTCAATGAGCTTGGAGGTCTCTGATTCAGAAGAAACAATTCCATGTTGGACTTGCACTCCACAAAGGGCCAATTTCTGGAAGCTCAGTATGTGTATCAGGCTCTCCACTTGGAGTTGCCTCATGATTCTTTCTGGGAATGTGCTGTTTCCCTGCTTATACCCACTATTTTGTCAAGGCAGAGTTCTGCAGCTGCTGTGCAGGAAGGTGGGTCTGTTAGCTGGGGTCAGCTAAATGCTGAGCAAAACCATTTGCATGTAGCAGGCTAGTTCAGCCCTAGTTTTTCCCCACTAGTTTTAGACTCATCTCACCTATGCAGCCAGCAAATTCCTCCCTGATACAAAGCTGTGCTTCCTGCCGTTTCCCCCAGATGCCTGGTGCAGGCAAACTGCCTTAGAGGTGCAGAGGATGAGGTCAGAGAGAAGAACTAGAGAGGTACTCACAGGATGGCCCGGTGTAGCCTTGGGTAAGAAAAATCATAGCTCTTACTGGCATTTTATTTATTATTGCTAATTGAACTCTTCTTTCCACATGGATTGGAAGTGGTACATTGGCAGGAGTGGGACTTCCTTGAGCCAGCTGATCCTGATCTCTGTGCAGAATCATTGCTGGAATTCCAATTTGCCATTGGTGAAACTGGGAGGATGAAAGAGGATACTTAGAGTTCAGGAATTCAATGAATACAATTTCTTGAAGATAAACAGGATGTCAAGACTCAGAAATGTGACACGTGCTTAGTTTTCTGTCTCACAAAAAGCAGCACCTCATCCCCTTCCAAGCTCATCCTAGACTTTGATGTACTCTACTTTGGATGTAACACCTCCCTGAGGGGCAGTAAGCTCATAGCTTGGTGCAGCCCAGCCAGGCTGGGAAAGGCATCACATGGCGGCAGCAGCTGCTTCATGTCTCCACATCCACTCGTATGACCTTCTTCACGCATATGGGCTTCTCAGCAGCAAAGGAAAGGCTCTGGGCCCCAAAGGAGAGACTTCCAGACCTGGCCAGGGCTGGAGCACAGTCTACCTTGCTGCATCAGTGAGCTAAGGGAAAAGTTTTTTGTGCTTTAACAGTACCTCCTCAGTTTGTGGTTTAATGGATTTAAGAAGCAGGTTGAGTTTGTTTCTGCATTTGTTTGGGGGTATTTGGAATTACTTATGATATCTTTCAAAACAAGAATTCTCCTTTTCTTTCTTTGATTTCCTGCCAACTTTTTTCCAGTTCTAGCTTCGATTCTTCTCCTTTGCAGTTCACAGAATGAATAAAAAGATAAGGAAACTCTGTGCAGAAGGAAACCAAATGTATGAAATTCAGGAAGTGAATTTTCTCACTTTTTCATCTCTGATTTCCCTGGAATTTCCCTCATGTGTTAAGAATCTTTAGTTCCTTACAACAACAGTGAATGACAAATTCTGTAGACAGAAGCACTCTGTCTGCATCAGCTCAGTTCTTCAGTATCTGTAGTTTATTGTGCATGACAATGCATGTCTGATCACAGATTTCTCGGGCTGACAGACCTTTTGAAATCAAAAGGAGTTTAGGCAGTGGCCACAGGAGTGCCAGGTTATATGCTCCAGGGAGAGCACTGTCAGTGCTGTGACTAGTAAGTTAAAAGGAGAAGGGAATGATGGTTCCAATGTTTGTTTATTGCAGTTATGTCAGTATGGCAAGTGCAGGGCTCTACAATTCAAGTTAATCCTTGCTCCAGAGGCAGGTCAGAATAGACATAAAAATGGCTTTGGAGGGTGGGTCAGATCCCCTGGGTCATATCTTCCCAATAACTTTTATGAATATCTTTGTAATGTGTTTTATTTTTTTCTTTTTCCATAGTAGGGTGATTGTTTTGAAAGGTTCACTGCTACGTGCATATTACATCAAACTGAAATTAAATGTGAAGGTGAAATTAAAGAAGACGTTGGCAAGTATTTCTATCAAATTAATTTAAGAGAATCGATCTTTATTAATCCTTTCCATTTATGATTGTGAAGAGCTGAAGTAACTAAGCAAGTTCTGGTTGAAAATTTTCCCTTCTTGCAAAGATGGCTGAGTTGTTTCCTTCACACCTTTAAATCAATGATAAAATTAAGCAAGAATACGTGTTTCTTTTGTGAAAGGCACAAAACAAAAAACGATGCCACAATTCAATGTTGTCACTGTGGCAAGGAAAATTGGGCCCAGTCCAATGGCAGTAGGTGGCTGGGGAGTTTGTGTTCCAAGCAGAGTTTCTACCCTTGAGCTTTTACAGCTTTTACAGGCATTCCTTAGAAGAGCTTGCAGTGACATCTGAAGGCCATGTGGTAGAAAATCAGGGATCTGAAAATCTGCTTATAGCTATTCATAGACCCTTCTCTCATTTTCCCTAGGAATGTGTTCTTGTCAAGAGGTGTGGGAGCTGCCCTTGTGCTTTGCAGGAGTTACTGTTGCATTAGGCTCTGCTGTCAGTTCTGCTGCTGCCTTTGTGCAGAACCTTGAGAATGCCTCTCTGGTGGTCCAGAAATGGTCCAAACATGACTGTCACACCTGTGTGCAAGCTCTGTTGCACTCATCTATACTGAGCACAAACTTGCACAGAAGCTAAGTCATATAGAGTATGCTGATTCCAAATGGTCCCTTCAAAGACGTACGGGAAAACATCTGGAATGGGTCTTAGTAAGGGAGAAAAGGGGACTGTAAGGAAGAAAGGGGATTATGTTTTGATCAGGCTGTTCTACTAACTGGGTTAATGGAGCATGGGTTCACAGAAGTCTTCTGTAGACATGAAGAGGAGTAAGGCAAAATGTTGGAACTATATCTTCAAATCAAACTCCTAGAAATACCTGCTAAATCACACTGAAATTTGGCAGGAGGAATGGGATGCAAATACTTCCAATGATGATAAGCAAAGCCAGCCTGAAGCATCATAGCTGGTTTTGCAGGGCCATAGAATTGATATAAACTATCCCTAAACCATCAGGCTGAACTCTTTTTGGTAGCAATTTGTGTGCTGTTTCTGGAAGCAAGCAGACTAGGAGCAGTTGCCATGAGTACCATCTATTTCATGTGCTTTTTGATGAAGCATCCACAACTGCATAGTCCATAGGGAGCTGCCTGCCCACAGGTACTTTTTGTTTGACAGATCTGTCACACTCCTCAGAAATAAAGATGCAAAATCCATCACTCAGGGACATGGTATATGTGTATCAGATACTCTCTGGAGGATGAAGAGTCCATTAAACTGCAAGTCCCTAAACTCATCCATATGAAAATTCTCATGTATGACAGATAGAATATGGAGAATACCCCCATGTCTAACAGGTGATCTGACTCTAATGTCCTACTAATGCATTATAAATATTCAATTTATGTCACCATTTCAGATATGTGCTTGGGTGAGCCCAGAGGAATAGGAACTGCTTATGCAGAACATGAGTGAGAGCAGCAGGATTATGTTGTGTGAGGGGGATCGTGTCTCTAGGAGGCAAAGGCACTCTCAGCATTGCCTGTTTGAGTCTGCACAGTACAGAGCTGAAGATATGACCTTCACAAGGAGATTTATGACAGAGTTCTGTCAACTTTTCCATGCAGCAGAGGAGTGAGTTTGTCAGATGCACAAAACAGTGAGCAAATCTGTGAGAGAGTGCAGAAGAATGGCTTCTCCTTAAATCAGTTAGCCAAATGTTGAAATTGGTAACATAAAACAGGCATGATCTTAATGTAGTGTGTCTTCACCCATACATAATGCTAGTCTTGATGGCATAGGACAACATTCATGGGGATTTTTAGGTCAGTGAAGAAGATTTGCATGCAGCTGTTATTCCTTAAGTACTGGAATGAGGTGAGAAGAGCACATCTCTCAAGGTAAGGGCCAGAAGTTGTGGTGTCTGAGGAGCATATGAGGATAAAAGATGGGAGGTTGGCAAGCTGAGGAAAATAAGTGGTGAAGTCATCAGTAGGAGTCTCATTGTTCCAAGTGCTTGCAGGTATATGTGCATCAAGCAGAGAAGAGAGTAGTGACTGTACTGCAGAGCTGTAGGCAGCAATGACGGGAAGCTAATGGAAGGAAATGAAGGTCTGATGCCAACCTCGGGAGTCCCTGGCATTTTAGGAGAAAACAAAAAATTCATGAAATCTTGAAGAATTCTCAGTTGTGATCATTTTCTCCATCCTTTGCTTCCTTTGAAGAATGTGAGCAATTCTTCCAGTTCAGTCTACCAAAGACAAATGCCACCCAGCCTGTGAACCATTGCCACTTCTCACTGCAGCTCCCATTGTAGGTTCGTAATGATCATATCTTCATTCAAACTATGAGGGCCATTGGCAAAGATGTGAAACACGTTGGGTCTGGATTTGGAATTAATCAAGAGTTCCTGTGCTGCTGTCTCTTTGCCTGAAGCCTCGGTGTTATGCTGAGATGTTTCACTAGGTGGTGCATTCAACAAATTATTTGATCTCCCTGTGAAGAAAGTTGCTACAGGACTCACAGGAACGAGTTCCTTTGCTCTGTACCCATGTTATGTCCTCTTTGCAGCTTCCCCACAGCTGACCCTGCTGTGCAGGTGAGGAATGTCACTTGGGGGATTTTTTTGTCCATCAGATCTGTGACTAATTCACAAGTCATTTAGAAAACAAGCAAAGCACAAAGGCTTGTTGAGTTTGATACATGCTTGACTTTGGATAGAAGAAAGGTATGTTAGTGGTCTGATACACCTTATTGGCTTCCATTTCCTGCATCCCCTCAATTCAGGAGAATTTAATGGAACAGAAGGTGTGTTGATTTATTTGCTTCCAGAAGGGAGAATTATCTGCAAGCAGCCCAGTGGGACAGCAAGAGCAGGCAAAGGCTGCTGCACCTTGGAATGATTTCTGCCCTTTTTTTGAGATGTATGGAAGCCCTTCAGCACTCAGGATGGGGGGGCAGGACCAGGGGCATCAGGCAGGTGGCACGCACTGCACTGCCAGTGGCTGCACCGGCACCAAGGAGTGCAGAGCAGCCATGCTGATGTTTCGCTTCCACCCTGTGGGCAGCAAAACACAAGTGGGGAGCAGCGCTGAGGCCTGTCCTGCCTCTCTGTCAGTCACTCTGTGGGATGTCTGTTCTGGAAGAAATCACTAGGTGGTGGTGTTGCATGTAAATCTGAGACTTGGTGTCCACACATTGTCAGTTTTTGGAGAAATGGTTCTTGTCATGCTGGGGTTTATGGATTATGCTCTTTGATGCCTGCTGAAACAGGGAAAGATACGAGGCAGCAGGACCTGGCTGGAATCAGGTCTATATTCCTTCAAGCCCAGTATCCATACCTCAGTGGGGATTTCTGGAGGAGGTTGGGACAGCACAGTCAGTGACCCCTCCCTTTCTGACACGGGTGTGCTCATGAAGCATCCTCAGCAATGTCCTGCAAATTCAGTCTTGAGGGCATCAAAGAAAACAGAAAATTCAGCTTCCTCTGAAGGGACACTGAGATAGCTAATGTACAACACTCACCTATATACATGGAGACATTTGGATGAATTAGAAAGGAGAGAGGGTTTGCCATCTAAAGTTGTAAGTGGATAAATAAAATAATGCTAGAAGGGATTAAGAATTCCCCAAATGTAGACTCTTACAAAAGAGATTGTTTTAGCTTGTAACTTATTTCTAAATGCTTTCTTGTGCAGAGGTACACTGAAGCATTTTATACCTCAAATTTATTTTTCTGATGGTATGGAGCTTTTATTTTTTGCATTATTATTATTTTTAAAAGATGGCCTCATTCCATTTATTAAAAATCAGTATTGCTTAAATGGAAACAGACAAACATAGGAATTCGTTGTATTCATTTAGGCAGATCCTGTGTTGTACAAATGTGCACACAGAAGACATCATCTTGTTCTTACACCAGTAGTGACTTTATCAGGTTATTGGGAAACCAGGCAGTAAAATTCATCAGTAACTGAAAGCAGAGTCCTGTTCTATCCTCCTCTTAAGGCCTAATATCTGGCAAGTCAGCTGACATGTTTTTTACCCTTTTACCTCCTACTCTTTGTCTTGCTTGTCTATTTTAGACCTTCATCCTTCAGAGGTTCACTACTTTCTGCATACGTAAACATGCATTTCCTTATTTCCGGGATGGGGGCTCAGACCTTGCCTATGAGGAGGACATTATTCTGAATTAATGATACTGATTTAGAAACTGATTTAGTTAAATCACTGCAACTCTCCTGAGCACATTATATCACTTCAGTTTAAGTCATGAGTCAGTGAGTAACAAATCAATTCTGCTGGCAGAGAATGAGAAAGATTAGACTGGATCTTCAGCCCTTCTATCTCGGTGTTTATTAGGCTAAGGCCTCTTCAGGGCTTGTTGCTGTTCTCTTTAATTTTCTGTGCCTAATGGACCTGATCCAGCTCTTGATGGCATAAATTAGGGTTTTTTCATGTCCTCCATCTGGGAGCAGGAGATGGCAATATCTTCATTAAAAGCCTAGGGAAGCTCAGAATGGCAAATAACACAAAACTACATCTTTGCTGCATACACATATCTCGGATTGAGGTGTATAGTGCAGAAATCGCCTCTGCACTGAAAAGATTTAATATTCGACATTCAGGGCAAGAAAATTCAACCCCCTGAGCACACCAATCTCTCCTAATATTATGCTAATGGCAAGAGTCATAATCTGATTTCATTTTCCTTACAACAGCTAATAACTATTATCTTAAGTACATTCTGGGAAGGGAAGGATATAATCCTTGTGTCAGTCAACAAAGATTTTGTGCATTCAGTTTGAGCAGACACTCAGTTTACTCCTGGTTGTGCACCTGAGTACTTAGACTGATGTCACGCTTCCAAACTAAAGAACATGACTTTTTCAAAACCCATCTCAGATTACATTTGCTTTTTTTTAAATTGTTGCTGTCCTTCTCATCTTTCTTCACAATTCCGCAAGCTACCAGTAATAAGTAAGAAGGTTACCTGAGAATATACTGGAAAAGAAAATACAAAATTCTACTGGTTGAAAATTTAGCTTACTGTTCCCAATGTTTCTTATTCCTGGCCATGAGGAGTAGCAGTGCAGAGCAGCTGGGCTCCTGGACAGTCTGACTGTTCCAGAAAAATGTAATCAACTTGTTTACAAATCTCATCTTTTGGTTTACTACAAAGTTGCTTTTCCCTTTCTGAATGAGATGTTAACAAAGCTGTAAACTCCAGCTGACAGTGTTTTGGCATGCTCTTATAATTCACCTGCAGTTCCTAGAAGCCTTTATATTTTAAGTAGTGATGTCTCCTTCCATTACCATCTGTATTCCAAGTGTGACTTCTTGCTATTTTACAGGTTTATGATGGAACTCACATCTTTGCCTAAATTCCTTTGGACAAGTGACAACAGATTTCTGCATCACCATTTCCCGGATATACTGGCTACTGTTCACACCACACAAGACATTCCTGAAGAAGCTGTTTTTGGCCCGTGCATGCTGCAGAACACCCTGCTGGACACTGTAGCTTTTATTGCCCTCAAGTGTTCTGATAGACGGACCATTCACTATGTGTTTAAGGTGGGGAAAAGCAATGCTTGATGCTAGTCCTGTCAGACAGAGTTACATCATCCTTCAGGTTTACAGCATCCTGACTTTGTAAGGGGTAGATTTTTTCTCTGTTCAGCACAACTAACAGCTCCTCCAAAAGGGAGAAGCAGATGATGCATTGCTGATTTATGGGCTGTAGACCAGGGGAACCTCAATGAAAACTTGCCTTTGCAGGAAGAATACAAAGTCCTGTTTCTGTGCTCAAGGCTGACAACCTGCTTCAGCACTGACTGCAAGCAGGAGGAAAGAGGGATGAATAGTTTTGCATCTTCACTTATCTCACTCAGATTTTCTCCTTACAAAGAACACAGGAGGTTTACTAGGAGGCACTGTAAATCTGACTTTCTCAGTTACCCATAAAAGTAAAACTACAATTGGCAGTGACTTTAGTATGATGTGTAAAAGATGTCAATCAGGCAGCTGGCCCACACATTATTCAGGTAGCCACATCCTACTACTATTAGTACACGGATCAGCTGAAGTTACCTCCTGCTGTTTGAAATTACTGCAGGAAAGCCACTGAACTGGGGCTGTGAAACAAAATGAACCTGGGGAGGTCATACTGGGGAGGTCAGGAGCCCCAGGATGGTGATGGAGTGAATTTTAATCTGTTTAATCTCAATTTCTAATTCCCAAATATTTTGTTCCATAGCCACTGTTCATCATGACGTTTTCATTTGGACAACGCTTATTTCTCCTGCTGGCATCTTATCTCAGTCTTCAGGGTCTTGGAGTGCATTTCAGTCGTCACTGGTGTAGATGAAGACAGGGTCACCATGTAAAGAAATAACTGATTCTTTTAAGTTTTCTGTAGTTTAGAGAAATTCCAGGCAGAATGTGTAGTATGGAAGATGTATCTGTTTGGAGACATCTGCTTGATGTTTTTGCTTTAAAGAAATCAAGAAAAAGACAAAGAGGCTTCAGACTTTTACTGACTGTTCATTTGAGTCCCTGACACAAGTTAGCCTGCTCAGGCTGGATTATCAGTGCTTCAGGACAACTATCAGCTCTCTGGAGAATTAACCCTCCTGAGATCAGACTCCATAGAATAATTCTATATTCCTCCTGGGAGTTTTAGAATGAGTAGAGTCAAGGAAAAATCGCAAAGAGTTTCTACACTGGAACAGACCTGCAGTGGGACGGATTTAGAGTTTTGCTGCATATGAGTTAGGAGTTGTTATGAAGGCATGGCACTGAATGTCTGAACTGGCTCTGATCTCTGTTTTTGTCAGTCAATGCATCAAACTGTGTGCAAGTAGCTATTTCAGATGCAGCCCTTAGCCCCATATCCTCTTTGCTTCTCAAAATTAAAACTAAACCTTCCAGAAATCAGGAATTATTGTTTAGCTTGCAACTCTGTGTGCAGACAATTAATTAATGATACAATCACAATGACACAATATTGTCATGGCACTGAAGGGAAAACAAGAAATGGGTATTGATATGCTGGCTATAGCAAAAACACAGGGACAAAGGATAAGCTGGATTCTCTGCAGCTGAATTTCGTGCTCACCCTAGTTCAGCAGCAATTCAGCAGGGCTTTGGAGAATATAATTTCCAAAAAGATTTTCATCTTCTTAGGCTTTTATGTTTAGTTTAAAGGGAGCTCTGTTTTTTTCCTCTCATCTACTTGGAGGCCCTAATTTGAGCTCCTTGAGCCAAATTTCTATGCTTGTGCAACCACTGGCACAGGTGGTTCTTTCCAGCCAATGCTTTACTCATGCAAAGTAAATTAGTCCTTTATAAAATCTATCCTTTCCTCTGACTTCCTCTGCCCTTTGCAGCTTCTCATGCTTTTGCCTCCTGGATCCAAGGAGCAGACTTATTCTCACTTTTCTCCTTCAGCTTGTATCAGGGAAGCCAGAATATCTTCACAGCACTCTGGTACAGCCTGTTGGGCAGTAAAGCCCTTCCCTCATGTGTGGATGCAAAGGATTCACCTGAGGGACTGCCAATCCAGGGAGAGAAAAAGCCATAGTGGGCTCATGATTGAAGCTGAGTGCACCCAGGTCTGCTGTTCTGCCCTTCATTCCTCCTGTGAGCTCTTTCAACTCCTGCCCTGGAGGTCTGGTTCCTGGAGGAGCTGTGTTCCCTTTGACTTTGGTTAGAGCTCCGGGTGGGTTCTTGGTATTTCTGAAACACAAAAACTAATAAATGACAGCCTCTGTCATAGCTATTAGTTGCAACCACTGTGTCTGTGGGTGGGTGTGCTTGTGTTGCTGTCAGACTTCAAGATTTCTCAATCACTGTTAATTACCATGCTGTTCTGGGGGAACCAGTTATGGAGCATGCAAATTTATTTTCTCCCTTGTACTAATTAACTTTTATACTAATGTTCTCTTAATGTTTCCTTCCATATCCAAGTGACTATTATAGCCATACTTTTCTTGGTAAGTAGCAGTCAAACTGAGTTAAAAACAGAGAAATAAACAACCTAAATACTGTTTCTGATGCAAAACACCAATGAATGGCCATCCTGCAATTAGTGGAAAACAAAGAGCTATACATTGCTTGGGGTGAAACTTGGATCATACTTGTCATTAGACATTTTTCATTTCCAAACTTCTTCCTTTCAAAACAACGACTTAGTGCTTCAAAAATTAGTTGAGGCTTTTTATGTGTGTAAATGTTGCCCTTGATCACCCTCTGTTTCAGCCTCCCAGCTATGAAAATCTTCCCCATCTTTCAAAACACTGCAGAGGACATAGTTCTGCTGTGGTAAACACCAAGGAAAACCTATAAAGAAATAAATCATTCCCTATTCAAAGCAAATGCAATCAATTAAATAAGATGGGAGCCACACACTGAACAAGGAAGACAAAAAGAAATGTTTTACAGTTATATTATTTCCAGAGTGTGGTCAACCTGCAACTAAAGGACTCAGTAGCCCTGTGGAGAAAAGCCTTTTTGCAACTGAGCACTGTGTTGTAACATGTATACAGAAGGAAAATTTAATTTGAGCAATAGACTTAATATTAGGTTGTTAACTCCTGATCTTTCTCCCCACCTGACTTTGGTCACAGATGTATAAGGATTGGGCTCACTGCTTTGGCACAGGCTCTGTGTGATGTAGAAAAAAAGACTTATTTTCTTGAATTTGTTGGACATCTATTTTGGCTCCCAGAACTTGAAACTTCCCCTTTTATGTGTTCTGTCCCACAGGTAGATGTCACGTCTGTGCACAGTCCTACAGGACTGCCTTGGATGAGGCTCGTACAAGCAGCTGCAAATAGCAAGGAGCAAAACTTGGAAGCTTACTTAGAAAACAGTCAGTTATATTATCGCTCTACCAGGAAAATCAACAAAAATGAGGAGCTACTTGTCTGGTATGATGAAGAGCTTTCCAGTCTCTTGGGTTTCAATGAGATAAAAACTCAGAGTCCCCAGAATGGTAAGTTCCAGACTGCTGGCCATGCAGAGGTCACTGAGGACTGAAGTGAGCCTGCAACTCATTTAGTATGTGCTGATCCTGTCATACATGAAATAAAAGCTGTCTAAACCCTCAGCAGTTAACAGGTCAGACCTTCTGCTTTGGGGTTTGAGCTGGAGCCACAGAGCATGAAGAAATTTGCTTCAAAATTTGATCTAGTCAAAATGGAAGAAACCTTTTTCTACATTCCCTTTTCTGGAGTTAAACGTAACTTATAAAGCTTTGTTTGTAATAGATATAGGTTGGTTAGTCTATACGATAACGTACTTGTTTGTATTTTACTATTAAATCAATATAAATACATTTATAGCAGATACCCACTAAATCACTTTAACTGATTTCAGCATATTCTGTTAGCTTCTATGTAGACACACAATATCAGCCCTGTGAATTTGTCAGGGCAAAGTGCTGTCTGCGCAAGAAACACTATATTTAGATGCAAGACTTGAAAGCAACAGCAGTACAGTTATTACACAATAAGCTCAGCTTCTGTAGTTTGGGAAATGATGATCTATACTGTACTAAGTCTACAGCTTAGGTTTTTCCAATTCTTCCCAGCCAATTTGTGAATTTTTCTATATACTCCAGACTTCAGGAGCCCTCTGCCATCATTTGCATTTATAAATTGCTGCATGTTGTGGAATGCTGGAGCATGGATGCATAACAGTGGTTAAGATGTGCAGTATGCTTCTTGGTCACTGGGTTATGTCCCATCTGAAAGCAAGAAAGAGATGGTATTATGCTAATGCACATCCCCATTTCTCCAGCTCATGACTGACATTGTTTCACATTGAATATTTTCTATGCCACAGGCATCTATGCCTTGAGACGTAGAACAGTTTGCCAAATGAGCATGAATAAGAGCTTTCGGCACTAGCATCAAATGATTTGTATAACATATTAAACTTTCAGAGTATCCTCTGCAGAAATCAGAGGCTTGTGCCAAAATCTTTGAGGCCACCTCTAGTCCATGTCATTACATGGGTGAGAGATACATGGGTGGCAGAGAAATAAACATTCATCCTCTAGTAAAGATGGTGAATGCAGTAGTATAGTCCCAAAGTTTTTATGGTTTTATCTGGACTATTGCGTACTGGCAATATTATCAAATTCAAACATGGCTGAAGGGGCTGAATGGAAGCATTTCTGCAAGTAGCACATGGAGGCAAACAGACATGAATCATTTTCCATAACAGCAAGGGATCTCACTCTGACTTTAGATTTACCATGTATCACCTTGAATGACATAAGAGATACTTTTGTGCTTTTGTTTGTGTCAATGACATGGTCAGGATCTGCATGCATCCATGATTCTAACTTGGCAAAACTCATAATCTGTTGTCTCTTTCTGCAGAGATGAGATGCCAAGAATGCAACCGAGTCTTTAGATGTGAGCATTCCTATCTGTCCCACGTCCGCTTCCTGTGCATCCCAGAGAAGAGTGCCCTATGGAGGAGCTTCCAGGGTGAAAAAGGCACCTTAGCGGAGCAGAACATGAATTTCCACAGCCTGGCAAAGGATCTAGAGGTCAAAATGACAGCTTGCAAAGATGATGCTCGTGGTCTCACTGGAGAAAAGAGAGCAAAATCAGAAGAGGCTGAGAACAACAGGAGCAGGAAAACAGTGTTGTTGGAGAAAACAAATAATCTGAGTGAGGAACATAACTGTGGGGACAAGGAAGAGGCTGGAGGAGAGCATGCACCAGCTGGTTCTTTCTGGAAGCCGAGTTCAGGAAGGCAGTCAGCTAGGAAGGAGGCTTTTGAGCAGAAGCAGAGTGCTTTCACTGAGGTCAGGACGACAAAGGAGAAGCTGAGGAATGAGAGACCCAAAGAGTCAGACCAGGAGGATGGCACAGTTCCCACTGGTAAGGAGCAGGTATCAAAGGAGGCATTGCTGAACTCCTCTGGTAGTGCATTCTCCTTTGTGTGGCCCGCCAGAGGCCAAGGAGAGCAGAAAAGTGCTTTCAGCAAGCCCAGTAAATGTCTTGCAGAAAGAGTGGCAATAAATTCTTCTCATCCCATGAGTGAGTCACCAAAGAGCCTGGGGGAGCTGTCTGGCTTCATCACCACCACAGACATCATGTGCTGCAGCACTCTTCTCAATTCCAAGTTCTTTGTCAGTGATTTGTGTAATGCTCAGATGCTGCAGACTAGCATCATTCGGGGAAATGTTTTCCCTTATAGCTCAGAACCATGGCACAAGCAAGTAGGACAGTTACAGAATACGACCACTACTTCTTCCTCCACTTCCACCTCCTCCTCCTTGACTCTTCTTCCCCCCACCTTCACATCCTTTGGAGTGGCTGCCCAGAACTGGTGTGCCAAATGCAACCTGTCCTTTCGCATGACTTCCGATTTAGTCTTCCACATGCGGTCACATCACAAAAAAGAATACTCTTCAACTGAATCCCAGAGCAAGAGGAGACGGGAGGAGAAGCTCACATGTCCCATTTGTCATGAGTACTTCCGAGAACGCCATCATTTATCCCGGCACATGACCTCTCACAATTAGAGCTGTGCAGATGGGTCTCACCAAGGGACTGGGCAGGTTGGGTAGAGTAGGGGGACATCCTTCGTTTGTATCCATTTCTTTTTTGCGTTTACATTAATTTCTTACAGAAAATCACTGTTTACAGTAATTTATAGTCGATGCTTTGCAAAAAAAAATATGATATGTTTACAAAAGTCTGAGTGGGTTGTAAGTTTTGCAAACTCAGCCTGGCCCTTGTCAATCTATTTTTGAGGAAATAAAATTGTGAAATGAATGCACACACGCAGTATTAATTTGCAAACAAAGTTTGGGGACAAAGGTATCATTTTGCAGACAAAATTTGATTTGCTGGTGTCTGCGCTGTACAATGTAAATATAGAAGCAGCAACCTCTTCACTGAACGCAGAATCTTTAAATCTACATGCTTGTACGCAAAAAGAAACAAAGTTACTGTTTGTATCAGTTGTGATGGCCTCTTACTCAGTCTGAGCTGAGTTCTAGGCTTTGCTGCTTTTGAAATAATGTATACAAAATCTGATTAAGTCTGCATCTGTATCGAAGTTTGAGCTGTAGTCAAACGATCATTTAAGGGAGGGAGCACAGATTTTTCCCAGAGGTCGGCTTGCAAGATCTGTGTGACTTCTGCATGCATGCAGGTCTGATCGGGCAGGGTTTCGCTTGTGGATTTCAATTTATGGATATACTGAAGAAGGCAGCTGGGGTGCCTGAGTTACTGCTAGCAAATGCTAGATAGAACCTGTGCTCTGCATCCTGGTTGGTAGGCTCTGTTCTGCTGACAGCTAGAAGAGGAATGTCCTTCACAAAATGACACAGTTGTTCATGAATTGCACTGGATGAGACCATTTCTATCATCTGGTTTCTACACTGGCTAATTCCAGATGTTTCGAAGAAGATGCCAAAGCCTCTCTGTAGCCAGTCCATATGAGATGATTTTCTGTTGCCTCCTTTGGTTTGTGTTCTGCTTAGTCTCAGATGCAGATGAGTTTGTATTACTTGGGGGGGTGGGGACGGGAGGGAGAAGAAAGCAGCAGTCCTGCCTGTTGTTACTGCAGCTCATCTAATTAGCCTTTCATTACATCTTAAATTCATTTAGAGACTTACTTTTGATAGTTTATGACAACATGTTCTTCAAATGAGCATTTGTCTCTTTTGTATGGTTTTTTTTTTTTTTTTTTTTTTTTTTTTAAGGTGGTCTCCTGGTTTTGTGACCTCTCTATGTGCCTCATGTGCTATTATTCCCTTTCAAGTAATGATCATTAACTGTTCATCTCACAGCTAAGAGTACCCCTGGAATTTGTATAGGAGATTGAAATCTGCTCCTTATTACTCTCCATCATGCCAGTGATACAGTCTAGTGTTTGCAGCACACTGGACAAAAGTTTTCATTGAGTTCCCATGATGATGTTGATAATGCAAGCATCAGAAAGCACATAAAGACATCTGAATGACAAAAGACAGCCCTAAGATCTTAGGCTGTCAGTTGGGATCAACATATTACCCACACTGTTACCTCTTTCTGTAAGTCAGGAAACTGTATTCTTCCCAGTATACTGCTGTTCAATATTAATACATGGCCGTTCCCTATTAGCATAAACATTTGACATATTGTAGGCCAACCACTCCAGCTTTATTTTCCAAGATAAAGTGATTAAATCTTTACACTATGTCTTTGAATTCAGAAGATATAAATTGAGATTGGAGATCTGGCTGGACTGTAATACAGCTTTCCGTGTCAGTGGAGGAAGCTCTTTTGCCTGAGTTGCTGAAAACCAAAGGGAACAAAAGCTTTGAAACACGTAGCACAGGGAACAACCTTGCACTGTGTAGGAGATGATGTGTTTTCCTCCCAATCTTTCGATCTCTATTTTGTGTCCAATAACATTTTCTGTATAAGGAACATATTTATGGCAAGGTTTCACAGGCCAAATTTCACTCCATCTTGTTTTGTCTGAGTGCCAGCCAGTTTGCTGTGAAAAGTCAGTGTCCATAAAGTGTAATAAAGGACTCCATGGTGTAACTGCATTCATATGCAGCTAGAGTTATAGCTCCCATTAACAGTTTAGGCCAGACTGTGATCTCATTTATTCCAGTGCAAATCTAGAATAATTCCATGTTGCTACTCCTGATTTACATCAATGACTTTCAGATCAGTCTTGCCATGTATAAATAAGACTGAATGTTGTTTGGTACCACTGCTACCAAATGTTCTTCTCTCTGCTTACTGAAAGATACTATGTTTTATTAGCAGTTGTATGTTAGAAACTTCAGAGTTCTTCTGGAAAAAGACAAGATCAACTGCATAATGCTTCCTGGTCTTACGTTGGTGCACTGCTTAAGCACTGTCTACTCCAAGGGCCTTTTTTTTTCCAGTGCACTGCACCTAGGCCAGAAAGAAACTGTACCAGACCTCACTGATTGGATGTTTTCATTGACCTTTGGTTGATATAAGTCATCTTGAGAAAGTGTGGAAAATTGGCCCCTGATAAAAAGCTGTCAAGTCTTCAAACCTCATCCAGTGGTGTGTTAGACCTGAATCGTCAGAGCTCTCAGCAGTAATTGAACTTCTTCATTCTGCTTATGGCATGAAGCTTATGCAAACAGCATGATTACAGAGAGACTTTCCGTATCTCATAAAGCTAATTTCTTTGCTGAAAAAATAAATAAAAAAAAGAAAACTCCTACCCAGCATCTTTGTAGGCTCAGCCACATCATACACTGATGACAAATCTAAATAAATGCCTTCGGTACATAGAAAAGCAAGAAAAACAGTTATGAAGCATGCCAAAGGTGGTTGGAGATTAAAAATTGAAGAGGATAGGTTTTTAATCAGCTTTTCTTCTGACACCATCTTCACCTCCTCCCCTCCAGTTGCAGGAGCAGCACAGTTTGGTACTAGCATGTAAAGGCAGGGATTTTCTTCTTGCATACCAGAAACCCCACTGCAGGGAAGCGTTTGCTATTCTGTCTTGTCTGTTTTAGGTTGGCTCAAGGACTGAGTGAAAGCAAATTGCTTTTTACATTGAAGACTAAAGCATTTTGTAGGGTAAGATCTGTTTACACACAGTTATTCTGTATCACATTCTATTGCAAGCTACACCTGTGCCAACATCAGAGCAAAATAGCACAGTCAACAGAACCAGAACTTGATTTCCTATGTGTAAACTACACTTCTGTGCAAAGCCCTTCATGCAGCTGGGGGGGGGATGTCTTTTATGCATTTCACATTTAACTGATTGTCTCCTTTAAGTTACATTAAGGGTTACATAAAGCATTGGGCTCATTCAAGAATTTTGGAGATTTTATTTCTTTATATGAAAATTTTTATATTAAAGCTGAGTGAACCAAGGCAGCACAGGCAGAAGGAAACATAATGAGACAAAGAAAAAGAAGTATCCTGTAATTGGGTCATGTTGGAAAGTTTTTTCTTATGACTAGAAGTCTGAACACTCAGACTGGTACAGATGAAAGAAAATCCTGCTGAAGGAAAGGCATTCTATTAGAGCAGGGGGTTCTTGAATAAATGCAGGGACTTGAGGAATGCATTAAGCTAATCCTTCAGTCTCACAGTGTAATGCTATGATTTGACAGCAGGGATCTGTATGTTTTCTACAACTAGAGATATTTTGAGGAAAAATATAACATTTTTCACTAATTTCTTAGATACAGACATGAATTCCCTATGGTCTAGAGTTTGAAAACTGGGCTAGGGCATCTTTTGTGGTGTGATCAGTGGTGTCTGGTTTAGAAACACTGTCTAGAGAGCAAGAACAATACCATTCTGTAGTGCAAAAAATGAATAATTTGCCTGTCAATTCTTGGTCAGAGTCTTGTGAACTCTAAAATGAGGTGGATCATATAGTTAGGAGGCCTGGTATACTCATTTATTTCTTGCCTCCTTTGAAAGGAACATTGGCAGAATTAACCATTAGAAAGTTGTTCTAGAATGGATGATAGGAAATGATGCTACAAAACTCGTGAAGTTCCATCTCAGCTCTGGAACCAGAAGAGAGAAGAGTGGTGGTTTCAGTGTGTTTTCTGTTGTGTGAAAAGCTGGAAGAGCACTTCAGAATTAACTCAGTCCATTTATAAGACAACTTCAATCTAACTTTCTAACACAAACCACAAACCATCTATTTTCTATAACCGATTTCATTCATAGTTTGATGATGTTCTAGCCTTTCAATGCAGTGTAATCTTCTATACAATTGCTTTCTATTGAGGGAGTATTACAGCATTATTGATATCAAATGGAGTCACTAGCAAATGAATTTTCTTTTCTTGTTTACCTAACTACATTCCAATCATTAAAGTTTTATCGTTTAAAAGTACTTATCATATTACTTTGGCAAAGAAATAATTTGCTATTTGTGCCCATCTGGTGTAGTACTTGGTCTCCAAATGGATGACCACAGTTCATAAATGTTGCATTTGAGAACCACTACTGTTTGTTGACAGCACAACAAATTGTGCTGAGGAAAAAAGCGTATCTAAATCATTTAGATTATTAAAGAAGCTTAAAAGACATTAGAAGGAATACACCAGTGTTTACTCATTCATTGACTACTCCAGTCTTTTTCTTATTATCTTTAATATTCTTCATGTATGTATATTGATTCACACAAAATGTTCTATGAGTTCCAATCCATTTAAATGGCTCTACAACACTGAGAAATCCAACAACTGGCTACTGAATAAAAATCAGAGTACAAAAATAACTCAGAAGAGTCCAGGTTAGTGATCGCACCAACAGTAACTGGAAAGATGAACAAGCAGCAAAAAAGATGGAAAGTCTGTTGTTAAAATGATTTCAGTGATTACTAAAAGAGATCTCTGCAGATAGATGTTTAAATGTGATTTATGAAAAATGCAGCTACTCACAAATGATCAAGCAAAGAGCAATGTATTACAATTACAGCTTCTAATTGGTGACATTTAGGGGCACCATTTTTCTAAGTTAATTGCCTTAAAGCTGGTATTTTGCAGATATAAGGAATCTTGATATCTATATTAGAGTTATACACATTTCTAAATCATTACAAAGAGAGATGGTTAGATAGGAATTGTAAGAATGGAGGGCATTGAGTAGGTTCATTCCAATACCCTGTTAATTGTTTTGAAATACACAATCACTTAATAACTGGTTTGCTAGCAGGGCACAAAGGATATTTCTTTGTTTTCTTCTTGTCTTTGGGGCAAAGCACACAATAATCTGTTTTTAGCCTAAAGTCCATACAGTTATTTTCCCTGAGTGCTGATTTGATCACTGGGTGAAAGAGCAGGTATCTTTTCTACCCTTGCATAAATGCTTTAAGGTGGCTCGTGTGCCTTCAATACAACCTGCTGGGATTTTCTAATGGACCAAAGTAAATCTCTGTTATTTGGAGCAAAATCTTAGGAAAAAACAGACAATGCAAAAATGAACGTTTACATTTGACCACAGGAAAGAAATCCAGCTACCCCACTGATATATCCAATTATCTTAACCATGCCCAGAAAGAGCTGAGTTCCTCAGAATGGGAGTAAAAAACCAGCATGTTAAAAGCAGAGTCACTGAGAATTATGTTAAAGGAAAAACTCACTATTGAAATTGAACTCAAGTTCCCACTCCTTTCTAAGGTTTGCATCTGGATATGGCTTTCTTCCCTGAGGAAACAGATTACCAAAAAATTCATTCAAGAAATGAAATTCCATTGTGAAGCCTCCCTCTCCTTCTAGGAACTCAGATTCACTTCTGTTGCCCATAACAACACAATTCCCAAGGTTTGTGAATTATTTTTAGTTGCAGAAATTATTTCTCCCAATGGAACAGAGTTCTTGGGCAGAAAACAAATAGATAACATATAGAGAAACACCTGTACCCTTCTCATCCTTTCACATGCACACATACACACCCTGTTAGATATTTGTGGTCTCAATTTTGCATTAGTTACTGAAATTAGAAGTAAGTCTTGCTCTGGGCTCCAAAACCCATTATTGGTTCAGCTCATGAGAGTGCAAGTCCATCAGACTCCTTTGAAAACCACAGCTACCTACTTTTTTAAGAAGCACATGCCCCCGTTGGACTATCTTGAGCTGTGCAGGTGAGCACTGAGCACCTCTTTTGCTTTGATGAGGGCTGTTACCGCTGGTGTTTCCATGTGAGGGGTCACCCCTTTCCCTTCCCAAGAAGTGCTTTCTGCAGAGATGACTGATCGTGCAGTGGGGATGATGATGTAGAAGTTGGTATCATCTACTTGGTATGTCTGTGGGGAATGGGACCCACCACTGGTCTGTTCCCCAATAATGAGTGCTCTGCCCAGCCTCTTCATTATGAAGACAAACTCCTCAGCAGCCCCAGCTGTCACAGCACTGGTGAGGATAATCAGTCCTTTCTGGGAGCCATACCTCTCCCCTGCCAGAAAGAACAAAAAGCATCACAAAGTTTGACCATTTTCAGAGATTTATTTCTGCAACTAAGCCAATGTATACTTAACTCCCTTCTTGCTATTAATAAGCAAAGATTTTGAAAACCTACTTTGTATCTGCAATATTATTAAATCACTATTTTCCCTATTCCAGCTGCTACAGTGTAAGAAATACTGTCACTCTGTATGGTGGTCCTGTGCCACCAGTTTCTAATATGAGCTCCAACAGCTGGGAGGCCAGTTCATGGTTACTACTGCTGGCTTGGACTTCCACTGGAGCTTGTGGAGCAGTGGGATATGCAGGTGAGGAAAACGACCTTTTTCACTTCCCCAGCAGGAGTACTCAAAACTCAGCCAGCAGCATCTTCAATTACATTCTCATCTCTGCTCTAGGAACATGGCTGTCATCGTGCTTAGCCTCCAAACCATGCAGGCAGCATTTTATGAAACTATAATTTCAGTGGTTTCCCACAGGCTTTTTATAGTCTATAAATGGAAGCTGTTGCACAGCCTTTGTCCCAGGCCCTTCAACAAATACCCCCTTAATTTTTTTCAGTCAGCCAAGTTGTTTCATTCCCTTACATAAACCATCTGACGGAGTAGTTCTCTTTAATCGTATTTTCAATATATCTGAGTACACTGAGTACTTTTTGAAAGCTTAGATCATTGAAACTATGACCAATGTGTCATAAGTGGGACTTGATAACTTGAAAGTTACTTAAAACTGCTTTAAAAATATCATTCCTTAAGTTAAGTAAATCTAATTCTCATATTAAGCTGTAAGAGAGGGGCCAATAGCATGGTAATTAATTTTCACACCATCTTTGGTCTTCTCATTTCACTGTAGACTTAATATCCATTAGAAGACCCTTTTCACAGTAGATATATATAATACAGGACCAGATCCAGCTCCTTTGAAGTTAATATGAGTCTGCCTGTTCTCTTTGATGGGAACTGGAATGTGTCCATAATAATCATACCCCCTTAGCACAGCCCACCTCTAACTGTCTGAGAGAATAGATGGACCCTGCAGCCTGCCACAAAATTTAACTATTTCAGTATACTCAAGGCCAGTAACTGCAGATACCGTGTAACACCTCTTTCAGAAGTCTCTCAGTTTTAAAGGGGAAAAGAATTAAAGCCAGTATTTAAGGCTGTCCAGTTCTCTAACTACACTTCATGAGCACTGAAGATCTCTCTCCCTGCATGTTGCAGCATCCCATCAACTTCTGGGGATGATGGGGTAGGGTGTGACACATCACTAAGTGGTCCAAATGCACTCAGATGTGCAAAATTTAATGCCTCGTTTGCTCTTGCCATCTCTAGACAAACTGGACTACTGCTTGTATTCTCATCTACTGAAATAGTATTTGAAGATCACACAGGTAGAAACTGAAGTGCTATAGGTAAAACTTAAGTGAGTATTGGAAGAGATACTACTATGTGGTCTACCTAGACTTCAGCAAAGCCTTTGACACTGTCTCCCACAGCATTCTCCTGCAGAAGCTGGCAGCCAGAGGCTTGGATGGATACACTCTTGGCTGGGTAAGGAGCTGGTTGGAGGGCCAGGCACAGAGAGTGGTGGTAAATGGAGTCAAATCCAGCTGGCGACCGGTTGTGAGTGGTGTTCCCCAGGGGTCAGTGCTGGGGCCTGTCCTCTTCAATATCTTTATTGGTGACCTCGATGAGGGCATCGAGTGCACCCTCAGTAAATTCGCAGATGACACCAAATTGGCTGGAAGTGTGGATCTGCCTGGGGGTAGCGAGGCCTTACAGAGGGATCTGGACAGGCTGGAGAGCTGGGCTGAAGCCAATGGGATGAGTTTCAACAAGGCCAAATGCCGGGTCCTGCACTTCGGCCACAACAACCCCAGGCGACGCTACAGGCTTGGGGCGGTGTGGCTGGAGGACTGCGTAGAGGAAATGGACCTGGGGGTATTGATTGATGCTCGGCTGAACATGAGCCGACAGTGTGCCCAGGTGGCCAAGAAGGCCAATGGCATCCTGGCTTGCATCAGAAACAGTGTTGCAAGCAGGAGCAGAGAGGTGATTGTTCCCCTGTATTCAGCACTGGTGAGGCCGCACCTCGAGTACTGTGTCCAGTTTTGGGCCCCTCACTGCAAGAAACGTGCCCTGGAACGTGTTCAAAGGAGGGCAACAAAGCTGGTGAGGGGTCTGGAACACAGGCCATATGAGGAGAGGCTGAAGGAGCTGGGGTTGTTCAGCCTGGAGAAGAGGAGGCTCAGGGGAGACCTCGTTGCTCTCTATAACTTCCTGAAGGGAGGCTGTAGTGAGCTGGGGGTCGGCCTCTTCTCTCGTGTCATTAGTGATAGGACCAGGGGGAATGGCTTCAAGCTACGGCAGGGGAGATTCAGGCTGGACATGAGGAAGTATTACTTTTCAGAAAGGGTGGTCAGGCACTGGAACGGACTGCCCAGGGAGGTGGTGGAGTCACCGAACCTGGGGGTGTTCAAGGAAAGACTGGATGTTGTGTTGAGGGACATGGTTTAGTAGGAGCTATTGGGAATAGGTGAACGGTTGGACTGGGTGATCTTTTAGGTCTTTTCCAACCTTGGTGATTCTATGATTCCATGATTCTATGATACTACAAATCTAAGCAGCAAGGGGTTTATTTTTGTCAGCTTCATAGCAGTAAGTCGTAGTTGCCATCTACTGTATTCAGCTAAAATTCTGGGGACCAGTTAATAAACTTCTGCATCCAACATACTACACTGCTAGGAATTATTTAGTATAGCATTAGAGACAGGACTGAGATGCACATTTTTGTTATTACAGCTTGAGCTAGTTGTAGCAGGTGCTTTCTTCTAATGAGTTATAGTATCTGATGGCTCCCTCTAAAACACAACACCAGAAATGTGAAGCCACTCTGAAAATAAATTGTCATTCTCACCTCTGAGCTGTGACTGGGTCCATGTTTCCTTTACTGAGTCACTGGGTCTGTCATAAACTTTGTCCAGCAGAACATGATGTCCTTCATCGAAGAAATAGGAGCATAAGATTGGTATGGAATTGGTGTAACCTCCAATATTGTACCTTTTCAGAAATTTAGAATATGAAGAAAATAAGTGAAAATTTGTTGCAGACGCTAAATCTCCCTTCCAAGTACATAATTACTGGGAGTACTTAATGCTACATTTTGATGTGTTTACATTCATTCTCCTCCACCAGCAGAAACAAAGTCCCATCTAACAGGCTGGAATTGTTACTTCCTACAGTTGGCTACAAATGTAAACAGAACACAGAGAAGTCTGTTTTTCTCTCGATTCTCTAGGAGAAAAAAATATTAGAAAGTACACAACGGCTTTTAATTTGTAGAGAAACATCAGGTTTGTTATTCTTCTGCTTTGACTAATCCACAGTGTCACTGATAAAGGCAGTGTGAATAAATACCTAACCTGAAGCAGCTGTCACTGCACAGATTTAGGAGGCAGTGATCTGAGTTATTGCCAAAAAAGCCAAGTCCTGCCTATTGGTGGTAACAGACTGGCCAAGGTGGAGGAGCACTGATATTTGTTGTCTTCTTGCTGCAGAGTCATCCCTCCCCAAGAGGATTAATTTGACTATCAGATATAGCCAAGAAGTCAACATGACCTCCTGCACTTTCAAGAAAGGAAAGAGGTGTTTAAGGTGCATTTTCCCATCTAGCCACATATACAATGCATTGCCAACCTTGTGCAGCTGGCTGAACAGCAGAGAGATGGAAGTATTCACCAGAGAGAAGCCAGGCAGCAAGATGACAGAGCAGCTGCCTGCCCTGCAGTGTATGCCTACAGACTTGAGCTGGTGAGATACAGAAGATTTTGAAGGAAAAGCAAATGTCAGACATCTCCCTCCTCTGCAAACATCACTTTAGAGGCTTCTCCAATTATCAAACTTGTTGTCAAGAAAAAGAAACATGGCTTATGATGAACGTTTTGACAAGACAATAGATATAGAGCAATGCTGGAGAGCTCTTTCTGGGACTCTCCAGGGCAGAAAAACTGCAGAAACTTTAGTTAGTAATACTAACTGAGCAGCTGTGAGAATTTTAACTCAACTCTTTCGGGCAAGATCTTCCTTCACTACAGAATTTTTGTGTGACATTAGGAAAGATATCTAGTTTACCAGTATCTTTGTTCTCTGTGCTGTGATAAATAAAAATATGGAGTTGGTGAGTAGCCAAGGAGGTGAACTTGTAAGGTGAGAGACATTATGTATTACAGTTGATCTTATGCAAAATCGGAATTATCAGTTTTGCCCTAAAATAATCATGCTGACTTAGTTTGAGTTTCAAAATGTAAAATGCTTGAGGTTCTTTTTATATGATTTCAGAGACTGAGCCTTCTCAGTGCTCCCAGGTCTGCTTTCTCAAAGGGGTGGAAATAAGATGAAGATTAAAAAAAAAACAAAGCAAGCGAAGAAAAAGACTATCCCGAGACCATTTCTTACCTGGGATGTGGCATCATCCTTGCTACTTTGTTGGCCCTGGCATGAGTAATGAATTGTGAAAAATCAGAGGAAGAAAAGTGAAAGCCCTGGCCCTATCTCAAGTCTATTCAAAGGTAATGATATCTCTGCTTAAATGAATTTCAGTGCCAGGTGATTTTGATTGACTGTTATACTGCCTCATTTGTACTCACACAGTGGGAGCTGTGCTCATCTTTTCCTGCATGTGCTGCAAATCCCAGAAGAAAACTAAGAAAATTGACAACTTTTGAAAGACTCATTATAGCAATAAACAGAAATTGCTCCAGTATTCAAAATTGGCTCTTTTTAATTGTTGTTATAACATTTTGGGCTTATAAACTTTTGAAAACAAGGCAAGGGAATAAACTATAGAAATATTTTATGGGAAATGTACCCTTCTGGTATTCATCTGCACTGATAGCTGACAACAAATGGATGCCATCTTCTGGCTTATTAAACTTTGAGCACTGTTGACACACTGGAGTGTCCAACACAGTCCCAAAAGAGAAGGCACAGGACTGCTGCACAGCAGGGTCTAGGAGTGCCAGAGTATTTTTCAGGCAAGAGAGTGCCCTTAGGCCACCCTTGTGCTCTGTGCATAAGAGTCATTCTGTACAAGGCTGGCTACCCAGTATAATTTGGCAGATATGGCAGTCTAGATGCTGCAACAGGCTTATACGTGATCTGTTTGTTTGACCATTTGACTTGACCACTGCCTGCAGTGAAATATTTAATTAGGCCATACATATATAATTATTACAAGACACATGCAGAGTTAGATTAGAAAGAAATCAGAGAAAGAAAACAGATGTGAAGTCCAGGATTGTGTCCTGCAGCGTATCCCATAGATTTGCCTATTTAGTTTTAAACATCTCAAGTGATAGTACAGTTTCTCTTGAGATATACTTCCAGACTGTTATTGTTTTCTTTGGCTGATTTCCTTTTCTCATTTAATTCCAGTAATATTACTCTGTAAAAAGGACAGTAAGGCATGTAAAGCTAATTCTCTGTTACAAATAAAATGTTGTTTCAAAAGAGGTTTGGTTATTTGCCATTCAAAGGTTTACCTCATGTCTATGATTAATGCATCTGTGTGAACAATTTTCTTCCAAACATGCTCTACCAGTAGATCAGACACCTGGGTTAGAAGTTCACAGTCTCCAAACATGTCAAATCTCAGATAGCCGATATTGTTTTCCAATACGTTTGTGTGGAATGAAAATTTAATCAGATCTTCAAAAACTTCTGGGGAAGGGATCTGAAAGAGTTTGGAAAAGCAAAACAAATCATTTGCTGGCACTGATAGCTTGGCACAAGATTTAAAAGGAATTTTGTGAGCCAGGATTAGTCCAGGTGGAACATACCTAAGAAACTGACCAAATTTGAAGAATGATAGTGTAACAATATTAAAACTTCTGCATATTTAACTTAGTTTGGCATTGCTTGTTTTGCCCAGTATAGGATCCCTCAATAGCATGTCAAGAAACTGAATCAGGCCCCCATTTGTCAAGTCTCAGTTCATTTTTCAAAAATACAGGAATTTCCTTGGGCCAAAGAGACTAAGAAGGCCACAAAAACCGCCCCAGGCCCACAGCATAAGTCAGCATCACAGACCTGCCACCCAAGTCCTTCTGTTTCCTCCAGCAATTCTTTCTAATGAGGACATTTGGGGCCTTTTTAGTCTCAAGGTTGGGCTTAGCTGACAAACAGCTGCTGGCTACAGGTGAAACCATTCCCAGGCACTGATAACAAGCCAGCCGCTGTAACGGTGAGGGACTTCATGTGTTGGGCATGTGCTGGCATGATAATGAGGTAGACATGTGTTAAGTCTTTTCGTATGGTAGCCTTGTGCATGGAATTTCATGTTAAGCTGTGATTAATTTCGTTTTTGTTTATCTGGATGTTATTAAACAGCAGACATTTTTTTCATAGCAAAGCATAGCCAACTAATAAAGTTGTTCTAGTAACCCTATATTATTTGGAGACAAAGTCTGTTGCTATTGCCAAACTTATGTTTTGCATGCATATTTCTGAAAACTAAAGATTCTCCAGCTTATGGAGATAAGGCTTTGGTATATATATTACTTCTGTGACCTTCTGCAATGTGGGTTTTTCTCCTCAGGGTCTTTGTGAAAATGGTTGTATACTCGCTTTTTAATCAGTTTCTTTTTCTGCTATGGCTCAGCCCCAGGCAATCCATAGCTTTATAGTGAAAAGAACAAAGAATCAGCAATGCCACATGAGAGGTGCTCTCCCAACCTGCAACACGATCCAGAACTTGGGAGACATGTGTGCTTGACACAGTTTAAGCATCACATTACCTTATGTGATACATAAGGTAATACTCCCTTTACCTTGTGGAGTATTACCTTATGTATCACACTTCTGCCTGCCCTGAGCTTCTTCAGCATTCATTATATATGCCAAAATTTCAACCATAAATTCAAAAGTTTCGCTGGCCAATAGTGTTGATCTAATGCTGAGAGCAAACTCAATTGAGCCCTCTTCTGTACTTTCTTTCTCATTGTACCTTGTAAAAATAACCACTGTTCTTGACTGTAAACATATAAGTCTGAGCTGCTGAGTTTGTCATTTCCAATCCAATTCCCAGTGACAGCGATGCTACTTGATCTGTTCACTGTACTTTGATTAACAAATCACAGTTTTGAAGAATATGTCCAGCATGCCCTGCATTGTTCTGACAGAGCTTATTTCTAGTTCAGAGGTACCAGTCCCCTCCGGAGAAAAAAATCATCACTCATTGGTAACATGCAAATAAAACTGATGTGGTACTCTCAGCCACTTACCAATGATATCAATTGAATACTCACATTTCTTACTTCTCCTATAAAATAATTGTAAGATACTCAGCCAGAAGCATGCTGATCAAGAATACTCCGTCTGTCTATACCTGGTAATATTTTTTTTTCTACATGTTATTTATGGCTGTAGAAAAATGCATCAATATATGTCTATTCCAAACGCTCTAAAAGGAAGTCAGACAAAAAGCACTTGGAATGCACTTTCTTAAAACAAAAAGAAGGAAAAACCCTCCTAATTTTTAAAGGGAGGAGAAGGCTGGGATTGACATTATGAAATTACTGTCTTTGACAACCACAGATTCATGACACTGAAACATAGGTTTCATGCTGCTGGTATCTCAGGAGGTGAGCCTAATTTCAGAGACTAACAGTATAACTTCCTTTGGAAGGCAGGACTATGTTTGAAGGTCAAGGACAAGCCGGGACAGGATGCAGCTGAGACTAAGATCTTGCTGCTCAGTTAGGCAGTGTTTACATACAAATGACTTGATGGTTAAATATAAAACCTCAGGTGCCTTAAGAACAGTATGAGCAATCTGGCTAGAGTAAAGGACCTCCAAGCTAACATCACTTAATCTAAGAAGAATTTTTTTGTTAACTATATAGGGTGTCTGTCCAGTTCTATTCTGCAATCACCTTCTACATATACGTGGCCTAAGTAGAACCTGTAGCGTGACACAAAATAAGACCTCGATTGCTGCCCTGGGAAACACGCATGGATTTTCATCACTGGCTCATACACCAACCATAGGCAAATTGCTTTAACAGTTGCACCTCTTGCCTCCTTTCTCCCCTTTCACCTCTCCCCTATGCTGTTTTATTTATTTAAACAGAAACTGCATTTTCATAGTTGATTTCATGCTGACCATTGTAGTTTAACTATTATCTGTATTAAGGCTGCTAGTGCTGTCAACTTCCAGATTAAAATATCATCAGCTAATCTTGTGCTGTTGCATATCCAAAGGCTGGTATTAGAACCACAATATCTTGCGGCAGTGTGGGGATGTTTCTTCTTTCCTTTTCAGAATAACATTGGATACTTTTGTGCACCCTTACAATCTGAAAGGAAATCATCCAGCCTAGTAGGTTCCTCAGCTCAAGAACTGAGCAGGATCAGCAATCTCCCTGAAAGCTGCTTCTCACTTGCTCCCAAAAACTTCCAGTGAAAGAGATACATTTCCTCCTCAGGCAGTCCTAGTATGTCACTAACTTTACAAGATGTTCCTATTATCTTGTGTAAACACTCTAAATTTACTGCTTTCTGCAGTTTAAGTGCATTACATCTTGGCCTGTTCAACACAGACAAGGAAAGAGATTTACTCCCTTTGTATTTAAAAATCACCTCTTATCTATCTGAAAACTGGTTTTGTGTATCATCTGTCTTCTTGTCTCTTGAATAAACACCTCAAATCCTTTAAACTTTTCCAAGACAATTGTTGCCTACTGTTCACTTCTATTCATATTTCCTGGGCTCTTCTCTCTTGAGCCACAACTTTTCAGAATAGTATTGCACAAGACTGGATACTGTGCACTCCAACTGAGGCTTCAGAGTTAAGATGGAGTTGAAGGCTTTGCATGTTTTGCCAATTAGATGTGCTTCTCTATACCATTTTCATGATGATTATTTTTTTACTGCAACAACTTCCCTTTGTGAAATTGTGTTCAGACTGTGAACTCTGTAGGACCCATACACTTTTGTACAGAGCTCCTTCCAAACAACCCATTCTCCTCTCAGAGTAATGCAGTCAATTACTCTCACTCTAGAAATTAGAAAATTCTTGCATATGCTCTTATTTAATTCCATCCAACTTTTCACAGATAATGTCTCCAATTATTCTGGATCTATGTTTTTGAATCCTTATTCTGTCCTTTATTATGCCAGAACGGAGAGGTTACCATAAGCAAAAGCTGAAATGCACTTGGACAGCTCTCTGAGAAGGATTAAAAGAGGTTATTTAAGGGTGTCAGTCCACAGTGGGAGAGTGCAGTAAGCAGCTGTACTTTCACCCTTCAATGGGCTGCTCAGCACAGCAGCGCACCAGCCTGCTGTGACAACATGTAGTTTTCATTGCAAACCAGGCAGCAAAATGTTATAAAATCCATAAAGTATTGTTATTTTCTAGCCTGGAATACCCTTGAAGATTACATTGGAAAATATGATTCTCAGCTGAGTTTTGAGTTGTCATCTAGCACCCATTGAAAAATCCATAAAAATAATGTAAATTTTATGTATTATGTATTAAATGCAAATCTACTTTAACGTTAATGACAATGTGTTTGAGAAGCACAGGTCTCTTATGAGGCCAGAATAGCTACCAAAGGAGTATTCATCCTCTCAAAGAACTCTGCTTTACAAGCAAAAACCTCTTTTCACAAACCACATATGCAACATTTGACCTCTGGAAAGTCTGACTTGGGAAAGTGGCATTTATGCAGCAGAGATCTCCAGCTAGCATTGACCTTGCTGCTGTCATGGAGGAGATGTATTCGCTACCCAGTATTATGCTTCAGCAAGTCTTCTAGTGTAGCAGATACAAAGGTCTACATGCATTTCGCTCGTCTGTCTCCCGTGTCCCATTCCATCCCTTCTGCAGTTATTCATCATCACTTTAATTTAATTATGTTGTATCTGCTTCACTGTCAAGGTCATTATCAACAAATCCCACTGTTATGGGAAAGGGTGGCTGGAAGGTTGGTAGCACAAGGAAAAAAGCAGCTCTTTGATTTTTAAGGAATGAGCATAATGCAAATTAAAGAGCCACTTTTTGCTCCTGTTTAAAACTGTCCTAAAAAAGATGGATTTATAATTGCATTTAATGCTATTATGTAAACATCACAGTAACCTCAAGTCATTTACTTTCTGGGATATTGGAATGGGGGATTTCTGAAATGATCTACAGAAAGCACCTGTCTCGGCTCTGCAAAAGCAAGGCAGAATCAATTATCCTCCAAGAGGAGTCAAGAAGAGACAGGGACAGCGCGGAAAAAAAAAAGGGGGTGAGGAAATGAAGGTACCTCTGCTGTCCAAAAGGAACAACCCTTACTTCAAATTTTAGTTCGCCCACTTTCTTTTGCCAAAAAACATCTCAGTGGTACTTTCTGATCTCTCATCATCCCAAAAAACTCATGAAGTTCAGTAAACTGGGAATACCTCCTCCTTTGGCTGCTATCCTAGCATCATAAGAGACCCTGCTTCTGTATATCTTATTCCCCTTGAAGAAATCTCACTTTCGTCCAGATTTTCATGCACACTGCTATGATTTCCTTCATGTTGATGAGACCCCCCCCGACCTTTTCTAACCATTTTGCTTGACAGAGTTGACAAAAATATGGGTATTAATTAGCATAATAGCATTTCCTCATTAGCTCTATCAAGATTAGAATTTCACATCATGTGAAAAACAAGATTTTTCTACATTCTGTTCTCAACATTCAAGGCATGAATAAAATAATTTTTAATAAAAATAGATGACAATATCCACTAGGAGACTACAGATAATAGGGTGACTAAGTTGCAGGATGGAAATGCGTAACTGCTATTAGTCTGCTAATAATTTAGCAGGAGGCACTGTCAAAAATCCCTTTAGAGAGAAATATTCTACACCGAATAAGCGTAGGAGAGGGAGAGTAATGATGGAATAGAAAACACAATCCTTTAATTAACGATTTCCATTTAACTAATAAACGAATGCCATTTAAGCATTTTTTCTATTTGTGGTTGCTTATTTGTTTTTATAATTTTGCTTGGAGGTAAAAATTCTTGGTTAACAAACTTGATAAAAATGCCTTCCCTGCAAAAATGCTTGGATTTTATCCCTGACCTTTGTTTTGGAGATAATACCACAAAGATCACACTCACCTTAATTCATGCATGCCCAAAACTTCAGAGGGTAGGAACCCACAGATTTCCTTCCCCAGGAAACATTCAATAGTTACCTGACATTTGGAATACTCTGGTTCACTGCAAAAGCAAATGCAATCTCTTCAAAACATAATTTTATGAGTCCCTGTGGAAATGATGTCTCTGATAGTCATGCTGGAGCAGTAGCCAGAAAGATGATAACTCCATCCAAGAAAGGGATCAGGTTATCCTAACCCTCTTTTTAATTTGAACATGGAATTGTAACAAGTGCTCCTGGGAGCTCCCTTCAGCACAACAATGAACAAGAAAGATTGCCAAGGCAGACCAGTGTATAAATAGGCAGGCTCAGAACAAAGCACAGACTGTTATGCAAACCACCCAGCAAGAACAAAAAGAGATTATTAAAAATAAATTTCTTCCAAGAGTCACCTAACTTCTACCCAGATACTTCTTCCAAAGTATTTCTAGCTCACTGGCAGACTATCTGATGCTGAGCATAAGATGCAATCAGAACAACTTTTCACCACCGATACAAAAGGAGTGGTTTATTATTCAGGTATAACAGAGTTAAAAGACGACAGATATGGCAATTTTATATATAAAAAATCCACTGCAAAATGGGATCGCACGTTTTGCAAGTATATACCCTTACTCTGGACCAACTAAGATTTTCTTAGGCTGCAAACTCATTTTTTATCAGCAGTTTTCTGTGTTAATTTTTTACAGCTTGAAAAACAATAATAATTTTCTGTGATAGGAAATGATGAGGTATTTTCTCTCCAATATAGAAACCCTGCATTAGAATCTTTACATGTGGTAGACAGCTACTGATGGAGCAGCCTGGAGGCAGGTGTCTCCAGAATACACGCAACCAGAACTATCATCTACTACCACAAGCTACTACTCTGGCTCGTCTTAGTGTAAGACAGAGTACAGTGCCCACTCAGGCACTGACTTCTAGCTAGCATAAATATAGCAGAGTACAAAAACAACTGTACCTCTTTTGGCACAATCCCTGGAATGCTGTCTTTGGCATGTTCAGGAATGTAGAGCATTTTCAGGTGTTCATCATCAGAAAGAGCTTGCAAGATTGCTGTTAACTTCCTGGCCAGCTCCTTTTCTGAATTAATCCTTTTGTTATTTTCTTTGTTGATACTTCTGGTGAGGTTGGATGCTATATCAGTCCCAACGTCTACAAAAGCATAATTTTCTGCCACAAGCTTACCTATGGTTTTCACTATCTGTGGCACCTGTGCACGCAGGTTGGCAATGTGCTGAGCTACAGCCAAGGCTTCACTGGCTTGGATGGTGATATGTGGCTCTGCTCCAGACACACTCCACACTTTGCCAGTGACTGGACTGAGCACCACTTGGCTAGGGATGGAGGCATATAAGGAGCTGTTGCCAACTCGGTAAATACCCACTGAGAGGGAACCACCTACTGTGGGCTCACCAATAACTGTGGCACGGTGTAGGTCCTTCATAGAGCGAGTGAAAGCTTCAGCTGCTGAGCCACTCATATGGCTTGTTAGGATGTAGATGTCCTTGAGGGAGCCATATCTCTTGCCAGTAACTTTGGGGAGAGTCCACACCTCTGTGCTGCGGGAGGTACTACGATCAAAGACAGTGTAGAGGTGTTGACGAGGTTCAGGCTCAAAAAAATAGGAACAAAGTATTGGTATAGCAGTGGAGTAGCCACCTGTATTGTATCTCATGTCAATAATCATGGCATCTGTGTCAACCAGCTTGTTCCAGACCATCTGCACCAGCTGAGGCCCAATTGCTTTTACAGTTTCTGCCTCAGCCATCATATCAAAGCGAAGGTATCCCAGGTTGCCTGGCAATACCTCAATTTTGAAGAGTGCATCAATGATATAGCTGAGTTCCTCAGGGCTGGGAATCATGTTGGGAAGCTGTTCTTCTAGCGTTGGTTCCACGTGGCTGTGGAAAACATGAAGCCGATGATCCCCTGATGCCTCCTGCAAGTCACTAGTAAGCTGGGAAGCCAATGTCTCAAAGTCTACAGCTGATCGATAACCTCCTTGAATTCGTTTGGTGCTGAGCATAACACTTGCCTTTTCAGCCACTTCTGGGATGGCATAGTGAGCCTCTAGAAGTTGCCCAGTACTCTCCAAAATCATCCCCATTTTTCTGTGAAAAGCTAGCACCTCTTCTGCCTTCTCCAGTGCATCCTCAGCCAACACTATTGCATCAGGCACAACACCACCACCCATCCAGCTTTCCCCATGGTTGTCAATGAAGGTGATAACTGGGACTGTGATGGTTAGGCCACAAGTTATTCCTTGTTCAGGCTGCAGCAGAGGGAAGGTACGGGTATGTGAGAGGCTACCTGCTGTGATCTCACCGATCAGCGTGGCACGGCCTAGTGATTGCATGAGGTAAGCAAACTCCTCAGCAGCTGTAGCAGTGTGGCGGCTGGTGAGCACGTAGATGCCACGCTGAGCTCCATAGGTTTGGGCCAGCAGTTCTGCCTGGCTTTTATGCTCTTGTGTATGGTTGGTGCGCCTGTCATAGGTTGTGAAGAGATGGACAGGGCTAGCAGTAGGATCTTGGAAGTAAGAGATCAACACAGGCACAGCAGAGGAGGAGGGGCCACCAGGGTTGTAACGTAGGTCCATGATCATGCTCTCTGTATTTTGGAGAGGCTCCCAGACTTTTTTTACAATGTAAGGTCCCAATTTATCAAGAACAGAGGCATCAGCAAACTCATCAAAGCGCATGTAGCCCACATTGCCTGGCAACACTGACACTTTGAAAACAGTATCCACCAAGGCATGCAGCAATTGCTCATTATCAGGCAAATTGGCTGCCATTGCAATTGGCATCTCATCAGGAAGGGCAGTAGTTTCACCAGGCATCATGGCTCGGACCAACAGACGAGGGTCTTCAGATAAGGTCTGCATCTCAGTGTTGAGCTTGGTGGCAAGGTCCTCTGCTGACTGCACAGTAGAGAAGTCGGAGGTAGCAAGGTGCCGCAGCAGCACTGGCACTCGCTCCACTAAGCTGTAATAGTCCTTTAAAATATCTGCAAGGCGACTTAGAGTGCCAGGCACAGCTCTGCGCACTGCCAGGATGTCCAAGGATTTCTGCAAGGCTTTCTCTGCCTCAGAAGCCACACATGGCATCACTCCACTCACCTCCCAGCTCTGTCCACCCCCACTCAAGGGGCTGATAGATCGTGACACAGGAACCATCATGTAGAAATTAGAAGGGCCAATACGTAGCTTCTGGATGTCCAGCGAGCCCCCAGCTGTCTTCTCCCCAACAGTGATAGCTCTGCTCATGTGCTTCAGGATGTAAGCCACGTCTTCAGCCACTCCTGTGGTGTGATGACTGATCAAAACAATGACGTCCTTGTCTTTGCTGTATCTCTCTCCCAACACTTTTGGCAATGTCCATACCTCAGTAGTGGTGTTGGAAGGCCGATTGTACACAGTTTCAATATGTAGCATCTTGTCTGCTTCATGCAAGTATGAGATAATGAAGGGAATTCCAGAAATCTGACCTCCAGTGCTGTAACGAAGATCTATCACCAAGGCAGAAGTATTTATCAGTGTTTTCCATACCTTGTCTACCAGAAAAGCTCCAACTTTCTCCACAACTTCCTGTCCTATGACATAATCAATCCTCAGGTAGCCAACATTTCCTTCCAGCTTGTCATATATGACAACATGTTCAATAAGACTCAGGAGTTGCTCCCGAGTGAGGTAAGTTTCAGCTTCTTGTTTAGGAGCTGCATGAGGTGATGGCTCATAGGAAATTTCTAGTCTTGGATCATTCAGAGCACCCTGTACTCCAGCTGTCAAGACATTGGCCAGCATTTTTGGATCAGAAATGTCCAGGATCTCCCCACTCTTGATGGCTTGCTCAATGGCTTCTTGCATTCCCACTAGGTTTTCAGGATAGCAGTAGTTATCCAGTAGGACTTTAGCCATGTCCAGCACAAGGGTTGGCTGAAAGATTTCCTCTGCAGATATACTGCACACGATCAGAACAGAGAACAGGAATAAATTTGTTCCAATCATTTTGTATGGAATAAAAAAGGAGATGTTCATAAGAAAGAAGTCAAAAGCTCTTATCTGTCAGAATGATGATAGCTCTCCGCTGTTCCTCTGTTTGTGAATCACACTGAAGTCTCTGCATAGAGTACGGGTGCACCGAAGAGATAAAAATCTTTTATCTGCATTAAACCTTTAATCTCATTAAAATGGAGTGCATCATCCAAAGTGCACGATTAGATGAAGTTCAGCTTCTTGCTGCTTTACAGACATCTTACGAAACAGTAACAAACTTCAAGGAATATCCTTCTGGCAGTTAATTGTTTTCAAAAGCAGTACATTGCCTGTTATAAACAAGGCCTGACTTATTCTATCAGTGGATTGCTTGAATCCGAATCTTTAATCTTAACCAAATTAAAGCAGCCATCATACAGTCTTTCACCATTATTTATGAAAAGCTTATAACCAGTAGATTTTTCATGTAACTTAGTTGTATCAATATTTAATGCCTTTTTTCAGAAGTTGTTGATGATACATTGTCTTTGGTGTTTTCCAGTCTGTGCTGCTAAGGACTGCTCTTTCCTTCTGACTAGAGGTCCAAACAAGGAACTCCAGACATTTGAAACAGCTCATAAAATCCAAGGTAATGACAGCCTGTTAATTTTTATGCTGAGAATTGCCAGCATTTTAAATAAGGCTTTGAACTACATTCGCTTCAGTGTAATGCAGCTAAATGTGAGGTGACTTTAATCTTCATAATTTGCACTCAATTAGGATTTACTTCTAATACCATTGGGTAACATATGGTCATGTCTGATGACAGCTCCCAGCCAATGGACTTTAGGCTCAACATACTAAAATAGAACGTGGGGGGTTGTTTTCCTCTGTTCATAATGTACTTGGGACCCTATTGTATTAAGTGTTTGAAAGAGGATCAGAATATGCAGTATACAGCTTCAGGCTGTACCCATGTAAATTGTCAGCACCCAGAGCTGCAGTATGACATGCCAAAAACATACAAGAGCAGATTCCTGGATTTTAAATCTGAAGTAAGTTACTACTTCAGTCAATCTGCTTGCAGGAGGTAGCTGTAAGTATTGACTAGGAAAACGTGGGTGAAGCATGCTTTTACTCTACTTTCAAAACGTTACTTGTTGCCACATACAAAATTAACCAGAGATGAGAGCCTAAAACTGATCTATCCCAGCTGGGAACATTCTGTTGGTGTCATGAAAAAGGTCTGCCTGTAACACAGATCAACCACTCATGTGAAGTTTAGTGTAGAACTTTCTGGACCATTCAGTAATAGTAATGATAGAATTCTATGGAGCTTCTTCCTTTAACATGTCCGTATACCTAGGCTGTATATGTTGATACTAGTCTATTCACGCAGATGCTGTATAATACCATGCTTGATTTATACCTGTGTGTATGGAAATATACAAGCGATGGAAAATTAAACTTATTCATGGGACACTTCTCCTCCCCATATCATGATTTTTCAGGAAATCTCAAACACTACATGAACTTTCAGAGAAAAATTGTTTTGAATCTATTATTTTGTTCTTGAAAGTTTATATATTTCTTCTGAATAAACCAAACAAAGGGGAATCAAGCAGAAATTCTGAACACGAATCAGGCAGAAAAGTTAAACAAAAACTTTTTTTTTTTTTAATTCTCTCTCCTTGGGAGCACAGGGACTAGAGGAACTTACTGAAACAGATAACATGTTTAAAGAATATAAGAAGAAGCAATTTTCATGCAAAGCATAATTAAACTTTCAAAGCTTATTGCTAGAGGATTTGTGAGCCTAAAGATACCTAAAGTATGTGAGCTAAGAATTTGCACAAATTAATGGAGGATAAACTCATTTGTCTTCAGTCTAGTTGCACTTTCATGTTTAGGAAGTTCTTAAATGGATATGTGCAGAAGCCAGAACGTTGTACTACAAAAAAGGACGCTTTACACTCCTGCTTATACTCTCAAGTATCCCTCTGGGTTACCATCAGAAATAAAGCCTATTTTACAGAAAAATCTAACTCAAGTTCTTACCTTAAACCTTTCCTCTATTTTATGAGAAACATTCAGTTTTTTCCAACAAGTTGTCTGTAACAAGTGATCTCATTGAATGTTTGGATGCGTTCAGAAAAGAATTAGTATTCTAGATAAAAATTCTAAATCAGTATTTCAGTATTCATGACATCATTTTGGTGCTTTTTTTGTTTTTTTTTTTTTTAAATATAGATCTTAGATCCTACCATAAAAACACTGAATGCAAGCTTAGAGCATCACAACAGTGGGATTCCAGGATGTGCCAACCTTAATCATAGGTAATCTGTACAGTGGTGAATGTAAGGGCTGGAGCCCTTGGAAACACTTTAAGCAGTTTAGCCTGTTCCACTCTTTTCAACCTCCTTACAAATTTCAGGTCCTGCAGTATTTATCTAAACCAACAATATTCTGTGTTGTTGTGGTTTTTTTGTTTTTTTTTTTTTAATGAAGAATAAGAAAGTATGACATTTAAATGTTATACAGATTGTCTTGTTATACAGTGGTTTTATTGGTGTTAAGAAAAATAAATCCAACAAGGGCAACATTTACATAATACTAAGAGTCCATTAGACTCTTTAGTCTTTTTTGCTCATTAGCAAAACTGAAACATGATGATATAAGTACCTTAAGCAACCAAGTAGTGCTATTATCCATAAAAATTAAGTCTTCATTTTTTAAAAAAATGCAGCCACTTCCCTAGTCAAACAAGGGCACTGGGATATGGTTGAAACTGTTGCTGATAACACATAAATATGTAATTAACCTCCAAGCGTGCTGTGGCAGTGTGGTGTGTGCCTGATTGGTAGAGAAACTGAGATTCAGATGTGTTACATCTTAGCTTGGAGGAATGGTGGGGGTGAGAGAGTTGGCTGCTCTATACTGTGACAATGTGTGATGCACACCACAAGGCTTAATCCAGGACGTTATCACCAGCTTAAATTGTTCTTCTTTCTTTCTTCCTGTGAAGGATAACCCAGCATTCTAGGACAAAGTAGCACAAATAAAAATGCTCCAGCAAAACCACATTTTGTACAGAAGTTGACATTTGAGCTCAAGGATTTATTGCCAGAGCTGTGTTTATTCCTTGTGTGGACAATGCAGTGGCTAAGGCCTCAGAAAATGGGCTTCTGTTTCTAGCTCTGCCACTACCCTACTGAAATTACTTCGGGCAAATTGAGTACTATTGCTTTTCTAACCCAAGGCTCCTCTATTTGTCAGCTTGTAAAGTCCTGAGGACAAAGAATATCTTTTGCTACATTAATGCCCACTACATACCCATCCCTTCCTCCCTAACTCAGACAGTGTCTCTAAATGCTATTAAAACAGGAATAATCTGATGTACTGCAGTATATCACTTCAGTAGATTAAATACATCTCAAACTTCATAAACTCATACTTTCATTCTGAAGCACCACATTTTCTACATACTGACTAAGGCAGGGGATTTTTGAAGTTAGACCACTAGCAACTGCAATTGCATGGATACACAGTCTGAAATCTGATACGCTACACTTTGAAGCACTTTTTAAACTTTATTTCCACCATCTTTCAATTAATTTGAAAATGAAAATATCAATTCACTGATTTTGTATTGATGGAAAAAAAAAAGTAGAAAGATAAAGAAAAAAGTGACATGTAGAACAATGAAGTAAAAATGCCTAGACATGAAGGGGTTAGATATTTTGCCTGCTGGGCTAGGGGGTTGGAGTTTTTTCATGAGTCCCCTTTTCTACTTCTATATTTCCTTCTTCCTTTTACTCCTGCTGCGTGCCAGATGAGGGCATGCCCAGGAGTCAGGGAACAGGGTTACAAAATGGATCCATTGTGACAGGAATTGGGAAAAAAAGTACAGTAATCCATATCCCTAAGAATATGTCAGGATGGATCTCTTTTTCTGTCTGTTTGTACAGTAGCTTTAAGCATACAGCTTTCTATCCCACAAAAAGAATGACATCGCATGTTTATGAAATAAATACACACAGTATTTTCTTTTTCAAGTCTTCAGAACACGCAAATAAAGGACAACTGTAATATATAAAAATATTTTGAAGCATAGGATAGTGGTGGAAATAAGGTTGAAGTATTAATCATTAGAACTGGAGAAGGTTAAAGTTTCTTAATTTTGTGTAAGTAACTCTATTTTATAACGTAGACCACAGTAAATCTTCAATTTTTTTTTTATTTTATTTTAAGAAGGGCGTTCTTTCTGTGAATCCTCTGTTAGAACACAGATTAATGTAACTTGAAATGAAAAGAGATTATTCAAACTACTTCACTGTAACTTTCTGCAAAAGGCATGCCATAGGATGTTGTAGGTGTAATATGTGAGATATTAGTTTTCACTTCCCCTCATTCTGAATATAACAGACATAGATGAACAGTCATGAAGACCATCCTCAGAAAAGAGGTAGCCAAAAACACAAAGAAATTTTATCAGGATATTTATGTCAGATAACTGTTTTTCATAGTTAAGTGTGCTCTATATCCTCCATTAAACTCAATACATGTATTTTCTGTCTAGCACTTAAGGAATCATTTCCTGAGATTTGCAATATTCTTCTCCAGTATAGCCTTACTCAGAGATGAGAAGTCAGGAAATAACACTTTCCTACATGTAAAATCATAAGATTTAAACAGTTTGCTTTCCCTAACAAAAGCTAAGGGATGGTAAGATCCTATAACTTACTGTATTTCTCTAGTTTGATATGTATTTCTCTTGTGTTGTTTTTTTTTTTGTTTTTTTTTTTTTTTTTTTGCTATTGCCCTTTGCTGTTAGTGCTCTGAAACAAGCTCTGTTTCATACTGCGACTGTGAAATAAGCACTTTAACTAATGTGTATGACTTAAAAATGGAACAGGGTATTCTTCTATGCTACAGTTATGTTTGGGTTCTCTTGCACTGATCTGATAATTATCTTCTACTGCTACCTTTGTAATTCTTCATATGTGTTATTAGACAAATTATGATAGCCCTGCCTTGCGTGGTGTGGATACTTCTGGCTTTAGAGAATAACAAATCTTATTGGATAGAAGAAACTTATATTTTTATTAAGTATGCTGTATGATGCAGTTCTGTTCACTGAACTCTTGTTATCTGCTTCCAAAATATAATACTACTATCACACTTCATTTTTAGTATTATTCAAGCTAAATGACTATTTTGATCATAGCTTTGAGCCAAACAGCTCAGGCCTAGTTCTAGCATTTATAGCTCATAAAATTTTATAATCCTTTAAAATTTGCCCTCAGATTCTGACTTTTATTAGCTATGGACTTCCCACATACTCAAAGTAGAGGCATTTTCTTTTATCTGTCTCTGGCCAGTTTGTGTACAAGGTCTGCACCACTCTGACTGCATACTAAAAAGCTTCTACAAGAGACAGTGTAAAAATATTTCTACTCCTCCTATATTCTCTGATGGTCATCTGCTGCTCACCATTCCCTTAGCAGGGTCATTGTGGACCACCTGGTTACTGTTAAATTGCAGTAGCAGGAGGTTCATCTGAAGGTGGCAGCAAGAGCAGCTTTCTCACTGAGAGAAATGATTTTTTTGAACCTAGAAGCTATCCTAACAGGATTTGGAAATAAACTAACTTTGGTTTTAATAGAGCCTCCTAATACAGTTGCATTTTAATGTAGCAGTGATACTGGACTCCTAAATACTGAGAAGCAGGGTTTATTAGCTCAAGCATAGGACTGTGCTAATGAAAACTTTAATACTTCCAGGACTCTGGTAAGTATTTCTAGACAAACCTCCCCTGCCTTTTATAGATGTACAAGTCTGGGTCAGTACTGCTTCATTGCTGTCTGCATTGGGCATTACTGGATTGCATAGGTATGGTCTATGACTGTCTTTTCTGTTCTGGTCTCGTTATATTTGATACAAAGAGAACCTTGTTTCTGAGTAGGCTTTTTAGGCACCTTGGTAGTACAAGTAATGAATAACATCACCCTAAGGTTCCTTTATAACTCTCAGGCTAAAAGAAGTAATGTTTCAGACCTTATAGCATACAAATCTGTAGAAATTGAAATTCAAGCTGATAAAGTTGTATTTAATGTTAAAGATTTACATTTTAAGAAAATAGCGCTTCAAATGAAGAAGGATTATATTTGTATATTTTGATTTTCCTCTGCTAATATGCCTTTCCCTTTCCTTCCTTTCCCTTCCTAGAAGGGACACTAAAAAGCACCCAAGAAAGAGAGAAGCAAAGGAAGAAAAGTATGAGAAGACAGGTCATGAATTAATTGAAAGACTTGGGAATAGTTGGAAGCATACATTTCCATTATCTCTGTTTTCAGCAGGGATTCATGATGCATGCAGAAACAGGTGGAGGGCGAGCCATCACAGCTCATAGCACAGCTTTAATAAACTCACATTGCGCAGCTCTACTGAACTGCTATATTCTGGATAAGAGAAATGCTTTGCTGCTATCCATCCTCAGCTAGTTTGTCACATAGTTTTGCATTCTGGTCAGTAGTTTTCCAACAAATTTAGGGAATTGATCTTCAGCCTTTAGACAATTGATGTATTGTGTGCTTATTTCCATTGTAGATTTACTTCCATTTCTAATCGAGTTCTTTTGAGAGTGGTGCACTAAAAAAATGTTAGCTAGTACTAAAAAGTGAATATTAAATATTCCATCATGAGACCTGCTATCCTTATTATTTGAAAAAAGTGAGAACTCCAGTAACACACAGCAACTTTTGTTTAGCTGCCAGGTACTGCAAACAGCTGTCACCAAGCTAAATCTTAGACACTGGGCTACTGATGCCCAGCCAGATCCAATGCCAGATCAAACACATCCTGCCTATGCCATCACTGTGCTGATGTAGGATGCAAGTGCTCAGTATGTTCAGCCAGACTACTGTTGCCATTTTAAGCTATCTAGTTTGCTGTAAAGTGGTCTTCTTTGCCACTGTTGGCTCAGAAACTTTGGTTACCAGATTGGTACAAAGGCCTGGGCAGTCAGGCCATTGCTTGCTCAATGCTTTTGTTGTGCTGGGCCAGCATCAAGGCTTGTGAGGGCCACAGAAAGGCCTGCAGAGCTCCAGCCAAAGCCTGCACTTCAGGAAAGGGCTGACTCACAGCATCTCATTTTCCAGTCCTACACTGAGGCCTTTCTCCTGTGAGGCTTCATCTGATTTATTACTGATGATCTACAAGAGGCTACAATCTTGGCAGCAGCTGACCACAACTTTGAGGCAGCTTGGCAGGATTATAACGGTGCTGAGACAACCCAGTGGTGGCAGCCAGCTCAGAGATGACAGCAAGGCAGTGTGGAGACGGAGAGCAGAGCAGGCTGTGGGCAGCCAAAAAGGAGACTGACTTACAACTGACATCATATTTAAGGCACCATGGGAGGGGGTAAGAAGGGCTCCTGACACCCCGGAGATGGTGCTGAAGGAACATGGAGGCCCCTCGGCCCAGAGATGGTGCTGAGACAACGTGAGACAAAATTTAGAGAAAATACTGAAGAGTGAAGAAGGCTCCATGAGAAGTTTTGTAGGCCTCAGTCAAACCTAGAGCAGCATAGACGAGATATGTGGCTCAGGCACCTCCAGCTTTATCTTCCTGTCCTGCAATGAGACAAGCCGAGCTCTTTAAGTGCCTTGATCTTCAGAGACTGCTGCAGGACCTGCCCTGGTTTTGCCTGCGCTAAACATGCGACAAATGGTAAGTTGGGGAGTTTGAATGGGTAGAAGGGAGGTGGTTAGATCTCAGATGCAGTCAGAGGGGAAGTGGAGCTCCTTTCAAGCTGTGGTTGAGATCTTGCCTCGCAGACATTGCTCATTTGCTACTTGTTCGTTTTCCCAAATTGTTCTATTCCCTTTTGTATCCTTCTAGTTGTCTTTGCAATAACAGACTTAATTCAGTATTGCATATGGGCAGCTACAGTTAATACCTCCTGCAGCTAACAGTGCAGCCCTATGCGGACCTCCATGTTGTGTGATTATTGTGGCCAGGCTCTGGGGAGGCTGGAGAAGATTCTGCTGTGATCTGGGAGCAGTGTTGGTTGTGCTAGAGCATAATTGTGTCTGAAATGATAAGCTTACTTGAGAGACTAAAACCCGTTGCTTAGAATTTCAGGAATTGGCAATTCTGGGTTAACATTTCTGTGCTGTCAGGATATTTTCAGTAAAAGGTATCTGAACACAGAGCAATTGGATATCTCCAGGTTCCCATGAGGCTACTGGCTTTTTTAAGAAATAGTGAAAATGGAAATCTTTCTGGCTTTTTGTGATCACTGTTGCAGTACTGCTGTTAAGTGGTAAATTGTATTTGCTGCTCTTCTATGTTGGGACATAGCATAGAGGATATTGTGTGCTCCACATACACAGACAAGGTGGGAAGATATGTAAAAATATCTGTTTTCTCTCCTGAACATCTTCCATCAGCTAGTCACAGTATTTATTAAGAATGAAGTGCTGCTGGGTAGCCTTAAAATTGTCTATGGCATCAGCTAGTGATTGTAATGTTGAGGGGCTGTTATTACACAGCTAATGAGCCTGAATATGATGACACACTTTAGCCATGTGTTTATGTTAAACAAATATGCTTTATTTTTAACTGTACATCTGCTGGGCATTGCACAAGCCCCAACACGCTCTGCAATAGCAGCAAGCTACTGGTTAACATTCACAGTCTGGTGGAGAGAAAGTGTTTCTCAGTGCCTAATGGGGCCTGGCTTCATGCAGGTAGCAAGGTGCTTTGCGCTCTCTTTGCTGCTTGTATATTTTCTAGTGCTTTTTGTCCACCTGGCTGACTCTACATTCCAAAGCAGCTGAAAAATTAGGGAACATGACCAATTATTTAAAATGAAATGTTCAAAACCTAGGCGTCCACATGTACAATGTCAAACCAAATATTGATTTGACAGATGCTTCAGCTGTGCTGTAGGTGGCATCTGTAGTCACTATCAGGTTCTCATTTTCTCTTAACCCTGTTCATCACACTGTGGAGAGATTCATGTTTTGATTTACTGCTGTACCATTCAAAATGTTAAGCCTATGGGAATGTGATTGTTAGAGCTGGCTGGAAGTGAAACTGATTTTTTGGGGTTGAAATACAAGAGAGACTTGTACAGTTTTGGGAAAGAGTCTGTAGAGCTTCTCTGAAGTTCTGATAGAATAGCTGGGATCTGAATTGAGTTTTTCCCCCTTTTTTTTCCCTCCCCCCAAAAAATTGATTTTTGAGAAACTATCTCTGTGAATATGTGAGGACTTGTCTCTTTTCTTCTCCACTTATTAATTTGATAATTGACAAACTCCTGCACTCTATGAAGTCAGAATTACAGCTAGGACCTAGTGTTTAGATGACTTGAGGGCACACAGCTACAATTACCTTGACACATGGGTGAAAAAGAATTCTAATGTGATCACACCAGATGTTTGCTTGGTAGTTTGTTTTACTTGAAGAAGAGAAGTTGTGCAAAATACTATAAATTTAGGAGATATCAATACAAAAGGGAGAGAAAACATTTCAAGGAGGAAGACATAACAACTGTAAGATGACAGAAGCCAGTGGGGAGTAGTAAAATGAGAGGATGCCACATGAAATTTAAGAGGTTAATGACATGCAGCTATGGATGGATAGAATTCTCATGGATCCCGATCTCAGATCTGATCCAATTGCAGTCCTCTTCTAATGGAAGAGGCTGTAAATCAGTCAGAGGATTCTGGTGAATCATGCTTTGTTCTCGTAATTTGTGATGTAACCAAAAGTTCTTGATGGAATTACAACTGCTCTGCTTGCACTCACCTGCTATTCGCTCTGTATTCAGTTAACAATAGTAAATAAACCGCATATTAGATTTCAAGCAGAGCTGTTCATAGCAAATGAATTCGTCTTGCCCACAGGCAGCCCTAATTTAAAACATATGTATACATTTAAATCATGTTGGTTCCACATATTAAGCATATTTTTGTCTCATTAACATTTAATATTTTGAATATATATGTAGTTCACTGTGGGTTTGAATCAAAAATGGTAGATTTTTTTTGATGGAAGGTGGAATAGTAGGAAGAAAGTGGATTATGATGGCATTACATGGCACATTCCATCACACCTGAAACCAATGCAAAGCACTGTCTTTTCTTGTACAGGCAAAACCTTCATTAGAATCGAAGAAAGTTTTCCCTAGTTGCAGGAAACATGGGAGTTGCTGTTTAGTGAAAATAGAAGTAAGGACAGGATAACCATTGTCTGGTAGTGTATTTCTCCTAAAGTAATGTAAGTGCCCCAGAACATTAAAAAAGGAGTTATCAGTTTTTCCCAGACTTCTAAAGAGTGAAAAAATTTTGTATGTAAAACAGCGTTTATCCTAAGAAAAAATAAAGAAAATAAGCAGTGCCTGGTGTCAGACTCCAAAGAACTTAGGCCTCTAAAAATTAGCTTGTTTATTTCTTTTCATGAATGCTGAGCACTGCCAACCCCCACAGTTGTTAGGGTACAGATCCTAAGACTGGATGTGATTTGACTGCATGTTCTTGCAAAGAAATACTAAGAATATGCAGTAGGTCAAAGTGGCTCCTTATCTTTGTGAGGAGATAAGGCCTGCTGTTCCTCCTAGGAAACAGTGTCTTGGAAGCGGAAGGCTGTACTTCTTATCATTCAAGTATGTGCCATAAAGGGGTAAAAATAGGGACATCAAGGATAAGAAAGCTGAAACCAAGGCACCTGCTACCCACAGAAGGAAACTTGGGAATCAGATGAGATGGAGTGTGTCATCTGTTTGAGAAATTTTAAAACTTCACTTTCAGGAGTAAATATTTTGCATTAAAACGATTTTAAAAGTCTCTGAGATTACTGGTGTGAGAAAAGGTTTGCAGGATTTAGACTTCCTGTTTTATCATGCAAACTGTATGCGGTTCAGTGAGTACACAGAAGAATGTAAGATCTGACAGAGAGAGTTAGATTTCTATGCCTATTAGAAATTTAAAAGACATCCTCAATTCCAAAGGCTGCATGTGACCTGAACAGAACTGGTTTAACAGAAAAATTCAAATAAGTTTTTGGCTTTTGTCACTCTGGCCAAATAATGTGTAGTTCTTTCAATCTCACAAAATTTTAATTAATGATATATAATGCAGGTTATTTACAATGATTGCCATCCTTTAAATGCCAGCTTTCCTTTAAAAGCAGCAACAACAAACAACCAGCTCCATCCCGTGCTCCAAACCTTGTTTGCAAGGATTTTCATTTACATCACTAATGTACAGTTTCACAGACAGCAGAAAAGAGTATTCTTCTTCTTATAGATATTCTGCATATACTACCTGCAGCCACATTCTGCCACTTTCATCCCTTCATAGTTATATATCAAAGTGGGCACACCAGCATCATCCTTATAAAGAATAGAAATTGAATCCAATTTAGTTGGAACACAACAAGCCTTGGAAGCTTTCTTCGGGTTTTGGAGATGCACCAGAGTCTGGACAATAGCATGTTTTGTTGGCGTAACATTATCTGTCAGAGGGAAGAAGCAACCTCCTTTACACTCAAAAGCCTCATAATCTTTGGGTGCAATGATCCAAGAATCCCAACCAATCTCTTTAAAGTTCACATGGAGCGAAGTTCTCCGACAGTGGTTTGCTCCAATGCTTCTCTTGCTTCTGGAGGAATGCTGATGGGGCCTAGTGATGGCTTTTTCCTCTCTCTGTTCTTCTTCAGATGAAGAGTTGTTCTTTCCTAATTTGTCTAGCACATTTTCTTGCTCATGAACAATCATCTCCCGGAGCTCTACTTTGGTCTCTTTTGTCCCATTGCTGCGATCATTGGAGAATACTACTAACAGGGGCAGATTTTTAGTGTCACGAGTAACGCTGATATCCAGCTTCCCGCAAGGGAAACCACCCAGAGCCTTACTCTCTATAACAACCTCTAGCTTGTTTTTAGTCTTCATCTTGTCTGCCTTAACCCATCTTTTCACAGCTCTGGACACTTCAAACATTTCCCAGCCACACTCCTGAATACCGTGGGAGACAAGCAAAGATTTGCTATTTTCTTTGTTTTCCCAATGGTCTCCATCTAGAACATCATAAATGACCATGTTTCCTTCCAGTCTGGAGGGAGACCCAACTTCCTTGCGACAGGAGATAAAGATTCTCAGTTCAGCTCTGGTGATTTCCTCGTATCGTGGAATAGAGATGTTGAACAGCAAGATGTGTTTCTGAAATGGGTTTTCTTCTGGTGAAGTTAAAGAAACAACATCTGCAATAGGAAATAAAAACCTGTGGTTACAGTGCTCCCGACAGTCCAAATAACTTGCTTTTAAAAGATTCAGGATGTGTTTTGGGAGTAAAATAAGACTATGGCTACCTAGCATGAAAAAATAAATAAAATAATAATACCATCTTCTGGCTAGGTTTCAAGAAGCAGGGAGTGAAAAGTTAAAATGGAGTATCTTGATGTTGGTAGTATTTTCACCAAGACTGCATGCAGGTGAATGTCTGAAGGAGTGAAGGGGTAGCAGGAAGAGTCTTCCTAAAACAAGGTGCAGATGGTGCTGTAGCAGGTACTCATCTAGGAAGTGTAAAATTTAGCAATTTCCTGAAGAGTATTTTACAGAAAGAATTCCTAAAAAAAAAAAAAGCTATTAGAATTTACCACTCATCACAGTGCCGTGGGATGAACTGCTCTCCTAGTATAGAGAAGCATGGTGTGTATTTGTCTCTTTTTAAGAATTAACTGTGCTGAGGTTTTTGGTGTCTTCAGGTAGCTTTGAAAGCAGCTTGTGTTACTGAGAGAGAAGACAGAAAAATTCTGAAAAATCTGTATCAAAGCTCGAGAGTCTGTTTAAATTGGGACTTGGTGATAAATATCCCTCATGTTTAGGTATATTCCAGGCTTTTGTGAGTATTTGCGGTGTTTTATTATATTTTTCTGCAAACGTATGTGCAGAAGCAGCAACTCTGGCTTGGGAAGGGCAGGTATTTTTCTGACAGATCAGATAGGTAGTATTTTAAAGTCATCACTGAATGATATCTCTTTGATGGTCAGTGTTAGATAGTTACTCGATCATCACTGTATTATAGGGCAATTTTAATTAGCTACTGTTGACTCTTCTTCCCTCTAAAGCAGTCTGAGTAGAGAGTGGGATGTGGGAACTATAATCTAGCTCATACTGTTGAGTTTTCTTTCCATTTCAGAACTAGAGTCACTTATTTGGGAATCTGGAGATCCTTGTAGTGCTGTTACCTCTATACAACTATATTTTATAAAAACAGATTCTCCCTGTCTCATTTTTATTCTAAAGATTGCACTTATAACATTTTTTTTACTGTTTCTTGACATGGAGCTTTCAAAAATCTATTGCTACAGGCAGATTTGGATTTTTTTTTCAAGTTGAGACAAGCTTGGCTACAACTTTTCATGTAAATCTTCCCCTCTAAACCAGAATTTGGGGTGAGCACTGCTGGATCCTTACTTGGATCGAGGCACAGATATCTCAGTTGGCTACTGTATTTTTTAAGAATGACAGAAGCCTCTCAGAAAGAAGAGCTCTCTGGCATGAATGTCTCAGTTATACATGATCAAATATTTGTTTTCTAACATAAAAAAGCAGTCACAAATCTCTAGCATTGAGAAACATGATTTGTGTAAACCCTGTATTCAATGTATTTTCTCAATTTAGGCATTTGAGAAGATAAAATTGTACAATAAAAACATCAGAGAATTTTTTTAAATTGTGTTTTTTAAAGATTGAAAGGAGCAAGTAAGGCCACAGTCCAAAAATTTGATCTACTTGCTTTCTAAATAATCTGTGGAAGTTAGGCAATTAGTTTCCTCAGAATTTCAAAAGCATGTGACTGCTGCTCGCATATATCTTTAAAAATTCTTGTCCACACATTTAGGACTTCTCCTACCTTCAGTGCTGAAGCTCCTTACGATGTTGGATGCAGGAATGGAGGACTTGTCTGCTGTGTATCTGTTGTATAAATCAATCATGAACTGTGGTGGTGGTTCTTTGGTCTTCGCTTGTGAGGGAATCCTTGATAAATTCAAACTTCTTAGTAATTCTGTCTTCATATTCTCCAGGAAAGATTTAAAATCAAAATGGGTCTCGTCTTCCACTTCCCCAGGATCATGAAAGAATGTGTCAGACTCTCCCATAACTGGTAGCTTGTCCCAGTTTTCCAAAGGTTTGCCTCTTGTCAGGCAGGCAATTATATTGAAAACAGAAAGTGCAGCTAATACTCCAAAATAATGCATTTCTTATGCATTTACTTTCTGAGGGACAGACAAGAGGACTAAGTATTTTAACTGATTAAAAATGTTGAATCTTTACAGACAGAGGAGAGGAGGTGGAAGGCAAACAGATGGAATGCCCTTTGCAAATCACTTTCTTGTGTTCTTTTCACAGTCTGCTTCAAACCCCAGCCTCTTGTCAGTTGTCAAGCAGATTGGTTGTACACTTGCCCTTATCTGAGTCATTGATGCCATGCTTCAGCTTCTGTTATCTAGCGAAGCTCTTAGTTAATGAAGATTCTATAAACATCTGACAAACACACATGGCTGGTGGGAAGGACATTGTATATTGTAAAGAATCCACATTTCACTTTAGGGTCATCGTTACTTAATTACACTCTTTTAGCATTTCCTTGCCAACTCAGACAGAAGCTTTTTTAGGGACGTGGAAGATTACACGATTTTCATCATGACTAGAAAACAGAACTCTAGAATGAAATTGTTCTATCAGCCATTAGTAAATAACATCTCACATATCCCTGCCACATTCCATTAATATGCCATCAGTAAATCTACAGTAATTTGATGGAGACCTGTGATTCTGCAAGACATGCTCTCATGACAGTACAAACAACCTTAAAACTTCTTTCCGTTTATCAGCCAAGAGCTATTATTTGTACACACTGTAATATCTGTTTTGTGTCAAGTGCGTTTCAGGCTGTTGGCAGGCTTGTTCTTTTTCAGTCTGATTCTTTTGTAGACTTGTAGTTTTTTGTAGTCTTGTTTTTATAGTATCTTACATAATATATTTCTTAGGTTCTTGATGGTCAATACAATCTGAGAGCAACAAGAGCAACCAGTGACCTTAGAATGGAAACAGAACCAACCCTTCTGAGGCTACATGAAAAGAGTCTGACATTATTATCCATGAGAAGAATGGGACGAAACTCAAAATTTCTTTTGTATTTAATACTTGTGTGCAAAGTCCAATTTCTTGTACTTGGCTAAGTGTAACATTTCAAGGATCTCCAGAAAAATGAAGAATTTTTCTTCATCTTCTTCTTTTTGTAGCACTCGTTCTAAAAGACTATCGCTCAAGCTTAAAAATCCTGGTGCTTCATTTATTGTTCATTGTTCCAGGCTTACACCTTTTAGACACCAGTTCTACTCACTTCCTTGTGGAATTCAGAAGCCCCATAGCACCGGCATTTTCTCTCCATCAAGGTACTTAGAGTAATCAAGTTACTTCTCAGTTTGCTTTCTGATAAAATGAACAGATAGTGCTTTTTTTAGTCACGTTCTAGAGGATATATTCTTTAACTGTTTTTGTTTCTCATTTTGTGTCTCTTCCAGAATTTCAATGTTTTTCTGAAAAGGTGAACACTGGAGCTATACATGGTTTTCTAATGGCAGTCTTCCAGTGCCACATGCAGAAAAAAATCTCCTTTACTACCGGGTTCTCTGCTCCACAGTGCATCTTTTCGTAGCTTTCAGTAGCTCTTTTTACATAGCATCATCCTTGATGTTTCTATTACACTGCAGGTCCATGACACCCACCAAATCTATTTTAAAAGTTATAGTTTCCAAGGGTGCAGTCTTCTGCTCTGTAAGAACAGCCTCTATTCCTTGTGCCCAGGTAGAATATTCTGCATCTGCCTACCTTAAAATGAGTCCTGATTGCGTGGCTAGATCAAGCATTCTATATAAATACCAATCTGCTGAACACTCTTGTGCAAGTGCTGTGGAGGTTGTTGTATATAAAAGACTTCCAGTTCATATGTAAAGATGTTACGCATTGTCAGGCCAAGTGTCATCTTTGCAGAAACTTAACAATGAACAGTTTCATTTAATGGCAATTCCATTTGTAAACTGCTCTTTGAAGTTTGGCAGTGAGACAGTTGTTAGTTGGTGTGATGCATAAATATATTGACATTGTCCAGTAGTTTCTGTTAATCATACCGCCTTGTGAAAATGAAAAGAAACAGTTTACAAAAACATTCTAATTATTGCTTTTACCTCTGGCAATTAAACTGTGAACTCAAAGAATTAAATGGAATATTGTAGTAAAAAATGTCCTTTAAACTTTGCTGACTATTATCAGCTGATTTACTGGTTTATCTGTCTGTAATCATCTGCTATTGATCATCCTCATTTTTTGGAGGATTAATGAGATTATTTTGCTGTTTATTTTAGGTGTTTGTCAATAGTAACTTTTTCTAGAAATGTAAACACTGAGTGGAAGGGTATACAGCATGGCCATGGAAGTCAGAGAACTGTTAGGAGAGAAGATTCAAGATGGTGTGGATATCAGCTGACAGGATTTGTGCTATTTTAGAAATAATTTATATGTATTAAATTCAAAGTTTCCTTTTCCAAAGGAAGAATAGGCATTCAGAGACCCAGAAAGCAGCCACTTCTAAACCAATTGTGGTGAAAGCCTGGTTTGCATTAGAGAATTGACAGATATAGTTAAACCACTAAATGTCTTGTGACAAAATGAACTTCTCTAAGTTACAGTACTCTACTAAATGACATAAACTTTAATAGTAAGAGAATTTCCTCTTTTGTGTAGTAAGGGAATGTCTTGATAGCTATGTAACTTATGGGCATAATTTTGTTTGGCCCATGCTAAATTACGTAGTTATGCCAATCTTTAAATACAGACCAGATCTTTCAGGTTTCTCCAGGTATCCTAAAAAGATAGGAATAGCATTTTCCCTTACATCCCATAGACCTTATAACAGATCTCTCCTAATTATTTGCATCAGCAGATCTTGGGTAGTGAATATGTACCCAAAGACTAATTCAAGATACAGAATTTCTTAGGGAAAAAAACACAATAGACCAGAGCATAAATACACTATGCTAATATATTATTCTCTTCAAAGCTGTTGCTAAATGGGATAAAGATTGCCTAGAGAAAAAAAAAAAAAAAAAAAAAAGTCACATAGAACAGAAATGGCAACGACTTAGGACGCTTTGGGGAGTTTTAAGCTAATTTGCTAATTGCTGTTCTGTAGGAATAGGTGCTTAATTTCTGATAATTTTTCCTTTTTTCCCCTATATTTTACCATCGTTGTCAACATTGATTGAGTGTCTCTTAATTCATGAAAACACAAGACCCTTCATTTTTAAGGGAGATCTTTAATAGCAACAGTACACAAATGTTTGTCTTAGTAATTCTTGTGTAAATCCCTGTAGTGCTTCTGAAGAAGTGCTTATCAAGATCCATGATGTTTTGGCAATTGTAATTAGCAGTCACTACAAGGTGTCTTAGGTATCTACTTAAGAGTGTTAGAATAAATGGGGAAGAAATGTTGATAGAGTAACATTACAGACACTCTTGTACACACCAAGTCTTGCTTTTATGTAGGTTAGTGGGGAGGGACACATTTACACAACTCTATTGCCTGGGAACCTGCACCCCATGAATACAGAATATTTGTAGTAGAAAGTACCTCGTGCCTTAGCAGGGTGGAAGCCTTCCAGGTAGTAGGTGTTGTGTCCTTTCCCTGAGCAATATACTTCTAATACAATAATAGAGAAGAATAGACTGTCCTTCAAGGAGGAAAGGCTTGGCATCTTGCTCTCTGTGCTACCTCACTGGTTTCAGGAGTTTGTTTTGCTCCTGGTCTGCTTAGATTATTGCATACCAAGTGGGCGAAAATGAAGCACATCACCAGTGTGTCCTGGCATGGAGGGATAGAGAGAAAGAGAATTGACAGGCTCAGTAATGGAACATCAGTTGTTAGAGGAGTGTTGCTTTTATGAGAGCTATCGTGAATGTATCAACAGAGGATCATAAGAGAACTAGAGGAAAGCAGAGTTATTTCTGTTAAGACTTTTAATGGAACAGCTGCCAAATATTGTGTTCCATGTTGAAGTTCATTGCTGGAAAAAGAATTTAATGAAAGTTCTGGAAAGACTTCAGAAAAGAGCTACGAGAAATTGTTTTGAGGCTTAGAATAATAAGAAATCAAAGTACCTATTTAAATCCTAGCCAAAACGTAATTTGACTCTGCTCTGTATACTAAAAATACACAGTGAATATATTTGGGATAATAGACAAAAGGGATCTAATAAAAATAGGTTACAGTAAAATCCAACGGATTGAAGCTAAACCTCAATAAATTCAAGCTACATTTAAGCCACAAAAAAACAAATCTTTTGGAACAACTACTAGTCCAGTAGAAATAGATTACCACTTGAAGTTGGTTAAGCCAGATTTATGCATGTTTTTCAATATTTCCAAGCTTAAAAAACAGAGGCTCCATAATACATGATGCAAAAACTACTGAATGTAACAGAGAAGATTTATAGAATGACAATTCTACTAGTTTTAGGTACTACTGTTCCTTTAATTTATTAGCTTTTGTTAAAAGCGTGTAACAATCTAGAGAATATAATTTACAAAAATATAAATCTTGGTTATTTTTTTTTTTTAGTATTTCAACATATTAATATATAGTATGTGTTGCTCAGAGCACATGTTTAGCAAATAAAATCATCCAGCAAATAAAAAGTGTGGGGTGTTACATTATGTCTTTTGTAGAACAAATTATGTATTAATACAGGGTAACCAAAAATGTCAGTATTAACATACGGGGTATGTGAAAGCCTATATAGTGCAAGGTTTATTACTGCACTTATTCCAAGTGCAAGAACTTGCACCTGGGTTGTGGCAACCCTTGCTGTAAAACTTGGGAGATATAAGCATAGAGCACAGACCTGCTGAAAAGGACCTGGATGCACTAGCGGGTGGCAAGCTGGGCATGAGCCTGCAATGTACCCCTGCAGCCCAGAAAGCCAGTGGTTGGTCAGAAAGATCCAGGGATACCTGATAGTGGCCTTTCAGTATCTTGAGAGGGCTAGAAGAAAAGAAGGGGGCAGCATCTTTAGAAGAGTCTTTTGTACTAGGACAAGGGAAAATGGATTCAAACTAAAAGAGGGGGATGTAGATTGGGTAGAAGGAAGAAGTTTTTTTTACAAATGGGGTTGTGGGGCACTGAAAAGGTTTGCCCAGACAGTTGGTGGCTATTCTGTCCATGGAGACATTCAAGGGTGGGACTCTGAGCAGCATGATGGAGCTGTAGGTGTCCCTGTTCATTGCATATATATATAGCATCATAAAGGTCCAAATGACCTTTAAGGATCCCATCCAACTCAAACAATTCCATGATTGTATGATTCTATGACAGTGTAATATACTTGCTTCCTGAAGAAAATATACATATTAAGCCCTTTATTACAGCATGTTTTTCAGTATAAATATGCAGATTATGAGTATTTTAGGCAAAATATTTTGTGTACAGAAGTGATATTCTAATATAATTTGCAAGTTCACTTCCCATCTTCTTAAGTAATCGAAGAGATAAAAATAGTAGAAATAGCATATAAAAACATGTTTTAGTCTTTTGATTATGGAAAACTTTACATATAATTTTCTCACTAAATATCAACGTGTCTTGGATAGGTGGGTTAGGAAAATTTTGTAAAAGTATTGAATGCCTGGAAGGTGAATGTACAAGTCAAATGATGGTACTAAGGCATATCCTTTCAGGTGGGCACGTGTATTATTCTTTTCTCTTTACACACCTTCTGCAGAAGAATTGTAGACTTGCATTCATCAGTCAACTCAAGAGGATTCGTTTCCCATTTACAACTTCCCAGTGCAGTCAGGAAGGATCTGTAGGTGTTGTTGAAGATGTATTTGTATGAACTTATCGGCAGGCACAAGTTTCAACTGACATATTGGGGTATACCTTCAAAACAACGTTTTTGTTCTCATCTAAGAACAAGACACTGAGTGAGTTCATTTTGTCAGGAACACAGCAGGGCTCTGGGATGCCAGGAATGATTCCCACTGCTTTCACGATGCTCTGGATTGTAGCGTGATTTGATGGTCTGACAACCTGGAAGAGAAAAGGAAATGGTCATTATTTCATTTATGAGAAGTCTCTTTCCCAAGAGGGCTTGGAAAATGACTACAAGTGCGTTTGTGGGATTTCTTGTTTGTTTGTTTATAAAAAAAGAAATCTATGTGATTGAGTCACAAGGCCACACAGCACAGTCATGCCCTCAAATTTCCAGCCTTCTTGCTCAGGATGTGTCCAAGGTTGTACGCCTTCTGCTGCCTTCATAAATACCAGAGGAGGGCACTGGTGGCACAGGCAGCAGTCAGCTGCCTGGAAAGAGAATTGTGTCCATGACGGTAGCTATTAAATGCTGGAGGCAGGTATGCAGGAGAAAAGGGCTAAGGGGGGGGGCACACTTCTCAGCTCTAAGTTATCTCTTATCTGACTGGGAAAATTGGCTACTGTAATTATTTCCAAAAAAATTGTTTCAGCCTTGTAGTAATAGTTCTTGTATAAATTATGCTGGAATTAGTCACATTTTCCTGGAGCAATTACTGTGGTTTAAAATAAGTGCTCTAGAAGCAAGTAGAATATATGGACGATCTCACTGAGCGTTTGGTAATCACAGGTCCCTTGCAAATGAATACTTGATACCTGCAGTCTGCCTGCTACCCTCTGTCTTCCTCAGCAGACTCCCCCAGCACCCAAGCTCCTAGCTAGTCTTGAAGCGGGAGGAGAAAACAAAAGGCTGAGAGAGCAGGAAAAACATGAAGTGAGATTTCACCACAGCTTCATATCTATATACTGTTTAGGGTGCTGAACCACCCTATCTATTGATATTCTGACACAGTGGAAAATTATTTGAGAAATGCTATTAGCTATAATGGCTCTGAAAATAGAAGAAGGAGAGCTAAGACTTATGTTTAGCTACTAAATAGTGTACTATTTATTACTCCTATTTTTTTTTTTAAATAAAATAATTTTTTTAAAGCATGTATTGAGAAGTTACACTTGGCCTTTGTAATCTGAGCAATGGAATAGTACTAAACAATTTTACCAGTTCTGTTGCTTCAGGTACATACAGTCAAGCAGAGGTTTACCAGTGAAGCAGTGACAGGTGTCAACCTTTCTGTGTCATTGCCTCAGCATAGCATTGAATAAATGTTCTCCAAGTACACGATGCAGTAGTGAGGCATGCAACTCATCACTGAGGCTGAAGCTTCGGTGACTCCTGTTCATATGTCATGCTTGAATAATCCCAAAAATGAGTGCAGTAACAGCTGATCAAATCTGTGTGGTCATATTTGGCATTTTGCTACAGTTTTAGTAGTTTTCATCAGATTTGGTACAAGTTACACCTTGGGGGCAAAAAAGAGGAAATTTGCAAATCTCAACATGGAAGCAGATTCTTCGAGTGAGAAGAATTAGTCTCATGTGCTTTTTGTTTTTCAGATAACTATGAAGTATATATGAAGCATTATTTATCATGAGAAGTTATGCAGTGCATTGCTAAATCAAACAATGTTTTTTTAAGAATTATTCAATTCTGATACATTTAAGTATGACATCGTACCAGAAACTCAGAACAGACCTCAATTTCTACAAATGCTTCTAGCTGTTCCTTATTTAAAATGACTTCATGTGAACCATTACAGGGGCAGAATGTGAAATCCAGTTGTGATTCTTCAGTGTTTCAAGACAGCATCCCTGTCAAGATGGTCCCAACAGGTGACCAATCCTGAAAAGAGCCTTTCTGTATTTATCGTGCATTGGCATAATTAGCAACAGTTTACTCTCTCATGCCACCCTTAATCTTAGGATTTCAAAGCTGTCCTCAAACAAGCAGCAGTAAATTAGTCTAGTGCTCGCTATATGAAGTAGAAATAAGTTTTGTGTCAGCAAATCTGGACAGCAAGACAAATGGAAGTAGCCTTTATGTATACAAGCAATTGCAGAGTTTAGAAATTCAAAGAACTGAAGCTCCTAGAATCTAGTTCTTGAAATAACCTGTATGACAAACCTCCTGAAATGGTCCTTTATTCCTTCATAGTGCTACTTGTAACAGACACAGATCTTAATCTACTACTGAAACAGAGTTTGTTTACTCCATGCAACAAATAGCCACCATCATTGCCTTCCGTGCCAATTACTTTGTTGTAGAATCCCCACATATGAACATGCAGAAGATCCTGCAAGGATCTTCTTCAGCCACACAGCCTCTGGTAACTGTGGGGAACAAACAGATGTGAGCCAAGTTCAGTGAGAGCAGCTGTCACCCCTGAAACTAGTTAGAAACAATTCAGCCTGAGTAAATCAGGCTACCAAGATGACAGCACTAATTAGGTTTCTAATGCCTGGAAGCGTGCATATTATGAACAACAGTGCTTAAAGAGCAAGCTGCCTATTATGGAATATTACCCTGTGTAGAATCTGGCTGCCTGAGTCCTATACCCACAGTGGAGCCAAGCAGCACACCCATCCCACATCCAGCCAGGCTCTAAATTTTCCAGCCCTTCTGGAAATCTGGCCCAAGCACTCAGTGACCTTGGGCTGAGCTTGACTTTAACCTTTATACCAAAGTGCTGAAGTGGAAAGATGGAAAGTCTGAGTTGAATGCCCAGTAGGGATGGTACTGGGCAAGGACTATGTCTTAAATGCTGGCTACTAATTTTATCCATTGGGCAGGTTCTACTCTTTCTTAACCTCTAGGACAATCCTAGCTGGAGGAAATTTTAACCTCAGGAAACAAGAGTGTGTTGATGTAGTTGAAAAGTAAATTTGAAATTCTTCAGGCTTCACTCCTTATTCCTGCTTTATGTCCCTTTTAATGTCTGCTTTATCATGGACCTACTGATAAAAGAACACCCTCTGCCACATATTAATAAGCAGTACTTCTTAGCTTCAATAACGTTTGTTTTTTAATGTTGGAAGTGGAATTAAAACTGAAAATCATAAATGGTGCTTTCACAAGGACATAATTGAGATTATTCTAATTACTATTGATAAGGGAGAAGATGTATCCAAAAGCTGGTTTCTTAGTGGTAACCATGGCCACTGAACCAGAGGCGTGACATGGAAACAGAAGTCAGTAAAGCACTATCAAAACTAATGCAGCATTCCTGTTATGGCAGCTGAAAATGCAGTTTATCTTGATGCTACTAACATAGAGGTAATGTTGGAAATATGTCTACATACCTGAATGAGACTGAAGTCTCAAGATATTTCTTAGCATATAAATTTTCTTTAAATAAGATGACTGCATGAAAAAGTTACAAGCATGAAGTCCATAGAACTTGATCTCATATTTCAGAGCAAAGAGGTCATGGATAAATACACAAAATGAGCCCCGAGCTGCTATATTCTACCTGTTCCTATGCATAAGTTAAAATCTAAGAGTCCTGTTGGGTAAGCTTCAGCATCTTCCGGCTTAAATAATTTGTATTGTCTTCATGAAGCATTCACTTTAAACCTTCTGTGTAAATAAATCTTACCCTTTCCTGCTGGTCAAGCTCAGTTTCTAGCATGTAGACATGCATGACATCAAAACCCCCTATCAGAACAGAGAGGCAGAATTAACTTTTCTCGGCACAACAAAGTGTTGCACTACTAAATGACTGTACTACACAAGTAGCACAGTCAGGGAATAAGGGTTTCAGTGGCAAGGTAAATGAACTTGAGACAAAGCAACTTGTACAAGTGCTGTTTTGTATCAAGAAATGCAGTCAAGTTAGATGTGCAGATGTACTAAATAAAAATAATCTTTCAGTGTGATGATTCCCAACATCCCAAGCACATGATTCTCTCCACAATTTTAAAAGAGTTCCTTGGAAATAAGTTTTGTTTCTCCATCACCAGCTGACTGCATGGTCCGAGCCTTTATGACTTAGAGCTACAACCAGCCTTTGATGTAGATCTAGAAAGATTGGATGCATGCTTTCCTGACTTCAGACATATGTGCAACAGCAAAGGCTATTTCTCCTTCCACAATCTTCATAGTAATTTTCATACTCTGACCCGAGCTGAAGTTTCATTCAAGCATGCAGATATCCTACTTGTCCTTGCTCTGTTGGAAGCCATGATTTTAATAAGTTAAAACTGTGAATCTGTCTGTATGCATTTTCCCTTAAAAATACAAAGCTAACAAAAAGTAGACCTCCAAAACAAATCTAACCAAAACCCCCAAATCTGGGTGTTCTATTTATTTTTTTTTTTGACACCAAGATGCTAGTATAGCTACAGTAATTCTTCTCTAAGTAGCACACTGAGAATTAAAATGGTTTAGATTTCCAAGAAAATCTGTATTTTATAGCAAGCAATATTTCTAGATGCAATGTTAAATAAGTCAGCAATACAAGCTTATTTCATTGTTCCAACTATAAATGTGTCAAATCTCCTTCGATTCTGTCAGCTTCTTTGTGCCATAGTGTTTTGCTTACAAGAAGCCAGGTGTGTTATTTTCCATTTCTTTGGTATGTATGAATAATGCATTAGACCATGGCACAGGACCCATATTCCTAAGCTGCGTTTTGTATTTTGAGTGATCTTTCTATACTACAACAGAAAAGTGAGAACTGTATGTGAGCCTCTGCAAGTTTAATTTTTGCCAGATTCCAGATTCATCCATCAGTTTATGTATACCTGGGTCAGCATTGGCCAGTTACATGAGAATATTTGGTCTGGACACATTTCTTCACCCCACCCTGAAATCTGGATTTTCACTGTTCCTGGACTTAAACTAGCCTGTGTATCTACTCTTCCTGCAGTCATACTACTGATTTCAACATAAGCATACATCAGACCCTATAGGGCAGATTCTTGTCTCAGAGCTTTGATACCCTTTTCTGGAAAACACTATCAATTACTTACGGGCAGAGGGTTCATATGAAAAAAAAAAAAAAAGGCAGTTAAATGAATAATTGGACCATTTGTAGGTTGAACTGCAAAATAATTACTTTCTGAACATGAATGTTATGCTCTGCTTCAAACCTTTGCCCTTTATCTGAAAGCCCTATAAAGAATTTCTGCATTGCACAGGATTGCCAAAATTTCTGCTTGTTGCCATAGAGTAAGTAAGTTGGGAGAAGGCCAAATCAGAATTCCACTAGAATTCAAAAACTTCATATTTGCCTCTTTATTAGGAAATTTCACACTGCTTCTCTAGAAGGAATTCAAAACACCGGAGTTAGAGTGTTACAGACAGCTACTTGGCATTCTCTGCTGTATATGGAAAAGAAAGCTTTTTTTTTTTTTTTTTAGCTCCAGCAGGATTTTCTTAATTTTAAGCCTTAATTAAGGAAGCACTTAAGAATTTCGAGAAAAATAGCAGTTCAATTGGCATTCTTATTTTCAAAGTAACAAGCAGTTTCTTCAGTTAAAAATGTGTCATTATCCCTCAATTTTTTCCTAAGGTAGTACCAGTGGAATTCAGAAATATTTTGGTACAGCACCTTGTTTTATTAGTTTTAATACTGTGGTGATACCACACCAAAATAATTTGGTTTAATGTGTAACCCCAAGGTAAACTTCAGAGATTTTTTATTCTTCAGCTGAAATTAAAAATAGCTTTTTAAATTTTTTTGCACTCTGATGAATGATAGAAACAGAGTAGAAACAGTGCTGCTTAAATGAGGTTGAACAGAGCATCAGAAGGCAGTGAGATGGGTGGAAGTCTAAAGGTAAAATCTAGCTAACAGTGTAGCCAGGTAGGCAGACCAGTAGTCTATTATTTGCAAGCTAACAGCAATGAAAAGGCATGCTACCTTGGGCATTGGAAATTCACATGTCCCTGCACAGTAGTAGGCATCAAAAGATTTGGGAGATATGATCCATTCATTCCAGCCAATATCCGCAAAGTCAACTTTCATGTATCTTCTTGAGCAAATCCTAGGCTCATTCCATTGTTTTCGCCTTGCTTTCTTCATTGTTTTCTCATCAAAGTTTAGCACCTGAGACTTTGCAAGCATTTCTGTATTTTCTTGTCCTTTTCTCCTTCGGTCTTTACGAGAGGCTTTTGGCTTCAAGGACTTGTAGGCATTCTTCCATATGTCGTGCTTATCGTATTTATTGTTATACTCTACGTCTGGCAATTCATTGTTCTGAATAGAACTAGAAAGGTAAGTATCCCTTCTGACTCGAGTATCAGCAGAAACATTAGGTGACAGACTTCGATCCCCATCATTGGAAGGGAATGGGTCATAACGCTGTAGGGTGACAGACACACTGTTAGGTTCAGAGATCGCAAGGTCATTGGCATAAACCAGTATGTAAGGCAAATGACTGGTGACCTGTTCAGGGAAGCCTTGGTGTTTCTCCCCAGAATCAAGCTCAGCACAGAGGATAAGCTCTGCGGATCGTTTTGATTCTTTTATGATATGTGAAATATCCTTGGCATGCCAAGCCCCTCGCCTTTGAAGAAATACAGTGATGTTCCCTTTCAGTTGTCCATAGGCAGAATTCTGGGGGATGCTTCGGAAGATGAGGTTGAGCCGCAGGATGGGAGGCAGGTGTAGGAGGCGACACGATGAGTTCTTGGATCGCTTACAAAACACTTCCCGGTGCCGAGGATGTTTGTCGGCATAGAAGTGAAAAGTGGCAGCAAGAACCATCTCTGAATCCTGCATGGATGTTAGATTGAAGCAGTACAGGGGCTTCTGCGACAAGAATTCTGCAAAAGAGCAAGGAAACTATTATAAATATCCAAGATAAAAACAACAGCAACAACAACAAACAAAACACCATCAATCAAACCACTCATCCTTACAAGTGGATGAGTTAACTTTGCTTTTTGCTTACTCTCTTCCATCCGAGTAGTAAATTCAGCTTGTTGGAGTCACTTCAGCTTAAAATGGTGCAAGCAATATTTGCAGTTACACTTAAACATAACTTTTCCTATGGCACATGAGCAGATAACATGTCTAGATAGAGCATCATGTCTCCATTGACATTAATGTTTTGACAGCATCTCCCTTGTTCTCTGTACTTCACTATATGCATAGTGTTCTTGGTAACATACCTGGCCCAAGTGAAACATACGCTGCACGTGGCATAGAAGATAGCCCTTGACAAGTATCCCTTTTTCAGAGGCATACTGCTTACTCCCTTATTACAGATCAATAAAATGCATAGGAAAAATATGTAAGACTAGCTTAAAACTATACAGGAAAGTGGCAGCAGAACTAGGAGGTGATCCCTGCTTTCTTAAGCTCAGACTGGTAATAAAAAGCATTAAAGGACAATAGTGGGTAACCACTAAATTGGTGCTTGCTGTCTTCCAGTTCAGATATGTGCTGGCTAGAGTAATCATTTGGACTAAACCACAGTGAGTTACACTGTTCACTAATCCCAAGACTGCATAGATAGTCTGGAAGTAACAGTGGTTCAGTAGAAAATTTCCATCCACATGAGCTGTATTTTTTTCCTAATGCAGTGAAATGGAACAGCCTGTACTGATACCCATTCAGTAACGTTTTCAAACATGGCAGAGCAGCTGACAGGTGGCATTCCGTGATGCAACCCTCCTTGTTTCTGCAGTTCAAGACAGGATTCTTATCAGAAAACTTTTCATCAGTACTAGTCATGTCCAAAGATACTCAGTTAATGAAAAATAAGAGTTTAGATTCGAGTCTTTGGAGTATTTTTCTCCTAGCACTATCAGTTCTACAGAAACCTCTCAAGCTTATGCATCTTTGGGATAAAAGTGTTTCAAATGTGAGTGTTTCAAATGTGGGCTGCACATGAGAAGGGAATTTGGAATTAGAGCTCGGAAAGGAAATCTAAACTTTTCTAAATTAGTTCTGTATTCCAAAGTGAAACAAATTACAAAAAAATCAAATCTTTCTAGTAAAGAGTCCATCTACAGCTACTGAAAAGCTGGAAAATGCCTGGAAGTGTGTTTTTTGTTAGAGACTGAAGAAACCTGAGTTTTGGAGAAAGCATAGTAGTGTAATAATAATTAATCATATCATTCATGCTCTTATCAGTATTTCAGCCAAGAATTGTTATGCTTTACAGGTCTACTCTTAGTTAGTACTAGCTAGTTAGTTAGTACTGAACGGTACTAGCTATATTTATTATTGAAGTTATTAATATTTTACTGATTGTATCTACCTTCCTACAACTTCAAGTTCAGGATGCAGGAAAGATGTACTGAAGGTGTATGCAGAGATGCGTAGAGAAAGAACAAGGAAGTGGCCAAAGAAAGAAAGTAGCTTTTAGGGGTAATCCACCTGCTAGGAGAACACTGCATTGCAGTAAGTGAAGATTAGCAATGCAGATTTACTGATAACATATATGAAAAACAATATGCAGAAAACCTAACTTAAAATGCTTTTAAGCTATGAAATTACTTTAAAGCAACTGTAAATCTCTAGAGGCCAGAACTACAGTTTTGTGAGAAATCTTTATTTGCTTTTCTTTCACTGACGCACAAAACAGTCTTAATTAAATTGCTGCTATTTTCTAGTCTTCACCAAAGCCTGTGCTTTATTTAGTACAGAAGATGGATGGCATTCAGGGAATGAGACTGAACTTTAAGAAGCAATTTACAGGAGGGTTTCGTGGCTTAGGCAGCTGTTTGCTGCCACAAAGACCAATTCTCTTGTCTCAGCAACCTAGATGAAGTTGGACAATAACTTCATATCTCACATTTGGTAAGAAACTACATTACAAAGCCACTTATGACCTGACTGTGCAGCTAACTTTGGTCAAATTGTGCTGTTTTCTAAAGCTACAAAGTTCTCTGAAAACTGGAAAACATCTAAAGAAAAAATATCTACAGACTTGTTTGTCCTGAACTAAAACAAAACTTGAACTATGAACTAAGTGCTTATATCTCAGCACTTTATCAGAGAAGCAACCAACTCTTGTGAACACACGTGGAGGTGAGTTGAGAAGTGGTGATGAAATGTCTGTGGAAAACTCCTAAAGCGCTACACAATTCTAAATGCTGCCAGAGAAACAACATTATATTTGGAACAGGTGCAGAATTCATACGCTATGCAGCAATGAGCTCACACTGAGTATGGACTACTATTACATCATAACCCAGTCAAAACAGTCCATACCCTTTAAGGGATGTGGGTTGGTTGTATGCTTTCTGAGGGCTAAATAGCAGTACAACTCTGTAGCTGAGAAGACCTCAGTAAATGCATATGATGATGGAACAAACTAAGTGTGGGCTGACATGTTGTAACTGTGGTCCACTTTATCACAGATGCTAGAGCGTGCAACATCAAGGGGCTTTAAGCTGCAGAATAAAAATAAAAGGTTACAAGTTTTCTGAAGGGGACTAATTTTTTAAGCCCATTCTTTGGAACAACAAAGAAAAAGTCATTGTAGGTAGAATCTGTTTTGCTTACCTAGATAAGAAGTGTCATCTATATTTCATTAAGATGAGATACTCCACATCTTGTTTGATGATCATACTGATTTATTCTCTCAGAAGAACACAAGAATTTCTTGGAGGATGTAGAGGGAAAAGGAAACCATACTGACTGGCAAGTTTTTCCCCTCCCTTTATGTTGTGTCATTCTGTGGTTCATTTCAGACCATTCATCACTAGTCCAATGAATTAAAAAGAAATAACATCTTTTTTTTTTTTTTTTTTTTTTTTTGTCATAAAAACGTGCAAAGGAGCTTCTGCTTTCACGTTGCACATATTACTGAGGAGAGACAGAACCCAGTAGAGAAGGTATACAGGTGGAATACAGGAGAAATGAGTTTAGACACAGCTGTGTTTTATCCCTGCTGCATGACTCTATGCAAGTTACTCTGCAAGAATCTGTCATGACCTGATAGATGAGCAAAATGCTGACATGCAGTTGTTCAGTGCCACCTGTATGGGTAGGAAATGCTATTTTGATGTTTTGAAACTGAATTTAGCCATGTGGATGTAAATTACCTGAGGGGAAAAAAAGAAGAAAAATTATTCCGTATTTTATTCCTACCAAATCACTCTTAGTGGTATGGGGCCTTGCTTGGATAGCAGCAAGTATCACTTGAGTGTTAATTTGCCAGGAAAAGTACAAGTAGAAAGGGGAGGTCATGAAATAACCACTCACAGTGAAAGCTCCTTCCTAACCCCTATTAGTTAGCAGTTGGCTAATGATGTAGAGCACGAAGGTTTATTTTCCTCCCAAATGACTGCAGATACTGTACACCTTTACTCCTGGTTTACATTGTCGTTAGCCACATTATCTTCCACGGGATGCCCTCCTTCTAAAACGTACTGGATGACTTTTTAATATTACATCTGACACTGGATAAAAATCTAATTGATATGCACTATAGAGTATGAACTATTGTACTGTCTAGTACAGACCATTCGCTGATAAGTCACCTATTATTTGTGCCTATGAAAACAATTCTTTTGTAAGTGTAACAAGTGACATTCTAGAAACCTCATTCTCTAAGAAGTTATGATCTCTAACTCTAATAAGAGTCAACCAAAGGAAGACATTTTCCAGATGGTTATTTTAAGTTTCCTCGTCAACAGATAACAAATGTGAAGAACACCAACTAAGTAAAGAACTTATTTCGAGGGAAATAATAGTATGTGTGCTGTTGCATCTCCATAGGCCAGCTTCCAGCTAAGTAAAGAAGGAAGTAAAGCATCTGCCTCAGGTTCAGGCGACGCGAGAGCCCGAGATGCTGAGCAGCTTGAGACGGTCCCGTAGGCGGCACTCCTAGAAACCTCGGAGCTGCACTGGCAGCTGCAGCAGTCGCTGCTCGGGGCGTCTCAGGAAAGGTCTGGGAACGGCGCTCCGTTTTCTGACACTTCGCATCTCCCGCAGCGGAGGCTTTCTAGAGGCTTTCTAGAGGCTGACCGCTTCGGGGCAGATACTGTTGGTGGACAGTACTGTCAGCAGCGATGGGAAACCACCCGCGGAACAGAGGAAAGGCATCGCATCCCCATATTAGACAGGGTCCCTTGGCGTTCCCCCCGTCTGCGCAGACCCCTGGGGGGCGGGACGCCCCTCAGCCACTGACAGCTGCGGGAAGAGCCCTGAGCTTCAGAGCGAAAGAGCAGCGAGCAGGCGGCGGCGGCTGATTTCACCCCCCCCCCCCCCCCCCCCCGTCCTCTTACCTGGCCTGCCTTTGAAGCTGCGGACCGTGTTGCCGTGGCCGGGCCGGCTCCCCTCCCGGTTGTACTTCTCGTATAGCTTAAGCATGTGGACAGCTACCATGTCCTGAGCGATGCTACTCAGCGCCAGGGGCTGCGGGGCGCCCCCGCGGGGCTCCGGGCCGGGAGAGTCCCGGGCTGGCGGCGGCTCGGCGGTGCAGCCGAGCTGGTTGCCCGCGCCCTGCCCCGCAGAACAGCGGCAGCCCGCGGGCCGCAGGGCCCAGAGCAGGAGGCAGCAGGCCAGGCGGGCGGCCATCGGGGGCTGCTGCTGCGGGCGGCCGGGCGCAGAGCGGAGCGGCGGCGGTTCGGGCGCTGCCTGCGGCTCGCTCTGTCCCGCACAGCTCCGCCACACGGGGACGAGGGGGTGGTGGGGGTGGCCTCCCCCCGCTGCTGATGCCGTCTCCGCCGGGCCAATCCCCGCGCCCGCGGGGCGAGGAGCTGGGGGTGGCGGGGCAGGGCGAAGGGCTGTGAGGGGTGCGGGTACCCGCGAAGCGGACGCCGCGTCGCTCCCGAGTGGGGCTTCCCCGATCTTTTAAGCGTAGCGGGGAAAGGCTCTAACGGAATCAGCCCTCAGCCGCTGATTGGAGACGCATGTCCTCGCCGCGGCAGGCACCTTGGCTGCCTGAGCAAGCGGGGTGGGGGCGAGGGAGCGGCGAGAAATCCCCGCTAAAAGGCAGAAGTGAGCACAGAACGGGCGATGCCAAGGGAGCGAAGGGCGAGTGGACGGGGGTGGTGTGAGGAGCGGGGGCATACACGCATGCAGGAGGAGGTGCGGGGGCTTTCTCCCTTCGGACCGGAGGAGCTGAAGGCTCTGCCGTGAAAAAGGAGTGCCGAAAATAGCGGTTGTTTCCAGCAGTCCGGAGAGCAGTGAGGTCCCGTCGGGTCGGCGCTGAGGAAGACCCAGTGTGAAGCAGCGAAGAGTGCAGCAAGGGTCACTGATAATTCCGAGGAGATGCTTAAATAATAGGGGTTAAAGGGGATGTGCACGGGTAAACTTTCGTCACTGGGCTATTTCCATGTGTAATCTGAAGGAGGAGAATACCAGGGTGAATTTCTGAAGGATTTACATGGCTTAGGTCGGAGGGCGTTCATTTGAAAGTGAATGGTGCGTGTTGCACTTATCCATCATGTGACACAGGTAGTTCTCAATCCTAGCTTGTAGTCACCCAGTGGGCAGAAGATCTGTCACAGTGAACAGCAATTTTAAGGCAATGTATAATGGAGGCCAGTGTATTTTTAGAGAATTTGTTCATTCTGCCTCTCTTTTCAAATCTTATCCTCCAGTAGCCAAGACAGTTACTTTTCTTGGAGAGTATACAATGCAATAATTGAAAAATTGTTGGAAAAAGCTACTATTGCTGTGTATAACACAACTCTTTTGTGATGTTTTAACCTTGGAGTTTCAAATCTGAGCAGATACTATTGAAAGGCTCTGAACCGCAAGTTTGTAGTTTTTGGACCATTACAAAGAAAGGTTTGATTCATTTTTAAAATTAGCACCAGGCCACATTACTCTGTGCCCCTTCAGTGTCTGAAATGAACAATTTGCAAATACAAATTTGTCCAAATGTAAGTTACTAAAGTATCAAACCTCCTATTAATTAATCTTTGCTTATAAATAAGCCAAAGCAGCCTTTGATGGATTATTTTTTTTTTTTAATTTCTCCATGGTAGCACGCTCATGACCTCCACTGGGGGTGTGAGCGAACCTTTTGTTGTTTGTGGTTTTTGTCTGTACTATTTCTATACAATCAAGGTCCTGTGAAAAGGAGGAAGAGGCAGCAGGAGGTAGGAACAAGCTGGGCTATTTTGGACCAATGTCCCATTAAACGTTCTCTCTCTCCTTAACTCACTCCAAACTCCTATTCAGGCATACACTTTGTATCAGTCTTTAACCTGCACTAAAACCTGTAGGACACTGATACTTTGACACCGTTGGGAAAGAATTAAAGAATCAACCAGGGATGTCTAATATTTCTTGCCTTATTTTATTGCAGAACAGCAGGAATTCTGAGTCTTTAAAGCTCTGGTACTTTGACTCTTTTATGCATCTGAGATGATGAAATAAAAATGTGTTTGGTAAAGGAATTCAAATTAGCACTGGGTCACATAATTCCCCTGTTCTGAATATGGTCAATCAATGGCATCTCTAAGGCATCTAGAGGCAAGAGCTATGCAATTTCTGCTCATGCAGAATAATATTCCTAGCGTGGAAATTTCTGCTAATTAAAGCTCTTGCCAAGTAGAGTCTCTTTTTTTCTTCTTCTTAAATAGCTCAAGTCAAAGCTTTGCAAGCCAGGACTTGGAGAAAGTCTCTCTATAGTTAGAGCAATGCATTCAAGATTTTAAACTGCAGATTTAAGCTTCCTGCTAAAATCATCATGATATAAATAGTGTTACATATCATTAATAACAGCTTTTTTATTTTTTATGAGATTTCTTGTGGAATTAAAGACATCTACACAAAGGAACTATTGTGATCCATGCCTCTTTTGTCATACAACATAGATGTGGGAAATACATAGGGAAGATGAAGGAGGGGATATACAGCATCAGGAAGGGAATCTTTTTGTTCTATGGCAAAGTAACTTATTAACTCACTTCAGAGTTAGAACTCTCAAAACTATATTAAAATAATTTTGCCTGACTCTTTTAGTAGTAAAGTTGGTAGCAGGAATAATGAAGGTTAGAACTCCAGGGAAGTTGATGAAACATAAATCATTACTAAATTTGGGCTTCAGTCCAATTTTCTGTCTGCTACTTATTGTAGGACAGCTCATTCATTTTTCACTCACAAAAATATTGTGCTATGTGTAATGCTACACCATTAGGTAGGACCATACTGCACCATTCCTTAAGTATATAATATATTAATTAGAAATTAACCGGATAAAATGCAGTGGGCTGCAGATTCTCTTAGAAATTGGTGGCAGAACTCTAAAACCCTTTTCATATTCCATCCAAAATCACACGGTGCGACAAGAATGATATATGGTCAGTAAAAAAATTCTCTTGTATGTTCATTTTTTTTTCTAATATACTGAAATTATCTTCATACCTCAGAAAATAAACAAAGCAGCATCAGTACTTTTTAGGTGTTAGAGCAAGTAGGATGATCAGAGCTCATGCAGAGCTCTGGAAGGCTCAGAATGTTGAGAGAAGACTTTGGGCATATAATGCAGTGCCTGCTGTTGGTACAGAAAGATTTATCTCTCAAATAAAGCCATCTCAGTCCATTCCATCACTCAAGAACAAGTTTCCACCTTTGATTTCTGTTCTAGATCCACACTCTCTTCTTCTGGTCTCTAATAAGCACAACCTTCCTTTCTGCCAGGCTTCCCATCCTTCCTCTTAGTGACAGAAGTTTATTCTGTCCATCTTGCAATGAGGCAAGAATTGCTTGTATTCCTATGCTACCACACTGTCTACAATATATAATTACAAAAAGTAAGAAGTTAGGAACCAAGATGCACAGACTCAGTTCCCATCATCTTCTGGCACTCTTTGCTGCTAGAATGTTTCAGTGTAGGAGATCAGGATAGGCTGTAGCGGGGAATAGAAGATAATACACTGTGCCTTTGCATATGTGAAATGGCTCTGATTATCTTTACCTCAGATATGTGATGTGAAGATAGACAAATGCAAGTGTGAAATGTACTGACTCCAAACAAGGCAGTAGTTCATACCTAAGGATTGTTTGCTTTGTGTGGTTTTTGAGTGCTTTCACAAATACTGGGTGTTCATATGTACAACAAACAAGGTGAATGAATATAAACAGCTATAAAGATCAGCTCCATAGTTCGTTTTATCAGGTTTTGAGTGCACTGGTAGACCTTGATTGCCTTGAGCAGTCTCACCTGGGCTACCAGTCACATGGTCAGGTGCACTATTTAAGCCCAGACTTCAGGGTTATGTTCTTATTTGTGTGTTGATTTGAAGAGCTCCTGTCTCTGGTGTTGCTTGTGAGCTGCTCTTTGGATTTTCTGGGTGGACCTTGAAGTTTATTTGTTGCTTTGTTCATTCTGCAGTATCTGTAGGACCTGTGGCTGTTGCTGCCATGCTGTGCTTTCCCAGCTCAGGTACTGTCAGGCTATCCTTGGAGTGGGAGATTACTGCCTGGGCTGTGCTGGACCTTCTCTAGAATGGCCTTTTCATGGGGAGTGTGAGGCTTTCTCAAATCTTTGGTAAATTAATCTGTATTCGTTAATTAATACATATGCTGTCTTGGCACTCTTACCAGGCTATCTGAGGCCGTATAAATGGAGAGAAACTTAAAAAAAGCCCTAAGGGCTGTTACTCTTAATCACAAGTAGTAGCATTGTTGTAGGCTATTGTTCTAATGTTTGCATTGCTGGCATTGCATCTGAGTAATCAAGTTATGATGTTTTTGTAGTCAGTGGGGGAGAAACTGAGACTGACTTATCATAGTTGGTAGCACTGCGTAATATGTGTCCAAAGGTATACTTATGTCTATGTGCTTGGCCTGTCTGTAGCTTTCAACTGATTACAAAAGTAATCTAGCTAGGGTGTGTGGGCTGGCTGTGTGAGGTGGAGAGCACCTTTCATTTTTTTCTCAGTTTTGCTGGAATATGATGGAACTTGCTGTTATCCAGCCTCAGGATTAGTATTTTGTAGGTTTAACTATAGTTTCTCTTTATGTAATTTGTAAGTGACAGATATTGGCATTTTGATATGTTATTTCCATGAGTAATGAAAGTATCACAATTGTTTCTTTTTTGACTTTATTTCACTGGGAGTTCAGGATATGTTCATTCATACTTGAAAGATGTCAAAAAATGCTGTACTTATGGTAGGTCTGTCCATTTGGAGTCCTAGTCTTCTATTTCTGCCTTATGGTCCACTGTTTATGCTTCTGATAAGGATAGTCTAGACTAGTAGCAGATAAACTAATTTTGTTGATACCCACAGCTGCCAGGATCTGCTGGAAGATTTTCTCCAGATGTATGTTACCAAATGTAATCCCTTCATTTTGGTAGTTTAATTTAGAAGAGATGCTAGCCAGCTGGTATGAGCTAAAAAGGTAATTCTGTGGTGTTACTAGGAACTGGCCTGAAATAAAGACAATGATTTATTTTAGAGCAAGCAATTTAAACTTTTCAGTGATCTGTGAACCACCACAAACACTTATGTAGGGAGAAAAAGGATATATATGTATGTTAACTGCTGAGTCATGGCCTGAACTGCTGATTGAGCACCTGGGGAAAGGACCCAGTCAGCCCTGAGAGCACAGGTGAAAGCAATTCAGTTGTGTGACTGGAAGGGGTGGAACCTGGCTGCACCTCTCTTAGACTTCATTTAAGGGCTGACTGGCACAGGGGAAAGGTCTCTGGCTGGAGATCCTCCCTTGTGATGTTTTCCCTGTCAGCTTACATCTCCAGAGTTGGGTGAGAACTCCTTTTAATGCCTTTTCATTTGTGTTTGTTCCTTTGCTATTACACCTCCTGTATTGCTGTTCCACAGCGCTGATCTTTCTGATTGTTACAGTGTATTTCTTTCCATTAAGAAATGGAAGCAAACTTTCCCAGTGGAAATTCCAATGGTAACTCAAGCAAGCTGAAAACCAGGTTGGTAATGCTGCCTTGGAACTCTCTTGTACTGAAGTAGGTCCTGTCTCTGGAGACATCTTATTGTGAATGGATGTACCTAGTTGCTGTGCTTCCTGGAGTATATGCTGTCTCCTTCTCTGGGTTGGAAAGCTACAGACCATCCAGGAGAAGGAGAGCATAAAGAATCTATGCACCCAGATTGTTGCTGTAGCAAAAATAGACAGATTTTTCAGGTGGAAAAGTGTGAGGTGGGTGGGGAGGTGAATCCAATTTCCTGTTCAAAAGCAATTTTGAGGAAATATTTCCTGCAATTCTAGAACCAGTCTTTATGTTCTAGCCAGCAGCCTACAGAGCTTTGAATGTTCTGTCCTTTTACTCTGTTTGTTTCCTAGGAAGCAAAGGCTCTTGCTGAGTTCAGTACTCAGTACAAGTTCAGAGCTCAGCCTGGTACGCTTCAGAGTGAGATCAATACCTGCTGAGCAAGTTGCCAAAGTAAACACCAGTGTGTTTTGGGAGAACTGGCAGGAGTGGGAGATGGGGTAGGCTGGATAAGGCTGCAGTGTGCCATTGTAGGAAGTGTCTGTTCTGTGATGGCCAGCTGTGATTTGCATCTCCACACCCCTGTTTACAAGTGGAATTTGAGGAAATTTGTGGAAAGGCTGGGCTGGTGGGGTGGAAGAGGAGGGAGGGAGAGTTATATGTGGAATTTAGAAGAAGGCAAGAGCAGCTGGGAACAATCGATGGTTACATCTGGGTTTGCAAAGATTTTCTTGCAAATTGGGTTGGGATCTCTCCAGGATTTTCATAGCCTGAGTAATGCTGCAGTCAAGAGGATGTATTGAGCTGATTGCAGAGAAGGGTTTCTGCACATGGCGGACTAGATTAGCCAGATGCTGGGAGATTTTAGAAGCATGATGAGCTGCTCCTGACCAGTAGATGGCAAGCGTGTCCCTAAGTCAAATCTAACCCATTGCTCTCTCGGGCGTTGGACACTGCTGTGTCCTTAGGACGTTAGGATCTTTTAAGATACTGTAGCATTTTTCCAGTAAGTAGCACTGTCAGGTAGCACCAGTTTTTCCAGCTTGTGTATTCGTAGTTTTCCCAAACCTTAGGAGACCATCATGATAGCTTTGGCAGACCTCTGCAGGGTGCTTTTGGGAGACTCTTGGTCAATGAAATGCACATAGTGCTTGTGGCTCCCCCTTGAACTATAGTAGCTGCTTTCAGGATCCATGTAAACTTCTCTACAAGTGGTAGAGATCCAACAAACTAGAACTGTATCATCATTTAAGATGTACATGTTATTTGTGTTTAAAACTTGTTGGGCTTTGGTTCCTCTGTGGATTCAGAATCAGAGCATGGTGTCAGTGCACAAATGAGTTCTCACGCCCTTCCAGAAGAAGCAGTGTTGCAGGAATGAATGAAGGCAACTATGAAAGTACAAAAGCTTGACTTAAAATGTAGCTGTAGTAACTATGACAGATAACAAGGGTATCTCCTCTCTGTAAAAGCTTATCAGGCATCTGTTTTCAGACTATGTACAATACAGCTTTGTTGCATGCTCATCTTCCCTTTGAGATGCAGGAACAGTTTTTACCTGGCCTGTAGTCTGTCTTTGGAGCAAGTGCTCTTTGTTCTACTATTAGAAATGCATGCGTGCTCGTACCATTATAGTTGTCTGGTTTTGTACTGGTGTTCTTCTCTCCACACTACAAATATAAAAATGGATATTCTTTAGATACATTATTTTCCTGAGCTCAGTCATATAGGCATTCTGAATGTGAAGGTGACTTCTTCAAGACATACAGAAGCAATTGAGAATTTTTGACAGGTTTCCAAATTTTCTTTAAAAATCTACAACAAATGTAGTTCCAGGTAAGTGCAAATACACGTACATGTCACTTTTACTGCTTCCATATTTGCCTTGGATGTTTTATGCTATGTCAGAATGCTTTTAGTGGTGCAGGATTCTTTCATTGCTTTTCTCTGAATCCAGTTGTAATCATATCCTGGCCGTAGTGGCGAAAAAAATGGAGACAAAGCAAGGTTTGTGTGTAGATCTAGTGTTTTGTATTAGATCAACTAGCATGGGGAGGCTGGAATTTTTATCTGATTTTTCCAGCTGTACTTCTTGATCTAAAAGGGGCTATTGCATCTACCTGCATTTAAATTACTAGGCAGAAATATTTTGTTTAGAGATCCCCATTTTTCCATATTTGCTCAGTTCATATTTGTTTATCTTCTCAGATTCAACACTTCTGAAGGGAAAGGCCAATCTCTGCCAATTCTTTTTGAGTGAACTTAAGGCATTTGCTATTCAGCTGTTCCATTTGAAAGAGTTACTCGCTATCCCTGCTGTATATTCAATACTTGTTATTCTTTTAAAGTTATCACAGTGGAAGTGGAGATCTTATTCTGATATTCATAGACAGAATACCTGTTAGTATCAAGAATTCACACATTAAAATTGACTTGGCCGATCACTGTTGTGCAGCTTGGCTTTGCATGGGTATTCTGTTCATTATAAAAAGAACAGAGAAAGGATGTTTTCTGATTTGTTTTTTTTTTTTGTTTTTTTTTTTTTTTTTTTTTGCAGTCATGCTAAGTTACAGGCCAAAATGAAAGTTAACTACATTAACATGGGAGTTGCACCCAAAATGAATTTGGCCCTGTCATTATTAAATACTTGCTGTGATTTATCTTTACTTTCTCAGAAAGGGATTATACTAGAACAGCAACCACAGAAATCGTCAGTTGAGTCTCCACCAAAGTTCTTATTCCATGTGAAATAAAATGCTTTGTTCTTTACTCTCACACTAAATTTTCATGAATATTATATAACTCTGAAGCTTTTGGGTAGAGTTGAGTTACAACATCAGATGGGCTGAAATACTAATGGAGAACATAAAAACATGATTCCAAATAAGATCATAATAGTTCTTGGTTTGTTGTCTCTGTTTTCAATTACGAATTTTAGGCTGCCCTGTTGCCTTTTAATCAGGTATACATCCAAGTAAACTAAGACCCATTCATGGCATATTTTATGAACTCAAAAATACTTTCTTTCACCTTCAGGATCCTCCCAAGGTCTGTGCTAGAGTTTTTTTCAATAGTTAGAGGACTAATTGCAGAAAAATTTTATACATTTCTACTCTGAATGTTGTTTTCCTTCCAGTACTACTTTTCAGAATATCAACAAGTCAGTGATACAAGGAACAATCTCCAGAAAGTCTGCTATCAGTAACTGATAAGTTAGCTGGGGTTGGATTAAAAGGTGCACTGATCTAATAGTATGGCAGTAACTTTATGTATCCATAAAGATATAGTATGTTCATAGCTTTTTTTAAATGCTAGTAATTTCTGCAAAGAGCTACTTCCATCTTTCTCACAGCACTGGTAGGTTTCTGGTAACTTGAATGTCCTTTCCCAGCTGTATTGCATTCCTGATTGGGATGGATGGGAAATTCAGAAATGTGGATAATCAGCTTGTGATTAGAACACAGTGAACTATCATACTGCTCTCAGGTAGGTGTAAAATTTACATTTGCAAGGCATATGGGCGTAAAAACAATCAATATTTTTATCCCTAAGGTCTGCAAGTAAGATGTGCAAGGAGAAAATTATTTTATTTGAAATTCTTCCTGCTTAGAATGGAAAGCTACACTGAGATTGCTTGCATGCATTAATGATTTTCAGCATTATTTTTTGTCCAGTATTCCAAGTCTTGCATTCAATGGAATGTCTGTGAGATTTCATAAATATAACATTTGCAGAACCAGTGAAGAATAGCTGTATCAAGTATGTTGTCACTGGGAAGGCTAATGGAATGTTTTTACTGAAAGGCCTTGAAGAACTAGAGTATATGTGAACTCTTACAGACTGAAGCTTGTTACAGACATTGAAAGGCAAGCGTCTGTGATGAATGGCTAGGTGGAATTGAACCTGACATGCAACAGGAGAATGGAATGGGTGACCTCCTGATGTTCTTCCCAACATTATTTCTCATGTATAATTCTGCAGATGGAAGAAGTCTCCTTTGGTCTTGCATTTACGAAGGAATGGAGAGATACAGAACAATCTGGCTAATGAATTTGGCAAAGCCATGCACAAAAGTTTAAATTTAGAAGTTTGATTTGAATTTCATAATTTTTAATGTAAAATGGAAGCGGAAGGAAGCGTTAGGCACTAAATATGTGATGTGATTCCTACAGACTTCCTAAAGGGCGTCTCTAAATTCTTTGTAATCTTGATATTCACGAAGATCTGTATCATCTGTTGCAGAGCTTTTATCTGCTTTTAGTTTAAGATCTCTGTATCTGTGTGGATCCAATAAAAAGTTAAATCTGATTTCAGTAATTCAGCTGGCTTGATCTGTCACCATTAACTTCTAAAGAAGAATTCTGAAGCGGAGAGCAAATTGCCCATGGCTTGCACGAAAAGAATACTGATAAGTAAATAGGTAACTTGCTTTATGTATGAGATAATTAGATAAGTAACAGTAAATTAAGTGAATTGCAAAGTAAATTGGCAATTGCTGATTATTAATGGTAGTCTTATGGGCACTTTCCTCACATTTTTTTCCATCAGATGGATATCTGATTTGTCTGGTTATTTCAAAATCAGTTTAAAGTTTTCAGCTGCAGTTCTGTGACAGCTGAATATTATCTTCTGGGGATTTCAGGAGATGGAAGGTCTTCAGGGCTCTATTTGAAGCAGTAGAAAGAATTTTCTGAGTTATGAAAGGCTGCTGAAACAGTTACCAGCATTTGCTGTATGTGTGAGGTACATTTCTAAGACATGGTGCAATTTTTCACAAAAGACCACATGGCTGCTGCTGATGTGTAAGAACTGCAAAAAAACCTACTTCCATAACCTGGAGGAATCATTGGATAGCATTCTGGTGTTAAGATGATGTAGAATGTGTTAGAACAGATGTTCTAGAACAAGAACCTTTGAATTAGACCTTTGTTGCCAGCATCCTAGAGCTCCACTGGAGAAGTAGATGTTCTCTAATGATGTGGTGCAGGTCAAACAAGCAGGCATTGGTGGAGCCTGAAGTTTTTTATGCAAGGTCTAACCTCCAGAGTTCTGCTCAGTGAGACAACTGGGAAACCATGAAGCAATATGTTCTGAAATTGGAAAGGGCTGCAGCAGGCAGTAAAAGTTTGTAGTCAAACAAAGCTCTAAGCCTCTACTTTGTTTTTGGTGGGCCAGGCTCCCTCCATAGGAGCTGAAAGCAGCCACGGTGCCACCATGTCCAGAGCCAGGAGTCAGAGAGCTAGTAAAGTGGCTCAGCAGGGCTGGGCTGGAGCAGAGGCAGCTTCCAATGGTTCTGGCTTTCGTGAGGAGTGTCAAGTTTTTATGAGCATCGTTATGTTTTTATAGTTTAATGGGTTTCACTATTAAAGCATAACAAAGCATGTTAAAAACTTGCCATGCCTCATTTCCGCAGTCGGTAGCAACTCTTTGCTGTGTGCATTGTGGGTCCCTAGGAAACACTAAATAACAAAGGCCAGCTTAATGCTGTGCTTATCATATCTTCCTTATCCACTTCAGTTATTTTATGCCCATTCTATTTTAAAAACTGTTTCGATTTTTGGATGTGTTTTATTCATTTTCAAAGATCTCAGCTCAGTGGCTGGTCTAGAATTCACACCTATTGGTTGACTTCATTAGGAAATAAGATGGTAGCTTGCAGACTCCAGGTGAGAAGGGAGATAATTAAGATTGTGTTTTGAAAGGCCATCATAGAAATAAAGGAGCACTAGATTGAAAAATAGGGTGAGGAATTTCGGTAAAGAAAAGGAAAAATCACTCAAGAATGAAATTGACTATAGTTGCAATGTATTTTAAACAATGCTACTCTCATATTCACTTACAGGAGCTCTGAGATAGATCCAGGTTGCAGTCCCAGGGCAGATTAGTGTAGCAGCATTTAGAATTCTCTCTACTGATCTACAGACCTCACTCTTCTACTAATTGCTATGTAATTGATACTGATCATTACTCATCCCAAGTATTTCATTGTTGCAGGTTTTTAGGTGTTTTTTAGATGCAGATGTACATGTGTCTAATGAAATTTTCAGTAGGAAGCTGATACCTATATTAAAAAATTTAGAAGATGTTACTAGGCACTAATTGGCATTGTTTAATGCTTAAAAATATTATATTGGGTTCCTTGTGAGCTTTAGGATCAAAGCTCTTTAGAAATGTATTTTATTCACTTAATTTGTTCATATATTTTACAAGCTCTTGGAAACCTATGTAGGTCTTTCTCAACATGATCCAGACATAAGGGTAAATCCAGTGATGATAATGCATTCAGAAAGGATGTATTTACCACAAGGTATTCCAGTGCTTGCAGTTGTGCAAGATGGTTTCGTACTACATTCATCTTACTGCTGTCTACACTTGATACCAATTGCATTTGTGACTCAGAGTACAAGTTCATCATGGGGTTACTTGCTATTGCCAAATTAACTTCACTCATTCTTCCCTCTTTGTTCCCAAGGAAGAAGGGTTCTAGGAAACTATTCCGAAGGGAGCTGATACATTTAGGGATTCTGTTTCATGGCCCATGTGTTACAGGACCTTTTATAGCAGAAGGTAGCTATGATGAATGTCACTGATAACATATTACAGATGGATGTAAAATAACCCCTGCTTTATTTCCATGGAAAATGATTTAACAGTAGAATGATGAACAGAGAAGAAAATCCTTCTAATGACAGGATGTGTTTTTGAGGTTCTGAAATGATAGCTAGCCTTCTTGGGGAAGATAAATTAGCACAGGTGGCAATGACCCCAGCTGATAGATTTCTTTTTTAAAAAGCTTCTAGCTTGGGAAGGAAGGTGAGGGATCCATTGTGAAGCAGTTCCTAGAAAATGATTTCCTTCTGAGGAAGCATCTCTGCTTAATGGGAAGGAGATAGAAAATAAGATTAATGCAGCTGCTCTGGAGTGAAATTTCATTTCTTCATCTCTTGAAGGAGTCATAGTTGATGTAATTCCACCAGTATGTCAAGTGACAAAGCTGAAAAGGTGTCTACTAAAAAAGGAAATTCTTATGTGAATGTTTTGTTCACTTGTCTCATTCAGTGTTCATTGAACATTCTTCTCTTCCCCTTTCCTGATACTGAGTATTTTTAGGTGCTGTAAATGAGAATTGTGTTTTTATCAGGAAATGTAGACAGTAATTCCAACTTGGCTATGTGTCTTAATACAGTGAGTTTTTACTTGACAGTTATTGAGGTTTGAGCAGGACAAATGAGATTTTAGTCTTTCTAATGTCTCAAGGAGTTGATTTGCCAGAGCAAACATGATATCAGTAATGATAAGGAGAGGTAGAAAGGAGCAAGACAATGCCATGGAACTGAAAGACAAGATGATGCAATAAGAGATTAGTGCAGTGCAAGTAGGGGAACTGCTCAAACTGAGCAATCAGGTGAATAAAATTGTGTGCTCCCTAAAGGGCGAGGGAAAGTTGAACTGTCTAGACCTAGTGGGTTAGTGACAATTCTACTTCTGGCAACTAGCAGCCATGAAAGTTAAGCAAGTTGAAGAATACGTGCTAACAATGCTGGTATCATCAGTGTATCAAGTGCTGTGGTCTTTTGATGAGGGGTGATTTGCATTTATTACATCCATCATCTGCCCGCAGTCTGTCACCTGTCAAACAGCTGGCACATGGGTACCTCCCTCTCCTTGTGCCTCCTATTAACACTAAGTATTATGCAGCTACTGAGGATATTTCATTCACTTGTGAAACAATCCAGCAAACTAGTCTCATTGACCATTTCCAACTCTCAGACAGGAAGTTCTGTTCAAGCTACCTGAATAAATGCAAAGTGATTCACCATCTTTCCTTCATTAAAAGTAGTTTAAGTAAAGAACGTTTTATTGTGTGCATACATTTTCATATTTGTATCACATAGTTCACATAGTAATGTTTATTTAAAAAAAAAAAGCTTTTTTTTGTATTCACATAAAAATGAAATGGAAAAAGCTGCCTTTGCAAGGAATTTTTATTGGTGAAGCATATCGTTTACTTTGGCTCCATAAATCAAAATGCAGTTATGCTGCAAAATATGGGTAGCTCATTTAGAAATATTCCATCAGGAGGCATAGAGGAACATGTATATCTGCTGTCTCAAATACACAGAGGAACAGGAACAGAAAATGCTGTTTATCTTTTATTGCAGTGTGGTACTTTCCATTGGGTATGCTTTGTTCCTGCAATTTAAGATGTAATTGATAGCTTTAGTATTTTCCCTTGGGACAATGTAAAATTTTATTCAGTGTGTCATTTTGACTTTTCATTATTCTTTCAAAAACATTCTATCAAAAATATTGTGGACTTTGCTATAAGAAGTTTTATAATTCATTTTTAATTATTTTTATCCTCAGTATATGTATGTATATAGTAAGTGCTACATACATCCTTCAGTTATGTACCTGCACTTTGCAAGATGCATTTGTCTATTGTTTGGATAAAGCCTACAGATGACATCAGTTAGCTTTAAATCCCAAGGCTTTTTAGCAAGTTACTTAATTTGGTACTTCACTCAAAGTTTTTATAGAACTACTCAGAACAATGCAGAGCTGGGCACTAATGTCAGGATTTTATAAATTAATACAGCTTTAAAATACTATGAAATAACTCCGATGTTTGCATTCATGGTCTTAAATTTTGTGCTTATTTTATAAATTCATTTTGAAAACCATTTAGAATGAAAAGAGGAAGCTTCAGAAATCATTTATAGATTGTTGCTTATAAAAAGGCTGTGCCAGAATTGAAGATGAGTCTAAAACCCTGTTAACTATACGGATAGCTTGGGAGAGATAAATGTGTGTATCTGGTTGTAAGCTGCTGAAGGGAGTATTGGCTTGCGATCTGAAAGCTAACTAAGTCAGAATGCCTGAAGAGTGGTATATTTCAAACAATATAATAATGGAACAGCATAGTTACCTTACAATTCAAACAAACTACTTTGGGCAAGGACTGTATGTACAGTGTGTCCTCCAAGCTAATATTTCAATGCAAATAATGACTAAAAAAAAACACTGGCATTAGAAAGGCCAGCAAATGGTCAAAGCAGGTTGAATGCTCATCTCTTGACATTGGCGTTTGCTGTGAAACAGTAGGTGATATGTTGGGAAGATTTGAATGAAAGAAGCTTATGTGCTTCAGTGTATTCTGTGGATTGAAAATGCTATTTCTGTCTGTCTAATCTAGACTGATGAGAAAATTAACAAACTAAGTTCCTAGCTTTGAATATTTAGGGTTCTAATTGTTCAGTCTCATTTCTGATTCCTGAAACTTATGTTTTTAAGCAAGTGTAATATAATCAATGCAGGATGAACTGCAGTAACAGATCTTCAGTAGAAAGTAAAATATATTATTAAAATTAAAGAAAAAAATTGTGACATTGTGAACAATTCTATTTCTAGTATACTTTCACATATAAAGAAAAATGGCTGTGTTGTTGTAGGGAAAACTTGTACAGTGTAATTGTAGTACGTGAGCGGGAAAAATTTCTATAAAATCTTCCAGAGCAAACAGAAGTAATTTCCTTTCTGAAAAGCCCCTAGTAGAATAGCCTGAATGTTTCTATAAATGTCACTAGTGCAGTACAGCCAGTTACACTTCCTCCCTTGAACCGCATACTTAGCACTGCAAGTTTCTTGCATTGTAACTGTAGAGGGTAGCGATAATTTTTTTGAGCTGTGGTGCATTGCATGTGTGTATTCTTTCAGTGAGACTGGAAGACTTTTGCAGAAGGTGCACTGTTATCAGGTAACTACATGCATGTACTTAGAGCATGAAAACTCTAGCTCTGGCATACTCAAAGCCAAATTTGTAGAGTTCCCAATTAATCGAGTAGTATCAAGCATCAATCTAGACTGTATTCTTTAAAAAGCATTACAGCCCTTACCCAATATTATTAAGACTCTGTGAGTGTATTTTTTTTTTTTTTTCCAAGCAGTTCTGGCTTGGGCTATATTCTTACAGTCTCTCACAGAACTTGCAGGTCATTGCCTACTTGCATATCTGACATGTTGTAGGACTTGTGATCTGAATTTGGCATTTGGTTTTTGTTTATCTAATTAGATTCATGGACTACTTTGCTCTTAATCTATCATGATTTCCTGTTTTTTCATTGTTGGAGGTGAGGATGTGATCTCCCTGAAGTGTTTTCTTCACCTTTCTGGCTGTGGTTAGAGAAGTTTTCCCTTTGTTCTTGTCTCAGAATGGAACACAGTGAGCATCATTAGGGATTGCTTGCTGACTGGTGTCACCATTTCATCACCATACACATCAAAAATCCTTCCAGGAAGAGTAGTGTTTATGGTGTGGGAAATGACATTTAATTTTGTAAAACAAAACGAAAGCTTCAGAGGGTTCCTTTGTTTTGCAATTATGTAAACTTTCATTGCTGCTTGAATCCAATAGTTGAGGTGTTGCTTTTCACATACTCTGAGCCATTTACTTCAAAGCTTCTCAAACAAAGTTGTCTGTCCTTCAAGTGTTACAGGATCTCTAACTGCCTGCAGTAAGAATCTACTTCTATTATGTTCTTGACAATGGCTTATTCTTTTGGCTGTCAAATACCGCACTGAAAGTGTCATTTATGAGATATGTCTCAGTCAGAGGGGACATGAATTGGGAGTTGTTTAGGTGTTCTGGGAAAATAAGGGAATAGTTAGCATGGGCATGCAACTGAAGGATGCTTGGATTAAGAGCTCTGGTGTGGAGACTGCAGCTAGTTGGGCAGAATGGGAATGGATAGCTAGGATAAACTGGAAATGATTAAAAGTGAGTTTGAGTTTAGAGGAAAGGAAGGGGGGGAAAAAAAAACAAACAAAAATAACCTCCACAAACCCAGGTGAGAAGGCTGAGTCTAGCATATACAGACTGCGAAGGAAAATCTCTAGCAATGGGACACTGGATCGTGGGTCCAGAGTCTTCCTTTTGTAATTGTTAGCCTAATTCTTTTCATGGCTACTGCTATCTCTGCAACAAATGGGGCAGGAGTCTCCTTTGTCATGCAACCTTCTCAAAGCAAATCTGCCTGAAGCAGTGAATTAACTAAAAGTCTATAGATAAACAGTGTTCTGGATGTGATTTTAGATCCCCAGATGTACGTACCCAGAGGCAGAATTCAGAATGAGCATACAAACTGAATTAAAGCACTTTCAAATATCTGCTGTTTAGCTTTGCTTCAGAAGTATTGTTAATATTTCTGTATATACTAGAAGGATGTGGTACATAAAGATGCATACGTCTGTGGAAGATGTGTATTCAGGCATACTGCAGACTACAGAAATGGTAGCAGAGATGGAATTATGTGCACACAGACATACAGAACATAGGGCCATGCATGCACATATACAAATACAGATTCACACAGGTGAATGGTTTTACACTGAATACACATGTATGTTCTCCCAAAATTGCGTACAGTGGCAGAAAGGCCTGGAGTTGTGCAAACATCATTAGAAGACACATGCAGGCTGTGACATTCTCAGGCTGAAAAAAATGCTGAAAAATACTGTCTAGGAGAACAAAACAGGAGAGTCAACTCATCAAATGACTGGAACTAAAATAATGCTGGAGAGCATATCCTGGCCAAAAGCACTGCCAGCAACTCAGTCAGTCACACAGCAAGAGCAGTCATCCACACATACATATTCAAGAAAAATATCTACCACCTGCCAACTGGCTACTAGCAACCATGACCTGTGTGTGTGTGGCCAGCATGTTGGTGCCAGTGCTAGAAGAGGAGTGGGAAGAAAGGAAACAGCAATAGGAAATCAGAAATAACAGAGGTGAAATAGAACCAGTGCTCTGCGTCAAAACATTTGCTTAATACAAACAAAAGTCTGGAATGCATACAATTTCTTTTACAGAGTGAAAGATCCAGGTCATGTGTGAAACTTCAGGAGGTCCTGTATGTGTGCAGCACATTTCTCTGCTTAGCCCATGTCAAATGTCTTAAATGCTGAACAATGCAACAGGTGCCTAATTGGCTTCCACTCTTTCAATTCAAGTAACAAGAAGAAATCTGGTCAAGTGGTGAGAATAGGATGTTCAGTCAGGTTGGTGTTCTAGGCAGTCTCTGAACTGCTCTGTGATCTTGGCTGACTTAATCATGTTCTTTGTGTCTAAATCTACCATGTGTAAAATAAAGATAATGCTTCTCAAGCTCTTAAGGAAAGAAGATCAAAAGGAGGAATACAAAACTCCTCAAGATTCAAGGAAGATTCCAAGAAGAGGAAAGCTGACTTGCAAATGAAACTCTTGAAGCTTGTAAAAGTGTGTTGTGGGGTAGACCTAAGTGATACCTCTATTTCATGGTAGTCAAATTTCATATTCACAGTAATTCTGCATCAGTAGTTCCTGTATTTTACTAATAGCATTCAGTAATATACAATGCATTGTTACAGTATCATACTACTGTACAGAGTCCTCATATCTAAACTAAATACTGAATAACTGAAAAAAGTGAATTTCACCTCTGTAATTTCAGCATTCTCATTCTTTACTCTGAATGCCTAATAGCAATTTCTTTTATCCACTGTTCTTAGCTGTTCCCTTCTGAAGATTTTTACTTGAGACTTGATCCTGACGAAAATTGATCAACGGTGTTAACTGTTTACGTATCCTGCTGTATGGGATGTATTATAAATTAGGACATAATCTATTCTTGTTTAAGGTAGTATGAGTTTTTACTAGATTTAATGCAGTTGCATTCTCCTGTACTCTAAAATTCATAAGAAACCATTTTGGGAATCCTTTTAGCCAAGCTAAGCTACATGTCTTGGCTTCTCATCTATCATGAGTTATAGTGTTAAGTTTGTGTTTCAGATCAGGCATAGAAAGCATCTGAAACAAGATCATTATCCATCCAGGTATGTGTGTGGTTTTGGTCAGAAAATCGGTATGAGATCTAAGAATACAAATAAATTTCTGTTAAGTACAGTGAATTTTGTTTCCAATGTATTCACGGTTTTTAAGAAAAAAAAAAAAAAGGTATTTCATTGGAAAGTTTCAGGTCAGCAATTTACCAGTTCTTAAATTCTTAATTGAATTTCACCTTATATTCTAACTGTAGAATTGCTCAGAATTTCACAATGAATTGTTTTTTTGTCAGTGCCATTCCAAACTTGTAACTGTTTGCCATTTCGAACTATAACTTGTGAATTTTATGCATTTAAGAAAAGAGAGGATGAGACCGTTCAATGGGGATGGTTGGAGTAACCGGATTTTGTATGGGAATGCACTGGGTCTTGATTCTTTTGGTCTTCAAATAGCTCATAATAGAACATTAGAGCTCACTTGGAAACTGTATAAGAACGATGCTTCTGTGGAGATGCTTTACTGGGTGACTGAAGGCCGTTGTGCATCTGCTTTGCCCATATTTTGAGTCTGCCAGATACTAGAAGTCCAACTCAGAAGCCATGTGCTGAAAAGCAAGATATATTAGCTCAGGCTGAGTGCCATGTTCATATGGTTACGTGGCTTTCTGGGGAGCTGGCTGACATCTGGCTTGTGTGAAGTGTGGCAGAGTAAAATCCCAACTGTCTGCACCTATTCATCTGGACATACCCAACATGTGGCTGGAGAAACAAGTTGTAATTCACTGCTTAGTAAACTTTACTGTTTTTCAGTTTCACTTCTGACTTGTGTATTACAAGGTTATGTTCTGTGTTTACACAGTATCTTCACTGCTTGTGTTCATCTCATGCCCATTATTAATGTACTGAAAACACTGTACAAATAAACAACTACAGCTGCTCAGGATTCACTAAGTTCTCAGAATAAACCTGGCTTTAAGTCTGGTTGAAAATATTCATCAAAGTGAATGCTGGTTTTCATTGGAGAAGAACTGAAGAGTCATGCTTTTCTGGAAAAGAGTGACTGTTCAATTTCTTCATGTTAAAAATGTATATAAAATATTATAAATATTTTCTACTTGCATTTTCAGTAGTCTAAAAAAATAAATTTAAATTCCATTATATTGTTGCTAGTCAAAAGTTGATGACTAAGTACTAGAAAATGTTTGGAAAAATTACAAATTACTTCAAAGTTACAACTTTTTTTCTCCAGTTCTATTTATATTTTGTTGGGGTTCATGTAGGGAATGTGTAAAGTTGAGCTGAAATTAAACATTGTAAATTGCTTTAAGTCCAAAGGGATCTACATGAATTTTAAGGAGTCTGGAGGAGAACATACTAGTTAATTAACTAGTTTAGATTTTTGTGTGATTCAGGTCCCTAAAAGCTACCATTCCAGGGGGTAAAGGCACATCCTATCAAAGTTGCTTCCTGCAGAAAATGCCGGAGGCCTTGCTATCTGCCATTTCCATTCAGATGTAAGGGGGTGGTCAATTTGACTTCAGGGTTAGATGTATTGGACTCAGTTCTGCTTCTGAGTTCCAGATGAGGTGATGTTCCTCATCAATCTTCTTGGCCTGGGTGTACAAAGATGACATTTAAAAGGATCATTCAACATCTCCTGGCTTTCCAGAGTGGACATGGAGACTCTGTTAGGTGTAGGTGTAGAGGGAAAAAAATACAGTACCTTGTGCAGGTAAGACCACCAGAGGATCTTACCCAATGCTGCAGTGCAAATAATAGCTCTTAGTTACCAGTACATTTGGTTCAGTAGTATGCATGGGGAAGTTCTATAAAAGTTGATGACGATTTATCTTGAAGTCTCCTTACTGCTTCTTGTGAGGATGGTGCAAAAAACAGAATGCTGATCTGGTACTATGTGTAGAGAGAAAGTAGAAAGACTCTTCTTCTAGCAAACACCAGATTAGTTCCTGTCCTTCCATTTCCAGATATCACTTCCAGGCTATTGTAAACTTGAAAGTAATGTATTTGAAAGACATCCTGCTCAGGGCCTTTGAAGGCTTAGAAAGGAATCATCCAATATAACAAATTCTTGGATTTTCCATTATTATGGCTTCTCCTGCTCATAGCACAGACTCCAATAACTACTTGATGGCTGTGGTGTACAGCCCTTTCATTATGAGAACATTCCTTGGTTTCCAGTGCTGTTCCATGATCTCCAAACTGAATCCCAGCTCCTTCTGTTTGTGTTTGTGCTTCTTTATGGTAGGAGTGGCATAATTGCTGCAAAAGCAAAGTGTCAGATGAGCCTGTTTATTCCACAGTGTTAAAATGCATGCTGCTTCTTCACATCGCTGTCAATAGTGCCTCTAAGGCAGAGTAATCAAAGGTTGGATGGAAGTCTGACAAGGTGCAGGAGACAGCCCAACTCAGGGAGAAAGCTTACTCTGGGGTTCGTGTTTCAGTTCATTTTACCAGTGTATCTAAGCTCTGAAAAGAGTGAGCGTTCAGGCTATGCAACTCCATTTGCCTATGTTCTTTATCCCAAGTGAATGGAAGATACAGAACAATTGTGTGAAGCACTGTGATTGCCTCCATGTGTAAAGCTCAGTGTTTGTTTAAATATTCACAGGCACTAGGTCTATGCATGCTGGCTCTCTAACCAAAGCTAAAGCGATTACTTCTGTTCTCTGAACGAATTGGAAAAGCAAAAAAAGATCTGGTTTAATTCAAAGCAGATGCTTTTTCCTCACACTTAGGAACCATGTGTCATACACACTAGATATGACTGTATGTAGCTCAGGGGAAAGGCTGGTTGGTGCCCTACTTCAGGGACTGCTGCCTCTAGTCCTGATAAGGACATCTGATGAGTGTGTTTCTTCAAGTTCTGTCGTATACTCAGAGTGGGACCTCGGGGTTGCAATTTAATCTCTTCAGCTTTAGGTTGCTCAGGCAATAAGCCTTTTCTTTGCTCACTTAAATTACAGATTCTAGAGGGAACTAATAGTGTACGTCTAGCGTAGAATTCACCTTAAGTTTCTGGATATGACAGTAATACAGTTGTAATGTGCTCTTCTGGGTGGGGTGTCACTTTCTTTCTGCACAAAGCTTTATTCTTCTACTGGTCACAGAAAGCCTGGGAATTAGGTGGCTAGCTTAATCTGAAGTTTGGCTTTTTTCACACTTCTCATAGTTTTGTTGTTTTTTTTTTTTTTTTATAAATTCTGAATAGTCTATGTTACAAAATCTACTACTCAGTGCTGTAAATATTTGTCTCTCGCCAATGCTTATTTTTGCTCATCAGTTTATTTCACTTGATGAATGAGCACCCATCTCTGTTTTAATTTTCAAGGTAAATGTCTGAGTTGAATCTTGCTGTATAGTCTCTCCAATACTGGACCACCCACTTGCCCTGGGTCCTTTAAAACAAACAGTCAAAACATCTAAGTTCTTTGTTCACCCCCAACTTTGATGGTGTTATTTTACAAGCGTAATCTTGTTTAATACCTCATAATTAGTGGTAACAGCCTTTTTAACTTCTGCAGCTGTCAAAACCATGTATCTCTAGCAAAAGCATAATGAATGCTAGGTATCCAGGCAGTAGGCTGCATTACACTCCAGTTTGTCTCAGCTAAAAAAAAATAAATATCTCTGATGTAACTCACATAATTTTGGTTCTTGCTGCTGATCAAATTCATGTTGTTGCTTTTAAATTATCTCAGTCCTCTAGAAGCATCTAACAAAGACATCAAGGCAGACAGCTTTCCAAAGGAAAAGAGTTTTTCTCTGCATTGTTCCTTTTCTTTTAAGAAGGATCCAAAAATGCAGCAGAAGCTATACGACAACCCCCACTAGAAACATGACCAACAAAATAGTAAATTAAAGGCTGCCTGCCACATGCCAATAGTCAGAATGTGGGATGTTAAAAAGATCTTGGAAATGGACTGTGAACTCTACAGTTGTTACATAGCTGTGCTCTGAACAAGCTTGAAAGCAGTATTGTCTGTGCTTTGTGCATTGAAACTGGGATTTAGGAGCATGCCTGGGGTGCTAGCTGCAATTCTGCTAGTGTAGGACTCTGGCTATGTCATGCTCTTGGCATTGGACCTTTGCAGAAGATAGAATAAGAAAGCACGAATAAAGGCAGCATGTCTAACGTGATTCAGGGTATTTGCTGAAGATACTGTTGTAATGCTGGGTGTGACAGGACCTATTAGTCAAGTTTGTGCAAGCACAGGTAAACTAAATTTTGTCCATACTGACTGGTAGATCCTTATTTCCATGTTGTATATGGATATGGAACACACTTAAAACAAAGGTAGTTCCAAACTGGGCGGTTAATGTTAGCAAAACCAGAAACAACGTTGGTTATTGTGTGATGTTAAATAATTCCAGGTCTACCACAGTATCCATCAGCTGGCAGTTCCTACAGGCATGCAGTACCTGTGGAACACACACAAGAGTGAAAGCCCAAGATTGACTCTCCCTAATGGTGTTCTGCATATTACTTGTAGAACTGAGAATTGCAACTTGGAATTGCTGGCTTTCACTGGCAGCATGTACTTAGATTTTGTCAATTTTCTAATTTTTTTCTGCTGAATATTAAGCAGATTTGTGTTCTGAAAAGTTGGTGCCTCAAATTAATCTCTCTATTTACTTGCAAGGCTGCAGTTCTACTTTCAAAAAATTGATTATTTGAAAGGGAATATTTTCTTTTAATGAAGCTTCCTTTTTTTTTTTTTTTTTTTTTTTTTCTTCAGAAAAGAACTCCTTCAAACTCTGAATTGTTCCTTAAATTTTTAATGGAGAAAGCAATTATTTTTCATATGTAACTACGGTATTTTGTTTTGGATCAAAGATGGCAATCTTTGGCTTGAAGTGATACTTCCTTTTAACTTTTCTAAGACTGAAAATGTTGGTTTATAATTGAGTTGACACTAATTTGTTCTTCATGTCTTAAAAATGCCTACATCATCCAAAAAGGGGGAAAAAAAAAAACAAAACACCGAAGCATAGCATGACCTTCCTTCTAATTTCTGGTTCTTTCCTGTACATGCTTTTTCCCTTGTATTCTAAATGAAAAGTCCTCTGCTGTTCCTCAGATTTCACAATAGTCCTCAACTAGAAAAATGTGCATTCCAGGAGCGTAAAGAGAGCGTGCAGTGTGGCATGTGAAATCTGCTTTGAACTGTAAGACTTCAAGGTCTGTGATTTAGTTCTGAATCATTAATCTTCTGGGAAGTTCTTTTTGCTCAAATCCTGGACGTTCTTGTTGTAATGCTGTGCTAGAGACTTCAGACAACGGCAAATTGATGGCACTCCAGAAGGATTAGGCTTTTGAAAAATTATTTTCCTCTAATGAGAGCTCTCTTAGGAAGTGATGTCCATTGTTGCCAATGTAAATATTCACCTAGCAGTCTCGTGACTATGCCAGCAATAAAACTTCTTCCAGAAAAAACATGACACTGTACCATATGTGAGGAGCATGGTGTGTGGTGAAAACACAAAGGGCAGGCAAGCAAGCCTCAGTTACAGAAGAAACTTCTCAAGCTTAGAAAAACTTGTTATCAAGGAGTGATATATAGTCACTTCTGTTTACATTGCAGAAGTCCTTGGAGCACTCTTCTTAACTCTGTACTCCATATCACAGTATCTGAAGTTCATCATGAGAAACAACCTCAGCACTCAGGTTGAAGTACAAGCTGTCTAGGCAAGAAAAATAGGCAGCTGAGAGGCAGCAAAACAAAAACTACAAACTAGTCATGAGAGGCAGTTGCGGAGTTGAAAATTATAATCCAAAGTAGAGTGCTGACTTATCTGAAATACGTATGATTTTGTCATTTAATAGTAAAGTGGTAGGATTTTTCTGTCCTCCACAATGCCAAGTGCAGTCACTTGTTTTACTTACAAATTCCTAATGCTCATGAATTCTTGTGAGTACCAATAAATGAATCTTTCTTTTAGAAGTGTGGAGACTTGTTACAAGCCTTCTCATTGCTGAGCTGCTCTTCCCGCAAGTCTTTGTCCCTGGCTCGTACTCATTCTTACAACTACTGAAAAAATGGTGATATCATCTGCTGAAAAATAAGCACTTTTTTTTTTTTTTTCAGGAAGACTTTTATGAAGAGTTATTTTTTTTCCATCAAACTGTGCAGCTTCCACTATTTTGACAGAGAAAAGATGATTTTATGAAATGTGTTATTAATCTTCTGCCATGAGCAGCTGTTTCCAAGCAGTTGGATTGACCACTTAATGCCTCGTTAATGGCCTTGGTTAAGGTGTATAGAGACATCAGCTTCCTTGTGATTTATTGTCAATGCTGACTTCCTGCATGTTTGGTGCTAATAGGTCATCTGATGATTGTGTGGCTGGCTGCCCTTTGTTTCCCCATTTCTATGCTTCTAAGTACATTTCTCAGATACTATTTCACAGATTTCTCCCTTTCCTAGTGACAACTTGTGGGTTTTTTTTCCTTCTTGCTCTCATAAGCTGCTTCACCCTCAATATCAGCCAGCATACTGGTGTTTGGTCTGTATGCTTCAATAGCTATGTTTTCCTGCAGGAAACGTATGGGGGAAAAATGGGCAAAGCAGCCTGTGCAGAAAGGTTTGCTTAATAATAGGAACAATGCATTAAGGGGGAAGAATTTTAAAGCAGCAAGCAATTGATGTCCAAAATGCTGTTCTTGCCTTTGTGCTGACACTTGTGCTTATGTGGCTGCACATGGAGCTGGATTGGGGAACTGGATGAAAACTTCCTTTCGCAAAAGGAGAAGGTTGGTTTTTCAGTTGGATTAGTTCCCTGACCCAAATTACTGTGCAACCACACAAGCACAGTGGTCATTTTTGTCTTTGCTCAGCCTTCTCTGCTGAAAATCAAGTCTCGGTACTGGTATAGCGTTTTATGTACTGGGCAGGTGATGACATATTTTTAAATAGCTTTTCAAGTGTAAATTATTGAATTTGGTTCAGGACCTGGATAAGCAAGCCATGAAAAGCTGAAGGCTGCATTACATGTTTTGGGGGAACTTAATTATCTCTGCCATCTCTTCCAGCATGTAAGGAAAGAAAACTCTTTTTATTTTTCTCCAGAAGAAAACTTTAAATTACACTTAAACAACTAGACTACTGGACATGCAGTTTCTGTTCATAGAAGAACAGGGATCCGTTCCCACTCAGGTGCTGTTTTAGAAGACTTTAGCTGCTCTGGCCTACAGAGTGCTTTGATTTGTAAAGTGAAAATAATTCAAAGATGTCACTCTTATTCATAATGATCAAACTGCTAGTTGTTCATATTACGGTAAGAAACTACAAGGGCACATCTTTTTAAAAAATAGTGCTTAGCCTTTATTGCATTAGTGAAGTTTTATTACCTTCGTATTTTTGTTCATATGTATTAACTGAAATTAACTAGGGAAGAAGAATGCTACATACATGTAAGGTTATTCCAAGGGTGTCCAGCCTTTTGGCTTGCATGAGCTCTGTTGACTGAACAGGAATTTTCTTGGGTCATATAAGCAAAAGTTGCTCCTAAAATAATGCCTCCAATTTGTTTCTGTGGAAAGCATAATAGTAACAAAGAGCACAATATCACAATTCAGCACAGAAAATTCTTCTCTACAAAACTCTTTTTCAACATAGTCACTACCATTAGCTATGCGTTTTCACTAACCGTGAACAGCCTGCATGCCACACTCAAAAATATGCACCAGTGGAGGCAACCAGTTGTTGCCACCACTGAAGTGTGCCACCACTGCCTCACTGCACTCATATCCACCATTTGATCTCCGTAAGCATTCAGCCTTTTTTTCCATGCAATGGGATTCAATTTCGCAACTTCTCTTCATATGCACGTCCATGTCAGAGTTTTGATGAAGTTTTATTTCTCCTGTATTTCATCCTTGGAAACAGCTGTTCAAAATGTGCACGTTTCCAAAAGGCAATGTTATGAATAAGACATGACTCTGAAGTGAGGAATGCTTTTCTCTGGTAAGAGAAGACTTAGAAAAGCAAAGAGATGAGATCAGCTTTTTGAGTTGAATGTCTGATCGCAACTCTATACATCCATTTGAGAATATACTTTATCGCCTGAAAATGGAGTAGCAAATATACCCCCCCCAATTTTTTTTTTAAGCTTACCTGTTCTCAAATTCCTTTATCAGAGTGGAAAACAAGACTGTATGTTTTTTGCTGTTCACAGGACTGTGTTTAGCTGATAAATTGAAATGCATGAACTTATTTTCTATCACTTGAATTAGGCTTGCACTGTGCCCTCCCCGTGCCCTAGTTTTAGCCCAGATGGTGTTAAAATCATGCTGTTTGGTCATGAGTAATGGGTATGCACCTGGGGCTGAGTTGGACTGCTCATTGGAGCAGAAGGCATGGGGTGGGACAGGCGCTGGGCTGCATGTGGCCTATAGGCTGTAGATTGAACATGCCTGGTTATTTCATCAACACCAGCTTACCTATGCACAGCTTAATTAGGCAGCCTTATGCACTCTTGCTAAGCAAGTATGAGTGCAACATACATGTTGCTGTGGCGTTGATGTGCATTACGAGCATTTTCTGCCAGTAAGAAGTTAGTTTCTTCTTCAACAATGTTTTATAGCTAACAGATAAAAACTGCTATTATTCAGTTTTACAAGCAAAATTTTGTTATGGGCCTAATAGACCTAGTCATTAACCAATTCATTGTAACATGCACTCAGTATGCAAATTAATACAGAAAAATAATAAAACTGAAAATGTTATACAGAAAAAAACTTTTCCCAGTACTACTGGACTATTTCACTAGGATTAGGATAGTTTTCTTATAAATATGTTGTGGTAAAAGGCTGGCTGCAGGAAAGAGGAGAACAGACTGCAAGCTACTGAGGAAAATGGAGGATAGAGATATCAGGAATGCACGTGCACAACTTGCTACTGAGAGATAATTGGTTTGGCCATTTACTGGGGGTCACATAAGTGGATTCCATTGTCTAACATAGTTTCACATAGATTTAAGGGTCATGTGCTGAAGTATTAAATTCATTTAAAAAGTCTTATACGGAATGTTACAAAGGCTTCTATTTAAATTTGAGTACCTAAATGTGAAACATGGCACTGGGCATGGACTGTTCTGTAAAAACAGGCAAGGCAAATTATAGTATTTTTTTCCTAAAAAACCTGAAGGTCTCATGTTGTATAAGAAAGAAAAGGAAAAAAATAAAGAAAAATTAGTATTATGGCATCATCTTGACTTGCCTTGGAGTCATAGATGTCAGCCCTTTGCACGCTGTGATTGTGCATTGTAACAGACAAATACTATACACAATTTTTCTAAGTGACTTCGTATCTATAAATCCTAAAGTATATTTCATAGAATGTTTTGGGTTGGAATGGTTCTTTAAAGTCACCTAGTTGCAAACCCTCTGCTGCAGACGGGAGCACCTCCCTCTAGACCAAGTCAAAGCCACATCCAGCCTGGCCTTTAATGGTTCCTGAGAAGGGGCATTCACTACCTCACTGGGCAAACTTCCAGTGCAATTAGTCTAACTTTAAATTGTGGAAAGGAGAAACTGAGGCATAAAGCTTAGGCAAGAATCGTCTGCAGTCTATCTACAGGAAATTGGCTGAAAGGAGAATGGAAATATGGGCTGAATCCATTGTTCAAACCATAGGACTACACTGAGCAAAAAAAAGCCAACAAAAAATCTTGAACCGAAAATCCACGGACAAAAAATAATGTCAGAGGTTTTTTTTCTTTGGTGTTAAGAGAAAGAATTCTCTTATTTATTCTTTACTCTGCTGGCATTCTGTTATCCTCTAGAACTCAACTAAGCCCTGATACTTTTAGTCTGTTACAACACAAACTTTCAATAACCACTCACTGTCAAGACTGGAATTCTGCTTGTGAATGTGCCCTGTGTTTCCAGTAGCTACTGGGCTGTGACAACTTCCATGAGACATTTTCCTGCAGCCATGGATGATGCATCTCATCCTGATATATTGCAAACCAGCAGAGGTGTAAATTGGAGCTGTTGAACAATCCTGTTTGGTCAGTCTGGTTCGAGATTCTGCCAAATATACAGGATAATGAAGACATGCTTAATGAAAAAGCAAAAAATGATAATGCTGCCTGACAAGCAGGATTTGACAAGTTGACACCTGTATGTGTCTCCTTCCAATGCAGTTAGGGCTTCATCATGTTAGATGAAGCTGTACAAGAAGATCTGCCTCCATGGCATAACAAAATGCCATGTAGTTATGCCCAAATTCAGTCTGAATGACAATTCTCTCTCCAACACTGGCTAATCATTTTGGTACTGTTAAGCATTTTACCTGGGATAGTTTGCATAAATTACTCTCTGAGAATATACTTTGGGAGAAAAGCTACTCTGGAACACACAGTGTTCCTATCAAGCAGTATTTTCTTTGCTAAATGTGTCTCATCTCTCTAGGTAATTACTCTTTATTTTAAAGAGAGAAAGATAAGGAGCATTTAACTTCAGGTTGTGGAGGTGGATACAAAATGCAGGTTTTAAATATCTTTATGTATTTCTTTATTTATTTTATTTCACTGTCTGGGATTAGTGTGTAAAATCAAGAGTTTTCAAGAGATCTACAAAGTTACAGCTTCACACATTTCAGGGCCTGAAGGGACCATCTAATTTGACTTTCATTCTAACAAAGGCCAGTGAATTTAGTTCAGTTGGTTTTGGATGGAATCAGTGGGATTCAACCTCAGGCTACTATAAAAACCCAAGATTTAGCGTTAAGCCACGAAATTCAGGCTTGATCGAAGGGTTGGAACATCCCCAAGATTTTAACATGTGTTTAGTCAGTAAGATCTGATCTCATTCCTTGTGATGTGCAAGTTAACTTGCCTACATGTTCTCCACTACTGTTTCTGTTTACATCATTAATAGAAAACAAAAGTATGGCTGCCTTCTGTCCTTAGCTCCAGCTTGTTCCCTCTGTAACAACTGTAGAATCAAAAGATGAAAGCTTTTGTGAAATTTAAAAGCCGCTGGGAAAATATCTTTTCTGTTGCCCATCACATTTTGTTTAAAAATCTGAATTTTTTTAGTTGGAAACATTTCTGTCTATAGCCAAGCTGTGACAGACCATCAATATTTATTCAGAAGTGGCATCAAAAAGACAAGGAGAATCAAATGTCACAATATATTTGTCACAGATAGCTTGAAACTAAAGTGAAATTTATTATTTTTCCCACTCTCTGAAATGAATGCCTATGAGGGCAAAGAATAAAATGTTTTTGTGAGCAAAGAAATCCAAATGCCCCTATTCAAAGGAACAGTGTAGTAAATGATTACTAGCCTGAGATTCTCTCTTATGAAATTAATATTTTTTAACTTTTTTTCTTTTCTTTATTTTTTCCCTATACACTTGGATAAATTACTGGGTTGAATAGCTATAAACAACTTGACTGAAAATCACTTGGCATACAGTGATGTCAAATGGTCAGGAAAGTATGAGTTCTCAATTCTACTTTTGGTTCCTCCTAATATTATGTGAACATGCCTAAAATAATGTTAACCTCTACTTGATAGTTTCTATGTAGATGTTATTGGTCAAAGATCCTACCTGCAGAAGCAGCTCATGAACCAAAGTGCTGCCATGATAAAGATGTGGACTGAGGAATTAAGGGTAAGGAACAGTGCTAGAATTTGGACAATTCCCAACCAAGCTGTGGCTCATATTGCCATTTAATGGTTTTCTGCATGCTTGATATCACAAAAGTAGTTTTGAATGTGGTTTAAAATCATTATGTTTACTCTTCCAGAACCAAAGGAGCACATTCCTACCTATGTACTTTACAGTGTTAGGTACGTTAACTTCTGTGCTTTGATTTTTTTCCATTCTATATTTGAAGGTTGTACTTCTATAAGGGTAATGACAGATAAGAGTTCTCTAAGTCACAGGTGTTTTTTGAGGTTTTCTGTAATAGCATATCAGCTAGATTAATCAGGCTTTGTGAAGCATGCTACGTAGATCATAGGTCTTCAATTGTGAAACATATTAATAGAAGTCACACTGCAGCTGGAGTGAAGATTTTAAATTGATGGCATTTTTTGGTAGCTGTGATATAGAAGTTAATTTTTAATTTTTCTAGGTATCCTTTTCAGTAGTAATAGTAAGCCATAAAACCACAATATGTCTTAACTGAATAATGAGATACTGCCACGTAAATAAGTACGAGTCAGGTTCTGATGTTCTAAGAGTACAGTACAGCCCTCCAGCAAAGGAGGAGCAATGTGATGCAGTGCCCGGATCACTGAAGTGTGGTTCCAGAATAGTTTCCTTCCTTGGCTCTACTGAAGGCACAGTAGATGACCTCAAGTAAATTAGTTATCTTGTCTGAGCAATAAGCTCTTGGGACCTCTGTTCAGTTTCTGTAGCATTTAATGCAGAAGTTGCTTTTACCCTAGCTTTATTCTTTTTTATAATTGTTTCTTCCAATTACTTAAACCATATGGCTGTTCTGTGAATATTCTGTGTGGGCTCCACGCTCCCTGAGCAGTGCTTTCCCTGGTGCACATCCACTGTACTTATCATGTCTTTGTCCAGTCTGTATTTAAAATCAGCAAATTTTATTTCAGCTTGCTAAGATTGACTAGTACAGTCCTTTTGTTCTTTTCCTGTGCCCTTATGGTGAAAAACTGCCTGTAATTGAACTTTCTCCTTAGTGGCATATTTTAGGAAGAAGAACTGTTTCTTCTTACATCTTACACAGAGAGGTTAACATACACAAAATAAGTAGCTATTAAGGATAAGATCCATATGATGGTAATCATGGAAAGGAGGATATTTATGGTAATAAAGAACTTCTTATGTTAGCAGACAAAGAAAGCCAGAGTACACAGAGCTAAGGTGCACATTTTTTTAAACATGGAGGTAGTTCATAAATGGAAATACTTAATTGGGCTTCTGAAAGTACATTCCTTTCCCTAGAAAGGAAGAAAAGTGAACACTGGATACCATTCTCAGAGAGATAATGCTTCAGCCAGAAATGGCTGTGATCAGTGCTGCCATGCAGAAGGTCAGGTGGGTTAGTCTGATTCTTTGTGCTTCTGAGTGAGACCCATTTTCTCTTGTAGTATAGAATACACAACAGGTAGTCTCTTTCAAAAAAAATAATAAATCTATTTTAATTGAGATGTTCAACAGTAAATTAGTAGGGAATGGATCTTTGTTTATTTTACACTATTATCAAATACTAGCTACTCTTTCTGGGTGTGTTACAGTAACATGATTTATAGTATGAGAGAGCTGAAACTTTGTGGGCTAGAAAGGAACTCAGGAAACTTTCCAACTTAATTGTATTAGCATAAGAATTGTGTTTTATCTCAACAACAGCCCTGGTAACTCACAGAGAGCAGAGGTGTTTCTTATGGAACATGCTTCACGTACCTCCCCTCCAAGCACACTCAAGCTCTGAGGAAGGCATGCAGCAAAATCTTTCCACAGACAGATGTTTCCAGCATTTAGTTTAAGGTGTAGATTTCACAGTATCGTAAGATAAACACAGCAGTTTCAGCTAGTATGTCAAGGGATTAAAACTACTTCAAAACCTTTGTAAGCAGAGGGTTTCCTGGCACCTTCTTTCCAAACTCCACCAAATGCTCTGACTCTGAATCCTTCTCCTTTTTGTCTATCACTATACTGGGAGGCCATGTAAGGTGTGTGTGCACTTCTTGGCAGAAGTGAAACAACAGCTCCTCACTTTTGTTAGAAGCATAGATTGCACCTCTGAGGTTGTATCAGATCTTCCAGGCTTCCCCTCAGGATGTGAGGAAGTAGTTCTGAAGAGGAATTTTTTAGTTAGGGGCTTCATCTGGAGAAGGAGGAAATGGGTATCTGTCCAAAATGAGGCAATTGCACTAGAGCATCTGCATCACTCCACGGCACTGTGTCCAAAGCAAATAACAGGAATTTGGGCCTAATTATTTGTGCTTGGATTTTTTTCCCCATGAAAATGCATTCTGAGTCACATTAACTGAATTTCTTTTTTTCTAAAAAAAAAGATCTTTCCTAGTGGGACTTCCCTTACAAATAAGGGATCTAAATAAGAAAGCATCGGATCACAGTAATTGATACTTTTATGTTAGGTAGGCTGGGCTGCCAAATTCTGAAATGAGCACTGTCTGACCAAAACACTGATTTCCTCTTCCTCAGACATTGTGGTTAGGAGATCAAAACGGAGAAAGCAACATTTCTCTTGGTATTAAACATTGGTACTGAATGATAATGGGAGAGGATTTATTTTCCGTGATTGAAGTTGACTCCCAAACCTGCATCTAACAGTCAGCAGATTTATCTTGATAGAAATATATTTTTACAAAGGAAACAAAAACCATCCTAAATGCCTTATGGGGTTGCCAATAAAACAAAACAGGTTTTCAAAAGAAATATAAGTGATTACTTTGAGTCAGATGGATAGAAAAATGTTTCATCAAGAAAATTTATTAAAACAGGCAGTTCAGGTAGCTGTTAAGAGTCCACGCAATTCACTTCATAAGATATTAGCTGGTACAGAGGCTTGGTAAAATAAAAACAAGCCATTCCTTCTGTAATGGAGTATATGGGCTGCGTCTTAGTATACGGAGGGTAAATAATATATACATGTGCAGCTTAACACATGCATCTCAATAAATAAGAGAGAAAACAATGTTATGAGGATTCTATGTGTGCTGAGCCACACTGGGGTATAGTGAAAACAAAAGATCTGTAAATGTTGAGTACTCAGGACAGAATGAACTGCCTGCATCTGGCCAACATCTGTATCTAATAACTCCCGTCACCCAGTATGTAACTTAAATAAATCTGCATTACCATTTTAATGAATTACCATTAAAAAACATGACCTGGATATACATCTACAGAAGAGAGAGTTTCAGATATTTTCCCATGATGAATTCTATTCATTCTTGTTAATTTGATCTAAATGCTCTGAGGTTATAATTAGTAGCCTTTGTTTTGTATCCATCAGGTGGTTATCAAACAAATAGCAGTCTTTCACTGCTTCTTAAGAGCATAGTTGCTCTAGGTACAGAAAATATCATGTTGGGATCTTTTGTGATTTAGCCTGAGACTTTGTACTTGGGTAAAGTGATAATGGTGATTATGCTTTTTACTAAAATTGTGCCTTTCATGCTCTGAGCAAGGAAAAATCAACTGCTAATTATATGGCTTAGTACAAAGAAGCATCAAGGGAAATTTAGTAAGCTGTTGTGCAAAGGATAGTTTAAAATCTATATGAACTATCTCTGCATTACATGGTGTTTTGAAGCCAGACACTGAAAAGCCAAGTATATACTATAGCAGACCTTTACAGTACACCATCACTTGCACTGAAGTCAGTGAAAGCTCACACAGCCAATATGACCTGTGGGAAAAAAAAACCAACAATAATGTAAGTAAGAAGGATTGGGGTCTATACCTCCAGAGCTGAAACTGCTTTTGCATGATCACTAAGGTACTGGCAGCTAGCAGCAGGAATATGTTCAATAGAAAGCCATGTAGCTAAGCTCATGCTTATGGTTTGGGAAGCACTTGAATTACACTCTGCCAAACCCCATTGTTTCTAACACTGTGCTCTCAGGATATTTCATATGAACTAAGTGGTGAAAGGCCATCCTCTAGGCACTGTAGCAGAAAACATGGCACAGCTCATGTCCACACCCATTTGCTCTTTTCCACCCACAGCAAAGTGTCCTGATTCAAAGTGGCAGCTGAAAACAATCCCAGGTTGTAAAATTCTCATACCATGCCCAAGCATTGCCAGAGACAGTGTCCATCTGACATGAGCCAAAATCATGACAGGGAGCATGCTAATATTTCAGTAGTAGGAATGGTGGTATGCCAGTGCTTGAGCCTGTGCCCTAGCCAGGTATAGTTTACTAGTGAAGAGGCACATGTGTAACACAGGTAAATGTATTCTAACAGTATGTCCAAGAAGCCTATCTTCGTTTTCACTCTTGTCTAATGTTGCCCAACTGGCTGCAAGCATGAAGGAAAGAGATGAGGTAAGTTCATGAAGGCAGTGGGATAGGTATTTGGAAGCTGCATTGGAAGCACAATAGAAGGCCTTCAGCAAGTGTACTGCATAGCCAGTGTTCAGATATTAATACACTGTCAGGAGTTACAAAATGAATGTTTACTAATGCAGTGATTCAAAAATATCACTGTATTCTAATGACCGTATTCTAAAGCTTCAAACCCAACAAGAGCTTGAGTTCTGTGCTTAGTTCACAAGATAATCATGAACAAATCTGTTTCCCTCTTAGTTGGTTAAGCAGAGTTGCTTATAGTTGCTGATAGTTGATAGATTTTAAATTTTGCCACTGCGAATCTTGTGAAGTGCTAACCAGCATTAGCTGCTGTGAATGCCTGCAGAGAACTTACTCTGCCTCTGTGATCAGTGATTTGAGTTGCAAAAAACAGCTGGCTGTTGAATAAAGATGCAAACTGTACTGAGAAAGAAAGTTATTTGCGGCTGCAGGCATTTATAAAACAATTAGGGACTCAATTCCAATAGATTGCAGTGGGCTTTTCACCACATAACTCCCTTTGATTACAATGGGAACTGACTACTTTTGAAAGCCTAAGTTGTGTTGGCATAGCACAGTGATGAGGCTTTCATCTTGGTCATTTGCCTGGCAATGATTTGTTCCTTCCATCAAATCTTCTAAATTGTACGAAAACAGAATAACAGACAGCAATAAAAAATATACCGAAGGACATAATACATGCTTTTGCAGACAAAAATCACTTCCCAACAGCCTGATTCCTAAGGGTGGGAACCTAATGATATGTCATGCCATAGATGACTCTAAAACCTCCTGCTGCCTCATGTTTAGGAGGAAAATGTTTCCTCACAATCAGTCTTACCTTCTAGAATGCCGAGAAACTGGAATTGAATACTGTTTTCCAGACTGTAATCTTTAGGCACAAAATCAGTCAGTTGCTGATGCAAGAAGAGAGGAAGAAGAGCCTATCCAAATAGGCTCCTGTTGGCATTTCAGAAGTTCAAAGCTAGTAAAAGCTCAGAAAAAATACTGTTGTGCATGTGCTCTTCAAAATGATCCATTCCTATTATGTCTTAGGAGTGGAAGCTTGGCTGCAATACTGTAGTACAACTTGATGCCACTGACTGCTCCATCCCTTTGCATCTGTGAATGGCAGGTGCATACAATGCAATGCTTTATCAAAATCTTTGGCTTTCTTTGAAAACACATTTTAAATAGCTAAAATTGTGATACTGCTGGTCAGTCCGAAAACCCCACAGGTCTGCATCAGTGTTCTTGAAAGAAGACTGGCTTTGTCATTTAAGTGCTGATCTGGGAATATGTTGGGCCTAGCTAAAGACTGGATTTATAGTCCTGGCTTTGTGATAGAGCTAGTGCATGATGTTGATCAAATTACTTCCCTTCAGTTTTAATTTGAGCTTATTTCTATCTGATGTAATATCCTGTCTTCCATGCTTTAGGGAGTAAAATCATGGGGACAGAAACTGTTTTTAGTAGTTCTCTAATGTTAGAACGTGTAGGTACTGAAGCTATAGAGATACAGATAATCCCATCTCTTTAATAGAAACAATGTCATTCTTAGTGAATGTAGAATAAGCAACTGAGCATCCAAAGAACTGCTTTTTCCTTTGAGACATATAGGAAGTACCATTTTTACAAGGATTCTAGGTACTGATTCCAACTAGCCTTGTTAGCAGGTAAAGACTTGAGGAAAGCATGAGCTGGGAACGAGCAATTCCAAAGCCAAAGTTATTTTAGTTTTTTTGCTGCAAAGCATCTAGTTAGGACTACTCTGTTAAGTTTGGTACATCCTTTCCATGGGTCTGGCTCACTATCTTAGCAGGTATAGGTTATATTGCATGCATTATTATAGCATTAATGTCAGCGATAGTAAATATAGGAGTAGATTTTAAGGTGCAGCTACCAAACCAGCATGAGTTAGGAGGCATTCCATTTCTTTGCCATGTTTTTCTACATTCAGAGCATACTTATTTATTTCCAATTAATTTTATTTTTATTTTATTTTTATTTTTATTTTTTTAGGGAAATGTGTAAATAGATTGCTTGTAATACACGAGCAATCACGTACTTGCTCATGTAACTAATTGCTTAAACGTTAAGTCATGTTTTGCAAGGGAATGGCTTGTATGGAGTTCATTACATTAATTATTTTCTCATAGCTATAATTTATGCATTACAGATTTGTGATTTATGCATGGAACTCAGTTTATTATTATATCTATAATTATGTTTCAAAATAAATTATGTTGCAGCATAACAACTGGCATCAACTTCCCTCTGGTCAGTTCCATTTTTACTTCTTCAGTTCTTTGATGAAAATTCATTTAAGCCATATTTTAGAATTTTTGTTTGGTTATTTTTCTGTTAGGCAAGAGAAGGCTGCCGATTATATAAAATCTTGCCTGAAAAAAAAGCAAACAACAATTTTTTTTGCCATCATCTCTGCTGGGCTTGAAATCTGTTGAAAGCACTCTTGCAAACTCTTCAGCATCTTCTAAAACTTGGAAACTCATTTTTGCTGACATAATGGTCTCCCATGCTATGGAACTCCTTCACCACTCTTCCAGAATACATGATGTGTTTGTTCCCAGCTAAGAGGACTTGCAGCACAGTCTGATTCCAGTCTGTGTGTGATGGTTAACTAGAAGCAGTGAATATACTATGCTGGCCTCACTAGTGACCTTTCTAATAAAGTCAGTGGAACATATCCTTGATTCATATACATTGTATTAATTTCAATGCAAATTATATTTTGTTGGTTTTTACCAGCTGACCTGATAACACAGTTTTCTACTAATGTACAGCTGCTCTGCAGTTATAACCATTTTTAAAAACATGGCCAGGTTCCAATGTGTGGAGTCAGTAAATGTTGGGACACTGCAGGGGTGCTCAGTGAATATGAACAGTGTACAAATTAAAACTCATGCTTCCATTAAGTTCATTTGTCATTAAGTGAATTCTATGTAGCCTTGGATGCCCTTTTCATCCATGGATGTACAGCAATGCAGTGAGAAGACAAGCTTTCTATGAACATATATGCAGCCTGTCTCATCGTTCCACTTTCACTTCTACCAATCACAGATACACTGTTTTAGCTCACCATCAACACTCTTAGTTCATAGACATCAGCTTTAATTCTCATACTGAACTTAGCATCTATGCAAATTATTCATTATTACTTGTCTGCAAAGATCATAGGTACTGGGGAACAAGGCTAAAAGTAAAAGTCACATCTGAATGTAGAGTTCTGGGCAAGGTGGGACAGTGACCTCCTTTGCTGTGCAAGCTACTGTTTATTAGAGATATGTGGCAGTAATAGCAAGGAGCAGAGCAACAAGCCAGTGCATGGTTGTGCTCTTCTGGGGGTCTGTCCAGCCAGAAGATTGCAGGATAATCAGTGATGGAAGAAACCAAGTCAGTGTGAATGAGGTTTTAAAATGAATGTTGGGAAGGACTGTACCAAGGTTAAATTTTACTAGAATATTGACATCTGGAGGTTTCCATTCCACAATTTAACCAAGAACAAAACAAAGCAAAATCAAAAGCCAGCCAGTTTAGCTGGGAGGGAAACATTCAAAGCAGAAATTAAAGCAACCACAAGACAGGATTGCCAGTATTCAAAGAGGGAAACATAGTGGCAAAAGAAAGTGTCCAAATGTTATGTAGCAGTACTATTATTTTTCAACTTTTCTCCAATGTAAGATGATCACATCTACTTGCTTTACCACATTTGGGTTATTTAGATTCTAGTTCTAAAACTAGTTATATTTAGAAAATGTTAACTCAGCTTATAGAATATCTTACCTGAAGGGAGATATGAACGTGGATTTGGACAGAAAAATAGCACCTTTCTGCAAATAACATGTATGTAGGTTCTGTAAGTCCTGTTTCTTTAAAACTGTATAGTTAGCAAAACATAATAAATAGAGGTACTGCAGTGATGACCTCTCTCATTCTGCACATTTTAGACTGTGTCCATATGTTATTCTACCCAGTGATTAAGGGTGAAATCATGTTTCCATTAAAGTCAGTGGGAGAGATTCTTTGAATTCACTGCATTATAACTCTAGCTGTAATCTGAACAACAAAGCAGCTGCAAAACTTACTGAAAAAATTGTTTCCACTATAAAGAAGTGACCATTTCATACGCCTCTGAGCCTTTTTTTTTTTTTTTTTTAATGAAATCTCAGGCAGATACCTCTTTCCAGGTTATCCTGTGAGAAAGAGTATCCAATGCAGCTGTGAAAGATAAACTATTTGAATGTTAGCATGGGAAAATACCATGTCACCAAGGAAAGATTTCTTATGATGTATGTAAGAGATTGTTGCCTCAGTCTAGTCTTAGTCTTGTCACTTGATAATGGGACAATGTGCAGTTACTGCTATACCTGTGCTATGTCTGTGAAAGACTGGTGTTTAAGTATTCCTCACATGCAGACTGAAGTGCCATGAGTGACTCCAGTGCATGGTGAGTTCCATATCTCAGGAAAGAACAGAATAATTCAGGCTATTTTGGGCAATCCAGTCAAAGCGACTCCCACAAAACGACTTCTGAGTACAAAATATTCTCACTATGTGGGGAACAGCCATTGAATTTCAGAAGCCTCAACTCCTCTTGGAGGCAAAGGAGTCTTGTTTTTTAACTCAAGAAGTTCCCCTATTAGGCTTTTGATCTGGATGTTAGCCTTAGGACTGTGTTCTTTACAGTGGCCAGTTGTATGGATTGTGCTACTAACAGCCACAGTATGTTTGACAGTGCAACTGATAATTTAGTTTCTTGGCATAGCAATAAAAATAGAATTGCTAAACTAAAATGACAGAACACAAAGAAACACAAATTAATTTCATGTTTTCTTATTTGTTTTGGTAAGATGTTTTGTCAGGTTGACCTATGCTAAAGGGGATTTCACTGCTTCATACTTCACAAAGATAATAAAAATATTTTAAAAATGGAATTTTTGCATCTCTTCTGCATTGAAAATAACGCAAACAAGGAGCTCCTAGCTTTAGTAAACTCATAGAAGGTTAGATAATTGTAGACTTTACTTCGAAAGACTTTGTGTTCTTTCTTTTTTTTTTATTTTTCTTTTTGGGCAGAAAGTTAATGATCAATAATTAGATTTAAGTTCTTAATACCACTTTTTCTTACCAAGTTCAATAAAGTTAAGCCCAAACCACGCTCATCTCTATTTAGTGCTCAGCATAGCTGAAGGGAAAAGTCAAAACACAGTTCTTTTCAGTATAAGGTACCAGAGGGCCCATAATTCAACAATGAAAACTGAGAATTACAACTCGAGTAAGCTGCAGATAGCCATTTTGTATTTCTGCTCCGCTTTGTGTAACTTGGGAGCAGAATTGAGTGTCTTTGTGGCTTAGCTGTCTGTTGAAGTTCTTACATGATTCCAGTTGCCCATTTCTCATTGATTTGTTTTCGATTAAACACACACATGATTTAGATCTTCCTTAACGTTGGGAAGCAGAAACATGGAGGAGTAACTTTTTGAATGTAACTGGGACTTTGGCTGCCTTCCTTAAGGGACTGATTTCCTAAGGATCAGTGATAGTTACCCTTCCCACAGAGCTAAAGATCAGCACTTCTGAAAATTGACGGGTCTAATTGACTTCTCAAGGTCACACAGACTTTCCAGCAGCCATAAACAAATCTGCTTCAAAAGCTGCAGGTCAAACTTACCCTCTTTGCCATTTTAAGAAAAAGGAGAATAATTCTTGTCCACATGGAGTCTCAGAAATCTACCAGTACATCTGTGCAGCCAGATCAGGAGGTCCTGAAGAAGAGCAAAGCATTAATTTTCAAGCACGTGTGCTAAGGAGTAGCAGAAGAACTTAGAGTCAAAGTTTGGCTCTAAATGTTTTACCATGAAAGATGTCAAATTCCATAAAAAAAATATCAAAACTATGATATATCAACAGTGGAAAAGTCACTTCTGCTACAGACTCCTGGCATAGGAGTATTAGTCCGTAGGTTTCACAGTCCTTCAAAAAACTGGTATTGCATGGATTCCTTCGCTGCCTTCATGAAGTTTCATAGAACAGGACAATTTATACTTTGGAAGTAATGCAGAACTGCTGAGAAATGCTAGTCGGGCACATCTCTTGAGCATGGTAGAAGTTCATCGTTGAACCTGAGCTGTAAAAGAGGGCCCTTTACCGTTGTGCTTTCCACTTTCATATTTCTGATATAGTAAGAAAAAGGAAGCAACAAAATTCTGCTTGGCTGAATGCGGACTCGCAGCCCCTGGTGGTGTGGCTGCTTCTGGTGGTCTTGGAAAGGCATCTTTCATGCCACACCTTCTCAAGCCCCTGAGCAGACAGCTGTGTTTAAAAGGAGTACTGCAATGACAATGCCCAATTGCACCAATCTCAATCGCTACAAGAAATTAATACTTGCCTTTGGAAAAATGTCTGACAACTTTTTGCTTGAGAAATATTTGACAGTATCTTTACTCAGGGGAAAAGATATCCTGGTCTAACTGTGATAAGATTCATAGAGCGATTCTAGAATATGACTGATTGCTTAGGTAGCAGAAATACTGGTTTGAGTCCCTTTTACTGAAACAATTTGGCTTTGCTTTGCTGGATTTCAGGGAATGAAGTGAGGAAATATATGTGTGCATGAATGCTATCAGTGTCATGTCCCTTGGTTTTTGAGGACCCATAGCAATAAGTTTTCTTTTTCCTGACCCCATGACAGGAAGTGCCAGAAGTATAGCATGCCTTGCAATGACATCTGGGATACTTTAACTATAAATAGCTACACATATTTTCCCCCAAACTGGAAAGAATTTGCTGTTTCTATTTGTATTTCATTTAGAATCTGTAGTGTCTTGTTATTGTTATGTTTTAATAAATATTTTGAGTATCTTTCCATTTTTTTCTCCTTCCCGATCAAAACCTGCCAGAAGGCAAAGGACCAGAAGTAAAAACAGAGTGAGAAAAAAATAGCAGCGTAGCCCATCTACCTTCGTTTTGAATACAGTGAGGGGAATTTCCCAGCACTCTGCCTGGGGATATGAGCTGAACAGCAACACCAAATAATCCCAGAAACATTGAGCCTGGACTTCTGATGCCCTGTTGCTGGTATATTGTTCAGGGAACTTTTATTTGTTAAAGTGCATTAAGTTAAATTTGCGGTGATGCACTGAAATGAAATGGGTGCTTGATAAGTCTAGACAGTGACCATGCAGGTCTTTTACAAAATAACGACCTCATTCCTGTTTTCAGTGTATGTAAAGGGCTTTGCATGCTGATGTAGTTAATCCATGCATCACGTTTTCAAAGGACACTGGGAGCCATGGGTGCTAGTGAGGCACGGATTGAATCCACAAAGCTCTGTGTCTGCAGATTTTTTGTTGTTATTTATTTACAATGAGAAGAGCTTTAGGTGCATCCAGAAAAGCCACAGATGAGTTTGTGTAATTCCTAGAGGGAGGGGAAAACCATACAGAGATTTCTGCTCTGTACATGGAGTTGTGTGTTGTGCAGTGCTGCAGGAGAAGAGGCAGAGGCATTCAGAAGTGCAGTGTCAGGATGAGTGGAAAAATCATACCTGACCAACTAGGAGTTTAGTGATGGAAAAGAGCAGGAGACTGGTGTTTATATAGATAAGTTACTGGCCAAGTCCAGGTTCTATAAGCTGTGTAAGCTAAAGGAGTTTTAAGCTAGAAAGATCAAGTTTTATCTCATGCTCTTGCAATCACACTGTCTGCACTTTTATGACAACTGTGCTTCTCTCAATGCTTTCTTAAGTTGGTCTGGGGCCAGTAGAGGAACCCAAATCAAAACCAAAAAGGCACAACCTCTGCAGTGAGCTTGGAGCTGTGACTTGGCTCAGCTGCTGCTGCTGCAGGCGCAGCCCTAACCCTGGAATGGAGATGAGGCTCAGATCCCTGGCCAATCTCAAATTCAGGGTTGTATGGTTTTACCTCAGTTACCCTTTTGCAAAAAGAATTCTTCTAAATTAGCTGATCTCTTACTGTACTATCTTACTGTATATCTTACTGTACTATCATTGTGTGTCTAGTACTTTCAAACCCCAGCAGCCCTGGAGGGCAGAAGAGCATTGTTACCTCCAATTCACTGTGGGGGAGCAGATGCCTATAAGGGAAATTTATGCATGTCTGCACATGCAGCCAAGCAAGAAATCACAGAAATTTCCTAGCACATGGTCACATATTATTTCTAACTGAATTAGTGTTTCATTACTTTTAAATGCATGTGTGATGATACTGGAGTGCATGCACAGAGTAAGGGTTCTTTTCAAGTTTGAAATGGAACAATGCAATGTATGACCACAGCTGATTAGAGCTTCGTGATCAAGCAGCTGTCTGGTTCAGAAGGGTGCAGAGAGACTGTAGTAATCAACTTCCATTGCCTGGTTTTGCCCCTTTGCAATGAATATGCCTTTAAACTAAGCTACTGGCACCAATCCAATCCAAAGTTAGAGTTATCTGAAAGTTGATACCATCTGTTGATGGTTTGTCTATTTTTTCTTTCTATTCTTTTTTAAATGAGCCGCAGTGCAGGTAGGTAGTCCAGACAAATTTCAATTTCTTTTGACAGCCATAAATCTCATAATAACTTTTTGCTTATTGGTCCTGCTGAAATCTATTTTCTTCTAAACTTCTTGAGTACCAAAGGAAGATAAAAAGTAGAAATCTGAATCTGTTCAAAATCTTCCATCAGAAATGCCCCTTTGTGAGGGAATGGCAGCAGGGATGCCAATAGGACTGCCCTGTATCAGCCACTTTCTGTAACAGGAAATTGTTGCATACAGGTAGAAAGAGGTAGGCATGTTAGGAAATGTTCAGAGGGTATTTGAGCATTTCTATGTCTTTCTGTCAGTTCTCAAACAGACCAGCTTATTTTGAAGAATGAAAATAGTAGAGGCAGTAAAAAGGCACATGAGAATGCCTGGCAGAAGACAATCTAGTCATTACATTTTACCATTTTTGCAATATACGAGCAGATTTGAGATCAGAATGTCTTCTGGAAACACACGGTACTGAGTGCTGTCAGGAAGTTACACTAGTTTGACCCAGACTGCTCCAGTGTAGCAGTGCTCCTGTGGAAAACCAGAGAAGGAACTTTGATGATGGGAGAAAGGAAATCATAAGGGATTGTTTGAGACAGTCCTGAGGAAAGGCACTGGGCTGGATGTTAGAAGATAAAATTCCCGATTCCCTGCTCTGTTCTTCAGCTTCTCTGGACCTCATACAACCTTCTTTGCTACAGGCATTCTTGTTATGTATCTGTGCAATTCTCAGTACTTCAGAGCTTCCATATCACTTGGCAATACTGTAAACTAATACATTTCTACTTCAACCTGACACTTGCTCTTTGGCCAGTTCCCAGCTCTTTTTGTAGTAGTTATTCAGTCACAAAGATAGAGTATGAAACTTAAATCAAAAAGTGATGATTTAGCTCCTAGAACAACTTAAAAGTTTTCATTAAAATGTTTATCCTATAATCAGAATTCAAGTAACAAAACAGTATTTTTGCCATTCTTTATCACCACAGCTGCTCCCTGTATTAATAATTCAGTTCTGTAGAAAAATACCTAAAACCTTCTGAACTCACATAGTTCAATTCACTTCCAGAAAGGAAAATACAGAATGATATTTAATAAAAGAAACCAAAACAAATCATTACAATAATATTGGAACTTTCTCCCCCTCCCCCCCTTTTTTTTTTTCCATCCAGTGCTATAGAAAGTGTGTGGAAAATGGAAAATTTACAGAACTGTTTTTCTGCTATGATCAACAATTTTTATGTGGTCACATATTATGGGATGTTTGGAATATTTTTTTATGACATGTAGGCTGTTATTTTCCATTTGCTGTGCTGTTTATTCATACCAAACTGGATGAGGAAGGGAGTATTGTAATGAAAAGCAACAGAAGCCAAAACTGCAGCTTCTTATCACAGACCCACTAAAAACAGGAGCAAAATCTATCTTAATGAATAGTTCTTCCATTTCCTATGCCATTTTCCTCCTTTTTCTGGCCTAATTTCCTGTTCCTTGTAAAAGATGTACAGTAGCCCTCTAGAAGGCACTGATTTATGTCACAAGTGCAGGAGGCGGGGATTTCATCATAACATTCCTTTGCTGAAGAACAAAAGTCTGGCACATAGAAACTTTTGTGAGTGACTGGCACTCAGATTTCCATTAAAATGAAAAGACATATAAGTGTTCAAACTAATTCTGAGTATGCTGAGAAGCTGCAGGGACAGTAGAGTAGGCGTTAGCTAAACCGTATAACTGCAAAAGCAAAACAAGGAAAAACCATGACATTTTGTATTTTGGCACTATCTAGGTAATTACAATGGTTCAGCATTATCATAGCTGTTATCTTAGGAAGAAAACAATCATTTTAAGCAGGTGTGACATTACTTTCTGCCAGTGCAATGTGGAACTGTGACCATGAGTACCAATTTTAAAAATAAACAGTTGCAAGGTGATGGTCTTACATGTACAGGCACAGAAATGAAAACCAAAAGGATCATATATACAGTAATTTCATGTCTGACATTGAGTTCCAGTAGGCAAATCAACTAATGGGCACATTATTCACCAGTTCAGTAGGCAGTCATCAAATCATTTTGCCTGTTTCCCTGCAGTAAAATACAGAAAATAACTACTGACAAGAATTTTCTTGTAAAACTGTCAGACTGACCAACAGCACAGAGCATTTAGCAGAATCCTTACCTACTTGAAAGGACAAAGTGATTGCTGCAATTCGTGTTAACAAGAGAAGCTGGGATCAAGCAATGTCTAAAGACATGTGGATTCTATTTATCCAGCAATTGTGAGCAGCAAATAAAGTAATCTAAGTCACAATTTGTTGGAAGATATGGACAAAAAAGAAGAGTGAGATTTGCCAAAACTTTTTCTCATAGCTTAAATATGCAGATAGTTCAGTTGCTATTTCCTAGCTTTTCTGTGATGGTTTAGGCCAGAAGTTCCTAAAATGTGGATTATGGACAACTGGTGGTCCATAAGACAATGATAAATGGATATGTAGCTGTTTTCTGAAACTGCACCATCTTTGTTGTGTTTCCAATGAAAACTTGGATAGGAAGGGTGAGGCTGAGAGAAATTCTAACGGTTGATAGTGGCAAAAAAATTTGTATAATTTTGCAAGACTGCCATATTTGTTTCAAATGCTATGTACATGGCAGGCTGTGTTTAGGATTCAAGTGTATTCTGGGCTGAGTTGTTTCCCTGTAGGTCAGTGCTTTGTGTTTTTCATGTCACATTGAATAGTCTCAACTGCAGAAACCACACATTCTGAAAAATGTCCAGAGTTTCAGCATGTCTGGCACTGAATAATGCCCACTGCTGGAGAAAGAAGTGGATGATACTTAATGTGGAAGGCTAATTGTTCAAAACTTTGATGTTGGAGAGGGAAAGAGAATTCTATTTTGACAAATATGTCCCATAGTTTGTTGCCTGAAGCTTGGTCTGATTACCGAAATAATTATCTCCACCTAGCGTGGCTAAAGATGTGAATGGCCATAAAGTGATCCCAACCTTTTGTTAGTACATAGCCACAGTTAATCTCATTCTGTGACCTGTTGAGGTGGTGAGTCTTGACAAGTCATTTCATGCTGTTCAGAAATCTTTCCATTTCTGGCTTCAGAAATTTCCTGCTCTTTACTGTCAGCAGCTGTCTCCATGTCTGGAATTGAAAGGGAGGATGGGGTGATCAGTATGCTAGAAAGAAATTGCTTTCAAAATGCAAACCACTGATATTTCAAGAAGTAGCAACTGTCTATTCTCAGTGTTGTTGAAGATACAGAACATGACTGCATGATTTGATAACAAAGCAAGATGCTTCTTGGCTCTGTCCATAGAGCAATTGAACTGTTTTGCTACTTCTGTTCTAAGTTTTACATATTTAAGTTTATAAGATTGCCACTTTGTTCAAATGACCAAATGTCCAATGACAGATGTTGATTGTCCTCAAATTTTGATACTTGACAATTCTATTCTTCTTTGCTAGACTGAAGGACCTTTTTTTCAAAATTTTCCTCATCTTCTATTATTGTCAAGTAAGCAGTGAAAAGACAGAGCATATAGGTTCTGTGTGTGGCCATGTTTTCCATTTAATGCATCTAGAGATCTGTTGGGTAGCATAACTTTCCAGCTTACCTGGTCTTGTCCACATCAAAAGTCAGCACAGAAAAAAAAAAAGGATGATTATTATTGCACCAGAGCTTTGTGTAAGATTACCTGTAGGAAAGGAGGGAAATCCATACTCATGAACATCTCGACAGTTCCTGCTGGAGACTATGTAATCAGAAGGGCAGAAAAAAGTCCCTACCATTTGTCTTTTCTCTGGCTTGCTGCTCACATGATTGTAGATCCTTAAAGTTTTCTCTTTCTGTACTTGTTTGGTGAAGGGATTCTTTCAATCATCTCATTTTACATTGCCTAATGGCATGTCAGCTGCTGCAAATGTTCCATCTTTACTTACAACACATCCTAGATATTTCCATTTTTTTTAGAGTAACTTTAGAGAAAATGTTGCTGAACCAGATTGATCTAAAAATATGATTTAAAATTTGATTTAAATTCATTCCATTTAATCCCTGATACTTATTAGGGCATTTATTTTCAAAGCCATTCAGACATCTGTCAGTACTTCTGCTAGTTTCCAGCTGCCACATCCATATAAAAAGATAGAAAATACATAGTTTTTAAATTGAATTATAGATTTGGGATAACCAAATTTTGTTTAAATTATGGATGAAGCTACAGCCTTGTCAGCTTTGAGTTACCAAAAATGATGAGGGCTGCCTTGCATGGAAGTGTGGGGGATCATGGGGAATCACTGAGACAATATTGGTCACTAATTTAGACAACAGTCTCTGCATAACAACTGGCTGGATTTCAGGGAGATTTTATATGCTGCTACAGATGATCCAACTGTGAACAGTTATCTGGCCATTCAGGTTAATGTTGAGATGAGTTTTGGATGACAACTGTATCATTTCTTTATGCACAATTGGATGCAGGGACATATTCTATCCTTATTAACTGATAACATTTTCTAGGACTGGAATGAACTTTCAGGTTCCCTGATCACGTCAGGTATATGAAGGTGTTTGAATTGAACATCTGAATTAGTAATTTCACTATTCTAAAAAATGTATCAGTGGTTTTGGCAAGAGTTTAACATCTTCTCTGATGCAGGAGAAAAAGTCATGACGGATTGAAACAGAGGTGCAACTGGAGATGGTCTTTTCTGTTATAAAGCAGTGCAGTCCAATGTAGTTTCTGAAATTAGGCCCGGTGTGGTTTCAATATAGAACAGAATAGTTCAGCTGGAAGGGACTTTCAGAAATTACCTAACCCAAATATGTGGATTTGGATAGATAAGACTTTATTAATATTGCAGGTCTTCTTACAAGATCAACATATTTGATTCTTACATTCCTGTAAGTATTTTTCAATGACAAGCCTGCCACTGATCAGGAAGTCAGCAGCAGATCACTACTGCTAAGCCTGTTGCTGTCTTTTTACACCTTCAGAGCAAAAGATACCAGAAGCATACGCATCAGTCTTTTATCATAAAGAAGTAAAATGAAGACAACTCAGAAGATTGCATACAACAGCGCATCAGGTTAAACATGCTCTATTTGTGTCTGAGCAAACATGCCAGATATGAGAGAATACTTTTTCAGCCAATCTAATAGGTTAGCAGTCTGCAGTTTGAGCTGAATAACCATTTCTTGATTTCTTTTTGTGGGGATCATTCTCTGATTATCTGCTGGCCAGATCCTTAACAACTGTAAGTCACATTGCTACGAATATTTCAATTATTTGAGAATCTGTAATTGCACAACGCAGATTAAATAAAGTAGAATTAGTAAAATTTGAGTGGATGTGGTATACAATACTTCAGATGAGTTTAGGGTCATGGGTCATGCTGGTTCAAATATTAGTTTGAGTTGCCCTTCAGGATGTTGAAAAAAGTGGCTTAATAAAATCAAGTATGGAATAACGCATTGAATTTGTAAGTTTCAAGGTTTTCTGCAGTTTTCCATGTTTTTTCTGGTATTGCAATATGCAGAAAAACAGTAGAGCAGCTTCAAGGTGAAAAATTTACTGTGCGCTTTTGCCTTTGCCTGCCTGAAAATTTTTAGGATTTTCATCTAGGTTCTGATAACAGGACTTCTTAAAGCTGATACATAACCATATGTGGGCCAAATTAGTACCATTCTTTGTGCTTTGCTTCATAACTCTTCTAACAGCAAACTAGTCCATTTGCTGTACTTCTGAAGGCTTTATCTTTGAAAAATATGTTTAGGAGAGCTTGCATATTTCATGAGAAAACAAAACGAAAACCTTCAAGCTACCTTTCTCATTCTGGCATTAGTCACAATTAACACCAGACTCATTGGAATCACAGTATGGTATCAAACTTACTTGCTAAGGTTAGAGTCAGGAGTATATTGGAAAGAAGAGCTACTTCTACTCCTCCTAATCGGTGCATAAGTGATAAGGGTTTCTAATTTCTGGGTTATAAACTCTGAGAATATAATTCTTTGTTTGACTTCTCCATATCAGTTTTGCTTTTATAGACTTCTAGCATGTCTCTCCTTGGTCCTATCTTTTCCAACCTGAAAAGTCCTGGTCTATATATTTTCTTTACCCATGAAAGTTGTCTGATACTCCCTCCTTAGCAATCTGTCTGTACCTGTTATCAGTGTTGATAACTATTACTAGTGTCTGTATCTGTTACTTGTGTACCCTGGTCTAATGTCTTCATAGATCATCCGCCACTGGCATGTCTTAAAGGGCTAAGTTTGGATCCTAAAATACTCAAGAAAAATCTTGGGATGTATTGTTTAGGTCTTAGTGATGTCTTTCACCTAACTAGACAATGAATCAGTATTATATGGTTATCTATAACCATATGATGAGTATGAGTATGTTATATTCAGCAACAATGAATGGGGTCCTTATTAAATTATCTTCTCCTGAACTCTGTGGGAATATGGAGTGACTGTTTGGGGATCTGGGTCGTTGTACACAAATCATCCCACAGCTAAGATTATGTCAGGTTTTAAAGGTGTGTGGGAGAGAAAATGATTTTAGCTTTTATGTATTTGTAGAAGTTTTGTGTTGCTAACTGCTTGCTTCTGCTTTATCATGCCCAAGGATTTTCTTTCTTATCCTCAAAAAAACCTCTCATTTAAACACATATGTTATTTAAAATATTGAACAGATTGGCTTTCAGCACTTTCAGAAGATATTATTTTTCTCCTTGTTTTTTATTGCCTGAATTCAGCCCTTGTTAATATTAAACAAATATCTTGGCACCAAACAAGTCTCCTCAATCCCTGTTTTTTGTTAGCCACTGTTTGAAATCTTTGTTAGCTTAGTGTCAGGCTCTCATTAAACTTTCAGCTTCAGCTGCCTCCCAGCCCTGACATACTCTGTGCTGCAGCGTGTTCATGTGTGAGTGTGTGTGAGTGTGTGTGTTTGAGCGCGTGACTTACTGACCTGTATGCAAGGCCAATAAAACTATAAAAGAACCATGCCCTCTCCTCCCCCCAGCAACTGTGTGGTGTAATTCCCCCCTTCCATCTGTGGTGTGCTGAATCCAGCAGTGATCCCATACAGGGCTCCATTTTGCTCCCAAACAATGGGCTGCTGTTCGTTCCATATTATCATGTACTACCTTAGCTGTGGAAACTCCTCATTACTAAGTTAATCAAATATTTTTCTTCCTTCTCCCAAATTTGTCACAACAAAAAGATGCATGCCTTTGCATTCAGAATGATCAATATCTCTACTTACATATGCAGGTGGTCGCATGTTCTTTGTTTTATTTTGTTTTGATTTTTTTGGTAGTATTTTTTTAGCAGCACTGCAGGCAGCACAGGAGATGAGGGGGATTCTGTTTTTCCAAAGGTCAGGCTTGGATAAGCCAATGATTGCCTGGCCTGCATATGTGGAAAAATACTGTCAAATAGTACAGCGGCTCTTTATTTCTTAATTGCTACGTGACATTTTAATGTTTTACTTTAATTACGTAGCCCTTCTCCCAACACTTGCCTGTTGTTCTGAGAAAAAAGAAAAAAGAAGTCCCTGGAGACCAATAAAGCTAGTAGAGACACTTCTGTGCAATGCATCGGCGCACAGGGGAGAGCTTAAACTGCTTTCCTCCATCTCTGTCCTCCAAGATCCTGCAGTTGAACAGATTCCATTTTAGTAAAAGGAAGGCATTAGGAATCTGAAGTATGTACACACTGGTCCTCCATTTCAGTGTAAATCATCAGTGATGTCAGAACTGCCACGCTGATTTACACCAGGTGGGAAGGCTGCTTGTTGCTGGGGTTGCAGTGGTGTGCACCTGCTAGGGAGGTGGCCTGTGAGACATCTCACCCATTAGTTCAGGCTTGGAATGCTGTTTTAATGCTGCTGTGTCTGGTATGAATTATGAATTAGTTCCATGAAAGTAAGGGAGCTTGTAGCAATATGATGGGGGGGTTCAATCAGCTCCCCTCAGTGTCTACGAACTTGCTTGACCTCCAGACTTGCTCCCTTTGCTATTCATTTCTTTGTAGCTACTTGTACTGCTAAGTATCAGTATTTGCATTGGGGTATGGTTTCTTTAAGCCCAAAGCCTGATTGTTTTCTGCAGTTTTTGCCTGAGCTGAGATTCAAGGCAATGAGTGTTTCCCTGTTGGCCATGAATCACGATCCCCTGGTCATTGCTAGAGTCCAGGGCAGGGAACCAAATACAGTGCATGTCAGAAAATTAATTCTTCTCATTCCTTCAGCCTTATATTTTAGTTGACTTTTTTGTGCATTGCTGCCTTTCTCACTCTGACATGGCTGCATGTTTAGTCATTGTCATTTCTAAGAGATAGGCAGGCAACCAAATGGGTCAAGTTTTCTTAAATCTCCTGGTAAAAACAATGTAAGTGATTAAAGGATGTCCTTCTGATTTTTTAAGTGGCATTACTTTTGCTCTTTATGGCATTTTTATTTAATTAATATAAAAGAAAGGTTATGCCGGTTGATCTTTGACAGCTGTATGGATTCACCCCATTTCTGTGGAATTGAATAGCATCTTTTTTATTTCCACGTGTATCAAGATGTTTTTTTGTTACTCCCACAATCATATGAAATGTAATCTCTAGTTATTTTAAATAATATTTTGTTTTTCTGAGAGTAGAGAAAAATATAATGCTTTGACACAACTGAACCTTAGTAGTTCAGTGCTCAGAACCTCATTAATTAAGAGCAATTTCTGTATTTAATCTCCTTTTTTGAGACTCTCCGGCTCAGTGTGAGGTTTGTAATCCCTGACTCCTGATTTCATCAGGCTTAGAGAATAGAGAAAGAAATTACATGTTAATTCTGTTAAATAATTTTGAGTCTTTGGGGAAAACTTCTGAGATTGTAAATAGAACTGTGTACGCAGAGTATTTGACTTTGACTAAATCAGCAAGAGCTTTTTTTTTTTTTTTTTTTCTTTTTTGAATACTTCTAATCAGTCCGTTGTAGCAGTACCAGTCCTGACATGAAATCTATCACCTTCTTTCTGAAAGACCAGTCACTTCTGGAAAAAGCTACCTTCTTCATTAATCTTTCTGCTTTTGAAATGTACTGTATTTGCTTCCTCTGGAACTTACTGTCTGTGAGTGCAGGAGGTGGATATTTGTCTCATCAACTTGCCCACAGAGGGGCAAGGTGAATATTACCATTGACATCAGCAGCCCCTGATTGTAGGCAAGTAAGTGCTTTTTTCTCACTATCTGCTTTATCCATTTGTTATGCTTACAGAAATTATTCCAGTTCTTGAAATCAGCAGGAAGAAATTAGTTGTTATAGACCACCTGCAAGCTAGACTGTTTTCCAGACAGGGGAGAAACAGGAAAAAAAGGAAGGGAAAAATGGATGGGGCAGGACTTCCTCTTTCCTGTTTTAACTTTGACATAGAACAAAGCAGGATCCATCATCACTGCACCTCAGGTGCAAATTTTTTCTTGTCACAGAGGAAGCAGGACTGTAGGGGTGGTATCTGTGACCTTGCCTGGTGGTACCATCCCACACCACAGAAATGGAGCATGCATGTTGAATTCACAGCCAAAACTCTAGTAACAGAATGACCAACCTGCACAGGCTGTTCCAGAGAAACTAAGAGTGAGACTTTCAGAAGAGGTCTTTGAGGTTTCCATATGCATGCAACCCATATCTTGTTTTTAGTGGAGTTGAGGAGATGGCAGGAGATACTATCTTTGTGTTTCTCTATTTTTCCTGTGACAGCTGAGGCTAAGTTAAGGTAATAAATTGCAGTTGATAGAGATGTTACAGCATCTGTTCACAAAAAGTCTGTCTCTTTTCCTCTGTCTTTCATGCTACTGGTTTACCATCCTTTGTCCTTCCTGTTGGAAACCGAAGAGGTAAATGCTGAGTATGGGCTTCATCCAGTTTGCACCAATTCAATATGTTCCTCTCATGGGATTTAGCTTGAGGTGCTTGGTTGCATCTCTTTTCCCCACTCATGCTGGTTCAATATCCTGTCTATTTTTAAATAAATGAGTTTTGCAGCACGCAAACCAGATGTTTCTGAGATTGGAGAGGGGATCTTTAGCAGAGTTTGAGTGACTTACGTCATTCCCCCACAGTGATTAGTAAGGACAAATACATAAACAGAATATGAGAGTGCAGAAAGCCCAGGTATAGTTAACTCTGTAACTTTCAGCATCAATCCCATGAACACCTCCTGAGCTTGTTCCTTTGTGCTATTTGCTGTCTTGCCAGCCGTCCTGGCAGACCCAGCATCTGCAACAGCACATGGCGACTGGATGCACATGCAGCTGGTGGTGTCACCAAAGAAAACTCTGAGATATTTCTTCCTTGGATAGCATATCTTATTTCCCTCCTGTAGCCTGAAGGTAAGGATGAGGGTCCCGTTTCTCTCTCCTTCTCTTGAAAGATGAGAATGATATGTGCAGGTGAAATTAGCACTGAATTCTATCAGTTACAGGGTCTGTCCCTACCCATAAATGGAGATGCAGGAATAAAATATTTACCCTTACTGCTCTTGCTATCCTCTTGCTTCTGTCTTCTTCACCTGTTAGGCCCTTCCCAGATGCTGGTATTTTCATATGCACCTGGAGATTAAGCCTTTATCTTCCAAGGTATGTCCTCCAAGTAATTTCTGCTCCTAGCAGAACAGATGAAAAAGGTAAGTTGATTTTTTTTTGTTTGAGAATCTAAAAGTGTGAAACATGCTTTTGTTTCATTTTCAAATTGTTTGTCTGTATTCTTAAAAAAAAATATATGACAAAGAACAGGTTAGATTGAAATATATATTTTTTTCATTTACTTCCTTTCTTTCAAAGGGAGAAATGTAAACAAATGAAAGAAAAGTAGAAAATAATAAATTAAAAAGATGTTGACCACAGTTGAAATTTCACAGAGATGTATCGATTGAAACATCCTTTTCTATTAGTAAAAACTTTGAATCCAAATGTGTCAAGCAGTCTTTTCAGCACGTTCTCCATGTCAGCAGCCATCCAACAAAAGGAATATGTTTGCAGGCCAAGGGGAAGGTGGGCTCCAGCCCATTGGCTCTGCCTACATAACCGTAACTACTTTTCAAACAATTTCTAATTATTAGAAACAGATATTATGAAATCATTTGAAGTCTGATGTATTGTCTGATCTTCACAGAACATAATACTTTGGTAATTGTACTATTGTTTTGTGTTGGTTTTTTTTTTTTTTTTTTTCAATAGCAAAATAGTTGTTTATAGTTCATGAAAAGTAATCATCTTGACCTTTTCATCTGCCACTCATATACTCCCTCGAGTGGCCTACATTATGAATTACATTTTCTAAGCCAGGTTGTTCAGTTTGTCTGGATATAATTTAGCTGGTATTTTGAACCCCTCAATACAGCCTAAAACAGCAAAGACTTGCTGTGAAGTAGTGGATGTTGAAATTTTCTTCAGCTGAAAACTTGCTGGATAGAAACAGCAGGAATGAAAAAGGGCTGCCACCTCATTTCACTATCCTTGGAATTGCTGTTTTGATTACATGTCATTCATGGATCAAGTTACGTGGTAATTTCTAATCAGCATTGCTTAACACAGTGACATAATTTATGTAACTCTTTCATGTGAACTTACACTTGGGTAAAACACACTATTAGGGGTTGGTGCCAGTTCCATTTAGAACTCTGAACCTCTGTACTTATATTTTGTTTACCAAATTATCAGCTCGGCATCTATGAGGATACCCTTTCTGTTTAAAACTGCAGTGGGAAGTCAGTCAGCAAGATTTGAGAATTTTCTTGACTGACTTATAAAGGGAAAGAAGAACATTCCAACCATTACTACTTATTCAAAGCGCTTCATGTGGAGCACTAAATCTTTGTGGAGTGCGGTTCGCTGATGGAAAAGTCATAAGTGTGACTGATGGAAATGTCCTAAGTATGGCCCTTCTTGGATATCTCTGGCAAGTATCACATTTTCTCATCCCTTTTCATGTTCCTTCTAATACAGTGTAAAGGACAGTCTATTTCTTCTGTCTCAGATATTCATGTTATTAGTGGTTAAAGTTTAGAACAGCGATTTTTGTTGGCGTGATTTTGTAATCTTCCAAACAGCTAGATGTCTGATTTTCTAGCTTTGACTAGAAAATTTTGACTAGGCTGTCCAATTGTAGAAGAAAATTTGAAAGACCCTTTCTCTGAGACAGGTTTTTTGAAGAGGGGCACTAGCTGCTTTGTTGTCCCTAAATTACTGCTGGAAGGTAATTCTGTTATCATTATCACTTCTGCTACAATTGTATTTAGAACTATCCCTCATGAGCCATTCTTCACTGCTCTACAGAGTAAAAAGATTTCAACCCTCAGGTCTTAAAATGCCAGCCTGTAGACAAAGGTGAGGCTGCAACTTGTAGGAACATGGGTATCTGAACTTTCAGCTAGATAGTTTTGTATCAGTGTACTCTTATTGCAGCAGATAAAGCATGGAGAGAGGAGGTGACACCTGCAAGACCATGTAAAGCCTACAAATCCAGGCTAAATACCCAAACTGCCAAGATTATCTCAGGTAATCTGTGTATCAAACTACACACACGTAGATTTATAGTTCTATATGATCAGATCATTCAGAGACAAACATATGCACAAATTGCATCTGATTTACACTGCAGCTTTTGACAGTACTTCCTCTATGTGGTATAGAAACAACAGAACATCATAATATGTAGACACCATTTGCACTGGAGGGGTTTGTTGACTGTCAGTCAATGGGGCTTCTAGCATGATTTCCTGATAGTTGTCCATGACTGAAATATGCAAGACATACTAATATTCACCAAAACCAAGGGGAATGATGTAAATTGTGGACCTAGTGTCGGTCAATAATAAGCTCACCTCTGTATGTGTCAGAAGAAGACAAAGGCCTTGTCTTCCCTTGGGTTTCTCACATGGCAGAGGGAATGCCTGGCAGTTTTACATGGACTTACTAATTCAGCAATGGAAGCTGAGACCTTGAGCTGGCTTCATCTGGTTTCAATCAGTCGATTTTCTCTCTGCTGAATGTTCCTATGTTCATGGAATATTTTTCCAACTGCCAAATGTGTTCCTTTGGCATTACCTTTCCAGCCCACAGCAAAAGGATTGCAGGAAAAAAGAAGTGACTTCATCAAAATAGCTGTTATCAATATCATGGGTAACTTTCCTGGCTGCCCTGGCAGCAAACTGTTTCTGCTTTCTTCAGAGAAGTGCATCTTAACCTTTCCCAGCTCTAGTCTCAGTGAAACTTAAAACGATTTGATCAATATCTTCAGAGTCCTTAGCAAGTTAATATGATTCTGTCTTGTTGATGTGGAGTTAAACGGTGTTTGAATGAAGAATGGGGTAGTGTTCTTCCAAGATATCATATTATAACTTTGCTTTGGGGGAGATTTTCTTTTAAGTAGGGAGCAGTTGTGATGGAAAATAACTTCTCCTTTATCCTTCTTTTACTTCTGTCACTGAGAATTTAAGCAAATCTGTTCTTCATTGCATCCAGATAAAGTCGCAAGTGGAGTTCAGAATTTCTGCATGTGTCAATAATCAAACAATACAGAGGCCAGGGGCTGGTTTAACTTTAACAGTTTTGTGCTGGGATTATTAAAATGCACGGTGATGTGTTTCAAGAATGGGAATATCAAAGCACCCTCTTTCATGTGGAGGAAGCAATGGCACATGTGAGAACACTCTAACCAAAAACTGCATTTTAAATAGAAACATTTCCAATATAAAGGCAGATTAGTCTGTGTGTGTCTGCTGCAGGGTCCCTTACTGACTCCAGGAAATAAATGTGCTAAGTGGATCATTTTTAGCTTAGAAACAGAAGAGTGAGATGATGTCAGTGTCTTCTGGCTGATCCAAAGAGAAACGCATGGTTATTTCAAGAAATTAAAATGAGTGTCCAAGTATGTCAACATCTATTCTTTTGGTGCGGGCTATTTCTGTCCTTTTGAGGAAATGACATTCAAGAGCTGCTCTTTGTGGCTTGGTCACCAGAGAGGACCAGAGATGCACATTATATTACTGGTGTTCCACCGGCAAGATGGAACAGACTTCGCTTTTTATTGACTGTGATCATTTTCCATTGGAGACCAGAAGCATTGAATTGAGCTGCCTAAAAATGTCTAAGAGAACAATATCAAAATATCTGTGATCATGATAATTTTAACAAAAGCTTTCTAATCTGGGTGGATTATTTAGATCAGCTTTGCAACCAAGGATGTTAGGCTTCAAAGACATCGCACCATGCAGTGCCTCCAGGTAAGAGCAGCTAAAATTTTTAGTACCATTGCTGTCTGAATTTCATTACCAGTATAGCAAATGATATAACTAGAATCATTTTCATTTCAAAGGCAAAATTGCAAATTCTTCTTCATGTCAAAAGGGAAATTTCTAAGTTAAAAGCAAAAAAAAAACAGAGTAAGAGACTGGGAATACAATCAGTAGATTGAAAGGTAAGATAGGAGTTAAAAGTAGTAGCAGCTGCAGGTGCTGGCACGCAGCTGCACCAAAATAATGGCTGAGGAAGGCCTCTTCTTGACACCATGCAGCTGTTCTATCTCACTGAGAGCAGGGCCATGTGGAGATCAGTGTCAGGTGGAATAAAACAGAACAGTAAGTGCTTTCCTTAAAATACAGGTGGCAAAAGCATCTTTCAGAGTGTGCTGTGTCCAAGACAAGAGAATACTTTGTTCTACAGAACAACTATCAAAGCTGATCGAGGCTTTAGTGAAATGCATGTACAGATATTTGCCCTGGCTGGAGTATGTCACTGTTGCAGAGTGAGACTGGAGGATCAGAACCATGTCGTGTCTCCAGCCGTGAGCAACAGCTACTTTGCAAAGCCATACCTAGAAAATGCATTCATTTCACATTAACTCTTGCTTCCATGCTCCCTGTTGTGCAAGCTGGTTGTCAGGGAACGTGTTGCCATTTGTTGTGTATCAGTAAGCTGAGCATTGTATGATTCTTTCTGCCTGAGTTGTCCTTTCTAGCTATTCATGGACAAGTACGAGGCCCTGATAGCTTTCTGCAAAGGGCTGAGTATGAAAATGACAGTCAGTCTTTAGCCTATAACCTGGGGCAGCCTGCTATGCCAGCTGGGAAATGCCACTGGTGGAAGTGAGAACGTTCTGAGCCATTTTAAAGCCGAAATTTGAGTAATTGATTACATTAAACTAAGAAGTGGCTGCTACCATTAACTTATAGGGGACATCAGCTTTTGTAGTCTCCTGCCTAGGAACTAACATACGTCTGCAGGGAATTACAGGCTCCAAGTTGAGGAATGGAGCTCAATGGTCTTCCCAGTCCACACCATCTAGAGGTAGAGTTCTACAGTGTTCCTGAGGGAGCACAAATTCTGTGCAAATAGTGATCAGCTCTTATGAAAGACAGTTGTAAGACTCCTTCCGGAAGGGTACTATGATATGTTGTCTGCTCTCATTGGTTGAATTATAAGAACAGATCTGGAATAGATCACTATGCCTTCTCCAACTGCACTCCGGAGTTTGTGTGGTGAGGAACTATAGAATGGAATTCTGTTTGTCAGAAGAAGTTTGCCCTCACAGAGGGGATGTAAATCAATGTTGGACTTGACTATAGTTTCAATCCTGCTATAGCAATCTTAGCAAAGTTCTGAATGGTACCCTTTATGCAAAGAGTACAAAGAAAGTCCCATCTTTCCTACCTTTGCACCTTGGCTTGTTCTGGAGGATTCTCTCATTCTGGTAGGATAATGTCCTTTAGTTCCTTTCTTTTCTCTAAATGGATTTTGTACAAGATATTCCTTAAGTGATGTGGGGAAGCAGGACTTCTTGAGCAGAACATTAGCGCTTCGTGTTCCAAATACTCTGCCAAGCTGATCTCTAGCAAAGTCAGCCACTTTGCTCCTGTGCCCAGGTTTCCCGTCACAACAGCATCTACTGCTACTTGCCTGGGGCATTTTAAAGCTGCCTATGATTCCTGGGTCTAAGCAAAAAAACTTTAGTTTGGTTGGAAATCTAGCTCACATTCTGCTCACTAGCCAAATATTAGAAAGTCTTTGGACATTTGAGTAGAACTTTGGTAGCAGGTAAGTCTGTGGCCCAATATCTTCTTATAGTAGAAATCTGACACTTAAGCTCATGAATGTCAGCTTGAGATAGTACTGACAAGGGGCTTTTTAGGTAACAAGGCGGAGAGAACCCTTGTAAAATGCATCTTAGATTGTAGGGTTAATTTTTAACCTGCAGCACCATAACACAGTATAAAATCAATTTGACCAAAGCCTGCTTAAGTGGGTAATTAAGGTCACAGTCAACCTAAATGGTTTCTGAAACCATTTCAGCTATTGATCATTACACTTCTTTCCCAGCACAATGCAAAAAAGACAGGCCTCAGCTAATGCTTTCATCTGGCTATCAATCATCATTACATTGTAAACTGCCAGGGTGAGAGAGGGCAAAGCTTTGAATTCAGAGCTGATGGAAGTTCTATGACCTGGGGCTTTCTTAAGCTAAAGGCTAATTAACCATAAAAGAGTCAAAGGTCTGTAAGTTTAACACATTAAATGATGTGGCTGCCTCTTTAGCTTTCATTGAATCAGTAAACATTAATTCCATTAAGTGTGAACATGTATAAGGCAATCTTTGCCTTCTCTCACCCCTTTCTGCATCCGTAATTTTATATGTTGGAAGTTTCTCCACCTATATGAAGTTAGGTGGAGCTTGAGAACTCCTGCTGGAGAAAGTTCTGAGCTGCTCAGGCTACATCTGGACAAGGAATTCTTGACATTCTTCTTTCCTAATCAGCTTGGCCAAGTTAATCACATTAGCTTCAGAGAGTGTATTTAGTCATTGTAGACCAGAACAAACAAGCTCATAGTCTAAACAAGTATTTGAGATTTCGTAGTCTGTGTGAGGCAGCAGTGAGCTCACATGGATCTGTATAATAAATCTATGGATAGCAGTACAAATTTGAGAGATAAAAATAAAAATTGAAATTTAAAGGTATAAGTAGCACAACATATGACAATAAAAATAGCAGTGGTTGGACAGGTTTCCTCTCTGCAGAATTTGAATGTTTTCTAAACAGCTTTCTTTCTTTTAAAAAATCAAGTAGAAAAAGGGGTACAGTTCATATACCATGATACATACTGTTAGGACCTGGTTCAACCCAGCTGCATTGGAAAATTCCCTGTGAGTGCCTTTAGACAGGAAGACACTAATAAAGTATGATGTCAAACAATGTATCAAAGCTAAAGAGTGTGAATTTGCCATTGTTATAATTACATAGGTAAGGTATACCCCCCCCATCCTGCCTCCCCTTCCTTCTAGCTCAACTTTCTCTTCCTGTGCTGTCATGCTCCAGCCTCTCAGTTGTATCAGAACAGTTTGTTGAGTCACTCCATAAACTAGAATCAAAGCATGGTGGAAGTTTTTATTTTAATCCAACAGTTTTCAGCAATCTAATTACCAATGGATAGCAAAAGTTAAATGGTTTTAAAGGTGCAGGGAAGGGAAGAGTTACTTAAATTTTCTTTGGCACTGGAGGAAGTGTTTATCCAAAAATATCCTGAATCTCTCAGTGATTTTTCACTAGCATTTAGCATGTTCTTGAGGCTGGAGCTCCATTTTGCAAATCTATTCACAGCTGAACATAATGGGTTCCTGTGACTGTACATGCCAGCCCTGCCTATATCCACCAGCTGTGTGTCCTTACCACCTGTCAGACACTGCAGCCCTTCTGGCCACAGCAGTGAAATGGTTAGCCTAACTGTGATCCAAAGATGCCTAAGAAATGAGCAGTTTGGAAAAAAAACAGTAACACTGACATTCCACAATCTGTGCCTCCGAAAATTTGATCACAGGCCTTCCAATATGAAGGGAGCTCATAAACAGGAGGGGGAACGGCTGTTTACAAGGGTGGATAGTGATAGGACAAGGGGGAATGGTTTAAAATTGAGACAGGGGAGGTTTACGTTAGATAGTAGGAGGAATTTTTTTCACACAGACAGTGGTGAAGCACTGGAACAGGTTGCCCAAGGAGGTTGTGGATGCCCCATCCCTGGAGGCATTCAAGGCCAGGCTGGATGTGGCTCTGAGCAGCCTGGTCTGGTGGTTGATGACCCTGCAGAGTGCAGGGGTATTGAAACTAGATGATCACTGTGGTCTCTTTCAACACAGGCTCTTTTATGATTCTGTGATCTCTGCTAGGATTTTACTTGATGTGAATGAGAGGAGACTGGCTTTAGAGAGCTGAAATAAATGGAGAAGATTGGTGTTCCATTTGCACTGTCAGATCTCTACAGCAGCAGTGATGCTTTGTTTTCACAGAACAGTTTTAAAAAGGAATGTTAGTACTTGGTTTGAGGTCTTGTTAGAAAGGTCTTTCTGCTACTTCCCCTTTGCTTCACCATTTACATATACAAGACTAGTGTAGGCAATTTCTTACTTGAACATGATGGCCTTCTGGCTCAACTGGCTTCAGAAGAGTGACAGTGGTGGCAAACCGGAGGAATGCAATGGCAGGCTATACAGTTTGCGCAGAATTTTTGGGATACCTCAGGATAAAAGGGGCTATATAAATGTAGGTCACTTTTATTAAATGCCTTGCAAATCATTTATAATGCTTTTAAATATCAGAACAGCCATACCACATCAATAACTTCTGCACATGTGTTTACTTTATTTTAGGGTTTGTCACGGTTCACAATAAATGGCTTAGATATGCTCAGTAATTCACTTATAATGAAACGTGCAAGCCTTCAATAAATGCATGTGTTACCACTGGCCTCTGATGTAAATTCCTTGCCAATTATGTATACATTAGTGATGACTGTAGCAGGCTTATAAATACTCTTTGTAATTCTTTGGCCTCAATTCTCCTTTCCCTTACATAAGTTTTATAGTAGTGTGAAATTCTAGATTCACAGACTTTAAGGCCAGGAGGGACCATTAGGTCTTCCAGCCTGACTGTTGGTGTAACAGGCCAGAGAATCGCATCCGGTTATTTAAGGATTAAGACCAAGAACCTAATAGATTTACTAAAGCACACCTTCCAGTCTGCAATGTGCAAGTGTTCAGATGAAGAACTTGAGACATGAAAAATCCATTTGTGAATTCAGAAGTTTGCTGCTGATAGTTGTTAACTATCCTCACAGTGTATCTGGTCTTCTTCTATCTGGAGTACTGTGTCCAGGTGTGGAGCCCTCAGTACAAGAAAGACATAGAGATCTTGGAAAGGGTCCAGAGGAGGGCGACTAAGATGATCAGGGGGCTGGAGCACCTCCCCTATGAGGACAGGCTGAGGGAGTTGGGCTTGTTCAGCCTGGAGAAGAGAAGGCTGCGGGGTGACCTCATTGCAGCCTATCAATACCTGAAGGGAACCTACAGCCAGGAGGGGAGTAAACTCTTCAAACGGGCTGACAACAGCAGGACTAGGGGAAATGGATCCAAGTTGAGGGAGGGAAGATTTAGGTTGGATGTTAGGGGGAAGTTCTTCACAAGGAGAGTAGTTAGGCCCTGGAACAGGCTGCCCAGGAAGGTTGTGGATGCCCCGTCCTTGGACGTGTTCAAGGCCAGGTTGGACGGGGTCCTGGGCAACCTGATCTGAATGTGTACGTTTGGTGGCCCTGCTGGGCAGGGGGGTTGGAACTACATGATCCTTGAGGTCCCTTCCAACCCGGGTGATTCTGTGATTCTGTGATTCTGTGATTCTTGTTCTACTGTATCCTGTATCACTGATTTGAACACAGAATGGTCCAAGAAGGAGGGCATCCTTAATTTTAAGCCCCAGACTAAAGCCTATCATAATAAACTACATGGAATTTGGAAAAAAATCTTGGATTAAGTCTTGTTAAATTTTTTTTTCAACAGACCTATGGACATTCTTGTTATGATAGATAAATTCTCTGCAGAAAAACGTGTGAGGGTCCTTGTCATTTAAAATTTGTTTTTAGCCTTTGAGCACATTACTGAAAGAATTCTAAGAATTTTAAAGCTTACGCATCCAGAAATTATGTTGGATTTTCAGGGACCAAGCACTTTTGTGTGTAATTACATAAGATAAAAAGCTTCTTGAGTTTTTCTAGGAATCTGAATGTATATAAAGTGTGATGAATAGTAGCTGAAGACCTTCAAAAATCTTCTCTCTTTGAGCGGATGTATCTTTTGGAAAATGCAGCCCTGATTCATGTGGTGCTTGGCAATTCTTTGCATGGAGTCATTAGAAAGGAGTAAATGTTCTGTCTTTCTGTCTTCCACCATACAAGTTTCTCACAGTTGTGAATATTTCTTTGGACATTTTACCTGATGGCAAGCATGAGTCTCTTTAGTCTCTCTTGGTTTATTCAACACTGTTAGAAAGTGTATGAGTCTCTAACAGAATGGCTTTGTTTTCTGCCAGACATATAAGCAACTACATTCTGTAGGAATGGAGGAGGAAGGAGACGGAAAGTTTAAAGGCTGAGCTGGATCTAAATGTGGTTTTGTGTTTTAGGGAATCTAAATAAGGTTAGATCTAAGGTTTAGAATATAAATAAGGTTGGATTAATCCCTAAAACAAGCTAGCTTGTTTCCACAGTTTGTAAAGATAAGTGCAGAAGATATGTCAGTGGTGGGCAGAGGAGCAGGTGGCAGCAGGACTGAGAGGCTGGACTACGTCCAGCTGGTTCCTTGGAGCCTTGTGCCAGAGCTACAGCAATAGTTAATTAATAATTAATTATAAAAAAATTAATTATTTTTAATTAAAATGTAGTAATTAAAATAATTAAATATTGTGTTAATTAAAGCATGAAGGCTTGAGATATCTGTATTCAGATACAGGTAGTGATGTGCAAATAGACCTGAATCTCCAGGAAAACGTTGAAACCTCTTTAGAATAAAAATGCAAATTTGAGATGGCATGTGTTTTTAATTGCTCTATTAGCACAAAATAAAAATGCGTATAAACTTTAGTGCTTTTAATATTACACTTAGGACTGTTTACTTGCTGAAGGTAAAGTGCTTTGAGAAGGAAAGCATACTTCCTCATAGGGGCTGCTTCCCATAATTAGTTGGAGTATGACCATTTAAATTGTAGCTCAGCAGAAATGTTTTGATTCTGTGGGGCACCAGCAGCTGAGCAACAGTGCTGCCTTTCACATCCACTTCTTAAGTGTAACAGATCATTTAGACCCTGGGTTGGCCAGGCTCACATAAACCAGGTTTACAAAGAGTTATAAAAGCTTGGCTTTCCTCCTCCCTTCTCCCCCACATTCCAATTTTTCCCCTTATAATTTTACCGCAAGGCAATGTAGTCAAGCTTTTCTTGGATCGTATGAATCTAGATCAATAAATATCAGTTGCAGAATGGGAATCTATGCACAGGCATGTGCTAGAAGGATGAAATGGTTGTGTTAGTTTAAAAGAACCTCAAAGTTTGTTTTGTTCCCTACTTGCAGGGCACAATGCCTATGTTATATAGGCAAGCTAAAGCTGGAGTGGAAAAAGAAAGTTCCTACTGCAAAAGCAGCAAAGCTGGAATGTGCTATGAAGACCCAAGATTGTTTTTCAGCTCTGTAGGTGTGAATGGTAAGCAAAATGATATTTCTGGCTGGGTAAGGGTACAGTATATTTTGGATAACCTGTATGTCAGCTGAGATAAGATAGATATAGTGTCTATAGAAAAATACAAAACTGCTCATGTAAGCAAGATGTTTGGTTCAAGAGTATACTGCCAAATGAGTCAGCCCTTACAGGGACCATGTCTGTTTTCCCCTTTGTTTTCTTATGTACCTCTCGTAAGACATAAATTATACCATGGGACCCAAATGGTGCACAAAACTTATGCCAGTTTGAGTCATTTGCAACTACCTACCTAAATTCTAACACAGGAGCAAGTGTCAGTGAACTTTAGATCAAATCCATGCTCCACGTATTGTCTCAAGTTACGGCTCTACCACTAAGCTGAACTCTGTATTCCTAATCAGAATTTCGTTTTCTCTATATTGGATTGAGATTATTGCATGGAAGTTCCTAAGAAAGTACAGTGTAATTAATTATTCTCTTGGTTGTCTCATGATATAGAAAATGCCACAATGAGGCCAAAAGTGGAAGGTATAGTCAAAAGCATTATGCTTTTTCAATTGCAATAATCCTGTAAGGATACAATCGTTTTGATCATATAATATAAAAAGAGTAACCAGAATTATCCAGAACTGTGCTTAATCAGTTAAAATGATGGAAACCTCTGAAGATTTCTAAAGAAAATAAGAAATATGGCAGTATAAGCTTGTGTAAAGGCAATTGTTTTCACAGTGAAAAGGTGCCATCATTTTTTGCTTTGAATGCAACAAGATGCAAGATTGTCAGGCAGGAATCATGGCAATGAGGTTTTACTCAACTACCTTTTGCAGACCTGTTGCATGATTCTAAGAAGTCCCTTCCCTTTTTTGTGCGGTCCCCTTTTATTTTAGAAATTGAGAAAGTTTTAGAAATTGAGAGTTTGTTTTTTAAAGATGGAATGGGTCATTCTCTTTATCTCACCCAACTTCCTGCATAAAGCAATCATAGAATTCTATTTAGGATTTACTACTCCCTTTGAAAGCACTGTACAAGCCTTGGCGAGATGCAGCTGTATGCATGATGATGTAAGTGGGCTGCACACTGATACAGCTTCTGTTCTTCCACACGACAAGGAGCAACAAATCATATATGTTTAGAGAGAAAAGGGTGAGCAGGACTTTCTGGCTTCCTTGGTATATCTCTCCCACAGTGTGTGACACACAAAGACAATTGTTGTATGGAAATACATCTTATTTGTCAGGAATAATTTTATCCTGAAAAGGTTCTTTTTTTTTTTTTTCCTCCATTAATTAACAAGCTTTAGTCTAGTCATATAAAAATGTCATCAAAAGTGTTTTCTCACTTCATCATTAGTTTCACTAGGAATAAAGGTACTTCTGCATAAACTTATTCTAATTTTTATCTATACTGTCTTGTAGGATTTATATTTATATACTACATAATCATGGCTTTGTATGTGCATTATTATATACTTGTATCAGATCGTGCTAATCAGAGATAGGTGTGTGTGTGTCTCCCTCTCTGTCTTTCTCCTGCACACACGTGTTCCAAACCTGAGTTTTGCAGGGCTCAGTAAAACTCAGGAAAAAACCTCACCTTAATGAATGCCAGATGAGATCTTCAGAACCCAAGCCTGATGAATTGTGCGAGACTTTCCACATGCTGATAACATAATGCATATATGTAAATTAGCACTTAGAAGATGTCTGGAGTTACATGCCTTCAATAAAACTGCAAGATCTTTCACTGTAATCCCCACGTTCTAGGATGCATGAAGCAGAATTGAGAAATTGTGTGCTAGAGTGGTACAGCACATCTGGCTTCCAGCTCCAAAGTCGTTGTGAGAGTGTGCTGTTAATAGAAAAGTCAGTAGCCACCAGTTTCTACATCTCAGATGGAGGTACTTTGCTTTTTTACTTAAGTCCAGAAGATGCCTCTAGTTTGGAAAGATTCCAACTGAACATAATTTACATTTTATTGTAAAATTGTTTTTTTTTCTTCTGATACCAAATGAAAACACCACAACTTGAAGAACACGTTTCAGTAGAAAAAGGGTCTTAAAATCAATTTCAAAACCAAACTAACATCCAACCTCTTCATTCCACTCTACCTTCTATTTTTGCAGTAGAACAAGAGTACTTGTTACAAGAGTTCTTATTACTGTTTTCCACCTGCGTTGGGAAGACCTCATCATGCGTGGGGGCTCAGTGCAATCCCTCCTGCACCTCAGCCCTATGGTGCCAACTGCAGAGTACATAAGAACAGTGCAGAGGCTCAGACCTAACACAAAGGAGTCTAAGCAACAGACATGGAGGTTGCTGAAGACCAACAAATGCATTTTGTAGCAGCTAATATGCTCTTTTGTCCTGAGTTTTGTCCAAATTCAGATTGATAGATGCCAGAAGCACCCATTAAAAAGCATCACATCTACTTATAACTGAGCACCATCAGAGCTGAGAGGGGACCTGAAGAACTGTGACAATGTGCTGTAGGAGCTGGCTAGTAGCCTTGACAGAATCCAACAGCAACAAGATAAGGTTATCTCAGATAAACTCAGATAAACAAATTTATCAAGAAACTTCTTCATTTTCTTCTTGCTGCATCTCACTGCCTGTTCCGATGTTTCTCACGATTGCTCAGAGTCCCATGTTGTAAGGAATTATGAGGAAAGGGAGCTCCAGTTTTTGCAACAGAGTTGCAGAAGTTCTGATCTATTTTCAGCAGGATGCTCCTGAACTTTATTGCTCCAGTAAGGCCACTGTTACTGTGACCAGTAACCCAGAACTATAGTCCAGGCACTGGGGAAGAAGGACGTGCCTACAACACAGACTTAGAAAATGAAGATGTGGATTTATATTTTTAAAAGTATAGGGTACCACAGAGATGGCAGAATATTTTTTCAGTATAGGTTAATGAGGAGTGTGAATGGAATACCTGAAAATATACAACTAATGGAGCAGACACCAAACTATTGCCTTGAATATCTTTTTAGGTTCACATTTATTAAATAGTAATAATAATAATAATAATAAACAGACATAAAATTATGAAAAAGCATTACATTAGCATCCCAGTTCAGTCAGTTTGGGAACATATAGTTCACTGAACTAATCTGAACTGCTCATGGAGATGATGAGAGCTCAGCTGTATGCCAATTTTGCAGTTTACAGTCTTGAGGGAACTGAAAGATTTACTCTGATCATTACTCTGATTTTGACTGAGCTTCAGATAGAATCTTGCTTGATTTCACTGAGATCTGACAAGGCTGCTGTACTTGCCTGGAAGGGGCTGAAAATGTTTGCTGTAAGAGCTGATGTTATTATCACTGATGCTGGATAGCCCATGTAAGTGTGGAGCACAGATGTGCAGCCTCATATCTATCTTGACAGAGGTTCTTTTGGGAACCAGAATAATGAAAGAAGGAATAGAGTATAGTCCCCACTAGTAATCTCCAGAAGCTGTTGTATTTTCTCACCAGATGTGCTTTTCTAGGCTCCTCTAATCCTTAGCTTGGTAATGGTTTCCAAAGACCACAGTGCAAACCTTTATATTTTAGGAGAATCCACTGTGCTAAAAACAGGTCTCAGACTGAGATTTCCAAAGTAATCTGGAGGTTTCAGGCACACTGTTCCCATTAATTTAAATAACAATATTCTTAGGCCTTCAAAATTGCTAACCTTAAATTTTATGCTGCTGCAATTCCCTAATTCACACACAGCAGATAAACTGCAAGTGTTTTCCAGGCACCAGTCTATGTGTTCCAGTTGCTCCCCCTGAAAAGCACTGCTCCTCCTGAACAATCAGCCCCCTCTGGAAGTGCCGGTCCACAGCCCTCCTGGAGCTAAGTAACCTGGATTTTTGACCTCCTGCCAGCTCCTCAGCTCTTTCAGGCAAGTTAGTACTTGGGAAGGGACGTGGAAAATATAAATTAGACACCCTGAGCAAGAAAAGCGTCCTCAAGTCTGACTGTTTGCATCTGAGAATCCAGGGGAATATGCAAAGCACAGTCTGTTTATGCAAGTTCGTAACTAGAATAGCCATGAAAAGGAAAGCTGTGAGGAGCAGTTCTGATCATAAGCAAAACAAACCTAATAATTGCTTTGCCTCATTCACATCTGATTTGAGATTCAGTGGGAAAGAGGATCTGTGTACAGTTCTGTTTGAGATGTACAAGGCCTTCTTCTAGCTGAAATCACTCTACAAAGTGGGGGCAGGAATAAAACAGCACTGACAGGTCAGAGATTGAAACACCAAATTTTTGCTTTTTGTAATCCTGCACCACTGTCAGGGCGCACCATCCTGTTCTGAAGTTGCTACAGTTACAAGCTGATAGCTGGAACTGCCGGGATTCAGGTTACTCCAAGTATTCTGAAGACAATCATTAGAAACATTGTTGCCCTGTGCCGGGATTTCCTGTCTTCTTGTTTCTAGAAGTGAAAATGTTTATACCAACACATATAAATGCATTCCAACAATTCCTGAGGAAGGCATTTGCTTGGATAAACTCCTAATTAAATACAAATTGATCTATTTCCATTTACCAATTTAAACAAGTCAGGCTCTGACTAAGCCAGATCCAAGAAGGATCCAAGGAGGAACTGGATTCACCTGATCCCACCCAGCGTAGTTACCTGATTGAAGGCCATTTCTCACAGCTGTTGTGGCTGAGCCACAGAGTTGGGGGTTACTATAGATACCTCTAAGTGGAATGTCTCACTTGTGAGGTTGGTGATTTGTATTTTACATACAAAATATGACAATTTGCCAAATGTGTTCAAGCCAGAAAACCTAACTCAGACAGAGGTTGGGGCGTTTTTTACTCAAAATTACTGATGATTATTCTTTTGTCATGCCATAGTTATAAGCAAATTCAAATAGGGATATAGCCACATTTTTCTTTGTTTAATTCACTGAGCAGCATTTTCTTAAATTCTGTTGCACGTATTGCCATGCGTTGGAAAACAAATTGTAACAATAGTGACTCTACAAATGTGCTGAGGGTAAGCAGAGACCAAGGAACAGGAAAATACTTAATTTGAACTGCATGGCAGTTCACTGCCCAGCATCAAAATGCTGCAGTGATCACGCTGCTCAGATTCTGTAATTTTTTGTTTCCATCTCTTAATATGCCATTATTTCGATGCAGATATGATGCTGTATAGCAGTAGCACTGTAAGAGCCACAGATAAAACTCAGTGAGAGGTATTTTAGAAAAAAATAAGAATAAAAAATAATAATAATAAAAAAGCACATGCTCTGCAGAGCTTGCTGCCTAAAATCCCAGCTGTGCAACCTGTGGTAAACTTCAATGCTCCACTGACATCACTGGGAAAATTAAAAATGTGCTTGCTCTCATTGCAGTCCATCTTATCTAACCCCTTACGTAAGTTGAACAGAGAGGCTACATATTTTGCTGAGTAGAGACAGCAGGCTGAATTGGGACCCCAGAGATGGTTGGATGGATAGTTTGTTCAGGATTGTACCGAGCCCTTTTCCTGCTCCTTCATGATCAAGTAATGTTCTTGTGGCAACCACAATAATTCCCTGCAGGGAGTAGGGATATTAAGAAAGTATGTTTAGAGTCTCTTAATGTAATTTAGCAGCAGGAAACTAGGAAGGAGTGCCAGAACCATGTGAATAGCCAGTTCTGTGTGCACGACTTGCAAATATTCCACCTAGGCCACAACAGGACGATTGCTGCTTCATTTGAATTTATTGCTAAAAAGTGTTTGTCTACAAGTACGTTCCACACCTGATTTAAGGCTTTTCTTTTCCATGTGACTTACATAATAGTGAATTTACTGTTCAAATATTGTTAATGAAGATTAGTATTTTTTTCACTGAAAACTCATGCTGGACTTTCCAATTATTTGCATATTTAAGCTCTGTAACAGTTCCAAGCCAAAAGCACTTATTTCCTAAGGCTAAGTAGGTCTGTTATGTGACAGTATTCCCAACTCCTTTCAGTGCTGAATGTGTTATACAGCAGATTTGTGCACCTGAATACCATGGAATTGTCCTCCTTTCAGCTCTGTGGTAAACCAGCCATAAAATTTTTCATTGTAACAGCCATTAACTTGACTTAATCAATGAGAAAAACTCTTGTAAGTACTCAAGTACAGTGAAGAGATAGCATCTATCTTGAAGAGCTTGCAGTGAGTGGGTGACCTGGGCCAGAGAAGATGAAAGGCACTGAAGTGAAGAGAGTGAAGAGAAGAGAGCTGAAGTGACTTGTCCTGGGTCATGGAGTGATTCAGTGGGTGGCTTGCTCCTTAGTGAGAGCGACTCAGGCCTTTCATCATGTTGTTCCACTCACTATCATACTGCATACTGGCTAAAGGAAAATGATAACAGTAATTAGTTATAGAACATTAACACAGCAGTGTAGGCAGCAAGTACAAAATGACAAAACAAAACCAGTCAACCAAATAAAAAATAAAAAAAAAAACAAAAAACCACCACCAACAACAAAAAGAACCCCAAACAATCCTCGCATGTCCTTAAAAAGCTGATAAACCTGTCAAGATAAATTTATCCCTCTTTTGCCCTCAAAGACAAGACATGAGGGATGAATTTGGCCCCATTATATTCAATTTGTCCTCAATTTGCTAAGCTTATTAATTTGCTCTTGTTTTACTCTCTGTTAACTGAGAAACAGCAGCCCTTTTGCAGTAGGCATTAGAGGCAGGAAATCTCTGGGTATGTTTCTAATTGTCAGAATTTCTTTCCCTCTTTCTGCTGTTCCTGTTCTTAAGAAAGCAAGAGAGGGTGGCCTGAGCATGAGGTGCCACTAGGGAAACAGAAAAGAGTATCAAGGTCAGGGTGAAAACCACACAAGAAGCAGGAAGAGATGCTTGCAGTTAGGTTCATGACCTTTCTATTTATTCTGATTGTCCAGGATTAGGAGGAAGGGGGTAGAGAAGGAGAAATAGGAAGTGATCATTAAAGCAGATGTGTGCATAACCCCTGCTAAAAAACATCAGAGAGCTATGCAAGCTGCATTGAAGGTGCTGAAAATCATAAGGTTCCTACTGCTGAACATCTGGGAAAATCAGAGGTGTGTCTGGTCTTTGTTCCCAGGCAGCTAAGATTATTCCAACAGGTAAAGGGTATAGCGTGGGTTTCAAAAGGAGATCTGAACCACAGAAAAGATTTGAAACTTGTGTAGTTATTTGGGAAAACAAAACAAAACAAAAAGCCAACAATTCAACAGCATTAAAATATGTTTAGAACAGATCAGTAGTCTTCATAATCATTAAAATAGAAATTCTTACCAAATACAGACATTTAAGTTTTACAAAAAAGCTCACAGTAACTAGTCTTAGTGAGAGTCTTTCTCATCAAGACACTTGCATTCACCAGTTCTCTCTGTATTCTGATGTGAATGTAGTAATGTACACGTGCTTGTCCACAAATATGCAAACTGTAAACTGTGACCAGGTCAGAGTGCTGTTTAATTTTGTCCAGGCTTGCTCAGGTCTCAGACATTTCAGTTTACTTGCATTCCTGAAGAAGATAGAATCTTTTTTTCCAGTGCCTTGGGGAACAGTTTTTGTGCGTTACCATGAACTAAGAGGGTAAAAATATGTTATAAAATTCAAGTACAATCTTTGCCTTATTTGATCACATGTGTAGCTGCATAGCTGTTTTAAATATTCCAATCTTGAAATAAAGCTGTAAAACTCAGTGGTTCTGAGGTTGTAGGTGATAGATTACTGCAGTTGAGAGATCCTTGACAGAATGACTGCTCTGTTAAATCTCTGATGGTTTCCTAGGAGGATGGAAGGAATGACAGTTTTTTGAGTGGTGTACTGGTTAATAAAATTTAATAAAAGTTGGTGGACTGCCTGTTCACATAGCACTGCGCATTGCACTGTCACCTGTATTGTACTCTGAACCACTTTCAAATCCTTCCTGTTTTGGTAAAATATCCTAAGAAGCTACAAAGCAGTTTGCAGCCAAGTTTACACTTGGTTTTATGGCCAGCTCTGGAAGTTGTAGGGACTTAATTGTAGAGGCAATAAAAAACTGAAGGGACAACCACAACTAGTAGAAAATGAGTGTGTAAAATATGTAAATGGAAAGAATTGCTAAGATACTGATGTTCTGCTGTAAGTAACTGTTAGGCAAGCAGCTACTCCATGTGCAGTCAGGATGCTCCAGAATTCAGCAGTCTTCTCAGATTCTGTGTGTGATATCCTTGAGTGCTTCACTTGTGCACGAGTTTAGAAATGAAGGAGATGATGTCCAGGTGATTTTTTGTTGACATCAGAGAAGCCAGCATCCTAGCGGAGGGATTTCTGTGAGCTCTCCGCTTGGACATCAAAGCAACACTTGCTGCAGCTGGATTTACAGAATGAATTATAGAACACTCCCTCTGGCAGACGTCTGCCTGAATTATGGCCTTTACCAGCTCTGAAGATGAAAACACAATTTTACAAGGATAGTGGAATGAACTGGCAAATGCAGTGTACTGCTGTATTGTACTCAGAGAAAGGGCCAAGATTAAAACAAATGCAGGAAGAGATGTCTTATTCTGTGAGGGCCTTGCATGATACCTTCAGATACTGATGGACCATTATTACTCACTTTTTTAAGTTTATTCTTTCCCCATTTTCCAGCTCCCAGCACTTTTCTTTGTTTATGCAGCTGGCTTAGTGCTTCCATTTCCTTTGTACTGTTCAATATCGCGCTGTTCCAGTGCAAATGTCTCACAAAATTTGTAAAATATCAGAAGTGATCTCCAAATAGGATTTTTCTTGACTCATTACAAATCTTTTTTCATGTTTCCTTTCCTACTACTACCTCCAAGTTGTATTCTGACAACCCAACAATGTTCATATAGATTCAGTGAAGATTATGTCTACTGAAAAATTGCATACTGTGATTATCATTTGAAAGGCACTGATAAAGGATCAGAGTCTGTGTAGAGAGAGAAGTTACCTATGAGAAACGACATGAAGCAGTGAGTCCTGAGTCAAAGACACAACAGGCATGGAGATAAAGACCCAATTGTTTCATGTGGCTGTAGCCTGAAAATTATTACGTTCTTAAAAATCAAGGAAGGAAATTATATTTTCCAGAGATGTCCTCAAAAGGACATCTTTGTCCTTTTGATCCATGTCCACAGTGGGAAAACCTTCACATATTGCTTTTTTTTTTACTAATTTTTTACTAACCTCAACCTACCAAAGATAGCAATCAAAAGAATCCTTATGACCTTCATCTAGTAGAAAAGTAGGCAGTGCCAGGAAGTCTTCCTCAGAACTGAGTCTCAGTTCTCTATACTGTTTGACTGCTGGTAAAATTCCTGCCACAGTTCCACTTCTGTTACTTGGAGATGTCCTATGTGATTACTGGGAATGGTTCAGGAGCTAGCAGTTAGCAACAAATAGTTAGGATATTGCCACCAGTTACAGGGTTAGTGAAGATAATAGCACTGATGAGAGGTGCTCCATGCTAGCTGACATTAGTGCCCAATAATAGACTTGGGTATATTTCTTGCCCTGAAAGAAACCCACCTGAGTACATATTAACCATCTTGGTCAAGCCACATGCTGACTTAAAATCAATCTAAATAGCAACAAGTCAGAGCTAGTTTACTTAGAATCATAGAATGATAGAGTCACCGAGGATGGAAAAGACCTCCAAGATCATCTAGTCCACCTTACCATAAATATGTCCACCATGTCCCTGTGTGCCACATATCCACACTTCTTGAACATCTCCAGGGATGGTGATTTGCACCTCCCTTAGCAGCCTGTTGCAAAATATCCCATAGTTGCCTGATTTGCCAAAGACAGCAGTGCCTTACTAAAATGGACATGAAAATTACAAAAAAAAAGAAAAAAAAAAAAAGAAAAAAAAAAGAACACAATAATATACCTTCTCTCAGTAAGAAAGGCCTCTAGGCCTCTATTTGGCAGTATGTTAAATGTCAAATAGTCTGCATTCAGCAAGAAAAAGATCGGTGTTCACTGTCAGATCACACAGAGGTAAATTGCATGCTTCTGAGGAAATCTGTTGTGCTTAGTAACACATAAATGATAGTGACAAGGCTGGAAAAGGAGCATTGAAAAAGAAGTCTGTGATCTGAGTTACCTTGGATCTCTACTGGTTGCTTCCACTGGTGTGCTTGCTGTCTGACCTTACGCTTATCCTTCAGGGCCTGTAAGGTAATTTTCTTGTTATTAGAACACAGCTGTGACATCCTGAATTTACATTCCTAAAGATGAAAGTCCTTGTTTATCCACAAAGCATTTCCAGTGTAGGAAATGCCAGCATTTTCCTTACAGAGCCTTGCCAGCATAACTTAAATTGGAGTAACTGCTTCTATAGCAATGATGCCTAATTCAGTTTCCATGACTTATTCACTAGCAATGATTTTGACGGAGAATTATCTGCTAGGCTATCTAACTTAATTGTACTTTTCCAGACAGTTGGAAATTGAATATCTGGTGCAGACGTTTGTCTAAGATAAAGCCATCTGTAGCCAGGATCTGAACCTAGCTGGTAATCATCCTTAGTCAGGACTGAGCTCTGTTCCACTGCCACCCTTGTAAGTCACCATGTCACTCATAATGTTGAAATGAAGCATATAATGAAAGGTCACATCTTTTTTGTCACTTCATGAATCATTAGATAAAGTGGAAGAAGTAAGGAAGTACTTTTTCCTATACCCAACACCAAAAAGTATGTGCTTGGAAAAAAGCTTACTTCCCCTCTGCCTGAATATTCTATTTCAGCAGCTACCATTAGAGGCTTTGCATTGTGAAAGTTGCAGCAATAATATCAGCTGTTGCAACATGGAGCCAACAGGCAGTGTGTGTAGGATGGCAGAGGAGGTAAAAGTTCCATACATTTTGAATGTATGAGAGTAGATTCACTGAAAACTGAGAATGTGTCAGTCAGGGGCCTACAGCTCAAAGCAAGAATGTCCTTGCTGCCCTGTTGCAGTCCCCCCAAAGTGAATGGCAGCATTGGAAGATAAGCAAAGTACTAGCTGGTACTTTGGAAAGGAGAAAGGAAAGGGAAAGGAGAGCAGGGATAAAGTTACCAGTATAAAGGAGAGCAAGTAAACTTTCTTGGGAAGGTAAAATAGGGTTTGGGCTGTTTAGAAACATGACAATGATTCAGAGTATGTTGGTGGAAGTAGGTAAATAAAGGGAGGAGAGGGAACGGCACCTGACAGAATAACTAGAATTGGCAATAGGTTTAATGACCCTTGCAGCTGAGATCAGCGAAGACATGCCTTATACTCTCAAGTGCAGTTGCCAGCAGTACCTAGTGGAAAATGGTGTTAAATGAACTGTTAACTTGAGACTGTTTCCAAGTGCTCAGACTCCAGGCTGTCTGAAAGTTGCCCTGAGGAATGGCACTGATGGGCTACACAGCTACTGTCAGTAAGGAGGCCAAGGCCTGAATGTGTCTTTCCCTCTTGGGGTGGTCTCCTTGGACTCAGGGATCTGTGTGTGTGGCAGAGACCCACTCCCTGCCTCTGCTTGTCTTGTACATATTCTGCAGACAGAAAGCTTCTGTCTGCAGACTTGTTAAACTGGCATCTTCTATCAGCTGTAGATTCACTAAAAGAAACAAGTTAAAGGGGAGAGTTTATTTTGCCGATGCTCTTTATTTTAATCATACAAAGAAAATGACAATTTTTATATAGAAGCCATTAGGGATGCAAGAGGCATCAGTTCCTAGCTCTGGGGTTCTTTCTTTTAATCAGACTGTGGCAATGCAAATACAGCCCGTCGTGATATTTATATCTTGAATTCTCACATTCAACACATTACTAACACACTGATGGGCTCCTTGTTCTTCATTTGTCTATTTCCTTAAACTTTCTGCCCCCTTTTTTACTATTATTATTTTTTCTGTCATGTGTGCAGTTCTTGAAGGTCAATCAGACGTCACGGATAGAGCCATTCTGTTCAGGGGCTCGCAAGCAGCTTGTTTATGAATGAAGAAGGCTTTGTGAACTTCCAGGGACCTGCTGGGCTTTTTTATAAAACTACCAGTGGGACAAGAAGCTTGGGAAAGTAAAGGCCTCTTACGGAAACAGAAAGTAGAGGCTCACTGCCAAAAAACCTGGGCTGACATTCCAGTTTTTCAGAATTATGTCCAACAAGCTTCTAGAAAACAAATCAGGTAGCCACATATCCAGGACTCAAGCCTGGCACACGTGAGCACAGGTAGTGTGTATGCTGGGAGACTGCCACTGCAAGTGATTAAGTCAAGATTTGAACATAAACATACATAAAATGAATAGATCAGGAAGCCTAACGCTTTTGTGAAATAGAAAACCGAAGGATGAACACAGCTTCAAGGAAATCCACTAAGGGGCTGTATTTGGAGCACAGGCTATCTCCAGTGAGGGAGATTCCACAACCTCTCTTGGCATCCTGTTCCAGTGCTTTGTAATCCTCAAGGTAAAGAAGTTTTTCTTCGTGTTCATGTGGAACTTTCTATGTTCCAGTTTGTGCTCATTGCCCCTTGTCCTATGGCTGGGCATTGTTGAAAAGAGCCTGGCCCCATCCACTTAACTTTTGCCCATTATATATTTATAAGCATTGATAAGATGTCATTCATCTCTTCTCCAGATTCAACAGACCCAGGTCTCTCAGCCCGTCCTTGTAAGGCAGATTCCCCAGGCCCCTCATCATCTTTGTGGCCCTTCATTGGACTCTGCAATAGTTCTCTGTCTTATTTCAGCTGGAAATCTCAGAACTGGACCCAATACTCCAGATGTGGCCCCAGCGAGGCTTAGTAGAGGAGGGAGATTACCTCCCTCGACCTGCCAACCACTCTCTTTTTAATGCACCCTGGGATACCATTGGCCTTCTTGGCCTCATGGACACTTTTCTGGTTCATAGCCAACCTGCTGTCTACCAGGACACCAAGGTCCTTGTCTGCAGAGCTTCTTCCCAGCAGATCAACCCCTCACCTGTACGGGTGAATGTGGTTATTCAATAGAAGATGCATATTGCTCTAATACTGATGGTCATATATTATTTTTACCAAATATCTATTTCCTGTGTTTAAATAAGTGTATCATACAACTGAAAATATGATCTTTAGTTAGAGACATACATAAACACTTCTATAAAAATTAAAAGTGTAGATATCTCAAAATGAAGACAGAGGAAAACAACAGTTTTGTCTTTAGTGCTGTATCCAGCTCCTCTAATTCTGAGGTGAATATTTTCTTAGTTTTGATATCCAGAATAACCCATGAGGTCACTGAATGCTTGTATAGCTTTTACATCCCAGGTTTAGTAAATTCAGTGTCATTTTACACTGAGATTTGGGTAGCTGTGATGAGACCTCTTCAGCTGCTATCACCCCCATAGAACTTCCTGATTTTGAAAATATCCAAGATGATGAAATTTTAGTTTGAGAAATAATCAGGGTGTTTTGGGTGTGGGAGGGTTAGTGGCAGAAAGGCAAAGTGAAAATATCAGAAGATAAGGAATTGGAAAATTCGTTACTCAGTTTGTTCTTGAATTTCTACTCTGTTCATTCTGTTGCAAATTAGCAGCATTCCAACTGCCATTGCTGGGATGGTGCCAGCAAGGAACAGAGAGGTCCACAAGTTGTTCTGCCTGTTCACTTTTCTACACGTTTCATTGTTGGATCAGCATTGCGCTGTTAAGGGTTTCTTAGGGGAGCAGGTTAATACCACCTGTGATACTACCTGCCTTACAGTAGCAGTTGGAAATGCGCTACTGCCCAGAGCTGTCAAACCCAAGCATGCACCCGCTTCTTACTTATCTTAGGCAGTAGTTGAACAATTGGTAATGATCTGTTAGAATCTCTTGGAGCGTGTAGGCCTCTTATTTAATTTGCATCCCTCTTGCATTTAGCTGAAGAAAGAGTAGCAAAATCTTTTAGCTGGCCTACATTTCTATTATTTATATTAAAAATTAGTTGCTGGTACAGAGTAAGCCAGATTTTTTATCAGAATGTTCATTCTCTATTCCAGTTCCTCTGGGGAAGAGCTGATGCCTTTCTTGAGTACAGGCACAGGAACATACAGCAGTGTAATACAGAGGTCTAAGCCTGGCCTCAGTTTTTTTCTCTGCTGGTCGGCTGTGCAGACGGTGGGTTCTACATGCAGCCTTTCTCTGTATGTCTGGCATTTTATTAAGCAGTGGTAATGATGACAAAATGAAGAAAACAAACCAGTACTCTCCAAAGCTCCAGGACATTAAATAGCTAGCATGGTTTGAGAATGCTTGCGAAAATAAAAGGAATAATTTTTTGGTTACAGATACTTCTGTTTATTCGTCCAAGTGTGGTGTGAGATGTCCTCTGACTTACTTTTCAACTCCTGCCTTCCCGCCTCTGCATCATTATCATCATTATTTCCTCCACCTCTCTTGGTCCAATTTTCTTCTTTCTCCTGACCTCCTTGGTGATATGTCCTTCTCTCCTGGGGCATTTACAGCTCCATGCAGTCTTCTCTCCTTACATTTACACCAGCTTGCTTTCCGTTCCGTGCCACCTGGGCACAGTTAAGCCTTAGAAATGCAAGAGAGACATGTCTCATGATGCTTTAGCCAGTAGACTGAAGAAACAATTGTGGGAAAAGTCCTGATAAGTCTCTTATTTGAAATGTATTCTGGTAGATTGTAAATACCAAGCTCTACAATGGTACTGAATTTAGGCAAATCTTTGTTTTTTCACCTAATGACTTTGGGTGTGGCCAACTTTGAATTTATTTTTTTTAGTGGAGAAGACCAAAGCTCATTTCTGACAAGAGAACAAATCTTTTAAGTTTCAACTCTCCTTTTCAGCAGAGTCTCCTGGGAAAAAAAAAAAAAAAAAAAAGAGAAGTTATGAGAGTATTTTTAGCATACCCACAAAACTGGATTGTCCATTCAGTTTAATCACAGGAATGTGATTACCTTTTAACCACATTATGTAAAACGGAATAACAAAAATTTTCTGGCAGAAATTTAGCGTATGATATTTCAGTTTTATCAACTTATTATGGCAAAGACTTGTAAATATCCTAAAAAATTAAATTATTTTGCTGTACCTAATGTGTATTAGATGATTATTGGTCATCTTGTACAGCTTAGGGTGAAAAATCACTTTTAAAATATGGTCGTTGTTTTGATGCTTCAAAATACTTTAGAAGTGAAAGTTAGTTCCAATGTTCCAGCTGTGCTCAGTGTGTTTTTCTGTGTGCATCTATGCTATATTATATGTAATTATGGTTAATTTATAGATAAATCATTTCCTTCACTGAGATTTTTGCGGACCATGCAGAAGTAGCAGATAAGAAACCAGCTAATCAATTTGAGAACAGAGTTTAAAGTGACTGAAGGTTTCCTGAGAGGAACTTTAGCATGCTCAGTGGACATTTTCTTCAGAGGAAACAGCTGTACAATTGAAAAAAATTCAGAAAAGAAGTTGGCTTCTGGATGGGTAATAGCATGGACAAAAGAAGGCTGACTTTTGCCATTACGTATTTATTAGTGCCCTACTTGCAATTCCCAAAATTGACAAACTGTGAAGTCCATAGAGAGATGCTGTAAGAGCCACTGACTGTGATCCCTAAAAGAAGAATGTCTGTGGGAAATCAGCTGGGAGAATCAGAGTACCATGTGAATCACTTTTGCTCTTTGACCAAGAAAGGAAGTCTGATGTGAGATTGCAGTGGCTTCCTGTAAACTTACCTTGGAGTGCCAAGGGACAACATCCTCATCTATGCAAAACAGATACGTTCACCCTCCCTGCACATTTGTAGGCTGATGGCCACACATTTAGCAACTCTGGCTAAAAGGAGGACAAAGCTGTGGAGCCACAGTTCTATGTGCTGTGTCCCATCTGCTAGAAAAGCTTCCACTGCTTATGAGAGTGAAGCTCTGATGCAAGGGTCTAGCCTTATGTCTGTGCAGCTAAGAATTTCTTCTGCACTGAAACTTGCTGTATAAGGATTCAATAAAGAGAGCAGACTTTTATTTATGCCAAGGTCTGTTTTGCTGTTTGGAAGCTGTTTGAAAAAGTTACAGTCAGTAATCGATTCAATATTTTTTTATAAAATGCCAGCATGATTGAGGCTTTGCTGTTTTATATAGACAAAGTCAGCACCACAGTTTGTTTTGATTTCTTACAAAGGCTTTGCACCACATGTGATTCAAACCCCTCCTTCCTCTGCTTATCTCCTATGAGCTTTAAGTACAGATGGCAGAGTTTTTTAGATACCTGTAAGTTTAGGAGGAGTGGGCTCTAATACCCATGCAAGCTTCTACTTCCTTCTGCTTCTGTCAGCCCCCCCTCAGATCGTGGCTTTAAGCCCCTCTGACTGGTGAGCTGTCTCATGCATTGCAATTGTCTCCATGCAATGGACAGAGGGTTGTTCAGCTCATCTTGCAGCAGCCAGAGCAGCAAGTACCTCTGCCTGCCAAGCTGCAAGTAAAAGCTTTCAGTACTGTAGCTAGGAAACCTGGGCTTTCCTTAGCTACAGACACCAAGTTCCTGGAAGTTTTAGGGCCACCCAGCTAGAGTAACTGTGAGCAGTAGTAGCAATAAGGCCAGAGCAATTCTTGTTACATATGGTGATCATGGCAGAGAGGCCATGAGCACTGCTATCTTTTATTAATAAATTGATCATCAAGCACTTACTGGTTATTCCTTTGTTGTCCTATCGGGGTACCCTGGTCTATATACTCCTGTCCTCTAGTCCCTTACCTTTTTTGTACTGTCCAAGGACTCCTCTTCACCACTATTTTTTCTCTCTGCTGCTCCTAAAAATCTGCCTTTGTTAGTTCAGACCTCCTTTATCCTTTTCCAATGTCTCAAGCGTTCTTTGGATTTTTATTTGCTATTAGACTGGTAAAGAGCATGCAAAAAGATAATTCAGAAAGCATGACTTGCTTTTTCTGCTCATTTCTTGCCCACATAGTATCATGCTTTATTATTTATTATCTATTTTTGAAAATATTTATTCTAAGAAGTCAGGAGTATCTTCTGTATGTAAAGAGGCTTTGTCTATAATGTCCTGCTGGTTTGGGGCAAGACTTCTTTCCAGCTGCCTACATGACCTATGTTTTAGTTCTCATTCCAGCCTCTAACTGCAAGTGAGCTCAGGGTTGGACACTAACTGAGATGTGATTAATTTTTGTTCTGATGGTCAAATTCAGACCCAACAAATAAGTCAATCTTCTGTAAACTCCAGAATAGTTACCAAAAGCAGACAAGGCCTGACTTTGCAGTCCTCAGACTTCTAAATTTCAAGAAGCAATGAATAAGAAAAGGCCTAGTTAAAGTTTAGGGAAAAAGTTACTGAAAATATATTAGACACTTTTTTGAAACTAGGAGTGAAAAGTCAGCACAGTAAAAGTTGTGTAGCAGATGACTGATCTGAAGAACTCATTGGCACAGATGTCATGGAGACTAAAAGTTTACTGGGTTTTCAGAAACAGCTAGATAAATGTGAATATCCAGGGAAAATTATGAAGAATATAATATTCTTGTGCTTTGTAGAATAAGCCAATTGTAATAGAGTGTTCATTTCAATTTACAATTGCCTCTTGTTAAAGAAAAGCTGGTTGCTTTCTTCTCCCATCATTCCATTGCTGCATTCCTTTGTTTTGGCATACAGTACTTTGAGCAAGACCTGAAATTCTGTGCAATTTCTATGGAACCCTGGACAAGGCTTTGAGACAATTGGGGTCCTCTGAGTTATTAAGCTACAGAAACACGTCTGTGTCAAGGTCAGAACTTATGTTGCATATAACATGTCCTTTCTACCTTTGTGAAATATTTCAGGGTTTTTTTTATACCAAACTATTATTTCATCCCTGTAAGCACTTGATAGTCTTGAATACTGATAATTGAAAACACAGTAACTTTTGTTTTAAATTAAGAAAAGTTCTTGGAAAACGCCCAGAATCTGAACCTTATTCCAATAGGAGAATTTATAGAATGAATCATGCCACCCTAATTTTTTCTGCCCTCTACTTTTGCTAAATTCACATACATACAAAATAGCTCTTGCTTTGGAAGTCCAATCAAATGTAAAAACTGTCATCAGGATTGTTCATGAGGAAGTTGGTGGACTCTGAGGAAACAGAATGAAACCAGAACCTAAAGTTTTTACATGCATTGGTGTTGATGTCTTCAGACACTGCATGCTTAGTGTGCTCCTTGGCAGCAACAATAACACAGGTTCTTCTCCCAAAAAGTGACCATCAAACTGTTCCTTGCAGGTTGCTTCCCTGCCAGTGCACTCACTCACAGATGTTGTTATCTCAGAGGATAACTGACAGTCAGAAAACCTTTTACAGTCATCAGTATTCATTCTGTATATCTTGCTGTTGAACTACTTACCTTTTCACTAAGGCTTGGACACAATTTTCTTGGACATTTTTCAGTCATTGGAGCAGGTTTGAGCAAAAGTAGTCTCTGTAATACTGAGTTATTCCTCCTATTCCATGCAAATGTTGGCTCTTGTTCTTCAAACATGACTTGGGCAGAACCCAAATTATCCCTCTAAGCCTACTTTTTTGGAAGGATATTTCCACAATGGGATAGGAGATTTAATTATTTGAATTCCATTTAAATTTAGTTGGAGCTTGGTGGCAAATTTAATTGCACTTCCTCCTTTCCTTTGAAATTTCACTGCTCAAGGAAGTGGACTTCTGTTGCAATGCCAGAAAGCTGTTACGGGACCACTGTGATCCAGTAGAGCATGAACAAACCTGGTGAGTCAGGAGTAGTGTACTGACATTCACAAAAGGCAGACAGACTCAGAACAGTTTCTATCCTGGGTCTTCAGTGGAAGCACACCAAACGCAAAGTATTTTAATGGAACACAAAAGGTCTTTCTTTGCCTCTCCAGATTTCCATCCTTGGTGATCATTCATAACATATAAATGAAACTCTGCATAAATCTTTCTTTCACACCTACCTTTGTATTAAAAGACATAGGCTTGGGATTTCTGGAATCTGATGCTCTACTAGGTGATTTCTCAGTGTGATCTGGAAATTCTTGGATCTTTGTAAGCAGATCTTTACTGCTAGAGTTATAAGACTCAGCTTTGTAGGATAGAAGCATACTGAGTGATCATTTTATGTGCTTCAGACTGTCTAGTGGCAGATCACAGTATCATTCTGTGTATGTGCCTGCTGCTTACTGCCCAGCTTGTACAGTCTGCAGTGATGGACGTTCCATATGAATGGAAGAGGAAAAACTTTCTCTGAGGCTGAAAAACATTAATGTTTATAAATATCTTAACTGTGTGAGTCAAAGGGACATGGCCAACTTCTTTTCAGTGATCTGCGGGAAAAGGACAAGACCATAAAATTGAGCATAGGAAGTTCTGCACCAATATGCGAAGGAACTTCACAGTGAGAGTGATGGAACACTGGAACAGGCTGCTCAGGGAGGTTGTGGATTCTCCTTCTCTGGAGATATTCTAGACCCACCTGGATGCCTTCCTGTGTAGCCTGCTGTAGGGAGCCTGCTCTGCAGCGGGGTTGGGCTCAATGATCTCTAGAAGTCCATCCCAACCCCTACAGTTCTGTGATTCTGTGATAACCAAAGAGAAAATGTAGAAGGTGACATAGACTTTCATGTCTTAGACTTATTTGCACCTACTATAGGACACTATAGGACACCTACTATTGACACTAATAAAGGGAGATATAAACCTGCGCAGATGACTCAACAATTCCCTTACTTTGTAAGAGACCCCATTATCCCAAATCTGTTACTACTTTTCCATACCAGTGACATGTCACTGAGGGTTACTTAGGTGGTACAGAGGCATAAATGGTCTTGCTAGCTTGGCTACAAAACAAGAATGGATTAAAACATTCTGCTATACTGATACATGATTATGCACTATGTTAAACGTTGTAAGTGACTACACCAGTCATGTCTTACCAGAGATCTCTAAAAGATCCAAGGATTTGCAAATAGTTTCTGAGAAAATCTCAAAAACAAAGGTCTTACTTCTATAACAGTGTTATTTAGGGGCTGTGAGATTTTAGCATGTGAGATAGGACATGACTAGCAAAAAAAAAAAACATCCCAGAATGTTGGAGATGAACATTTGCTATAGTTGAAGGGGATATGAAGATTTATTTGTAGCTATTATTCAGCACTTTTTGAGCAGTTACAATTATTACTGAGTTGTCGTTAAGTTAATGGAGAGATTTAACTTAGATATTAGGTAGAAATCTTTTACTCAGAAGATGGTGAGGCACTGAAAAATGTTGCCCAGAGAGGTTGTGAATGCCCCATCCCTGGAGGTGTTCTAGGCCAAAATCAGTGGGATCCTGTGCAGTGTGATCTTGTGGTTGGCAACCGTGACCACGCAGGGGGGCTGGAATTAGATGATTTTTAAAATTTCTTCCAACCCAAGCCATTCTATGGTTCTATGATTCTGTGATTCTACTCAATGATTCTGTGATTCTATGAATGAGAGCTTTGCTTAGTTCAAGTGTTTCAGAAGGGCACTGAATTTGGCCTTTGTGAAACTTTGAATTTAGTTCTATGCTTCTAGGCGCACTAAAATGACATTTTCATCAATAACATGTTGGAACTACACAAACTCAGAGCTCTGCTGATACACTTTGCATTCTTTGTTCTTAGGTTTGCTTGGCTTTTTGTTCTTAAATTATTAAATTAAGAACTGCTTGAGACATTTTGGTAGCTAAAGCTTAGAAGATGCAAGTAGCTATTAAGAGAAACAGATGAAGGGAGCGTCAAGGAATCATTCTTAATTTTCCAAGACCAAAATCAGAGCCCCTAGTTGGATGAAAAGTTCCCTTCTTATTGCCTACAAGTAGTTTCTGTAACTGACAAAATTGCCTGTTATTGTTTGAGTGTGTTTGGATCTCCTGCGGTAGGTTTTATATGTTTGAGAATTGACTGGAAAGAAAAGCAGTGGCTTTTGCAAGTCACTGTTTCATTCACACAGGCTGAGCTGTAGGTATGAGATTAACAGGGTCTGACATGAATGGAGCTCCTTCTCTCTCAGGCCTGTTGGAAAACAAAACACATACTGGCATACATTTGAGCAACTGTGAGTTGACTTTGGAGAGTACTGATATTTTTACACGATAACAGTCCATTGGATTCCTTCATAAGTCTTTCAGTTCTTCATTACATAAAGACTTTTCCTGAACTGCAGGGCAGAGAGCAGCATGTATGTAATCCCTGTTTCACGCTAATGCATCACATGTGCTTTGGATTTCAAACATCAATATTTGTAGGAACATACAGTAGGGCCTTTTCTATGAACAGGGATTGGATTCTCACACTTACTGCCCTTCACGGACTCTCCATAATTCACCAAGCGTGGGATTTGCTTTTCTTTATTTAAATTTTTTGTACTTCAAAATTGCCCCTTTATATTTAAGTTCCGTAGAACTCTCCAGTAACAATTCAAAGAACTGCAAAGTGACATTTATCAGAAAAGGCTCTCTTGTAAGTGAGCATTGCCATACAGCCTTTATTTTTCTTTCAAAAAAATGTTTTAATTAATCTTTCTGTCTGGATCTTCATCAGTACATCTACACTGATTTCAATTATAATATCAGTTTACAGCAGCCGAAGGCCTCATTAGGTCTCATTCCTATCATATCTGTAGACAAAGAAGTGTATAGCTTAATGTTTTTAGGAATGCCACTTTATTATCTGATCAACTTGTCTGGAACAGTTTTTGAGGACTGATCTTGCAAAAGTCTTATTGATTGTAGGAGATCAAGGCACAAAAGGAATTCCTGTACTTGTATGCCCAAAAGCAAAGTATTGTAATCCCAAAACTATAAGCACCAAGTCTCATCACTGGAATCCAGAATTTAGTGTTAATTACTAAGGCATAACAGGAGGACTAAGGTAGGTGTCACAGAACAGAAGTCAGAGCAACCTTAGTGCTGTGAGCAGGAAGCCATGCAGAGTGAAGAGCTGGAAATGGTAATCATGGAGCCCTGTCTGAAATAGCGTTCATATTCTGGACAGCACACATGTTCTTCCATCCATTCATGGTTAGGTGCCATGAGTCATTTTGTGAACATGGGCACCTACAATGATTTTTTCAGAGGACTGAGCAGGGCTGATTGTTTTCCTTCAGGACAATACTGCAGGCAAGGTTGGACATAGCTTTTCTATATCACCTGATTAGCTAGTACTTGCACTAGAAAGGAGGAGGGCTGATCACGATAGTGGTTAATAATAAGGCTGTGTGCTAGTGTGAAGAGCAGTCCCTCCTGACTCCTGCAGAGGGTTTCCCATTGAGTTCAGACTTCACTAACATCTCAGTTAAGCTATAAAAGGACTATATCCTTCTTTTAGTAACACTGTGGCAAAACTAATCATATTAGTGCAATTGCACAGCAGATGTTGGCCTTGTACATCTCAATTATTTCACCTGCTTGAGTTGCAGGCTTCTAAGATCTCAACAGAGGAAAGTGTCCTGTTTCAAAATATGCTGTTTGCATTTATCCACAATTAATCTGTAAAGAAATAATGAAAACCTACAAAGTACCATTCTCAGAGGGAATTGAACTCATTTTCTTTACATACTCACAATGAAATGCTTGTGAGTGCTCATAACAGCAGACGGCTTCTGTTAGCTGCCTCTCACCTGCTGAGTTAAACAGAAAGAAAAATGTTAATGGTCAGAGCTTGTCAGCAGTACATTGCCATTCATGTTTAGTCACACTTTGCTATTGTTTTGTGTAGTTGTTAGGATACAGATATGTCTAGGGTCAAGAGGGAGTGAATTCATTCCTCTGGAAACGATGAAGTTTCAGCTCATGAAAACCCTGCAGTGCCCACAGAAAGCAAGCTCACTGACTTCTAAAGAGGTAAATCAGTCGACAATGTAAGAAATGCTTATAACTTCTTAATTATCTCTGTGTAATATTTTTTTACTCCTTTTATAGAGTCTACTGTAGCACAGATAAGAATAAATTATATTTTGACATTTTTCCTACAAGAGACCTAAAATTGTTTTAGAAGTGCTGTTAAGAAATTAAAAACAAGGTGCAAATTGACTAGAAAGCAGATAAAGATCTGTCGTGGGATTCAGTAGGTTTCAGTTGAATTCCCCCTGTTAATGAGAAGGAATAATGCACTTGGTCTTTCTGTGACTAGATGTAAAATGAAGTTAATACTTCTTCCCTCAGTGCATCTTGTGTATTTATACTGCAAGACACCGGAGGCAGGGAAAATCTCTTGCTGTGTCAGAAAGTAACAGTGGAACTAGGCGCTGTATTTGATTCTTTTTTATTAAGTGAATATATTAAGTGAATATTCTTTTAAGTCTAACTCAGAATCTTGTACTCACATCATTGGTTATCATTACAGAGCAACAGGAGACACTCTTCAGCTTCAGGACAAAATTTCTTCCACAAATCCATTCATTCATACTCTGCTGAGTTTCAATTTTGGCATGAGTGAGATGTAGGCAGCTGGTAATTTGATTGAATCTGAAGTTACCTGAGTAAGAAGTTTCAAAGCTGGGGTACTTGGTGATAGGAAGAGGAAAGTAATCAAATTTCTTCAGTACTTTTCTTTCCCTATTTCCCCTGACCTATCAATAAAAAGGGCTGAGCTAGAGATGTTAGAATTTATGTACAATCTGGTGAGCTGTGCTACAATGGTAAGTTGTTGAACCAAATAGAGTTCTCAGGCAGCTGAAAAGCATATTCAGAAGGTGATTGAACTGTGACTTTTGGAATAGCGTGCCAAAATCCAGCATACTCCCAGAGGCCAACCTATTCTGGTGTTTCCTTACAAGTTCATTAGGCAGCTGGTTCAGCTGAAGAGGTTACATGCAGCACAGGTAGAGATGTTGGGAGAGCACACAATGACAGGGATGGTGAGGATGACCTACCTAAAATACACAGAGCGAGCAAGATAAATATTTAGAGGAGTGAATTTTTCTAGTCCTTATAAGGAAAATATGCAAAGCGTTATCAAATTAAAAAAATCAGCATTTTTGAAAGTAATGTTTTCTCCTCCTGCAACGCCTGAGACTGGCTGTCAGAATTGTAGGTCCTGTGATAAGTGTTCTTTTGCTTTTTTTGTTTTATGGCATAATAAAAAAATCAGCAGTGACATTCGCCTGAAATTGCATTGTGTTCTTAAAGGCACCTCACCTTATTTCCACTACTTTCTTACTTTGAAATTAAGAAGGCTTTTGGAGGCTAAACTGTTCCCAGTGTTAGAGAGGTACACCAGCCAGACACCATCTTGCAGCTGTCTCTCTGTTGTCCCAAGAGCAGAAGGAAGTGTGCCTCAGCACAGTGCACTGTCCTGGTTCCAGTGAAGGCTTTTGGTTCTTCTGTGAAGGAGACAAAGAAGATGAAGCCTGAATTTAAACCCAGACTTTTCTATGCTGAAAGGCAGCCTGGATTCTAGTACAAGATGGAGGCTTTTGACACACAATAGCTGATAGTAAGGAAACGGTAAAAAGCAGCTTTTCCTATTTCAGAGTAACCAGTAGATTAACTCGTCATTTTCCAAATCAAAAGCATTTCATAATGTGGGAAATAACTGTAATATCAGCAACAGTTGTTTATTATTGTGCAGCATTTTGAACTTGAACACATTCAGTTGTAGTGGGGGAGATATTCTAATTACTTGTCCAGTTTTACATTGTACCTATCAAATGAAGAATCACTGAACTGGTACTTCACTGAACTGCATTAATCTTAAATAAGCCTAACAAAAGCCCATTTAATAAATAGTGTGTGAGAAAAGAAGCGGGGTACCTGCCTCTCCAGACTGCAGCGCACAAAGCAAGCCCCCACAGAGCGCTTCATGCAGCGAGCCATGTGGCTTCAAGGCAGTTGTACACTGGCCATCGCACTGCCTGGCCTCTTGTCTGCCCTCCTGCCCATCAGCCAGTTCATCAGTCACTTGCAAGTGGCTTGGATCTTCCTCTCAGCTTCAGGGTGAGTGAGCAAGCGTGGTAATAAGATTTGTCTCTGCATTCTCTCTGAGGGAGATGTGGATCTGGTGATTTGTTTCAAGATGAACTAGACAGGAATATTATCTTTGATTTTTACAAGGAAACATTAGAAGGGTATTTTTCTTAAGTAAACCTTGGCAGTTGAAGTTATTTTAAACTTTCTGCCTTTAAGCTCTGCTTGCTGCCAGAACATCATCTCAGGAATGGCAAGGATAAGGGAAGATTGTTACCTCTGTTTATAACCCCAATGAAACCTTCACTGAAATATCTAGAGCTGACAGACAAACAAGAATTCAGCTTTGTTAAAAATAGATAGAGAGAACATGTCAATTTTTATCATCTGTTGCCATGCAGTACAATCATTCCAAAATGTCCTATCAAAAACAACAGCAACAACAACAACAACAACAACTTTATCAAAATCTTGTGAGAATCACAATTACATCCTTGATGTGATTGGAGAAGAAACTTCAGTGCCATATTTCTTTAAATCATGGCTGCCAGCTGGAGACCTTTGCCTGTGCTTGCAGCTGCTGACTCAGTTTGGTCAGAGGTCCCACTGTGCACACTGACTCCATGCTTGAAGTTTCACCTCGACCACTTCACAGCATGAGGGTGAGCCAGTAGCTCCCACCAGAATGATTCTGACTGGGAAAAAAAAAGAAATTTATTGGCCAGCTCAAAGTAGGACTAGTTGTTGTGCTGGTTCCTTCAAGGATGTCGTATCTCTTCTCCAAGTCCTTTAAAATTTGAAAAGAATGATTGGAAGTCTTGAACACCTGCCTTAGATCAAAGGGTTTATGAAGCTCAAGGTTTTAATCTTACCTAGGTAAAAAGAAAGTATACACAGAAGGGAGAGGTTTCTGTTTTAATATGTTAGTAAGAAAAATTATTTTAACAGTTTATATAATAGGATATAATTCACCAGTGGAATAACTTGCCACAGAGTGTTGAGTTATGTGTAACCCACAGGTATTTGGAAAGACATTTAGGCTAACTTTAGAAGCTACGGTACAGCCTAACTATGTACTATAGCACTCTTGAGGGAATCATTGGGTGGATTTGTGTAGTGGTTCATAGTAGACCTCTACAATTTTGAAGTTTGCTATATGGACCCAAATAGAACTTGGATAATGCAAGATTGTATATACTGAAGGACTCTGCGTTTATCCCAGATCCCAGAGCTTCTACTGAAATTGCTATTCATGAGCTTAATTATTTGAGATTATTCCTATCTAGCATTTTTCTTGTCCAGCTAAACACAGGGGTGGTATGACAGAGTACATAGCCTGCTGCGGATCTAGGCAGATGGTATCCCACATTTGGGTGTGTAAGGAGCAGGGCCTTGATGTGGATTTCTTTAGGTTTTTGCTTCTCCTTTTGTTGTTTTATCTGCTTCCTGGGGACTAATGTCGGACTGAGATGGGTTGACTGTGCATCTGGAAATTGGTTTATGACTTCTGCTGCCTACTGCTCCTGTGAATTGATAGCCTGCCTTTTTGGTACCATGTAGTGCTGCCAAGCCACATTAACTCAGCCTTATATCTCCTGGCACATGCTTCTCCTGAGGCACAAGGGCTCGTGTTCGGCTCCCAGCACTGACAGATGAAGGTAAACACTTCAGGATAAGCAAGTCTAATGCTCCTTATTTGCACATCTATGAAAAAATCAAAGTCAGCCATTCATCTCTCCTGTTCAGTAAACACAGAAATCAGCTAGGCTGTGCTGCATCTGGCTCCCAGGGGGATTGTTTTCATAAGACTTCTTGTGAGGATTTTTGTTGCTGATTTTGAAAACATTTTGAGGTTGGATTGCAAATGTGATGTCCTCATTTACAGCCCTTCCTGAACCATAAATCAAGGGATATGTAATTAAATGAAGCAGATAGTCAAAACCTTGACTAAGCTGTTTATTGAGCTTTGGAAGGGAAAGAGATTCTGTGGTTTCACAAAGATCTAATATAAAGATCCACTTATAAAATACAGTTGTCAGGGTTCAGGTAAGCCAGGATTAATGTATGATAGCAGTTGCACTGTGCACTACCTACTAAAGAAGCCCATTTGCCTAGTTGAAACCAGGCCTGTAGGATGCTTTGCAAAAAGAAATGAGATCTGCTTGGACCTGGGAATTATTTGTTCAGTTTGTTGTTTTTTCTTTTTCTATAAACCAAAATATATTTTGTGGCCCCCGACATTTTTTTCTAATGTTACTGGTAAGAGAGGACATGTGTTTATTTTTTTGAACCTTCTAGGGTGTTTTAAAATTGAATTTTATGACATAAAATTACCTTTCAAGCAAATAGCTGCTTCTAGCTGAAAACAAGTTTTGAAGGAGAAGAGAAGAAAAATGTTTTCCTGGAAGAAAACATACCAAATAGATACATACTCAATATGTCAGTTGAAACAGTGCTGCACCTTGAGATTTTGATAAAAAGTTGTTATGAAAAGAATGAGCATATGCGATGAGAATCTTGGTTTCCAGATCTTATTTCTGTGAGTTTGTACAAACTGGACAAGTTTTCCTTGTTTCCCTCCACCTGCCCTCCTCCCCCTACGACAGTATTTGGCACCCTCAAACCTCAACTACCATCATAGCGATGGTCATTACTACAGTGGTTTCAGTTCCTTTTTTAGCGAGGGTATGGTTTACAATGCAGAATGAGATGCAGGCAGTCGCCATGCTCCATGGTTTAAGTTGTGGGGTACTTTGGGCTCTGCATTGTAGCACGCTGTTCTCTGGAGCTCAGTGCCACCGCATGTCCTGAGAGCTTTCTGTGTTAGGGCTGCTGGAAGCATCCCATTGCAGACAGACTGACAGGTGCAGAGGCCACGCACTGAGTCAGCAGAAACCATCTTAGCAATCACTTAGGATACTCCTTGGCATCTTTTCCAATGTGAGTTGCTGCTACTTGCTCTGTTGTGTAATGCAACTGAATGCCACTTCTTTTTCCCCATGCATTTATATACATATTATAGATTCATGTGATGTTTGTTATATTTATTATGCAACTATTTGTTTAAAGCTAATAGGGATTCCTGTGCTTATTCTTAATTCTGCCTTAAAGCACCTTTTAATTTTAACCAATCCAGCTTTGTCAAGTCCAATTTACATTCTTTGCCTCCTACCTTGCAGATATATTGCAAGCAAAATTCTTTTAAGTTATGGCATTGCAACCCAGGATGGGTTTCTTTCCTTTACATGGGCCCATTTTTGTTGGTCAACACAGTCCTCACAGTTATTTGTTGGAATTTGCATGTGAACAGTAATGCTATCAGTGATAGTTGGCTGGAGGGTGAATGGGAACTTGATAGGATGGAGTTTTATGGTAGAGTGTGGAAGAACAGGGGCTTTGTATGACAGTTGCAGCAGTGAGTTGCAAGGACAACCTGCTTGTGACATTTTCCATTGGGATTAAATTATTTTAATGTTTTTTTGAATTTTTCTGGATTTATAAGAAATTGAAAAGAGAGAATGATTAGTTCAACTTCTCAATTATTATCTCAAACTTTAATCCCTAATGAAGGCTTCATGCATTCAACACTGCAGCCTGAAAAACATGTAAAAATCACAGAGTTAAATTTCTGCACACGACAGACTACTACAGACTACTGCACTGTGTGTAGGAGGTAACAATCAGAATTCTGTGTGATTTAAGATTTGGGATAAAGATGTTTTCTGGAAATGGATTAAAGATGAGATACTGCCAGCAATTTTTTCTATAACTTAATGCAGCAAAAAGCTGCTTCCATGTTGAAGACATTGCACACATTTTAACCTGCTTATTTGTTGATCTGTGATTAACTAAGACCTACTAGAATAGCTACTGCCTGACCGAATACACTTTATGTATGATTAGAAACAGAATTATAGATGATGTGGTCACTGATGTTTAAAATACTGGTTAAAGACCTTTGCTTTAAGTTTAATGTACTAGAGATTCAGGTTATATAATGAAATACTCAGATTATTAAAACCCACTGGTCTTCAAGGAAATTATGCATGGAAGTTCTTTCTTAGGAATGATGGAACTTAATTTTCATTTCCTTGTGGGTACAGTTTTGTACAGGAATGAATCCATTTATGCGCAGTCTTTTTCACATACAAGTGACAGACTTGTAAGTTCTGAGCACTATGCAAAAGAATGGCTTTATGCTCTTTCTTCCAACTCCAGAATATCATACAGGAATGTATGCTGAGCTCACCATACTGATGAGAAGAGCATACTCGCAAATCTGTAGGATTTGTAGCAAGCAAGCAAGAGAAAGAAAATCATTTCAAACTGTGGACTGTGAGGGGCTGATACACCAGTAAGTCCCTGAGCCCTTTCTTCAGCAGGCACCAGAATCTGACCATCTCCTCCACAAAAGAGTGTGTGTCTGGCTTGGAGTGACTTGTTTCACTTGATGCTCTTGCAATGTGCGTGTGGCACTGCAAAGTGGCAAAGACTTGATGCTCTTGTTGAGATGCCAACAGAGAGGTAAAAGGGCAGCATATCCACTGGCTGGACTGCAGTCAGAGTTGAAATTCCAAATAAGACTAAAAGAAGAACAGGTACACAAAGCATATGCTCTGATTTGCTGCTTGTTTTTAAATGTTGCCTTAAATCTAGATGGCACAATTAATGTTTTTCTCCTATGGAAAGCTGGAGGATTAACAGTAAAGCTCTGCTGTGAAATGAATCATCCTGAATAACCAGGAGCAATGCTAGATCTGTCTCTATCTGTATAAATAGTGCTGGAGGCAGGCCTCATTCCAGAAGTCCTTTTGTGCTCTGCAGAGTTTCTGAGTGAATACTTACAACTAAGCATATGTTGACATTTTTGCTGAACAGAGATTGATTTAAATAATGTGCGTAAATGTTCCATGAAACTTGAGTGTCTGTTCCAGGTTACGCAGTATCACAATAGTAGTAAATTAATGAAGTATACTGAGAAGCCGGCTTTAAAGAATACCGTGAAGAGTGGGATGAAAGCATCTACAAGTAGAAATGTTCTCAGATAGTGGGGAAGAATGGTTACATCAAAGATGTAAATATCTCAGCAACTGAGTAAGGTTTGGGATGATGAACTCTTGAATACCAGTAGGATGTCAGCTGCTCACTTGGATGAGAAAGGAAGAGCCATTTGGCTGTCCAGAACTCCTTTGAAAACAGTCGGGAAGGTTTCACTGTTTGAAGCTTCTTGTGTTTTGCAGGAGAAACAAGGTGAAATTCCAAGTGTGTTGTCTTCATCTCTTGAGTTCTCTTATTTTCTGTCAAACTGAAAACCTCTGGCTAATGATTTGTTGTCTTTGAACAGCATCTTAATAATGTAGGTAACTGCTAGGAAACTGTGCAACTTGCCCAGCTTTTCTGTTTTCTTTTCTCTCAGAGGAGAGGAGGAGCCAGGCTGCCCAAAGCCATAAGTGCACCATTGTGCTTCACCAGCTGCGTTAGTGTGGTGTCCCTGGAATGATTCTTGGACTCCAATGGAATCACTCCAGATTTACACCAGCTTGAGGTGGGAATCCAGCAGTACAGCCCAGCAATTTGTCATTTCAGCTAGTGTCTGCCTTTTTTAGTTTAATAATTCAACCTAAAGCAACCAAGCCAAAAAGCTATTAGAAAAATATGTGACCAACCAGATTTATTTTGTATTAATTCTGTGCATGTGGGAGTTTCTGTGGTTTACCTTTTCTGTAGGTGGTAAAAAGCAGGAAGCACATGCATTGCTGGCACTACGTTCACAATCAAGAGATGAAAATGCCAGTTTGAGAGAACAGATCAGAAAGGGTTGGATGAAAAGTAAAGCCCATTCTGAACATCCGATGCCTAAAGGTAGTGCAATAAACAGATAATATTTATTTGTTTGCAAAATCTTAATTAGGCTTGAAGTGTTGAACCCTTTAGGTCAATTGAAAAAATGACACTTTCAAAAGTGAAAAACAACAGAACTACTTCTTTTTTAATCAAATAAGAAATGTTTCAAATGTCTTGATTTTTTTTCACCTATACCTGTTTCAGACTAAACACACTGCCAAATTTAAACTAAATTGGTAAATAATTCAATCTTTTAACAGAAGTCTCTTCACGTATCTCTTCTTTTTCATTACTGATAGGATCTAAAATCTTCATGATTCCAGTTCACCACAGAACAGAACATATTTGGACTCTCTCAGAAAACCGTGATAAACACTAGATTCTTGGGTTGGCTTTATTCCCTCTGCAAAGCCTAACTGTTTTCACTGATAGCGGTTGCTATTAGTTGTCAGTAAATTGCTTATATCTTGAGACCTCTTAGATCACTGTCAGGGCCTTAAAGTGGGTCCATGCCCTGCCAGTATACAGCAAGAAGCTCCAGTGCAATATGTCATCATCAGTCATTCCCTTACCATGAAAGAGGCAAGTTGCTATGCTTTGTTGATTCAGCTGGAGCTCCTGGGTGGTCCATGTGCTGTTGGTCACAGGTATTGCAGCAGTGCAGAAAAAATCCTGGATTATTGTGCTTTGACTTGTTCCAGGAAGAACGATACATCCTACCAGTCAGCTTGTGATATGTAAAAACTATTCTTGGCCACTGATAGTATTTTGCCACCCAGAGGCAGGAGGAAACCAGGAGGATGCTGAAGTGGCAATACCTCAATGAAGAGGAATGTCTCCTCAACTACTCCCCGAGTGTGTTTCTATTTTGCTTCTGTCCTGGCTTGAACCCACTGCTTTTTGTCCAAGAGCTGATTTTTATCAGTTGATGATATCACAGTTTCATAGCATCAGCTGTGCTACAAATGAATAGACCGAGATGGATCTATTGTTCTTAACATACTTCTTGCAGTATGGCTCCCAGTTTTATGTACACAGTATGTGAAGGTGGTGGAACCAATCCTCAAATGTCTGGTGAGCAAACAACTTAACACCCTTTGCTTTTCTAGTACTTACTTTATTCTAACAAACAGCTCCCTGTCTGTAGGTACTCCAAGCACCTACATATTCTTTAGACTGAGTACCATCCTCTAGGGGTTAGTTTTCAGCATTTTCTATATAAGGAGAGGAGAGGGGCTCCTCATCTCTGCAGCAGCCTGCTTTGTGTAGGCCAGGATGCACTGAACTGTGGAATGTCCCTGACTTCAGTCTTGCTCTCTGACACTGAAGACAAATTTTAATGCATTGCTTAAAAGGAATTGAAAGATATTTTGTTTCACAGTTTCCACAGAGGACTCTTTCTCCATTTTGTTTCTTTCTGCAGACAAAGAATTAACAAACCTGAATAAAGCTAATACTTTAGAGAAATAAAAGATAAAGGATCCCATGAAGAACTGGAAGCATTTCCTCTCTTTTATGTTCTGAAGTTCACTCACCTTTTTGCTATTGCAGATCAAGTGCAATGCATCAAAGATTAGCTCCTTGCAAGCCCTCTTTGTCATTCTCTTTCTGCTTTCTCACTTGGCAGTACTAATAAATCACAATCCTAAGAGCAAAATAAGTTGCATCTTTCCATATAGCACAGGCTCTTGCCTGCAGAAAGCCATTCCATGGTCAGATGAATATCTGCAGAACCCAGTCTGGTTGTGTAGCGCAGTGTCATCATGCAGCTGTACCATGTGTAAGAGGTGATGAGAATCTCTGGGTTGGTGTCTGACAGCTGGTATCTAGAACATAAGGCACTTGAGTCCTAAAGGATTCGCTTGCAGGATAGAGCTCTGAAAGATTAAAATCATCTCCTTACTCATAGTGTCTATTTGCACTAGTGGAAAAGTAAGGAGTCAGTATTCAGTAAAAATCATTGCTTCATTGCAGCCTGTGGATATTAGTGGTCCAGATACTCTAGAGCAAGAGAAATGATGCAGCTGATGAAGAGAATGACTGCTGAACTTCATTCTGGAAATGCTCCTTCATAGTTAGCAAGAAATCCCTGGCACCAGGCTCCCCATAGCCGGCAGGACGGCTCCCTCTGCTGCAGCCATGGCACAAATCTCAGCTGTGTCAGCCTCTCTCAGGCTGCTTCACTTCTGTTAAAGCTCCATTCAGAAAGTAAAACAGGTACTCCCAGGGAAGGTGAGATGGTGAGCAGGTTCAGGGGAGGACATTTTGTCTTCCACCTCACCCCACATTCCAACCTTTAGCAGGACAAACCAGTGTGCATTGATTACTCTTACACAAGAGAATCTCAGTGACTCGGTACATTGATCACAGCAGTTAACAGAAGAGCAGATAAATGTTTTCACGTACATACTGCAGGGAATTTCTCAGTTTTATTTTTAAAAGTGGGTACAATGTGTGACATAAAAAATTCTGGGAACTGAAACCTGTTCAAAAGAGAACAGAAGGAATTATGAGTGGAGTCTGGCCTTGGATTCCAGAGAAAAGAATCAAATTTCTGACCATAAGCAGATTGCTTGACATCTCCAGGATAGGTTAAGTATTCCTTTGGCAAAAGGGAATAGTATGAGGATAAATCCTCCTGATTGTGAATTGCTCAGAAACATTGGTGAATGTGGTTTTGAGAAAAAGCCAGCCCACAACAGCCCAATCTAGTGCCTCAGTAGTAAAACACTGATTTAAGTATTGACTTGGCCCATTAAGGAACCCAAACCTAACCCCACTGTTGTTTTAACATGATCAGAGTTTGTGAGTATGCACTGAAAAATACGCACAAATGATTGTACACTTTACCTAAGCTGCATGCTAATCCTCTGCAATTTAAAAACAGACATTAATTCTCACATTGGTTTTAGCCTATAATGTGAGTACTTTTGGTCAGATGTATAGAAGGATTTAAAAATAAGACTGAGAAAACGTGTTCTGTGTCTGATTATTCCATCCTTTTAGTCATAGTGCCTGTAATAAAGGCTAGCTGAAAAGGTTAACACTTAATTTTACTGCAAAGTAAATGAACAGCTGAAAAAGCCCACACTGATAATGATATTTCTGAAAGAAAGTTATATTTAGTAACATCATTGTTTCAATAAAAACATTCAGCATCCAGAAAAGAAAACTTTCATGTTTTTCTCTGCCTGGCCTTATCTGAAACACTTGGTTGAAAATAAAAAGAAAATGGAAACTGGCGTACAAAGATTGATATAACCATATGGTGGCAGATAAATGCTTTGAAATCTTTTAAGGCACTTCAAAAAGGAAAGAAAGAAACAAGAAAGAAAAAGAGAGTCTGTACTTGCTGCAGCACAGACTCAAAAAACTTATTTTAGTTTTCCTGGCAAAGCTGATCACTCTTTTTTAAATGTCCAAAGTACTCTTATAGAATAGCCTTTATATTATGCTTCCTGAGTGTGCCTCAGGCTGCAGAGGAGCCAGGTCACCCTCAGTCTGCCACCCTACAGCACTAAGCTCAGTTTTGATGCCGGTTCTGCAATAGGCCTATGGTTATGAAGGCTGGCAGATGACCCAGGGGAACTTCAGTGTGGGGATCTGTTGGACAGTGTTGAGAGAGCAGAGCCTTTGAAAATAAAGGATGGAAAGTCTCAGATGAAATTCTTTGACTTCAATTGTTTGTGGAGTGGGAGAGGTTTATGACAGAGGCTGATAAAAGAGAAATAAACAAAAGCCATGTGGTTGCCTTGCTACATCTCTTCGCATCAGCAGAGCTTCTGTGGGGACTGAGGACTAAGCATGATGCCAGCTCCTTGTGCCAGTTCTGGAAGGAGCCAAAGACAGGCACACATGTAGAAGTGTACCTCATCTTTTAGTCCATCTATGTCAAAAGTATAGCATGTATCCCTTGACCTTGCCAGGAACATTTGCAAATAGAGACCGCTATCTATACTTCTGAGGAAGGAAAATGCTGCAGCAGCCCATCTCTTAAGCAGAATCACAAGGCCCAGGACAGAATGTGCTGAGAGTGAGGGGAAAAGCACAGAGATCTCACTAAGGATTCTGCAATGTTACAGGAGTTTGTGAGAGGACAAAGAAAAGATAGTTGCAATCCAGACAAATGATGACGCCTTGAAAGGAACAGATGTGAGCTGTCAGTGCAGAGCCGGAGTAGGAAGAGGAGCGAAAGGCTGCTCCTTAAGTTTAGGAAAGAAGAAAGATGAGGGAGAAGAGGGAAACATCTATAGGTGGGAGGATGGTAAAGGAGAGAAGAAATAAGGGCTCTGTTTAAGAAGAAAGGGAAGAAGGATTCTGAGATGTTTAGAGAGAGAGAGAAAAGAGAAAGGAGGGATTTATTGGAGAAAGGGCTGTGTGAAAACTTCTATGGGAAGCTCCTAACGTAGTAAGAATAATATTTAAGGGAGAAAAATGGAAGGTGGAGGCGTAGGTAGAATAAAGATATGCTTTTGTAGACCTAATAACAAAGAAAAGGGTAAGGCTAGCACTACTTTTACTAGTGGTTTTGACATGAAGAGTGGCCAATGAAGCCTTATTTTCTGGTTGAATGCAAGGAACAGACTTGCTGTTGGACTTGCAGAAGGTTGCTTAGAGATGCTGGTGATTCATGGTAGCAGGACAGTGGTCTCTTGAGAGCAGTCATGAAATCTGAATTTGCTAACTGGAAATAATGATATTGTGGTGGAAGGCTCTCATCTGTTGCCAGAGACTCTTAGCGGAAGCTTATTCCAAACCATGTTTACCACAGATGTCTCCTCTCCTTTCTCTCACCAAGATCCTTTCCTGGCACATATCAAAGGATCATGTAGTTTGCCACTTCTCTTGTCCAAACAACAAAAATTCTGGAAATTCTGACTTTACCCAAAAGAAGTTTGTAGGGGAAACATATTAACTATGTTCACCTCAGTAGTGATTAAATGTCAATACTAGTTTTATTTATGTGAAATAGGACTTAGTGACAACTAGACCCATATTTGACCCTTTGCAGCCTCTGCTGGAGTCCGCGAGAGTTGGACTTGAGCTTCTTATTCCTGCAGAGGCTAGGAGGCTGTGGAGACATTGTTTGGGGCAGACTTTGTGGATGGAGCACAATTAGAGACTTGGAGGGCAGTGCAGAAAGAATGTGAAATGGAATGACAAGCTTCTTTTCTCTACAACTTTTACAAGATGTTCTAGTGTTTTACTAGATTTACTTAGGCAGAGTCAAATTCATGGTGCTTTGAAATGGAAACTTCTCTCACAATGTACTATTTAGCCTGTTTTGATCAGCATTGAGACCTAGCAAGAGATTGCTGCCTATGAAGTTCAAAGTGATTCAGAACAGAACCTGAGAAATATTGCAAATGTTTTTGTGCCTCTGGCACTTATAAATGCCTACCATGCCTGCAAGCCTTGATCTGACATTGCATGTCAGCAGTATCTTTATAACAGTCCAGTTCTAAAAAATCCCATGCTACTCTTACCACTTTAGAAGTTATACACATTGACTTACAGTGATTTGTTTCTGTTCCATTGCTTTCTCTCACATCGAATGAGAAGAGGAATTGGACAAGACTTTATACATAGGTTGCTCAGAAAGTAATGCCTCCTACTTATTTCAGCGGAAACTGCAACAGATACAAAGAGCACAGTAACACTATTTGATAGAGCAAATTCTCAGCTACAAAGCACTATTTTTCAGAGTAGTTACCACTACTAGCTATGCATTTTCACCAACGATGAACCTATGTTTTGCACTCATCAAAATCTGCACCGCTAGAGGTGATCTACTCTTGCTGCCGCCGCTGCTGAAACACACCACCCACTGCCTCACTGTGCTCGTGTCCACTGTTTGGTCTTCATAAACATTCAGAAAGCATTGCTAAATTGCTAAATTGTGTCACATTGTCCCTTTACTGCCATCTGTCACATGGCAACAAAATGTAACAGAATGCTGACAAGAAGGTTTAACCTCTACTGCCACCCCACCAACATCCACCAGATTTTGTGGGTCAACATGGTAAAATAGGAAGCATTACTTTCAGAACAGGCCTCATAATTTATAATCAAAAGAAGGAAATTGACTTTGTTTAGTACTGAATTGGTACTCAGCAGAGCAGATTTTGTTTTGCCAGACACAGGGCTACTAGATCCTTCTTCTCATGGTGTTCTGACTCATCTGTTGAGGCTATAGATTATTTTTGCTTATCTTTGCTTCACTTCTTTCACATAGTATCTCCTAACCACTTGCAGAGTCCTCACATCACTGTATGTTAGTAGCTTAGCTGATCCGCGAACATCTGCTGTATTGTCATAGGTTAGTTTGATATACCAAAGAAAACCAAAATGCCTTGAATTCCTTGATACACCAAGCTGTCATTTGTAAGGATGCTGATTTCTGTCAGGTCAGCTTGTCTGCAGTACATATATCTGAGAAGCAAATAAGTTGAACAACTCTAGCTTTTATTTTTAATGTTATATGTTTGTGGGTCAAGGTTATTAGCAGGGTTGCTGCTGTATTTCTAGGACCAATTGGAACTGTGCTTGACCAAGAAATATTTTTTGACTCAAGTCTTTCCAAAAAATACTGACTTTAGACAAGAATACCACTCATGTCCAGGAGCAATAATGTATCCACAGATATATAGTGTGTTCCAGTTGTTCTTCACTGTCCCTGCACAGCAAATTGATATGGTAATACGTCACAGATTGGAGCCTTGACCCTGTCTCCTTGTGTTTCAGTAGCTGTGTTTGTCTTCTCTCAAGTACAGAAATAAAAGGAAGATTTGTTTTTCTACCCCATAAGAAAACTGTAAATTCCCTGATATTTTCTCATCTTACTGGGATGAAAAAAAGTGAAATCTAGAAAATTGCTACTGGAAATAGAAAAAAATATGATTAGGTTTCTTGAAATATTGTTTCTGTAGTTGAACAATGTTGCTTCACTTTGATCTTTTAAAATGCCTGCACTTCATGCACAGAGATCACATTTCAAAACAAAACTTCACATTAATAAAAACAAAATTGAAAAAAAAGCCACAATTGCACAACTCTCCACCACACACACACATACACACTCACAACTGTAGCAATCTTGTTTTCCAGCAAAGTTTGTTCAGAAACAACCTTTAGAACATCACAGATTGGAAGAGAATGCCAAGACTGATCAGAGTATATTCTTCTCCTTTGTAAATTAGTATCTTCACTTCAACTGCGTCTCTGGAGAATCAGGCTGAAGCCTTCGAAAAGCATCCAGCAGAAGGCTGGTGCTGGAGAGGGTGTGGTAGCCTGCAGGGCTCAGAAAATAATCAGCTCATGTCCTGAAGCATGAAATTTGATTATCCTCTCTTTTTCAGACCACATCACTGTGGTTACATCCAGCCATTTAAAGACCCTCTCTCAGTGCTTTGCTCTGCGGCTCCTGCAGCACTGAACACTGCTATCTGACTATGCATTGCATACAATGATCTCTCTTTACATTTATGTCAGAAGCCATTGAAATTCATTGACAGCCTCAGTTCACATCTCAAGAAAAAGAGTGAAAGGATTGCAGGATGAGAGGTTAATATTCTTCTCTGTAACTGCATATTTATTATTATTATGATGCTTCCCTTTTCCAGAATAAACAAACAAAGCCATGCTTTTCTAGTTTTTGTTCTGTATGTGGACTGGATCTACCACAGAGTAGTTTACGGGAACAAGTAAAATGACATCTAATGCATGGGAAAACAGCTATCAATTTCCTCTGAGTATGTGTCAGTTCACTGATGTCCATGCAGCTGTATAACATTTACCAATAGAGGACATACCCAGGCCTATGTACAAGGCAACATGAGATGATGATAACTGTGTCGCTTTGGAAAAAATCCAAGAGAACTTCATGTAGGAGTAAATGAGCATCTGAGTGACATTAGCAAAGACATGTCCAGTTCCCAGCAGGAGGAAAACGTGTTAACCATAGCCTATAAAGAAAGAAATCCCAGATGCAAGCACAACAGATCAGCACTTGCAAAACGAATTGGGGAGGAAGAAGCACCTGAGTAGATGACTGTCTTCAATTTCATAAGCCATTTGACAAGAATGGAAAGTGCTTTTGAAAGGCAAAATGGCAACCACAAAGATTTCCGTGCAGATGTCAGTGAACTTTGCACTGAAAGCAGTGAATGGAAGCAGTTGGAGATGTGGAGAAATGAAAAACAGGGGCTCTGGAAAAATATATGTTTTCCCTTTTACTCTGCCAGCATGTACCTTACATGTTGGTAAATCAGTAGCCATTCTTCAATATGACTGTCATCTACTGAAGGCATTAACGCAGCTCCATTCCTTTTCAGCATCTCAAAATTTATTAATGCTTTTTTTCTTTCACATGATGTTAGATATTACTACTCAACAGATACCCATTGTAGAAATGGAGAACCAAGGCACTTGCAGACGACAGTTCCCAAGCAGAATGCATCTAAGACTCAGTGCTACAATGTGTATTTTAGATGTCAAGCCATAACATGGAATTGCAGTCTTGAATTAGATGACTCCCTACACGACACAAATCAAGCTAGGTGTCTAAAAAATGTGTTCTCTAGTCTTCTCTCAGATGCTCAGCACAACCACACTGAGAGCAATAAGGTAGAAACCCTACTATCCAAAGGAAAGGAGCAAGGCAGCACTAGCACAGTGGACAGACAGCATCCGTCTGCTTCTTTGCTGTGATGTGCTGGGAGATTCCACCATGTGAATTGGAGGATGCTGGCAAGAATCCTGGGCACCCTACTGCTGTTCTAGCCCTATGCTTCAGTGGGGGGTGATTTTTAATCTCAGATTGTTTGTCTGTTAGAAAATAGGTCAGCCACAGAAATACTCCAGAATTTCTTCCTAATTTGCACTCTCTGCTCATAGTTCACAGCCTACTGCCTATTCTTTCTGAATGACCTTTCCTTTCTTCCTCTGGTTTGGCTTTGTATTTTCATACTCCACCAGCATGATATGAAAAACCAGGCCTTTCATCTTTGATATGTGCCATTAAAAAAAAAAAATCAATGTTACTTTCTCATTGTTTAGATAGTTTTTAATAAGGGGGATAAAAAACCAATTTATTGTGTCTCTATCTTCTGTCCAGTTATCTGAAGCTATTATCATTTCCATGTTTCCACTTAAAAGATCTTTGGTCTTTGTATGTTTCTGTGATAAGTAGTAATTCTCTCTCCAGAAAAATCACATGGAAGTTCCTCTTCACTGTTTCATTGTGGGATCTGCGATCTGTACAGATTCTACAGGTCATGTTCATTTGAACGTATGGACTGTCTGTATAAAAGTCCCCTGCTTTCTTTTTCAGTGTATTTCACTTGGCCTAGTATCACCCAAAGATGGGTTAAATGTCTCCTTGTGCTTACAAACCAAAACTATTTCCAGTCTGTGCACTTGGACAACTTGCTTTTTTCCTCCCTTTTTTCCTATGTGCAGATTTCCAAAAACACTTTTCAATACAAAGGAAGAGAAAGAAAAAGTATTTTTAAATGTATCAGCCTTTCTTTTTTATGAGTGCTTGTGAAATTACTGTGTTGTTAAACCATCATAGGTGGCTCATCTCAGTATAATGCTCAAATTCATACAGACGGAGGTACGGAACAACTTAATGAATACTGAAGAGATGTAGAACTGTTTTTAAATGTATCCTGATAGCCACAGCAGGGGAATCGTGTTACACCCATCCAGGATATTAAAGGGGGTGCTTATGCCTCTGAAGTAAAAGAAATTGACGTCAGAACAAAAGGGACCTGAAAGAGAAGTCAGGTCTAGTTGGAAGTTACAGTGGTTCTTATCAAATTATTAGTGAAGCAAGAAGCCAAGGAGGATGTAAATAGAATTATATTCACAAAGTGTGCTGTAATGAGGCAGCTGGTATTGACACGCTGTTCTCTCATTTTTCATTCTGTTATGAGACACTAATTGTATTGCGTGAAAAACCATTGCCTGAAAAAAGTCGGCCCCACAGTCCTGTTACTGCAACACAGGGTTCTGGATGTGGCAATGTGTTGGAGGAGTAAAAGCAGGCATCAGTAGCAGCATGTGTGGATCTTACGACAAAAAACAAGCTTGAATGTGATGTTGTTCATCATGATCAGTCAGTGAGAAATTTGTTGTAAAGAAACTGCTTACCAGAACCTAAGCAGCACTCTGTAAATATCAATGAAATCATTGGCCACCAGATTGACTTTTCTGAGGTTTTATGGGGTTAGGTTGCAAGCATGGAAACTTTCATGCGTTGAGTGTGCAATGGGAGATCTTTCTTGTTGTTCCTGGAACATGGCAGAAAAAACATGCTGAGAACTGGAAGAACAACTTAGCAATAAAAAGGTGAATACAACAAATAGTTCCCAGAGTATGAGCTTTCAGCCAATGCAAATTCCTTCCTCATCCCATCTGGTTTGCAAGTAATGGGTGAGTGTCTAAATAACCAGATTTTGATTGAGAATACAAAAACTGAAATCTACTTGCAGTCCAGATCATATGACTCATGTGACTCTGCTTTATCTACAGAAGACCTATTGTCACAAAACCCAAGAAACAAACTCTCAGTATTTTGTATTAGTTTTGTTCCAAAAACTAAAAAGACCACAATTACCAGAGAAATATTAGCAATATTAGAAATTAATATTTCCTCTCGCATGCTGAACAAGGTCATGCTGAAGTTTGCTCATGAGTTCTATTTAGATTTAATTCCAGTGGGGCATGCTGGTTTGAATTGGTATCACATTCCAGCTTGATTCTGGACTTGTATCAGAATGCATCAGTGGCAGAAACCATTTGCTGTGTGGAAGACAGAAGGGCTAAGCAAAAAAGCCTGGCATAGACATGTGAAAAATCAATATTACTGACCAGAATTATGTTTATGAGTTAGCAGGCTGGAAAAGCCTGACATTTCTCTGGGCACATCTTGCAGGCATGTTTGCTGCAGATAATCCAGGCTGCCACTGACTTGGCCAGTAATTGCAAGATTAATGTTTTCCTTTGTATGAACTCTTCCTGAGATTTTTACCCAAAGTATTGGAATATGCTTTTCATCAGTATAGGTTGACACAACTTCCCTTTCCATCTGCTTTCGGGGGGAACAGTGAAATTGATGTTTTTTGTTTGTTTTAAAAAAAATTAACATCCCCATTCAAAACATTGGAAATCTTAACAATAGCATTCTAAGATATCATTTGCTTTGGATTCCACCTTAAGATTCAAGTATTGTGGGGTAATATTTGCTATATTAGCAGTACAGGTTTATGTGAATGAAAGCTTATCGTGCCTATCTGATGGTGAAGTGTACTGTCCCTAATGCGACATCCGTTAGTTCAAGAAGCAAAGAGGGACAGAAGGGGCTGTTCTTAGGGCATTGAAAATCAGAGGGTGTAGAATTCAAAGAAAAGCAGATTCCCTTGGCAGTCCTTGAAGGTCATTGCATATTTCTTATTCACATCACTTATTTCTTGTGCATCTTTTTTTTTAATCTAAAGACCACTGCTTTGGCAAGTGTATGAAATGAGATATTTGGTGACAGGATGACAGTTGCAATTGTGGGTGCTATCATCTGCCACCTACTAAACAGTAATTAATAAGATCTGCCCTGAACAATACCATTGGTTTGTCAAATGCTGACATGTGCAACAAATTCTAAAGGGAAGAGACACTCCATCTGGGTCCCACTCATTCACTCTCTCTCCTCCTTATACCCTCAGCCTACTTATAAGCATTCGTTTTTCCATTTCTTTTCTCTTTTTCTTCATTGCAAAGGTTGCTGTGTATAAAAAGTGACCAGGAAACATTTTCAGTCTGTGTTTCCAACAATCTCATGGATTTAATTGGTGTGGTATAATTAAAATTTTAAATTTACAGTAAGTGGGGTTTGTTTGTTTCTGTAGATGCTTCGCAGCTACGAGATTTCCCTGTGCTGCTGAAAGTCAGTGGTTGCTTCAGTTTATAAGCATGGCTTTCACTGTTCAGAAATCACTTCTCTGTGTTTTGTCATATAATTTTGAACTTTCATTTTACTGCATTTCTTCAAGAGATATCACCAGCCAGAAATAGAGGGAAATGTTTGTTCATTTTAATATGAGGGAATCACTGTACTGAGAGTGGGTACAAAATGTTAAGCTTGATGCACTATTTTTAAGTACTGAGATCTAGTAAATAGCAGTCCCATTTTTAGGATAACTGCTTTCCAGCACTGCCATAACAGTATGCAGTTTAATTTGTGCTCTTCACACAGTGGGATAAATCAGGTGAAGCTCTATTAAGGTTGGTGTTGTTTCCTTATCAGAGAGCCTAAACATATTTCTACAACTGAACACAATATTCAAGTTCTGAGTTTTGTTAAAGCATGTAAATCTAGATTAAGTTCACCATGTATTAACATCTAATGTCACAATTAGACAAAGAACTTTCTTGCACTGCAGGTGTGGAACTCAGAGATCTTAGATGTGTAATTATCTCACACGTACTGCGCTACAGACATTCCAAGCTAACAACATATGAGCTAGATTCAGTGACTGAAAACAATAAGGCCACATAGAAAGGGTGCTTGGTTAAACTGTCTTGCTGAGTAACAACTATCACATTCAAAGCCCAGTCCAACTTCAGCCTGTGTTGATGTAGATTTTACACTGAGTCATTAAGAAGCACCAGCTTTAATGGTGTTAGCTGCATTTTGTGTTGTAGACATCCCCACAGTTACATGGCATCCTGCTGGACTGCTTGACATGTGAAGAAGTACAGCAAGCTCCCTGACCTAACTACCCTATCAGAGAATTATTAAGATTGGAAAAGACCTTTAAGATCATCTAGTCCAACTATCTGCCCACCACCAACATTGCCCACTAAACCATATTCCTTAGTACCTTTGTACTACATCTCTGATATACATACTACATACACTTATTGAACCCCTCCAGGGACGGTGACTCAGCCACCTCCACGGACAACCCATTCCAGTGCTTGACCACAGAGAAGTTTTTGCTAATATCCAACCTGAACCTCCCATGGCAAAACTTAAGTCCATTCCCTCTCATCCTATAGCTGAGAGAAATGACCTACCCCCAACTTCCCTGGCACTGAGGTCAGGTGGACAGGCCTGTAGTTCTCTTAGATTCTCCTAAACCTAACCCTAAACCTAACACTAACCTTAACCCTAAAACCTTCTTCTATATGGGGTTCACACTGGTAAGCATCTGGTCCTCCAGGACCTCTTTATGGTTTACCAGGAATGCTGATATCAGTGGAAAGTGGCTTGGCAATCACTTTCTCCAGCTCCCTCAGCACCCTCAGGTGGATCTCATCTGGTCCCATGGACTTGTTACAGCCTAGATGGTCTCTATCTCCACCTGAATCTTGGGGGGTTTATTCTGCTCCCCAGCCCAGACTTCCAGGTAAGGGGATAGAGTACTCTGAGGATAGTTATCTTATTTTTTATTTTTAAGTTTCATCTTATATATATTATTAGATAATGTCTGATTATTAAAGACAGATGTAAAGAAGACATTGAGAACAACAGCCATTTCCTTTTCCTTAGTGACTGTGCTCCCTGCTGCATCCAGAAAAGGGTGAAGATTCTCCTTAGCGCTCTTCATGCTATTAATATATTTGTAAGAAAAAAAAAGAAAAAAAAAGTTCTCTTTTACTACAGTGGCCAGGTTGATTTTAAACTGGGCTTTTGCCTTTCTAATTTTCTACCTGAATATCCTAGCAACTTCTTTGTACTCTTCCCTACTTGCTCGCCCCTTCTCACTCTTTCTTAGGGGGTAGACGCTCCTTTTTTCCTGGAGTTTCAGGTAATACCATGAGCTAGGGCACACAGTATGTAGAACCTGGGCTGCCTGCCTGTACCATTCCTCTGGGGCAACATGGCTGTTATGCTTTCCTGGGCAGAATGTAGTAACCGACTCGTCCCCTTAATGTGAAGTATGTTTGGGACCATGCTGACAGTTAATGTAGCCCTACTGCATGGACATGCCTAAACACTTCGGTGAAGAAATGAATTAGGCTGCGTATCATTCTGCAAAGGCAAAAGTGAGTCTGGTTGAAATTCAGTCTACATCTGCTCTTAATCATGCTGCAGTGTTTGTCTTTATTAATTCTATCAGCTGTAATTTTATCAGATGAATCCCATGAATTTGAAGACAATATGTATAATGCCATGGCTGCTTTGTGGGATTTGGAAGAAGTTGGTGCTATTGATTTGGTGCTATTGACCCACTTCTGTGGAATACAAGTCTGTGGAAGTGAATGAAGAGACTTCGTCCCTCCTCCTCCTGAAAAAAAAGGTTTAGATAGGAATTAGCCATCCTGAATCTGGCCATTTTCAACTGAAGTAAGAAAGTGCAGAACATGTTTTATGTATGTTCACACATACATGTGTATATGAGTGCACATTTTCTGTTTTAGTAGAAGTGAATCATGACAAAATTCTGGAAACTTGGCACCTTTCCTTAACCCAGGTCTGGCATTGTGCCCACCTTGTATATAAAAGGAGTGAAAACCTTTTTAATTTCTCCAATCCAATTCATTATGCAGTGGTGCACAAGTTGCCACATGTGCTGTTAGGAAGTCTCAGCACAGATGGAAATAGACCTTGTTACAGAATATAGGTATTTATCACTGGTGACACTGAGCTTCCCACTTGGAGAATGATTAACTGTCTTGAAGTTCATTTACAAACTGATAAAAGCTGTGAAATGGGGCTGACTGGTTAATGCCTGTTAATTCCTGCATGTCTTTTCAAACAAATTGGAGGAAGACCAAAGTTTAAATTTTGAATACTACAGATCAGAAAGGCCTCCTACGCTGAGATTTGTAAATTTCCTTCTCAATAGAATAAAAGGAGACTTTTTACAATTATGTTTTGATTGCATATGGGGTATTTAGATTAGGCAGAGTATGAGTGAAAAGGCTAGAAGTTAATTTGTGATCTAGTAATATAAAGAAAACCCTGCCTCCTATATTTCAAAACATATGACCAGACATTAATCAGAGCAGCCAATTACCATATAAAATGTGGGAAATCCTAAGGAATTATTTCCTCATGATACATAAAACATACAAATGGTACAAATAGCTTTTTGTTTTGCTTTTTGATCTGAACAGTGCTAAGGACTGAAAGTTCCTTGACTTCTTCAAGGTACAAATGGGATATAGCAACACTGAAATATATTGCTTGAAATTCTAGGAGAAGATGTTTACAATATTCAGCTCTGAAGACTGTTCTGTCTGGGAGAATAAGGAATGGAGAAAATTAAGCCCTCATACAGAAGGACTGCTCTGTCAATTGGTGTTTTAGCTGATAGTCACACTGTTACCAACAAGGAGGGGTATGCTGAGTCACGTATGACCTAAGCCACCTCCTCAAGTATGAGTTAAATATTAGTGGTTTTTGCTGTTTTGTTGTTGTTGTTTTGTTTGTGTGTTTGTTTGTTTTCCTGGCTGTTCTTAGAATTCAGGAAAAAGGGAAATAGTTTTACTATAAAATTAAAAGATGCTAGGGAGCAGGGTTTTGGTAATTGGATATCTCCAGTGCAAACATCTACTGAATCAGATCCTTTATGCTTTCATGTCTTTATCTTGATTTTAGAAGGCAGGGACTACACAGCATCCATCAAAAATGAAATCTCAGTCCCAGTGGGAGGCAATTATCTTTCCATTTGATAGTGCCATCACAGAGCAATACACCTGCCAGTATTTCACTCAAATGGATGCAGACTCCAAGCTTTCCAGTTTACAAATGGATTTAGTGGCTCATCTTGGCTGCTTGGAAGAACAGGGTTCAAATGGTCCTTTTTTTATTAATAGTGCTTCTCTTTTGTGGCTGCCTGTATCACCTTTCATTCCAGCTGGAGTCTGAAATGGAAGCACTGCGCTAATGCTCCACAGGACAGGCTGGGGTTTTCCAGGCCAGCCAAACTCTGGAAGTCCTGGAAATATTGCAAAGGAGCCTGCATGTATCTGTCAGCTCAGTTTTCCTTGGTTGTCCACAGCTGCAGAGGATGGACTCAGGTGGATTGGATGATCCCACCAATCCCATGCTCACAGATTCAGATAAGATGGTTAAATTGTGACCTAGACAGATACTTTACCTATTTTTACCCTATCCTCTCCTCATAAGATTAGGCTGATATTTTTAAGTCTAAATCAAGAGGGGAAGGCTAGAAGAAGACTGTCTCTTGCTGGAAGGATTGTCACTTGAAGGGGAAGCAGTGGGCTGTGCATTCCTCTCTTATATACTAAAAAGTTATTACACATTACCAACCATTTTTTAAAATTATCTGGTTTAAATATCTGGTTTCTTTCTTATGCTAGACTTATTACACTGGGCAATGTACCTGGTAGACCAGAACTCTTCCACTCATGGCCTTGTATACTTGTACAGAGAGGGCTAATGATAACTGCTATGGGAATTCAAGGAACTTAAAGTGCTTTATTTTTCTACACTGTTCTGAACAATTGGATTGATCAGTATGATGACTTCGGATATTAGCTTGGTGCATAAAAAGCTACTCATTTATTTACTCCAGCATGTTTTTGCATATTTTATTCAGCAGTGTGTCAGGTGTCCTGCACCTTTAAGAATGAAGCACAAGTCCTATTGAAACATCTCCTCAAGAACACTTTATACTGTACTCACAATCTTTCACTGTTTACTCAACCTTTCATCCCATTGCAGTGGAATGTGTAGAAAGTACTGCAAAGCAGATTCTGATCTGACATACCATGGGGTAATCTAGAGTAAGTCCAGAGTCCTGGATTTATTCAAGTAAAATCAAGAGGGGGAATTCATCCTGCTGTGCTAGGCTTCCATAGCCTTCTCTGGCAGCTGCTGCTGCCTGTGAGGAGAAGAGTGCAATTGCTGATTTGCCAGAGAATCCCAAGCATAAGAGCGAGTGTCAGCAAAGAGCCGTGGAATCAGTGGTGCTAAATTCTGTTATACATGTTAAGTATACAAATCAGATTAGACGGTGAAAAAAGAAAGCAAATGTCTTTTCATAACCCAAGTCTAGCTAGGAGCAAGAAAAAATTCTTTGCCAGCTCCCTTCCTCTCCCTCCCCACTTTCCTCCCACTATTTCAGTACCAAATATAACCCAAACTTATGGAGTGTCTCAGCTACTGAAATATGATGTTTCTTTTCTGGTTTTCATCTGGGTCTGCAGGTGGAATTGCAACAATATCACAAAATAAGCCTCTTGCATGCTGCTTCTGATCACAGACAGGAATCAGGCCTGTCCCCTAGAAGTACCTAGGCATTCTCAAGATGAGCAGGCATCCTCCAGATATCTGGGAAGTACTGTCATGCCAACCCGCCAGTTCCTTAAGATGTATGTTCTTTGTTACTGGCCACGTGCAAGCTTTTCCAATCAAATCTATCCAGCACATGAAGGTTTTCCAAACAGAACTTTGCCAGCTCGTGGCAGCTGCTGTGAGAAGATCTTGAAACGTGTTGCCCAAAATGCTCAACTAAAGTGCGAAGGTGTTGAGTATTTTCAGCTGTCTTTCAATTTACAACTATCCCTGTATGTTGCTGTTAAAGTCACAGAAAAATATACTCATATAAGAAGAATCCTTCTTCAGAAATGGTATTTCTGAAAACATCTGGAAATCAGTGCAAGTTTTGTGGAGTATGAAGATACGAGGTACAAATATGTAATGACACATTACATTTGTTAGTTTAAGAACATTCTTAGGGATTCTGAATACAGCAGCAAAATCCCTCCATCTATCTTCCCTTATGCTAAAAAGTGCTCTTATTGAGGGATTAAAGTTGTTATTGTAATACTATTCATAACGTATACAGTTTGCAGCTCTCACATCTGTTTTTTGCACTATGAATCTAATCATCAAGACCCTTATTCACATTTGTTTTATGGATAATAGGACAGGATACCAAAGGACTGAAAGGAAATAACAGAGTATTGCTGTAATGGTCTAATTAAAGATTTCAAATTAAAATCTAATTTCTAATTAAATTATAATCTTAATTTCTAACTAAAAATTTAAAGATTTTCAAAGAGGAGAAAAATCCAGAATTCTGTGGTGTGGAGAAGATATGCAGTGCTACCCCATTTTCACTGATACAGGTGTGAACAAAGCCATGTGAACCTTATATCCCAAGGAATATGCCTCTGCCAGACCTCCCAGCTTCTGATGTTCTCAGCCATGCATCAAGAGAGATAAAAAACTTCACTTTGCCCATGAGAAATTCTGGAGAACCCAGGGAGCTTTTGAGAGCAGAAGACTTGCTCTTCCTTAGGCACTGACAGTCTAAAGGAGAGTGAGTCAGACTTCTTGCCAACCTGTCAGTTGTCTGACTTTCTTGTGTCAAAGAACTCAGATGATGGGGTAACATACAATATGAATATTCGTCTGTATACTTTTGGGTATGTATGTTCAGATATACCTTCCCATAGCACTTCTACTGATAATATTTAGAAGAATGAGTTTTGTAATAGTGACAGTCTTAGTGACCTAGATTAATAGGTGATAATTCGCTTGTATTTCAAAAACTGGAACAGAGAGAGAGGATTATAGAAAATTTCACTTCAGAAATATACATTATTATGTTATATATTTATGAGACGACATATTTAAACTATTTCATGCATCTGTTCAACCGAATACATGCTGCATTATGTGAAGGAATACTAATTATGTGAAAGCTCATTAATTTGAAAGTTGTCCTTATGGGAAAAGACTTTCCCGCAAATAGTTTTCAGGCGTTCCTTACTTTGTTGAAGTTAGCAAATTGTAATGAAACTCTTCCACTGGAAATTCTCCAAGTAGTTTGTTATGAAATCTGTATAGCAGTCGGAAACCAACAGCTAAGTGATCCACATGGAAAGATGTACAAGGTGAGAGTAAAACAATCAGGATCCGTGTGATAAACAGTAGTTAGAGAATGCTGGCTGTTTTTGTGAGCAGCTTGAAAGGCAGATTGATCACCAAAATAAAAGCTTTTGTGCTGCTAGGTTTAATGAGTTAGAATCATATTCTGAAGAGGTGGCTGTAGCAAACTCACACTCCTTGTGAACTGACAGAGTGGGGCACTTATAACAGCTGTGAGAACTTTTAAACTGTCTAATGATTGCCCAATGTATTGTAGAGATCTTCATGGAAGGGAGCTTTAAAGAGAGATTTGAAGAATTGGAAGGTCACTGTTTCTTCATGTGGCTAATGTCACTAACAAATAAGTTCTAAACAAATGACTGTCTAGGTGTTTGCTTAAAGAAGAGTGAAGATGCACTAAAATCAGAGATCCAGAGTGTAGAATGTGTTGAAGCTTCAGTCTGAAAGAGCAATTTATCTAGCCTGCTGGCCACTACTTCTCTCTTTATTGGGCATCTCTCAGCTTTAGAGACAGTGATGAGACAGACCAGGCTGAATTGTTTTGGCAGCCAAGTGCTTTATTCTATTACAGGCCCCAAAAATATCTTACAGACAGGCATGTGATGGGTCCACTAGAAGGTCCCATTGCACAGCAGTGTAAGTAATACAACAAGATTGTACAACTTCGTATGACCAAAATTCTTACATGCTGTGCGGTGTTACTGACTGTGCTCATTTGAATGATAATGGCCTCTTCTCACCCCGTGGATACTGTTACAATCATTGGCCCTGCAAACCATGTCTTCTGGTGCCTCCATGACCGGCTATGAACCTTGTCTGTGTGGATGATTCCCATCTTTGTTTTGGAGCAGTTAGAATATGAATCTTATACGGCTTTTGCAAGTCCCTGATACTGTATCAGTAGCTCAATTTTGTCCTGGTCTTAGGAAAACTGGCAGTGTTATCCTAGAGAACTTTGACTTAGAAATACTGAGGAATGAGCAAGAGCTGGCTACATCCTAAATTGTCAGTGGAATATCCCTTTTGAGTTTATTCTGAAATTTTGCCTTCTTTCAGCTTCCTCTACTGGCAGTGAACAGGATCATACCTCCCTGTTAGAATTCTGCTAAAACAGAAGTTTGATAGCACGAATTTTCATCTGAAATCTGGGAAGAAAACTCTAACTCCAATGTGGTAGAAGAAAGCAGCATTCCTTTATTCCTCGTGATACGCACTGGGTGACTTGACAAGCAAGTGCACCCTCATAGTGTTCAGGTTCTGCATTTGAACATTTAAGACATGCATATCCAGTGCATTGACATACATATTCATTTTTTTTCAAGGACTCATAAATATATACTAATGTCCCTTTGGGCATAGTCAGTAATATCTAGGGTGCTCAAGTGCCCACCTACTACTTCCCCATTTTTCACCATCATCTGCATTGCTGAAGCCTTTGACCCACTTTCATCCACTTTTCCTCAGTTTAGAAGATTTCCATGGCTTATGAGGCCATAGTGAGCCACTTTTTAAAAACAATGCATGTGGAACCCAAGGAAAATATCCTTGCACATTTTGAGGCAAAAGATAAAAGTATTCTATTGTGACTCCAGCACTTCTTGCAAGGCAAAATTATTGAGGCAAAAGATAAAAGTATTCCATTATGTTCCCAGGGCAGAATTACTGAGGAAAACAAGACTAATTGCCCACTAAAGCTGAAATGGAAAGTTTTAGAAATATCACTTACAGATTCCTTTTACTAAACTAATATATTAGTTCTGATGTACTAATCCCTATAGCTAAAGAAGCCAATCTATATAAAAATGAAAGCACATATAGAGCGCAGAGATGTAGTTTTCTGACACCATGTTGCCTCAGAAAGTAAAATGGCATAGTGGCTGTAAATTATCTTAAAGGCAGGATATTGAAAGAGCTTATTTCAAGCAGAACTGCATGATGTCTCCGACTAGAATCTCCAGATTACAGGGGGGCTAGATGGAAGAGATCTAGAGCTGAAATCCCAGGATTGGCTAAACAGACTCCCTATACTAGGTATTGCAGCTATTAATCTTCTGAATCTTCTGTATGCTTCCTGTCATCCATTTGCAAGGCCTCTGGAGGTGGTTTTCTTATGATAACATTGTAGAACAATTTACACTAATTCTAGTTTGATTATGATTGTCACAAAAGTACAGTGGGATTTGTATAGTTTTCATTATGCCAAGTGGTAGATTCAATAGATCTGAATTCTTCATCTGGCCTTTTTCCTGGCTTTCTAAGTGATTATGATCAAGTCAATTTACTTTTTTCTTCCTCTGCTTTCCCACTACTGAAGTAATGGATGAGAATACGCAGTGTTATATTACTAGCAAAGACAGTGATTTTTTTTTCTAGTCTTCTGTATCTGGACTGAAGATTCAGATCCAGTCAGAGATGTGATTAGTCAGGTTTTCATGACCTGGCTAAGTCTTTGTCCATCATGCCCTCACTGATCTAAGACATCATTAAAGGGCAGGCAGCAGCTCCCTGACATTTTGCTGCTATCTCATCATTTGAGAGACAGTAGCCTGCATCAATGTCCATGATGAGCAGCGCACCCCTGCTGCCTGTCACAGTCACATATTTATCAAGGTACAGTAATTTGTGAGAACATTAATAAATACAAATCACTCTCCAGGGAGCTGCAATACATTATTCTACTTCTCGACAATAACAGGCCTTATTATCTTGCAGGGAGATGCTCCTGTCAGGGCAGTCAAGGATGGCCATTTCTAATGAAGACAAATGATCTCCTTCAAAGGAGCGGCAAGCCTTGATTTGGCTTAATGGCTCACTAGTACTAAGCATGGATTTAATCAGAGCTCCAGCTTCTGTCACACAAGGGCCTTGAAGACAGGTAATTGGAGGCAGGTGCTAAATACAATCTAAATGAAATGTCTAGTTAATAAGGATAGTTTGAAACTAATAACTTCTCCCCCTCCCCCAGCCTTAGCCCTTGCAGGGACATAGAGACAGATAGATGAGCTTAAGCTAAGTTTCTCAGCATTGCCTTTCTCACTTCGAGTACTGTGCAGCTATTTGGAGTTTGTTAGATGTTCCAGTTGGAGTGATGCTCTTTCAGATAAGATGTTCTGTTGAGGGGCTGTGCTCAGAATGCCTTTTTTTTTTTTTTTTTTTTTTTGTGCTGTAATAGGCAGCACAGCTAAAATCTGGGCAAAAAACATAAAATCATAGAATGGTTTGGGTTGGAAGGGACTTTAAAGATCATCTAGTTCCAATCCCTCTGCTGTGGGCTGCCCAAGGCCCCATCCAGTCTGGCTTTGAATGCCTCCAGGGATGGAGCATCTACAGATTCTCTGGGCAACGTGCTCCAGGGCCTTGCCATCATCTGAGGAAAAATTTCAACCTCGCAACTAATCTAAATCCCTCCTCTTTTAGTTTAAAACCATTTCTCCTTGTCCTATCACTATCTGCTCATGTAAAATATCAGTCTCACTCTGTTTTGTAAGCTCCCATTGTTTAAGGCCAGGCAATTAGCAGGACTGCCTCTTGATAGCAGAACCAAGCTTTCTAAACCCAAGTGATGATAGGTTCACCTATTTCTGGGAGCATGACGTAGCAGTGATATGTGAAATAGATCTCTCTCAATTACTATTCACTGTGGCAGAACCATTCAAGATTAGTTGCCCTCTAAGGAATTTTTTTTTTAGAGAAGAATTAAAGTCATCCCTGGCTCAAATTGCTTATTGAACTACTTGGAAACAAAAATTCTTCCTGGGGGCCTCTACAGCTTTGTCTACATTTTGGGAAACCAAAGAGGTTTTGGCTTTTCAGATACATTTTGAAATTCATTGTTGATTTCTTTTTAAATTCTTTTCCTTTCATCTATTTTTTAATTGAAAAAGAAAAAGAAAAAAAAAATAAGGCCAGCTGTGATTAACAGATGAGAAATACGACTGTCTTGAGCAGACGACTGTATCAAGGAAACACTCAGAAGTAAAATACTTTTAGGTTAGAAGTTAGTGTCTAGTGGATCAGAATTCTGCTACCTTGCTTCTTCTTTATGGCTTGAATTCCTCCCAAAGATATGGCAATAGCCCCAAAAATTGAGAATTTCCCACTAGACAAAAAACAGCCAAAATGTTCAGATGCCCTTCAAGTTCACATCAACATCATGGTCACGGATCTGATTGCAATGCAAGTAGCTGCAAAATTACAAAATCTAAATTACTAAATCAAGCTAATTTAAATATTGCAAGCAGTGCAGATGCAGCAGCATGGCCTGTATCACAAACTGATCAAGACTGGCTGGCGAGTGAGCAAATTGAGTGTGTCAGCTGTGATCATGTCTGCAGAGGGGAGCAGCCATGCTCTGTAAGTGGCAGAGGTTTATGTTTCCAAGGTAGCAATTCACATAGTCACTTCTGATCCGTGTGTGTATGCAGGGTTTGGCATGGACAGTCATGACAAAAAGTGCTGATGGGTGTGAGAGAAGGGAGACTTGATTCTGTATCAGAAGGAGAAGGGTGATAATGTCTACCCAACCTTTTAAAGATTGGTGTGCACCTGTGTCAAAGCAAGATATTTATGGCAGACAGAGAAACAGTTATTCTGTCAGAGATAAAGCACTGGAAATACTCTGATACTGTCACTGATCCAGCTGAAGTCACTTCATGAATAGGAGTTTGTGATAACAGTAAAAATCATGTTTGGTGATGGAGGAAAAATGGTAGAGAAACCCCAGGCTGGGACCGCAGCTTCTCTTTACTCCTTGCAAAGCAGAATTGAGACAACTGTAATCAGAGCTACTATTCGTGGAGCCATGAATTATTTATGTGTGTACAGTGTGCAGTTATGAGCTATTTTTAACATACAGCCACAACTCTCAGTGACAGCTCAGACCTTAATAGTGAGGTAATTCTGTCTGAAGATTGGATGCTGGTGTTGGTAGGCCAGGAGGCAAATGTAATACTAACAACTAAAGCGGACAGGAGGCAAGCCCAGGATGACCTGATGAATCTCAGGACTGGCAAGTGAGTCTTACATTCTCTCTGAATAACCCTGTGGCTGGTGTCAGCTTGCCTGGGCATCAAATACTGGGAAGATTCTGCTGTGTCCCCTTGGTTGATGTGCATGCTGCATGGAGAATTGTGCACGGTGTTCCCACTTACTTTGGACAAACAGGCTTTGCTATTTTTATCAACAAGGGGCTCTTCATTACAATGTCATTTGGGAGCATTGGTGCAATAGAAACGAGCAACTTTGCTTCCCCAGGAGCAGCATTACAGAAACAAGGCACTAGGCCAGAGGTTCGTTTATACTGACCAGGATTCACTTCCCAGCTCTGGGAGTTGTTCACTATGAGGCCAAGTCATTTTGTCTCAGAGTGTATTTCACTGTCTGTGAAAAGCCAGGGATAATGCTACCAGCCTCTCAGGAGAGAAATGATTTGAGGCCCTCTGTGAAAGGTACTATACAGGCCCAAGCTGCCATTGTCAAGCCAGTCCCAACAATACTTCATGGAATGTGTGCCTTTTGTGTCTGTTCTGAGGCCGTAGGGAACAATGCCTTTTCGGGACAATAGATGTCTGCAATTCATGGTGAATTTCCTTCTCTTCTCTCATTAAAATCCATTCATTTCCAGTACAGCCTCTTCATTCTCAGACATACATCTTGGATATTTGTCAACTTCTATTCATCCTATTTAGTCTGCGCATCTAATCTCTTGGAGACTGAACGTTTCCTCTGATGGCAGTCTTTAGAGTGCAGTTCTGCCAACTGGGATGCATTGAGGAGAGCCTCTTGGCAAGCTGGCTCATTCTTGGGAGCACACATATTTGAGTAGTGAGACCTCAGGCATTTCTGCTGTGCAAGAAACCACAGCACTCAGCACTCAGTAAAACTCAGAAGTGAACCACGCAGTGGCACAAACTTGCTTCTTGCACATGTTATTATACTCCTACCTGTTCTGACAGCTATTTCAGGTAGAGGAGAGAGAGAAAGTGGTGGTACATTACCCAGTAGGAGGAACACAGAGATTAAGTCCATTTGGATCAAACTACCCAACAGCAGTGAGATCATAGCGGTTTTGGCTCAGTATCAATTCAGCAGTGCTTCAGCCACTGACATAAATAAGGGCTCGGTCCTAAGACCGTTAGGTTAGCCGTTTTGCTCTGCTGTCTTTTATAGAGAAAAACACCGTTTGCAACTGGGCGCTTAAGCAGGAAGCTTTTGCTGCCAGAGCTCCAGAGATCCTTGAGAGCTTGGTGACATCTGGTGGGAACTGGTAGAATCACAAACCTTGTGCTTCCATCTGCCGTCAGCTCTCTTCGTGCTGTGAGTTCTACAAGAAAAGAATTCTTGCTGGACTAGAACTGTGAAAAAAAATAACGAACGATAACCTAAAGGAGATTTGGATTTCCATTTTTACAGTGAAAAAAAATCAATGGCAGACATTTTCAAGAAATATTCTTTTTCTAGCAGAAAAAAGTTATGTAATAACAAAAATGGGCTTTCCAAAATAAATGTACAGTTTCCTTCAGTTTCAGGTAATTTATAAATCAATTTTAAAAAGATTTCCACAAGAAACAGGTAAACCACAGCCATGATAAATTTCTATTGATTTCATATGCAGAATCAGAAAAGTAAAAAATAAAAAAATGTAATATTGTAATGATGCACATGGAAGACTGTATAGTTTAGATACCCAAAAGCTTGAAATTCCTAAGGGAGTGATGGTTGGAATAGTGAAATTAATGTTAAATTCTGACTAATTCTGTTCTTGAAAGTTGAATTATCCTGTTGGGTCTGTATACAGATGTATGTGTGTCAGTCTTCCCATTTTTTCCCATAACTTTTTAATTCTGGAAAGATAAAAACTGTTACCTTTGTTCTCTCTTTTTTTCAAGTGCACTTGTTGGATCTAGTGCACAACATTCTTGCAGCTTTACAAGATGGACGAAGTATTAACGAACAAAGATACAATTTTCTTCCAGTATCTTTTATTTGTTGTTGGAATGGTATATTCCCTAAAAGACCAATAATCAAAGGATTTCCTGCATTTGCCAAGGGTTTTGTGAGATTTTTGATAAAGAGAAAAGAGTCTGAAAAGTTATCAGTCAATATCTTTTTTTTTTCCATCCCTTTTATTAGGACTTTCTAATGGGAAAGAATGGATGTAGAAGGAGGAAATCATTAAAATGGTGGTCAAATCTTCTGGAAGTGGCCGTGAAGGCTATGCTATGGTTCCAGCCATGACTGAGAATCCAGAATGTGGATACACAGGAGTTCCTGAAATTCAAGACTTCTGGAAGACTCCTGAACTGAGACCTAAAAGTCACTGGTAAGTTTGAAGAATCACAGACCATTGCTTGAGCCTATTTGACATTTTATACTTTGGTAAAAAAGAGTTAGTCTAGAAGACAAAGCAGCTTTTCAGAGTGAAATCTGCCAAGTCCAAAGCAGATCTTCTCTTAGCTATGTGGGGGAAAGGCTCACTCTAAGGCTTCAGTTTGCCTGCTTTCAGCTCAAATCTCTGCCTCCTCTCCCGTTCCAGCTCATGTCTGCAGTGATGTTGTGACATGTAATATCACTGCTGGTAACCTTATTAGCAGAGCCAATTGTCTGAAGACATTCATATGGGAGGCTGCTTGCCATTCACTGTATGAGCTATGGCCCTATTGTTTGTGACAGCACTAGGTGACCTAATTCACTCCAGTGGATCCATCAAGCAAATCCTCACAGGGTGATTTTCCCCTCTGACAGGTCACTATCACTGTTCTTTCCCCTAGTACTCTATTAGTCCTAGCCTCACTTTCACACAAACACAAAATTACACATGGACAGGGTCCTTCCTGAGAGCTGGTCTAGTTAGTAGGTATTTACATGGGCACAGTGAGCATGCAGCATGAGCCTAAAGCTACTTGGACTGCCTTTAAGCTTTTAACATAACAAAATGTAGTGTTTAGAGATTAGCATTGGCTAAGTTACTTTACTTCTTCAATCAACAATAAAGAGGGAAAAGGGAATTTTGCTGATATTGAGGTGTTCATGGCACAGTTATGACACAGTGATGGGCCTAAGAACCCTATCTTTGTAATGATTTTAGGACAACTTGGACAGAAGCTGCAGGGTACAGCAGCCTTGTCAAAAGCTTTTCCTTCCTGCCCAAGTCTGCAGTGTCTTCAGCTGTCTTCAAACTGTACTTTGACCAAACTGTACTTTGTACAGTCTCGACCACGTGGAGATTGTGCAGCTGTGCACTGAATTCCTCAAGGACTTTACAACAAACTAGAATTCAAACTACACTATCAGAATCGGCAATGGGATGATGATGGCAGGTGTGTGAATGTGTTGCCCTGTTAACCAAACAACGAAGACAAGGAAACTGTTGATGAAAGGGAAAGGTGGAAAGTTTTGTTCAGTGAATAGTTCTAATGTGTTTGCTTCCCGATGGCGCTCCAGGCTTATTCTGTGTCCTTCTCAATACTTCAAAGAGATAATTGAATTTCACCAGATACTTTGATAGAATTCAAACCAGTATTATGCAAGTACACAGGAGGAGTCCTCGAGTAATTTAACCTGGCCTTTTGAGCTACTGACAAAGTCTGGCAGGAGAACATAACCCAGCAGCCACCCACGCTCAGCTAGGGATCTAAGTGAATGTTGATGAGAATGGGAGTAGGTGGTGAAGTCTCCATGAGATTGAAAATCTCAGCAGGAGTTGGCATGGACTGCTCTGGAAGCTGTTGTTGCCCAAAGCAATGTTGCTCTGAAGGAATAAAGCATTTGTATTGAACTGAGAGGTGTGGTCATCTCACTGCTGCTGGCAAACCAGGCTTTGTTGGAATTTTGATGACAGGAACAATTTTAGTTCTTTTGATCTAAAATTGCTGTCAAGTGAAAGGCGTGATGCTCAGTCTGTGCTAAATGGTTCAAGTTAGGAGATACTAATGGAATTTCTAGCTGTGAAATAACTATGTTGTTTCTACTTGTTGAAATTATACATTACCAACATTCTACTGTTTCCAAGATACATGGACACATAATGGAAATTACCCAGTCAAATCAAATGCCTGTTTCCTATAATGAAGCATCACAAATTTCCTAATAACTGAGACAGATCTTTGCTACATATACCCTAACTCACATACAGCAATGAAGGGGAATATACGGTTACTAAAGAATGCAAATATGAAGAATATGTTATGCTGTGTATAAGCTTTTCCCATGGCCTGTGTGTGTCCTCTAAGATGGCAAAACAGTAGACAAGGCATGCTGTTATTAAGGAAGTTGACTTACAATTAATTATAAATGCAGTGAAAAGAGAAACTCAGGAGTTCAGAAAGAGTGTGTAGAGTGCTATTCCAACTTCAATAAAAAAGCTTTTTGTTTCTCTTTTATCTCCTGAAAGTCAAAATTCCTCAAGAGTCATTCAATTATTTGAGCTTAGGGTTCCAACAAATGTTGGAAAGCATGGGTTGTTTTTCTGTTGAGTACACAACTACAAGTTTTGCCCAGTTTCAATGCAGAAAATAAGTGGGATGGGAATAGGACTTCTTAGCAACAGACCAATGTTCCATTCTTGCTTCTGAAGCTCTGTCTGTCTCCTTTACCACTGTGACAGTGTTATCAATAGATGGCTCCTTTAATGACTTAGTGCTAAATTTGCAGTAAAATCTGTAGCCAACTGAGTGAAATTTGGGATTTCCCTGCAAATAATCAACAATTTTTGATCTGTTGTTTTCCTGGTATTTCCAAGAGTGTGTGATATAAGTTTCTGTCTGCTATTGTTACGCTTTCATGTGTAATGTTAGTTGTGGCAAGACTGCAGGCCAGGCATGCTGTAGTTTGAGTTCCTGCTTTATCAGCACTTCTGTATGGGCAGTAACAGTAGTTTCCATGCAGTCATGGTGGGGATTTGCTTTGTGACTACTAGTGTTGCTATAGCTACGTTTCTCCAATGTTCATTACTTCCAATAGCGTCCTTGTCACGCATCCAAGGATGCTGGCATTAAACAAGCTCACAGCATGTCTTTTCTGCCCTGGAAACTATTGCTAGGTGCACTGAGTTGACCAAGAGGTACTGCAGCTGGTGCTTTGCCTGGGCTAAATCTACTTCACCCATGAAGGGAGTGATGAGAGAAGTAGTTAAGAGCTCTTTTACAGCATTGTGGAGGGAAAGGAAAGCCTACAGTCACAAAGGCCCCTTTCCAACTGAGCTGAACAGGAATGAGGAGAAGGAATTGTCATCTCTCAAGAGCAAGTGCAAGGCGGGGAGGGAGCATAGGAAACTTACATTAATTGCTAGGTTGTGTAATGAGCTGGGTGCTTTACAGCTACTGTATAGCGCCCATTGTGTCACCGCCTGGTTGGGGGTGTGCTGTTCCAGGGCAGTTTGGCTGGCTTTTGAGTTTTGGTTTTGAATGGTTTAATGAGCAAGTTAAATAGCTGTAAAACTCAGAGTAGGATCTCAAAAAGCCCACTGTCCCTCAGGAATACATGTGTATCTGGTGCTGTGAAGAAAAGGGAGTGAATTCTGAGCAGCCATTTACTTCTAGCAGGAAGGAGCTACCTACAGAACTCTGTTGTACAAGAAAAGACATCAAACATTCAAGACTAGCTATAAGATAGAGCTAATTACTGACATATCATGAAGACTGACAACAAAGAGGTACTCCAGCCTCTGCATATTCTACTAAACTTCAGTCTTACTTCTCAGGCCTTGATTAGCGCATAAGTGATATTAAAACAGCAATTATCTTATGCTAGGAGGAGCCAAAACACTGCATCTCATAATTTCAACAGGCATTTAGCTGTTGGGTGGGATCTCATCCTCTCTCAGTCTGCATTGGCATACTAATGCCACCAAGATGTTTAAGAAATTGGAATGCCTGTCATAAAGGGAGAAGCTGAGAGACCAGTGGTTGATTTTAGCCTGGAGAATGGCCAGGGAAACTTATCAATATGTGAAAATTCCTTAATGGGGGGTAGTAAAAAGATGAAACTGGACTCTTCTTAGTGTTATCTTTTCAAACATGAGGAAAACCCTTTTTCTCCTAACAATGGTAAAATGCTAGAGTAGTTTACCCAGGCAGGTCTCTGTCTTTGGAGATATTCAAACCTCAACTGAATACTTTTCCTGAGGTCTAGGTAACACTGCTCTGAGCTGGGAGGTTCAGACTTGATGCTGTCCTGTGGTCCTTCTACCTCCAAATACCCTGTGGTTTTGTGTTTCTATGAATCTGTGGTATTTGTTCCATGTTTTTGGGTCTGAAGAAGCCCAAATAAAAAAGGGAGTTCTGTTATTTCCAGTGTTCAATAAGTAATTGACCAAAACAAGGCCAAATTTTCAGATTTCACAAACTTACTTCCTAATCTACAGAGATACATCTGTACAAACAGATGCACAAACTGTATGTTACTTTTATACATGCCTTTGAAAGTGCTGCTGTATTCCTTCAGACATGCTACTGGATGCTTAAAAGATCAGTCTAATAGTGGACTCCCAGTTTTTAAGCCACAAAGGCCTGTTTTATTCTCAGCATAGAGATATCATCTGACATCTATTTTTTGTACTATAACAATAGTTGCTCTTGCAAGCAATCTGGATGTTGAAGCAGGCAATTTTTATGTTGATCTCAACTATGTGATTCAACAATTGTTAGAATTACTACTCATAATTAATTGAGTGTTTTGCACCAGGTGATGCTGTTCCATTACAGTTACAGTAATAAAGGTACTCAGATCCTTTAAAGTATCACTTAAAGTGCTATTTACTACAGCTAACACTATAAAGAGAGAGATATAGATAATCTTAGATCTGTTTAGATGGTGAGACCTCAAAGTTCTGTGGCATTGAAAAGCCATCTGACTGGGGCACAGCATTCAAGAGCAGATCTGGTCTGTTACCCCATTTTAATCCTGCAGGATTTTCTTACAAGAAAACTACTGATCATTTCTACTACCAAAAAAAAAAGGACACTCATGTGCAAACTTCTTGCTGCACTTTTAGTTTAAGACAAGGACATGCAAGTGACATAATCAGCAGTATCAAGTTAGAGCTACTTAGAGGTATTATTACAATTGATTGTCTAAGTTTGTCATCAATCCAAGGAATATTAACAGCACAGGCCTTGGGCTAAGCCATATGTGCAGCACAGCACAGTTTAAGTTGTATATAGATTATATGCTTCAATGTATGATGCTCAAGATCATTGCACTAAGATACATGACTCTGTCTCCAGTCCTCATTCTGCAGATGCGTTTACAGCATACTTAATAAAAGAAACAAGTTGACAGGATTTATATCACACTCATTATACCCTATATCAATTAGATTCAGCTGCTCAGAATGTTTCATAAAACCAACTCTTGTAAAACTGTAGTAGTACTTCCCATTACTCTTAATTTTCAGTAGATAAAATCGCCTCATTCCAAAAGCACCCCTTCTTTAAAGCCAAGAGCAGGTTTATTCATAACTTATGCTCTGGTCTAGATTTGTATCAATCCTATCAGAATTCTGGACATGAGACACCTTCCTTTCCTTGAGACAATTTTGTTGTCACTATTTTAGGATGTGGGACCTGCAGCAGTACATATACTGTCTAGTACAGCTGTCAGCAGCGTGCAGCACTTGCCTGGCGGGTAGGAGGAAGAGCACTGTCTCCTGTTCAGACCCTCTTGGGGAAACTACAGGAGTCTCAGAGAGAGCTGGCGGACTGGCTCTGCTTCGGCCATACGGGACTGAACGAAATTAACGTAGTCGCAGAAGTTATTTGCCTATAGGTGGCAGTATTTCCTAGCTCTTGTTTTGCAATACTGGTGATATTTGAGTTTTCCGTAATTTTGCCATCGCAGATTTTGTTGTTCATTAACGCCACAAAGTCCAGTCATAAAGATGGTTAAAGAAAAGTTGCTTTTAGGATGTGTTTCAGTTCCATTCGTATAAATTTCTGTGCTAAATGATGTCACATCAGTGGGCTAGAGAAGTACAGTTCTGCTTTCTGATCTTAAGTTACGAGCTATCTCTTGTTACATATGAGTGTGTATCATTGAGCCTCGATCCCCCTGAGAGTTTTGCATGAGTTTTGCATGAAGAAATGGGAATCGTTTGTGCTTAGTATGGGGAAAAATTTGTAGGAGCTGGTGGCTGCAGCCACTGTTATTTAAGCAAATCCTGGTCAAATCAATCAATTGCAGTGTTTTACAGAAGGTTGCTTGCTCTGTTGCAAGAGTACCTGAAGTGAGTTTCTGCCTATTCATCAGTCTTTGCTGTTTAGATTAAATTACGGCAACTTTGTTGTTTTTACCAACCAGAGCTTGTATGGTTATTTGCCACCCTTGCTACATCTGACTGTAATGGTTGCTGCTAGTTTCTGAACGTTAAGATGTATGCAGCAATTTATAGCTATAGTCACAGAAAGGCATTTATATAGGCAGCAGTGCTGTAGATTTAGATGACAGCAAAACTACAAAACTGAATTATAGCCAGCGTAATATTCTCCTGAAGGTATATGAAGGTGTGTTGTAAATCACAGCTGTACAGCAAAAAACCTAGGGAATTGTTAAGCATAAAGCAACCCTCTTGTTTCTTATTCCAAAGAAATATGGATTACTGAACTAAAAGGAGATGGAAGTATGATACACTTTATTTCTCCTTGATAAACACATCTGATCACTAAAGTAATCATTTCTTTGCCTTACACTGTTAATCAGTATTTTTAAATGCAGAAATAATGTCTCAGATGTCAAGTTTTGGTTTAACCCAACAGGTAGCTAAGCATCACACAGTCATTCACTCACTCCCCCTCCCATTGGGATGGGGGGGGGACAAAAAAAAAAAAAGTAGAACTCAGCAAGTGAGATAGAACTATTTACTAAGACAGAAAAGGAAGAGAAACAAAAAGATAATAGTAATGATAATCATATATATAAATACAAAACAGGTGATGCACAAGCAATTGCTCACCACTCACCAAACAAAGCCCAGCTAGTCTCCACCAGTGGCTGTTTGCCCAGCCAAGTCCCTACCATTTTTCATGATGTCAGATGGTACGGAACATTCCTTTGACCAGTTTATGCTAACCGTCCTGGTCCTGTCCTCTCCCAAGTCCTCATGCCACCTCAGCCCCCTCACTGGCAGAATAGAACAAGAGCTGAGAAGCTGAAATGCCCTTTGTTCTCTAGAGTGCTACTCAGCAACAACTAAAACATCACTGTTTTATCAACATTTTTTTCCTCCTGAAGACAAAACATAATGTCATGCCAGGCATTGTGAAAGAAAAATCAGCTCTATCTCAGCTGAAAACAAGACAGGTTAGTAGTCTCTGCCTTAGGGGAAAATACAAGAGGGACCATCATGAGAATATCTTCCTTTACAGGAAGTTTAAATATACACCCTTATTAACATAACATTATTATTCCCATGGGTTCTTTCTGGTTAGTGGTTAATATTAAAATAGCTTTTCCATAAAAAAAAAATGAAATGCAATTCAGTGTTTTCAGAAATCTTTTAATATCCCTGTAAAACAGGAAACGCTTCTGACAAACAGCTGCAAAGATGATGCACAAATGAGGAACAAATAGTGCCACAAAGATTGTCTTCAAAGTCCAGAATCTTTGTTCTAAACCACAGAAAAAACACCCTTGCAAGAAGCACAGGAAGATTTTTACTGAGAAGTTTTTAAAGCTGCTGTGGTACAGAAGTGAATTGTGCATTTAGTTGCAGTGTTATCTTGCATAGAAGTAAATGTACAATAATTAAAATCAAAGTTAAAGGCCAAATAGCAAATGGAGGTAATGACGTTATGAGTAAAAATTTGGCTGATGATGCTTGACAAAACTGTGCAAATAGTCCTTTATATGCAACATAAGGAAAGTAAGTTTAGTACGTATGAAGCCTAGAAGGCTCAAATTCAATTAATTTAAGACAAAACATAGAATTCTGTTTATGCTTATACCAATATAGATCCAGGTTTACTCCACTGGTTTAAAGCTGTTCTGGATCTTTGTCAGTATGTTTGAAATTAGCATCTGGTTCATGTCATAAATCCTATTTATATCTTCTACTGGCTTCCAGCAGACCGTCTGAGGACAGAAAGCAAAAAAAGTGGCCCTGGGCCTTAATTATAATTGTACAACAGTGACTTTTTCTAAAAGTCATGCTTTTAATTTGTATTTAATTCCTCATTTTTTTGAGCCATAAGCCTCTTTCATAATGACAGTAAACAGCAATTTTATTGTCTTATTTCTACTCAGTTTTATATTCAAATGCCTCTTAACATTTTCTGAAATCAAGGAATTTTTAAAAATATGTACAGTTCAGTTAAATAAATGCTGTTATCATTTCCTATGTTTTGAAGCTACTCTCCCAATACATATCTAGTAACACCACTTCAATATATACCACCACGTAGATAACTGGAACAGAATTATTATTGTAGAGACAGCTACAATCTTACAAACCTGAACACCATGTTTTTGCTCCAATCCAAACTCACAATAACAAAACCAGTTTTTACAAGAGAAATGAACTGTACAGAGAATTATTTACTCTTATTTAAAGAACGGTTCAACTCTTACTGAAACCAATGGGTCTTCCCATAAATGTATTCAGATTCTAGATAAGAATGACAAGATAATTCAGTGGAGTGAAAGATCAATAAAAAGCGTGAGTGGAAGATGAAATGTGTATGTGTACCACAATACACACACAGTCTGATTTAATATTGCATCCTTTTTATGTGGATGTAGAATGGAAGAATTCTGACTCTACCTACAGCTGTTCATATTGCTAGAAAATAAGAATATGCCATCCAATAATTAGAACTCTCTTCCTGCTTTTAAGATAAATAGCTAAGGTTTAAAGGCATCCTAAGTTTCTGCCTAGCTCTTGCTTTAAGATGTCTATGACAGTGGTATAAATTCCTGTGCTGGCGTAATGACTGGAAATGGTTCTACACTGTTCAAGCAATAAAAGGCAAACAAATTGAATCCTTCCATACAAAAACATATCTACTATGCAAATACTGATTTGCAGCCCAGAAGCCAAGAATGCTGTATGGAGGAGGAGACAACAAATCTTCCACGAAAACACACAGAGCCTTAAATTTTTTAGTTGCCCTGTGGACAGCTAATTCTGAAGGTTGCTACTTCCTTCTCACAGTTCAAAAATATTTTCCTAGCAGTTAATATGTTATTACATAGAACATGCAAGCTGTCCATGACAATTTAACAGCAGTGCTGCAGTTCCGGCTGGCTCCTTCTCCAAACTGTGAGCCGAGATTTGAATGACTTACCCAGGGCATTTTAAGCAAGGTTTTTAAACATTTTAGGAATCAGAGTGATCTATTAGAACATGTAATGTAACACTTCACATTCCTTTAAAGCAATAGCTGAGTGGTCCCTGGAGTCTGAGGAGGATAGTTACAGAGGAGAGTCACGTTGCAGTCAATAAGAATCCGCAGCTTGAAGGTTCTGAAGGACTTGCAGCACAAATTCATAACAGAATAAATACTGATCCTGCACATAGAGACACCAGTGTGAAACAGATGAATACATTTGACAAAGGAACTAGATAAATAATTATAGACTGGCTGTAATGTTGTTTGTAACACCAGCAACTTTGTTACACATATATAAACATATGTATATTTAAAGGTATCCTCAATCTTATTTTTCCTTCACTAATGAAAGTGCAGTACCTGTAAGCATGAGCTTGAGTCTCACTGAGCTCAATGGAGGTTATTTACCTGCTTAATTTTAACCATCTGCCCAATCTAAGGTATATTGGAGCATATCTTAAATACTTGACTCTGAGAAGAACTTATCCTAGTCTTGTCTAGTTTTTCATCCCACTTTCTGTTTGTTCTAAGTTGAGTTACCTTCATTTTGTCTTGTACTCTGTGAACTCTTCCTCCAGCGGTAGAAAGGGCAGTGATAGCTTAACAATTGCAAGAATTCAACTAAAGGCTGTGCTTTTGCAGGGTAGAGTCTCACCTGTTTTGCCAGTGATTCCTCTTGTTTTTTTGTTTTTTTTTTTTTTGTTTGTTTGTTTGTTTTTTGTTTTTTGTTTTGTTTTGTTTTTTTTTGTTTTGTTTTGTTTTGTTTTGTTTTGTTTTGTTTTTTTGCCAAAAGGAGGCCTGTATATGTACTATATTGATGATTTGTGAAGTTCAAGTGACTAAAGCTGCACTAGAGGTCTCTTTATGTTGGCTTTCTTTTCCCTTTCTTTCTTAATTTCAGTTACTAAGGCGTTCTAAATTTAGATAAAGACACACTTGCCTGGAAAGTTATTATTTTCCTCACAAGGGGGCTAAGGTTATGCTCTAAACTCCAGATTGATCCAAGCATAAGGATCTGTAGCAGAATTTGAAGTCGTAGTCTAGTTTGAGTACTGAGAACTTACCTTACTTTGGATCATGCCAAACCGCTGTTCTCTCAAATCTCTCACTATGTGCTTGATGTTGAACTATTAGAAGAGAACAGTTTTTATTATGTTAATGTTGAAACTATTAAAAAAAAAAAAAAAAAAAAAAAGAATGGAAACAATTTATGATGAGAAATCTGGGGTTCAGTTCTTTTACAAATAAAATAACTCTGGTTATTATTTCTGTTCTTTTAAATAACCAAGCTGGGTTTATTCCATTTTGTAAGGATTAATTTCCACCAGGAGTTAACTGTGTTCTAAGATATCAACACATTTTGTTGACATCCATCTCGGTAATATTCATATTTACTGTAAGATTTAACAATTATTTGTTTGGTACTTACACAGAGATCTTTTTCTATATAGCTCAGAAGAATTTCAACACAAAGCAAAACTCCACTTCTTCCTATCCCAGCACTGCAGTGAGCAACAACAGGTCCTCTCCTGTGAGCTTTCCTCATATAACAAATAAATTTTACAAGCTGCTCAGACAGTTTGGCACTACTGTGGTCTGGCCAAGTGGTAAACTGCAAATGACTTACAATTCGCCTCTCATCTGTCTGGAAAAAAAGAAAACAAAAGTGTGTATTCACCAAAAGATTAGTAACATAGCTATATAAAACCCAGTAAAAAAGAAACAAATACATGTAAATATAAATGTAAATATATATAAATGAGGAAATAGCATTTTCTTTTTCCTTATTATTTCTTATGTCAATACTAAATGAAAAAATGTTATACAATTTTTCCATGCTGGTAAAAACATCTGCTGTAAAGATCCAAGTCCAACCAATAATTGTTCTGCAAAAATGATTGTTTATGCAACTGACAATCTTAAAAACAAAAGAATCTAGGAACTTCAAGGATTGAAGCCTTCCAAAGTCCCAGTTAGCATGGCAATGGATTTCTATTGACTGTAAGCTGGATGTAAAAACCTATCTAGATTTTTGCCATTAGAATAATTTGAATTAATGTCTGTGATTTCTACTGAAGTAAACTGATAATTTACCATAGTAATTTGATACTGGCACAAAACAAATGTAGCAAAAATAAAAACATTCATTAAAATCAGGTAAGGGCTCGATCACTTACAATGGCCAATCTTCCCATCATCTTCTGGACAGACCCTTATTGGAAACTTTGCTATCTTTCACACGGTAACATGAGGTGAGATTTTTCATCATATAAATAGTTTTACTAACAGAAACAGACTCCAAGTTAGTCTGGCACAATTAATTTTTCTTTAATTATTTCATGAACCAATTTGTCCTACAGAAATTTCGGCAAAGTCTTATTTAATATGGAGGCATAATTGATGGATTTGTCCCAGTTTCAGTGTTCTTACAATTAGGTTCTAAATTTATTGTATCTTCAAAAACGTCCTGTCAGATTGGTAGTTTCATGTCTTCTCATGAAATAAAGAAATTATCATTCTTTCTAAATTTTAAGATGAAAACCAACTTTTTTTCATCCTTCCTTTTACCCACTTTTACAGAACATCAGTGGCAGTCCTTATGATCTGATTTGATAAGAACAGTAAGAAATTCTGCAAAAAACACAGCAACTCTGTGAATATTAAAGGACTAATTATTGGACACTCTTGTCCAAATGTTCATAATGTTGGATCCACTCTTTGTGCAATAAGCAATGAGGCAGTATTTCATTTATCTAAATTTCCTGTTTGTCGAACATTCCCAAGAACATGGTGAACAGATGTTAGAGAAGAAACAAATAATGCCAGTATTTATTCATTTAAGATATTTACTCAATTTCTTCACATATGAAAATGTTAATTACACTCAACTTACCTGCTTGTTGATCATTTCTATTATTCTAATTATGAAGTATTCCAGAATCTGGTAACTGTCCAGCCTGAGATGAAAATTAGCCAGATCTATGGAGTCATGTGGAGGTTCAGGCCAGTATCGATGACTTTTCACTTTTCCTAGCTCAACTTCTTTTGTCATCATGGCAATCAGATCTGATTCACTCTCCCAAACCATCTGCCAGAAATCAGCCATAGTAGAAGGCAGAGGCCCTTGAGTTATAATGTAGAAGTGTTCCTCTTCTCCAACTTTCATTCTGATATAACTTGCGTTAATGTAGCCATTGTTTTCTCCCAGGAGAACTCGTGTCTTATCATCTGGACAGAAACAGAAAGTTACTATTGCAGCTGTAGATCTGAAATGGAGCTCTGCCACCTCTAGCATCTAGGAGATGGGGAGCCTCAGCCTCTAACAACAAAGTATGCTTTTATTTTTTAGATCACATTTGGCAGGCTGCTCTAACATTAATCACTGCTAATCAGAATTCTGACTCAGATAAGAGCTGAGCAACTGAAATATCTACTTGGCTATCATGTTTTCAAATACTTCTAAAATGAACTTGTATTTTTTCAAGAACTACATATATCTGTGATTTCCACTGTGCTTTTCAGAATTCTGCTATGTCAAAAGCTGTAGATTTAAAGAACTGCTAGTATAGTACAAGATACACTAATCCACAGAAATGTACTAGACCACTATATGACAGAATGAAGGGAGCACCAAGATAGTTGCCTCCCTACCAGACCAAGTCCTGCCTTGCTGAGGATGATAGTGAGAAATTACTTACTGCACAAAGCAGACAACCTTATGTGAACTTTACACTCTAGGAAAAATCTCAACAAAATTCATTTTTAGTAGAATTTTCTATGACGAAAGAATGTGGTGGGCTTCGCCTCCTAATCCCAGTGTTATAGCTGTATCTTCTTATTGGTGTGCATACTTACATGGAAGAATATCTTGATATCTGTTTTTATCCCGGTTTTCTGGTGCTTTGCCAGTTCTGCAGTCATCTATTGGCTTCACATGTTCCAAAGCCTGTATCAAAAAGAAACAGTCACACAGTTTTCATATCCTTCATGAAGAGATTTTACTGATTTGTGACCTGAGACAGACTTTTTAAAGAAGAGAATCAGCACATTTTTCCTTAAACTTCTAGGCGCAGTTCAAATTGCTTAGTAGTTCCTTCAGTATGCAGAAAGTTTCTGGAGATTTTGAATGAGATTTCCAACCCATATCCTCAGCATCTTGAATTATAGAACCATTTTGTATGTTGTTGTAAAATAGATGTTTGGAATAGTGTCTTGGCCAAATAATCATTATTCATAAGTGACTGGAGAACAAACTTTAGCACTGTTAGAAGGTTATGAATGTCAGTGAATAATTTTCAATTACAGTGAAACTGATGGATAAAGGGAACAACATCAACGATATTAAGTGGAAATCATAATTCTAAGAACTTCATAGCAGATTTAGGGTAACATAATGCAGTTTGACCAGGAAGCAAAAAGATGAAAATTAATTTCATATATGGTTTTGAATTACTTTCACTTTTCTTTATTCTTCTACCTCTTTGATTTGCATTGTGCAATGCCTGGCCTTCACAGTAGGCCACTACATAGTATAATATGGACTGAAATATATTCGTTAGGTTTTCAAGGTCTTCATCAGTAATTATTGTTTTTCTCAAATAAAATATCCATTGATTTTGGTAACCAGTAGTTTTCCTGTTAGATCTCTCTGCTTTGTGAGCAAATGCACGAATTGGCTCATATCATGCTATGCCTACCTCAGTAATGGAACAGAATTAGTGGAAATGTATATGTGAGCTTTTGGTGAAAGTCAACAAATCCTATACACATGAGTCTATGTGATTTTTTACCCAGAAAGTGAGATATGAAGGCAACCTGAAGAAACTGATAACATTTTGATTACTATGGAAAACTGGTAGTAATCTATTTCATAGAGGATGAGTACATCATTTAACAAAAATTCCAGGACTGCGTTAAAGAACTATGGAATAATCTTTAGAAATTGCTAATAAATAGTACTAAATGCTCCATATACTGAAATGCATTCATAATTCTATATTTTTTCATAATTTATGTCATCAGATGTAATTGTATGTTTTTATTATTTACTTATATTGTTTTTATTTTTATTTTACTTCCACTAAGTTCCTGACCTCAATAGCACTTTGTGGCAATGATTTCCATGGATCACTGAAGCATTGTGGAAAACATTTTCTTTCATTGTCTAGGTGTTTGGATTTCTTGCTTTAATCTAGTGCCTAGAAGTGTTCTTAGGCACCTATTTAGCAGAGCTGAGAGGGGAATAGAAAGAAGTTGATCTACATTAAATTGATCAGTATTTTATTTTTGTGTATTACTTGTTTTTAATTCCAAATGGGTGAGATCTTTGGACAGGAAATAGAGTAAGTAAACCTGGCCTGTATGGAAAGAAGGAGATACAAATAGTGCAACATGACTCAAAAAGCAGAGCAGAAGCCCTATCCTAGCTGGAACATCCTCTGAGAAAGCGGAGTCAGTGAAGATACAACTGAATCTCCCATAAAGTATGTAGAACAATTCTAAAAATCACTTTCTTAGTTCTGCTAAAGATCTTAAAAATGAATTACACTTTACCATAAACTCTTTCAAGACCTCTTGATTTTCAATCCGTGACTTAAGGCCCTGAATAAAATGTCTGATGCCAGTCCTTGGACGTAGTCTGGTTGGTGAGGATTTAAAGTTAATTAAATGAGTCAGTTCATCTTCAGAAACAAAGGTTCTGCCTACACATAGCAAAAAGAAAAAAAAAAAAAGAAGTTTTTAATGATTATTGAACATAGCATAAAGTTTTGGATTTAAAAACTAGGGGACTGCAGAATTTGAGTACACTTCAGTGTTTTATACTGTGGAAGTAAACTGTAAAAGTATTTTTGGCTTACTTCACAGTAGAAAGAAGACTCAGTCAGTATCATGGATACAACTAGCACCATATTTCATGGAGATTGCATATCCAATTATTTAAAATTCTTGCTTTCTACAATTTCTAAACACAGTCTGTTATGAATTAATCATTCTTGGAGAATTATAACTTTAACAGTAATTTATATTTGAGATATCGGCCACATCTTCACAGGAAATCATGTTTCCAGGAGTTTCCTGAAGATTAATACTGCCACACTCTTCATCTTACCTCACACTTCCTTTCCATAACAAGGTGTGAAGTACCTCTGATGCACAAAAACCAAGGATCAGTTTTACTAATTAGCTATGCTTTCTATAGTATACTTTCTGATACAAAACTTAGATTAAGAAGATAGATAAACATTAAGTCTCCAGAAATATCATTGTTCTACTACAGCAATTGAAAAAGAAGGCACATCAGTAATTTATGTTACTTCCATAGAATAAAAGCAGTAGGTTTTTTTGGTGGGGGAAAAAAAAAATAGTAGTTTGAAGTGGCAAAACTATAGAATTTGTCCTTACAAGCAGAGGCTACTGTTGGCAATGAAAACATGCCAATTGACTTGAGATAACTTGATGATCTGTTCCTCAGCTTTGTTGTAGGCTGAAGACTGGGAGCACTGTTCTCTTATTTTTGTAAGATGTCTTTGCACGCTTTAACCAATCCCAACGAAAAATTGCAGCACTGTGCACCTAATCGAGTATAATCAAGTTATTTAGATATTTTCCTTTTGCGTAAGGACACTATATAGAACACAACAACAACAAGAAAAATGGCAAAACAAAAATTGCAAGTTGCCCATCCTTTTTAAGCTCAAAAGCAGAGGTGCTCAAAATGGTAGCAAATGGATGGTGGCCAGTAGAGCTGTTACCACTCTGCGTAATTAACTAAGCTCAGCCTCATGATCCTTCCTTCTAGCAGATCTCCAAAAGAGTTGAAGAACTCCTAACGTTGGCCATCTTCATCTGGGTATGGCAAAGATCTGATGCTTTTCTATGCATCAGAGGCAAAAATTTTGACCTGAGTCATCTGGCCTTCAAGACATAAAGGGGAGTAGTGTTGATCTCACTGTAGTTATGTGTAGTAGCTGGCCTATTACAATAAGGAAACAAGAGCATTTCTGGTTACTTCTAGGTAGAATGGAAGTCCTGTGGAACATATCATCATCTTCATTGTTCCAGCTATCTGACTCAGACTGTTGACTTTCTCTTCTGCAGCCTTCATATCCTGCGTAGTTCTGTGATCTGTAAAACAGCATTAGTTGATAGGTTTCATGGAAGCGGCTGAAGTTAAGGTCATCTGGACCATGCAAAAACTTTGTTTTTGATCTATTTTCAGTAACTTTTAACTTTCTCAAGTGACTATTTTCAAGAATCACAATGACTTCTGAAGAACATGAATACAAGGATTAATGATATTATTTCGTCTGGACAAACAGGGACAGATGATCTGTATAAAAAGCTGCCAGAAAATAAAGATGTTACAGGCAGTATTTTAAGAACAATACATTTCTTGAATTGTTAGCAATAATAGATGGGTAGGCTTACTTCAAGGTTTCTAAGAATATTCTAAAATAGAGAATTTTAGAGTGCTTAAATATGTATAGCTAGATAATATATCTACAACCCAGGATACAGCAATAATATGTGCAGAATGAGTTAAATATTCATGTAATGGCTAACTCCATCCCCCTGCAGATCTGCCATTTAACTATTTGAGTAGGCTTAAGCATACTGTAGCCTTACATTGGATAGGATAATGTGTGATCATAATACATAATATAATCAATAGGAAAAGGTACTGTTAAGAGTGGGAATAAGATAATATTTTAAGTAGCAGCTTTGCAAAGATCAGTGATCGTTTCAGGCACTGTATTTTCAAGTTAGACAAAGCTTTTGCGAGCATAAAATAGGACTACCAGAACACACTGGTAATAAAGAGATACAGGTCAAAGTACAAGGGCCAGAAAGCTAGTCCATTTGCAAAACAACCAGAAGAAAAAACAAATGTTATCCTTATATGTGATAACTTTGTGTTAGCTATAGATACATTTGCACATCTTGCAAGATAATTTAATAATAATCACACCTGATTACCTGGTATACTGAAAGATAATATTATATTAGTGGAGAGATAATATCAAGTAGCACTGAGCTTGTATTCACATGGATATTCTCAATTGCAGATACTCTCAAGGGTTCTTTCAACAATTTTGTCCTTTAAAGACTGGCCAACCAGTCTTCCAAAATTTTAAGTTTTAAATGCTTTTAAGTTTCAAATATTTATTACTTTCTACATCTTATTGGGTTATAAATGATAAGTAAAATAATTATATTTCATATATTCTGTATCTTTGTCATAAACAAAACTGCTCCTTTTTACCAAAGCTACATTATTCTTTGATTTCCTGTTCTGTACATTTGAGGTAAAATTCTACACTTCCTGTACTGCATACCCACATATTTTCTTAGGAGTAACATCCTCAAATTCTCTTGATTCTAAAACATCTTGAAGTAAACACCTATGTCACTACAGCCTTAGGCCTGTCTGCATGAGCCGCAGTTACACCTAGAAACTTCTGTTACATTTGTTCTAATAGCTGCGTGGAATCTGTTTAGCCACTCTTATTACAGATGGAGCTGCATTTCAGTATAACTGTGTTCAAATAATTTGGGACATGAGTATACGGAAGATCTGGAAATACAAGAATAAATTATTGATGCTGATTACTTTAATAATTTTACCATATTTGAGAGACTTACACATCTGAAGTGTTACTGATGATACCCTGATAATCTTGTCCAATCATCTGAGCTTGCAGAGGGGAACAGTGTGTACTTTTTGGACCCTGTAGTTATAAGATAAGAAATAGCTGTGAAAAATCAGTACAAAGAAACATCAATCAGTACAACAACAACAACAAGAAGAATATGTTTACTTTATTCAATATTTTTTCTCATAATTGATGAATATGTGTTTTATACTTAAGAAGGAAATTGAAAATAGTTTCCAGGGAAAAAGTATATGTGACTTTGACTTAGCATTGCAGTATCTACTCAAATGAATAAGCTACATCAGTTGTATGTGTGATCTTCATAACAGTGCCGTGTTCAGAAGTCCCTACAATCTAACCTGAGTAGCTGAACTTTGAAAATATGACATTTCTGATATCACAGAAAAAACTCAGTCAAAAGAGTTGTGAGTCACACTCAGCTCTTCACCTCCCAATTCTTGGCAGCAGAAAGCAGCACTGTTTCAGCTGGAATTTCTGGTACTAATTTCCTCTTAGTTTTTAATCTCTGACACAACAAGGCCAGATGTTAGAAATAGAGTGCATCTGCACTACTAAGAAAGATCTCAACTAACAGAGGGCACATCCTTAATCAGCCTCCAGATGGATCAGAAGCAATACCACTAGTTGCTGTTTTTCAGGCCTGGAGGATGGTAACTAGGTCCTGCAATTAGATAGTGATGCAGAACATCTTTCTTCAGTATGTGGAAGTGGCTCCTTCTGAGTTGCAGCACTTGACAGTTAATTATATAAATTTTAATTCAGAGTGACATTTCTTCATCTTCTGTTCCTGCTTAATATTCCATTCAGAAACCACCCTGGCATATAATGTAGTATAAACTACCAGATACCTCACAGAATCTTAATAGTGGCTGCCAATCCTACCTTTTATTTATTTTTATGTTTTTACATTTATGCTTGTATTTTCCCACAAGAATTTGGGAATTCGTGGCCTTATATTTAACCGTGAATTAACTTATTCAGTTTTTTCTACTATTGGCTATACTGATTAGAGAATGCTATAAGGATATTTGTCTTATTTTTGCCAAGGAAAAGTATTTTTTGTTGTTTTTGTTAGTTTGCTGGTTTTTTTGGTTTATTTTGTAGTTTGTCATTTTCAAACCCTAGGACTTTGGAGTAAATGGCAGCTGTGCCCTGTAAAGTATAGTTTCTATTAACGTGAGACCATTAAAGGCAGGCTGGAAAGGGTTGAGAGCTAATGGAATGAACTCAGCAGAAAAGTTTAGCATGAAATAAAAGTTAGGTATTTGCAGACTAGACTTAACTACAAGCTTAAAACCATAAGTGAGCACTAATACATTGCTAACTCAGGCTAAAAAGGGACCTGTAACCTTAGTAGTATCTCGTGCCTCTGATTAATATCATTTCCTTGGCATATTTCTTCATTATATCATTGACCTGGCCTTATTTTTGTATTACATTTCACCAATCTTTAACAATGTATTTCCAACATTCATTCCAGCTCTGTACTCAAAGCTTTCTGAAATTCCATTCAAGATTTTCTTAGCTTATTCAGTTCAAGGATTTCTCCCCCTTTTTTTTTTTATATATATATATCTTTGATTATATTGGATGAGGCAAGCTTTGGAAGGTTGGTTTTTGTTTGTTTGTTTGCTCTGGAGGATAAAAAAACTACATTTATCACATTTTCAGGAAACAGGTTTTATAGTTGTAAAACTCAAAAATAACACTTATTGTAAAATTTAATACAGACAGTCTCTGCCTCACTTACTGGGATTCAAAACCAAAACTACGCCTGAAGAAATCTGGGGCTTTGGACTTAGCAGATACTGATGAATAGCAAACTTTCAAAGCATACTTTTAAAATATTGGAAGAATGGAAAAATTAATAAATAATTTATTCCAACATTATAAACTTCCAGAACTAGACTTGCTTATGCAACCTTCCTTTAACACCTCTCTTTAGCATATGTAGTATGCTTTTATCATATACTTTTAGCTCAGTGGAATCCCCTGATTTATTCCAATATTAGAGGTGCTGCTGACTGCAGCACAGTTGGTTCATGTTAATCTTTTTCATTAACAACGTGTGGTTCTTGCCAGCATTGCATCAAACCCATTTTTGTTTACAAACAAGTACATTGCTTGATAACTTCTACAAGCTCAATTCAGACTTCACCTTGCTGCACATCCAGTTGGATTCTTCCTTCAAAGTGAAAACAGATTGAGCTTCTAGGCTTCTCTCAACGCTGTGGTCATCTGAATACCAGAAAAAGAAATTTAAATGCCTAAAGTGTGAAAATACAGAACCATTCCTTCAGTAGCACCCACACCGGAGGACTTTGGTTTTGGAAGAGGCACTTGAGATATGTTGCCCCAAACTACCACAAAATACCCTTCTTTCTAGATGCTCTCGTAAGGGTAAAAACAGCAAAAGTTCCATATATAACCACTGAAGAAGTCAGAATAACTCAGGTGACCAGAAGATACTGAAGTATACCCACTACCAGTAGGAGTTGTAAAAAACCTACAACAGAATTGATAAACTTCCCTAACTCAGCCTATTCCTTTACATCACTAAATAGGCAAATATCATAGGTTTATTATGATAACAGTTCTTACGTAATAGCATTGTGTTTTATCGGTCCAGGGAAAAGAGTTTAAGCTTCACAGTAACAGTCTAATTCACAAATGTCACATGAGACTCCAATGCACATCTCCACAGCTAGTTCCTTGAATTTGAAGAACTGGAGAAAAGCCTATTCTTACTGCAGTGGATGGGAATATTTTCACAGCCACTAACGTTGCTAAAAGTTTAATCAGCCTTTTTATATCTGGATGACCTTCCCATTTTGGCATCATTTACCCTCAAAATCAAACTAGAAATGAAATGGGACAGTGAACATCCTCATTTCACACCTAAACTGAGCACAGTTCTGTCATCCTCACACAGAGAGTCTTTGAGACTCAGTAATATAATATTGGTAGACTATTCAATTCCAAACTGCTGGAAAAGAAATAGGAAATTTTAAATAATGCACTCCCTTTATTTACTTCAGATTCATCAAGATAGCTATGAATAACCATACCTTTTCCAGTAGCTTCTGACAGTCCTTGTCTAGCTGTCCCAAAGACCTCAGCTGCTCAGGATGTACAGCACCTTCTCTCCAGCTACAAACCTACCACTGATTTGCATAAAACTAGCTAAAATCAGCACACACCAGAAACCATCATAAATATAAGCTGAGTTTAAACATTTCTGAGAGTCTTGAGCATCATTCCCTATCTTCTTCTGTCTTGGAAAGCTTATCCAGCGCTGAAAGAACTTTTTTGTGTCTATGGCTATGAATCGGGAGTAACATTAGAGTTATTGGTAAAGTTATTCAATTGTTTTACCAATAGAAAAATTGAGTCCAGACATAATCCCACTTTTAATATGTATTTAATGGATTTAGCTGCTTACCAGGCTCTGTGTTTGTGTTTGGAGGGGAAGGTATGCTGTTTCTCTGGTTGCTTGAGTAAGCCCAACGTGAAGCTACGCTTCGGCAGACAGTGAGCTGAACAGTGCCTTGAGCCTTGCGCAGCAAATCTATAACTGTTTGGCGTGGTAGACCAGATACTAAAGTCTCATTTACCTGAAAAATACACGGTAAGTAATTCCAAATTTATTTAACAAAAAGCTTTTTTTAACACATATCCCAGCACCGAGCGCATTTTATACATCTCTGCAACTCATGAGTCCTCTCTCCTTTCTGCATTAGTAACTTCCTTGATCTCCCTCTCTTTGCATCTTTATACCATGAGAGTGCACCACCAAAATGACGAAGAGCAAACCCTACCTTAAGTAAGATGTCACCAACTTGAAGCCTCCCATCTAGATCTGCAATACTGTTTGGGCTGATGGCTTTTATTAGGATAGCCCTGCCATTTCTGCCGCCAACCAGCGCAAATCCTAGGCTTCCATTTTCCGCTTTTTCCAATTCTATCTTAATAATGAAGTCCTACAATACAAAATGACACAGTAAGAGGTGGAGTTTACTCAGGGCGCTTTTTTCATGTTCATTTTTAATACGAAAGAATTATATTGTGCTTTACAATCCTTTGTGGCTGATATAAATTGTGGGATATATCCTTGTCTTGGATGGCTACATAGAGCTTCCACTGATTTATAGCATCTACATGTATGTATCAGAATGAAAGTAGTGCATCCTTATTTACATAAGCTCTATTAATAATATCCAGTGAGTAAAATGATCTCATAAAACTAAGGAAACATGTACTTATGTAACCCTTTCATAATACATCAAATACATCACCTTCATTGACAAGCCAGTCACTTTTATCTCAAGTGTGACGCTAACTCAGTATGTCCTCCGTTTTTTTATTGTTCTGTAATGCAAGTCTTAACCTTGCAGCCCCAATGTACCTCTCTGTTTGGCTTTAGCACGTCATTCACTTTTATAATCAGCAGCCTTTTTAGGGTCAAGCATTACGTCGGAAAGAGCAGCAACCTAGAAATTGTTATGATTTGCAGCATGACTGGTTCCAGTGATATATGTATCATCCTCAGAAATTATTTCAGTGAGTTGAACAGACAAGCTATCATGGATTAAATGGTGTGGAAGAAGCAGTAATAGAGATGACTTAATCAAAAGCCAGAAAATGGTTCTAGTTTTTCTTCCAGGTTGGAGGTCTAATTTTAACAAGAAACAGCCATTTCTTGTAAGCTCCAGCCAAGAGAAAATGAATAAATCTATTTTCATGAAATATCAGTCACAAAGTGGGCAATTCCAAGCAATATTACTTTCCACATATTTGCGCAAACAAAAGCAATGTTTGCACTTGTGAGACGTTTGAAGCATTGTATGCTGAACATGGAAATTGATTTTTTCCCCCCTGAACATACCTGTGTATTTTGAGAATTTATTATTTCAAAAATACAGTTACTCTCACTAGCTATTGTAAATCCAAACCACTCTGATATATGTCAACACTGAAAATACTCTAAAGATTTGGAGTAATTTTGTCCTCTTTTCAGATTCAGTATTTCATACTGAAACATGAGTCTCAAGTTTCAGTGAATGTTTTGATTTGTTGTGGGAAATACTTCCTCATTACTTTCACATTTATTCTTCCCAGAATCTTACACTGTGGCATTCTATCTCTCTTTCCTGCACAACTTTCTTTCTAAGCTAGGAGTTAATTTTGGAAGCTATTAAGAGTACTATGAAGACATAATGGAGGGGCTACATCCTGTGGATCTTGGTTTCATTATCAAGCTGTTAAGGTAGTAATACTATATAGAAAACCAGCAAGAGAGGGGCCTAACCACTGGAGGTGCTGAGCGCACACAGGACGAGTGCACGCTGAGGCAGTTCAACACTTCACGGTATGCTTTCCAGAGCAATTGTGTTCACATTTTAAGAGAAACTGGGGATGAAGTAAATACATTAAATGCCACTATTGAAAAAATCTCAGTCACTATAGCACACTTTACTTGATGGAACACCTCATGCTTGATAAAACTGCCCCTTACCTTACATTCTGGAGAACTGGGAGTGCTTTGCTGAGCTTCACAATTTGTTTCCTTCAAATGTTTCTCTGTGAAAAAGCAGAACGGTTTTCACCACTGAAATATGGTTCTGTGGTATAACACTCAATATGATAGAGACATAATAAAACATTTCATATTTGATGTGTAAAATTTCCTCTGGGCTTATGTACATTGCTTCTTTTGTAGTACTCCTGAACTGAGCATTCTGCCTATGATTCATGTGAACCTTTTGCCTCCCAGAGAGCAGTTTCCAAAACAAGCTTTAGGAGCTGCGTGTTACAGGATCAGGGCCACCAGCTGGAAAACAGATGATGTACTTGCATTCTCTGAGACTCTGAAGGATACAGAATTGCTTACTAACAATTAATCTTTCCCCAGTATTTCCAGCACCACCTACCAATTTCATTTACAGAGAGGACTAAACCTTTTTTAAACTCTACCAGAAAAGTCAAGTTCCTTACCGTGTTGGCTTAGTAGATGCTGCTCTTGGGAATTCAGGTTTTCATTTGAGAGACAAGTATCGTCTTTCTCTGTCTCAGCAGGCAGCCCTAAAAGCATACATGGAGGTTTGTTCTGACAGGCCTCCCACTCAGCTTCATGTACACAAGGGAATGTAAACTCTGTTCTTAGATCACGAAACAAAGCATCAATATCCAATACTGATGCTGTATGAGGCCGTGTGAGACAGTTATTACTGCATGATTAAGTTTACTGAGTTGCACAGTGATACAAATAATAGTTTCCTGAGCTGCAGAAGTATTACATCTCATTTGTTGCTATTTTTAAAATGATAACAAGAACTGGAGATCAGAGTGAGTCATTCCAGACATGTGGCAGTGCTTAGGCAGAGGATTAAGGAGGTTCTATCACTGTCTGCAGAGCTGTCTGTACAAGAAGACAATGATTTGGCTTTGATTTCCACCCTGCCCTGATCTTTACTTTTGAGTTTTGCTTTGTCATATATAGATGATCTCACTTGTCTTCCAGAAAATTCTCTTAAGGTATGAATTATATAACATAATATGTTCTGCTGTTTGTGTTGTTTAGTTTTGTTTTGTTTTTTTTAATTCTATGTTGCATTTGCCATTTCAGTATGCATTTTTATAACTAAGAGAATACATTAAATGAAGGCTTCTACTAGAGATGGTCACAAACAGAATATCAAACAACAAATCACTGTATATTTTTGCAGTGCTTTACGAAAGTTAAGAATCTTTTTTTTCAAGGCCAAGAACCATCTCACTGTACAGTTAATAAATCTGCATCAGAGCTGGATCATAGATAAAGTGTCTTGAGAAATCTCCTGGAATCTACAGATCTTACTAGAGAAATAAAGTAGAGCAATAACTGTAGCCCCCTGATAGGCTCCTTTATTAATTAAAGAGATTGTGGTTCTGCCCATTTTTGTTATTGATATCAGTTTAAAACGTCAGTCCAGGATGGTTAAGTTATGGCACCATATTTAAAGCTCAAATTCTCTAGAAAAATATTGCAGAATAGATTTAATCAAACCAGAAGTTGAATATAACCATGAAATTCCCATTAAATATTAGCAAATAAATAAAAATAAGCTGACTGCACAAAATGCAAGTATAGATAAAATTTTAAATTTTTTTGAAAAGAAATACACGCTTTGATTCTCTGTAAAGAGCTGTCCATTTTTCTCCAGATTCTTAACAGAAATACTGAATGCCAAGTTACAATCTATTAATAACTGTTTAATGCAATGAATCAATAACAAATTAATACTAAAATCAGAAGCAAATCTTGAGCTCAAATCCAAAAAACTTTAGCCTTACTTACTATTTTCTTGCTCTATAGGGACCACAGGATTGCCATTTCTGGAGGCAGAAAAGTGCAATATGTGAGCCATTAAGAGCTGCATGTTTTTAAAAGCACATATGAACGCTATTTCTGAAAAAGTCAATTTTTAATTAAGTTGTATTTCTAAGATTTTGTTATACTTAATGGTGCTTTTCTAAAGAGCATTTATATCAGTATATAAATATACACTGTCCTTAATAACAATGAAATATTTTACTTAAATTGGTCTAAGAACGAAGGAATATGTTATAATATCTGTTGCAGTACAAAACTTCTTCAGGGCTCGGTTTCACTTGCTAACACAATGCAAGTTAATAAAACACTGATAAATGTTTGTTGGACATCAAGATTGCTGTGATGAACACACTATCACTAAATCTAATTGTGTAACCTAGTAATTTACATATTTTGGGGTTACTGTTTGGACTGTTGCTCTAAGACCTTAAGGGGCTGATTTGGTATCAGTCCAGAGCTCTGTCAGATTGCAAAATGAAATAAACATAAAGCGTGATGAAGGGGAATTCTTAGCTGTATGTTCCTGAGCAGCCTGGGGATGAACATTTTATCACGTACTGTGGAATAACTGCTGGATTTTCAGCATTTTTCTTAAATATTTCGCCACTGAAAGTAACTCAGAGGTTCCCAACAGAGGCAGTTAAAGGATTCACATTTGTGTTTCGATGATGAAGTTTGATGAGTTATGATGCATGTCATGTGAGTTCACCTACATTCACATCTTCCTGTGTTAGCTTTAACTACAAAGAATTAAGATACCTTATGGGTATCGTGTACCAGTATACACCTTCAGAGCTGTGAGGTACAGCATTTTTCTTGTTTGGTTTTATTTTTTGACTTGCTAATAAAAGAACTAAAAACCTGCTTTAACATTAGAACTGAAATTGAGAATGCTCAGATTCCATCTGTCTGCTTCGATTTACCTTGTTGCTTTGATTTGGACATTCTGGGTGGCAGCTTCGCACACTCTTACTGCATCATCCAGGCTGATGCCCTCAGTCCACAGCCCACAGATGTACAGAATCTGATCTCGTGGCTGCAGACTGCCTTCCACACTGGCAGGAGAGCCAGGCACTATGTCTAGAACATAAATACCTTGTAGCTTGCTTCCAGCTCCTCCTGTCAGCTTCAAGCCTAGAATAATGCAGATAACAAAAATCCTTTTGTGGCAGCATGTTTTGAATTTCATTGTCAGTGCATCCTGATGGAATATATGAGGGTCATTGAAAGATAGGCTGAACAAAACACTGATGAACAAAAGAGCATTTTTCCCCCAGTAAGAGAGCAAGAGTGACATGCGATTAGATGTTCACAGAATATTAAAAAACTTAAACAGTGTTGTCCATCTATACACTTCAGCTGTTCCGTGGTGCTTTGTTTCAGCTAATGTCAAATATGTACTTGAATAAGACTCCCTTGTTACCACAGTACATAAGTGCTTTGCGATGTCTTCTGTAGGGTGTGCTATCATTCCCGTTTTATAAGTAGGGAATGAAAGTGCAGGACAGATAAGGAGGTACCTCACCTACAAAGCAGTATGGTGCAATGATAATCCAGTAGTTTCCAAACAAACTAGTTTCTGAACTGGAAACAGGATCCTATATCAAAGTAAAAATAACTATGCTGTTTCCTGGATCCACAGTTGTGCAGTACCTACTGCATTCTAAAGTAATAACAAGATATTCATACTGTGGGATTTCTTTTATTGCTTGCATTGCACAGTGTAGATAAATAAAACTTCATGTCTTTGATGAATCAAGCATTTAAGCAGAGTTTTTTTGAATGCCAGGCTGTTGCCCTAACTAGTAGCTCATCCTTCTCCTTTTTTTCCCAAATAGAACTTTAGTCATATCAGCAGGTAGCAGACATTCATCATCTATCAACAATTTCTAGCAACACTTTGTATTTCAATAACATAAAAATATGAGACTGAAGATACGGTAGAAACTTCAGCTGATAGTGTGATCATACAGATATAGCTTCAGCTTCCAATAGCTTGATTTGTCTAATAAGAGTTGTCTTCCTTTATGGTTCTATTGAAAAGAAACTTCTCCAACCCATTGTCATGTTGATGGAGGAGAGCACGATCCAAGACCACAATTGCCCTACAATTATCATATCACCACTATTATCTTTGCCTAAAATAGTATGCATAGTACTTACTACACACCTAGCTGTCCGTTGGCACCTTTTGTGAGAGTGATTTCAGGAATGTCATCTGGCCTAATAGAAGGACGTGGATCGCTGCCAGCACGACCAACCACAAGGTGCAGATCAGGAGGAGAGCTCTGCAGCAAACTCAGGGCTTCATTGCATTGTAAAGATGTGACATCAATTCCATTCACCTAAATGAAAAAGATAGATCTCATTGACTGTCATCATACTTTTTCCTCCACTCCAAATACTGCAATATGAGCTTAAATTAGTTTTCATTCTCATATCATTGCTTTGCTGTGGCACCTAATGTCTGTGAATGCATGCAACAGTTAAAAAATTACAATTGCAGTAAGATTTGCTTTTGAACTTTTGTTTTCCTGAATATTCTATCTTCATAAAAGTATCTTCTTTTCCTTGAAACTTGAAGTCCTGTAGCAAAAATGAAGGAAGGCAAGTCTAATGAAATGAAGATGAACTTCAAAACAGGTTTTGTTCACACATTACACAGGACACTGCATCTTTTGTGCAGATCAGTGCAGTTTATATCACTTATTAAGGAAGACATTTAGTGTCTCAGCTGTACTGCACTACTGCTAGATGATTCTTGGGTTTTGCCTGGTCATACAATCTATTCAGTCTGAAGTTTATTCTACTGAAGTCAGTGGAATTATATTTATTATATGATTCATTTGCACTTGCATGCATAAATATGATAAACTAGGCCCTATAAAAGGAAAATTACTAAAGCTAAATGACATTGACCTGCACATACTTTCCCCCCTGTTTAAATTCAAAGGATTACTGTACCATAACGATTCTGTCTCCCCTTCTTAGCCTTCCATCTGACAGGGCAGGCTCATGCAAGATTTCATCAACATAAAGACAGTTGTCCACTTTGTTAAGAACCACTGAGAATCCATAACCGTTGTTCTCTAACCTTGTCAAAGTCACAAAGACCTCCATTTCCTATTAAAGCAAACACAAGATATGTTTGATGTAGGCTTTTCTGTTGCTTCATTAACATTTTCCATTATGTTTTATATGCAAATAGGAATCAGATGTTCAGATGGTATAAATAAGCAGCATATGTAAGGATTTCTCTGGTCTATCACTGCTATTGTTCCAGAATTCATTTTATTTCTTCATACCTCTTTATACTTCAGCTTCACGGTGATTGATTGACAGGGCCTAATAAGGCATGGAATGCCATCAGGAACTGACATTTTGGCATTTTAAGTATATAAAATGTCATGGAGTCCTCAGATCTGACAAACGTTACAACAGAGTTCAGAGATTTCAGTTGCTATTGCTATTGCTTTTCCACTAAAGCAAATAGTTGGATCTAAATTTTATTCTCAGTGCTCTCGAATTAGTTGGAATTCAGAGCTTATTAGCATCAACAGGAATGCAAGATGTTCAGCTTTTGGCAGGACTGATCCCTATATTTTGGATAGTAATTAGTATAGGAGTTTCTTATTGGAACTTTACAATAGTAGTATTGTAACAAAGTGATTTTCCACAGGAGTTTAAAATATGGCAAAAATTACGGAATAGCTGACACCCATTAATTTAAGGATAAGTCTTAGGCCTCTGTGCACTGGGAATAATACTGCAGAACGATGATAAGTTAAAACAGTAGGAATTTCAAGAGCAAGGAAATAACCTTAAAGGAAACGGTAAAGCGTTCTGTAGAGCTGGGCATACAGTAAAATTTGGACATTTCTGGAAAGCGAGAAAAGTCATGCAGATATAGCATAGATAATGAGTTAAAACTAATTTTTTTAAGAATGACACATTCTTAAAGCTGTCACATTTCCCATGTCATTATCTACCTGTTAATAATCTCATGCCAATCACGTACCCTAGTGCAATCCTCTTTTTCCTCCTCTTCCTCCATGTCTTCCCATTCATTGTCACTGTTCTGTGTGTCTCTAGCAGTCAGGGATGATGAAAAAGGGCCACAGACACGTGGTTGTGAGGTCACCAAGTTTGTGGAGACAGCCTCTGGGCTTCCTCCTCTTGAAAATGAGGTCACAGATGTTGAGCTGATGGTGAGATACTCTTCATCAATAGGGGTTAGAGAGAGAATTTCAGACATACAATTTCTGTTTGATACATCACCATCACTCTTATTAAACACAGGGCTGGAAAACAAAGAGATCGTAGTGCTGGAATTTTCTTCCATATCCTTTATTAGACGGCCACTGGAAAATCTACTGCTTATACACATCATGATTTTAAGTAGCATACTAGTTATGGTATTAAATGGCTGCCTCGGTCTTCCAAGTATTACTATAAAACAAAGAGGAAGTAATCAACCTTTTGCAGAGCTCTTAAAAACATTTAAAAGCTTTCAGCCCACAAAATCTTACACACTTTCTTTTTAAGGCACTTTTGATGTTTCTTTAAAACAGTAATTGGGTAATTCCTTGACCATTAGTTGTTTCATCTGTCACAAACAATTACCTTATCTGATAAGCGATATGCACACCGCAGCACTATTACCATTTTTATATGTGCATTTTTCTTCTTGAAAAATAGCTTTCAGCCACATTCTTTGCTGCTTTTATTCTTATTCTGCATGTCTGGTATGAAATCACAAAAGATCCTCAGTGTTAAGTTCTTGTTTCAAAAGTTGTCTATAGTCAAAAGGAAAGTATAGAAAAGTAGAAAAACATGCTTTTTGGATGCATATAGCTAATAACCTCCAGTGGCACTTTTAAAACATTGACTAAGACAAGAAAAACTGTCAAGTTCATGCTATATATTCAGTGCAAGGGGCTGTCTACTCTGATAGCTTGTACTGATGCAGGGAAGAAATGAGTTGTATATCTTCAGTGGCACAGCAAAGCTGATAGTGAAACTGGAAGCTTATGAACTTTAATAGCTGAAGACATGTACAACACTGGGAAAGAAGACGGGTATATTTAACACAAATGTTAAAGGATAACAGCAAATACAGTCAGCTCCTTTCTTCAGGTGACAGGAAATAAAGGATTAAGTTCAATGAACCTTGTCAAGGAGTGTGTCACAGAAACTGTCACATACCAGTGATGTGCTGATTGACCTTCAAAGTATGAAAGATATTTGGCAGAGCTACACAAGCTCAAGGCAATGAGCCAGCAGTGGCCTAATCACAGCCCAGCTTCTAGCCCATCTCTGCATCAGCAAGAGGAACGCATGAGTCTTGGTCCTACTGGACCACACACAATGTGCACTGACATGCTAGATTTAGCCTTTGGAGTCTGAGTGATCCCCCAATTTGGACTTCTATGGGAAAACTATGGGGTGAAATTCTTCAAAGTAGTTTTGTTGAAGTTTCTTTTTTTTGGCAATAGGAAGAGTGAAAGAAATTTTCCATGTGACACCCTGAGCAGTAAACTTTTTAGCAGTTGTATCAGAAAGCTTTTATGTTTGCATGAAAAGTGTTGAGCAATCTGAAGAAAAGAAAGGGGAAACCTTTCATTAATGCCTATTTCAATATATTAGCTTATATTTATGGAAGGGTCATTTAAATTGAGGTTACATTTAAAATACTATTTGAGATACACGGATTGTTCTGTCTGCCTTTTGAAAATGCAAAAACTGAAACTAAACGATGCTGAGATATACCAAACAAAAACAATTATTTCAGAACTTCTTTCTTGGGAATAATCCAAGGTTTTTCTTTCAGTTGATATTTTCCCACAAGAAACTCAGTTTTGATGAAACTGTATCTCTTGGCAAGTGTGTTTGCTACAGACATATTTCTGCTGGTTTTAATCTCAGCAGTAGAAAACTGTACATGCTTCACTTATGAGTTTGAGTGAAATTTCTTTTCTCACTAGGGAGGAACTAGAAGCACAAATAGCAGTTACGGTCCCACAGGACTTGCAGTCACTCAGTACTGTGGCTCAGCAATGTCTGGAATATGTGATTCACTAGTTCTGAGCTTGCTAGATGTCAAAAGTTTAAAAAAAAGATTCAAATGAGTGTGTGAAAAAATAGAAATGAGTTTCTAGAGAAAATTGTAAAAGCTACAAGTTAGAGGTTTATGTGAGGCATTTAATTTTTATTTCCATCAATCCTTTCTGTTCTGATAATTTATCTTTGTGCTGAGAAAAATGGAATGGATCATCTTCTGAATGCCAGTGTCTGGTATAAAACAGTATAAAAGGAGGCTGAGTCCATTTGCACTGCATTTTATTGCATAATTCCTCTGGCTCAGGGCTTCTATTTGCTTCTGAAGACAGGAAAATAACTTTTTTTTTCTCCATGATCACAGTTTGTCTTCAGAGTGTTTTAATTTTCTCTGGAAAAATTTGAAATTAAGAGATTATACAGTAAGAACTGCTTGGAGCCTACTTAAATGAACTTTGAGAAAATTCAAAGATCACAAAATAAATAAGAAAATTTTTGGTTCATTTTTATGTCACAGAATCACAGAATCACAGAATCACCCGGGTTGGAAGGGACCTCAAGGATCATGTAGTTCCAACCCCCCTGCCTAGCAGGGCCACCAAACATCCACATTCAGATCAGGTTGCCCAGGACCCCGTCCAACCTGGCCTTGAACACGTCCAAGGACGGGGCATCCACAACCTCCCTGGGCAGCCCGTTCCAGGGCCTAACCACTCTCCTTGTCAACAAGAGTCTTTCCACTGATTTCAAAATGCAGCCAGCTTCAGCTGAACAACATAAATGATTGCACTAGCGCAGCACTCAACTATTTTGCAATGTGGATTTCTTCAGAATTCCAATGAGAGTAAGCAGAGCAGATTAAGATAGTCAGAATAAGACGGTAATGCAAATTTTTCATTAATCAGCAGTAGCTAGAAGCAGAGACGCCTACTTAACTCTAAGCAATTTACTTTCAAAACTCTAAGAACCAAAGGAAAGGGCAGATTTCAGTATTGCTTACTTTTCAGCACATTCTAGTTCACAAGGCGAGTAGCAGTTCTGCTTCACTTCTTCCTCTAGAGAGTGAAACTCTTCAGAACTGGCAGCTTCTTGATGAAACTTCCAAAGATCCTTATAGGAACTTTCCCTGGGAGGCATAAGTCTCTGGGTGGGATTCTCTTGAGACTCTGTTTCCTGGTCTTCGTAGGTTGAGCTCTCCTCGTCAGGAGGTTCACCGAAATCTGCTGCCAATGGAGAATCCAAACAGTCTTCAAGGTCTTGAGAGGTGCTACCTCCATCACTGGTAGATGGGTCCAAACTATTTCCTGCCTCTGGACTGCCTGGCATCTCTGCCATAAATGCCTTAACTGGAGATGGTGCTGGAGTCTATAAAACAAACAAACACAGAAAAGTTAGTATAATTTTTTTTTCCTTTTCTTTAAGAACCAAAGAAGTTGCAGGGGAATTATCAACTGGTTTGTTTCCTGGAGATGATTCTGATGGTCATTTCTATCTGTCCATAGACAACACTTATAGGTCCTGCTCAGACAATAACCAGGAGCAGGCCATTCTGCATAGAGCAAATGCATTTTCATGATAGGAGAGTACTTGTGCACATATCCATAGTGTAGGAATAGTAGGAATAATAAAATTACCTTTATTCTCTATTACAGTTGCTCCTGGTTGTTTTTTCTGTTTGTTTGTTTGTTTTCTGTTCTGTTTTGTTTTTTTTTTTTCTTGTTGATTCTGGTAGATATCAGTAAGAAACCAAGTAACCAGTTGAAAACCTCAGTTCATTTATTTATGTTTGTTAAGAAACAAAGCTCTTTTTTCCTCCCACTTTGGTGAGTAATAATGCTACCTCAAACCCACAGATTACAATGGCTGCAGTTGAGAGTATCTGCAGCTTATGGCTGAGGATCTAGTGGAATGTTTTTAGAAGCAACATTTTTAGAAGATCTGTTTGGACATGTACTTTGTCACTTCATTGACAGTACTGTAACTCAAAAGTTGTTGCACTGGGATAAATATATTTCAAGTCTGTCAAATTTCTAATTTGGTTGCAGTTGAACTCTAGAAGGAGTTGAGTTGCAGATGGGAAGAGAAAGGAATGGAATTGGATACTGTAGAGAAAAGGCAAGGTTGCATTATTCAAGGCTGGATAGGCAAGGTAGTAGTGTTTTTCCAGGATTACTGAGGCAAGTTCACTGGCAGAACCTTTAACTTACCAGGGCAGTCTGCTCAATTTCTGGAAGAACACCTTTTGGTGGTCTGCAGAGAAGTAGTGTGACTTCTGAAGGAGCTCCTCTCAACAGGTGCAGGACATCCTAATCGGGGAAAAGGAACATTAGATTTCTTATGGAATAGTTTTTTTCCCAGTCAGTAATACATGTCTTTTTACTAAGAAATAAATTCTCTTATAATCCTTTTTTACCATTTAATTTCTTCATGTGAGAACAGAATTGCTCATTCCAGGCAAAAAAATTTCCCTAGACTTACCTCAGCTGATAGAGATTAGAATCTGAGGCACTGGTATTTTGGATGATGTTATAAAACAAATGACCATAGGGAATAATGTTTCTGTTATGCATAAGAGCATCAAAGATTCCAACTAATTAACAACCAGTGTGCGTCTAACAATAGATTTTGTGCATCAATAGTGGAAAGCTAGAAATTAAATAGCAAAAAATATTCTCTGTAACAATTATGTTACAAAGGAAATTCTCCATATGAATTCTAGAGAAGTCTTCTACATAAAAATCAAAATCATTATATGCAAATTCTGTCCCCCTCTGGTGATAGTGAAGTTTAAAAGCAATTTCATCCCATTGTCTTTATTAGCACATTACCCACCAGGAGGCCCAGGGACAGTAGTAAGTTGTACCTGATACAAGAGTCCTTGAAGAGATTTCCCATTCACAGCCAAAATGATGTCTCCAACTTCAATTTCTCCATTCTCTTCAGCTGGCTGCCCTGGAAACAGCCTTTTGATTCTGACAATAGCTCCTCCAAGATATTCATAGCCTTCTTCTTCCATCTGAAGAACACTAAAGCCAAGGCCTCCAGAATTCTTTGTCAATTTGACTTCAAAAGTATTCTCTGTTCAGAGGATGGATAGGAAAAAGAGTGAGCTCAGTTTGTATATAAGAAACTATATATATTATATTCTCCACAGACCTTTTCCCTGTGTGCTGCTGAGTTATATCTTCTGATGCTAATAACAAAAGGTGGTTTTATTCTTCCTTTAGCTTGCATGAGGCCTAAAATTCAGATAGGCAGACTGGCAAGAATTGGATTCTATTCCACCATGTGGCCGTGGACTGTATGAGATCTGGTACAAGCCCTCAAAGGAAGTAGCAGTTTATACCAAAAAAGTTCAAGCCCTATCCATTTCTGACATTCTTCTGCAGATTTTGAGTAGGACTTACTATTCCGTAGTTGTCTGATGTTAATTCAGGAGTTGCACAAACCAGCATAAGCTAGAAACAGAGCAACTGTTCTTTTCAGACAAGATGGACAGACCAGCCATTTCCCAAAAATCATACCTGCATTTGAACTCCTTTCTGCAGGGGACAAATTGGAGGAGCAACTGCCCTATGGTAAAGTATGGTGGTGATTATGGGACAACTTTACAATAAAAGAGAGGGCATTTGTTGGATAAAGTCAGTGAAAATGACCTCTGAATTTTCTTTCAAGAACTGAAGTGATGGCATCTCCCAATCCTGGCTGTGGAGCAATAGTTCACCCTACTTCACTCCTGACACAACATCAGCAGGTATACTAGCCATGCTGCCTTTGGGTAACAGCCGAGCAATATCAGTACAGCTGCTTGCTGCTTGAGAGTGCTGTGAGAGTATAGAAAGGAATGTTCCCTGACAGCCTCATCTCAGGAAGGCTGAGAGATATAGTACTTATGTCTATGAAAAATTCAACTGCATGCATCAGCTGTAAATATGAGGACTTTTTTCTATTAGAATTAATTTGATAATACTTTTAATACTACATATTGTCTTTTTGTTTGGTGTGCTATTTTCCTTCCAACCTATAGAAATATCCTAGAACAATTTTCATTTGTTTCATTCTTGCCCATCATAAGTAGCCAGCAAAAGTCACCCTGAATTCTTTTTTTCCTCTCTTACCATCTGCCAAAAAGCAGTAATCCTTGCTGCCATCTGTGAAGGATGTTGCCACAGAAACCACTGCACATTGGTCCTTTTTCCTGTCGTTAGTACTCAGGCATGGCTCTGCTTCTTGATGGTGTCCCCTTTCTAGAACCAGCGTGGCAACCTAAAAAAATGAAGAACAGTTTCCATTTACTGTAAGCCAAAGCTTCAGGGAGGGGAAAGAGTTTCACACTGGCCTAGCTTTGCTACTGTGCTTCATAGTAAGTACACCTTATTTGATTGATCAAATGCTTTTCTGTTACACAAACCTGGCCAGATTTCTTAAGGTTTTCCACAGCCTGCTTGTGTGTGAGGCCACAGAGGCTGATTCCATCTACTTCCAGCAGACGATCACCTGAGGGAAACAAAAATAACGAGTGATGGTTGCGCTGATGATTCAGATTGGATGGAAATCTTAAGGCTACCCACATTGTGTTAGATCTTCATGCCTACATGCTTCAAATAATGTTGTTTTGCTTAAAAGCAATACTGCTTGTTGTATGGTATTCTGTAACTAACATTGCAAACATACCAGGGTACTCTGTAAAGTGATGCAGTGCTTATCTCAGCAACAGTAGATGTCTGAGTCACTACCCTGAACTGCAGCAACAGAGGGAAGCTGTGCAATGTTGGTATGAGACTCCAGGTTCCTCAGTGGAATTTCCACATAAACTACAGTGATAGGCTGGGGAATTATGGACTGCATATAATGTTTTGCAGTTGTATAGCCCTCAATCCCAAACAATTTCATCATCCTGTAGCAAGTATTTCACACAAACACCTAATTCTGCAGCCCAGGGTTTCATTGCCAGACTTTTTACCTATCTTTATTTGTCCATCCTTATCTGCCGGTCCCCTGGGAATAATTGACTTCACATATATTCCACCATGAGGCACGCTAGTGTTAATTCCACCCTGCAAAGCATATTTCCATATGTTAGTGTGTGGAATCTCCACATATTCTTCCCCTGATAAAAATAAAAACAACTTATATGTGCATTGCAAAGCAACTCCTTCAGAAAATACATTTTAAAAATATAGAGAAAAAAAAGAGGATGTTACTCTGATGTCCCATCTAGTTGTGATGTACTTCCCTAGGGAGTAATCATGCTTTGTATTCTCAGGAAAATGCAACGCACTTCTGTGCTACTGCAGAGATCTGGTTGCATCTTTCAGTCAGCCTCTATCCCAGTTTCTAAACTATGCAATATGTATTCAGCAACTTCTGGCCCTTCAGACAATGTATAAAGCTTGGACTTGACCTTGTGCAGACACTCAAGAGCCTGCAGTACAGAGGAACTCCATATTAATCTATTCTGTCCTTTTACATCCTCTAGTAAATTTCAGATGAAAAATGAGCCCTCTATTTCTGGTTAAGCAATGATTCTATTGCTTCTAACTCCATTTCAGTGAGGATTGTAGGCACCTCAACCTGGTGAGGTAAGTTCAGTCTTGATAGTCAGAGCAAGGAATTATTTTTTGAATATGGCACATACAGCTTTCACCGTTTCTTTCTCTGATCCTCTAAATACACAGAGAGATATATTTTTTATTTATTTTATTTAGAAATAAAATCGGACAGGTATTTGTAGTAAAAAACATAGCTTATCTTAAGTCCATACAACTCAGCTTTCATCCCCCCAGTATGGGACGGCTGTTCATACTGGTCAGCGTGTCAAAAATTAAGTAGTGACTGTAGGTAGCACTTGAGCCTGTCCCATAGTCCTTTGTGATCTGCTTGTACAGACACAGCCTGCGAATTCCAGGAACCCCAGAGGAGAACCAGTCAAGACCCAAGGGATCCTTTGTATTACTGCATTTCCTAGAGACTCTGGCTATATTCCTTCCTGACAAAACTCCACTTTCACTGGCAGGACTTGTTCTCAAATCAAGCAAGGTGGGAAAGGGCTTGTATCTCCATATGCTTTATGCTGGCACACACACACATTCTGTGGGCAAGAACTGGGGAATGAGTAGAGCTGGTGCTATATCCTCTGTCAGTCAGGCACTTAGGTTTGAAATGTGCCGTGCTAGCAGTTCTTGTTACTGGCCTATATCCTATCTTTCTTCCACATAAATACACTTCTCTACATGTTTCTTGTTCATGTTATAGTTTGAAAGACACAGTGAAAGATTAACAGTAACACTTGCAGTCACACTGATTCCAAAAGTCCCATCTTCTTTAACAAGCTCCACAGTGTACGTTTCATTTGAGTTGGTTTCAGCTGGAGGTTGTAAGTGTGATGAATCAGCCTCCTGTCTCAAAAATATAAACACTAATGAGACTTTTGTGTCTTAGGGAAAATAAATAAATAAATAAATAGGGGGGGAGGGAAATAATAAAGAAAGTGAGATTTCCAGAAGATACAGAAGTTCAATCCTGCTTTCACTGTAAGCATGGAATGGTAGCATTTATATCCCTGACATTATTTCAGGATTACACTATTGTTACCTAAAATAATATCCGTCTAAATGTACATAAAATGAATATAAATAGGGAGGCTGTTTGATAGAAGAATATTAAACATAAAATATTATTTTTCAGTGGATGGCTGAAAACTTAAAGAGAAGTGGAAGAAAACAATAAAATTTTGTAGTTCACTGGAAGAGGGAAGTCAATTTTTAGTAATATTTTATGGAACAGTTCCTTCACTTTTTCACTCATCCTAAACATACCTATAATTTCAACAATTCCAATGTAATTTAACAAGCAACATCTTCCAAGGTTTTCAGTCTCTTTTCCTCAGTTTTTAATTTCTCACTTATTTCCATTCTTAATATGGCTGGCATGCTGCTAAGACACATGCCATAATGTTATTAAATAACATCACAGTCTCAGCTACCTCCACATCCAGGCTATCTGCTGAAAGGACTGGGATCTTGGGGCCCAATTTTGGTGCTAAACTCCAAGAAAGAGCCTTCTCAAGTTCATCTATATTTACGGCCTGTTCTTTGGGGACAGCTGCACAACAGTCTTGAATCTTTTTTCTTCCACTCTCTACACAAGAGATCTCAGAACCACTAGTGCTGTTTCCCCTTGATATACTCTTCTCTTCATTTAATCCTTCTTCGTATATGTCTGCAAAACCATATCAAAAAAAGGCATCAATGAATGTAAACAGTAAGTAAATGTGAAGACAAGTATTGTATCTCAACACAGGATGGTGAAATAACTTCCCAAATCAACTAGTTGTGAGATCCATAAAATGAATTAGCCATTGTGAAATGGAGCACTGCTGTTTTACGTATGGAGAAATGTACCTGCTTCATTACTGCAAGGGACTATGACAGTGATTCTGACTCAGAGATGGGTTTTGTAGAACTAATTCTGTCATAGAAAGAAATGACAAAATTCCCTTGATATTTAGCAATGCAGAATAAAGCCCATAATAGATCAGATTTTTTCATGCTGACTATAGAACAGAGGTCTCATGATACCCGCTAAAATGATTTTCACTGCTAACCTATAGCAGTTAACTTGCACTGAGTGGCAAGAAAGTGCTACTGCATTCTAGTGCCTAATAAATTACAGTGTCCTGAATAAATTGCTAGGATTCTAGAGCCAGCAAAGATGTTTGTCTTTATACCTTTGGGTTGAGAGATGATCAGCTCAACTTCATCAGGAGAATTTTGTATAATTTTAACTGCAGTATTGAACGAAACACCCTCAAGACTAAGATTATTCACAGAGATGAGTCGTCCCCCTTAAAAAGAATAAAAACAAGACTGCACATCAGAAGAGAAAAATAAGCCCAGAATAATTAACTTTAAACCATGAAGGCTTTTTAATTCTAATTAAAAACTAAAGACAATGACCTGGTTTGATATTTCCAGCTCTGTCTGCAGGTCCTCCAGGGATAATTGAAGCGATAAAGATACCGAGGTCTAATTTTCCTACATTTTCTCCTCCAATAATTACAAAACCTGCAGAAACGATGCAGTATATCAATGTAGAGACATGAGCAGTATTAGAAAAGATGAAACTCAGGAGCACAAAGAGGTCTTATTCCAATAGCATAAAGTTTGGGTTTTTTTTGTAAATTCTGGAGAATGGGTTGCCAACATCCTGATCTGGGCGATCTTTAAACTCATGCTATAATTTAAGCATGCTAGTGACTTCGGTGGCTGCTACCTACACATAATATATCAGTGAGAATACTTTTCTGGCTTGGGACTTCAAAAGACTCCAACTTGTTTCTTACAGGACTTAGAAGCTATTTATGTAACACCCAGAGAAGATATAAAAAAGAAATTAGAATGTTGTTTTACACTATGTGGTCTACAGCCTCCTGAGGTGGGTCATGTAAACTTCTAATGAGCGTATAAGAGACATCTAAGAAAATCTATGCTGGCATAAAATATTCTTCCTATTGTAGAAAATATTCTCCTCACTGGTAGAATAATTGCGACGGAAATGAAGGCATGCCACATGAACCACTTAAAAATCTGATGTCTAATTGCATTAATGGTCAACTGTGGATCTACATGTTCTCTGAATTCATCCCTTAGAAAAGGATGCAGTCTGATAATGTATTACTTAACAAAAATGTTATTCAAATAAGAATCCAGAAGTCAAGAAATATTCATGTGAAGTTTGTTTATGCATTTTGGATGCGCACGGGCAATATGTGAAGGGTTTATAGAACAGTAACTCCCTCATTTCTATTATTGTACTCTTAAAATTTGATCCCTTGAACTCTATGATACTAATTAATCCTCTGAAAAAAAACTGTTGACTTGGTTTATACATTCAGCTCTTTTAAGTCTCTGAAATGTTATGTCCTTTGCAGAGACTGGTATTCTTATTCTATAAGGAGAATAAATGAGGTGAAAAAGGTTAAAACTTTGCTCAGAGTTTGCACCAGGACCTGACAGACCCATTAGTAAATATAAAATTTATGTTCCTTACTTACCAAAACCATTTTTAGGGTCACGTTTTAGGCTGACACAAATTATTTCTCTTTCTAGACCACTTAGTAAAACTTCTTTTTGGACAGCTGGTGATCCAGGGGCTGCAGAAACAAAACAGCTAGAATAAATGCAGATGAGGACAGAAGAAGACAGGAGATTTGTGTAGAATGCAAAACTGAGGCATCAATAATTGAATATATTTTTGTTATTTCTTTCAACATTACCATTACTTCTGAATCAATAGAATACAAGAAGAAAGTTCAAATCAGTGTTTCAGAGTTTGCATTCTTTACAAAAAGACGTGTGTAGAACCAGGAAAGCACAGTGTAAGTTCTTCCCACTATTTTCGTTTTGGAGAGTACTTGTTTATCTGCAGCATTTTTATTAAAATTAGGCTGTCTAAAAAGTCAGGCGTGTAGCATTCATTGAACATGAGGGTTATCTGGACAGAATATCTACTACGCATTCCTTTGGGAACTCTAGCCTTAGGCCTTACAGAGCCTTATTGGCAATCCAGTCAGCACTGAGTGTGATGATGACTTCGGTAATGTTAACAGTAGTTAACAATGCACAATTGCCACAGTGTGTTTAAAGGACAGTTCTAACTTTAAAACAGATTGGATAAATAATCATAGCTTTGTATTCCATAAACCTTCTCTCTTTGTATATGAGTTATGGACAGCTGGCTTCTGTAAGAAAATTAGGTGCTTTGTGTTTCTTATTACAGTTAGTTTTGTCACACAAGCACACGAACAGAGGAAGGACCTAAAGCCTATTTTGTCTCATGCAGCATTTGCTGAGTTGTTTATCTCAACTGCAAACTGAATGATGGCCTTCAAGACTGCCTCATGTGAATGTCTTGAGTGTACTGAATTACTTATCTGAGGAGCCTTAGGCAGTACTGATGGAATAATTTCATTATCAAAATCCTTAACACTCATCCTGATGAAAGGAGGAGGGAAAGGAAATATAGTAGTTTGAACCACCAAGCTCTGCATTAATTTACAGAGTAAGAAGTGCAAAAGATTATTCTTTAATACATAAATAGAATCTGATTTTGTCCTCTACTATTGAAACCAAACATATGGAGAAGTGCTGTCTCTTATGATTATTATACTCACCACTGATTGTGTTCTGAGTTGAATGAATAGAGAGGTAGTCATAACTCCTTTGCTTTCCATTCAAGTTGATGTGCATTTCTGACTGGGATAGCCCTGATGTGGATCTGCATGGCAGAAAATGAAGACTGTGTTATAGCAACAAATCAGCAGTGGTATTTACCACTGGTCACTGTCATTAGCCTGTCAGAACCAAGTTAGGAATGCATGTCTATAGCCGTTTAACCACTATTCTGATTGCTTGACCACATTTCATTGTAGGAAAGAGGTTGTTTATCCTTGCTGGCATTTGCTTCCAAATAATAGCTGCCACTACACCACTCACATCATGACCGATATCTTTGTGTTTTATTCTGAGCTGAGTGTAGGCAGCAGGAAAACATAGGATAGTCTCAGCATGATTCATTAGTCCTTCTGTCCATTCAGACAAAATTGTGTCTGAAAGTTTTCTTAGTACTTCATGCTTCTCTTGTCTCTAATTCTCAGTATTCCAAAAGGCACTGGTATTCATCAAAGGCCTTGAAATTGTGTGGAGCTATAGTAACCATCTGCACTGGTGAGTGTACCAGTGTAAATGAAAAGTAAATTCTTATGCTGTTCTTTGTGATTGACACTTTTAGACATGGAGGAATAGGTTAGGTGAGGCATGCTCAAAACCAGGTCCCACGGTGTATTCAGTTCACCTACTGCAACTTCCAGAGAAGATACATTTAATAAAGACTTCACTTTAATTGTCCCTTACATTCACAGAACCACAGAATCACAGAATTGTAGGGGTTGGAAGGGACTTCTAGAGATCACTGATTCCAAACCAGTCTGCAAAGCAGGCTCCCTACAAAAGGCTGCACAGGGAGGTGTCCAGGCAGGTCTTGAAAATCTCCAAAGAAGGAGAATCCACAACCTCCCAGGGCAGCCTGTTCCAGTGCTCCGTCACCTCCACTGTGAAGAAGTTCTTTCGCATATTGGTGCATAACTTCCTATGCTCTAGTTTATGGCCATTTCCCCTTGTCCTGTCCCCACAGACCACTGAAAAGAAGTGACCATGTCCCTTTGACTCCCACACTTTATAAACATTAACAAAATCACCCTGACTGTTCTTTTCTCAAGGCTGAACAGACTCAGGTCACCCACCCTTTCTTCATAAGGGAGATGCTTCAGTCCCTTATTCATCTCTGTGGCCCTGCACTGGATTCTGTCCAGGAGATTCCCGCCTTTTTTGTACCAGGGAGCCCAGAACTGAATACAGATGCTTTCATACATCTTCATATGCTAGTAAGTGTTCAAGTTATGACCTGGTAAAAATTTAAATGCCAATCTTTTTCAAGGTCTTATCTGTTCGACTGTAGATTTGTTCCTGTGTACACTATCATTGGCACAAAGGAGTCCCAATCCTGACTCGGACTTTTGAATAAGCAGTGAAAAATAAAAGTCTTTCTTGCATCTTATGGTAGAGTTTTGCTGTGATGCTGTCTACAACTGAGTATTCTTCCACAGCTTCAATGAAAAAAGCAAACCTACCTGCCCAGATTGCTTCTGTCTCTTGTCCTGTTGTTAGTTTCCACACTGAGGTTGTCACAGGACTTGCTCATCATCTCAGCAGAAAGGTTTTCCACGTTTGTCCCGTACAGCACATTTTCTGAACGAGATAGTCTCTGAATCAGTGCAAGGTGTTCATGCTGAGCTGCATATGCAGAATTTGATTTGTCTATTTCCATAAATTTACTTTCCTCTGAATGAGAAGGAAGATAGGGAAAGGAGGGAAAGATAAGTCCACTGACGCTATCCCATCTTCTAAAACCAAACATTGCTTCCTAACATTTTGAATGCACCAGCAAAAAGGTTGACATCACAGATATATGTTCTAGTATATTTCAGAATATCTAAGACTTGAAGCGAGTGAAAAAGAGTTTCCGATCCATTGATTTAATAGGAAGTATGCACTGTATATAAATTCCATTTCTGTGAATTATACTATGAATCCACTTTGACAGATAAAATGTACAGCCCTGCATAATTTAAACCTGAATATCTCTATAAATTGCATACTCTTGAAGTTCTATGTACGGAAACTTTTCTGTCAGTCAGAGATTGAATCAGTCAGGCTTGTATTTCCTCGTCTTTTACTGGTCCACCTCATCAAGTATGTATATCTGAGAAGACAGGAGTACTCCTAACACGTTTTCACAAGATGAAAGAGGATCCATGGAGCTGGCTCTTTGCTCTCAGAGATTTGCCCAAGTAAAATTGAGTGAGAGCCTGTCTTTGTGGTAATGCTTGGTACCCAATTTTACACCTGTGTACGACATCTGCTATTTAATGATGTCTGGACTCTGCAGTTTACATATCTATCCTATCAGAAGATTTTCTTTCTCTAAAACAAGGCAGTGCTGAAGAAGGCACTCCTTACTTAGAAAGAGAGAAGAGCAGCAGGTAATTAGAGGCATGTCTGAAGGTAAAACAAGAACCCAGCTTGGTACTGGCTCACACAAATACAGTCTTTCATTCTGCCTGTACGTGCCAACTGACCCTCCATGCCTTGTCCGAACAAACATTGCTCTGAATGCAGCTTTCTGGAGTCCTGCTCTGCAGCACTAAATCTGGGCTCCCCCATCCTCAGCAGCTTTGATCAGACACATTCACAAAGGCAGCAGCAGGCCTTGCTGCCATGGTATTAGCACAGCCTGTGTTGCCATGGTGATTTCAAAGCAGGGGATGGTGAGCAAGTTTTGAAGAGATTGTGACTTATGCATATTAACAATGCAGAAGGAAGAGTTTCCCTCATGTAGAAACAGACTGCTAATCTGTGGACTCCCAGTGGTGGCAAAGGCAGCACTGTGAACTGCTGTCTGTCACTGCCTTCACGGAGCCTTTTCTTCTGGGGCAGGAAAGTGCACTGAGCCTCAGAATCAATCACACAGTTGTGGAGTTTGGCTGGCTTCAGTGACTTGAGGAGTTGTAACTAGGACCTGGGTCACAATTTTCTAAGCTCTCAATCATTTTGTTTTACTAGGAATGTAGTAATTTTCATAAAAAAAGTATTACTGCAAGCAAATGTGACTCAAAAAACTTTAAGATACACTATTAGGCCTCATTTACTTGCTACAAATCATAGTTCCACTGAGCTTCCTATGAAGCTACGGGAGCCCAAGCAAAAAGACTGTATCTTGAACCTAAATGTCATCCTAGCATCTTTTTCCATGATAACAAATTTGTGCAGGTGGAACTTTGCTTTCTCTCTCTGAAATAATTTTAGTGGAAAAGAAGCAAGACGGTAATCATCCTGCTATATCCTGTGGAATAAACTCATTGCATTCCTCTCTTGCCATGACTCATTGGGTCAAAGCTTCAGTAGCGGTAAACAATTATGATTCTGTTCAAGGCAATGGCTGAGTCTTCAGCTAATGAAAACCTGTTTTGCTCCATTGAGGTGAAAAGTGATGTCAGTTTGTCAGCCTAGGCTAAGTTATTCCTCATGTGCCTCAGTTTCCCCAGAATGATCCTCACCCATCTATACAGAACATGCTGAGGACTGCATGTGAAAAATGCTGCATAACTGCTCTGGGTTGAGAAGAACTTTGTATTAAAACAGTGGAAAATCTGAAGTCTAAGGAGGTAATAGTGATATCTCCCACAAATATGGCAAAACCTCGTGGTAGAAGAGAACAGCCAGCTACTGCAATCTAGTGAGTGTGACTGCTGTGCCACAGATGTAGTGGCTTTGTCCTGTGACTGAACCATGGGTTTGAATCCCTGTTTTAAGCAAAGATGTCCAGCTAACTAACTTCACCTCCAGCATATCTGGACACCACTTTTGCTATTCTTGGTGTTGAACATTTTTTGGGTTACAACTGGGAGGAGACTAATTTGTGTCCTCACATTTCTCAGCAGGTTTCATGAAGAGTAATGTAATTATGCCTTTTGCAAAACTGAGGTTAGATACATAGATATTATCAGCAGAGTACTTCACTCACATGCACACACTAGATTTGACTTACACACTTCTAGCTTTCAGTGAAATAGAAGACACTGTTGTCTACTCAGCAAAGGGAAAACTGAAGCACAGAGAATCTGATGTGAAGGTTCTGATTCTCAGCTTAACTAAAGTCTGTCTTTTCTTTGGAGTTCTTTTCTCCCGTGTAGCACTTTACATTGTACTATGGACTGTACAGTGAAAGAACATTTACCGCTCACCTGATGAAGTTTGACGAAGTTGCCTGGAATTCATTTGTGCATTGAATTTGTGTTGGGCTGAACAGAGGTCCAGTAGATATTTGCATGTCTTTGCTGTATCAGTAATGAACGTGTGTTTCTTGCCACTGAAGCTACTTTCAATCATGAATTTCTTTCTCTAAAGGAAAAAAAAAGAACACAGCTTGCTTCATCTAATATATCAAACATTATACTGAGGCATTGAAAGTTCATCTGCATTCTGTTGTCTATGTACATTTCTGCCTTTCTGCATCTCTTGCAGTTGCAGAAAATGCCCGTTGTATGTTCAACTGCTGTCAGTTCATAACTGCCCTATGTTGAAAGTCAAAAGCCTTTGAGACATTGATTGCACTGGGAGCAGGTTGATAGGCTTGGCAAATTTGTCCCTAGAGATCTTAAACTGTTTAAAGCAGTTGAAAGTGAAACAAAAAAAAATCTTCAAGGGTCAGAAAGGCCTTCTTGGGAAGCAAATAGACTGGGAGATGTGGTGAATATTAGCACTGTAAGATGGTATATTGGCCTCTGTAAGATGGTATATATACCTCTGGTAGAAGATAGGAGTTATAATCTTGTCACCAATACTAGTTTAAGAGACACTGCATATACTAAGAGATAAGGATGCAAAAGTAAGATCTGTAAGAAAGGTAGTCAAGATCCAGTGACCTGATGTAGAAAGGAAAATGAAAGAAAAGCGAGAGAGAAGTGAAGATGGGAAAGGAGTGAATAAAGAATATGCTACATAGAGGTTTGGTGTCATTTCTGTAGTACTCAGCTTACTCAGGTTTGTAGTAATTGACTTCATCCTTCTCAAAAACAAACAGGAGCAACAACAGAAACAAAGCATCTCTGAGAACTGGCTATCCAGAGATCCACATCCATATCATACTTTGATTTTAGTCTGGTTTCAAAACAAACATATCTGTACAAAATCAGTCTAATTCTAGCACCAAATGGAAGAAAGTTATAAAAGTGACAGACAGAAAAGGTGTAAAGTAGTAGAATTTCACTTGATTGCAACTCACGTGAGCTGAAATTCTCTCTGTTTCCCGCCACTGGAATCTTAAACTGGCAATTCTTGTGTGATTTTTGACCTCATATACAATGATGCCTTTGGCACAGATTCCCAAGATAATGTCCCCTCCTGTTCCTTTCTTCTCTTGAGACACACGATAAAATAGTACTCCATATTCAGGAAGCTGCTGAGTTACCTAACAGAGAAAAAGTGCACTTACCACATGTTATTAAATAAGAGGCATGAGGAAAGTTGGTAGGTAGATGGGAGGGGAAAGGGTTTTGAGTGCCTGTACAGTATCTTCCTTGATTCTCTCAAGAAAGGCTTAGAAACCCTTCCCAAATTTTCATACCTACTCTTTCACAAAATAATCACCTGACTTTGGTATGTCATAGGGCTACCATATGCATTCATTTTCCATGATAAAATTAAAATAGCACTTTCCCACATACCTCATTTGAAGAACTAAGAGGATTATGTAACTTCCTGCAGAATAATCTAAATTTTACAGTGGCACTGAAGCAGTAGTATTACTGCTACTTAGCATTTGCATGTATTTCTGAACAGATTAATACTGTTCAACTGCTAAATCTTATTTCTGTTTTCTTTTCTACGTCTTTGTTTCCCCAAGAAAATTAGAAATCATAAAGTACAGCAGATACGCTGATCTTAGGAAAACTGCTAAAACTTTTGTGCCAGCACTACTCTGGCATTGCTACTGATAACAAAGTCACCCAAATATATACATTAATTCCTTCACTGCTATCATTTTTTAAAACCAGATATTAAAAATTTCTTTTACAACAAATCTTAAATTATGGAGTTTTCTTCTAACATCACGAAGAGGATATTGCAAGGAGCCACACCCAGCAGTTCTAGATGCTTGTCTTTCTACCTCCTACACTTGGCCACAAAATGTTAAAATATGACATAGACCTTTTCTAGGACTACAGAATATTATGGTGATTTTCTGGTTTCTTTTGCGATATTCAGATCAATATCAATTTATCCTAATATCCTTTTTTTGTGGGAAGCCCATGCAGAATTTCAACCACAAATAGAGATTTTCAGTGTCCAAAATAAAACACTTTAAGAACATCTATTTTCAGAAGAAAAAAAGAAGAATCCATAGCACAAATACTCAGGGCCTGAAAACTGGGACATCCATAATCACTATACAAATCTTGGTTTTAATTTTTAATCCCTTTTATATTTGGAATTTGCACATTCTTGCCGTGAGCGCTGTCTTTCTTACTGTGTATGATGTGTTGGCTTCTTCTTCAGGAACTCATTGAAACAAATATGAACAAAGCTGCTTTCCTTCACTGGATTTTCTATGCATGATGGGACTGTTATTAAGGCTAAGCCTCAATCTATTTCTTCAATTCCACTGACAGTGTTAGATGATAAACGAACATAATTAAACAGCAATTGAACTAAAATGCTGCTATAAATAAAAACATGTGGCACTGCAGCAAAATGGCTTCTGTTATTTATTCATTTTCTATTCCTTAATGTTTTCCATTTTATGGGAAGCTGAGAAGTTTGGAGAGGAAGAGAAATAAAGAAAAAAATTAAATCCTGCTCCATCATAACACTCTTGATAGAGAATCATATGAGATGATACTTCAGCTAACTCCTTCCTCACTTCTGTGCTTCGCATATGTTTTGAACAACCAATCACTGCTTGTTCAGAAAATGTCTGAACATGCGCTATAATTCTGAAACTCAAAAGGGTGCTTATTGCCCTGCTTTACAATTATCTCTCTCTAATACATTCAGTAGTTGCATTCATGATCATCTAGAACCTAGACAACATGTCCTTAACATGCTGAAAACTTGCATCGGCTCTTAGGATGTTGAAAATATCCTGAAATGTGCATTAAGCGTTTATAAACTACCAATAGAAAAGCACCTTATACTTTAATGGAGTATAAGTTGATAATAGTGACAGTGCCTATAGCAGAATGAAATTTGGAGTTTTGTGTTGAATATCCAAATTTGTTCACTGCATCTAAAATCCACTGAATTAGACAACAACAAGGAAATAGTAGACAATGGCAAATGAAGACATGATATCAAAGACTAAATAGATAAATACCCTTTGGTGTGTGGCAAATTACCTTTAAAAATTCTAGTTCAGCTTCATCCTCAAATAGGGAGCGATTCATGCGATGTAATTTAGCAAGCTCTCTCTGTACATGTGCCAGGGTCATTTTCTCTATTCGGCTTGCTGGAATGTAGTCTTCAACACGAAAATAACTCTTTCCATGTACCTTTAGGGGAAAAAAAAATGAAAAGACAAAAGAGACAGGAGCCTTTTGTTCTGTTTTGACTTTTCTTATTTGGTGCATTTCCATTTTCAGTGTGACCCATATGCTGAAGTCATCCTGCTGCCACTTCCTAAAAGAAGGTAGGGAGCAGCAGATAGTGTGTCCTGACGGCCAAATGTGCCTCCTGCACCTGTGCTCATCCAGATGCTCAAGGCACACACTGTGCTGTGCAGAGGGGAGAAAAGAGGTGTGCATGCAGGCAACCCAGCTGTCTTACATTCACAGCTGACAGCTGTAGCTGCAAGACCCAATGTCAGGCTGGATCAGACTGGATGGATCAGATCATTGAGTGCTACACTGATGTGCATAACTGAAGATACCACAGAGAACAGAAAGGATGTTTACTTGAAACTTTGAAACTACAAGACAAGTTCTGATACACTCTCTGCAACCTTCCTGTCTTTGCAGCTTGTGGATCTGAACCTACATACAAAATCTCTGTGAATTCCAGAGTGTTTATTTTTCTCTTCCATGCTTTCTAATCCCTTTAAACCCCTTTGCACATCCAAGCTGTGTCTATACTGGAATTTTTCTTCAGATTTTCTGGACATCCTAGGCTATATTGACAATTATGAAGGATCAAGAATCTTTCATCATTCTGCCATATTTACTGTCAAATTCATCTGGCTCACTACTACTTCAAATTCAGACAAATTTCATAATTCTTTAAACTAAATCTGAAGTGTGATTACTGGAGGACTTCGTTCAAATTGTGCAATATTCACATTTCATTTTTTAGCTATATGACAAGCAAAAGCTGCAAAAGATGTTGACAGAGACCTCTGAGAAATATTTTATTATTTATCCACACCTCAGAAGCATAATTGCCAAGCTCTGCCTGTAAAGCCAAAGCACCAAGTTTCAGGGCAGTCTCATCATTGCAATATAACCGCTCCTCCAAAATATCTTTACGAAGCTGCAGGTAAAACTGGTGTCTCGTCAAGCTGTGCCTGGAACACAGAAGGGATTAAGAACACAAGATGAGCTTTGACCACTCAGCCTGCCTGCCACTGTTTTACCAGCAGTCAGCAGAAACATGCACTTACTGGATAACACTGAAGTGACTGACGAAGAATTTTATTCTTAGGAAGAGTGTGAAGTTGATGATGGAGGTTTTCTTCTTTGGTTGGTCATTCCAGCCATCTGGGGCCACTTTGTAGAGCTTGGTCTCATCATCCAAAAAGAAAAACTCCTTACCTGAAATGAGAATTTGTGGTTCTGTGGTAAGTCTGGAGCCCAAAACAGCTTCCATAGCTCAAAATTCTGCTGCCTGTGTTAGGAACATCACTAGCAATAGAAGAAAGGATCATGAATATCAGTTGAGGTCAACTTCTCAGTGTTATGGACTAGTCTATTGCTGCTTCGACAAAGAATTTAAGATGACATCTAGCATGTAATTTAGGATTACAACTGTTAGATACGGATTAATATGTTGTCTATGCAATCATTCAAGAATCTATGAGGCTTGAATTCTGCTAACTATTCAGGTTCTTCACTCCAAATTACATCTGAGAGCACTGACAACGAGCCTTGCACAGTACAGAACTTCCTAGAATTCTGCTGGGGTAACATGGCTCAGCATTATTCTGGTGTATGGCTTTGACAGAGCCTTTTCTGCATGAGAATATCAGCTAGTGTCAGTGTGGCTGTAGTCGTGCACAGTATTAAAGTAGACATACTTTCCATTAGCGCAGTACAGTTTAAATTGACATAATTTACTTTTGCTTAAGGTTTAGATCTTCTTACATCTGAAGATCTTTAAGGATCTTACTGGAACTCATTAATAAATGGACTGCATTTATTAATATACCAGAATTAGCTGTCTCAGTACCTTTCAGGTAAGCCAAACCAAAGTAGGAATGTTCCACCAAGCTTGCATATGCCACCACAGTATTGAAAACATCTCTTGCCTTGGACTTGATGTCACATTGCACCTCAAGGCACTGACCATTGAGTAGAATTACATTGAGATCCCTTTGGGACAAGTAGGATTTTCCTTTCTTAGTCTAAGAACATATAATAAAGAGCAAAGAATAAGTACCAAGTACAAGCAATGCAAACTCCACAGCATTTTATTGCTAAGGCCCTGGTCTCTAGTCCCTACACAACCTGATGAAATTGGCCACAACACTATTCTAATCCCTGCCTCCACTATCATGAATCATATCGTATCCCAAACATGTCCGATTAAAAACAAACCAGCCAACAACAAGCAAAGCAAAAACTGAAACAAGCAAACAAAAGAAAAAACAGGGTATCTCGACAAAATAGATTCTGCAATCATCAGGACTTGTTCTAGATTTGAAGATAATCCCAGTTGTTGGGTTTTTTTTCTAATATTTACTGCTGTAGGCTGTCAGACTTTAGCTTTATCTTAAGAATGGTAAAGGGTACGCTTGCAAACTGGAGGAATCCAGTAAACTGGCTCTAGATGTCACTTTGGTAATTTCTTGTATAATCTTAGTCTCAAAAGTCTTATACTAATGACAGCATTCTTATCTGAGAAAGATGAATTCAGCTATTTTCACAGCAGTCACTGCAACAGAGATAGTTATGCAGCACTGAAAATTAAATGGTCTGCTTTCAAGTCTCAGTACTTGTGCAGGAACTCTAATTCTGTTTGAAAAGAGGACATAGCGAGAGTACTGGAGTGGGACTCAGATGAAACTTAGAAAGAGTCCCAACTCAAAGATCATAAAATTAGCTTCAAATTCTTAATGCTTGTACTTACCACAATTGATCCAGGCAGCTGTAAAGTCACTGGTGGTTCACTTGACAAAATAATGAATTCTGGACCTGAGAACTGTAAGGAGACAATTCAGAAGTGTAAAAGATGTCTCTTTAACATAACAAAGATCCCTAGCAATGGTACCAATTGAACCCATTTTTGTTAATGGGCGTGCTGCACCTAAATGACTTCAGGGACTTTTGTGGTGCAAATGTTGATTTAAGACTTCCATCTGTTGGAGCTCTCTCCTGTTCATTTACTCTGGGGTCTAATTATGCTTAGTCTTTACATACAAGACCTTTTACTGTCTTTAGTTCTGAGTTATCACAACTGGATCATGACTAATCTGGACTTTGTAAGTTTAGGATACTCAGCTAAAGTGATGACTCAGTAGCTAATATGCACGTCATTAATGAATGACAGTAGAACAAAAAGTTTCTCTTTAGTGATATTTACATTTTGAGATCAGTTTACACGCTTTTTGTAAGTCACCTTTTCCTTCCTTTGGAACAAACATTTCTGTGATGTAGCAGCTGCTGTGTAGTCCTTTGTAGACACAGAGAAGGTGGAGCCTAAACTCAGCAAGTTGTGTCTGCTGTTCCTATGAGCTCCACCAGGGATTTCTTCTACAGCGCTGACTGACCTTCAAAGGAGATGTAACAGTGAGAAGGATATCCAGAATGCAGCAAAACAAGACAGGCTTGTACCTTGTTAAGGTACATCGATGACAGAATCTTATGATAACCAGGACAATGTCAGCTACAAGTTGTTATGTATTGACATCATTAAAGGAAAAGAGATTATCAGATATAATATTAATGATGCAAATTATAAACAAATCAAAATTACTCTTTAATTCAGTAACAGTTCTTTCTTCATTTGGTGAGACAGATCTTGCTGGCCTAAGTCCAGTGAAGGCAACAGGCACAGAAGTTAGCCCCATATATTTCTGGGGCTTTCTGGGAAGTCTACAGGAAGAAATCAATATCTCATTTAATGTTTTTTTGAAACAAAAAAGCTTCAGAAATAATATTTGTTATTACATTATTTAGAATTTTCCAGGAATGGGAATTAAATTATTTTAATACTAATTCATTAGCATAAATTAATGTCTTAAGGAACTGAGGGAGTTTTCAGTTTAATTAAAAGATGTGTGAAATCTAAGATCAGAAAGCCATCTTTGTACTGTACTTTTAACCCACAAATTAATAGTATTTTCCATGTGAGCAGACAAATGTACGCCTAGAATAAGCTTGCAGTGTAATTAATGTATGCTTACTAATCAAGAAAGAATCTTTATACAGTACAGAAGGAAAGATTTTGTCATCATGGATTTTTGTTAATTATATTTTTAAGAATTGCCAAAATTACAATGAAGTAAGGGTTTTTGTTTCTTTTATCCTTTTATTGTGTGCGTGACGGAGTTGCTTCAGAGAGCCAGAGAGTTTCAAAAGCTTTTTATCAAATTTGTTGGAGTAGTTTATATTTCTCAACTTATACCAATATACAAGTATTGTCATCTCAAGCAATTTAACCTCGGAAAGATCATTTTACTATGAAATATCCCTAAAAATAACCTCAAGTGACATTTGTGGCTATGAAAATGCTATTGACTCACAACTCAAGAGATCGTATCAGCAAGACTATATTTTCCTGTGCCAAACATTTCATGTTATTAGTCCTGCAGAGTGACTGATACCAGACTTGGCACCTGTATCTTCTTTATGTATAGGCTGTAGCCCTGCATACACTGGTAAGCTTAAATTTAGGACTGTGAGTTGTAAATTATGATGATTGGACTCCTTACAGAGAGTGATTATGTGAGTAAGTTTAGTAGGCAGTAAGTACTTACTTTGTTTTGTCTTGGCTGCCTGACATAGGGAACTAGCAGGTTCCAAACAAGTTATTTCCACTCTGCTGTTGTTACTGTATGTGAAACAGAGTCAACGATCATGCTGGAAATTCAATTGCAGGTGCTTACAACTAAAAGTGAGGCTTACTGTTCCTGAAGTTTTATGGGAAAGGGTTTGCTGGAAATTTGGAAAAGAGTGATCATGTTTCAGGAAAGGAGGGGAACATTTTCTTGTCAGCACTATTTTAGATCATGAATGTCAGGTTGATATCCAGATTGGTAGTCAGAAGCATGGAAGTTACTCCAAAAACACTCAATAAATAAATCTTCTACTGATATATTTGCCAGGTGTGTGATGTATATATAGGTTTCAGTATATAAAACATATAAACGCATGTGTAATTAGATACAGTTCTTCCTTTACAAAAGCTGCTACTGTAGTGCATCCTGCTTGTTTCAGGTTCAGAGGTACAATGAGGTATCTCCCATAAATCAGATTATCATGGCTGGTTTACCAGGAAGTTCAAACTGTTTATTTGGGATACATTTAATTGGGAATTGATCTAAATTGAGCATTTCCTGTGGGCCTAAATTACTCATGTCATAGTTAAAAGAAGAAACTCCTGATTAACTGGGTCAAGAACTCAATTTAAATGGGATGTCTGTAGGGATTATACAGTGCTTAACTATGGGATTCTGGTCTTTGTGATGCCTAGAGGCTAACAGCACCTACATCTCTTCTCCATTTATTGAGTCTTGATTATAACTGCACCACGATAACACCTAGTCTAGAAAACTCTTGGAAGTAGTGGTGTTTTAGCTGGCTTTTGAAAATGAGCTAGCATCAATTGTACAATCCTCTGTTGTCCTTGCATATGCACAAGGCTACTGTTGTATTTCCAAGGCTGAAATGAGGCTAATTCTCATGACAGAGCAGAGGTCTTTACTGTTTATGTTTCCAGGTTACCTGTAACTCTTCAAAAGTGCAGGTCTGGAGATAAGATTGATACTAGTGATGTAAATCTGTCTGAGAACTGAGATGGAAGTGAAAATAATCTACTGAAATATCGGTCATGCACAGGCGTAGTATTGCATAGCTTCAGAACAGATCAGGCCTCTGCTAATGTGAGAGCAAGGCAAGACTCAGATGCAAAATCTGAATGAAGACAAATAGATACTCTGCAAAATGCCTTTCCAGTAGAAGCAGTGACTGTTCCTACCTTTTTACCACTACATGTATGTGGAAATTGTGTCAGGTTTTTCCTTTCCACAGTGTCTGAGTTTGGCAGTAGGGACAGCTGTGTAAAGCTGTGCAACTATTTTGAGAGGACAGTAACTTCTGGGAGAACACAGTGGCGAAGAGTAAAAGTGGATAATTTCAGTGTGTATGTTTTGCGTGGATTGCAGGGCTGGAGCTCAATTTCCTTAAAGCATTTGTACAATTTTGGTTAAAGACAAACTGATCTTAGGTGCACTTTAATTTCTAAGTAAATAGTATCTGTTATTGTAACAGATTCAGTTGGTGATCCAGGTATTTTCCAATAATGACATTGCCACCCTAGCTCTCTGCCTCATTTGGTAATAAAACAGCCTCTGTCTTCAGGAATATAAGTTTTGATTACCTGTTTATGAAGAGCTTGTAGCTGCTTTGTGTCCTTGATCCACTAAGGGTGGGGTCCCATGACCTGTGTGTCTGTGTAACTCTCCCTGAAAGGAATGCAGGAAGTGTCACGGTTGAAGAAATTTAGCAGCAGTCTTGGGACAATTAGAATAAGCAGAAAATTTAGTCTGACCACTTTCTCTCTTACGGCCTTGCTTGGGCATGATAAATAACTGTTTGATAAGACTATGTGAATACTACACCAGAAGAATTCCCCAGTTCTGTAGTCACTGTTACTTCCTCTTCGTAATCCCTTAGGAGGATGTAATACAGAAAATAGCTGCATGTGTACAATGCCCATTGTTTCCATATGCTTTCAAGTAATCTGTGAAACAGCTTTTGCTCTTCAGAAATTACCTATAGTATTCCTTCTTCCATTTTCAGGTACAAAACCTGGGTAAACAAACCATGAAACTTGTCTGCTTTAATAAGAGCAAGATATAAAATCACTGAAATTAAAATTATTTATACATAGTCCATTGGTTGTTTGCTACATCAAGTATATTGTGTTTTTACACCATAAAAGTCTAGTAATAATATAGCATAGTTTGAGTCATGAGCAAATAAGATTTGTAAAATTTTTCACTTTCGTTCCACTCTGGTGTTAGATAAAGAATAAGCATTTCTTTGTCCCAGTAAATGAAAAATAAAAAGTAGAGATAGAACCAGAAATGGTAATGCAAGTGGTAGTTTCATGAATGTTTGTAGCAGCGTCGGAGGTCTTTTAAATCCCTCAAGGAAGAGAGGTTAATGTTAAATTTGTCTCCACTTGGATCATTTCACTGATCTAATTTAAAGAACTGTGTATCAAATTATCACAAATTAGACAGAACAACAGAGCTGATAAGTTAAGCTGAGATAGGACAGCTTTTCTTGCAGGTGAAGTATGCATAACTACAGCCTGAGACTTCTCTCTGAATTCCAGCATGAAAACACAGCGATAGATTTCAGTGTACCAGTCACCAACTGCAATTTAACAACCTACAACATCAAGTCACATTGCTAAAATGTGCATAAACTTTCTTTTTATGCTGCAGATGGTATTGACAAAATGTAAGATATGAGATGAGCCTAATATTCAAGCCTAGGTACAAAAGTTAAGGTACAGACTCATGTTCTAAAATGACATGATTTTTCATGACAAAGCCTTCACAGTTATCTACTCAGAGATTTTACATTTTTGTGTATATATATTGTGACAAGAACATAACATTTGCCTTAGTTTTCTCACTCCTAGCTGTTGTGGCATTGGGCCAAGTTGGCTAGTTTCAGTGGCCAGACTGTCATGCTTTGATAGTAAATCCAATACATTCCTGATGTTTAAGGTTAACATGCAGGCTTCAGAGAAGTTGACTCTGTAGATGATTAATTTGTTATATATTAAGCGAGCTTCTAAAGTCCAGACTAGATAGAGATACTGATCTCTCCTGATAATGATGTTCTACCAGAAGGTAATGTTTCTTTTAGCAGAAAAATGCCTTTTTTTTTTTTAATACATTATCTCAGGCAATAATATCTGTGGAAAACAAGCACTCACAGTCAAGTTTTCTTCCTGCATTTTTAGATGTTTTTACAACATTCTGAGTGCTACTGCCAGTAGTTCACTCAGGTTTACTGAAACGAGCCTTTCCCAAGTTTATGACCAAAATTAAAAAAAAAAAAAAAAAAAAAAAAAAAAAAAAAGCAAAAAACTTTCAAAACAGTCTCCTGAGCTTACTTTCACCATGTGCTGCTAGGTAAATGACTGACATGTATGAGTGTCAGCAGGACAGCCATGGTACCTTACAGGTTTTTATTTGCTGCCATATTGAATGCAATTCTTGAGCAGCACCTTTCGCAGGAAGAAAGCATCAACAGAAGCAGCAGTACTCTCGCGTTTCTCTTCTTTGGGACATAGGGCTGAGAGGCTGCTCTACTTCTTAATTTTCCTGGGTATATTCTATTTGTCTTGGTAGATTATCTCCTGGCAGACTTCCATTTATGCAGTGTGCACCCAAGTTTTCTGTACTGTTTTTGAAGGAAATTAATTCTTTGAGATCAGACTTTATGCCTTTCATTTTCACCTAGTAAATTTTAAACTTGTCAAATCTGAAGGAGAATGGGTAATATGTTCCTACAGATTTCATGATAGTCAGCAGCTATATATCAGAAACCAAAATTAATGCTCCCCAGTGAGAAAAAGCAAGAAAAACTCAGCAGTTATCTGTTATTTATGGCATCAGCAAACTTAACAGTTGGTGTGCATACCTTGTTGCATGATAATTGACATGGTAGATGTTAGATTTATTGCCTTAGCAAAAAAATTTCTGGGATGAAAGACACACACATGCTACAGAGCACATCTGAATCCCTGCCACAGCAGGAGATAAGACTCTGGCTACTAATGGACCCTGACTGATGTCTACCACAGTGTCTTCACGGAATGGATCCTCTGCCAATCAGCTTCATTCATGCTGTTCCTGCCGTAAAAGGGTTGAAAATACAGCTAAAATTCCAACCCTCGTGTCTCTAGACAAAATAAATCAGAAGAGCAGCGTAGCAACCTGGCATTTATCATGATGAAAACAACATGCAGAACAGGAAATACACAATAGCTTTAGGACAAAATGATAACAAAACAGAAAGTGGTGTGTTTATTTGTTGTTTTTAGTTTGTTTGTTTTCTCTAGCTCTCAGTTTTAGTTTCTGAATGAACTTAAAGAAACATTAATCCCCACCATGGAAGTGTCAGGTATTTTTCAAAGATTCAACTGATCTCAGTGCTGCTGTCTTGACACTGCCATCAGCGTGGGGGAGCTGCATGGCATCTCATCTGTTTCAAAACGCCAGATGGCAGAAACATGCTGTCAGGCTTTGTCTGTGATCTGCTCAACAGCTTCATCTGGCAAAGAGGCATAAAGCAAGATAGAGGTGATGGTGCTGCCTGGTAGGACACAGGTAAAAAGGAATCCAGTATAGAAGGTTCTTCCTTGATGCTTAGTCAAACATATCTCCCTAGACATATAGTTACAAGGGCATGGGAGTTCCTGTCACTTGGCAGTATGTAGGTAGTTTCATGTTTTGGGGGACAAAAAGCAGAGTATGTAGATTAATAACAATAATCTTTCAGGAAAATCTTACCTCTTCTGTGTCCTCGGTTAGACAGTATCAAAGATGTACTTTCTGAAATGCTATTAGTGTCACTGTAGTCCACAGACAGTTGTCTGTAATCTTCTGTTGATCGACTATAATTCATTAATCTGGACCCTTTGTCTGGAAATAGAAAGGAAATAAGGTGAATCACACACTTCAATTATAAATCATTGTATCTCTGTGATAAATGACAGCATAAATAACATTTGGCTTGACTAACTTTTACATAATCCATGTTCGTCTGTCTTCTAACCCTGACTTCAGTTCCTTAAGGTCTGAAAAAACTTGGTAACGTAATTCTACCTCTGGCCTTCCATAATCTTATTCTGTCTCGGTTATCACAGCTCTCAACCATACCAAATAAAACAAATCTAATATATTAATTGTATTCTGCATGCTTAACTGAAAGGTTGCAAAGTCAGATAACCTAGAAAGATCTCCTTTCTTATATTTGGAGGCCCAAAACCTTCAGCTATAAGCTACTCTTTCTGTGTGCTGAATGGACGGTGCCTAGGCACAATCCATTATCAGAATCAGCTGCAAAAATTCCATTAATAATGGTCTGGGTCTGTTGAGCCTGGCAGTAAGAGGCTGAGAAGGGATCTCATCAATGCTTACAAATGTCTTTGGTGTGAGAGTCAAATGGATGGGGCCAGGCTCTTCAATGGTGTGCAGCAATAGAACAAGGGGCAATGGGCAAAAACTAGAACACAGAAAATTGCACACAAACATGCAAAATAACTTCTTTACTGTGAGAGTGACAGACTACTGGGACAGGCTGCCCAGAGACACCGTGGAGTCTCCTTCCTTCTCTGGAGATATTTGAGATCCATCTGGAAGCTTTTCTGTTCAGTTGATGATAGGGACCCTGCTTTAGCAAGGGGTTGGACTTGATGACCTCCACAGGTCTCTTCCAACCCTTATAATTCCATGATTCTATGACTCTATGATTCTACGATTAAGGAGTAATCCTAAATATTGCTGTTGCAGCCTAACTGTACTTAAGCATTTTCACTTGACTTTTTCCAGAATCTCAAAAGATGATCATTTTTTAACCAAAATTTAAAAAAATAAATGAAATGCTGCCTTATAATGTTTGGCTCACACATTCTCAATGTAATGATGTACCGATTCATTCAACAAGCCATATTGCTTGACTCACTAGAAAACAAAGAACTCATTCCAGATATGTAATCACTGGATCCAAGAATTGGAGTCTAATAGGCAGCTAAGGATGGAGCCATCCCTTTGGGCAGCAGTTCCACCAGCTTAAGCAAAAATGAACATATAAGCTGACTTCCTGAATCACTTTGATTTAAGGATGCATTGGCTTTATCTTTTCAAATGGACCTCCTTTTCTTGTGATGAACACCTAATAAAGAAGTTGCATAGAAATTTAACCACGTGCTTAATTCTAGCTGAAATTAATGGAAATTATGTGATTTGCAAAGCAGTTATTGCATTGTCCATAGACTTAATGCTGAGCATCCAAAAAAAATCTGTACATTTTGGGACAGAGTCAACCCTTCCCTTGTCCCAAGCCCAGAGATTTCTGTTAAAGAGAACAGTCTAAACAAGATAAAAAGAGAAAAGAATTAGAAAAAAGAACTCATCTGAAGCTGAAATCCATACTTAGTTACAATTGGAGAATTACTGAGAGATAAGAAAATCTTGATTTTAATCAAATGAAATGTGAAATCAGTGTATGTTGGCTTAAATATACGGTGAGCAGGATTTGGCCTTCTGTCTTGAAATTACTCCAGCAATGTATATGTGAAATTACAAAACATGTTTTGTACAGAGAAATGGAACTAAAATATTAAAAAGAAACCACAAATCTTTGTTTGAGTAATCAAATAGGAAGGATAAATATATCTTCTTTAACGGCCAAAGGATATCATCACAGAATTCCACTCTTGATCTTTGAAAATACTCTGAAGTGTAGAGAGCAAAGAAGCAGTGCTGAAAGCACTTTTGTTTTATATGCAGTTCTTATGCAAACTGCTTTAAGAGTCAAATATGTGCAAGCTGATTTGTTATCATTGCTTCACAGCATTCAGACTACTGTTATTGGAGAAAATAAGGAAGAGAAATCTTGCTGACTTGCCCAAGTCTTTCCATTATTAAGTCATTTAAACGTAAAGCAATAAATATCCCATTCAACACTGCATGTAATCAGAGCAGTGTGAAATTAGACTATTCACCTGACTTGAGAGAGAGTCAAAAATGGCTGTTAGGCATCTCAGATTAGAGATTTACTTTACCTTGGTGAAAATTCATCTGGGAGAACAGTGGTGAGGTGTCTGGTATTTTCTCATGTAGCCTCTTCCTTATCACGTGACTTCTATTAAGCTGAGAAGTTGTACTGTCTTCAGTGGCTATTCGTTCTACCTAGAAAACAATGGTACTGCAAGTCAATGTCACGTGATATGTGAACTTCAGACACTCATTAGAAAGTGATCCTTGCCCTTTGCTGATTTGCATTTTGTAAGCAACTTTATTTTCTTAGGCAGGCTTCACAAAGCAGGACCAACCTTTGAGGGCTTTGTGCTTTTGTGCTGGATGTTTAAGGAATACCTTCTGTTGCAGTGGGAAATAGAGTAATAGCACAGGGGCAAAAGTCCCCTCAGAATGCTAAGGAATACTTCTTGAAAGCAGAAGAAATATTTGCAATGTTTTTCAGTTTCATTCAGCTTATCAACAAAAATTATTTGCTGATATTTCAGAGCTTGAAAAAGACTCAATTGTTCACTTATTTAAGGCTTCAAAGTCAGGCAGAGTTGTACAGTAAATGTTCTCCACCAGCTAAGGAAGTTAAATGAAATTCTCAATGTGGTATAAAAGTGTTTCCTTTGAATATCACAAAGAAAGTCTGAAGCCAAAGTGGTAATGGGAAAATCTCTCTTGTGTAAAGTCCATTCATTGGTGAATATGAAGTCTCAGTAGAGGTTAAGGTAGTTTCAGTTATTAATCAAAGGAAAGACTTACAGAAATCCAGCAGTCTAGTGCAAGTGCAAAAGGTGGACGTCTATAATTTCCCAGGATTGTGGCATGAGAAATGATTTTGTTGCTTTTTTGGCTCATACACATACCCACTCAATTTTCTGCATAGAAGCCTAGAAACAAATTTCACTTTAACTTGGACAAGCATGCATTGAAAAGGAGATTAAGTAGGAGAATAGTACCTACCTCACTGACACTTTCCAAGACAAATTGGACCATTTTCTTTATGTAGATATTTGCTGGTAAGGAAGAAGATTCCTTCTGATGTGCTTCACATACTTCCAGAATTGACTCAGGAGAAAGTCTTTTATATGGCAGATCTTCACATAGTGTTAGCAACAGACTGTGTAATTGGTCACTCAGCTGGAGGGACTGATTCAACATGGAGGTACAGTTAAATCACACCTCACAGTCATCTGAAATCCTGTCTAAACTGGGATCAGTAAGGCTTTCATTATGAGTGAGAAACGGGCATTAACTTCCTTTAGACTTTGTGACAATCCTGAACAGGCAGTAAAACAGCACTAAATGGAGTCTCTAATGGGATACAGGGTAGCCTTGAAGGGAACTGGTATATACAAGGAGGACCATCAGTTTGTGTAGAAGCTTCCAGGTGACAGCCAGCAACTCAGTCTGCTCCATGTCTTTGCTAATTAGACTGTGCATCATAAAGATTCATGTAATAAGCACTAGCTTAATAAAGTTAAGAAGTTATGCAAGCCAAAACTGTTGCCATGGAGACCAAATACTGAAATTTTAGAGTCATTAAACTTCTGGACTCTTTTCCCTTATACCATGTATAACCTCTAAAAGCTAGTGCTTTCCGAGTTAAGAGCATGCAGTCAAAGTATGGGTATAGAAATGAAGTGAAATGTGTGCTACACATTTTTGAAAAGTTTATGAACAAGCAAGATATGCAAAGTTTCACTTAGCAATAGAATGTGTCCAGAAGTTTTTATTCCATCATCTCATCCATTCTTTGAAAAAACACATGTGAAGCACCAGAATCATGTGGAAATGAAGATTATTCTTCCAGCCCTACCTATCTTAGGGAATTTCTTATTATGATCTTTGAACAAGTAATCTTTACTTTTAAAAGAAAATTAATTGTAATAGAAACAGTTCTGCTTCTCAAAAAGGAAAAATAAAATAAAGAAAGGAGAGATAAGAGGCCTAACTAAATTCCTTATCTGCAAGAATTGGTATTTTTTATAAAGCCTGTGCCTTTATACAAACATTCCAATCAGCCATATTCTTTTTGTGGTCCAAAACTAATAGCCACTTTTACTGAGACTTCATGTTACACTTCTCAGTCTTTGACCATACCAAGAGTGAGATAGAATAAAAGAAAACAAAAATGTTTATATTACTGGCCTGGTTTGGAGGAACCTGATAGTCTGCTGACCAATAGAGAGTCATTCCTAAGGAATACACCAACATCTGTCAAAACAGAAAGGGAGACCCTTTATGAAATCTTTATAAATATTTTTTTCCAATTGTAGCCAGATTTGTTTAACATCATTAGAAACCAATTTTGACAGTAGATACCTGGTACGCTGCATGAAACCCCCCAACCTTTTCTTCACAAGGTCTTATCAAGATCTTTTTTGTAGTATACCTCACCTTTGTTAGTCCGATGCGCTGGTTTTTATTCTGTCTGTGGAGTAATTCTGGTGCACTGAAAGGGATAGCTTCTGTCTGAGATGCATTGTTTTGGAAGGACAAATTTCCTTCAGCAGACAGTACTACTGACCATGGACAAATCACACAGATGGCAGGATCTGAAAAATGGTAAGGAAGATAATGGAGTTCTTGTGGATTTCAGTGAGCTGAGAAAATCATTTTGCTGGGATCCATACAGCTAAATCCATCACTAATGCTTCCAGAAGACATACTCTGAAGTCCGTGTAGTCATATTCTTTTATGTCTAGCTGATTTTGTCACCTGGAATTTAGTGATTTAAGATTTGATTTCCATCTCTTAATTCCACTTATAAAAACAATATACTGACTGGTCTTACTTGGAGCTTACCCTCAGCCTTGCCCAATGGCTGGTTGCTTCTTAGAAACTGTTGCGTTCTCCTTAAAAATATCCATGGCATTGATCAGTGATATTCATATTCATATTCAGTGATCTGAACCAGAAGTGGAAGCAGGAGGCTGGTCAGCCTTCTGTAAACCCTACATGTATGCATGCATGTGCTAATAGAACTTGGCAAAAAACATCCAAGTAACTGAGTTAAAATATCATTTAAAAAGCCATGACAAAATGTCTAAGATTTATCTGTTTACTTAGAAAGTCTACATTAACTATGGAAACATTTGGATACAATGTTCCTGCAAATATAGGTATATATGTGTTTTTAAAGTTGGCTATTGATCCACTCTTTTCAGTCTAGGTAGGAAAAACAGAGACTATTAAAATCTCCATAGGTGAAGACTTTGGAACCGTGATGTAAATGTTTTGGTATTTTTACATTTTAAAAATTATATATTAAAGCTAGATGACTACTTAATTCTTATGCATGTGACCTTCACTTTGGGAATGTGGAACAAAGTTTAAAAGTGTTGAGCTGGTAACTTATATACTACTTTGTATAGCTGGAGTACCCAAAGATTCAAGACTTACAGGCCATATTTACAACAGTTAAGACATTTATTTTTTTGAAAATTAAAGGTCTTAAAATTATCAGCTTGCCTTATCCTTTGATCCTCCCCCATTTCTATAGTGTTGTATTCAAATACAACTAGAATATGCAAGGAAATTAGTGTGTTTTAGAAACAGATAGCCAGCTTGATCTTTAGACTCAATTAAGATTACCTGGTTTTGTGTAATGTTGGCCAGCCAACCAGTCAGAATGCCTGCCTGACTAATCTGTGCCCAAACAAACGCACTGGAAATACTGCGATAGCCAGTTGGTACTGACCAGTGTCAGGTCTAGCAGATCAAGTACGCTGCAGCAAAATGTGGCAGTACTTGCCCTGAGAAGAGCCTGATTCCAGAAACAATGCAGCTGCAAATATGAGAAGTGGAGACAGAGATACGGCTTACTGTGCAAAGACAGTTTACTTTTGCTGCCCTCCAAGAAACGGGATCACTGGGAATTCAGCTTCAGAATGAGTCAAACTTGGCATCACTCTGAACTAGAGCTCTCTAAAGTCATGACTGGGCAACCTTGCACCACATTTCTATATATTATATATTATAAATAAATAAATAAATAAATAAATAAATAAATAAATGTTGTTTTTTTTTTTTTTTAAATAAGATCTGAAGAGTGTAGGGTTGTCTTAGTGTCTGACATGGAGTTAATAAGCTGTGATGGACCTGAGCTGAATTTATCCAGGTAGGTATTTCTGTGTTGCAATCCTTTCCATGTTCCTAGTTCCTGTATTGTATGGCTAGATCAAAGAATCATAGAATTATAGCAGTTGGAAAGTACCTCTGGACACCATGTAGTTTACACTAGATATTTGAGAACTGATTCTTCAGTTGGCCTGACATAGTGGTCCAGTCCATTAAAATTTGGTTGTCAATAAAAGTTCACCCCTCCAGCTATAGCAGAAGTTACATATCACTTGCTTAAAAGTTTTTTACTGAGAGATGGAGGAGCAATGTGAACTTACTCATCCTCCTCCTCTCTCAGTTCTTGAAGGACATGATTCTAGCTGGCACTGCACTTTCTGTGCATATGTTATTCAGACATTAGGAAGGACAGTTCTGTCCTGTTCCACCATCTATAGCTCTACTTTAATTTATTTCTGATGTGTAGTTTAGAAAAAAGTGGCGGCGTGAAGACTTGCATGTTGGCACAGCAGTTTGCATACAAACATAGCTGCACTGAAAGGTTTCTCATCTGTATTAGAAATATGATATTATTGCCATTAGTAACTTTTGTCTCAAAAAACAAACAAACAAACAAAAAACATGAACATACAAAAAACAAAAAAAAAAAAAAAAAGAACAATCCCCTCAAAGCAATCATTTAAATACCAAAATAGCTTAAGAATGAGTTTCTAACAGTAAGATACTTTTCATCTCACCTTTGTGAAGGTCTTCCACAAGCTGCAACGTGGACAGGTACAAGAGTGCCCATATATCTTCCTCCTCCAAAGGGCTTCCTTTGGCCCACAGGACCTCTGCCAGTGTTGCACAGGAGTTGCTCATGCCTGCTGTAATAGGAAACAGATCTGGACCAGCTAGAGTAGACTGAAGTTTTTGTAGCAAGCCCTACTGGTTACAGCTGAGCCCTGCTCTCACGATAAGAAACCTTTCTTGAACTACTTTGTTCACAAAAGACAGGAATAATTTATCCATGTCTTCCTCTCAGTAAGAGTAAATAAAGGAGTCTAAGTGACTTCCTCCTATTTCTCAGCCCTTTCATTCATCGTTTCACAACATTATGTGGGGCAAATCATTTTTACTCTGGATATCCTTTATGTTCTGTTCAGGCTTTATGAGTGGTTATCTGAGTGGGAGGGCATTGATTTTGCTGCTTAATTGGACGCCCTTGTATATAAAAACACAATTATGATAATCTTAGACAAAAAGAATGACAAAGCAAGAGATGCACTGTAACATAAAGGATCAATAAACACAATTCAGAAATTATGTTTCATTCACTGCTCAGATTGTAAAAGCTGTAGACTTACTGGATTCATTGACTGAACATTTTCATGGTCTGACAGCTAAGACTTGAAACCTGCAGTTCATTCTTACTAGCATACATATAAACATTCTTAATTTCAGTGAACCAAATTAAAAAATAATTCCCTCTGCATGCTGCTGAATAGCAATGCAGTGGTTCTCAGAATGCTGTTTACTCCCTGACAGGTACATGAGAATTGATGTAGTGTGGGAGAATGTTGGTTCTCACCACCTCCAAGTTTCTTCTCAGCTGCAATGAAGTATCATGCTATTTAGAGAAAGGCATCCTGTACTGAATCATAATTTAATATATCTTACCAATTGGAAGAGTATTTTTCCAATCTTAGGTAACTACTGTCTTCCTTTTGACTTGAACTGTCAAAGCTTTTTCTCCTCAGAATGTTTTACCATACTAAATATTGTCAAAGATTGTTCTTCATAAATGGGCTTTATATTCCCATTTCACCCATTTCACATTTCAGTAATGTACTAATCTAGGTATAGCTGCCCTAGGTTTGCACATCTGTAAGGAAAACTTAATCCAGGGTTAGAATTCGCTAACAGTTTTTGTAATTAATTTTGGTTTTGCTGTTGCTATCCTGTAACAGTGATCTACATTGTATGCTGCATAAATAGAGGCTTAATGAGAGAAGTAGGAAGTGGTCCTTCTATTGCTTTGTGATGCTGTCATTTTCTATAGGCCACCGAGTGATGACACTTGAGCCCAGAATGCTGTTGTTATGTTATAGGATTGCAAGTACTACTGTGAAAATAACTTCATTCAAAGCATGAAAACACATCTTTCCTCCAGCATTTCTTCACCCTCAGGACACAGCCCACTTACTGTTCTCATTTGCTCTCTGCCTGCAAGTGAATTTACTGTATATTACAGGTGATTTTTTTTTCTGTCTACAATTTATTATGCAGCTTTCAAGGGGTCACTGCAAGAGCATTGCAATGTTCTGCAGGACAAATATGTTGTTGATTAATAGACTTCTTAGACTTTGCTTCATGGGGTCTTGTCCTGGTTCACTAGCTTCCATTCAAGGAAGCACAAAACTGCAAGAACGACCCCTTGCTGCAGTCACTGTGGGATTATGGGCCAACATTTTAAACAGAAACAGAGTTCTAATTTTAGCCTGTGTGCCTTCAAGAGATAGTAAAGCTTCTTAAAAACCCAACCTTAATTAGAAGAGACAGACAAAGCTTCTTAATCTAAGTCATCACCATCTCCCTTAATAATAAATTACTGTGATAACATTTCACTTAACCCTGTGGTTCTGGGACTAAGCAATCAATTCACATCCCCAGAGCTAGAATCTGTGTGGCTCCTGCATATGAGTAATCCACTAGCCTATACTTGCTGCTGTTTTGTTCAAGATTGTATTGGAAGAAGAAGCAGTGAATCCTCTATTTTAGATGGAAGTGCCTGTACAGAGTCATTTCAGTGCTGGTATTTCTAAGTAGCATAAATTACTCAAGGCTAGCAGTTGTCTGGATTCCTTTATAGACATTACATCTTTATAGAGACAAAGCACAAAAAGAAGGTACATCAGAGATGTTAAACTTTGGTAGTAAATGTTTTTTTTAAGGGTAGGTATAGTGTCTCAGACCACAATTGAGTGTGAATTAAATGAATTCTGCTAGCAACCATGTACAAATTTCTTCAAAAAATATATGAATGATTCAGCTGTATGGCTATGGAAATAAGAATCTCTTTAAAGTGTAATAAATTACTGCTTTAACATGATATAGAATTAAGTGGTATGTTATTTTAAAAGCAAATTGGCAATTGATTTTTAAGCACACTCAGAATGCCCTGTAATTGTGGGCTGTATTTTTAATTTCTGGTTTTCGAGAACAGCATAATGTGATGTTTCACAAAAATGCAACAGTGAATGGTTGGGGAAAAAAAATGTTTTTGTAACCAACTTAGGCTTGTATGTAGATTTATATGATATGAGAGTATAAGTGATAAAAAGATATGATTACCATTGTAGCACTGTACGTATTGATAGTATTTAAATTCAGCAAAAGCTGTGATCCAGAACCAAACAGTTCTGACCTTCAAACAAGCTAACAATGTTAAGGCAAAGCAGACGAATCAGGTGGTAACAAGGAGATAGGTTGCTAACCTTGTAAGAAGGGACTAGCTTGTTCACATGATTGTCACTTGATCTCTTGATTGTCACTTGGCTAGATCTAGTTGAGTCTGAAGGGAAAAATCAGAACAGCAGAATGCAATCACCCACTGTGGAATTTGGCCAAGATATAGAGGTTAGTGTTTTACTGCTTGGAAAAAGTATCAAAGGGCTTTCATCATCTATTGGTACTTGTCTGTGAGGTCAAAGACAAATCTTCATTGACTTCTATGGAACAAAGTAGAAGTATCATTAATGCCATCCAAATGGGCAAATTAACCTAAAACAGTCCCCCTATTCTCATCTTTGCAACAAATATTCATTCATTATGTAGGCAGCTTCAAGTCAATAATTTTCCTCTGCAAAAATTTAATCTACTCTTCTGGCATGGATATGAAAGATAAGGCTAACCCATCATTTGCCAAAAACATCCACCTGTTCGTGACATTTTTTTTCAAACTGTTTTAGTCCACTTCAGTACATTTTGTTTTATCCTATATTTATGCTTTCCTTCAAGCAGTGATTGAAATTTAGCATCAGTGAAAGAAATGGAACTGCTTATTAAAGATGATGAATTACAGCTTTGCATCTGAATTTAACATATAATAACAGTCACAAAAGAGTAATTTTATATGTGAGGGTCACTTAATGCGCAATTTGACTTCGTAATATTTGTCGATCTTAGTAAAGTATAAGTGAGCAACTTAGCTTTTGTCAGCCTTCATCTTTGCTGTTGCTGCTTTGTTGACTGCATAAAGATGACAAAAGAGCAATTCTGGAGGGGATAGGAGCGAGGGGAATGGCACATCTGGATTCCTAACTGAATGCCAGCCCTTTTTCACAGAAATCTATCGGCTAGAGTTTACTGTGGAATTTGTTCAGCTGTGAAATTGTTTTCTGCAGAATCAAAGTATTAATCCATTACCTGGATGGTAGTGAAAAACTAGGTGAAAAAGAGAGATCACAGGACAAACCATGAATAAGATGGTGGGGGAATAATTTTTAGGTTTTGGAAATATCAGATCTTTTGTTTCTGATATACTTTTAAAGACATGAAACAAGAGTACATCTGCCCCATTTAGGCACCTTGTAGGTAGAAGAACAAAGGATTGAACTTGGGCAGGAGCCAAGAATTCTGTGAGCTGAAAGCTTTCTATCACAGCAGAAATGTCTTTCAATTTTCACGGTCTGAAAGACATTCTTGCAAAGTCTTTGCCTTTCTTCTGTCTGGACATCCAGCTCAGCTTAGATATTCTATCCTGTATATTGCAAAATACATGGCTATCCCTTTCACCTTTTAAAGATCAGAGGGGTATAAACAGTGGTAGATTTTGTAAAGAGATGTGCCTGAGGAAATAGCATTTCCTATGTATGGTTTGAACATAAATATCCATCAGAGGCCATCTGCTAGAGGAACTGCTTGGTTTTGACACAAGTGAGCCAGTGAGAGGCCACACGAGGAGGATCTGTGGCAAACTTGACAGGTTCCTGCTCAGTCTCTAGGCCACTGAGAGTGTGAGGGGAAGCTGATATTGATTTTGCTTAATTTAAGCACTACATTGTGTGGGAGTATCTAAACCTCCAACTTCCAAGGACAGCCTCAGAGGCCAGGAAGTATTCCTTCTTGCACTGCATTGAAAGACACATCACTAAAACTATGCGCATGTCTAGGAAAGGCTGGTCATTAGCCATCAAGATGCAATATTTTTCTTAGCTTTCTCCCTTTCAGCTGTTGTTCTCCAACTCCCTTGCTATGTCTAGCAGTCTCTGCCAGCCTGTCTAAAATCACTTCCTGTAAGTGACCAAGGGGACAGAAGCAAACTTCAGTATAGCCCACAGTGAAACTTGTATTGGTGGCAGAAGGATGAAGTGGGGAAAAACTTTTTAGAAGCCAAATTTAAGGCAGAGAACCTCAGGTTTATTCTGCAATACAATTGAGATTATTATTATTAGTAGTAGTAGTATTACTATTTTAATTGAGCAATCTGTTTTCAAATCTAAGCCGACCACATGCCAGAAAAGTTGGCAACTTTAAGTGATGTTTTCCTTGGATTTTAGATGGCTAACAGACTGATTTTAAGGGCTGAAAATGTTCGGCTGTTGTGTGCCTTATGTCTTATGCCTAAACCTCAGCTCTGGAACACTATCTCTCAACCCCTTCAGGCTGAGTAAGGGTCACATCTTTCTTTATGCAACTCAGACGACAGTAAGGGGAGCACGAAGAACTACCTGCTATGATATTGTCAGAGGTCCCACAGAGCTTGTGGTTAAGACCTTGTGTACCATTGCCTCAGTGTGAAGTCCTGATCCATTCAACTCTATTGCAAACTCCTATCAGCAGCAGCAAGTCTAAGCTTCTGTTCTGTATTCTGTCTGCATACAGGAGTAGGGAAGATCAGTAAGCGTCAGCACTTCTAAATGTACCCATTATGGGTATATTTCTCAAAACTGAATTGTTTCAATGTTTAGTACTTGAAAGAAAAAGCTTGATTTTTAAGAATATACCCAGTTTCAGTTATGCAAATACTCTGGCATACCAAGGTGAGGGCTTCAATCTAGATAAAATCAGTGTGTCTATGCTATCTTTTGATTTTCCTCTGTGATTCCACCCTTCAAAGATTAATACCTTATGGTCATGCTTCTTCTCTGAAGTACCTTATTTTTAAGAGAAGCTCAGTGATTAATTTGTAGCTTTATATCTGTATGGAACAAGAGTTCGGAAACTTCAAGCGGGATCAAAAATTAATTGAAGACTAGAAGTGAATTAAAGCACAAATAACACAATATTTGACTAGGGGAAGACAAATGCTTTTTAAATATCAAGTGTTCCAGGTACCCAGAGGAAAGTTCTTACAGTCCGACTCAGGACATGCTGTTCAATAAATCAAACTTGCAATACAAAATTAGAGGGGATTAAAATAGGCCTAGTGTTAACATTTGGATGGAGCTATAGTTTTAAAACTATCAGCAGTAATTCCACAGTAAACCTGCAGAATTTATGAATGATATCTCCTGAGCCCAACAGTCTGGTGATGTGGCATGATGAAGGCAGAGCAGTTCCCACAGGCACAGCTGCAGGAGCAACAGCAGAAGCAAGTGTCCACCTCACTGCTGACACAAACCTGAGCCAACACCAGAACCACCACCCTGGTCTTCATGGGAAGCAGCTTTGGAATGATACTTGCCTTGTCTTCTCTCACAGTCTTTTATGCACTTAATTAATATGTATTTATCACATGTGAATGTAGAAAATGTTTTTGACATGATAAAATTATCCTAGTGTCTCTACAGATTAAATGCTTGGTGAACAGAATCATTTCTGGATTAAGACAGGAAGACAGAGCTTGTTTTGCTTAGCTGCATGGAACATTTATTACACTGGTTCTGGTTCTGCACGGCGCCATGGAGACAAGTTTGGGATCAGTAAAATGATTCTGCTACTCAAAAGTGCACTTGAGTGCTACTAAGTGAGCAGCCTCCACAAGGATCATGATCCTTTCTTCCTCAAGGCTACCAGTTGTCTGCTTATATAGAAGAAGTCCAAACCTTGTAGTCTGTAGTGCTACATGGAGGTTCGAGAGATGTCAGCCTTCAGGATGACTAGGATGAGATAATCAAGAAATACTGAGGAGGCACTGAAAGCAGGGATCAAGCTGTCTGTCAGTAAGGACCCTAACCCAGATTTGTTTTGCAACTGATTCATAGCAATCCATGCTGCAGCAATGTGCAATTGGCTACAGACAAAAGATCACTTCAGCCTGTAACCATGTTATGCTGACCATGTTAAAAATGCTGTGAGCTGTTCATAGTGCCTGACTCCATCTGCTGTGTTTGTAGCAGCTCCCATTGAATGCTTCAGGCTACATTTAGTGCTTGAAGAACAATGCTCTTATGAGAGACAAATACATGCTTATCAAAATAAAATATAGAAATGATTTACTAAGAAATGACAACTAAGTATAGAGCTATTTTAGGCACTATTCATCTATGCAGTTTAAAATTGAAAGCCAGAGTAAATCATGAAACAGAAAATATATTAAAATGCAGTTAAAATTGAATTAAGTGAATGTTTTTCACTGTCAACGAACTAATGACTGTTACTGATAACAGTCATAGAGGAAATACAGAAAAGCTGTATTGAAAATAAATGTAATATCTTAATCATAAATATATGAATATTTTAGAGGAACAAAAGGAAGTAATCTAGGAATATTAGATGCTCTTACTGTGTACTTCTATATTTTCAATGTCTATCTTAAACTTTGACTTTTTTTGTGCTCTTAATACATCATAGGAGCACTGCAGTAACCCTTTAAAAAATCTCAAATCAATTCCTGACTCAAGCTATCATTTACATGTTAACATATTTTTAGCCTGGAAGTAAGGATAACAACCGGGTAAAAAGCTAAATAATTGGCAATTCCTTTGCTTAAGTACAGTTCACTATATTTCAGTGCTGTTTTCTATAAAATATGTATTATTTTTAGGTATATTAAAATTCAAAACAGACTGAAAAGAATAAATATCCAGTTTAAAATTAATTTCAATCATAAACTGATTTATTCACATGTGTACTGTATGCAAATTGTATACTCTGACTCACTGTACAATTCTTGCTATGATTTTTGAGAGAATACATTGACTTCTGCATACCAGAGAGATAAATTCCATTAAGTATGAAATTCATCTCTCTGGAATATACAGCTGAAACTTATGGGATTTTAATTTGAATAAACATTTAAAATAATATTAAATGTTTTGGTTCAAATAAAGTAAGATAGGTGGAGTCAAATCTGTAAACACTGACAAATCAGAAAGGGAGTTGCCTTGTTGCAAACTTCTCATTAGAAAGATGATGCCTCATAAGTTTTGCTCTCATGATACAGCTTTCAGTATATGATAGATTATAATCCTCTAATGTCAATTAGCTTATTTGATTTCCTTTTTAGAAACATGCACTTTAATCAGTAGAAGAATTAACCAAACTATTAGAAGATATTCAGCAATGAAGGGGGATAAAACTTCACTTCTGAAGAGAGCCAGATATCACTGCTAGGAAATCATAATCTTCTTATAGACTGTTTTTTAAAAAGTCTCATCTTTGAAATCTGAGTTCTGCAGGGTGTGCCTGCCTGAATTTCACTAGCTGAATGGTAAGGGTGTTAAAATAGATGTGGCTTTAATACAGGATCTATGGCCAATGTTCCCCAAAGACATATTGCCCACAGAATGTTATCGATGCTGAAGGAAAATGTATAAAAATTGAAAACCGTACCGAATCAGGCTTAAAGGACCAATTTCCAATTTCCTCTTTCCTTCAGAGGGAGCTTGCCTATGAATTTCCGAGAATATTATGCTGTCTGCAGACAGTATGCAAATAGATACTCATTCAATAGAAATGCATAAAATCACCTCACTGGATATCTGTATTCAAAGGAAAGCAGTGGTATGTTTGCTCTTGCTAAGCTTATACACTCTATCACCTCCACCCTATGTGATGTCAAACCTGAAGGACCTCACAGAATATCAATGTGTAATAGAGAACTATTGCCATTCCTTCATTTTTTTTCTTATACTTTTCATAAAAAAGTTCATTTTACAGGAGAGCATAATTCAACAGTGGCCTAGAACTGAATCTAAAGCTGTCTATACTGTGATGCTTTAAGGATTAAAGCTTCAAAGATGTGCTGTCTGCTGCTGCAGTGCCAGAAATAGTAGGACAACAGAACTCAAACACCATGGTAGAATTTCACTTTTATGTTTATTGGCTTACATCCCTTTTTAGGCATTATTCTTTACAATGAGGCAGCCCGGATCCATAGGTGGGAACTGGAAACAAAGCATCAAATGATGGGCTGACTCTGAGGTTAAAAGGTAGCAACTTCATCCTGAAAAACCTTAGATCTAGCTAAGCTTAGCTTAGCTCTAGCTACTTCACATGGCAAATTAAAAATGAAGTCCCAAGCACTATGATTTTAGCCTATGCTCCACAGGCCCTACAGAGACTCTCCAGAGCTTCTCAAGGAAGTTATTCCTAATACAGTCAGAGCTACTGTAGTTTGCCCATAGTTAACAGTAAGTCAGGTAATCTGAAGCTAGCTTTGGTGTCCTGAAATTGTCACAGTTGTACACTTGTTTGCAAAGCCAAAGCTTCTGAGCTTGCTGCTGCTGACTGGCTCTGTCACTTGAGAAAAGCCTTCTTTCAACACATTGCTGCAGATGATGTGGCTTTCTATCTGTGCTTCAGATGTAAATAGTATTTGCATTTCTCCAGAATTTACACCCAAAAAGTTCTAAATCAGTAATGTTTACAAAGCATGTGACAAAACTTCCATAAAATAAGGCTGCTTTTATGTTTGAAACTTCAAACTGCTAAGCAGAGACTTGCCTAGAAACTGAGAGCAATAGAGAAGAAATTAGGAAAAAAGTTTCCTAACTAAGCTTCTTTAGTCCTGGGTTGTAGCTTCTTGAAATACATCTTTCTGGGGCTTGGAGACCAGTGCTGTTTTTGTTCTTGTTGTTGGTTTTTTTGTTTGTTTTTTAAATAGTACACTGTGTAAATCCATTAATATAAGACGTATTTTAACAGGTTTGTTTTTAGAATCATGCAGGTTGTGTTATACAAAAGCAGACTCATCCTTGCCAGAAAAGCAGAAATAATTTATTTGCTTCTATATCTTTACCTTCAATAGAAAATAAAAAATAAGGCGAGGAACTCTGTACTTTCATGAATGAAATTCTGACATGGGTGAATGTCTCTAACTCCACAAGGGACTGAGCACTGGTTTGCTGGAGCAAAATCTGAACAACCCACGGTTACCATTTTTAATACCGGCAAGCATCCCTCTACCTGGAATTAGCTAATGGCTTGAAAGAAATAATATAAGTTTTATTATAAGAAAACAAACTCTAAATATTAGCTACTGCTCTACAAAGAAAGAAAATGGACACTGTAATACTTACTAAATTGATAATGAGATTAAGTGAAATAAGTAAGAACCTACCTGTACAAGTTGGGCAGATGCTGCATCCAGAATAATCTTTAATCTTCTATAGTTTTGACTGATAGCAATTGCTTAGTTCTTCATAATTGTAAATTTTACAACAATCATATTCAGGACTTCCTTGGACTTCTGTTTGTTGCCTTCTGTCTTGCTCGCCTTCTCTCCCTCTCTCCTGCCTTTTGCTCTCTCTCTCTCTCTCTTTTTCTCTCTTTCTACTGCTTTGTTTATGTCTCGTAACCAAGCACTGTATGTTCTGGCAAGTGGCTAAGCAAGTAAACAAAAAAGTTCCTTCTCATGCTTGCAAGCCCAGCCTAGCAGCACCTGGTCTGAAGTTGGAGGCAACATCATGGCTGCTGAAGCCGTTTACGCTCTTTCCCTTTTCTTTTTTCTTTTTATTTTTTTCCTGATAATTCACTCTCCAGGTAATTGAGCAAGCTTTGAGGAAGTGGCTCAGAATAAACCTCTGGGCCCATCGGCATACAAGAACTCAATTGGATTACCTGACGCACACAGGAGCATTAAAACTAAAGCCCTGTAGACTGATGTCACTTTCAGCCTCTGCCAATCCAGAGAGAAAGAATACGCCAAAGCACAGACTGAAGGGCTAAGGGGGTGCATGTTTCTTTCATGAACAGCAAAATCCTTAAGACTGAATCAACAATGTGGATAAGATTTTGATGGGTTTGCTTGACAGGAAAAAAAAAAAAAAACAAACTGAAATAAGGGATTTTCTTTTTCCAGTATTGCTGTAAAATTCTGGTTAATTATTTCAAAGTGCAGAGCTTGTGGGATACTGCAAGACTGTGCTGGGTGTGAGGAAGTGGAAAAAATACCTTAGCAAAATAAAAGTTCTATTGGACTTATTTAAAAAGCTCTACACACTGGTTATTTCTCCACTCTTCCCACTTCTCTTTCTTTTGGCATTTTGCTTTACTCCAAAACAGTTATCTTCTGGTTTGAACTAATTAGAAATTCCTCTGCCTTCAAAAAGTCTAAATTCATTCATTCAATTCATTTCCAAGTGTTAAAAAAAGTAAGAAGAAATGATCAAAATATATTTTATGCATTGTAATGGCAGAGATCCACTCTTCTTCTGAAATTAATATTCAGATAGAGCAGATGCCATCTCATTTTTAAAAGTGACACTCAGTATTTTGATGACACAGCAGAAAATGTGGTAACACACAAAAGGCCAAAAGATACATCAAGAAAATATTCAGATGAGGCAAATATCAGTGCTAAAGTCATTATGCCAGATCCTCATACTGTCTGATTTATCAGCTAACATTCAGCTGTGTTCTTTACATCTTGTTATTCCTTGGACTCTCATTATCTGCACTTCTGATTCTTGTCTTTCAGAAGTGCTTTTCTGGAGAGTCATTGGAGGAACCTTTACTTTCTCCTTCCAACACTGTATAAGCATTCCACAAAACAGAATTTTTTTTTCTTTCTCCCTTTTTCATTGTGATTTGAAAATGTAATTTCACCCACCATCTCAGGGCATGGGTGTCTCCTCTTTAGATATCTCTCTTCATGTTCATCTGAAAACCTTGGATGGCCTCTGTGCTCGTCTTCATACGACTTGTTATTTTGGTTCAATATGGGCAAAATATCTCTGATAAAGTCTCATTTCTTTACTTTTAATTCCTTTTTTCTTTTTTTAGTCACTGTTATCCCAAGCACACACGCTGAGATTCATCTTCAGTTTGGTTTTCTTCTTCAGTCAGCTCTTCCATAATATCTGGACCTTGTCATGTGCTTTTGCATAAAATTTACAAGTTATCTTCTTTATCTATCCATGAAAAAACATGTATTCAGGCTTCTATCACCTTATATTTTAATTGCTGCAAACCTCTCTCCTCTGACAGTGACAAATACAACATTGCCTTATCCAAAATATCACAGAAACATCCATTTTTCTGAACTATCACATCGGGCATATTACCCATCTTCTTGTATTCTTTCACTAGTTCCTTGTTTTTGTAGCAGTAAAATAGACATCTTTTTTCTAAATAAATCTGCCATAAATATGCAAGTAATTCAAGTAGAAATAAAACTAGATAGAAAATTCTCACATCTGAGATGTTTTAAACACAGCATCTTGGAATCAGCAAACCAACAGTTACTGTTAAATCTCAGCAACAGCACAGTATAGACTATTTCGCATGATCACTGGCGCTGATACTGAGCTTCTTTTTTAACTTGAAATGGATCCAAATACCAACAGATCAGCTAAAGGCTACTGATGCTAAAGAGAAACTCTGAGCATTGATGCACCTCAGAATATATTCAGTCTGATCATCCAAGACAGTCATACTAGCAGGAAAAATCAACATGGAAGTTTGTGGCTGTTCTTTCTCCAGGTAATGAATGGGAAGGAGACATGCAGTTATTTATTAGGGTGCATTTGTAGCTACCAAATTTGATTTAAGTAGAGTGTGTGTATAACGCTGTTTGTGGAGTTAATGGGGTGTGTGGCTTGTTGAATCATTTTTCTAGAAATAACGTATTGTGTGAATATGGTCCCATTAAATCAGGTAGAAATGTTGATTTTATTAGCTAATCAAAGTGACAAAGTAATTTATACTCCATTGCTTTAAGAAAAGACATGGTTCTTATGAAAGCATGGGCCTGGTTCTGATCTATCAACACCAATGCAAATCTGTAGTAGTTTTCTTGATGTAAGCAATTGTTCTGGATTTGTGAAATCTAATTCTTAGCCATGGTTCCTTCTTGATTCTAAATAGTCATTCAGATGAAGCATTTTAGAATAATATTTACCTTGTATTGAGCTGAATTAAAGTGACATTTCAGGCATAAACTGAGATTATATGAGAGCTTTATCTGAGTTCATTCTGTTCACCAACTGTATCCCCTACTGTGCAGAGATGACACTTTTGTGATTGTGGCAAAGTTTATGTAACTAGATCACTATAAAAGAAGGTTAACAAGATGAAAGACCATTTATCCTAGTGAAGGAACTGCTGGATGGAGGCTTAGGATCTCCCTTATGCTCTGTCCAGCTTTCTGAGACTTGGCAAGGGTTAGAATCCAATTATTCTCTGGCATTAATGCCTTTTCATCCCAAAGAAGCTGAAGTGTGGGAAGCTCTTAAAGTTTACATAAAGGTGAGGATTATTATTTACTTCTCAGCTGATGATGGTACATGCAGGCTGTTAGTACTATAATCATGGTTCAAACATGGGGGTTTCTATTAAAAAGTGAAGAGTCACAGTGCTTTTGTTAAGTTTCAACAGTTTTATTTCAGAGTCCCGTAGAGCAGACCATAAACTGCTGGAGTGGCCAGAAACAAATGGAGATCACTTGAACCTTAAAACAAAAACACAAAAAACAAACAAACAAAAAACCCAACAGACAATCTCTCTTTTTGTTTCAAGTCTGCTCCAAATCATACAGTACAACCTAATTATTTCCGATATTGAATCTTCATGCATCATCTCTGTATGCAGCATATATACAAGTTAAAGATTTGTTTCCATGTGGTTTCTAAGCAGATTGGAGTTGATCCAGTCATCTATATTTAGGTTAGCAAAGTAATATAGGGATGTGAGTCTATGCTCTTATTTTGGTCTTTGTAGTCAGGGTTATTTCACATTAGTGTCTTCATGAGGCACCCGGTTGGATTTTTGTAGCTATGATCTCAGTTGTGAAGGAAAATATGTGAAAAAATGTGTGAAGGTCAATATGTAGTATGTACAGCCGAACACCCTGTTTCTCTCCAAGAAATTATTCCTAAGGTAAACAAAAAAGCACTAACCTGAGGTTGGTGTTTTGCTGCTGTTTGTTTGTTTAATTTGTATTTGAAGTGGGCTGAAAGACAGCATAATTCAATTATTGTCTCCCATTGGTGACGCTAACTGGTTTTCCTTAAGAACAATAGGCAAAGGCTGCATCAGACCTCTGGGACTTTCTAAATCTTTAGAAAGATCTGTGGATGGGTAAGATCCAATTGAAACCTCATTTTTAATGCAATCTGTTAAATTTCCTTTTGATTCTTTCACTGCTTTTGAGTTTTGATTTGAGGCAATAAGACATGATTGAAAAGTAGCTCATGTTCGTAATACCTGATTGTAGCTCTGCCAATCCCATAAGTAATTCAGTGATGGACAATATTCCTATGAGATGTCTTTTAAGACATCTTTCTAGCATACAAGAAAAGAGTAGTTCATAATATAAGGTACAAAATGACATCCTTTACTGGCTAAATGTTCACGGACTGCAAGGGAGTCATTCTCTAAATAAGAACTGCAAATACATGCCATTAATCTGAGGGAAAAATAAGACTAAAACTTCTTTACAGATTTCTGGATTACGGCAGAGGAATGCCATGTAAATGCATCATGTGTGGTTTCATTTAAAATAGCCATTTTCCACAGCAATTACACAGTTGGAAGGAAAAAAAAAATCTCTCTCCTCTCTCTTGGAAAAGAGATTCTATCTTTAGTTTGTTGTTGACCACCACTAAGAAGCCTGCATATATTCAGATATACATTTGTATATCAGATTAACACTTTATTTATGGAGTGAAAATATTTTTTCTCTGCAATACTTTAAGTGATCAAAATGATCAAAACATACTGCCAGAATCCAGCCCAGTGAACACACCATCTAATGTCCTCAGATAATTCCAAACTCCAAGAATATTTCCTAAATTATATGAAAATCCCATGCAAAATTTCAACTGACTAGTAAAACAAAGAACACTGTGCTGTGTTAATGTCAATGCATAGAGCTACATAGAGGCATATGATTGCGTAGGTGCTGTTTCCTAGTGGTAAAACTACACTTTTCTCCACAACCAATATCATTTGTCAGGGCACGCTTCACTGACTGTCCATTCTTTGCTGCCAGTTCACTCAGTGTGCCAACTCATGTACATGGATTGCTCCTTGAACGATGGCAACTCCGACAGAGCCTTGCAGAATCAGAGAAGAAGGGGTTAATGGGATTAATGACATTTCAGAGGCCACAGTTTCTAGATTGGACAGACAGAAAGATCACATTTACTGAGCTGAAGATACCCTGAAGTACCCCATCAACACAGTCCCCTATTTACAGTCATGCTTATAACCTGTCGCATGGTGCCCCATGGTGGCTGTTTTCCCTCTGTTATATTTCCCAAAGCCAGCAACTATTTGATTGATCTTGGTAACAAATTTAAAAATCTTAATTCATGATTCTTTGCTAAAAGTTGATTTGCTATTAGTTATATGAGACACCCTCTGATCTACATGGTTTTAATGCCTGCTCTAGTTAGCAACAATTCTTGGTTCATTATTTTATGCTTTTTCAGTTTGCATTTCTTCAGTTTGGTTTTGGTTAGTTTCTGAAAATTTTCTGTTTCACTTTCTCATATGAAATTGAACTTTTACGCCAAAAGCAGCAGTAGAAAGATGCTTGAGTAAAGATATTACCAAACTATTTTTTACTTCACATAAGCACATATATTCCAGAATTTTCTAAAATGTTTTAAAGTCTGGGCCTTGCCTCCACCTAATCTTCCTTAGCAAACAATATTTATCAACCTGTTTTCATAAGAGGACATGGATGTTGATCCTGGCTTGGATTTATCAAGTGGTAGCATGGAAAATTTGCAATCCGCCGAGTACCCTCTTGAGATCAGGATGAGATGAGGAGAAGTTTATCTCGTTCATTTCCAAGTTGGCTTTCACTGCTGCAAGATACCTAGGTGCTATGAGATGATGACGATGTATAAATGTTTAAAATAATAACTAAAAAAAAGCTATAACTACAGTGGCTACACATTTGCACAGGTGGTTTAGGCTGAGAACCTGATGAATTTCAACTTTTTGCAATGCAATTCATTGAAAATTGGTTATGAAATGAAAAAAAAAAAAACTTGGATGGACCTTTCTTTCAAAAAAATGTCTTTATATAGATAACCAAAATGATTCTGGAAGAAATCAATACCTGCAGTTCTTCACCTGTTTATCTAAATGTTGCTATTTTGCTTGTGCTCCAGGCATGACTGGAATATCTTGTGTCTATTTCCAGCTTGTCTAAAATGACTGCAGGCATAATTAAATATTTACTTGCAAAACAGCTATTGTGCTTTAAGGAGTTGCTACGTACTATCTTTTCACTTCAGTCCCACTCAGCTGGATGTTACTGGGTTACTGCATATATTATAGCAGTCCATTCTGGTGCACAAAGAAATCATTATTCCTTTCTGTTGAATTTCTGTGGGCAAAAATAACAATTTTATGTAGTTTTGAACTGGATTTTATGCCATAATATCTAATTTTTGATATTTTTTATTTATGAAATTTGGGTGGGATACTCAGTTCCATTGCCTTGACTCCAGAGAATTCAGCCTGAATTGTGTTTTTTGCAGTTTGTAAGTATCAGTGTGTTATAACAGTGTTTACTACCAAGGATGTGGTAATTGATAAGAACTTACTGAAAATCCTCAGAAATGACAAAACTACATTCCTAATGCAATTTAATGACTGCTGAATCAAACATTTTAGTACGGTGATCATAAACATACCATTATACCTATGCATGGAAGTGAAAAAGATTGCAGTATTCTGACATAATTCAGACTTTTCTGGCACTATTTTTCTATAAAAGTATTTATTAGACACTCAACAACTGCATAATTTAGAGCAACAATCCAAAGCCAAGACTAACGATGCTTGGACAGCCAAACTGAGGAGTTAAAAAGTCACTTAGAAATATCTCTCTGTTAAAAAGTGCCAACTTTGAAAGCTATAAAATCATAATGAGATTTTGATTGTGCCCTGAAAAATAAATGTGACATATCTGAATCGCAAGCAAAGCACAGTTTTATACCTTAAAGGGACTGAGATCCTTCTTAACTTGCAAATTTTAATGCGGTCTTACCTAAAGTAGGGTGATCAGGAGCCAATAACTCTACCCAAAAGACAAAGATTAGCATCAGTGATCTGCAAGGCCACAAGCCTTGTTGCAAATACCCATAGTGGCTGAACAAGGTTCTCCCCACCTGGTTCTTTCAGGGGAGGACTTTTTGCTAACTGGGGGAATTACATGAAGGTACCATGACATGCATCAGCCAAAATCAGTAGGGCCTGTCTGTCTGCAGGTGAAGATGGGTATGATCTACCCAGACTAAGTTGTGCTGCATTGTCTGAGGTTTCATACTACTCCTTCTGCCAAGCTGAATTTTGCCTCTTTCACACATAAACACAGCAGAGAATACAATGTCTGATCATGATCTAACATAATTCAACAAGGAGTCTCAAACCTAAAAGCTGGCTATGCAAGTTCTGGGACAGTCTCATGGAAATAATGGCTGATGAGGTGGGAGATGCTACCTTGGTAACATGCTTAAAGCCAACTGGGATCCAGGGATGCCTGGGGGCAGTTTGAGCAACAGTCTTGTTTTATTTTGTTTTCCTATAAATTGTCATGTGTCTGTATGGAACTGCAAAGGAACCACTTCTAACTTATGGGGTCGAAATGGGCTTGCTTATATTGAAAATTTTAAGGTCAGAGAGTGCAGATATTTCCCTAAGATGGGAATATGAGTAGTATAGCTTTGTTGAAGTTAAGCTTTTGATACTGCCACAGAGAGTAATTCTGGAACATCTGAAGTAGCATCTTTACTAGGTAAGAATTTATTCTTTCTTACAGAGATACAGAAAGACAATCTCACTGCATTATTCTGCACCTTCAAAAATGTGACATAAGCCATTCCAGTGTTTGACAATGAGTAAGATGTGAAATATCCATTTTACTGTGCCTAACCAGCAGATTTTATGTATTTTTAAATACTCTTCAGAAGGTTTTTTTTAGTACTATACGATGTAACCATACAAAGGTTTGTTTCAGGCATGTTGACACAGCTTCAAGGCACGAAGTCTGTAAACAGGGGTATTGCTGGAAGAAAAGGAAAAAACAGAGGAGGGAAGGGAAAGGAAGGGAAGAATAACAAACAGAATATTGAAAAAACAAAGCCGAGTACCATCGAGAGTGCCAAGAGCTAAAGGCAGTGGTAATAACTCAAAATCTCACGAATAGGTGCTTAAAATTTAGAAAAACAGTGCCAAACCAGATACAGAAGATGTTACACCGCTCCAGACACCCAGCAATGAGATAAAGCATTGCGGTGCCAGGCGTGCAAGGGGAAGGCTGGGACTGCCAAGGCCGTGCAGGATGTCTGGGAGCACTAGGAAACGGATGCTCCAGCGCCAAGGCCGACTGCCAAAGCATTGGAGGGGAGCGTGAAGGCAAACACCTGAAAAACGCAGTTTTGTCATGGCAGGGGCAGGTTCAGGGCATAACCCTGGGAAGGAGCTGGCGGGCACAGCCCCGCAGACACCAGGCCGGGCTCGGCGACGGCGCTGGCAGCCGCGGCCTCCCGCAGCGCCCGCGCCCGCGCCCGAAGGGACGGCTCAGGGGAGGCCGGGCCGGGCGCGCGGGCGGAGCGAGCGGAGGGGGCGGGCAGCCGCAGCCGCGCCGGGCGGGCGAAGCGCGGTGCGTGTGCGCGGCCCGGCCCCGGCTCATTATTCAGCGGCCGAGGCAGGAGGCGGCGGCGGGCGGTGAGTGCGGCGCCTGGGGCTGTGGAGGGGTGGAGGCGGAGGCGCTTGGGAAGCGGGGCCGGAGCCGGGCGGGTGCGCGGAGAGCGGCGGCGCCGCGGGGTCCGGGCCCGGCCGCTTTGTTTACGTTCCAGCGCGGGGGCGTTGGGTTGGCAGCGAGCGTGGCCGGGCCGGGCCCTTTGCTTCCTGCGGGGCTCTCCGCGCTCGTGACCTTCTCTGCTTGCCGGGCTTCGCCGCGGCCCGGCGGTGCAGGGACGGCTGGAGGTTCCTGGGCGGATAATGGCGGGGACCTCTTTGTTGGTGTGACAGGAGGGGCAGCGGGCTCGGCGCCGGGCTCCTCCTCTTCCCCGGGCGGGGGGCAGCGGCCGTGGGCAGCTCTGGCACCACGGCCCTCGGCGCAATGAGGTGCAAACGCGGCCGTGCGCAGCCACCTCTGTGCTGAACTTCCATGACCTTGCCTCTAAAACGCCTCCTGAAGCAAAAAACGCTTCCCATAACTGCTCTGATTATAGAGCTTGGGGGGGAGGTGGGCAATGCCTTTGATTCTTTTGCCTTTTAGTTCTCATATTCCTTGTAAAAGGAATGAGCTGTCTCTTTGCAAATTTTCTTTGTACTTTGTTTCCTCCGTGTCATTAACAGCATCCAGTTTGGCTCCTGAAGCCTGATTTCTTATTTCAATGCGGAGCTTTCACAGTGAATCCTGGCCAGGCACTGCTGATAACTCACAGATACAAGTCCCATTCAATTGTTTTGTTCCCCTAGCTATACGTATAGCATGGCTTTGAATTTCTGTATCAGGTGGAGCAGGCTTGCTGAAGTCTTTCAGCCAGTCTAAAACCCTGTGTGCTTTGGCCTATCTGATAATACAAAAGGTGCTGTACTGGTTTGTGGAAGGTATTGCTTGCCTCCTGGGCATGTGCTTGTAGCATTTAGCAAGCTTAACTACGGCTGGCTTCTGTGTACAGGTGTGGAGACTTGGCTATAATGGCACACAGCTGAAGTGCTGAGACACAGCCTTGCTTCTGGAGGTGCCAACAGTAGTGCTTCTAAGGCAGAAGCACGTATAGAAGTGTTAATGTATCTCTCTGTATCTGCAGATATGTTGGATAGATAACTTTGAACTAGTTTGAAGTGTTATTACGTGAAGAGAAACTGGGCCCAACCTGGTTAAGGGTAGTATCCTGGTGACCTCACTGATGAATCTGAGTATCCCTTGTGTATGACGCAGGGAAGCTCTTCCTTCAATATTAGCAAAGAAAAATGCGTTGAATTTTGTGTAGTCTTGTTCTGTGATCTCAACGTGTGGGGGCAGCCATCTTGTCATTCCCCACTTGATTCAAAGGTGTGTAGCATAGGCTGGTTAGATAGGAGCAGTGATCATCCCACATCAATTTCCTGTCTTTCCTGTGGCTTTTGGTCTATGGTCTCAGTTTCCTCCCTTAAGAGTCTGAATGCCAAGAAACTCTGATGGGAATGCCTGGTTCTGGTAGGGAGCGCTGCAACACACGTGATGCCCGTACAGGCACTCGGCACGTTCCAGACTGTCAGATCGTGGCAGTTTCCAGGGCTGACTGGGTGGAAGTGTGATGGGAAGGAAGAATCAAACATCTATTGACCAAAACTAATCCAGAGTTGGAGGGGATGCTGTGTGAAATTGTTGCCTTAACTTTGAAAGGGAATGTTAATAGCGTCCTCGGGTCTAACAAGCTTTTTTTTTGACCAGGGATGCTACTGATTCACAAGATTCAAAGTAGTGTTGTGAAGTGCCATTACTTCATGGAGACTTCTAGGCCAGCAACAGTTTTACAAAAAAAAATAAAAAAAATCCTCTACTGTGGTATTGAATTTTGTGGTTTGGGACTATTTGTTCCAGGTAGAGTACAGCTGCCCTTTTGTATGTGTGGCTTTTGTGTTTTAACTTTCAACTTTCATTAAAAGTTCAGCGAAATTTCATTAGGGAGCTGGGCTTTGGCTGGCTTTGTAGGAGAGCAGATGTAACAACCTTCCAAATTCTTCATGTAAACTTGTTACATTGTCTAATTCTTGCCTAAATGTCTCTATATTTAGGTAACCAAGCGCTTGTGTATTTCAATGACAACTCATTTTCTGCCTGCAGCATACCAGAAATGATTCCTTGTAGTTTATTCCAGCTACTTGGTTATCTGTTACCTTTGTATTCCCTTTGTTGTTTTTGTTTGTACTTTCTTCCTTAACTGCCAAATTATTTGTATGGATATTCTTTAAAAGATGCACAGAAAGTGCATGCATACAGACCTCTTCCTTTTTGAAGTTTTGTGTCCTTGACAAATGCAAGTAACCTTGATGGTCTGATGAAGAGTATGGTATGCCATGTCTTCAACTTCATTCTTTTCCTCCCCTTCACCCATGGGGAAAAAGTGCTGTGCTTACAGTGTTTTTTATTAATGTTATTTTGTATGCATGTAATGTTTGTTGCTGTATTTTTTTTTCCTATTGATCTGCTTTTCATGATAGGTTTTTAATAAAGACTGAATATTTTCTTGCTGTAAATGTATTCTTAAAAAACAAACAAACAAAAAACCTGAGTTGTTCTTCATTTGTTTAGAAATCTGTTTATATTGTGGGAAGATCTCTCGGTCCTTGAAAGCTCTTTAAAAATCCAATTGAAGCTACTTGTGCTGTTTTCCTGCTGTGAAGTTCACCAGAGCACACTCATGGATTCTGGAAAATAATCTTTGCATTGCTGAGTTAAGCATCCAAATAAGTAATTTTCAAATCTTTTTCAGTAAGTACCTTGCTTAGATTGAGGTGGAAATTTTACTTTTAAACTTGATAAAGGCTTTCACAGAATCACAGAATTGTAGGGGTTGGAAGGGGCCTCTAGAGATCATCGAGTCCAACCCCCCTGCCAAAGCAGGTTCCCTACAGCAGGTCGCACAGGTAGGCGTCCAGGCAGGTCTTGAACATCTCCAGAGGAGACTCCACAACCCCCCTGGGCAGCCTGTTCCAGTGCTCCGTCACCCTTACTGTAAAGAAGCTCTTATGCACATTTGTGAGGAACTTCCTCTGCTGCAGCTTATGTCTGTTTCTCCTTGTCCTGTCTCCACGTACCACTGGAAAGAGACTGGCCTCACCACTGTGCCCCCACACCTCAGATATTTATAAACTTAGATTAGATTCCCCTCTCAGTCATCTTTTCTCAAGGCTGAACAGACCCAGTTCACTCAGCCTTTCTTCATAGGAGAGATGCTCCAGGCCCTTCACCATTTTTGTGGCCCTCCGCTGGACTCTTTCCAAGAGATCCCTGTCTTCTTTGTACTGCGGAGCCCAGAACTGGACACAGTACTCCAGATGAGGCCTTACCAGGGCAGAGTAGAGGGGGAGGATCACCTCCCTCGACCTGCTGGACACGCTCTTTTTAATGCACCCCAGAATGCCATTGGCCTTTTTGGCCAAAAGGGCACACTGCTGGCTCATGGCCAACCTGTCATCCACCAGGACGCCCAGGTCCCTCTCTGCAGAGCTCCTCTCCAGCAGCTCATCCCCCATTCTGGCTCTCCTTGTGGAAAGATCATTTTTTACATCTTTTCTGTTGAAGAGGACATTGTTCCATATATATGATCTATTTGTATGAAAATACACAAATAGTCATTTGAACTTGTGGATATTATTTTTAACTGTGACTGCAGTATCAGTGAACTGGTTGATAAAATCTTTGTTTTCAAAGCAATTACAATTGTTTCTATTTCTGTAGCGTCACACCGTAGTTTCAGTGGCTATCTTGCTTGAGCAATCTTTTTCCCCACCAATCCTCCTCTCTGGCTGCTGTGGGGCAAAATAGATCAAGGAGCTAAGTGATGCAGCTGGAAAAAAAAAATTCTTCCATGTGGACTATTTTTCAGCCTGATTAATTCCCTTGTGTCTAAGCAAGTATGCTGTTAGGAGGTAGGAAGACAAGGAGGCTGCTGAAGTGGCTGTTGCTATCAGTTGTGTACTTGCACAAAGATTCACAGATTAGAAGAGTAATGAAGTGCAAGTGGATAGATTTCTCGTGTTCAGAGACGCTTGCTTAAAAACATCCATGTGCAAATGGAGTCTTCTGCTGATGTTACCTGAAAGCATCCTGAAAAAGCTATTTATTGTGATTGAATGCACTGTGGAGACCAAGAACTGTTGGGCACAAGCACCTGTTAGAATCGTAGAATTATTTGAGTTGGAAGAGTCCCTTAAAAGCCCTTTTGTCCAACTCACCTGCAATGAATGGAGCCACATACAGCTCCATCAGGTGCTCAGACCATCAAGCCTGACCTTGGATGTCAGAGATGGGGCATCAACTGCCTCACTGGGCAACCTGTGCCAGTGCCTTACTACCCTTATTGTAAAAAGGTTCTTCCTTATGTCCAATCTGTATCTCCTCTCTTTTAGTTTGAAACAATTCCCCTTTGTCCTATCACAAGAGACCCTGCTAAAAAGTCTGTCTCTTCTTTCTTGTATGTATATTTATACATACAGGGGCAGGATCACCTCCCTTGCCCTGCTGGCAGTGCTTCTTTAGGTGCAGTCCAGGATACAGTTGGCTGTGTGGGCTGCGAGGGCACATTGCTGGCTCGCATCCCCAGGTCTTTTTCTGCAGGGCTGTGTTCCATTCTTACATCCCCCAGCTGGTACTGATAGCAGGGGTTGCCGTGACCCAGGTGCAGACCTTGCTCTTAGATTTATTGAACCTCATGAGGTTGAGCTGGGCCTGCTGCTCAAATTTGTCATTGTCTCTGTTAGGCAGCCAGCACTGACCTAGCAGTTTTCAGCCATTAACTTACTGTGAATGGACATTCTCTTCCATGTCAATGTATGTTAATTGTTTCAAAACAGGTGAGTATCAATAAGGGGGTCCTTATGGAGAACAAGGAGCATGTAAATTTTTGGATGAAGGCGTGGTGTTGTAGGACTGATAACTGCTTGTGTTTTTACTTTCTTTAAATACTGTTTGTGAAGAAATGCTTTCCTGATGAGGCAGTGCCTTACTTAAGACTAGAAAGTGGATGTCAGGAACATGAAGTTAAAATGGTTAATGTTTTCTTTTTAATGTAAGATATATTTTATGTATAGGAATACAAACGCCTGCTAGCGTTTTGTGGTACTTCAGAAATACTTAGCATTTATCCTTTTAGATTTTTCTGCTTGGTAGAGGCTGCTGTTCATTTAGTGTTTAGAACTTCCCTTGTAGCTTTTTCCAGCCCATTATAACGCAGTAATAGATGAAGGAAAAATTGTGTGTGGAATACCCTTCTCATTTTCTGTCCCAGCTCTTTCTCAAAATGTGGAACTCCAGGTGTATTTCATTGAGAAGTTCTGTTTGTATATGCCAAATATTGAGTGGAATTTTAGTGCTATGTATCTTTAAAAAAAAAAATCTTGTGGCAAAACTGCAGCATTGCTCAGCTGTGACTGGTATCATTTTTAAGAAATGTGTGGTCTTAGAATTTGAAAGTGGTGCCAAGAAGCTCAGAGCCAAGTGGTGGTGGGCAGAGCGCATTGCCAGTACGTTGACTTAAAAAATTGTGGGAAATAACACAGTAATAATTCTAGCTTTGTATGATATATACTTCAATTAAATGAATTTGAATTTGAAGTGTTAAATCAAAATGGATGAGAATTGCAATACATTTTAAAAATAGAACTTAAATTTTCCTTACTTGATATAAAAATTAGTGTGAGAGCTCAGTGAATGCGCTCGTTTTGATAGCAAATCTCCTTTTCTGTGCTAGAAGACTTTTGCAGCCTGCAAAGCATAAGGAATACTCCAGTTCACTGCCTGTTTCCAGAAGAGCCAGCAGTGCACAGGGCTTTGCTTCTGCCACAGGTTTTTGTGCAGAGACTTTGGGTGCGAACTCCTCCAAGAGACTCAGATGACAGTATCAGACTGGTCTGGTTCTGTGTCTGCACAGATAGTCTTCACAAAGAGAACTGCCCAAGCACCTCTGTTCACAATACTGTTACTTGGGCTGTTGTTTATTTTGTAAAATGTCTTGTCAAGCTTTCTCTAGTGCCTGCATTTTTCTTAAATTCTTGTGTGAAGAGATGATAATCTTGTTGTGCTAAGCTTATAATTAGTAATGCTTTTCTTCTCAACTTTGAGCACTTTTTTTTTTCCTAAGCAGTTAATAGCTAATCCTTGTTTCTTTTCCCGTCCAAATGGTTTGCCTGTAAGCATGTTACTGAAATAAACCTCATAGTTGTCCATATTGTCACTTTTATTGTTGGATAAATGCTGCTTGATATGTGAACAGATGGGATGCTTATTAATCTTTCTCAGTTGGAAACTGTAGACTATTGCTAGATGGTGACCGGCAAGAAGCACACTTTGGTCATCTGTGTTGCAAACAAAGCAAGTACTGTATATGTGTGTGCTCATGTGCATGCACTTCAAATGGACAACAAAGGGAAACATTAATTGTATAGTAGTGCTGGAAAGCCCTTTCCCTGTAATTACAAATTTTGAGTATTTATTTAAAAAAAAAAACAAAAAAACAAAAAACAAAAAACCACAACATACAAATCTGTCAATCTCTGACTTCACGTACCAAGGTATTTTTAACTACAAAGCCTAAAAGTATGTGGGCAAATATCTTGGTATTTCCTCTTAACTATGAACTGTGGCTAAAATGCGTGCTCCAGTCATTGTAGTCTGTGTCCATTCGTTCTTAAACACTTATCTTGTATCTCAGTTTTCTAAACAAAGGCTCAACAGTCTCCTATCTAGAGTTTTGTCTGTAGTGAAATGAGGAAAATGATCACCAGGTATCACATTTCTGGCTGTGTTCTCAGTCAAGAAAGTGCCCAGCTCTGTGGATGTATGTGGTCATATGGACTTAGGTGCATAAATTGATCCTTCTACTGGCTGGGGCCTGATGATGGGGAGCAGCTCTTGCAGCTGAGGGCTCCTAGGGAAGGAGAAGCTGAGCAGAAGGCGGTTAGATATGAGGAAGAGCCTGGCTAGTAGCTATAGAGAGCTATGTGGGGCAGTTGCCCAGATCCTGCTACAGTATTACTCCATGGTTCACATGTGTTCTGAGTTCACATTCGGAGACAAATGAGGGAGAGGCTGTAACCCGGCTGCTCAGGTGCTGGGGGTGGATGAGGGATGGGGGCAGCTGGAGCAGAGGAAGGCACAGGTGGGAATGTAATTACTGCCATTAAGAAGGGTCATAAAGATGATGGAGCCAGGCTCAAAGGTGCACAGTGAAAAGAACAAGGCTCATAAGCTGTAAGAATAGAAATTTCAATTGACTGTGAAAGGAATATCTTCCCATGATTAAGTATGGAGTACTGCCAGGGTCCCAGGGCATTTTAGAGTCTCCATCTGTGGAGACTTTCAGCAATGCCCTGAACAATCCTATACAAATACAGGTTTGAAGGTGTGCCTGTCAGGAGCAGGTAGATGATCCCCAGGCATTGCTTCCAAGCTGTGCTGTGATTCTACTGTTTGTGGGTTTATTTTATTTTTGAGGTAGCTTAAGGTAGTTGGTGAAACAAAGGTACAGATGACATAGATAAAGAAAAGACTGGTAGACTGTGGAGGAAGAAACAGTGAGATGTGATAAGTATCTTCTTTCAAGTCTGCTAGTGGCAACACTGGCATTTCTCTGCCCTACAGAGAGCTTTCCAGCTGATTAGGCCAAAAGTGCTTGCAGGCAAATGTAAAGAACAAAACAAAGGTTATGGTGCCTATCATGCCTGTGCTTACTGTGGTGAACATAAAATCCCATCTTTGACAGAACAGCCTGAAGTACCCGGCAATGCAGCCAGATGAAGTTTGTCCAGGCTTGCCTTCTGCAAAGGAGGAGCATGTTGGCAGTTACTGCTGTACAACTGTGATCCTCTACTGGGTGGGCAATGGTTCCTCCAGGAGATGGTGGCACAGAGCAAACCAGGTGTGATTCCCAGCTGGTGGCAACTGCAGTTCAAGTTGCAAAGAAGTGGTACGGCTAATGCCTGCTGGAGGAAAGAAGAGAAGAGCCTCATCAGATTCAGAAATCCTTTTCTCTCTTGGCCTTATGGTTGTGCTGCTTTCAGGAGACAACATCTTGCTGTTTGTTTTTCTTTTAGTTACTGGTCACTAAATGTACAAACACATTAGAATTATGTTAATGTCAAAAATAAATGAAGGGGATGTGAGCAGAATAGGGAGTTACAGCCCAGAATGTTTCGCCTCTTAGTGAAGCATCTGTCCTGGAGTTGGACCTGTAGATCACAGAATCACAGAATCACTCAGGTTGGAAGGGACCTCAAGGATCATGTAGTTCCAACCCCCCTGCTTAGCAGGGCCACCAAACGTACACATTCAGATCAGGTTGCCCAGGACCCCGTCCAACCTGGCCTTAAACATGTCCAAGGACGGGGCATCCACAACCTCCCTGGGCAAATAGATACTTGAACACATGCACACAGCTGTTCGTGTGTGGCTCTAAGATGATTCTGTGGGAAATCTGATGTCAGAGATAGTGTATCTCTGCAGGTCCTAAATGTATTCTTTAAAGTTTTAGAGCCTAAGTTTATGCCAGACTGAAACTGACAGTAGTTAGTGATGCTTCCTGGATAAAAATACAAAAATTGCTTCTAGCATTTAGTCTCAAGTTTTATTATGGAAACAGCAAAAAGTGAATGTGGCAGTTGTGCTGGTCAGCATGGATCAGTTGGTGATTGTTCATCGTGCCTGTGTTTAGGATGGAGAGAAACACAATTTCCTGGGCAGTTTGTAGAAGGAGGGGTAGTAACACGATGTCCTAAAAAGCTTTACATTGTTAGTGGTGTGAGGGCTAAGTCCACTTTTTTCATTTTATGCCCAAAGTGAATATTCAGGAGATGCACGGTAACAGAAAGATCATTGTGTATGAGAGTGGTTCACTGAACAAGCAGTCAAGCTTTCCAGCAGAGTGACTTTCTTTGCATGGCTTCCTGCAATGCAAAGCTCCTCCTTTGAACAGCAGCCAGTGTTTCTTCCGCTGTTTATTAAATTGAAACATGACAGGATTCTTGTGCCACTTGTATGTCAAGATGTGGAACAGAAAAAAAGTTCCATTTCTAATAAGCTTATTTTGGCCATAAAAGGATCTCATTAATGACAACTTGGAGTTGAGGGGAAATCAAAAAATCTCAGTATAACTAGAGCTACTTTATTCCTCTCCTCTTACACTTGAGGTTGATTCCACAGAAATTTCCTCATCACAACTCTTAGTGTGTCACTAGCATACAATGCATAGCAGTGCTTCTGAAGGTTTTGTTCTTGAATAAAGAATGGGAATTCTTGAGCTTCCTAGCTTAGGAACTTCTTAGCAATGTTTTTGGTACTACTGAAGTCCAAGAGAGAGAAGTTGGATACCAGAGCACTCTCTACTGCTGCTTGTAGTGAATCCAGTACGTCAGTGTTGTTTCCTATAGATGACCTCGAATGCAAAGCCTTTATTTTGAAATGTAGTTTAAAACCTCAGTGCCCATCACCAATAAGTGATTGTGTGCAATGTGGGGCATTAAAGGCGAGATCTGTGAAGGAACTGTAAGTGCTGTGGCTGTGGGATGTTTTGGAGTTCTTTGTTCCATCCTAACGCTCTTATTGCTGAGGTATTTAATGCCAAATACTTGTGATGGGATTTCATAGCACTTTAATCTGCTTGTATTTAACAGATAAATGAATGAATTAGTGAAAGTAGCACATTTGTAATTGGATTCTAAGTTTTTGTCACTGGGATTTAAAATTAAAACCTTTTACAGTTACTATTTTTGGTCAAACTTTTGATATGATTCTTTAATGCACTTTTAAAACATATTGAAAACTTTTCCCCCCAGCTGTTTTGTGGCTCTCTGCTTTCTGGTGTTCTGTAGCAGTTGTCTTCTTCACTTTTGGTATTTAGTGTCACTTAGGTATTTTAGGTCACTTGGTATCTTTTCTTTGCTTGTGTCCTTTAAAAGAGTCAGAGAATCTTTCAGTTGCTGCTTCTGGTGAAACAGGTAGCTTCTGGATGCTTCGTCTTCCTCTGTGAGTAGAGGCTCAAGAACATGCATTTGCATTTCCTCCTACCCCAGAGTAAACCTGGAACCAGATTTCTCTTCTGGCCCTGTGCAGATCTTGTTGAGGCACTCTGAATGGTATTTACTGATGGCCTGTCTTCTGACACTGTTACTGCTTTGCTAGCAGTCTCTGGGTGGGTAGGAACTTCACATACACAGGCAGGTTTTTGTCACTTTTGCCTATGACTAGAAATACCATTCTGTTAGGTAGGTAGCTGAAACAGAACAACCCAGATTGATAACTTATTCTCTGCTCATGAATTTCAAGTTAGATTACTGCTAAGCTTTTTAAAATACCTGAGTAAGTTGAGTAGGCCATGACATATGACTCTGCCCCCAGGGGAAGTGTATAACATGATATGGAGTTACATTTGCTGGAGAGCAGTAGTTCCAGTTGTGTGGGATGGGTCTCGTTTAAGTGGGACTTTCAACTTCTTTTCAGATCGCACTTCAGGACCCCATTGTATTTGGTATTTCCCAGCTTTTTGAAGTCTTACTTCCCTGAATTTCCACTGTCTTCAGATTTTAACATTGTAAAAATAACAACAAAAAATGCTAATAACAAATTGCCCTACCATAGCCTCTAGAAATCAGAATGGTGTTTTTAATAGCCATCTGTAAGATTCTTTCTTCCTCAGAGCTTTGTTTAGTACTTATATGTTTTAAGCCATTTTAAAAATGTTTACCTTGAACCTCTCTCCATCTACTGTCCTTTTGTATTATCTTTGTTTAAAAAAGGATTAAGGAAGTGGAAGATCCTTGCCTTATCCTATTATTTCTGTAAAAGAGAGTTTTGCTAAGAATAGTGCTTTAATCCGCTGTCATAATGGCTTCCATGCCAAAAAGTAAAATTACACAAGTTTTCTTTTGATGGAGCCATTCTAGTTAGTGATTTCTGTGGCAAAAGTGACCCAAAAGAGATAGTTGGGAAAGTGTTACTTTCATATATTATGATAATGGGATTCATCATGGAACCATCTGTGGAGAAGCAGGTTCATGTGACGTTGTGCTGAAGAAGCTGCAGAGATCCAGTCTTGTGAAATATAGTACACAGAGTGTTTGCAGCGTGGGATTTTTTTGGTAGATGTAGCTGTATTCATTCTGATAATGTTTCTTCTTGAGAAATGATACAGCTTCATTCTCTATATGAAGAATTAAAATTCTAGAATTAGCTTAAAAAAATAAAAGCTTTAGGAGAGAAGTAGGATGAGAATTTTCAGGCTTACAAATGCTGGCTTACAGGCTGTTAGTTTTGCAGACTATCTGCCTCTTTATTTACATCTTCATGACACGTGAATTCTAAACCTATCTTAAAAGCAAAGGCTATTTGTCTTAAGAAATCCCTACAGTTGTCTAACAGCTTCTTTAAAAAAGCTTAAGAACAGAGAAGAACCCTACAGTGTGTTGCATTAGAAATACGTCTTGCTGTGTGACCTGCCCTGTTGGTCTGTGTGGTACGCCCTTATCACCACACAAAGTACAGAGACCTGGAAAGCTTACTGTTCAGAATGCCATATAGTTGCACAGTGCTGTGATATATAGAATGAGAAGTGATTTATAACTTAGCAAGGATATGTATGTTAAGGAAGCCCTGCTGGCCCAGGGGAGTGCTTAGCAGGGAGTGTGGGCTGGTGTTCCGCAGCTGTGTTTGCTTGCTGCTCGTGTTACAGGAAAGGACTTGACCATGAGAAGTGCAGGAACATGGCATGTGCTGCATGCTGCTTTGTTGCTGGTTTGAGTATCTGAGATCTCAGTTGGGTAAATCTCGATGTACCAAACTCTTAATACAGTTCTCAGACTGTTCTGAGTACGTACACTGGTGACTCTCTAGCACTGGCTTTGTTTTCAGAATGTGTGCATTTTTGAAAACATATATTGGAAACAGGGAAATCTGCCTAGCCCTAAGTGCCTGCTGTTCACAGATGGTGAGGAAGTGTCAGGTTTCCTCTCTCCTTCCATATACCAGCAAACTTCCTTGCTTCCTTAGTGGAGGGAGGGAGAGATAGCAGAAGGAATGGCAAATAAGCAAAAGTTTTCATGTTGCATGAAGCAGACAGCATGCGTTCCCTTACAGCTTTCTCTTTCCTTGTCTTTAGATTGACAAGGAAGAGCATCTATCTGCTAGGCTTACTGGGTGGTTCATTTCTTCTGTTAAGATTGCACCCTCTGTTTCCCAGAACAAATATTTGCTGATTAATTTTCAGTTGCAACAGTTCTTAAAAGCTAGGCTGTTAAGTGGGGAATTACATGGCTTGACGCTGCCCATGCAGCTGTCTGTAGGTCTTGATTTCACTGGATATGCTCTCATGAGTGATATGATTTCTAGACAATCCTATTTATTTTGACTTACCTTCTCAATCTTTGTTTTCTGAATCTGCTCTATTTTATGTGGCTTCCCATGTTTCCAAATTAGAACTCCTACTGTCCGTAAACAACACTTAGAAATATCTGAAGTGTGAGTGTTGAGAGGATGGGGCCATCCTCTTTTTTTGGTGGTGCCCAGTGACAGGACGAGGGGCAACGGGTGCAACCTGGAACCCGGGAGGTTCCATCTGCACATTAGAAAGAGCTTCTTTACTGTGAGGGTGGCAGAGCACTGAGCTCTACAAGCCCAGAAAGCTTGTAGAATCTCTTTCTCTGAAGATATTCAATATCTGTCTGGATGCTTTCCTGCGGAACTTACTCTAGGGATCTGCTTTAGCAGGGGGTTTGCTAGATGATCTCCATTAATCCCTTCCAACCCCTATGATTCAGTGAATTTATATTTTGCCCCCTTGCCCAAAGGTCTGTGTATAATCTTTTGTAACCAGCTGCTTTAGGGACTGTCATAAAGGGCTGAAAAAAAGTGAATAGCTTTAAAAGTGCACAAGGCCAGTTTCAGTCACATGAATGTGTATAAGATAGTATAAGATAACTAGAAACGTGCTTGTTTTTTTTTGTTTTTTTTTTTTTATGCTTTGTGGTGATCCAATTTATTCTCTTCATGCTGTTAACAAGTAGTACTATAACTCTTCATAAGGACTCTGTATTTTTTCTTGTTACTGGGAGGCCTGTAGCTCATAAGCCAGTATTATGTTGACAGTATTTTAGAGAGAAAATAATATAAAATTGAGAAGGTGGACTGGGTAAAATCTTCTCAGCTTGAGCTTTATTGATGAAAAGCAGAAGATACCTATTTTGAAATGAGAGTTGCTGCAGAAGTCATGTATAATTTATGAATAATTGGATGTATTGATACATTTATTATTCTGCTATTCATTTTCCTGCTTATGCAATGCATATGACATCTGTGTATCTGACACAGTTCTCTACTGATTTTGATTGGATTTTAAATTGAATGTTTTAGAAGCAACGCAAATTATATTGATTGTCTTGTTTTGGGTGTTTTGTAAGAGGTGTTTCACAACATGAGAATCCTCTTTAGAAGCGTGCATAGCAGTTTGCTATTGATTTTTATGTAGAGGATATCCAAATGTTGTAGTTGCAGGTTCTGTGTTTGAAGCTCCTGCTGCTGACCCTACCCAGATAGAGCAGTTGTTCAAACCACTTCAGAGAACCTTGCCAGTTTGGTTTGCATAAATGTACACTTTGAGCTTCTGAGAAAAATGCTACGTGTTGTGTTGGCCTGGTCTGTGCTCTGCAGGGAGCTGTGTGTGAAGGCCCTGCTGGAGCTGGGCGGGCTCTCAGTGCCAGCTGGCCAGCAGCGCTGGGGAGTGGAGCTGTGTTTAACAACAGGAGTTGTTTTTGCAGCTTCCTAGTGTTGGGGTGTGATCCTGCACTGATGTGTTTCTAGGCAAGTGCTAGTATCTGTAACTAACTCCCTTAGTTACTGTTATTTTATTCCTGCCAATCACGGGTCTTTTGTTACTATTCAAGAACCTCTACTATAGTAGTTACATCTGACAGTATTTCAGGAAGTTTGGAGCTACTCCAAATGTGGAAATAGAAAAGCTTACACTTGCTTGGTCCTGAAGTCTCTTGGTGCTGCTCACTTTCTCCAGCTTCAGGTTTCTGCAGTTTCAGGGTCAGCTGTTAACGCTTTGGCACCAGTGAACGCCCCGTGGGACTGAGCTTGTTGTTGTTTCTGGTTGCCTGTGTTTGAACGTAATTTGGAGCAGGGAATTCAGGTAGTGGTGTGTAAAATGTGAAGTTGAAAATAGAATTGTAGAATCACAAAATCATAGAATGGCCTGGGTTGAAAAGGACCTCAGTGATCATCCAGTTTCAAGCCCCTTCCATGGGCAGGGTCACCAACCACCAGACCAGGCTGCCCAGAGCCACATCCAGCCTGGCCTTGAATGCCTCCAGGGATGGGGCATCCACAACCTCCTTGGGCAACCTGTTCCAGTGTGCCACCACCCTCTATGTGAAAAACTTCCTCCTAATATTTAACCTAAAACTCCCCTGTCTCAGTTTAAAACCATTCCTCCTTGTCCTATCACTGTGCACCCTCATAAGCAGTGTAACAGTGCTAGAATAGTGCTCATCATGCATCCCTTCTTTTAGTATGAAATTTGTTTGTAAATGTTAGAGACGAGTTCCCAAAATTCTAACTTTGTGGAAACGTTCACTTCTGTCTTAAGCACTGTGGTGTGGATCAGATATGCCTAACTGGAGCAGTGCTAGGCAGCATGCCAGCTGCAGGTCTCTAATGGTGTGGCTAACCCTGCCTGGCTCCAGTGGCAACACATCCCACATCCTCCTTGCTCTTTCCTTGCACAGGAACAGTGCGAGGAGGCAAAAGTCAAGGGGCTGCATTTTCAGCAGCTGATACTGGAGAGCTCTGCTTAGGAAATAAGCTTGTTCCTTTTCCCTGTAGAAAGCCCTGTCTGAGGGCTGGCAGGAGCTCTCCTCTCCCTTCCCCTCCCTCTGCAGCAAGGAGGAGGTTCACAAGTGCTGGTGGTTGGGTTCAGTCAGGCCACTCGCCCACGGTCTGTGCTGCTGCTTCTGTGCTGGCTGCTCACCGGTGAAAACTGCTAGAAGCAGGAGCAGATCAGTTTATTTATGATGAGAAATGAAAATGCCTGTTTGCTATTATTTAGTACTTTTGAGATACAGTTACTCCTTTGTGTTGGAGTGAAGTGCAAGGTTAGGAGTTTGTGAGGATGGAAGGAACTGCGTCAGTGATGAGGAAGTGCAGGGAATCCTCTGCTGGAAGCTGCAGACAGGAGAGTTTGGTCCTTAATCTGGAGGCAAGTATTTATGAAGAGAAAAAGGAAATAGGAAATGGATATCACATACTTCTGTGCCTGTGGAGAGAAAAGTGTGGGACTGTAGAGCAGAAGCAACCCAGAAACTGGAGAGATGTTTGTATCAGTCACTACTAATATGGGACACAAAGCACCTGGAGATTATTGGGGTCTTGTATATTACAGGGGTTGTAAGAAAGCTCCCCATATGCTGAGGCGATTGGATTATTTGTCTGCTCCAAACAGAGCTAGGATCTGGGGAGTGACATCTGTTCTAGCGATTAAAATCCAATTATCAATCTTGTTTTGTGAGGGGCTCATTCAAGAACTGACGACAAATCCTTGAGACCCTCTTGTTGTCAATGCTAACATGAATTCAGCAGAATTTCAGATTTTTTTAGGAGAATTTCTATTGACAACTGATAGAAATAAGTATAAACTTCTAGCCAGTTTAATAACTTAAAAGAATTTTAGATATCTTACAAGTAGCTTACCAAAGCAGTTTTATGCAAATACTCTTTTCTGAGCAATGTAATCAGTTGATCTTTGTCAAATGGAAGACATGCTTCCTCCTTTGCTTAGAGCCTCTTGTTGTGTTCACAACCTTCATAAATACAAACTGTGTAGTAGGTTGCTCTGAAAGTAATGCATCCTTTTTATTTCCATAGAAATAACATAAAAACAACATAAAAAGAGCATAGTAACGTTATTTGATAAAGCAGATTCTCAGCTACAAAACACTATTTTTCAACATGGTTACCACCATTAGGTATGCAGTTTTACCAGCAACAGACAAGAGCCTGCATGCTGTGCTCATAAACATCGCCACCAGTGAAGGAGACGCACTGTTGCCACTGTTGAAATGCATCACTGCCACCTCACTATGCTCACATTCACTGTTTGGTCTCCATAAATGTTCAGCAAGCGTTGATGAATGTCACTGGGTGCTGTTTTTTCTGCATGGAGAAAATCAATTCCAAACCTCTGCTTCGTATGCGCTCCCATGTCAGCCACCATGTCAGAGTGGCAGTAGCTAAGCGCAGCACTCCTGTATTGCAGATGTACGTAAGTTTAAGCATGAGGCACTTCTGTATCAATTATGCACAATCTAGGGACCTCATCAGATGTAAATCAACTTAAGAGTAGTTTAGGCAATTGTGTGCAAGTTGTTCTACTTAAAACCATCTGGTTTGTGAATACATAATTTGAAAGCTATACAGAATTTTAAGAAAGTCCTGTAGTCAACAATGAGAGTATTTCATTTTAGAGTAGGATTCAGATTTTTCAGGCTTCTTAAGCATTTGTGATAGTCTAGTAGTATCATAACACGGTGCTTACCCAGCTGATTTTAACTCCCTTTTCTAAATTCCTTATCTATTGGCATTTAAACAGAGCTTGATGTATTGCAGCGTACAGCTTTCAGTTCCAAGGGTGGTGTGGAAAAAGAGAACATTAAAACCCTGCTTACATCTGTGAATATCTAAGCAAGCTTTGAAGTTACCTTTATAAACAAAATGATTTTGTTCTTCATTTCCAGAATTTGAGCATTTCAAGCATTTGTTTTATTAACTATCTAAAAACCAGGCACCATTTACAATATGCCATTTAGCAGATGTCCGGAACCCTTTAAATGTGACAGCTGAAAATTAGATAAGCATTCACAAATGCAGGATGCATACAGATCAGCAATGTTTGAACTGTATTTTCACAAATAAATAAAATTCATGAATGCAGGAGTTTTACATATTCTGCACAATTGTTTTGCTTTCAGTAGCAATCTAACGTATACTTGAAGTACTGTTGATGTTCATTACACATTTCTCTACATTAGTTATAGATTCCTATGGAACATTAGTTTCTGTGGCATTAGCTACATTTATTTCAACTGGAATTTTGTAAGTTGAATTATTGAGTGATCATGTATCCTGATATATTGAATGATATGTATCCTATGTCATTATGATGTTAATTTTGTAATTGTTTTATTTTATAGCTACCTTTTTCCATTTCTGCATCTTTAACCCACATGTTCTTCATTTTGTCACTCTATATAAACAATGGACTCGTGTAGTAGTCTGCTTCTTTGAATGTTGTAAACCAGTTTTTCCTGCAGCCCTCTGATTTTCAGTGAAGATTGCTATCTTCATTGGTACTTGTGTTGTACTTAAGTCATATCTTGTCCCACAGACTGTTTGCTGGTTTAGTGTCCTAATTTTCTTCTTTTAAGTTCATTTATGCTTGCTCTTAACAGAAGATTGCTGTAGAAAACTTGTAACAAATGGTGGCTGTTCCTTCCAATGATTTTTCTCATTTTGCGTGTTTGATTTCATTTCAAAGCATTAGGGTATGAAAATGTCTTCTCGGCTGTAGTCCTTAACCACAGTCGGATCCAACTGAGTACAAACAGTTTGTTATGTAAATGGATACGGAGAATAAGGCATTGTGCTCTATAGCCTATGTGGCCAAATGCAGCATGGTATGAATCCTTGATTTTCATTTCTTGTTGCCTAGCAAAGGTATAAAACAGCAATTAACAAGCAGTCTTAGAGAGTTAGCTTTACAGAGCATATGTTTCTCCACCCTTTAAGTTGGCAGTATGCATTCTATATACATGTCCCTTGTGGGAAAATTATCTCTTGGGTTCCACTTCTCTGTCTCAAAGGGAGAGAGATGTCTGAAATGTATGCTTTTTGTCAGTTTACAAGGCAATCTTTGAAGCTTTCCTGTTAGCTGTTACTGTCTTTTCTGAGAGAAGAGTGCAGAAGAGGTCATAAAATATTTCATGCTCTTACATAAACTGAGAGATTCTTTCTTTCATAAAGCCTGTTCCATTTCTTTCCCTCTGTGTGCCTGGAGTGCGTGCATTCAGGTCACTGCGTCATGGAAGTCTATTATACATGTGTTATTTTTAAAGTGATTTCTGATTGAAGAAGCACAGAGTTGGCATCTCATTGACGTGCAGGCTTGCAGGTGTGATAGCCGAGAAAACATTATTTGGTGATAGCACTGCACTGAGGTGAAACACTCAGATGTCTAGTTGAAAACGCAGATTTCCAATTAAATTCTAATTGCAGATACATGAAGTTTCTGCAGTTAACTCAGGGATACAACTCTTACAGCCTCCTTGAGTTGGAAGAGGTCTCTTTGTTGTCTGCTGTTTCATCTTAACTTCTGAGGGTTTCCTATAAGCAAAAAGTCAGATTGCCCAAATCCAGCCTTAGTGACCTAATGGCACAGACCTGATACCCTTTGCTGTACCATCAGCTTTACAAAGCCATAAACCACAGCTCAGCCAGCTCTGGTTTGAACACATTAACTTACATTGCACGTGGAGATGTGCTGAGCAGAGCTGATGCTCTGCTGCATTGCTGACCCCTTTACAGCACTGTCAGGTATAGATCATAGTTTTATAAAGTGTCCAAGAAAGTGGGGTCTGACATGAACATCACCTCCCTCATTCTTCTAAAATAGTCAGTCTATGCATTCTTTATAGGCAGGTCTATTGAATCTGTCTGTATTGTTCATATTTTTTATTGAAGTCTCTGGCCATTACTAAGGTTTTTAGTGCACCTGCACTGAGATTTTAAGGAAAAGCTGTGAGACCATGGGATTACCTCTCCTTCCTGCCCTTCCACCCCCAAATCCGATGTATTTAGGCTTACTGGAAAAATATTTTAGCATACACTGTCCATATGTTGTCTGGTGTCTTGAATAATAAACTGGATGCTTTATGTCTTATACACAAAGATTAAAATTAGTGCATTGTCTTACAGATATTTTGAATTCAACAAGTGTATGTAGAACAGTGTTGTTGAGAAACACCAGGGTATGTGGTCTGTACTTAAACAGAAGTCAGTGACAGAAGGTGTGTGTATTTATACATAAACATTACTATCCATGGTTTCTTTTATTCTAACATCTTACAGCTGTTTTAAATATGTTTAAATTAAAGCTGGATGAAGAAATTTGATTGTGATTGTAAGTATTATTCATTTTTTTTAAGTTGCTTCTTGTCTTGAAAGACATTTACAAGTACAGTGGGTCCAAGTATTTTCACACTGTCATGTTTTTACATCTTTATCAGACTGTAAAAGAAGCGATGAACAGAAATTCTTGACCATCATTAGTCTCATGCAAAACCAATTAATTCTAGTCCCTATTAGTGGACTCAAAACAATTACACACAAGGACTTCCCTTGTATGGTCATAGTGTTATTTCTATTTCCAGCATTTTTGTTGTGCTTTCTTGTGTAAATACTACCTATGGCAATGTGAAGAATTAGGAAATGAATGTACCAAAATACACTGCAATGTCGTAAGGTCTCATTTTGGAATATCCTTACCTTGAGTAATTGAGGGCTGCCACCAAAAGGCTGGCACATACTGACCTTGTTTAGGCGAGATACTTCCAAGGCAGTGCACAGTAGTTGATGTGTGAGGGGAAATTGTAGTGGTTAGCAGACTTCTTTCCCCACTGACAGCAATTGTGTTCTGGCAAGTTCACAGTTAATGGGACAAGTGCATCATCACTTTCCTCATTAATAATAGAAATCTGGAATCTGCATCCTGCCTTTCTTCATGTACGTAATTCTTCAGAATTGCTAGAAAGTGGAGCAAAATGTCAAATTTCAGGCAGGCACGATTATCTGATATAGCTTAATTGTGTTTTAGTGAAAGATAGTGTAGGGATACTTTGTGTAAGAATCTTGAAAGTCTGCCAGTTTCTGCATTTATAACTACTTTAATATTTAAAGACTAAAACTTTTGGTGTTGTACGTCTTTGAAGCTAGACTCCGTAAGATTAGGCACAAGTCAATTAGCAGATGGGAAGAAGTGAAACCTTTAGACTTTGTTCTAGGGGCTGTATTTGTAGAGCTGGACACTACCAGGCGCTTTCTGAGGATACTTTCTGTGAGTGGTGGGCACAAGGGAGGCTGGCCTGAGTGGAAGCAAAGCACTGAGTAGAAGTAAGTTTGCTTAGAAAGTTGAGAGGCTTAAATTCTCGGTGGTGTAGAAATGATGAAACTTGGAGGCTGGAACACAGACAGAGTGGATGCTAGTTGATTCAGGCTAAGGAAGCTGTAATGGCAAGGTGAAAAGGAGGCAAGGAGAAGCATTACTTATGTTCTCAGACTTCTCATTGCTGACCTGAGTGCTTCCTCAGTGCCTCCCAGTGACTGACTTGCATCTCACCTTAGTTTGCCATAAAAATTTGCAAGAAATGGCTTTTCTGAGAGCTGACTCTTCTTAAATCAGTTTTATGCTGGAAAAGCGTGAATTTTAGCTGAAGTGATAAACTATACCCCATGCTGAAGCAGCAGAGACTGGTGGTTTTTTTAACTACGGCACAAGGAGTTGCAAAAGAAGGAATGATAATTCAGATGCAAGTGGGGATGCTTATGCTTCTCCACTTCAGGGTACCTCTTCTTCCTTCCTCATTTAATCTATCTTCCGTATTGCTGTCATTATTCCATTGATAGCATTTTACTGTCCTATCTAATGATCTGGGGTGATATGAGTCTTTCTGCTTCAGCCAGTGTAAGAGTACACTGTAACATCATGTGAAGTTTATGGGAGCAGACTTCATGCATAGTGGGAAGGGATGCCAGCTCCTGTCATTGTGGTTGCAAGTGCCCAAGCATGTTTTGCTACCTTAAGAATTATTCAGGCTTGTTGCTACATTAATTGGCTACAGACTGTTCAGATAAAATGTTTGGTATCTTCATCTTTCTCATGTTTTGAACTGTACTGACTGTCCATCAAGTAATCATTTATGGTATAAACAGGAATATCTTAAGCCTAAGTAGACTTCTTTTTTTCCTTTACTGCACTTTAAGATACAAAACAGTTCATGTATTGGAATTTGAAAGGTAGAGCACTAAATTAAAAATGTGACTCAGAGTTTCTGTATGCAGACATATGTTGAGGTACAATATTCTGAGGTATTCTGAGTTTTTCAGATAGTAGTAGAAAGTTGAGGTACATTTTAAATCATTCATATTCTTCAGATACAGTGTATGGCACTTTATTTAAAAACAAAGAATCCAGTTAGCAGGGAAATCTATTGAATCTATTAAAGCTATTAAATCCTAAACTGATGGAGCTTTTCTAGAATTTCAATATGCTGCTACATGCTGAAATGCTACTATTAATTATAAATGGTTTGGGAATGATGAATGACAATATGGGTAAGTGTTGCATACGTTAGTAACAAAGGAAGATACCATGCTATTGCTCTTGAAGAAATAAAGATATTTCTTATAGTCAAACAAGAATTTACACTGCTAGACATGTGTTACAACTCCACCCAACCCCCATGTAAAGAAAAAATTAGAAGAGTACAACTGACAAGGAAGAAAAAGTGTACAGTACTATAAAAGCCACTGTGCGTTTTACTTTTTTCTCCTATGAATGTGTACCTTAAGATACTGATTTTCCTTTATTAACACCAGAATGGTGTTTTGTTTGTTTGTTTGTTTTTGTGGAATAGAAGTCCATTTCATCTTATACTTGTTTTTCCTTGTCCTGCTTTTTATTTTGTTTCCTGGGAGCTATGATGAGAGGTCTCTGACAAGGCCAGTTTTCCTTTTCTGTCCTTGATTAACTCTGTGTGTTTCCATGTCAGTGATGGGCATTCCTGGCAGTTGCAGCCAAGAACATTTTCATTATTTCAATGTCTGGAAAATGTATTGATGGTTTGTCACTCCTGTATCTTGTTGAATGAGTCATACAACAATTTAGGTTGTAAGAGACTTCTGGAGGGCATCTGGTCCAGACCTTGCTTAATTTGCTGCATATGCGTGAAAAGGCTCAGCAAAGCTCTGTGGATGACATAACCAACCTTTTGACTTTCTGTTCACTGCTATGTAAGATTTTTGCTGCTAATCATTCAATTCTTGTTTTTTATTATTCTTTTTCTGTTCTAGAATCCTGTCTGAGGGACATTCCTAAAAACAAAACGTCATTCCTGCAGATGTGAAAAGCAGCATATGTTTGCATATGGGCTTCTGTGAGAAGCGTCTTCCAGATGTTATGGGGAATTTTTCCTTTTTTTATATTAAATACAGTAAAATCTTGATTTTCTTTAATTCTTTACAGCCAGGAGCAGAATTTGGATGAAGCGATCTGCCTAAGTTGCCGTCATGAGCAGAAGCAAGCGTGACAACAATTTCTACAGTGTTGAAATTGGAGATTCTACATTTACTGTATTGAAACGGTATCAAAACTTAAAACCGATAGGATCAGGAGCACAAGGAATAGTATGGTAAGGTTTCTTCAAAGTGTAAACACACTTCTAGGTTCTGTTAATAGAATTTTTGGAGTGCCTTTACAGTTACACATTATGTGAAAAATAGTGTTTATGATCATTAGTCGTCAACAGTGGGTTTTGTTGTTTATTTTGACATGCATCCCTTCCTGCATCAGAACTGGTGCCCTTCTGTGTAAATTCATTTAGGTGTCCTGAGTCCCATAAATTAAAAGGATAAAGGAACTAATCCTGATCCTAAGCCACACTGCTTAAAGTGAAACAAAAGCCAAAAAAAACTTCTATGTAATATTTGATGCTTCTACATGCTTTTTTTTCTTAAAATAGTTTGCTAGAGACCTATTTCACTTAGTTCCATAGTAGTGTCTTACACCAGCTAGTGAGCACTTGCGATGCAGACTATCAGTGTAATGTGCAAATTATGCTTATGATAAATGAAGCTGTTTCAGTTAAGCCACTCTGATTGCCCTGAAATGCACTGGAGCACTCATATGGTTGAATTTTGCCCATTTGTGAAGGAGATAATGTGTAATTCTTGTGATTTGGGTTGAGTTGTGTTTTTGTTTCTTTGTTTTTTCTTTTCCACTAATCCAGCTTAATTTGGAAGAATACAGAATCATGGAATCACTAAGGCTCAAAAAGGCCTCTAAGAACATCCAATCAAGCCATCTACCTATCACCAATATTTCTCACTAAACCGTGTCCCTCAGTACAACACCTAAACATTCCTTGAACACCTCCAGGGTTGGTGACTCCACCACCTCCTTGGGCAGCCCATTCCAGTTCCTAAACACAGTTTCTCCTAACATCCAACCTGAATCTCGCTTGGTGCAATTTGAGGCCATTTCCACTAGTCCTGCTGCTGAAGTAGTTTTGAAGTAGATGATCTAAAGGCTCAGCTTTGAAACAGACTCTAAGGCTATGTTTATGTACTGCAGATTTAGAAATTTGTCATTTTTTCCTGATCTCCTCTTTGCTTCTCTCTTGCAAGATATGGACTATCTTATGGGTAGATGAAGGAAATATAAACAACAACAAAAAAAACTTACCAGTATATGTTCATCTAATTTTTTTCTTTCTTTTTCCCTTGTAACTATACAGTTTTATGGTGCTAAAAAAAAGAAATCATTCAGGCCTAAGTACTGTATAGACAACATATTTCCAATTGTATTTGGTAAATGCTGACCATTTACTGGCAGATGTTCTTCATTAGTTTTGTGTACCATTCTCAGTAAGAGACAATAAAATGGTATTTTTCCCTGCTGAGGCTTTTTTACTAGCTGACAAATATTTCCTGAGTCTGCACAGTAGTCAGCTGCTGTATTACTTCTTGCAGAAAACAAAATCCCTGCCTTCCTGTCATGGCAATATGTACAGGACTTGTCCCCACTAATCATCGTCATCTTTTCAACAGCTTGTATTACTGAATTATTAGCAATCTTGGCATCTATCTGCAAATAGAATTTTATTCTTCCTTGAAGACATCAAGATGTTAGGGCTTTCCTAGCATTTTGGGTTTTTTTGTTTTATCTTGATGTCGATGCGGATATTGTCATGAGGATATTAAACAGCTGCATGCTGCATCATGAATGAGAGCGTGGGACCTATGTATAACCTACTTTTCCTCTCTTCTTATCCCTACGTTTCAGTGAGAAGATTATACGTAAAATTGATGTGGATTTTATGTTTAAAGCATTTTGGATCTTTTTAGGCAGTCTGTTCTTCAGTGCGAGTGGCAAGACATCAGTACCTTTAGGCAGATATTCTAGGAAACAGAGGTCATGCAGTTTTTATTGGTGATTGTTGTGTGTTAGGGCTACAAATCTGAGAAAATCTTTAAAATTTTTGTATTGCAAAGCATACATGAGCAACTTGCTATTAATCTCCCTGAAGCTGATTAATACCAGAAGCTTTGTTTACATGCAGGCTTAATACGTGGTATTTGGAAAAGTAGAAACTGCCTGAGCTTAATTGATTGTAACACTGATATGAAATCATGTTATTTTTATTTACAGTGCAGCCTATGATGCCATCCTTGAGCGAAACGTTGCAATCAAGAAACTAAGCCGACCATTTCAGAATCAAACCCACGCTAAAAGAGCTTACAGGGAGCTTGTTCTTATGAAGTGTGTTAATCACAAAAATGTAAGTGAGCTGTTCTGCTTTAAATATTAAAGGATCGACCAGGTAGTTGTTCTTTGTAAACATTTTAAAGACTATTTCAGAGATGACATCGTTTATAGGTTGTAGTGGTTTTCAGAACCTGGCTGTATGTTTGTGTTAAGTACAAAAGGGTCTGAGAAGAGCAGTTGCAGGCTAGTGTTAATACCTGTCCAGTCTTCAAACTCCTCCTTCAGACTCAGGAAGGGAGATGGTGTTACATTGCTACATTTTACAGACAGCTGGCAAATGAGAATACTCTGAATAATAATTGCATTCTTCTTTGTGTTCCTGGTGCTAAACAAGTAGGAGGAAAAAGCCTGCAATAGTTTTTATTTATTTCTTTATTTCGTAATGCATGAATGAGTTAGGAGTCATGCTGTGACAGCAGGAACTGTATGATGCTTGAGAAGCTGTGGAGCAGAGCTGATTAGAGACACTGGGAGAGAAAAAGTGATAAATGTATTGGATTTAGATTATAGAAGTCTGGTATTGGCCATTTTCTGCCTTAAATCACAGCTGTTTGCCATCTTCCTCACCTTCTCACTTGATCTCTCTTCAGCAAGAGAAAATTCTCCCTGGCTTTTAGGCAAGGAAGAATCATTGAAACCTTACTTCTGAGAAATAAGTGGTTTATATGTGGATTCTCTGGAAAATTTACCTACTATCATAATTTATGTGATTATTAACTATTGCAACCCTGCTTGACTCTTGATGAGTAAAATCTTGACCTGTTGCTGCACATACCCTCCATTCTTAGCAACTGGAAAATACTATAAAATTGCTGTTTTTGACTTTGAATCAATTTCTTGCTTCACCTCTGTCTATGGCAAAGTGATATCTCTTTGGTAGTTTTTCTTGTCACTTTTTCATTTAATTTTTCATCATACATAAGAATCATACATTCATACATAACAAGAATCTTAATGAATTTTTTTTATATTTAAAGTAAGGAGCAAGGAAAGACTGACTAATTTCTTCAGGTTTTAACCTTTTAATCCACACAAAATGTTTTTATATTGTATGACTTTTGGAGGATAAATACTTCTCACAAAATCATTAGCATCTATTACAGCATGTTAGGCATGGTTGACACTCTGAGCATCTGGTGCTTCAGTGGATACCAGGAAGATTGTATCAGGATGCTGGATGTCTGTTTTGAAATGTTGATTTGCAACTTTGCTATTGCTGTGATGCGATTATACTTCCTCTCTTTTTTTCCTACAGATAATCGGCTTACTGAATGTGTTCACACCACAGAAATCCCTAGAAGAATTTCAAGATGTGTAAGTTTGATATAAACTAAAGCTGTGAATTAACTTCAAAAATGTTAGCATTGAAAGATGAACAAGGTAAAGAATACAGTAAATTGGCAGCGTTATCAGATTGTTGGTTTTTTTTCCTCTTTATAAGCTACATAGTAATGGAGCTCATGGATGCAAATCTCTGCCAAGTAATTCAGATGGAGCTAGACCATGAACGAATGTCCTATCTGCTTTATCAGATGCTGTGTGGTATCAAACATCTTCACTCAGCTGGAATTATACATAGGGTAAGTGAATTTCCATGTTACTTTTTCATTGCATCAAGTTTTGCCTTAGAGTCCTTCTCCAACCTAAATGATTTTATGATTCTATATAAAAGAGTCAGGAAAAAAGTCAGAAATGTGTGTACAAATAGTGTTCTGTAGCCTATGCCATGGACAGGGAGAGAAAGCTGAAAGGAAATCAAGCTTCCTTTGTTGCTCTGTAATTCTGGAATGGACCTCTTGGATGTTTTTCCTAGATTTGAAAATAATCTGCACAGGACAAAAAAAAATAATTATGGCAGTGAGTTGCATTGCCTTCTGTAATTCTGTATCGCGTTCAATTTTAGCAGTCATGGCAGGAAAGAATATCTGAAATCACCTCCGCCTTTGTTGTTTTGGTAACCAAACCTGAAATTCCATCTTTTGAAAGAACTGCCCAATTTATTTCAGCTCCTTTACTAACAGAGTAGAAAATAAGTATTTGAAGTTTCCAGACAAACAGATCATGATAAAGACCTGTGAGTGGAGCTTTCATACACCTGTGTGTCACAAAGCATTCCTTCAGGTTGCCTGCAGGCAAAAATGACAATTACTTTTCTAGTGGCTTGTATGTGAAATCCAGTTAGGATATTTTGAATTTAACATCACCTATTCAAGTTGAACATCTCACATATATATTTATGTGTAGTGTGATGATTACTTGAGGTTGCCTAGTTATAACTTTTCCAATATGCTTTCTATTATTTTGGGAAACTCTAAACTTGTATTTTTACAGTGTTATGTTCTTCACTGTAATCTTTTTTCGTAGAGAGAAATTATGCAGGAAAAAATTAATTTAATTTATGTATGCACAGTACTTTCAGTCAGTACTGTGTAGTATCCCTCAAGGATGATGTACAGCAAAATCATGAATAGCAATTCTGAATGCTACAACCTCGTTACTATGCTGCGGTGCTTGCCAGTTCAGTAGCCCAGCTCATTGTGGAGTGGCCTGCAAGCTAGAACTGGCAGTATGACACTCCCTTTCAGTCTGCTGTTTCTCATTCAAGAGAACCAGGGTATTGTATAAAGAGCAAATAAAATGTAAAAGACAGAACACTTTTGCTCACCTGGTTCCAGTACGCATCTGCTGTCTCACTCTAGTTAAGAGCTCAGGGAGGGAAGGTGAAGGCTTTCTTCGCACAGTTTGCCCTAGTATGTCTATATTTGAAAGAGCTGGGGAAAGAATAGGCAGAAGCACCACCCAGCTGTTGCACCCTGCCCTTCCTACTCTGCATGTGCTTATAGATGTTCTAGAATAGACAATGAGTCTCCTTCTGTGGGTCAGTGCAGGCAAACGCTAAGTGCTTGTGCAGACATTGCTTCAAGGACAGTTTGTGCTACTGTAAAGTAGGCACTGAATAACTGAGCCTGTAGAAATCAGTAATAAATGGAAACATCTATACAGTCACTGCTTCTTTTCTACTACTAAAGTGGACTGTTGGATAGGAGTAAGGACAGCTTTACCGATACATTTTCTGCCTCTGTAAATATGGGTGGAGTTCTGAAGTGCTTCATGTTGTGCAGTAGTACAGAGTTTATTTAGAGATAGCCCATTCCAATGAGATTGTCTATAGATACAATTGCTATGCAAATAGTGTGCTTGAATGATTTTGAAGGACATTTCACTTGCATGCCTTCTTGGTGGACTTTCGTTTTGCAACTTGCTCTCTGACTGCTTGAAGCTTCAGTGTGTGCAAGCAAAATCTTTGCATTGCTTGCTTGCTTTTTGTGTTGCTTCTTTAAATTTTAAAGTGTGAGGTGTCAAAATTCTTTCTGTTGAACAAGATCTCAGAAGGCAAAGAGGGCATATGGAACGTGTGGCTTCAGTAATAACTCCTTATGCCTGTCTTCTGATCTTTTAGCAGCAGCATCCCAAGTATCTAGATCTAGTGACTTTCTTGAAACTTGTTTCTTAAACATAGTCTGCACTACTGTGGCTGCCCTTGAAACATTCTGAGTAGTAATTCAGTGCACTTATTTAATGTCCTTAAAAGTTTTAAGCAATTTTTGCTATTGATAGTTTCATATGTTTTTTAACTTTGTTATTCAATGCCTAACATAGCTGAGTTGATCATACCATCTCAGCTACTTTCTCAAAACTTGACAAATGACTGAAACTAAAATATTTTCCATGTGTGCCTGTAGCATTGGATGCTCTCTGCCATGCAAATAAGTGTGGTGTTTCCTTATAGCAGACTAGAGGCAGATGTTACACATACAGAATTTTGGAATGTTTCACCTGTAAGTTGCAGAAGATATATTTAGCTCTCGTGGCATTGGGTAAGGATATAGGTTGATAAAGACTTGACTGTGTCTTTGTGCTGACTTTAATAAATGTTGACAGATGAGCACTGTGGTGTTCAAAACATTTTGCAGAGATGGAGTCTCCAGCAAGTCTACAAGTACGCATTCATTTATATTTTGCAATTTGTGGAGGATGAATAATCAGTTGCTGGGTTGCGCCTCACTAACTTGCTGAAGGACACAACCTATCTCATTAGTCTTGCATGGAGGCTCTGTAACATTGTATTCTGCCTAATTTTGAGTACTTAACAAAGGTGCCTACTAATGGAAGGCCTTCACACAAATCTCTTTAGAAAGAGAAAGAAACTTCTTCAAAAATGTAGCTGATTTAAAAAAAAAAAAAAAAAAAAAAAAGAGTTATTTTGATATGCCTTCTGCTATAGGTTCTGGATGTATTTCTACAGCCTAGCAAAGTTAATTGCTCTCACAGGATCTTTTGAGTCCTCATTTATTTAAAACATGAGGTATTGGTCTTGCATGATTTGAAATCCAGTATAAGTCAACACACCTCCATCATTTTGAATAACAGGAATTCTGTATTCTGCATGAAAACATGCTCCTAGGCTTCGTGAAAAACACGCAGTGTTCAGAAATCTAAGATGGACAATACTCTTTAAATTTTAGTTTTTGTTTTCACAGTGTTTTTACTCTTGCCAGGGGAAAATTTGTTCAACATTTTCAGTGTTGATCCTGTAGCTTTGGGGAGGACAAATACAGCTGATATTAGCAGCATGCACCTGGGATTCTTCAGTGAACATCCTCCAGATAATAGATTTGTACAAAAATAAAGCTTATAATAACAGGATTTTAGCAAAATCTGAAATATGCACATTGAATAGCTGAAATGCCTCAGAATACTTGGATTTATTCATTACATTTGAGAATCTTTTAAGCCAAAGTTGTCTTCACAGTCTTTGTGTGTGTGATTTAGAAGAGTGTGTGAATATGTAAGTATGCAAGACATTTAATTACCCATTAAAATTCTATTGTTCCAAAACCTGTGTTTTCTTTTTTGACTTCCTCTCTGTCTTTAGCGCAGCTTAGCCCTCCGAGGGGCTTGAAAGACATACCAGTACAAATGAAAATCTTGCAGATTACCACTTCTGCATCTTTAAGAAATAATGAAAGAAAGATCTGGTTATCAAATGCTCACAGCTAAAATACTCGAGTCCTCTGCCACATCATATTGTTTTGTCTCATTATTCTTGGTAGAGGTAACTAGAAAGGATCTGACCTTGTATGGATGGTTTATGTGTTATGAATGATTTTCTGATGACAAAGTCATTCTGAACCTACTCTGCTCTTAATAATTGCTCTGTGACATTCAGATGTGTGTAAGATATCCAGAGATAATGACTGAGAATGTCTGTAGACATTGCAAAGCCCCTGTTGCTAATATAATTTTGAAGTTGAACTGAAGAGAGTAAAGTTAACCAAAATTCCAACTAAGAACCTCTGAAAGTATGTAATTTTTCACTCCAATTTAATAGTTAAGTATCTGGCAGTTTTTCACTGGTGCCCTTTTTTGTTTGGTCACCAAACTTGGTATAATGTAAACCAAATCCTAAATGAGAAATTAGATCTATGTGAGCATGAGCATTTCCTTCCTGTTCAGAGAAATATCTGCACTGGTTCAAAACAGGTAATGCAGCCCCAACCAGCAAAGAAATCTTTTGCTTTTTGCATTTATGAATGATTCTAATCATTTTTATATTTTTGATTTTTATACTGTAATGATTGTTGCAATTGTCACATTATTTGTGTTCTGCATTGTAGTAATAACTGGTGTTCCAGTGGACAGTTTCTAGTCCTTTTCTCAGAGCTAACATTTCATACTAACCTCAATTTATTTCACACATTGCTAGAATATCTTGTAACACTAGTTGTATTTTCCTTCTTTAATTGCTATATGAATCTACGAGCACAAGAAGGGAATTAATTCTATGGTCTGCTGAATGCATATGAATTAATGTAAGGGGGAAAGTAAACTGCAGTTATAGAAATGACCTAGTCATATATGTGGGGTTGAATGTTAGCAGTATTCTCTTTTAAAAATGTGAACCAACGAGTACTTTGTGCTTGTCTTAGTGGTCATATATGATGTTTCTTTTTAAAGGACTTAAAGCCCAGTAATATAGTAGTAAAGTCAGACTGCACTTTGAAGATTCTTGACTTTGGACTGGCCAGAACTGCAGGAACTAGTTTTATGATGACGCCTTATGTAGTGACTCGTTACTACAGAGCACCAGAGGTCATCCTAGGGATGGGATACAAAGAAAACGGTCAGCAAATATAGTCTTTCTTTGGCATAGCTTTATTTTTTGTTTGGCACGCCACATTTTACATGTTTAATGTTTTTTTTCAAGATGTAAAAGATTTTATAAATTAGGCATGTGACCAAAATGCAGATTCTGGGTACACCAATTTATTTATCTAATTCCATTAATAATGTTTACATTTAATAGGAGAAAAAATTGAGGGCCTTGTTTGTTTAAAAATTTAAGTGACCTGCTTGGTGGATTTATTTTCCTTCATGAAGAAATGGAAATATGTTTTCTTAAGATGTGATACATACCTTTGTATACCGTTGTCTGATTTTATTCCTGATGAGGACATAAATTGCAATTGTGTGTCCCAAATTTAATGTTTAAAACCCTACATTCAGTAAAGCCACTCAAGAGTAGGTGACAAACAAGCTCAAGCCACCTGCCATGGCATTGCTTTTATTAAAACCAGCCCACTTTAAAACTGTTGCACTAAGTTCCTAAACAGTGCTGCTGAAGAAAAATGCAGAGCCCCGTTAAGAAGCATCATAGGTTCTCTGTGGTCCATGATGAGTTACAGGGAAACTTGTTTACTTAGTCCCTCTGCTTGCTTATATTTCCCTCCTCCTTTTACTCCTTTGGCCCTCTGTTTCTCAGTAACCTCTAAAAAATTTAGGAAAGCATTTAGCATTTGAGGAAAAATCACACAATCTTCTAAATGAACACCTAGTATCCTTTAGGAAACCAATGGAACACGTGCTTCCTGAAGGTCTATTTATGGCTCTGATTCTGCTGCCATTTCATTGATCTGCTGTCGCTGCTGTCAGTTCACCTCACCTGGTGCTTCTGCCTCAGGCAGGCATTGTGCACAAGGGTCACTGTTGGTTTGCTGATTGTGTTTTGAACACATTACCTGTTAGTCCTCCAGTGAGCCCCAGGAGGTGCTGCAGTGCTAGAGGCTTTGTTAGCCATCTCCTGGTGAGGTGAGGTGAGGTGTGTGGCTTCTCTGGTTACAGGCACAACTGGGGCTTGCAGTGTTTTTCAGAGTTCTTTAATACAGTCTGCATACTTCCCTGGCAACTGCATAGTATTAGGACAAGTTCAGGTCGTACAGAAAGTATAACTGTTATGTTCACAGAAACTGATTTCCTTTTTGTTATTGTTTATGAAAGCCAGGAAGAACAACTCTTATCAGTGTGACAGTGGAAGAATCCAACTCAAAGGAATGAGAATAGGTCTTTTTTCAAGTCTGTGATTTATGTTTCTGTTTGGATCATTAATCTGCCAGAGAGGATGTACAGTTGGCTATTTTTTCTGTAACTTTTGAGACAGATGTCGAGTGAAGCAAGCACAAGTTACTTTTTTTAACTGCTGAAGTTCTGTAGAAACACTGCTTTAAGTTTTTTCTTTCTTTTTTCTTTCCCTGAAACCTAGCAATGGCCAGCTAAGAGGCAATAGTCACAAAACCCTAAAGCTGTAGAGTCATTCAGCTGCCTTGCAGAAGGAATTGGTGTGATGGAGGTCTCAGGTTTTCTGCCATAGATTGCTCAGTTCGCACTTTTCTCATGAAATTTGGCATTTTGAGTTACAAAAGTGTGAAACGTTCTTTCCATTCAAATGATGCTGAGGTTTATTGTTGTTGTGTTCTAGAGCACCCTGTTGTTGCTAGTGGCTGTGCTAATGACAGCCCCCTTCTCTAAGTCAGGAGTGAGTTGTGTTTTGCAGCAGAATGTAAATCCAAATTTACTTTCATATGAAAAACTATATAGCATCTTCCCAAAACCTGAATATATGGTCATTGAGTTGAGAATGACACTTTCTATAGAATGTGTATTTGTTTGCTAACTGGTTCAGGAAGCAGCCTGTATTTTCTTCCCTATGTACTATTGTTATGAGGAGGTTATTTACATAAATTGTGTTCTTCTTCACAGTCGCTGCCTGATGAGTTCCTTCCTGTGCATCTCCACTGACAGCACAGTAAGGCTGCAGAGGGCAGCAAGGCAAGTAGAAAGGATGCACTTGTAGTGAGATCTATGGGCTGCCCAGGATCCACTCCTGTTGACATTGATGCCAGTTGTAGCCCTCCAAACTCATAGTTAAAGTAAAGGTTAACTTGTTTAATGTAGAATTAAATATTAAAAACTGACAACAATTAACACTTTAAAAAGAGACTAACATTTAAAGCAGGGTCATCTGGCATCTTCATGCTCTTTCAGTTCCCTGCTGCACTTCCCCTTCAAGATGAGGGAGGACACATCAGTACATGTACCGATGACTGAGACACATACTGAAGAGCAGTAATCTTTGGTGCTATGAATGTGCACATGAAATCTGTAACTAAAAAAAAAAAGGAGCGAGTGGCCCAAACAAGCAGGTGACAGGGTTGACTTCTGCATTCTGTTCTGTAGGTTAAACAGAGGAGTTGTATGTAATGTTTTTCTTAGTCCCCAGAGTCTTCTGATGTATGAAGATAGATCATTGACTCATGTTGTCAGACTTCTCTATGCAGTTATGGGAGGTATTTTCATCACATTGGACACATTATTTACAGTACATTTGAATATTTTTTGATTTGTGAAGGCAGCAGAATATGTACTTTCTGTAAACTTTCAAAAAGTGTTTTAAAGGGAATACAGTAAAAATCATAAATCATTTTTAAATGAACCAGGCCCTTAATTTTGACCTATTAATATGTACAGTTGTGATCTCTTACCATACGATTTAAACATTATTTTAGAGGAACTTTTATTACATAAGAAGGAAGGAATGTTTTCAATAAGAAGCAATGTTGTCTGCTTGAAATTGTTCAGCTCCCTCGCAACTTTCAAATGTGATTTTTGGCATACAGTTTTTCTCATTTAAATCCCCTTCTTCTCTGCTTAACTGAAATTCTGGTCTTACATTTGATATAAAACTATTCATCATAATACAGATGCATGATTATGACATGAAGAAAACATTTGCATACAGAGTTAATAGAGTTTCTCTGATGCAACTTCAGAAAAATTGGCATACCTGTAAAAAGTGAACTTGTGCATCTCTGAGTATATCTTCTGAATGATTTATTTTAAGATATTGTGGAAAATAATCTTTTGTACACAAAACACTGCTATTGAGCTTTTTGTTTGTATGTTATTTCAACAGAACTAGAGAAATATTCTTAAACCAAAGAACTTTAACTTGAAATCTCTTAGGAGCGTACTAATATTGTCATTAACTGATCCTCTAAAATTCTAAGTGATCTTTTACTGATTGTAGTTGCTTCTTGTTTAAGGGGAGAGAGATATACATGGTAATCTGACTTACGGGAAATACTTGATGGCAAATGTTAATTCCTATGAAACAACTAATTCTGCTCCTGCAAGTATTAACTATTCAGGTATCCCGTATTTTGTAAGGTCATTTTTGGTTACTACTCTTAAAATGATTCCTATAGTTACAATGAAAATTTCCATAAACTTGTCTTGGAGATCCGACTGTTCTACTGAAAGAGCTTTGCAAGCCTCGGAACTTGAAGATGCGCGTTACTCTGCTTGATTCGTGTGTATCTCTCCCTCTGCTGTAGCTCTTGCTCTCGCACTGTGTTAAACAAAAGGATGGTTTTCTGCCTTGTATTTGAGACAGTTAAAAGCTAATCCTTAAATACTGTGTTCTTAAAAGTGGTTTCATTGATTAATATAAAGATTTGCTCTTCTTCCTGTGCTGTCTCTGCAGTTTATAGAATGCAGTCATGTTATGCTTCTTTTAATTTTAAATGACCGTTTGCTTTGCTTTTCCTTCTTTTTGTGCTACAAACATAGTGGATTTATGGTCTGTGGGGTGCATTATGGGCGAAATGGTTTGCCACAAAATCCTCTTTCCAGGAAGGGACTGTATCCTTGTGCTGCTGCAGCAGGTTGAATTAGTTAGGAAGTGATTAACCTTTTTATTGATGTTATGTCATGAAAATGCATATTGTACAATTTTTTTTTTTTTTTTATTAAATGGACATGAATTTTTCTTGTGATAACACTGAAAAAAAAAATTAAGGACTTCATTTTGAGTCAGGCTGCACCTAGCAGTAGGACATAGTCTCTGCTGGTCCTGTAGTTAGCGTACGTTCACCTTCACTCACTTCCATTGCACATGCTTTTTATAGTCACTTCATGTGTGTGTGCGTCTCGATATTTTTATTTCCTTTCTTTTGATAACTATCTTTTCTGTTAATATCATTGCATTTTGTTTTCAGTTGACATTTGGTCAGTTGGGTGCATCATGGGAGAAATGATCAAAGGTGGTGTTTTATTTCCTGGTACAGATCGTATCCTTACCTTTGGCCTAAGATGTAGTTTGAAAAGGTCAAAAGATACCACAACGATTTAGTTCCAGGTTAAGGTGGATCTAATTCTTAAAATACTGTTTTTAAATTGCCTTTTCAAAAAAGCATTTGCAAGTTCATAATTTTGGTTCCAGGTTGCTGCAGAAATAACTACAGTTATAGCACTTAGAGCAAACAACAGCACAGATAGCTTTCACGTGTATGGCACTCTTTAGAAATCAATGCTTAGTGAGAAATTCTAGCAAGAAGAGCAAAATACCACTTGGGTGAGCAGGCTTATTTTTCCTTTTTTGTTTGCTTGTTTTCAATTTGATATAGTGTCTATTCATTGATTTTGGATGTTGTCATATTTAAGAGAGGCATTTATGTTTATTTAGGTGGTTTACTGGTTCACGTGCGTTGCTTTTTGCTTTGGAGCTCATTTCTATGTAGTAACTTAGTAATCTTGTTTGGTATCCAAGCACATATAGCTGTTGTTATTTTTTTTATGTTTTATAGGAGACGTGTAATTAAATGATTGTCCTCCAGAGTGTTTTATTTTTGTATGCAGAAATGATCCTGCAAACAGCTTTCAGAAATATCTGGTGCTCCTGTCTTGCTATTTCATGAATGGCTCAGTGGTGTCTGCCTGGGTGGTCGTACAAACAAATGCTTCAGACAAGGGATCTGCTGCAAGCAAACAGAGCTGAGAACTCTGGATCCTCACTAAAATAAATGGAAATTGAATTGGAATTTGGCATCTTGTTTCACCAGTAGTTGATTAGATGCCATGAGAAATCTTTCCTGCTTTTCTTACAGGTTGATGGTTTAAAAACCAATACATTTGCCTGCTAGCTTTGTGAATCCAGGTCGCTAGCTAGCTTGACTTTTAATTCAGGCAGTATCTTTCTTTCTTTTTTTTTTTTTTTCTTTTTTTTTTTTCCTTCAAGACCTGTGCTAAAGCATTGTAGAACTTGAAAATCCTTGAAGCTTTAAGAGAGAGCCTGCTGATCCACCTGAGGGCTTAGGGAGCCCAGTGTCTAGTCTTAGGCAGTAGCCAAAAAGAAAATGCTGGGGAGACTATTCGAATGAAATAAGCATGTGTGAAATTTTACTGGAGCTCTCTCCCAGTATGTAACCATCTGCAATGAGCCAAATTTTTGTTTGCTTTGTTTTGCTTAGTAGCATGTATTAAATTCTTCTGCCATGAACTTGTCAATGTCCCCTAGCTGTATAAACTTTTTGGGGAAGATGTTCCTTGGCTTCAAAAGTCTTTCAATTCTTCATTGAAGACACTGGCAAAATTGTTGCTGACCTGTATGTGCCAGGATTTAATCCTTCATGTGGCCATGCTGCTATGCAGTGTGTTTTGTCAGTGTGAGATCACTAATTTGGTACAGTCCAGAACTCAGCTGAGTTACCGAAGTGAGGCGGAAGGACAAAGCAGCTTTAGGAGGTGATTCTCTCCAGTTCCTTAATGAGGCTTAGTAGTTGGAGTATTGTGAATATCAGTTTAGATCAGGAAGTTAATTGTTCTACAGAATGTCTGTCTTTTAACTTCCTCTGTTTTGCAGAAGTATATCCTTTGCCAGTTAATTCTTATGATTTCAAGTGAAATATGTGTTGCCTTCATTACTGAGATGCTGAGTCTTCCTTGCTTCTCTGTTTTCTCTATGAAGATGCTGCTAATTAATGATGAACTTGAAATTTTGTGGCGATTTTCTGTTTTAATCTCTGTTGGATATTTCATGTGGTTTTAACATAACTTTTAACTGCAAATTAGACACTGTTTTTCTTAGCTGTACAACCTTAGATATTGATCAATGGAATAAAGTTATAGAGCAGCTAGGAACACCGTGCCCCGAATTTATGAAGAAATTACAGCCCACAGTTCGAACTTACGTGGAGAACAGACCCAAGTATGCTGGATATAGCTTTGAGAAGCTTTTTCCAGATGTCCTTTTCCCAGCTGATTCTGAACACAACAAACTTAAAGGTAAGTGTGCTGTATATTTTGAAAGTTCTTAAACTGTGCTGTACCCAACAGAAATGCATCTTGGTTTTGTTCACTATAAAATCCTCCTGTTAAGGATTTACATATTAAAACATTTATGTAATGGGAGCAGATGGAAGTACAGAGGTTTGGTTACTGACACTTTCTCATATTCTCTGGAATAGCTCCTATTCTTTAGATATCTGAACAGAGAAATGGAAGTGAGAAGTGAGAGGAGAGAGGAGTAGATGTTTCACAGCCACAGCAGATCTCGTTTGTTTGGGGATGAAAATAAAGTTTTTTGCATTCATTATATACATATATCCTTTAGTTTCTGGAATAAGTTACTATTTCTAAAGCTCACCGTGTTTTCTTTGACTAACAATTACAGTTTATGTGGAAAACAAAAAAACAGCTGTCACTTAGAGCACAGGGATAGGTGCTTGTCCTCTGCTACTCCAGCCAAGGCTGTACTGCCAGCAGGTACAGAGCCATGCCCAGGAGCAGAGTATACTGAAACCCTGGTGAGACACATCTGTAGCTTGATGTTATGGTGGTAAGGCCTTTCCAGCAGGCCTTAATTCATGGAGAAAAAATGGAAGACTCCAGATATTTAGGATTCACCTTCATGAATCCTTTGTATTTAAACTGTTCATGATGTGTAGTTGGTTTTACTTGAACACGGTTTATACAGCTTCCTTACTGTACCTTACTCTAATCATACTAGGTATTCTGTACTGCAAACACATGACCTGGTATGTTCATTTCTTCTTCCTTCTTATCCAAGATTTTCCTATTTATTATATATGAATACTTTGCCCATAGAAAACTAATTTAACAGAATACAGACCTCAGCTATACCTTGAGACTCATAACACATTTTACGTGTTATATCCTTTTGGATCATCACAATCAATGCTTTTTCTTCTTCAGCATTTATCTTTCAGACACTTCAAAAGTGTTCTCCCTCTGCTTCCAATCTGGTGAAACGTTATTACTTTGTATAATTGCTTTCAATCTTCATAGTGAAGACTTCAGCGTTTAGTTGAGTTTGAGCATCCCTTTCTAAAAGGGAATTTAGCTAACGAAAATAAAAGGTTGCTGGAAGTTGCAGTGTTGCAGTTGGACGTTGCATAGAAATGACGTGATGGCTTTGTGGCATACTCTATCTTTCCATCCAGCTGTTTTACTTGTCTTACATTTAAACAGCCAATTCCATAGTATTTGTCTTCAGTGTATTTGTGTGTTTTTCCTTTTTTCTATTGCGTTTTGTTTCTTGTCCGTGTTAAGCCAGTAAAGATTTTCTCCTAGCTGAAGGTTATCCTTTCTCATCTTTCAGCCAGACTTTGCTTAAGCAAAAATAAAGGGTGCTTTCTTGCTCTATTCTGTTTTTCTGAGAAAGAAAAGAGAGATTAGAAAAAAATGTAGTAAGGAGGAATTACTTGTTAATGTCCACTTCTCCCCAGTCCTCTTTTTTTTAAAAAGAAATCTGTTATGACTTATTTTTCAGTCTTCTGTTAATTGTCTAGCTCCTATTCTCATTTTAAATTACTATTTAAATTATTATTGACCCAGTAACAAGCTTGATAAATAAGAAGTATTCTGTTGTTGGTGTTCCCTTGCCTGCTTGTAGGATGATTATGCATAGTTGCTCTAGAACTATTTCCATGGGATGTTTTATTTTTTTTCTAGATAGAACACACTCATAAATTCTTTCCAAAATATTGGTCTCTTCATTTTTCTATTTTCATCACATGCACCATTTTCTTAAACTTCAAATTACACGAGGGTTGTATAAATAATAAAATGGAGTTTGTTATTTAAGTGTTCTCTATTTATGAGCTTCGAAAGACTGTGATGTGCATGTGCCAATAGTCTAAGTAGAAAATTTCACTTTTGCAGCAAGTCAAGCAAGGGATTTGTTATCAAAAATGCTGGTTATAGACGCCTCAAAAAGAATTTCTGTGGATGAAGCCCTCCAGCACCCATACATCAATGTTTGGTATGATCCGTCAGAAGCCGAAGCTGTAAGTCCTTGTTTTAGGTCTCCAACAAGGAAGATGTTTTGTCAAAGCAAGCTTGTTTTGATGCTCTGTGTAACTGCTTCAGAGGAGACTGCTTCATGCTTTACACATTTCACTAGAAGCTTAACCGAGCAGTAATCATTTCTATTGACGTTGATCAATATACTTATTAGAATTAATAATAGGGATGGGCACAGTCTTGCACGTACCTGCAGTACCTGTGTATGTATTTGTGTATAATTGCATATAAATTCCTAGACATGGAGCAATGAACTGAAAGTCTCTGATACAGAGTTCTGATTTATTGAGTTACAGTTGTTACAGCACAGCTTGATTACTTGTGACAGTATTCCAGTCATTTGCTCCTGGGTAAGAGGAATACTTTCATTACTTACAGCAATTGATAGCATTCTTAAACTGGCAAATGAGTGTTTCAGCAAAATCTGATACAAGATCTGAAGCTTTGAAGTACTGCCAGTAATGAACAAAGAGATCAACTGAAAATCTTCCTTCCTTTAAAAAAATAACTTCAGAAAAAAAATCATTTTTAAGAGGAAGTAAGCTGGTGATGGCCCACTAAGAACAGGAAAAGATGTTTGGTGTAAGTGGCACAATTAGAATTCTGCTGATCTATTATATCTAGAAAGAAAGTGATCAATTAACTCTGAATAGGTGAAAAGGGCTGCTTGTGCTTGAGACCACTGCAGTTAGGAGCATTATTACCAGCCCTTTTAGTTTCTGTTTTAATTAATATACTAATATTCATAAATGAGCTAACTAGAACAAGTTGAAAACACGAAGCAGCATCTAGAAAATGAGCCAAGCGTGAGAGATTATTTGACCATGTAAATACAGTCTTTTTAAATCAGGTCCTTATTCTGAATATCTTATTTCCATTTTTCACTTATTGTGCTTGTCTATCCCCTTTGATTGCTTTATCATGAGTTAGTTTTGTTTTCCAGCCCCCACCAAAGATACCAGATAAGCAGTTAGATGAGAGGGAGCACACAATAGAAGAATGGAAAGGTAAGAATGATCCTTTTGCATATTCAACAGGTTTTTAATGTAGGTGTGCTTTTAGGCTTACTTGTTACCAAGATTCTTCTGAGTAACATAATAGTATATACTTAAACTGCTTGGAATGGCAAGGGAATAGATCCATGCTTCACAACCTCTTGGTTGTCTGGACAGAAAACGTTTTCTGTAAAGGTGATGAGTCTTTGCAGGGAGTTGAAGGTCGCTCAGCTGTAGGCCTGCTCATTTCGGTCAACTTTTGCAAATGGTAAAGCAGCATTTTTAGGAAGGGAAACACTTCTGGACAAAACTGCTACGATGAAAAAGGATGGAGGAGTTGGAGCACTGTGAGTCTGAATATTAGCATGTTAACGTTATTTGCGCTGAAAGAGGAAGCCAAAGGGAGTGTTAGCAGTGGGCAAGGGAGCGAGGTTGTAGCTCATGTGGGAGATGGCAGTGGTTTCATATATAGAATCTTGAGAAAGTAGCCAGGGCTGAAGTGTGAGAAGTGTCAGAGCATGGCATAAGGATTACCTCTAAGAATATGAGTTTTAGATTTCGGTACTGGTTTTGTATCTGTTTTTTCTTTATACTTACAAAGTATAAGGAGAACATCCTTGAAAGTAAAGCTTTTGTTTCATTTGGAAACTGCTTCTAAAAAGATGTGCTACTGCAAAGGCTCCAATGCTATGCATCTGCCTCTGCATCTGTTGGTGTTTGATGTTATTGTTTCCATAACCTTGCTATAACCTTCTGTACCCTTTGGACTTTATGAACTAAGAGATGGTCACTGTGCTTTAAAGACCTATGGAGATTAGTTTTAAGATACATGAAACTTCTAGTGGAGAAATGTTTAATATATGTATTACTGATTCCATATGTTTTCCTTTGCTGCTGTTAGCAATTCAGATGATATTGCGTGCCCTTATAGTTCTTCAGAAATCACATATGACTTTTGTTAGAATTCTTTATGTAAGTAAATGATTGATTTACTGTAGAAGTACAATATTTAACTGCCCTCTCTAAAATGTATTACTCTTTTGTATAGCCTAGTTAGTACAGTGTTGACAACGCTGAAAAAATTCCTTCCTTTGGACCACTGCTGTCCTTCATCATACGATTTAACATATCAGAGGATTTAGTGTGTTCCAGAATTGGTATTGATTATTTCTAAGCAAAAGGCAGAGCAAATACCTGAATTGATAATTCTGTTATTCAGTGAGCTTGGAGCAGGTGTGTAGCTCTCCCAGTGCAAGGGCCATGTGCTGGTTAGTTCTTGAGAGCCTGTCTCCAAGGTGCATTTAAGTGCCTTAGACCATAACCCTTCTCACTCAGTATAAACAAGGTGCTTTTATTTAGGATGCTTGCTCGCTCTATCTCAGGTACTTCATTTAGTTCTTTGTGCTTCATGTATTTTAAATAGGGTTAGCAGTAACACTGAGCTTTGGATCCAGAGAAATGTGAAGGCTGCTTTCAGCAAGAATGTAGTGTGCTGACTGATCTAATACTTTGTACTGAAAACGCTTGGGAAGGATTGGAGCCAGACTGGTATAGCCAGAAGGAAAATGATACTTTTTTTAAAAAGTAGGACAAACGTTTAATGGAATATTTTTGACAGTTTCATTGCGTTGGCTGATAATGGACACAGGGCTATAATATTTAGTACTGCCACACTTGCAACCACTTTCTGTTAGAAACCTATTAAATAAAAGCTATCAGGGTTTTAATTGTAAAGGCAGAGAGAAGGAGAACTGTGGAAATTCTCTTGCTGTCTGTCTTCCACACAAATGTGTTCCCCTTCTGAAGCAGCAGGTATGCGGTTATGTTGCTAAAATAAAAACTTAAGTATTTCAAGCAATATGAAAGTTACTTTTGAGACTGCCACTGCCCTTGAAATTGTAATTCCTGAATACTTTTTTCTTTCAAACCATACATGAGTTGACCAATGATAAGAAGTAGTAACCTGACAAGTCAGTTCTTACAATCTGCATTTAATGTGTTTAGTCCTGTTCTTTTATTGCTCCTTCTGGAGATTCACAGCTGAAGTGTTTTCTGGATGACAGGATACCATTAGCTGAGAAACGTTCTGGCCTGTATAAAGGGAGAGTGTATGATTCACATAACAAACACTTATAACTTATTTTAAGGATGAGGGAGGTGAAGTTGCTGCTTACATCTATCCATAGTGTCGTATTCCATGTCACAGTGACCTGTTGTTGCTGAGGAAACTTAGTGGCAAATATGTGTTGGGAGGATGGCAGAGTGCTGTTTGGACACATTTGTTGTGGTTTTTGTTCCTATCTCACCCAAGAGCTTATGGCCTGATCTCTCCTAAGGAAACTACTACTTGCCAAGAATATCTTGGTCAGTTTCCTTATTCAGGCAAATACCTATGAGAGGAAAAAGGCAGGTTAAATCGTAAGAGTTCTGAATTTTTTTCAGATCCTTAGGCAGACTACATTATGAAAAAAATAATAATGTGTGAAAGGGCATTTTAAAGATGAGAATGAATTAATGACAAAGAAACTTCCTCTGTAGAACAGCCTGCGTGGTTCTTTGAAGACTGCTGATCTGATTCTTCTGTACCAAAGAAAGCATTGATAAAAACAGAATAGTCATTAAGACTCAGTTTAGCCTCAGGTCCCCAGACTGTCTGGACAAAAGTCTGAGACCAATGTCAGTGTGTTCTTGAGCTTTCCAGGCCATTGTAGCTCCAGAAGTAGAGAATTGTACATTACAATACCACTTGCCCGTTCTGTAATCTACAGCCTGTTGTTCAAAACTAATTCTAAACAGTAATAGAACTAAGAAATGTAGATGTATGTTTTAATGGGAGATAAACTGTCAATTGAGGATTTTTTTTTGTTTGCAAATTCAATTTTCTGCCTTATTTCCCTTCGTTTTCAGAATTGATATACAAGGAAGTCATGGACCTGGAGGAAAGAACCAAGAATGGGGTTATACGTGGGCAGCCAGCCCCTTTAGGTTGGTTACAATAAAAGCACAGTACGAAACTACATGGAGCTGTAGGTCAGGAGAGTGTAAAACTGTTCAAGATATCCAACTATAACCAGGCTCAAAAATACGGCCCTGGAATGACTGATAATCTCTAGAATTCTCTTTGAATTTGCACTTATTTGAATGGAATGTGGAGTTGGCATCATTTGGTGGAATATCTCTTTTTATTAATCTGATAAATTATTATTGATACTTCATTTCAATCCTCTATCGAGATCTCAGGAAGTATTCTGTAGAGTACTTCATATGTGTACTCCATTGCCATAGTCAGGTAAGATACGTAATTTGTAGCTGGTGCAGTATCACATGAAGATATAACCACTACTTTTATCTATTAAGTAATGAAACAGGATTTCTAGATTGCATGTCTTGAAAATTCCTCTAAAGAGAAAAATTATGGAGTATATTCAGAAAGCGTAGCTGAACATCAGAACAAGGTGGCAAAAGTTAGCTGCTGCTGCTGACTCTTCTCAAAGTTTACTGATGCCTGGCTTTGAACTGCAGCACATCTGAAACTGGCTGTATGCAGTGCAGATGGATGCTTGCTCTTCCCCTGACTAAGTGGGAGGATCTGATGAAAAAACATGCCATTTTCTTTCCCAAAATATGTAGGTATGGTCTAAGTTGGCTCTCAACATGTAGTAGGATATCTTAGCCCTGGGTTTTTGTACTATTTGTGATTTTTAACCTTCAGCCATTAGCATTTATTGTAATTAGACAGGTATCCCATCATGTGAGTTTAGTGTTTCTTACCATAGCATTCATAAAGCACCACATTTTTATGACTTGTGGATTTTATTTACGTTGACAGTTGTTTGAGATGCATGTCTTCAAACTCGCCAAAGTGGGGAGAAGTAGTGAGTGTTAGGAAGAGGCAGACTAATGCAAGTGCTGAGCCGTGCGACTGTATCTGCAACTGATTTGCTGTTTTGTTTCTCATAGCACAGGTGCAGCAATGATCAATGGCTCTCAGCATCCATCTTCGTCGTCATCTGTCAATGATGTGTCTTCAATGTCAACAGATCCAACATTGGCCTCTGATACAGACAGCAGTCTAGAAACCTCAGCTGGACCTCTGGGTTGCTGTAGATGACTACTTGGTCTTTTGGGGGGTGGGAGGGGGTTCCTTTTAGTCATTAATAGGGCACCTTTAAAATTTGGTGGTATTTTTGAGTGTTTTTTCAAAAATAATCATAGAATTCATCATAAAGTGCTGTAATTTTAAACTGTAAGTTGTGTTAAAAGCAGCCACTTTTTTTGCTGTAATTAACTGTAAAATATTAAACCTGATAATTTTTATTGTGGTTTTAAAATCTGCATATTTGCTTTACTATTATGCTGCTGATCTTTTTTTTACTGAATTTGTAAGATTTGTTTTATCAAAGCACATATTAATGTTGTGGTCATTACCATATCATGTATTATTTAAGATTTTATAGGTTTTCAATTTTTTTAAATTTAGAATTTATTCCAGATGTTTTGTTCATGATATCCTTCGAAGTTTTATGCTTGGTCATATGTCCATATTGAGGGGGAGAGAGAGATGGGTGCATCCAGCTGTAGGCTTTTTGGAGCGTGCTGCTATGGTGCTGACAGTGAATAATATGCTCTTTCATTTTGGCCACTTGCCTTTAATACTTGAGTAAAAGCAACAATTACTGAATTTTGTTAGAGAAACAGTATACAGTCCTTTGTAAAGTAATTTCATTTGAATGGTTTTATGATCTTAAGAAAGCAAAGCCTACCTTAAAAGCTGCAGAAGCATCTAGCCTAACGAAGAGATGTGATGTCTTCTGCACGACTGTGGCATGCCAAATCTCATGATCACCATAAAACAAGAGGATACTTCATGAATAATACATTACAATGCAAATAAACTGTTTACTTCTAGCTTGTAGCCTGTTTTTGTACACAAAACAAAGGTGTATCCAGGACATCTAGATGCCAACAGGAAGAACAAATATGCTGTAGTTATACTTCCATCTAGTATATGGTTCTTGGGAGTTTAGTTTCTTGCTACTTTTGTCTGCAAAGGTGAGTGCTTTCTGGGGAGAAGAGAAAAGGATGTGAATGCAGCAGGGGCAAAATTTCAGCTGTTCTTTCTCCACCAAAAATAACCAATCGCTAAAAACCGTGAAGTGGTAGAAGAACCTCAGGAAGCTTCCTGTAGCTAAGCATTAAGTGAGCAATATGTGCCGTCCAAAGGAGGGAGAAATCGTGCTGTGTAAATTAATACGTATCTCTTTCATTTGACTGGGAGACCACTGTAGCAGAAGTCGTAGTAATGGTTCATTTTAAGTCATTAATATGCAGTAGTTTTCAGCACTGAAACTGCAGGTTTCAATACAATTTTTAAACAACAGATATATTGAAATATGTAGAACAGTTACTAAATAGTCATGTAAAATGGTACTGCTCCTCACGGAAGTATTTTAACTGTTTACATTTTATATTTACAGAATGATTTATGTATAACTGACTTAAGTTTATGTATGAGTTAAACAATCATTCAGAATTTGCTCCTTTGGAAAATGCAGATTTTTAGTGAAGCTAGGCTGTGTAATTGATTGCCATGTGTAGATGCATATTTTGTGTAGTGAATTAGAATGTGAAGAGGAATTTAAATTAGTAATGCTCACCAAAATGAGCATAAAAAATTACGGAAGTCTTGCCAGGCACAGAGCAGAAGCAAATAATGTGACTGGCTACAAAGGTCATCCGGGAGCGACTGATGCTCTTCAGTGTGGTTCCTTCGCTTTGTTGGGTTAAAAGTCTCTTTAGTGGTTAGAATGGGAAGAGGGAAATTCATCCTTGCAGCAAGGTTTCAGAAAAATGTAAGTGACAGTAATGCCTTCAACATCTAATGTGTCTCTTGAAAAAAAAATGCAGGATACAAGGAGTGGTAATGTCTCAAAGATGACTAAATTGATAAACTGCACAGTTGTTTCCCTGGCCTGGCTAGACTACTGGTAAGTGTTATTTGTGTGTGTAATTTTGGTTTCCTCATTTGTATGGAATATTTCAATATTGCCTTTCTAAACCACATTTGTTAAGGCAATTATTTTTACGGGATCCTGCCAAATTGTATATTACCTCAGAATAGGCAGATCTTATTGGACTTTTCTCACACTGGAACATAGAAAATCTGCTCGATTTGAACAGAGACCAATAGAACAGTCTATTTTGTAATTATTATTTTTTTTTTTTTTATGAAAGCTTAAACTGTGAATTAAGCCAAAATTTTTGGTCATAGAACAGTACTATTTTGCTACGCAAGGGTTAACCTGGAGTATGAAGTTAACGTACTGACAAAATCAAATTCAGATGCCTGTAGATTCTCTAAAGAATGGGATTTGGTAAATATAATCCCTGTTTCAATTGATTTTGGACCCCTTTGTATTGCAGTGATGACTGAAGTATTTGGAAACTTTAATTTTTGTTATCACTTTCCAGTGTCCTAAAGAAAAATTGCTTTAAAATGCATATTGAGTGAATCTGACCATTATTTTTTTTCTTTCAACATAAGAAGGCTGAGTCTAATATTACTGCAGCAAGCAATCAATAGTAACTTCATTTTGCTCATAATCTCTAAGAGGAATTGAGTTTTTCTTTTCTTGTAATGTAGTGTTGATGAATGGCTGGGACTGTTCTCTGCAACCTGTAACAGTATAAAGTGAGCCATGTTTAAAGTGATTATTTCACTGAGGTCCAAGGGTCCACCTGTAGTCCACTCCTAGCATCGTCTTCATAGCAGTGTTACTTGCTTTTTTTCTTCCACTTGATTGCATTTTAGGCAAACTTAAAAGACAAGTGAATCAGATTCGCAGTAACCAAGTTACTGCAACAGTAGGCAAGTCTTATTTCTTTTTATTTGTTGAAGTATAAAATGATTTCAGAGAGAGTTGTGCACTGCCGCAAATAGCAAACAAAGGGGATGAGTGCAACTGTTCTTGTATATTCTACTGCCAGCTAATATGCTATCTAATACACTGTAAAAATTTATTCCTGAAATATTAAGCTTTATTTCAGTATACGATTTCAAAATCTTTTCACAGTAACAGGCTTTACTAAAGTGCATGCAATGTTCCACTTCTAGGGCCGTTCCAGCCCATTGGAGTTGGTAGGGATTGAATTGCAGTGAGCTGTGTCTGATTTCATGTCAGGTGAGCTTAAAAGTTGAGCAGTAATAATATTAATTCCCACCTTCTGTGGCGGGCTCTAAAAAAGCTCCTCTCCCTTTGCAGAATTCGGTTCCTCAGGGTTTTTAAATAGATGGAAAGATGAGGGGGAGAGGGGGGGAAGTTAATACTGTTACTGTATGCTGTACCTCTGCTCTGTGATGTCTTTTGATCTGTGAAGTCTTTTGTTGAGGCTACACAGTGGGGTTGGTGTGAGTGTGTGTGTGAAGGGGGAAGCTGGACTGCCAGAGCATCAGCTGAACCACCTGAGAGCAGCCTGACTGACCAGGCCACCTCTGCTTCACTCCTTCAGCTAACCTGAAGAGACGTGGCACTTTCCCCTGTGTAGGCACTGTGCAGTTTGGATTTTTGGTTTAGAAAAATCTTACTATATTGTATGTACATTAGTTTCTTTTTGGATGAGAATTCCAGCTAGATACAAAGATAATGTCAGTATGAAACTGGTAAGCCTTCCTGCCCCATGCACACACAGAAGCATGTAATCACGTGTGTGTGAATTTAAGAGGATGTAGTGAGCTGTAAAGAGACAATTGTGGCAATAGCACCCTCTGCTGTTTCAGTGTACAAGCAGAATGCTATTGATGGGTTTGCTTTATGGAAAATTGCTTCTCTGAATATAAAGGCTATTCTGTTAGAAGGAAAAACTCAGCACCTTGACTGACATTTTATATTTATAATGCTTCAGCATTAATACATTCAACATTAACCTCAACGTTGCATAAAGAAGATGATCAAAGAGCTAGTACAGGTAGATAGTTCTTGCCCAACCAGGAATCCAGTATTTGCTGTTAACAGCAGCTTGTTCACATAGTTATATTTCATTTGTTAAATTTCATTTGCCTGTTAAATTTTTGGTTCACCTGTCCGGATATAGTTTGAGGATTGGAGCTGAAAGAGAGCAATCTGCATAGGATTAGGAAGAATTTTAATGGAACCTGTGATGAGACTCTACTGCCTAACTAAATTCCAGTTTGTTTTATTTATCTTTAGTTATGGGCACTGGATCAAAGTGATATTTCAGTTGATCTCTCTTATGCCCTAACACGGATCTCTCTTTATGGATGTGTTATAATAGATAGCATTGTTTCCACTTTTGCTGTTAAAATTTTAAGCAAGGTTTTCTTGATCTACCTCACACAAACCACCTACGTTTCTAAATAAGCAAAGCTACCCCTTGCTACTGGAACTACACTGAATGTGAAATAGAAAATTACACTTCCTTTAGAAAATTGAACCCTTTGGCCAATGTTGAGACAATAGCAGTAGTTATGTTTCTTATATATTTCACGTAAGATGTTCATGTGTAATATATAGTTCGTGTACAATAATGTACATCTAGAATATTGTGTTAGCTGTAAATTGGTGATTTTATTATTGTAGTCTGGTTTTGTAGGTAAAAATAGCTTACTAGTAGTGTCAGCTCATCCTTTGCATTTTACAAAAGGAATAATTCTTGGTAAGCTTTGCATACAGATGAATTACTTTTGTAGGCCCAATATCTAGTCTATTTTTGAGAGTTCTTTAACTTTTCTTACTAAAGTTGAGAAAGGAAAAAAAAAACACCTTAACGATTGTGATCATTCCTTCTGCCCCTTTTAAAGTATATTCTTAATTTTGTTTTGTCCCAGGAAATACCAACGGGAAAATACATCATGAAAAATAGTGGGAGAGCTATTTTTTTTCTTCCCTGCATTTGATAGCTTTCCTGTTTTTCTTTTATTCCCTCCAAATAAGCTGTTGGTGGGGCATTACTGAAAGCATTGTGGTTTTTTCAATCATTCATGCCATAGGTCATTACATGTGCACCACTGGAATGTATACATTGTTATCTAGTATGTTAATTGGTTATAATGATATTTTAAATAAAAAAGGAAAAAAAAAAAGCTTGACCATTATGCATTTAGTGTTTCTTCATTGCTAGGCTGGAATGACAAGCATGGATTTGACAGTAAGACTGCAGCTGGAGCTGTATTAGTGTTGGTCTATCCTGAAAAATGTTTTAAGTGGTATTTATGTTCTCTTTTGTGTCTGAGCTCATCTGTAGGCAAAAAATGCTGTATTTCTTCTATTTTTTCTGTTTTGCTACCAACTGCAGTCTGCCTGCCCTCCTGGTAATGAAGTTGCTGGGCCCCTGTGTGGTAGAAGAGGTAAGCTAAGGCCCTTCCAGTGTGTGAGGGCACAGGGCCTGGGCCTTTAGGGAAAAAATCCTCAAAACTGATTGCTGGAGAAGCTTTAAGATACCTGATTTTTGAAGGGCTTTTACTGGAGAGCAAATTTGGGTAACAGGACCACTTCCTGCATTGGTATTACCAGTATTTATTTCATTACCTTCATCTCCAGCAGGCTCTGTGAGTTGCTTTAAATGAAGACTCGGGATGCCCTCAAGTTGTGTTTGGCTGCATGCTGTCACGTTGTCTCTGCATCTCGTTTTTGATGCGGTGCTGCAGCTGTGTGCAGTGTAGTGCAGCCTGCTTCCTTCCTAGGGAGCAGTTCTGCAGGAGGTGGTGTTCTAGGAAAGTGGTGAGGCTCAGAGATGCTCTTTTTTGTTTGCCTGTGTTAGCAGAAAGTGAGGCTGGTTCGAAGTAACACATAAATATAGAGCAAGGCCTGAGGCAGTCCTGGCTTTGTCAGGGATTTGGCTGTGTTAACTTCATTTTTTATCATTTTGGGCAGTAGTTCTGGCTGATAAACCTAAAGCTGAAACCCTCCTTAGTGCTGCTTGCTTGTATAGACCTCTTTGGCAAATGTGGATCACTCATTAAGTTAGCATTACTGCTTTTCCTTTTCATTAGAAATACCATGGAGACCTATAGAATTTCTTCATTATTTGGCTTTGGATTTTGCTAATGTTGGTACTTGCTTATGTTGGGTTTCTTTCACTGAACTTTTTTTTTTTTTTTTTTTTTTTTTTGCCTGCATAATGTTGGAAGGGATGTTTCAGGCTGGGAAGTTACCTGATTCTGTGTCTTATTAGGACTAGCACACCTGTAAACTGTTGTTAAGGCTTCAATTTAATTGGTGGTGCTGGGAGGGGGCTGGAAGAAGCTAAATGTCTGTAAAATAAGAAGTGCACTCAGATCTGTGAGATAGGCAAAAGGAGTTGTGGGAAAAGAGTTGTGGGAAAAGAGCGTGGAAACAGCAGCTGTCACTGAAGAGTATGATCCTGTCAAAGAAGGACATGGTGATCAATGGGGTTATGTCCAGCAGCGTGAGCATATCCTCATTTCTTGCAAAATTGCTCAAGAGAAGAAAATGAACATTACGTGTCTCTTACCATGCTTTAGAGTTTGCTTCCTGCTGAGGTACATTTTAGCAAGAATGGGGAACACTGCAACTTCTTGCAGCCTACTTACTGCAGTGGATCATCTTCAAAATGACCTAAGATCTATTACTTCTGAAGAAGAGAAATACATATTTCTGGATCACAGCAGTCAGCTAAAGGTTAGTGCCATTAATTGCTGTGAGTAGATACAGTTTGCTCTGTGAAACTGACAAGAATTAATTTTATTCTGGCTGCTAGCTCATGTGGAGTGCAATGCAGCTAATAAGTGATCCTGTCTTGGAGCTTCTGAAGACGGGATAGCTGGCTTTGTCTCTCACTTTGGCTGTAGATATCAGTTGTCTGGTATTCCAAGTACTTCAAATGAGTCAATTCTCAATATTCTTTTATTTCTCTGAGAGCCAGTGAGCAGTCTGGTTTAGTTGTTCTGCTTGCTTTGCATATTTGTTTTTAGGCTCTCAATCAGCATGGCTCAGTATTGTGGTGTGCTGGAATTAAAGAGAGCAGTCTGCACTAGAAACATACAGGAGGTAATGCAGTATGAATTGTTTAAGGGATGTAGGCTGTCAGGATGTTGGATATAATGAAAAGTACCCATGTTAGGGTAAGAATAAAAGAAGGTACAAAAATATTCTGATTGCTGCTACTTTGGATTGAATGCCTCTGGTAGTACAAACTGTCACTTTTACCAGCATGGTATTGTAATTGCAGAGTTATTTACAGCCTAGCACAGGCTATGCTTTGACACTGAGGTTTATTTTTGAGGACTGTCATTAGACTTCACGCTGCCTAAAGCCACTATGGTGTTCCAGCTGACATTCATTGTTACAGGAATTGCTCCTCATGCTTTGTGCATATTAATAGTTTTAAACGGGCCCTTGTCTTCCTTGCAGACTCAGTTGCGACCCTGTAAGCTGGTACGGAGTTGTGCCCAGTAGTGATACCTGGGAGGCTGTGAACTGGGGTGGCGCTCGTTAGTAATACTAATGGGGGGGGGTTAAAGCTGATGCTGCTGCCTGCAGGTGGCAGGCTGCTCCTGCTGAACAGTCACGGTTTTGCCACACTGCTTCACCATAGGGGTAGTAAAGAATCCAGTGCAGCTGGACACGCTTGGAAACTCTTCTGAAATACCCAAACAGCTTAGTTATATTTCACTGCTTTGCTTGACTTGCTGTAACCAGGAAATATGAGGCTGTATGTTTCTTTTTGCTTGCTTTAAATGGTTTACGTTTCTGTGGGAAGGAGAACATCAGTGTGCATCTGCTGGTACTGCAAAAAGACCGTTCCAAGGTTACTGCCAGATAATGAGTTATATTCTTTTCTACCAAGACAAAAAAAGCAAGGTCATTCTTCTTTTTAAGTAGTTAAATGAAGCGAGCACCTTCACTGCAGTCTATACCAGTTCCTAGTCAGTTCACGTGGTCATGGCTTTTTTCTGTTAAAATCATTCTCCTTTGAGACTCCCAAGCTGCATCAGCTGTCAAAGATTTCTGCCGAAAGAGGGCAAACGATGGAGTGCAGGGGCTGGCAAACCACCTCGAGATGGATCTGGTGAAACAGAGTTTTGTGTGCAGATCCTGTACGACTCGGGGTCCTCCAAATGTTGTGCAGAACTTCCCCAGTAAGTCAGTCAGTCCCTTGAAGGGAAGTGAGTCGTGACAGTCCTGGAATTACAACTTCATTCTAACAGCGTATGTTCTTTTTGTAGAAGTAGTGAACTTAGGCTACTGCATTGTTTGCAGTTCTCCTTTTCCCCATAAACTTTCTTGCAAACAAAAAATCAACTGTTGTTCTGTGACAGTTAAAGATGGATCCCACTCCCTTCTTCAACACTAACTGCATTAATTTCTCTTACAGTAGTTTTGCTATTCAAGTTAAAATACTGACATCAGTTGGACGTGTTTTGATTACAAGAAGAATTTTCCTTTTCTTACCTTGATGTCTGACCACTACGTATCAACTCACAGGAGATTTCTTTTTTCTTGCAGCTAATGCTGCTCTATTTTTGGCTCAAAGTAAAAATAAGTTACCTAGGGCAAAGCGTGCATATTTAAAGTTCCAGTGAGTTTCTGTGGCCAATCTGATTGTTAAACAGGTACACTTTAATAAGTCATATTTTTGTGAGGCAGTGGAACTGTTTGGTACCAAAGGGATAACGTAGTGAAAGTGTCAAAATTTCCAGTATTTTCAGCTGTTCAGTAGACATTGTTTTCAAAGCATCTTGATGAAATAATGCCACTTTCAGCAATGAGATATCTGAACAAGCTTTATGTAGAGAGTAGGGAGGAAAAAACCTCATATTCAATCCACAATACTAAGCCACAATGAATGTGGTGACATTCTAGAACTGCAGTCCTCCTGGGTCTCACCCACCTTCCATGCCTTTCCATTGTCTGTGAACCAGCAAAAGGAGGGTGCAGGGAATCCAAAGATGGAACAAGTACAGCAATGGAGACCAGAACCTTTTGACCTGTGGGTAGAAAGTGTGTCCTCTCTTTCTTGGCAATCTGAAATCTAAACGTTCAAACATTATGTTCAGCAGTCTATTCCCAGCTGGTCCAAATACTACAGAACATGAAAAGACAACAGAGCACATGTCACTGAGAGCACAATCACTGCAGAATTACTCATGATACATGAGTATAACTTAACAAAATGTGCATTTCTTTCACTGGTTTTGCCAGAAATAGTTTTCTGTGATGTACATCAGGTTGTTCTATTTGGAGACTTTAGCACTTTGACTCCCACCAGTTAAACATCCTAATGTTGAAAAAAACTCTTCCATTTCCTTCTGCAGGAGGTGATTCCTCTTCTCTGCATCTTCCCGTGCACGTTCAGAATTCCTCAGTTTTATCTCCAGCATTGTGTATTTCTTCCGTTCTTGGTCCAGTTCTTCTTCTAGCCTTACCACTTGCTTCCTCAGGTCTGCACTTGCTTCTTCAATTCTTAAAACCAAACAGGAGAGAGAGAGAGGAGAAAAAAAAAAAAGAAAAAAAAAAACTTTTAAAGTAAGAAGCATGATAAGTAGTGCTGTGATAGCTGTGATAAGTATAAGTTGTTCTACTTAGAGCTAAAATGTCTCAATTCTAAGAGGAAGTTTTAAAAGAGAGCACCAATTACCATTTTGAAGTTACTTAATATTGAGTTTAAGGGCAGGGGGTCCTTGAACGCTGGATCCCACTTCCATTTGTATCTTAAGAAAATAAATGTACTTAAGCAAGTCAAGTCTTACAAAGCAGTGCTTATGGGAGGAGATATAACTCAACACACCTGTTAGGTTGAGTTCAGATATATAACTTCTGTAACTTCCAAAAGAAACAACAACCTGTTTTTATCCTGTGTTTCCCTGTAAGGTATCCAGTACAGAAGAATACCCTTGAAGGTCAGTTAGTTAGGAATGAAGTCACACTCCTTCCTTGCCTTCCATCTTATGGTATTTTCTGTAAAGTTTGTCACTGACAGGGGGGCTGGGGAGCAGAAATTTTTCACACTGCAGAATTTTACAAAACAAACAGACAAAAAAAAAAAAATCCACATTTCATATGAGGAAGAATCTGAAGGACAGACCAGAAATAGTTCATCCGTGCACAAAGCTCTAATTCAAGACTCAGAACTTTTCTCTAAGGAGGTCAGAGACCACGGTTCATGTTTTTGGGTTTGAAATAACGTGCAGAAAGGACATCGCTTACTGTCCTTCCACTCACATTTCCTAATTGCAAGACAGAGTAGTGGTGTTCATTCAGAAGAAATACATCCAGATAGGAGTCAGACAGTGAGTTTTAAAAACAGCCTTGTCCTAGGAAAGGTGTCACTCTACTTTAAATTAAAAGCAAAAGAATGAACATTCTAATACCCAACTGTGGAAATGGGGTGCCTGGCTTCCCTTTGAAACTGGGAGTGGGATATTTTTACACAGGGTAAGTGAAACTTAAAAAGGAAGCCTCCACAGCAACATCTGAAAAAAGAACTTTCTCAGAAGAACCCCAATTGCTTCGTGGTGGTCACTAGATGTAACTTTGCAGACAATGCAATGCACTGCAGCCCTGTTTCTTCACCTACAGCCAGGAATGACATTATTATCATTGTTACCAACTTCAACAAATTACAAAGTCGCACCCATAAGCACTGATCACAAAGTGCAGCAGACCAACAGCTGCGCTTACATGTAAACAGAAATGTGCAGAATATCTAGAAAAAACTACCAGTCCTGGCCAACATTTATCGCCCAGCTGTGTTCTGCAATGCAAATGGACTCCTTGGAAGCTAAGATGCAGCCCCCCACACTTCTTGCTGCATTCCACAGATCTGTGCTACCAGTTATATTTTCCTTCTGTGAAGCTTTAGGAGTCAGCTAGAGCAGCCAAAACAAACTGCCCCTGTTCTGAATACAAAGGTTCACAGTGCTTACAGGCATTTTATATATACAGTAATAGTCCTCTTCAGGACATTTCCAGTTTCTTAAGAGGCCCAGGTGGTAAACATGAATTACTGAAACTCAACAGAGAATGCCTGATAATTATACTAACCTTGAGGGAAAAATGCTCTGGAACAGACCGGTTACAGGAAGGCCATAAAACTTGCCTCCCTCTGACTAAGAGGGAGAAAATGGGCAGTTGATAATGATAAATAACAGCTTTTCCATCAGCAAGTGTTCCTTACCTCTGCCCCAGGCAGGTACCGACTTTGCTTTCCCTCCACGTACGTGTGCCAACAAAAAGCTCATATGCCTTCATTAAAACATGCCCTACTACAAGACTGAATTTTACAAACCACACCAGCACATGTACAATTGTAAAGGAATTATTACTTTTGGGGACTGACTTGCCTTCATAACACCAGTGAGGGTAGTCCCTGATTTTCCTGCTAATCTGCCACGCTCTTTCGCTGGAGTCAGCTCCTGTCTTTCCACAGGAGCAGATTTTCACGTGCAATCAAAAGGAAATTAAAATGTTGCAGCTGCAGTAAAAACATTGCAAAATTTTTGAGAGCTGAAAAACTTGGCTTGAAACTCCCAGAATTGACAGCAAGATCCTTAGGGCTGTAATCCCAAACAGCTGGAATCATCCTGTTTAATACAAAAAGGCAGTGATTGTGTCTTGCCTACTTTACGAAAATACCACCAGTTTGTTAGGCATCTTCCCCTTAGCTACTTTGCCCTGTGAGACCTGGCTAATTTGTAGTCCTCCCCTCCAGTTACACTAACTGCTCTTTGTCCCTTTCCAGCTGAAGGGGAAAGACAAGTGTTTGTTACAACTGAAACAGCCGAGAATGCAGCAGAAATGACAAACAGGTCCTTCCTAGGTGTTTTCGTGATGATATGGAAAGCTACCACTTCCCAGAGGCAGCAGGTAAGAATGGGCAGGTACACACTTCCAAATTTTGCAGCCTGATCTCGTTTCTATTTGTTACTCAGTATCCCTGCAACAAGGCTTGTGAGGGCAGTCCTGCAGATCAGATGCAATGAACATACTCATCTCCCTACCAGCTTTGCAGAGGCTGGCAAACCACCACCACAGTAAACCATAAAATATAGCAGGAAGGTAACAAGTGATAATATCCATACCTTAACAGCAGGCCCACTGGTACAGATCACAGTTCCCACTGGGGCTTTCCAAAAGCTTTTGATAAATAACAATAAAAATGATGCAGCAGAAAAGTTAGCTGACGCTTTTGGTACCATGTGTAAAAGAGTGGCTGGATACTGAGCCATGTAAACGTTACCAGAGTTTTAATAACATAGGGAGTCTAACACTAACCAAACACAAAATAGCTGAGAAGAAACAAATTTGTGAGAAGTGTGCTTGCAGCCCTTCTCCAATGCAAAGCACCGTAACTGGTGACAATTCTTCTGTACTGTAACATGGTGTACAATTTCACATATCCCTTTATATTAAAAAGTATCTAAATTATTTCATGTGTGTATTTTACCGAGTACTTGTCTGAAAATCATTCTGTTAAACTCTAAAACTCGTAAAAACTAATACACCAACTCACACAAATGAATAAATAAGACTCTTCCTAATTGTTAGGAGTACTTTCTACTTCTTATAGCCCCTGCCTTCACACACACCTCTCCTGAAAACATGAAAAACATCAGGGCTAAGAACCACCAAGTTCAGCCCTGCTGCCCAAGCAGCACCTTGCTGCTGCTTTGAGTCAGTACCACGCTGTGTGAGCAGAGAACTGCTCTGAGAGCATCTGGAAACGGTGCTTTGATTTTTGAGGTTCAACACAAAACGGTTACTGAAAAAGTTATAACTGAGATGCAATCTCAACAACAATAAAACCAGCAAAGAACAGTCACAACCATTTTTCTAATGAAATTTTCCCTTGGGAAAAGCGGCATAAAACCTTCAATTTCAGACTGATTTGACACAGTTCTCAGCACCTGCACAGACCACCCTAGGTTCCATTCCCTCCCCACAAGACAGATGCTTGCCTCGCTGTTTCTAGCAGAACACTGACAAAGAGAAGACTCTGGTAATAACCTGTGTTGTTCCAATTTCCATTGAAAATCAACTGAGCAATACTGGAATTTCCTGTGTAATGGAAATCCCATTTTTTATCTTCTCTTCTGTCAAATCATAGAATCATAGAATCGTAGAATCACAGGGTTGGAAACAACCTACAAAATCATCCAGTCCAACCGTCTCCTCATTACCATTGCCACCACAAGCACTAAACCATATCATGCAGCACGTCATCCAGATGCCTCTTGAACACTGCCAGGGACGGCGACTCCACCACCTCCCTGGGCAGCCATTCCAGTGCCTGACCACTCTCTGAGAGAAATAGTTCTTCCTTATGTCTAATCTAAACCTCCACTGGTACAACTTGCGGCCATTACCCCGTGTCCTGCTCGTTGCCTGAGAGAAGAGGACAAATCCCTCTTCATCACAGCCTCCCTTCAGGAGGTTGTAGAGTGCAATGAGGTCTCCCCTGAGCCTCCTCTTCTCCAGACTGAACGATCCCAGCTCAAAGAGAAAAGCTGGACTCACAGAGCACTGAGGAAAGACCAGATCCAAATTTACAATCTTCCCAAACTACAGGTCCCAGAACCAGATTAGTTTGGTAGCCCCCACCCATGTTCAAACAGAGGTGATGATCACAGAAGACTTCTTTTTCTCCACCATGCATGTGACATTACCTTTTGATACTGGTCTCGTACTCAGTCCTCTGTTTGCTCAGTTCTGTCTTTAGCTCTACCACCAAGCTCTGTAAGGCCCTAGAGCATCTGACAGAGTCTCTGGAAGCTGGAGCTAGGTTGCTCTGCTCACTGCTGCTGCTGCAGGCTTCTAACCTGTCGATGCTGTTCTCCAGATCTGCAGTCTTGACCTCACTCTGAGACAGTGAGCCCTGAGTCATCCACTCGGTTTGGAGAGAGCTTAAAACCGAGGAGTCACTGGCCCGACAGGCTGGGCAGCTGCTGACCGAGTCCACCACGGAGATCTCACACGATGACGTAGACCACGTGGTGCTGCCCATACTGTGTGTGCTGAGGGAGAGGCTGGACGAAGGGACATTGTCATAAGTAGAAAGTCTCTGAGAAGAACAAGAGTCTTTAACTCGTTCCCCAGAGGCTGTCCGGCGGTGGCCTCGGAGAGAGTACAGTCCATTCATCAGCCAGTTTCCACTGGAGGAGAGGTTGGGGATATCTAGGGATGAGCTGCCCAGCTTTGGGCTCACAGACCGTGATCCCTGCTGGCGGAAGGAGTATTTCCACGGAGGCAGCGTCTGCACTCTTTTGCTGGGGCTGGTGGCAGGCTGAGCCAACTTGCTGCTGTGCTCTGGAGGGGCGTTTTTCAGTACAGGTCCAGGCGTGGTCTCCAGTGCCACAGCATTGTCAGAAGGCAGATCAGCAGGGCTGGGAAAATTGCTTTCTGACCTGCTGTCCTCTCCATCCTCCTCAGAGATCCACTCCACAGTGTTGCGTGGACGCACGGGTCTGATTTCCAGTTGGCTCCCTGGCACATCTGCCTGAGGGACAGCAAAGATTCTCCCCTGTTCACTTATCAGCACCGTCATCAGGTGCTGAACCAGTGAGGTGCCTGTGGGAGAAAACAAAGGCAAGGATTCCATGAGACCATGGAAGGCCTGATGTTCCCTGTCTGTGAGGTGCCCTGTGAGCTTCCTGTGGGGCAGGTGTGCGGGCACCATGCCCTGCAGCAGGACAGTACAAACCTCTGGGCCTTTCTATACAGGACTGCAAGAGGTAGGAATTGCTCCCACTGCTGGAGATGAAGAATAGGAATGACACAGGCATGTCTGCCTGCTTAATGCAGCTGACTAGCATAGCACAAATGGTCAGTAGTAACTATTAATAAATTAGCCTGCTTAAGGACTTTTGAGGATGACAGAGGAGGAAGATACCTGAAAAACAGGGCATTTCTGTACCACACTGGCATGGGGCTCAGAGCCAGCATCAATTTCACTTTAGCAAGCGCAGCTCTACAGGACAGCACAGCTCTGTACAGAGATGCATGCTGGATTCTCAGTACACCAATGTGTCAGCTAGCATGGAGCATCTTTCCGTCCAGCTTCCAAAACTAGCAGGCTTCCATTGACTTGAGTATCTGCATTATGCCAAAATTCAGTCTTAGCAGGCCCAGGGCTAGTGTTTACAAAAGCACCAGAAGTTTCAGCCTAGGCCTTCTGCTGAACTCTATAGAGAAACTTGCCAAGAGTATGACATCTGTATGACAGATGCGGCTGCGCACAGGGGGAAAGAGATACTTCTTGTACCATCAGTCTATTTGTAGAATACTCTTTGCTTACAATTCTAGTTAAATGTTCAGCATTTTGAAATGAAACAGCACTCATTAGGAAACATGTTGAAATACAGTCCATGGTGGAAATGAGATTTCAAATATATGCTGGAGAGTCCCAGATACAAAGTGAAAGCAACAAGAACTTCTGACTGACAGGTGTTTCCAATCATTAAGAAGGACCCAAAGGAAAACATTAAATTTTAAGGTAGAACACAGCATAGATCACAGCCTAAAGCAACCTGTGCATGTTCTTTACAATAGGAGAGCAAAACAAAAAAACAGGTGCCACAGGAACATAGATACCAGTACATGTTATAAAATGAAATATAAGTTGCCATAAGGGCTACTCTACTGGAACAAAGTTTCCCCCAAAGAATCACAAATACAGCTGTAGACAGCAGCTAGCAGATTCACAAGGTGACCAACTTGATTAAAAGAGAGCTTCTCACAACATTTAAACAAAGTAGAAAGTATACAGCGAGTGCAGGCAGTGTACTGACAACTATGTAAGTCCACAGAATGAGTTGTTACTGCTTTTCAGTAGGGTTCAGTAGACCATTAGAGACCAAAAGAATACCTCTTATCAAACCTAATACAAAGTATTTTCTACAAAAGAGAAAAGCCTTAAAAAGAGCAAATATGTAATTAATGCTAGGTTTACTTATCATCTGAAATAGAGAATAAGACTAATACCCAGGATTCTATGATAAGGACTTGAATATAATCATGAGTCTTGGCCTGATAGCAAGAAGTACAACTAACCTCACCTATAACTCGTATTTAACTTCTGTGAGGAGTTCAGCTGTCCCCACCTTTAGTCTGCTAATAACCCAGCATCTGTTTCTGCACTTGCTGACTCACATGGAGATGGATAATTTTCAGATTTTTATACATGCTTCAGGAGAAAGAAGCATTCATGCCTGCAAGCAAGACCTAAGTGCACTGAGGCCCATCGTTAGTTATTCTGTTTCACCTTTTCTCATCTCACTTGTGGCATTTTAACTTATTTCCTAAAGCAAAGACCCATTCACAAGGAGTACAGAAGTAACTACTGAGTGTAAGAGCTTTTTTCAGTCACAGATCTATTTTTTTTATTCTTTCAAAATTTTTTAAAACACTCCATGCCTTTCCATCATTAGGCTTCCTCCTTCTCTGGAGTTCTTCTCTTTTCCTGCAGTCCAGCAACAAACAGGATACAATGAGCAAGCAAATACAGTAAAAGTAGAATAGAGTAGAATAGTCTGGTTTTCTACTTTATCCCAACCCTTGCAGATAAAAGTTGTCATCTCAAAAGAACACACTTAACAGCAAATGTACCCAAAGCAGCTCCATAATTAGTTAGGGCCTAGTAACATTACTTCTACTAGAGGTTTGGGTTGTTTTGGTTTGTTTTTTTTTTTCAACTCAGGAAATATATTTTGCATAGCAAACATCTGATATATGGCTGGAGTAATTTTTTTTTAAACGTACAAACATCCAAAATTAACAGTGATCTTTGACTTGTTACTCAATTCTGTGAAGTACTGACCCACACACAGTCTGCTTCCAAGACAACATGTCTAAGACACATAAGTATAACCTCTGTAGCACAGTAAGAACTGCAGTTCCTCTTTCATTGTAGTTTGAATGCCCTTTGCAGGAAGTTGCCTAAATACACCCAAATGCAGTAATGCTAAACAGCAGTAGTTTGATACTTGAACATGGAACTGAAGAACTTTTGACCTTTCATTTTAACAGTAAGTGTGAGAAACTTTCTCAACAGCTGAAAGAGCATAGAAGGGCAGAGGCATCTCCATGTTGTAGAAAAGAGACATTCCCAGACCAGTGGCAAGTGGGATAGCAGTGGCCAGACTGGTACATCCACTCAGAGGCACTGATGAAATGGATTGTCTGACTTGTTGCTGACTGTGCATTCAGTGATACAACGTGCAGTACTTCTCATCATCTTCCTGCAGCTCCAAAATACAAATGCTGTGTTATCTCACAAGAGGAGTACCTACCTTCCATCATGGTCACTGGATCTTCCATTTTGGGTCGTAATATATTTGGTCCAAACACTGTAGCTAGGTTCTGAACACTCATCTTGTTAACGCTGGAGTGAGCCTGAACTTCATCAAGGAACCTTGAAAAGCCCCCCCAGAAAAATCATAGAAGGAGAGAAATAAGTCAGTCACTTCTCAGACTGTAGGCATGCTGAGCAGAAAGTTTTGCCCTGTGTTTATATAGCCTGGGATCCAAAATGCTCCTACAGACTAAATGCAGTTTAGATATTCAAACTCAATCCCAGATCCCTTGTATGAACAAGAGAAGACAGAATATCTTCTGCCAAAGGTACTTCTGACTATGCAAATACAGATTTTCTGGGAAATTTCTATTTACATGGAGTGGTTTCTGCCAGTTTTCACTTACAGATAGAGGTAAAAAAAAAAAAAAAAAAAAAAAAAAAGACATTTCACTGATCCTCACATCCTAGAACTAAGCAGCCTGTGGGAAGAGCTTTATTTCTTGAATCTGACAAAACACAGATAAAGAGCTTCTTGCGAATGCATCAACTGGGCAGACATCAACACACGGAAAAGACTTTATGTGAGCCAAAGATAGCACATGAAGAAATGCAGACAGACTGGCTATCTGTATGCATATGCTGGAAATCAACAGAATGTTTCTAAAAGTTATACATTTTGCAATTTGGAATAGCCTCAGTAGGAGCTATAGCAGGTTGTAAGAAACACTGAAATAGCTTGTAATTGGTCTCGTTACAAAAAGGACAATAAGACATGAATACCCAGAGGAGCAGGAAACAGGTCTCAGAGACCTCAGAGTTGAACAGTCTCACTCTGCCTGTAATCTGTTTTTAATGAACTGCTGTTCATTCTGGGGTGATCTGAGCAGTTTGAGCAGTCAAAACATTTCCTCCTCTCCCTGTACTACTCAGTTGGCAAACTTCTGAAAGCTTCTACTTGCAGCCTGACTTTCATAGGCACTCCTATTGTTTAAGAGGCTTTCAGTGTGCTGAGACCCAAGAACTGTTTTCTTCCCTTAGTCAGAACTAAAATCGACTTTAGTTTCTTCAATTCTTCACTTAGAAACATGTGTGATTATATTCTCTCCCATATTCTCCCTTTATGTTTTGCAATACTCAGACACCAAACTATAGAAATACACAGTGAGGCACAATACATTTTCCAAAGCATTCAAAAGTACATTTCAAAAATGCTGTCCATCTGTACCCTTGGGAAGGATTGTCATCTCCTGAGTAAGGCATGGGCTTCATGTCAGTCAGCATTTGTGTCTACTGCCTGTTGCAGAAGCAAAGGACTTTACCACAGAGATCACAATAGGACAAAGTGAATTACACTGTATTAAGGCAAACATTCTGTTCCAGCTCCCAGACGATTCCTTCCCACATGGAACAATCAGCAGAGAGACAACAGGAGAAAAGGCCACAGAATCCCTGGCACTCCAAGCCATTCCCAACACCACTTCCAAATTACAGCTGAGGCCAGACTGGCCTCTATCATAACTCTATCTGCTACTCAGCTTGAGTTACAAATCCTCCTGCTGTGCAATGCCTGGAACTACTACCTTTCTTTATTGGTCTTTAAGTGCTTCTGAAACAAACAGTACAACCTAGCAGCATCATTGATGCTTGCTGTCAAGACTGTGGATGACAGCAATTTGCTTGGCTGCACATCCACCTACACATACTTTACAGGATCAGCATGTTATGTGTAAGTGGTGACTGAACATTCAAACTTTCAGAGTGAATTATTTGTGTATAAGATTGAATCTCACAAAATGTAGCGACTTTTCCAAATGTTAATTAATTTCACTTACTTGCATATGTACTTCAGGAGATTGTAGTTGGCTTGGGGCAAATTCTTTACCTGTTTAACCAGTTCCTGAGTACCCTGAGGGACAAGAAAAACAAGAAAGGAGGACTATTAATATAAATGATGCAAAGCAGACATGACTCTCAGTGCTATAAAATACTCTTTTCTGAGTCAAACCTGTGAATCAACAAATGATAGCACAAGGAAGTTTTGTAGACAGTATCATCCTTCATTGTTCCTTGCCTCTCAGGTAGAAGGCAAACACTAGTCCCAGTAAGAGAGATCCACTACACACCATACATTGACACGAGATAGAGTGAGAAAACAGCTCTCTATGGGAGTGCTGATGGCCCAGCAAGCAGAGGTGCCTACCCAGAGGAGCATCATTACTGGGATCTTTCCCCAGACAAACAAAAACAAACAAACAAAAAACCAACCAACCAAACAAACAAAAAACATTTTTTCCTTTAAAATTCTAAAAGACAGAGAAAGAAAACAAACCAAAAAATAGCTGGGCTGTCCATCTACAACAAAAGGAAAACCAGAAAACCACCCCCTCTGCAAACCACCAAGTCAGCATGCTTATTCCCCAAACACCAAGAAAAGCTTTTGTCCAAGAGAAAATGGCTGCAGAATTCCTGAAGTCAAATCACGGACTGAAATACTGAAACCCCCCACATCCAGAACTTGATTTAGTGTTCTAAATCGATGCAAATCCTTTTGTAAGCTTAATGGCTAAATGTATAAACCTTTATCTAGGGAAGCCTGCTGGTCTTCAGTCTGCTCATGGGTATACCAGTATAAGTGGACCAGCAAATATGGCTTTCCAGCACCCTGCCTATTCAAAACTTCAGAGGCTCTGAGCGTACCATAAACAGGGTGCAGCAATGCCAAACTGAGCAGAGGAGAGTTTTTCTTTAAGAAGCTGACAACATTCCAGTTCAGATACCTCCTTTTTAATTACTTCCATTTGCAGTCATTCTGAGCTGTGACATACTTCCTCATAAACCTTCTGTCTTTACATTAATATGCGAGATGAGAGATCTGCCTGACAAATGACTTAAAACCCTGAAGCTACTTAAATCATCTTACGAAAATCTCTGACTCAGAAGGCTATTGTCCTGCTGCAGTCCCACCATCATTTACTCGTTCCTTTCAATGCTGCAGTTACTCTGAAGGTTTGCTCATTTTTGGGGACTACCATCCCTGTGTGAAGACAGATATCCAAACACATCTGTGAAGAGTGATAGCTGTTAACTAACGAGGGAGGACTGCTAGAGAAGTTTCAGAATTGCTGGTTCCAAGGCAGATAACTGCATTTGGACATTCATTTCCAGCTTTCCTCCATTTTGTAATGAATGTCAGGGAAGGGATTCTGTTGGGCAGCCTCCTGCAAGATCTTCACGAGTCCTCTGTTCCAGATGGGTCTGAAAGATCCAGAAAGCAGTCTGTATTCCTGCCTCCATCCTTAATGTCCTGAAAGCAAACAATTTTTTCCTCTGAATTTGCCAGTAAACAAAAAGAGTTGAACTAATAAAAAACCGAACTTTAAAAAAAGCAGTAAGTCTTTTTTAATTCCTCCAGGTAAAAATCACACCTGTTAACAGTGACAACAATGGAGACTCCAATAAAAGAGCAGTCTCTTGAAAACCTCAAACATCTTTCTTGAACTTCTGAAGACATTTGAATCAAGGAAAGCTGCTATTGATGTGAAGGTTAAAGTCAGTTTTCCAGGTCATCCGGCTTTCAAGTGAGGTGTTTGAACTAGATACAGTTGAGCTAACAAACCTCTCGAGTTTTGCTCTGTAACCCAATTTATTTCAAATACAGAAATCAGAATGACATTTGGCACTGTGTTTCAAGTGCTCTGAATTAAAATGTCACAGCTTCACTGGATGCAAGAGAGGGCTTTGTAACATGCAGGCAGCTGGAAGTATGATCTAAAGGTACAAGCCCTATGAAAGAAAAAAAGGCCGTAGATATTTATCATCCATGCTCTGTCACAAGGAATCACAAATGTGGGATTACAATGAGAGCATCTTTTAGATTCATTCTGGTACAAACAATTCTCAGGTTTGAAAAGAAAAAAAAAAAAAAAAAGAAAGCTTCCATTTTTGTGCCCATCAACCTGACCAGCAAATGCCAGGAAGCCGAGTTGGTGAAACCACAATAAAGCAATAAGGAAAATGTGAGCTGGAAACTGCTGCAGTGTTACCAGCTAACACAGTACAGGTCGTGGTGTATGGATGCAGCCAAGCAAGCAGTAGAGGCACTGTGCTGCCATTCACCATGATGGTACTCTGCAGTACAACTCTTAACTCCTTAAAGAATGCTGCCTTATTTACCACAGATACGTGCTTTTCCAAGGAGGGGTCCTATAACCAAAAATTTTGCAATGTGTGTAAGAGATCAGTGCTAATAGGGCTAGTTCTGGTCTAGACGGGCTAGAAAACTGGCAGCACTTCAAATGTTCACCCAAATTCAGTTCCTTCTAAAATCCCAAAGCCAGTGGCTTAGTTTACCAAATTACTGAGGGCATCTCTAGAGTTCAGTCATCAGGGAAGCTAAAACACTGCCACATCAGCTCAGACTCAGATGAGTTTCTTAAGATTTGAAGATCTTTCATTCATTATCTCCTCCTCACAACCAACTGGGATCAGAATCCAATCTTTAATGCTGCAGTGCCGCTGAGATACCTGGAGGCCTCAGCACAGCTCAAAGGCTTAATTAAGTTTCTGTTTGCATTCCAGCACCACAGTTTAGTTGGGTGATGAATGAACATGAACAGCAACGAATGAAAAATGGATGCCTGGGACAATGCTGGGGTATTATTTCTGATACAAACGGAGATTAGGCCAAGCTAAGGTCATGATAGTTCCTATCTATGTTCACAGTGTAGCAGTATGAAGTGCCAACTCTTTTATCCAAATTGCTATTTTGCTTTAAGTAATTCTGGTTTTATTTGGGGAGGTTACAACTAAAGAAAATCATAATTGAGTCTAAATGTTTCATTCAAAACTTCCGTATGCAAAATTAGAACAAAACATTTCTTCAAACAATGGTTTGAATTTTGTTTCAAGGTGTATATATATATATATATATATATATTTTAATTATTATTATTTTCAAAATGAAACATTTGACTTTGAAATTCTCTGAATTTCAATGAAACCCAATTTTTCGGCAGGGGGACTTTCCATGTGGGAGGCAAGGCAAGCCCTACGGGCGGGTATGACTGTGCTCCTTCTGCTCCACGTGCTGCTGTGCACGTACAGCCCCTCCGCCCTCGGTGCGTGCACTCCACCTTCCAAAGAAAAAAAAAAAAAAGTAAACAGCCCTTGTTGAGGTTCCAGATTTTCCTGACCAAAGGAATGGTTGTTTACTGCTGCAATTTTAATGAGACAACATTGTGCTATCAGCAGTACTGTATTTTCTAAGCTTGCATTTCAGCTATCTGGTCCTCCTCATCTCCTTTCTAATCCAAAGAGAACAATGCTTTCACTACAACTCATTTCAGCCTGGCCTTGCTCCCACAAAACTAACACAGATGCTGCTTCCCAAACTGCTGCAACCTGTGTAGGCAAAATCAGGCAAAATACAAAACTACATCATTAATAAGCTGAGCAATGCTATACAATTATGTCTGCCCAACTTGGCACTGCCTCTACTCTTGTGCAATAGTGCTTAATGGATTCAAAACTTTCCAGTGTGCACTCTGTATGACCAAAATGAAACCAGCTCCACTGCCTTAGGAATGCTGCTGTTTCTCACGAGATCAGCCTTTCTCCTGTCTGTTACATAGCACCCTGCAGCAATGACTGTATTGGCCGTTAATATACAAGCAAGTTTTGGAGCCAGTAGACACATACATGTACCATTTAAGAGACAACACTAGTGCACTGACACACTGATGCAGCTGCGTCCAGGACACAAATGCATATCAGAGTGCAGTGTTATACTGCGTCTTGCACAGACATCAGAGATAATTGCTTCCTCAGAGCTGGCTAGAGAATGGACTGTGTGTGTACAGACAGTACCAAATGCCTTCTGTCCTTAAAACCCCCCATATATATTATCAGATATGCTGCATTTGATGCATGCAAACAAGCATCTTCTTATGGGCATCATCAAGGACTCAATCTTCCCAAAGCCACTTCAACTAAAGGTGAACCAGGAGGCTCTCAGCAAAGAACAGCTGTTACAGTCCCCACTAGAGACAGAGATGTAAGAATACCCCTGAGGCCACACGCAGAAAAGGACAGAAATGTGGCTGTGACTTACAAGCCCTCGGGTCTTCACTTCTTTAGCTGACGTAAGTAATATAAGGCTTACAACTCTAAACCTCACTTTAGAAGGCAGCACAGTTCCATCCACATTAGACCAGATTCAACGTGCCCTTGCAGTCAGCAAAGAGCTCAGACATCACACACACATTGTTCTATCCAATATGGATAGAACAGATCAATCAATCATATTGTAAATTTTCTTTGCAAGAACTGAATCAAAATTTCCACGATTGCCACAGACTTGAGGTTTCTCTGAGGAAACCAAATGGAAGAACTGAAGGTTCTGGAAAAGTATTCATAGCTTTACTTCTCCCATTTTAGGATAGTGTTGTACTGTGTTCTTTTATAGTGTCTATCTTCTAAGAAATACAAAGACCATCACATCAGTCAACATCTCATTCAACAACTCTGGAAGGCGAAATATGCTGTCCCCATATATAACATTGAAAACACAGTAAAGGAGAGTAACTTCATAAAACTTGCTAATGAGTCAACAGCAAAGCTGGAAAAGGAACCCAGATCTCACACCTCGCACCTCTTTCTGATTATGCTATAGAACACCACTGTTAGTTGAGAGAAGCACTAGGCTACATGACTGACTTCAAAATAGCTTCTGCTTCAAGCGGGAGCCTGTGATACTTATGCCAGTTCATAGCTTCAGGAAAATTCAGGGGGAGGTTTCCAGGAACTCCACTGATTTTAAATTAGGACTGAAGAGTGATGAGAAGGAAGCTGTATTGTACTGGGTCTTGAAAACAACCCTCAGGGTAAAAGGAGGCAGATTAGAATGACCACTGACCTCTCCCTCATCTTTTGAGAGTAGCTGTCCACAAGAAAGAAAGTCTTCATATTTGGCAAAGGGGATGACAGGCTCTGGCAGCTCTCGGAGGTAAAGCTTCAGGAGGGACGCCACAGTGTGAACATCTGTGTTGCTGCAATACAGAAGAAGGAAGGAAATTTAGACACCCACACTACCTTAAAGCCTGATGCCTTCAGGCAGGGTGGATCAAAGTCCCTCTGAGGGACAAGGTAGGTACACAAAGTGGAATCATTCTGCTACACGACTGTATGAAACATTACGGTCTACCTGGGGACAAGGAAAATCTCCCCTCTGTGAAAATAAGAATGCATCTCAAACAACGTGAGCAGTGAAGGGATGCTCCTGCTCAAGATAGGGTGGTGCTGTGGTTCCTCAATCAGTGCAGTCAGGACGGTGTGCAATGCAGAACACAGTGATCACACAGTTCTGACAACAAATCTCTGCACCCTCATGCAATCAAACAATCTCTGATCCTCTAACTGATACTCTACCACTGCAGGGGCTTCTTTTCCCTCTTTTCTATCCTTTACTTTCAATTAGGGCCTGAGGTATCAAATGCCATAATGAAGATGCACCTGCTCTTCCCTTTACATGACCTATCCCATTTCTGGTTTTTGACAGTGCCTCGTTCCAAGTTTCCTACTGTACAGCTCTGTTTATCTTTGCAAATGCTAGAAATCTCAACAGTTTGTGTCACCAGCTCTCCACTTCCCACCACAGCCATGACAGTCTTTAGAGAATTCTGAGAAAAACACATCAGTAAACAACGCAGCCTCAAATTCTCACTTCTTTAAAAGCTGTATCTCTTCTCTTTAGGATGTTTTTAAACAGTGTTTTGAAGTGTAATGAGCTCTACCAAATATTTTGCAGCTGCAGCAGACCAGTGCAAGGACAAAATACATAAGGACTTGTACTTCTATTTTTATTCTGTTCTGATAAGAGCATTGGATTCAATTCTCTTAAGGAACATCCATCCCTGTTATTTTACTGAAGCTTGACAGTAATTTCCAAACTGTTGCGAAAGGAGAAAAATACACAGGCATGCATACTGACTGATACTAGAAACATAACTGTAAAACTTCTGAATTTTTTTTTTTGAAAATTGGAAAAATTACCAGAACGAGCTGCCAGTAGTTTAATAAGTACCAACATTTGACCACTTGCTACTAATTTTGCTATTTCTATTCAATAACTCTATCAAAGCTGAGAATATCAGAGTTTTCTTCAGTTGATTACAAATACTTTGCAAATGATGTCAATAATCTCAATTCTTTTTGTATGAGGTTTCAGGCATGAATGATGGATATGATTATCACTCAGCAGCAGAGCCCACACATTACAAGGGACTTCAGGTCCCCTGGTTGGATTTTATTGTTACACCAGCATGGCCAGATGAAATCCAGCCAAAATGTCAGTGACACAGACATGTGATAGGAGCAGACTGCTGTAGGTGCTTCCAACTGCAACACCTGGCTTTTCATTAAATACGTACATATGCATTTAAAACTCAGACTGAAAACCCAAGCTTTTTAAAAGTAAATATTTTAATTATCAATCATTAGAGATCGGGCAGGTAGGCTTTAACTTTTGGAAGATCAAGCAATGTTGAGTTTATTGCAGAATCAAACTGCACTGTCTGGAACCAAAAAGAAGGATAAAAAAAAAAAAGTATTCCTTCACTGCACCTGATTTGGGAACTAAGATATGGATATCACATTTGCAGAAAATATTTGTTGCTGCTTAGTTATTCTAGGCCGTATACGGACAGTTACAGAGAGAGAATTACGCTTACTAGGAGAAGTGTTTCACTCAGCCATGAAGGAATTGTTTCTCCTTTTCTGTGAGTGCTGATACAAAAGATCAGAGAGCAGGGCCTGCAAGCTGCAGCAGTCACAGTGACTGCAAGGGGAAGGTAGGGCAGAAAGCCAACAGCTGAGGAACCCTCAATGGTCACACTGCTCAGATGCTACCAGGCTTGCCTCCTCCAATTCTATGCTGAAAATTGAGTTGTTCCATTTCAGATCAACCCAAATGACAGGCATCCCTTCATGGAGATCTTCATTGCCTCTGTTAAAGGTGACACTTCTCACTGATCTATTTTACTATTGCAAATGCCTATGGAAATAAAGGTGCCTTCTGCTTTCAGTATGATGGGAGGAGGCTTTTCTTGTCTTTCGGCAATTAAGTTAGAATAGATTAGAAGAAGGTAAGACACGAAAGTGAGACTGTTGGTCCTAATTAATTCCATCTGTAGATACTCCTATTCCCAGATTAGTGTTTTCCAAAACAACTCTGCTCACTTCACTTCCACATGAATTCAGACAGTTCTAACTCTGAACCAGAGCATCCGGACGTTTAGTTAAAAAACAAAAGATTTTAAGAAAAGATGAAGTGAGACAGTTTGAGGGTTTCAACTTTTTTTTTCATGAAAATATCTCAACACTTCCATTTAGGGAGAAAATACAGACTGTGGTTAAGAATCAAAGAAAGAAGGATTGGTGGCCTGGGAAGCAGAGGGGAGAGAAGAATTGGAAGAATGTTCACAATAAACTCAAAGGATATTCTTCCCAGGATGAGTGCAAACCCAATGCTATCTTGCAGGAGAGCAGTACTACGTCCTGCAGCAGTAGTTTGGTACAGCATTGGCAATGTCAAGATTGGCTGCCAATCCACAAGGAAGTGATTCCCTGAGTTAATATGCTGACATACCAGAAACTGCCAGTGCCACCAGGGAAATCTGTCCTAGGGAGTTTTGGCAAGAAATGGACCCTGGTCTCCAAGTGAAGATCTCCGATCTGATCCCACTCCTGGACATGTCATAGATCTGTGCAATGTTTAAATCTATGCAACGCCTTTGGATCCAAGCATTACTAAAGTTTCAGTACTCTTCCAGAGTCAAGGCAAAATTCTCAAAGGGCTCTTTAGGTCAAGACAATGCTAACCATCATTCTGGGTAGCATGTGTGCACATGAGAGAGGGAAAGAAACGGCAGTTACAGAGGATGGACAGAATATGGCTGCAAGGGCCTGAGAGCATCCACCATCCTGATTATTTGACTGGGCTCACAGCCAAGGTAGAGATAGTGCAGCTGAGAGATGTCCTATTCCCTGGCTGAACTTAGAGCTCTTCCTGTGGCAGCCAACAGCCCCTCAGCCATGACTGACTGGCCACGCACCCTGTTATCCGGACCAAGACACTGACTTAAGGATGAAATTCAAAGTCTCATAGGGTGGCTTTGGGTTAAAAGGGACTTCATGGATCATCAAGCTCTAATTCCCAGCCTGACCTTGGACATCATCACTATCACTATAGACTTGCCTGCTGATCATGAGACTGTGCCTGAGCTTCAGTGCTCTCTCTGCATCTGCCTTGAGTACCTGGCTCAGGTATGATGGGAGTGGGCTCTGGGTGCTTGTTAATGCTCTTGCTCCTGAGTCACCTTCCCTTGCAGAATAACTGGCTCTCACTGGTCCCTGACACTGGCATAGATAGTAAGACCAAAAGGTAGCTACTTTTTTTCTGTACCACACAGGGAGTGATTGCATCAACATATTTACAGAGGGAATTAAAATGGGAAATGGTTATTTTTCTTTTGGAAACATCTGACTTAAGTTTTACAGAAAAATCAAAACAGAACACAGGTGTCCCTACGATATATTCAACTTTGAAATAAATGTTCCTCCTCAGATGCTGAAATTCTCGACCAAAAAGGAATTCCTTTTGGCCTAGAATTCTGTGGTCAGAAAATACTTGGCTATGACATGCTGATCAACTCCATACACATGAAACAGCCAGGGAAAGATGTGCAAAATCTTGGTGACTATTCTGAAACCTGGTGACAACGAATGGGTAAGAATTGAGATTTTTCCCCTGGGCAGATTCACTACGGAGCAAGAGATAAATGCAACATCTAAAAGAAGTAAGACACTACTGTCCTGTGTATTTTTATGGTGAGATCCCACCAACTGCTGAGTAGGCTGTACCCACACCTAGCATTGGCTTTCAAGATGTGCTTATACTCAGCTCAATTTCTCTCCCTGCTCAAGCACTGAACCAAATGTAGGCCTCAACACTCAAAACCATGCAGGAGAAAGGCCCAGCTACTCTCTGAATGAAGAGAACGTGTAATTAAGATAGCCACCATCAGGCTGCTCCTGCCAGACTTCACATGCCACAAGTAAAACAATCTGAATTTCTGATGTCAACTCACCTGTCAAAGAGCGGCTTCTCTCCACAGTCAAAAGAATCCTGCAAATCTTTGACAAGGTTGGCTTGCCCAGGCATCCGAAAGAGTCCCTCCTCTGTAAGTCCTCGCTCCCGAATAAAATCCACACACTGTTCCACCAGCAGTGGGGCTAACCGCTGGCCATACTTCCTCTCGTACTGCACAGTGTCCTCCAATCGCTGTCCAAAGATCCCTGCCAAAAGAGAGACATTCGGGTGTTAGCTGCAACTCTTCACGAGCTATTGCTCAGGGTGAATAATGAGGGAAATTATTTTGTAGGGACTGGATGCACTAAGGTCCAGTTTTTAAACAGACTCTGAAGAATAAAAGGGTTTTAAAAAACAAGTACAATTACATGCCAAGCGTGATTGTTTTTTTTCTGCTTAAGAGTCCTTTAAACTACCCTTTGCCCTAAGATGGTATATACCTCTATATACACAAGGAAAGTAGAGCTGAGATTATGCTTATAGTTATCTATAGCTGTACTGAACCTGAGTTAATTTCCATTGCATCTTCAGTCTTAAGAATGCCAAAACAGAGGCATGGGCCACAATGCTTTTTTACATGTACGCACCACTCACACAGTTATTGCTTAGTAGTTTGCAGCTGCCCAGCCTAACAGGTAGCACACCCCTGCAAGAAGATTGCCAGCATGTTGGAATGTAGTTGTCCACATCAAAAGTGGCTTATGTGAGTGAAACTGCTCTCACTCTCCACCTCCACCCAGCTCTGGGTTTCTATTTATTTTCCTTTAATTAAAATTAACAAGTGAAAATTAGAAAAATGAAACACAGGTATGCACAAAATCATCGCTTTTCCTACTAAAACATCTTACTTCCTGCACTTTGGAAGTATAAGAAGCATCAGATACTCTAAAAGCAGGTTGGCCATAGGTAGTTATTGGATCAGATCTACTGCAGACTTGTACCAGCAAGTATGAAAGCACTGGCTCACTGATGAAACTGGAGTTCCTGGACAATGCCAGCTGCCGAATGCCACTACTGGGGTCACATCTTTTTGACAACGCAGAAGAGACTCAGGCTGTGAGATCCAGAAGTTCAATCCCTGACACTAGGAAATAACTCCATCTAAAAGGACAGCCTGTGAGCCATGCTCTGAAATCCCACTTCTAGCACCCTACAAGGTATGGAGGAGTCAAGGAAGACAGCAAACAAATTAATCTCATTCTGGAGATTAGGTATTTAGAAAGTGTGAGAATTCCAAGATTTACCCAGTTTCAGACAGGAAATTCTACTCAAACATTGCTCAAAGCAACCGGTAAATTTACACTGATATCAACAAGGAGCTTTAGATCATGCACGTAGCACTCAGTCATACATATCTGAAAAAAAAAACCATCAGAATCCAACACTAAAGTTACTCTGTCCACAAACAGCAGCCAAGTAGTGTTTAGTGATGAATGCATGTGAATATATCACATTTCTTTTGGTCATTTTGGTCATTTTTAGGACTCTCCTTTCCTTCCTACTAAAGAACTTATTTCCCATTTTTATTTTAGTGCTATACTCATGGCAGGCTGATAACTCACAGCAGAAGTTTCCTTGCCACCATTCACTATCCTCCAAGGGACATCTGATATCAAATTGTACCTTCATTCTGAATTCAGTCCAACCCTGCTGAATCCTTGGTGAAATAAAATCTAGCACAGTGACAGAAAAAATCTAGACATCAGTGTTAACTCCCTGAATGAAACACACAAAAAGGATCCTGAAGTCCATTTTCCATTCCCCAAGAAACTGTTACATGTCAGAATACAGAAACTTTTCTTACACTCCAGCCTGCACAACTGCACTGCATAATCAGAGATGGAGGGCCATGAAGAATCTTGAAGGAAATTCCCTCCTTATCCTGGCAGGAGAGCATGTCCTGAAGCATGGGAGAGACTTATGTTTGTCACTGCAAATATTGTTCCTCTTTCAAAGTAAAGGTTTTACTGGTTCTTATTTCTAATTCGTTCACGAGTTTTCACAGAGATATCCCTGAAATTATATTCTAGGAGAAGGAATCTCTTCCTCATTTTGTTACAAGTTGCTTTGTAATCTCATCGTGTTGCCATGACAGTGTAAAGCCAAGCAGCAAAGCAACACAGCAGAACTGCTTGTGTACTTGGTGCTCACCACTATCAAAGGGTTTCCAGAACTCTTATAGATGCTGAGTACCCAAGGAAGAACAACCTTCTCAACCTAGTTTATCCTATAATATCTGGATCCAGTAATATCCAAATCATGGCTGAGAAAGTAAAGTCTCCAAGGCTTGCTCATCTTGGCCTCTGTCATTCTTAACAATGTGTATCACTGCACACAGAATAATCCAGGCAAAAGGAGCTGCAAGGTACAGTGCAGAGCCCTCCTCTATGAAATCTGAGCAGGAGCACACAACCTCTCTAATCTCCTTTGTGCTATTCTGCTGGTGAACATTTTTCCCCCTTCCCCTGAACTGTGTATTTGATCATGGGCTACAGGCTGCCTTCAGTCAAAAGGTCCTTCAGCTTTAGTTACAGCAAGTTCAGCCCAGGCCCCAGCTTGCATATCTACCAAAAAAAAAAAAAAAAATCACCAAAAAAATAACCCCATATCCTATCATCAATCTCTGAGCCAGGCTTCTTCCCACCAAACCCATCTATTTTCTCAAAATGATACATGAAATTCACTCTTTTAGATGCAGGACACACAGCCGCAGGGAGCTCAGGCTATGTAGATGGCATGGCAATTGAAGAACAGCAGCCTTGCTTTTCCAAATCTCCTCCTCCTAGCTGACTGACAGCCTTCCTTCCTTCTAAAGAGTGCGTCTAGAGAAAGACTGGGAAATAGGCAAATGCTCTGCACTCTCCAGATATAGAGTACAGTTAGCAGTTTTCCAAAAACCCCATGTTCCGGTGTTCTAGACTGATCCAGAGCAAGGACAGAGGCCATGTCAGACACTCATATGCAAGCATACGCATAGAACTACTGCATATGTGATCTCCACTTGCAGCATGAAGCTTTTCCTGCTTTCTCCTAGTTTTGTCTGGCCTGCAGTCAGTGACATGCCCTCATAGCTTGGTCAGTTGTTGCTGAGGTGATGAGAAAAGACCCTCAAGCCACTGCCAGGATGAAAGACTTCTCCCAGCCCAGCTCTTCTGGTTGCCTCCCACCTCGGTTTGGTAGGCCCATTTCAGTCCAACTCCGATTGCAAACCTGTATTTTCTTTTTTTCTCATCCCATACTTTTTCAGGGAAGTGCTAGAAAAAGTCCCCCAGGCATTGCCCAGATGAAGTATTTCTCCCAAGTCAAGTTTGTTGGTAATTCCAACTTCTCTTTTGCAGCCCCTGTTACACTGTAGCCCTGCGCTTTCTCGCTGTCCTGACACTACTTATATTTATTTACTTATTTATTTTACCACACCACAGACAAGGACCCCTCGGTCACTGTGCAGAGAAAGATTGCTCCCAGGTGATATCTCTTGGTAGGAAGACTATTATGGTTAGAGTTTAGAGAGAGAGAAAGCATAGAACTGCAGTTAAAATAGGGCTGAAAAGAGGCAGCCAAAAGCAAACAGGGATGCCAGGCTTGGAAGAAATCACTCATCTTTGCCATGGCTGCAGAGCTTGTCCATGGCTTAGAAGTGCAAATTATGGTTAGGGTTCAGAGAAGGAGCCAGCTTTCTTTGGATTGCGGCTGGAATGGGGCTTCCAAAAGCAAGTTGGAGCTGCTGACAGTCAGGGGCTTGCAGAAATCTTTCTTCCAGGCATCTGCTGGGGGGGCTTAACAAATCTCCCCTTGGGAAAATTATCATTAAGGGTTCTCACAACCATACTAGCATGGCATGTGTTACATTCACTTACTTCGGTCTCCTAGGGCTAAAAAGGGCCAACTGAGGAGGTGGTGTCCTGTTAACTCTATAAATCATCTCACTTCAGCTAGGTCTCAGAAAGGTTTGTAAAACTTAGTTAAATACGCCTGAAAGAAGCAGATAAGAGCATTGCTGGTCTGGACAGGGGCTGCCCTGCTTTGCAAGGAAAAACTAATGTGGAACCAATTGCACACAGCCTCATCTGCTGGCTCCTCAAGGCACAGGCCTGGTTTTAATAACTGGGGCTACAGCTCAGATGGAACTTGGCAGTTCTTCACTCCATCTGATGAGCCTGCTGGAAGACATTAAAGTCTCTCTTCATTCAGAAGAAAGGGAGCCAGTGCCATCCGGTCACACTCCCAGACAGGGATAGGCTAGAAATAAAGCCAAAAGCTACTGGCAACCCAAGGGTTAACCTTCCTTATTGTATCCTTATCTATAGCTAGGCCCTTTTGTTTGGTTTGAAAGCAGGAAAAAGAAAAAAAAGAAAAAAAAAAAAGAAAAAAGAAAAAGCATGGTTGGGACCACATCCTGAATTTCAGAAAGATTCAAGAGATACTAAAGAAAAAATGGGCTAAAGAATTTCTTTCCTCTACTCCAACAAGCTGCCTCTGTTCTTCAGAGATTTAGGTGGCTCTTTGTGGAAAACGCAATCCAGGAACGATGTGCTAAGACACAGACAGTCTTTCTGTCCTGGCCTGAATAGCTCACCCACCAGCTCCAGGCATACAAAGCCTATACATTCAGCTATGCTGTCTGGACATGCTGTAGGCAGGAAAATATATGCTCCCTGCTTCATTTTTTCTCATCAGAGCTCTGATTTCAACCAAAATAAACTAAATAAAGTGATAATAAAGTCAGTGCTCGAATGGATTTTCTTTGCAGAGAGGACTGAGGACTCTATACGTGCTTAAAGAGGGAAAAGTCCAGACACACCTACATCAGCTGTAGGCACAGGTTAGTACACACATGCTAAAAGATGTACAGGAAGATAATTAGGCACACACCTGGATGCTGCTATATAGCCTGCACACCCGCGCATGCATGTGGTGCCTCACAGACAGCAGTTTGTGGATATGAAGATTGTGTACGTGCTCACCTGCACAGGTAAGCTTCTGCTTTTACCTTCCCACACTCATGCTTAGGCTGCCATTTATCTGTCCCCTCTCACACATGAAAACACTGCGAAAAAACCATGGGCAGACATTCAGAAGTGCATAGGCTTTCCCAACAAAAAGCAGACACAAACCTGTAGCTCTTCCTGCCCTCCCCTGGCCCACCCAAGCGCATGCGGCATGAATTACTGTAGCACGACTGAAAGCAGAGCTCCACGCCAGGCACTGGGAGCAGCCCCCAAAAGATAGCTCCTAACTACTAACCGTCCAGGCAGACAGAGCATGCAAAAGCAGAGGAAAGAAAAGGAAACAACAGATAATCAGGAAGCAACATAAATGTGACTAAATAACTTGCCCAAGGTCACACAAACGAGTCTGTGGCTGAACTCAGCATCTTCTAACCTCATTCCCCACAAAGATCAGCCTCCGTGTACTGGGACACAGTCACTCTCATCCACGTATATCCATTTAACCATTCCATGTAAAAATAAGCACAACTATTTCCCCGTGAATCAAATACTAGCTTGGCACCCAGTAGTATTTTTGGCCACAGCTTGGGTCCTTCCCACTCCTTCCTCTTTGTAAGGACAGCTGCTTTACTGAGACATTCAGCCTCTGTCTGAGTCTAAGCTCAAATATCTGCTTTACATCCAGGAAAAGAAAACCATAACAAATCTAAACTCTACAAAATCATCTCATACCTCTTGTTCTTGTGCAGCACTCTGCTACATGACAGGCGCTGAGCTTCAAGCAGAAACCAGGCAGTGTCAGACAGCAGGAGCGGCAGAGAAAGAAAGTCCTGACTTCAGGCATCAGACACATTCTGAGCCCCAGCACTGGCAGCTTTCCATTCACCCAGCGCTCCAGAGTGGAGAGCAGCCGATCTGCCCTGGGAGATAATCGCAGCAGCACATCTGGTCTTAGCTCCACAACTCAGCATTAATTATGACTTGTGCAGAAAGCATTTGAAATATCCAATGAGATGCAGAGCTCCCCAGCTCGCTCGGCAAGGGGAAGGAGCGAGCAGAAAGACAGGCAGGTAGGGTCTTGCCCACCCTCGAAGCTGCCGCCAATGTAAACAGCAGCTAAGTATGGGTCACAAGTTTTAACAAAGGCATCCCCCATCGGCTCTGTAATATATTCATGGTCTAATTGCTTGTCAGATCTATTCTAGATAGCTGAAAAAAGCTGAGCAACAGTCGCTGTCTGCATGCCACGCTCTGGATCCCTTCCTGATACAGGCGGCATTAGCTGTGCTACAGAGTGCCCTACTCTAGCTTTTGAGCTGCTCCCAAAGTACCAGAAGGACAAACCTAATGTTTAGCACTTATCCCCACTTCAGCACACTCTGGCAATATCCCTTAGCTCTTGAACTCGCTGGAAAGTTTGACATACCATAGGACAAGCCACAGACTTTGACCTGGTGCAGTTTTTTGTGGGGTGCTTTTTTGTTTGTTTGTTTTTGTGTGCGTACAGCCCCTGCTTTAGCCCTTTATAGAGAATCTGCCTGTTGACAACAAATAGCATGGCTGGATAAGATAACCAGAAGGGAAGAAACTAAAAACTACATGTCAGCCAGCACCCAGGACTTACCTGCAGGGAAACATTTACACGCTCAGCTCCTGCACTCAGGGAAAGTGGCCAGTAGTCAAGAGCAATTCCTGCCGCACCGTGATCCATACAATTACACTGAGGTCAGCCCTTCATCCCCTCTACAAAATGCACACGGATGACTGCAGATAGGCAGCAGTCATTCCTCAGAACCTTTGCACCAATCGTCTGGAGAAATTTATGCATCTCCCTCTGGCATAAAAAACATTAAAGAATTGAAATCCTTGTTTGCAGATGCTCATCTGCTTCAATAATTAAAATATCACATCTGTGGCCACTCTAGAGATCACAACTCATTTTAACTTCCTGGCTCACCACGTGCTTAACTACACTGTGGATCAGCTTAAATACATGTTAGAGAAGGCAGTGACCCAGTGGTTGAATGCTGAGATTTCAGTCACCGAGACAGTATCGTCCCACAGCTCAGGAAACTTGATATCAGACTCTGTCTCTACATCCTCTGATTTGATCAAAAGCTCTCACTTTATGTAAAGGCAACACCAGGATCAAAAGCTCCAGTTCTTGAATAGCATAATAGTATGGCAATCCTTCAATTCAAGGTTTACCTTAAATAGAAATGCATTTCAAAGACAGATACTAGAGCCCCAGACAAAGCACCAGACAATTCTTAAAGTCCAGTAAAGGACATTTGGTAAGTGATGGAAATCCTTGAACAAAAGGTAGAAATGAGATATTGGGTACTCTTCACCCTTTTATTGTTCTCTCTTCCCTTGTGGAGAACACTGAGGCTGCAGGTTATGGAAAATCTTTCGAATGGCTGAGACACCATCAGGATTTCTGGCAATATTCCCTGGAATGATGCCTCAAAACATGTCACATCTGCTAATAACATTACAGAGCTGGGAACTCAACATTTGGAATGAGAGCTCAGGAGACAGCAAATGCAGACCTTCATTTTTCCGTTCCCTTCTCCATTTCTGTTTTCCATCTCTCAAATTACAAGAACAAGGAGACATCCAATGAAATAGAAAGTAAGTTTAACATGGATACCACTGTAACCAAAGTACAGTCAACATATGCAATTCACAGGTTCTCTGCAGCCAAGGACACAGTATGACTCAAAGCACGGTTAGACATTAGCATGTCTTGTAGGAGTACCCTAAGTTGTGTGAGAGCTGGCAAAAACAATGTAAACTGTTCTCCAAAGAAAGGGCAAATACTGCCCTGGTGAGAGAAAAAGGCAAGATGCATACATGTTTGCTCATGTAAGCATCATAACTGAAGCAAGAAACAGCAGCTGCTTCATTATTGTTCCCTGTGGATGGTCACTGCAGCTAGAGATGTCCTGTGAGAAGAAGTTGACTGTGCTGTGTCCATTCCACAACTATCATCTTCTTGCATTATATGAAGAAATTCTCAATCCCTTTCAAAGCCTTCTGTCAAAAATCATGACTTAAACTACAAAATACAATGAGACCAGAATAAAAAATGTGTGTATATATATGACATATACACAGATAAATATATATGTATTTATACTTTGTTTTCCGTGTTTTGAACTTTAGTGTTGCACTTGGATCTGCTTTCTTTGTTATGCTTCCTAAAAATGAAACCCAAAATTCTCACATACTCACTGGATTGCTGGAGCTGCAGAATTATACCCAACACTACAACAACAGCAATTATCAACTTGCCATCAAAACTGTAAGTGCCACCTGAGGATCTCATAGAGGGGAATGAAAAGGATAGTCCAGAAAAGGACCTGGGAAAACTGGTAGATGGCAAAACGGAGATAAGCCAGCAATTGTGTCCCCACAGCCCAGAAAGCCAACCAAATGCTGAGCTGCACCAAAAGAAGTGCAGGACAGCAGGGCTAGGGAGGTGATCCTGCTCCTCTGCTCTGTGCTGGTGAGCCTCACCTGGAGTACTGCATCCAGATGTGGAGTCCTCAGCGAAGGACAGAAACAGACCTGTTGGAGTGCATCCAGGAAGGGCCACAGAAATGACCCAAGGGTTGGAACACCACTCTTAAGAGGACAGGCTGAGAGAGGTGGGGCTGTTCAGACTGCAGAAGAGAAGGCTCCAGGGAGACCTGAGATCAGCTTTTCATAAATATCTAAAAGGAGGCTGTAAGAAAGAAGGGGACAGACTCTTTAGCAGGACCTGACATGATAGGACAAGGGGAAATGGTTTCAGATGGAAGGGAGATTTAGACTGGATATAAGGAAAATGTTTTTTTACACTAAGGGTAGTGAATCACTGGCTATTCTATGATCCTGGCTCTGCATGTCACTACAAGCCATCAGACTGGCTGGGAAGTTCACTACAGCTCAGAGAACCTCTGAAAATCCAGGCATATCTCAGGGTTGGCATCTAACTCGGCTCAAATTCAGTCTTGAATATGGTTGCAACAGACGGCAACGGTGAACCTGCATGAACTCAGAAAAAATTCCTCCCCATTTCTGATTGTGAACAAACTTGCTGGCTTGTACAGCTCTAGCAAGTGCCTATAGGGCATGGCTTATTTTTAAACATTAGCTTACACATAGTGTTAGCTAGTATACAGATATACTCAAGTGAATCTGTCTGAGGGAATTCAGATGTAGGAAATTATTTTGCCCGTTTATAAAAAAAGGATGAATTATCCAAGTTAGAGCGGAAGTTCCTTAATTTTCAGGTTAGTAGAGCCTTATACAAATTCATGCCTTAGCCCAAGCAAAGATGGGCACTGAGCACCTCCCTATACACACTGAAAGCTGGCAGTGAATCACCTACAGGTGATCAGTCAGAGGACTGAAGCCAGCAGAAAAGCCTCCAATAGTACATCCCTTGTACAGTAAATTTTTGTTCTAGTTTTTTCCCCCTCTGAACTCTTTGAGAAGGTCTGTCCATGAACAAAATGACTCCCCTGCTCTGGGCTGGGGTCTCAACCTTGACTGATAAAATGGAATCTCTAAAGAATAAATAGGCTTCTGCTTACTGACTGATAAGCCAGTCAACAACCCTGGGTTGAAAGGTGAGCAAACAGCAGTGCTCATCCTCATCTCACAACAAACTCGGCCTAATCTGTGCATGGTGTTCTTCCATCCCTTTAAAATATGTCAGGAAAGGAACTCACTGAGCAGCGCTGTAAATTACCCCTGCAGTGGACTCTGCCCAGTTTATACTCTAAACTGAGATTGTAACTGTTTGCTCACAGAGAAAAGATGATAAACAGACCTAAACATCACTCAACCACAACATTCTCAATCCACAGCCAAACCCCTCTTGTTTATTGGTCTATCTCTCTCTAAACAGAGGCAAGAAGGACTTGGAGAACAAAACATCAAGAGCAACAAAACGTGCCTTTTAGCAAGCAGTGATCTCCGAAAATGTGCCCCAAGAAATTTCTATCTCCCACAGCCTAAGAACATCATTTACAGAGCTTTTTATTTACCGACTCCTGCACGCACCTGCCTACATTTAACAGATTGCTTCCATAGACCTGTATGAAGCTGTCTGTAGAATGCATCTGACTGGTAGAACTTCCCTTCCAAATGTGCTGCTGCATGTTGATCTCCCTACTCTACAGAAGTTTTACAGAAATCCTGAATGCTGGTAAGTACAAAATACTTGTGACAGTTTAATTACTGCCACCAGAAAAGGACTAGAACTCCAGCTGTGGGTCCAAATACAAGAATCATGGAGGCTGCAACCTTTCACTGATGAAGAATGAAATGAATCGCCCAGACTTCTGACCATTCTGGAACATGGCAGGGCCAGTGACCTAGACTCACCTCTGAAATTTGTAATAACAGACCCTTTTATCCATTCAGAAAAATTAGCAAGCTATGCCCTCAAGTCCTTCCCTATTCCAAACCTGAGAGACTGATTTCCTAAGACCAATTGGTCACTGAGAAGCAGACAGGATCAACACTAAATGCATGGGCAGGTTATTCAAATAAAACTTCCCCACAAATACCTTTGTTAGCCTGTAACCTACAATTGTAAAACCTACTGGGAGGTAAATGGCATCATATTGTTGCTTCTTCCAACTCAACCAATGACGAAAACTATTAATTTCCACACGTTTACCTTTAGCTTCCACTATCCAACTAAAATTCTCAGTTAACATCAAACATAACGTACACCTTCACCACTCAAGTATAAGGTCATGGTCTAAGCTCTAGTCATATCTGAACTCGATCGTCTATACTTGGGGAAGAGATAGCGTTTAGTTCCAATTCATAAAATAGATAAAACATTACAGTAAATCTGCCAACTTTTCAGGAATAGTTCTGGCAGAGGTCAAGGGCTTAATGTTCACTTCCTTGAGCTGCAACTCAGAAGTTAGCAAGGGGAAATTGTAAGGATGATTACCTGATGTTGGAGAAGAAAAGAAGAGCAACTGGCAAGGAAATGGGAAAAGAAACAGAGGGTGCATTCTTTGTTCTCAGCTCTTAAATGGTTAAAATCGAAACTTTTAAGGAGCAGAGTACCCTTCCCCTTCAGTAATCAAAGATTCCCATAACATTCATCAAAGGAATAACACAGAGAAATTAAAATACTTGCCTTCAAGCTGAGAAACACCACAGGAACATGTTTGTCCCATTAATCATACACTGGAGGATGCACAGTGAGAATCAGTGGTGTTTTAAGCCTGTCAGCTTTCAGACATGAAGCACAAACCTAAAGCTTACACAGGAGCAACCTCACTGAGCAACTGGCAGCACAGCAGGAGGTACTGGTCAGACTAGATGCTACAGGCAGCAGCCACCACCACAACTGCACGGCTACTTCGATCTCTCCATGGCACTTGTTAGCCGAGGAGGACAACAGTCTGCTATTGAAGAGAAAGAAGGCACAAGAACCACCATATTTTATCAAAAGTAAAACTGATACTTTTTGATTCTTAGCTATACAAGATATATATGAAGTTAACGACTACATTCAGACCTTTTTGATATCAGTTTGATAGCTCAGGCAGACTTACCTTCTATGGAGTTGTATAATTCTATTTTGAACCCATTTTTTACTTTTGTTTCTGTATCTTGTGACAATGAGTTTTGTAATCAATTCTGCACTGAATTAAAAACTTTTTTGCTTGTCTTAAACCTTCTGACTGTGCTCTCTTCAAATCCTCCATACTCTTGTCAGAGGTAATCTTCTTTGTAAGAGGAATCTTCTCCAATATTCTTTTCAAAGGTTTTGGTTTTTCAGTTGTGTTTTTTTGCTTGTTTTTTGAGAGAGACAGAGAAAGGGAAGGTCTTAAATTTGGACATATTTTACATCTTATCAGTTATGCAACCACTGGAGTACGAGATTCTTCCTGAGCAGAACTTGTATTAAAATTTCCACCGTGATTTGCAGGGAAGGATTGCTTCTCTCAGCCTGCTGGCAACACAATTCCTAATGCAGAACAAGATCCTGCTGGCATTCACTGCCACAAGGGTGCATTGCTGGCTCATGTTCAACTTGTCATCCATCACCATCCCAGGTGCTTTTCCGAAAAGTTGCTTTCCAGCCAGTCAAACAGAATGTGCTGGTGCCTGCAGTTATTCCTCCCTAGGTGCAGGACTGTTGAACTTCACAATGTTTCTGTTCACTTCTTTCTCCATCCTCTTGAGGTACCTCTGAATGATGGCAAAACCATCTGATGCATAAATTCTTCCTCCCAGAAACAATAAGTAAGGTTGCTGAGGGTGCATTCTGTCCCATCATCTAGGTCATTATTGAAGATGTTAAACAGTACTGGTCCCAGCATCAGACCGTGGGGTGCACCTCTAACAACTTACTTGCCTGCAGGCTGGACTTGGGGCTGCTGATCACATTCCTTCATACACTGCAGTTCAGCCAGTTTCCAGTACACTTCGCTGTCCATGTATCTACTGTATTATCCTTAAATGAGGATGTTACAGAAGACAAGTGTTAAAATCCTTGCTGAAGTCAAGATAAACAACATACGCTGCTTTTCCCTTATCCACCCAGCCAGATGTTTCATCACAGAATGTAACCAGGTTGGTCAAGCACAACTTCCCCTTCATAAATCCATCCTGGCTATTCTCATTCACTTTTTTGATCTTAAAATGTTTGGAAACAGTTTCTAGGTTTATTTGCTCCATTATCTTCCCAGCAACAGAAGTAAGGGTGACCAGCCTGTAATTCCCAGTTCTTCCTTGCCCTTACTGAAGACAGGAGTGCAACCTCCAACAACTGCATATCCTTTGTAAGATGAGCCAGCTCCCAGAGCACTTGTGGATGCACCTCATTAGGTTGCAGTGACTTGTATACACCCATTTGCTTTAAGAATTCCCTAACCTGATTACTTGCTACTGAGGAGAGAAATTCCTTGTTCAAGACTGTCCCAATGGCCTCAGGGACTGGGGACTGCTGAAGGCAAACCTCAGCGGTAAAACATGAGGTGAAGAAGACATTGAATACCGTAGCACCTTTTTCATCCTTTGTCACCAAATCTCCCATCTCTTTCAGTAGTGGGCCTACATTTTCCCTGGTCTTCATTCTACTGCTGATATAACTGAAGAAGCCTTTCTTGTTGACAATCACATCCCTCATCAGATTCAAATCCACATAGACTTTATCTTCCTTAAGTCCATTCCTGCATGCTTAGACAGCTTTTCTATATTTTCCTTAGTTCACCTGCCCCTTTTCCCACTCTTCCTGTACTTCCTTTTTCAGATTGAGCATTGTCAAGAGCTTCTTTTTAATCCACGTAGGCCTCCTTCCACCTTTGCTTGATTTCCTGCACATCAGGACTGTTCTTGAGCTTGGAGGAGAAAATCCTTGAAAACAGCTCTCCTAGACCCCTGTTCTCTCCAGGATTCTATCCCATAGGACTCTTTCAAGAACATCTGAACAGTTAAATCAACTGCTCCCCTGAGTCCCAGGGGGTTGTGACTCTACTATCTACCTTGTTGAGTGATGCCTCCAGAATGGCTCTTTTACAGATACTCAGTGTTACCTCAGGCAACTTATTTGATTGCTCAGTACTTCAAATTCCTTCTTGACAAAAAAGGAGGACAACAGCCTTTTTCTACTTCAAGTTTGTGTTGTGGTGATGGAATACACTGGGCATAAAGAAGCAATAAAAGCCCCAGATACATCTGATGGTCAGAAGAAAGAAAAAAAAAGAAAAAAAAAAGAAAAAAAAAAAGTAACTTAATCAGATCTCAGAGAAAGATCTTAGAACCTTAAATTTTTTTTCTGTTGCGAGTAGCTCAGACAGACAGCAAGACACCTGCTCCCAACTTCAGCTCTGCATCCGAACATCTATATCCACAAGTGTAACTTCCTGTAATACATCTGCCTGGGGTAAAGCTAGCCAGAATCACCTCAGATTATTCATGCATCTCCTAGTCCTAGGCAGATAACTGAACTCATAACCCCTATCATTTTTCTCTCTCTCCCCCCTTGGTTGGGCCCACCTCCTACTATGAGACAACACTGAAGAGCAAACACTGATAAGCTGAACCTGGCGCCAGCTGTCTCCATGCAGAGATAACAGCACATAGGCACAACAAACACCCAGTGCCACTCCCCACACACCTGTGGGAGCCTAAGCAAGAGAAGCCCACCCTGCAACCAAATGAGAGGGCTCTTTGAGGCTCAGGCAGGAATCCTCTAATCTGCCTCTCTAGGGGAGCCCTCTAACCAGACATGGAGCAGAAACTTGTTCTCAGTCTTCATACTGGGCAGATAGAAGAGCAGAAGTCACCTCTTTGCTCTTCTGTGATATCTTAGCATCTTAAATCCACAAATACTATTCTGTGGTCATGATGGTGTTATTGGAAAATCCCCATCTAACAGGTGGAAAAATTAAACCCCAAACTCACAAGACTTAGCATAATACCAAGTTCCTAAAGAATCTGGTATCCTTGTGGATGTGCACATCTAATAACAACATCAGATCCTTCAAAACAGTAACTTTTCTTTCACGCAGATTTTATCACAAAGACATTTACTTATGTAAAAATAGGATACCTCATTAGGCCTACGTAGGACTATCCTTACACAACTAATAATGACACTGAGATGGATATTAAATTAAACCTTGGAAAATCCTCCTCTGATTCTCAGCTCTCCTCAAATATAAAAAATGGTCTGCATAAGGTTCTGACTGCCAGCACAATCTTCCTCTGCACTGTTCTGCTGGCAAAAGAAAGAATCCACATGACAAGCTTTGTCTATATAGAGAAATTGGAATTAATGATAGCAGAGCAGCTTTCCCAGTGGACACTTCTGCACAGTCCATTGGTTAAAAAGTTGCCATCCCTCAGAAATGTTTCTTCTCATATGAAAAAAAGGCCATGGAGTTCCTTCAGAATGATTATGCTTTCACAGGTAAAGCCCTCCTCGTTTGCCTAAGGGAAGCACATTCCCTCCAACTGTTTTACTCCCCTTCCATCACAAGGAACTGATGAAAGCTTAGGATAACAAGAAGGAGGAATTAGGATAAAGTAATCGAGAAAGAAAGGGGCTGGAACATGCATTTCTGGCAGAGGAGCAAGGAGACTGCTCATGGCAAGAAACAGCAAGTAAACAGAGGGAAACATACAAACACAGCACATGGTTCACAAAATAATTCTGTCCCCATGCAGTGCTGGTCATGTGCTGGGCTATAAGATTGCTACACGCACTTCAGGGCTTTCAGCTCAGAACACTGAAAAACTCTGCTTTTGTACCACCAGGCCCAAATTCAGCTTGAGACACATTATGTTTTAAATCTTACACAAGACAAAAATGAAGAAGACATGAAAAGAGGTGAATAGATGGCAAGAGACCTCCTTAGAGTAGCCATATTTCTTCTTCAGATGGAGGTACAATCCCAATGCTGATTTAGAGTGAGGAAAGATCACCTCTCCACCTCGCTACTCCCAGTATTTTCCATACGTCCCATTTCAGAGGATGCTGGCAGGCTCACTCTCACCCAAGCCTGTGGACTAGCTATACTTCTAGCACTATGTCACAACTACAAGGCTTCCATATTAAAAAGCAACCAGAGAACAACATGACTGTAAGGCTCAGAGGGACTTTTCTAGATAAACTTTCAGTGGTGTAAACACAGAGCAAAATTTGTTCCTTTTGGAGGTAAGAAGGATCAGAGGAAAAATTTTAAACACTTTGTCAGAATGTGCTCCAAAATTTACTTGTATCAAGCCTCTGTAAAAACATTATTCCTGAAGACATAAACTCAAACATGCAGCTTACTCTAAATCTCAACTCTGAATGAGATGGCCTGGACTCAAGAATTCAGAAGCCTAAAAACTACGGAAATGGTTCCAAATTATTTTCTCCATAAACAGGACAACCCTTCTTTAAAAGAGTTGGGAATTCTAGGATTTTATTTTAAGACCACATTTCAAATGCATTCCGTATGGATTTTAGGCCTGAACATGTCTTCTATTAATGATTTTGGATCCTTGGCAGCTTGGGAGTGTTTTCTGTTTTGTTTTGTTCACCTTTAAACATAGATGATGTGTCCAGCCCAACACATAAGAAGATACCTTCAACTTTTTGATTTATATGTTTCTTCAATACATCAGCAAAGATTAAAGTGGCGCTAAGCCTCTCATTTTATCTTGGCATAATTCATTCCTACATCATATCAGCCTTCTCCAGAGCTGGATATTTACATACTAATAATGAAGCCTGCATTATAATTCCTAACTCCCATTCCTTTAGCGTCATATATTAAAAAGTGTCGATAGATAAGACTTGGCTCTCCAATTAGCAGCGGTAGCAAAGCAGATTTCAAATTATTCAATCAAAACAGAGACAGCTATGTTTAGAGTCCTCCCACAATTGAGGTAGGCTGGGATTTCACCTTGCTCTGATTCTGACGAAGGAGGGATAGTCTTGATCATTTAGAAACAATGATTTGGATGTTTTAACTATCTCCCAGTTATTGGCATTCTTATAAACATGTTGTGAGGAGAGACTGAGGATCCAGTTCCATGGTTTGTTTAAGCCAACTGAAGCGTGGGCTGTAGCCAGAATGAACAAGCATGCCCTTCTCCACCCCACCACCCTCACTGTGATAGAACTGCTGCTATTCCTGCCTGCACAGCTGGGCGAAGAAGACAATCCACCTTAAAGCTAATTCACTCCCACTTTTTTTTTTCTCCCGAGTCATTCCCCCTTGCACAGCATAACCACTGGTATCAGCAAAACCAAATGTGGTGGCAACATAGTTGTAAGGTGGGAGAAGCCCACTGCAGGTAGTACACAGTCAGTTGAGAGGAGTGCTGAAACCATAGGATAAGAATCTGTTCACGTAGCATTGACTGCAGAGTATAACAGACATAACAAAGCTAGATTTAGGCCTGCTGAATTTGAGCAGCAAGGCAGAGAGCTAAGGCCAGTCTGATCAGCCATGTTCTTGAGTAGCTTTGATCCAGAGATAAAAACTCTATACACAATTTCAGTTCTTTCCAACTATGCTTCACTTCTACAGGGCAGCTTAAGCCAGCTGGATCTTCTTAGCAACCTTAGTTCAGCCAAATTCAATTGCACTGATCACTTTTTTACCCTGGATTCGGGAATTAGTAATTTAATTTCAGAAAAGCTAATTGTATTATTTAACTCTTATCTAGCTCTTTTCATCCTTAAATATCTTCATCCTTTATCTTTAACCTCTTAAAAGAGGCTGATATCTCTATTTACACATGATATCACTATCTGCGTAGATGCCCATCAGTAGCCACTTCAAAGTGTTGCTACCACTAACAGCGAACCTAGCAGAAAACATCCGTGAACACTTGTTCTGTACCACACTGTTAAAACGTCCACCTAATCTTACAACATGAGAATTTGAAGACTGTAGTACAGTATCAACATTTTTGTTCATTTTAAATACAGGGACTATCTACTATGGTATACTTTACAGGTGCTCTCTCAACTTGACCCTGTTCTTTTTCTCCCACAGTCAAGCCAGTGGAAGCTCAGTCTTCTCAACCAGGCCCAGACCAAATAAAGAGTTTTGCAGCCTCTGCCTTCGAGGAGGTTAAAGATGGGCATCTGCCCTTGAAGTGGAAGCCAGAGATAACTGGACATACTCTTTTACAACTACAAGAATAAGGGAGATCCACAGAGTAGTTATCAGCTTTAAGAAAGTGGACATTGACAATAGAAACGTTTTTGTTATTATCACCATTTCTGACTGTAAGTAATACAGTGTGGATGTGACCTCCGCTTCCATTCCCTTCCATCCCCTGGCAAAAAAGCCTAGCCCAATCTCCGTGCTGTAAAACACTTCAGACAATCAAGAGATTATCTAGGCATCTCAGTGATTTTACAGTGTTACACATATCCTAGTATCACAAGAATATGTTTTACCTTGAGGCAAATGTTTTAATTTATGTGCATGTGAGCTATTTGCAATACCTCCACCAAAAGGAGCCCATATAACCCGTCGGATGGCTTTCACCCAATCTTCCATTTCATTCTGGGAATTAGCCATGAGCAGGAAAGCTTCATGATTGACAGGCATCTTTTCCCGGTCTCCTGCACCACCTGAAAGATAAAACATAAACTTATTTTAGCTTCTAGCTCACAAGAGAACAATTAATGTTTAAAACTACTAGAATTCTGGGTCAAAATTATCAAGTTATTATTTTAATTGAGCTGTTTAACACACAGTTCCTACTCATATGCTGCAGCACTCAAAAAGCAGGTCGATAAGAATTCAAAGCTGAAGTAAAAAATGTGCATTTCCAGTCAAGAACTTGGAGATATTGTGCCTTCTGCCCCAGCAGTAAACAAAGGGAGACCATAGGCTGTAGGACCCTGCAGAAGGAGCTCAAAATTAATTTCATATATCTATGCTGAGGTGCTGAGATATCCAGAAGGAGGGGTCAAGGGAATCCTAGGACAATTCAGTGTTTGAGATACTGAAGTTGCAAGACCATCTGCTCTCCTCAAGTCCCTAAAAATGTATGGTCTTGATATAGAAAGAGACACATTCTGGTTTTGGATCCAATCCAGCCACAATGTTTTAGAAAAGGAAGTAGGACTTGGGAACACAAATCTAATTCTCCAGCTTGAAGAACCTTAGGAGCTATTAACAATGGCATGTGATATCACAGAAAGTACTGACCAGAATACTAGCTGCAGTCAAGCTGTTTCTTACAACAGTCATTTGAGGATGCTCTAATATTTAAAACACTTATACATTTATTTTATTTTATTTTTTTTTCTGAGTACTTCAGCCAGTTTAAACCTTCCCCTCATCTCTCATTTTACATCCCAGAGCTGGATACAACCAAACGGGGCCATACGGCTTCATTAGAGCAGCCTATATATAAAGAAGATGCTGATCTTGTCCAATGTAGCAGCTGCATCACCAGTGGCCTGAAGCTTAACCATCACTATGGAAACTGTCTCTGTGGCAAAGCCAAAGGCATCACAACTGCTGTACCGTTGCCATCTCCGGCTTATGCAGCTTCCAATACCTTGCAGCAAGCTGGAGCCGCCAGTCTGCACTGAGCAGCCAAAGCTGCCTGTCCATGGGATCCAGAGATAAGAGCAGTATACAGTGGTTTCTGCACAACTAACTTATATATGTGGCTCATAAATTCTCACTAATCTGGGGGAAGGAGCAAGCTGGAGGCTGCCTGCAAGCCATGGAATTGCTTTTTTTCACTATTAGGTGACTCCTGGCCTATCATCACCCACTGACTATGTGTTGATTTGCAAAGCGAAAAGAGTAGCGTGAAATGTGTTGGGAAAGATTTTGTGGCAATTCAATGAACAAAGGAAACTGAGGCAATCTTTCAGTAAAGAACAGAGATGACAGGCCACCTGGAACTAGGCATGCAGCTTAGGAAACAAAGGCAGGATCTGTTTTCCTCACATATATCCAAATTAGGATTCCTTCCTTACAGCACCCTCCCAGACAGTCTCCCATTTTGAATTTAATGAATAATTCATATTCACAGAATCACAGAATATCCTGAGTTGGAATGGACCCATAAGGACCACGGAGTCCAACCCCCGGCTCCACACAGGACCATTTCAATTCCAAACTCTACATCTGAGAGCAGTGTCCAAGTACTCCTCAAACTCCAATGCTTGGGGCTGTGCCCACTGCGCTGTACAGCCTGTTCCATGCTCACCATCCTCTGGTGCAGAACTGTTCCCTAACCCCCAGCTGCCCTCCCCTGACACAGCTCCATGCCGTTCCCTCTGCCACTGACAGCAGAGCTCTGCGCTGCCCTCCGCTCCCTGTGAGGAGATGCAGCCGCTATGGGGGCTCCCCTCAGCTCCTTGCTCTGTGCTGAGTAAACCCAAGGACCTCAGCCATACTCCCCACACACCCTGCCCTCTAGACTCTCTCTGCGTACCTCCTTTGTCCACTTCCTAACAGCCCTTTGTCTTTCTTAAACCGTGGCACCCAAAAACTGCACATTAAGACATGCAAAGCAGAATAGCTGCAAGAGGAACTGAACACCAAGCTATGTTCTGGCTGCAGTATCCACCCCAGATTTAAAAGCAGTATACAACCTGGACCTGTGCTTTTCCTTTGGCCCTCTTCCAGGCCCTGACAGGTTACAATGCCTCTGCACTGCCAGGCTCAAACGCTCCAAAAACTCATTTCTTCATTTACTCCAACTCTTTTTTCTCTACCTACAGAGCCAAAAGCCATGGGAAACTCTTCTGCAGGGTCTCTCTTCACTCCTCTAGAACTTCTTTTTACCCCAGTTTCCAATAGTCCTGGCTGAGAGACACAATCTCAGTGATCTCAGTGTTGCAGTGAAATGAGATGGGCAACTAAGCACCAGACCTCAAAGGACTCCACTCACCCCATAACAGACACCTCTTCGCTTTATTTCACTCCCTAAGTAACACTACACTAGCCACTTTCACCTCAGTCAGACACACAATATTCTGGCTGACTTCCAGCTATCCCCTTAGTTTCCTTCTTAGCTTTAAAGCCGTATTTTTATTACCAGCAACTGTGAACCTTATAGTCAAGGCATTCATAGCTGCCAGTTGATTTGGATATATCTTGGCCTTGAAAAATGGGCTGTTTAGCTCTGCTGTAGTCTATTAGAGCATCCACGTATTTGTAAGTGCATGTGCTGAATGGGCCATACTGCCAGCAAACAACTGAGTCTGGTCAAGATAAAGCAGATCCCATTCTTAAATTTAAAATGAAGTCTTGCTCAGCTAAACCACAAAGTACAAGAAGAGAGACTTAGTTCAGAATGAATTACAGACTGCAAATTTTGCAAGAACAGTTGAACTAGTGCATGCAAATGTTGCCATGTGAAGCATAACAAGCAGAGGAAAATGAAGACTACATCTGACTGAACTTCTGCAGAAGTGGCATCTCAGCATTTTCCCCTGAATCACTGCACCACAGGAACCTGACTGCAGCTCTTTGGCCCCTAAAACATTACATCAAACCTGACAGATGCCTTCTAAATTTTTTTGGACGTTTTTCAGGCAAGCATTTAGGGAAAAATATTTGTATTTCTATTAGAGACTGTAAAAAGTAAGAACAGGATGGGAAACAAAACAATTCCTGTGCATGCTGTGGAACCTAGGCTCGAGACTGCCAAAAACTGCACATCCAGCTCCTCTGCAGTTAGCTTTCTCCCACTGAATTCTAACTTGCAGCAGTCACTAATCACAAGAGTACAAGCAAATAAATACAACTCTATACAGGGACACTGGTGTACAAACCAGAACTTCAGAACTGCTTCTCAGAGAAAGCCTCATATGTTAGCATAAGATGAATAAGCATTGACAGAGCAAGCAGACCCACCTATAAATAACTCTTTTATGACTTTCTAATCTTATTCCTTTCTGCACATTGCTGGCTCCTTTCACTACTACACCACTGAGGCAACGAGCAGAATTAGAGCTCCCTAAAGTGCAAAGTTCAGGTGCTTGTCTATGTTGTAGAACTTGACTGCTTTTGAGTTTCAGTAATTTCAAGAAAGAGAAACAGCTAGACTCAAATATTTAGATCTTAAAAGCAAAACAAAAAACTTCCTTTCCGCTACATCTTCTATAGAAATCCAGAACACTGTTGGAAATTCACAAATGCTTTCATTTCCGAGCTCAGACACAGAAGAGTAGTTTCAGATTTGAACTGAAACTACACAACACAACTGAACAATTCAAACACTGAATGGATTCAAGCATACTTATCTTTAGGAAATGGAAATCAATTTTAAATCCTTCTGCCTAGAAATGTTTGGATATGGAATTTTAATGTTGCCCACACCAGTGACAAGAAGCTCACTGTCAGACGCTGCACCTCTTTTTCTGCCCCACAGGGATCTGCTGCCTGGACTGAGCAGCTGAGAGCCTCCAGCCCTGCAGCACAAAACCACTGCTGCTGCACAAAAGAAACAGGGCCCTGCCTCCTCAGCACCACTATGCGAGGAACAGTCTGCTAACGATTTTAAACACAGACCAAGGCTTTCCATTCCTTTGAACAGATTTTCTCACTCATCTTTAATCAAGCCTCACTCAAACAAGATTGGCCCTCAGAGACCAGCTCTGCTTAGCTCAGGACTGCCAGGGGCAGCATCCCAGCCCTTCCCAGAGTTACTTTCAGCTCCACATCAGAGGAAAATAAAACTGCCTGCCAACACAGTGTGCAAGCACCTTGATGCCACTGTGTTTTGGTATGCGTTCACCGGAAGGCACAAAGCTTAAGACTAACATTATGCCATATGTACCCGTCCTGCCTGTGCTCCTGCCCAGAGATCTCAGAACAGCCCTCCCTCTATACAGCTGTTTCCAACGAGAAAACATTGGAAGCCTTGAACTATTTGTGAAGCTAAGCCTTACATCCTCTTTCTCAGTGTAGAAACAGAAATTCAGCAGGAGTGGGACTGGACTTCCATGTAGGAGGTGGTCCTGCCTCGCTGTGCGTAAAAAGAGGAACATTTGCATTCTCAAGCAAAGCTGCTTTCAGATTCTGCTGAAGTTGGCAGCTTCTTGTTTTGTTCAGATCATTTCCCTCCCTCCTCACCACATCGGGTTTGCCTTTCCCCCATTTTTTACATAGTTCTGCCTACTGATGTGTTTATGTATTGTCATCATATCAACTTCACTGAACATTTACATAACTATAAATGCTTGTGTGTGTGTGTGTGTGTGTATTTACATGTTTGCACTGCTTTGGTGTGGATAGCAGAGTGGCATTTCCAGTAGGGTGAAACTGAGTTGGCCATGCACATGTTGCTGCAGCATAAGGGGAGGTAAAAGGCAGTTTCAAGGCTGAGTTATGAAAGTGCTAGTGTCTGGGAAAGGCAAGGCTCAAAGGACATGCTTGCCCTCAATACTACAAGTAGTGACGGGCAGTCTTTGATTGCAGACAAGCAGCAACAAAGATCTTGACAAATGGACAAAAACTAACAGCCAACAGCTGAAGAGAACGATTGCAATGAGTCATCTTCTCTACCTGCTCTTCATGATTGTCCTAAAGGTGAGGATCAGATTCAGGGTTCTGAGGTCCCCTTATAATGTAAGAAGCTGAAAAAGGAGGGAAATGAATGTTGTCAAGGTGAAGGGCAGTCGTACTGGGGGAAAAAAAAAATCTTTCTTTGCACAGTAAGAAAAACCAATAGCCTTGATCTTTGGATTATGAAAAGGGATGGAAGAAATATTAGTAAGTAAGCAAGAGGTCATTAAGAGTGCTTGGATTAGACACATGAAACTTCACTCCATTTTGTCAGCCATTGCCTTTGATTCCAGCTAACCCTCTGTCTTGAGCACTCCTCTTCTGCATTGGCCCCAGATTTTCTAAGAGCATGAAATAATGTAACATATCTGAACATTGAGTTAACTTGCCCTCTCAAGTATGCAGTTTAAATTTCAGTACGCTCAGTGTTAATTCTACCTTTTTTCTGGTGTTTCCCCATTCCCCCTCCTAATGATCCTTCAAAAGAAGGAAAAGCTTTCAAGGAATAGAAAACTGCCCTTGAAATGCTCTATTTAGGCTACATGAGAAAAAGCTGCAAAAGAAAACTGAAAGAGCCAAGAAGCAGAAGACCAAAATCATGGAAAATTTAAAGGAGCTACAAGAGAATAATAGCAGAATTAAGCAGTACAGTGAACAATGACATCTACCTGCAGTGTTTTCCATGTTTTTATCTAAATACAGACCCTTATATACATATATACACACACACATACACGAATACATGGGATACCCAAATTTGAAGTTGATTTTGAGAGTAAACTTGCCATTCACATTTTTAAAATCTTACACAGCACACAAATAAAAGAAACATGCTTTGGATGAAAACCAATTTATTCTGTCTTGGTTTACTTTTTCCTAAAGAAACATGTATTATTTTTGGTGAATAGGTATTTTATTTCCATAGCTTGGAATCAGTTTGAGGGGCCTTTCTTTTGGTTGCAGCAATGAGGAAAAAAATCTTAAATACCTTTTGCTGAACACAATAGATGTAGCTCATAAATAGACATGCTTTAAGTTTTCTTGGAGGAAGAAAATTTAGAGGTATGCACTAAACTCTAATTGACTTTCCAGTCAAATATGAATCCTAATTTCCTTAAACACTTTTAAATCCCTCAGGCTTAATGCTAGTTAAAGTAGATTATCAAATTTTCAGATGTTGTAGCAAAGAATTTTCTTGAGTCCCTAAGTGATTTTCAGATCTCAGATCTTAGACCTTGTCCCAGAAAATACGGGCAGTCTAACAGCCTAAAGCCACTGCTGTTCATTACCTAACTCAGAGGCCTTGTCACCTGTCCTCCCCCTTCTTCATTTCTGTGGCTTCAGACCAGTATTGCAGTGAATTTCAGATACCATTAAACAGGTTTAAAGAAGCACCAGTAAAGAGATTAAGGCTCAGAATTATGGTTTCTTATGCAAAAATTCTGACAAGACTTAACATGAATAGAGGCACTACAGATTTTCCGTACTGATACATAAGCTATAGAAAACCCTTAAAAACTTGAGGCTAGCATTTGGTTTCAGTTGTCAGAATCAAGTATATGATTTTTAAAAATATAAGCAGTAAATACAGATTTGGTTAAATCTTTCATCTTTTATACATAAAAATGGTATCAAGTGAACTCGACCTTTGTTTTGTTTTTAACTCCTGCCTGGAAATTCCTTTCTTGGTAGGCGTCATCTGCATTGCTCTGGACTTGCCAATTAAAGTAGAGGAACAGGTTAATGCTATCATTCACTTAGAATAACCTCTTTCTTTTCAACAATCTGAAATTCTGTGAGGATACCACTGTTTGACCTAGGATGTGCTGCTCACTGTGGCTGCAACATACAGTCTGAACTTAGTTAAGCTGAATGTACAACTATGGGAGGACCATCTCCACTGGAGCAGCCAAACAATTAGGGCTGAGATGAGCCCAGGTATAACAGGCATCTGCTGAATACATTATTTTTCTCAAGGACCAGCATCTTCCTTGCACCAACACAGCTCAGGCACCACTCCCTCCAGATCCTGCCCACAATTACCTTGCTCCATAAAAAGAAGGACCATTGACTAAGATCCTGCTGGCTCCCTGACCACAAAGGTTTCTGGGGCCTGTGAAAACATGCTCTCAGCTGTGTTTAAGCATTGTTATTACTTTGAGATATATTCATGTCAGCTTCTTCTAGGTAACAGAAAATGAAGAAACCTCTCCGAGATGTTCACATTTAGTTTAGGAAGCCAGAAGGACCATTTTGCATAGGAATTTATCAGTGATAACACAAAGAGAAACTACTGAACCACCAATTGCTGGGAGCTGCATGAAACCACTTTGCCTCTGCTGTGACTTGTGTGTTGCATCCTGAGTGGGATTGCTAAAGTAACTACACTCTAATTATCTCCAATTATGCTTCAGGGGTGAGGCTGTAAAATAATTGATAGTTTGATCAAATCAATTAAATCCTTGTGGCTTGATTAAAATCATGTTTCCTGGTAGGAAATCACTGTGCAGACTAAGTATACTGACTTTCAAACCTGAATCATAGTAGAAATAACAGCTTCTTAGGTGGAGCTCTCAGTGCACAGTGTCGTGGTCACTGTGTATTGAAGCAATACCTGCTGACAAAGCAGAAAAATACAGGGTACAGCATTGCTTCTTCTGATACCAACATTATTTGACTGCCAAGCAACAGGTATCTGGTCCTTGGAATCAGTCACACTCTGCCAAAACAAAAGCTTCTACAGGAAAACAAGGTGTTGGGAGCCCAGGCATATTTGTGGTTCAGGTTCTTTCATTTGCTAAAAACTCTTCCTTCAAAGCCTATTTGACACCACCAGCTGTTAGAAGGCTTATTCATTCTTCAAAGACATTCATCTTATGGAATGTCTTTCTTAAAATGACAGGCAACCTTTGCTCCTCTGTACAGGGGGAAAAAAAAAATTTCTTCCCCTCCAAAAACCACCCCAGTCCTGAAAAAAAAAAAAAAAATGAAGTCTGAGGTCTCAAGTGAGGGTGATGAGGGGGAGATAGAAAAGGTTGTGCAGCTTTTTTCTCCAGCATGTTCCACAGACAGCCTTGTACCAACAGGAGGATGCTTTCCCTCACCCTCCTTTCTCCCAGTCCAGAAAACTAACTCTTCAGCCTTTCCTCAATACACCCAAGATCTACAAAACTGCAGTGAACTCAACCCTTAAAAATGATGAAACGTGCATCTGCCCAACCTATGTGCACCTCTGACCCTGTGTGTCCTTGTCATTTGATCTGGACTGAAGGGACAGGCATTTTCTGAGGCCAGCAGAAGACATGCACTTGGGTGTCTGCTAGCAGAAGGATTGTGCCAGCCCCTGCAGGACACATTGCAGAATGCACAGAAGACAACTAGGAATCTGAGGGCACAACGAAATGACAGATGTATAAATGAAAGACTCAGAAAATAGTGGTACATCTATGTAAAGCCAGCCACACGGCTCAGCATGGTTCTCCAAGGCAGCAAGTGCTAGAAGTACCCTTCTGAAGAACGTATCAAATTATGTTTTCCAACTGTGGTTATGTTTACACACTATTTTAAGGAGGAAATTCCTTCCTGACCAAAGATGATGATCCTTCATGTTTTGAAATACCTGAATGAAGATGACTGGATAATTTTTATGCATTACCAAGTAACCGCAAGCAATTTTCTAGCTCTCAAATTTCTTCAAATTTTTAACACTAAGGACAACAGTTGAGGGAAATTTTAAATTCTGATGAGCAGTGAGTTACTACAACATTAGAATAGCAAAATCAATTATTATTATTATTTTTTTAAACAATTTCACACTGGAAAGATAACATCCAACTTCTATATTCCCCTGGGACTGTTGGGCTCATATTTTCCAGGTATGCTCACTGATAGGAATGAAGTGCCTCTCGTGCCTTTTAAATAAGTCTCTCTAAAACTATCTTCTTCTCCCCCTTGCTTCTTTCTCATAAGCCTAATTGTTCTTTTCCTCTGCACCTAACTCCACAATGAAACTCGAAAATAGTGAGAAATTCTTTAAAAGACCATCATCTGCCATCTTAGTCAGTGCTCGGGACTCTACATGAAGCAGAGCAGAGCTGAAGCCATCAGCTGGTACGGTTTCAGCTGCAGAGAGCAGTGCTCTCAGCTAAGCCAGTACAGACTCTGTTTCTTTGTAGAATGAATACAGAGTTCTTCAGAAAATCAAGCCAACCAATTACAAACATTATTTTCTTCAGCGAAGTGACTGAAGCTTTACAAGCATGGTTTTGGCAGCAGAAAATACATGAACTGTCATTAAGGACTTAACACTTTCAGACTTTGTTTTCAAAAAAAAAAAAAAAAAAAAAAAAAGCTATTTATTACATTAGTGCAGAAAAGGAATTAAAATGCAAAAGAATATATACTGTGTGCCTTTCATAAAATATTAGCAAGTTTTGGGGAAAAAAACTAGCATTACTGATTTAAAGCAGAATTTAAATGCTACATGAGATATTCTGATCCAAGTCTTCCTACAGTTTGCATAGAATGGCAGTTTTACAGCAGTCTCCTTCTATATCTGGCTAAGTGCTGGTTAACCAATGCATCTTCTAAACAGGACTGTGCAACACACATTACTTTTCACTTATGACAATAGTGCTGACTGGCAAAAAGGACAATCAGTACTTGTCACTTAGGCTAAGCATTACAGACTTGGAACACACTCATGGATGGCTATTGGAATTGAGGTTATGCTGATGCACAAAGCAGGGCCTCAAATCTTTGTGCTTTAGGACAATTGTCAATGGGCTACTAGCAGAATAAAGCTATAGAAAAAACAATTTACTTCTCTCCATCCAGTGGCAATGGACATATTCCTCCTTGTTAACAGTATTATCAAAAAGCCCATAAAAGTTCATTTAAAGTGGTTAATCATTAGCAGATTAACTTCATTAAAAAAAAAACAAAAAACAAAAAACACCAAAAAAACTTGCTGATTTAGATATGATTTAAACAATAAATGAAAAAAGCCTGGTATGTAAGCAACAACTCATCGTAAGAAATGTCTTCAGCGGTGGACTTTCCCCACTGAGATTAAAGGGAGTATTGCACAGGATGCCCTTCTCTAAGATTCAGTTTCCCAGAGGAAGCCCAGTCTGCAGCACTCACTGCCATTAAAGCATACTAGGATATTACAGATGTACGTACCCTTCTGTTCTGTTACATCCCAATGCCTTTACAGGATATGCCAAAGGCCTGCTCATAGGCAATGTCTATTCTGCCAGTTAACACATTCACCTCTACATTGTACACACAAGTAATAAAGCCCAGACTCCAAGATCCACAGTACACTGCCAGAAGGCCTTCCAAAACAACTTATGCTACTATCTAGAGTTTGTAGTGATTTGTGGAGCAAATGTATCAAAGCAGGAGTGCCAACAAACTAACAAGTCTCTGTTCTGCTTCAAGCAAAGGCTGATGACCAAAGCTTGATCATAAGCCTTGTAAGTGGCTCTGGTTTATTAACAAGGCAACCTAGAGGAACCTAGGAGTCATGAGAACACATCCCACAGGTTCTGAAGTCTGCACAGGAAATTCATTCCAGTGCAAGAATATATTTGCAGCATGAATGTTCACATCGGCTGGCCAAACTCTGTAACTGTTCTCCAAAGTTATTTGCTGCAGCAAGAAACGTTATTCTGTGAAAAGTCTCTTTGGAGAACTGGGAATATTCAGAGGCTACATTTTCTCTCAGCTGAGGATCAAGTACCAAGTAAAGGGACGGGCAGGTATACTGCGTGCAATTACATGTGTGTATTCCATACGTTCTGCTGAGGAAAGCCAACTGTCAGTATGTTTTATGACATTCAAACAGAGATGACAAAATTGTTTTTTCAAGAAACTGTAAAGCTTTGCTTTCTGTATGTTGTGATAAAGAACTCACACACAAAACCTTCCAGTTGGGCTGCCAGAGTGACATTAACTACAAAAATTAGATCTGATTAGACTGATTTAGACCGCAGAAATCTTAGCACTTGGATAAGTGCAATGGAATATCAGCCTTAATGCTTAGCATATTCTCTTAAGACAATGAATTTGGGTATTCTTATGCTGCCAGTAAAGCCATTCTGACCATGCTGATTTCGGTGGCCCTGCCTCACAGATGTGTTTAGCTCACTTCATGCACTGACGAGAGAAGGCAGCAGGGTGCATCCACCTTGTGAGCCTCTGACTCTTCACCTTGCTCCTTCCTGAGAGCACAAAACTGTACACAGCCATCACAGACAGTGAATTATAAGAATTTTTGTCTTTGCAGTCAAAGGCAGGATAATAGACAGAGGATGGGAATATGCTGAGCCAATAGCATGGTACACACCTGCTGAGCTGCTGCCTCTTTAATATTAGATTAAAACAGTGGCTTTCCACATAATGAATTATGTATCTACAATGAAGCTGTGGTGCACAGGGAGCCAGGGAAGCTCTGGAAATAGAAGCAGCATTTGGTCTAATGGTCTACATGGCTGGAAAACATCACAGACGGCTTTATGATTTGTCTGAACACCCTTGTCTGGTAGCAGAAGGTATCAGAGGCAAGTATATCAGCTGCTCCTCTTTCCTTCCCTGTTTATTATTGAGAGCAAATGTGTATTTGAAAGTCTCTAAAAGAACATATAAGGAGGGGAATCATAGCTTTAAGCTTGCACATCTTGTGACTGCAACCAATTTTTAAGACAAAGAAAGTTGCTTATCACTATTATTTTTATTTCACTGGTCCACAGCATGAAAGTGAAAACCCATAGATGTCATATACTAAGCGTACTAATGCCTTGCCATTCTGGTCTCTGCTGTACTAACCAGTTGCATTTAAGAGAGAGACAGACTTACACAGAGGAGGCTTAATAATTCTCTTCTCCTGTTTAATGTAAACTAGATGGTACGTGTACACAGGCATGAAAGAATTACAGAAAAATGATTACAAAGAGTGTGCATGTATGCAAATACATACAGTAAAACACTCTGTGCTTACAGATGTTCTAGGCCTGTCCATGTTGAAGTCTAAACACATCAGTGAAGTCTGATTCTCAAAAGGAGACATGGCATAAATAGTTTTTCATATCATATACCTTACATTAAGGCTCAGCTCCCTCCAATCCAGTTTTGTTACTCCTGTCCAATTACAGATATCCAATACAGCTCAGATAAAAATAGTAACATCAACTACAAGCAGTCTTATAATAAGGACATACAAATGGAAGTTATTTTGGTGAATGTTTAAATTAATAGAGATCATATATGTTGCACTGCTGCAATACTTGTCACAGAAATAAACACCAGAGTTTCAGTTTTAACTAAGGAGAAACAGGCACAGAGAGGTTAAAATTATTTCCTGAAGTTATATTGTGCATCAGCAGGGAAATGCTTTCTCTGTACTAAAAAGAAACAGTTTTCAATTTCCACAGTGTGAAATTCCTACACATCAATGCAGACCTGAGATAGAAGGACATTAAACGATTGCAGGATGGTATTGGCTATTCAGTAGCAGAGGCAGGAATGAAAAACAAATCTACTACTTCCAGGCACCCTGGATTAACCAAACACTGATAATCACACAGAAAGGAATACTTTCTGAACATTTGTGGTGTACAAGTGCAAAGGCAACATCAGTCCTAGAAAGCAGAAAGCAAAGAATGAGGTGGAGCAAGCTGAACAGCATGAAGATTGCTCCTCCAACACTCTCCAAAGTAGTGCTCTTGAAATAGGAAAGCCACGTTAGAAATTAAGAGTATGTTGTGTCTTGAAAACTGCTTCCTCACTCAGCAGCCCTAGTGGTTGCCTGGCACATCCTCTACTTGGAGAGCTTTAACTCACAAGCTGAAGTCACTGTTCTTTCAACAGCACACGCACGGCTCATTGAGAGTCACAGCAGTGTGTTGGCCAACTCTGCCTCTCAAGCACTGCACTTCTTGGCAGCCTCTTTGTCTGGTGAGCCCAGAGCTCCAGAGAGAGCATGGCCTAGATCACACAGATGCCTAGATATTGGTTGGATAAAGCCCCAGTTTCACTCAGATTTTAATAGTGATGAAGGATGCTTGCACCAGAGCCATATGACTCTGCAAGTGTTTTGCTGAATGACAGGCATGACTCTCCGGGGCCCTGCCAGTCCCTTTAGCACCCACAGGCCCATGGAACTCAGCACTCTGCTTCCTAGAGTCACCAACTGCTCAACACAGTAGCATGCAGCCGTGACCCACACTGCACCAGCTTCTACCAAAACATGCCTTGATCTCAGGTACAGCGTCACAATGTGTTTGCATCTTGCTACATTGCCAGAGTATGAAAGGAATTTATTTGTAGGGATTTTAAGTCTAATTTCTTGGTGAATCTTCCTGGCAAATAATACCCTGCATGGTTCAAGAAGTAACTCAGCCCCACTTTCTGCCTCATCATGAGGCTCTTGTTCTGTTTTCTTCGCTAGAGCAAACACCATACACATGGAAAAGAAAACAAAAAGGGTCATGTTATATTGTCTGAGCTGCAGAGTAGGAAATAAAGCCGCACCACAATCCCTATGTCCCTCTAATGATGAAGCTATCAAGTTGCTCTTCCCTCATCTCAGCCCTACTAGGTTGAACTGGTGATGCATGGCTGACCAGATGAAGTACTAACATGAGGGCTTCATTTCACATGATTGTCAGATGTAAAGCACCTTTACTTCCAGTCCCTACTCCCTTCAAACCACAACACTGTAGGGTTTGAACACTTTCACTGAGATTGCCTCTTCCTAACACGCATAAAATCATCCACACTGCAAGCACATCAGAGGAGGAAGACAATCCAGCACAGGAAATAGGTGATGCAGCAGAGCTCAAGCCCAAATCTCACTTGTCCTCACCCCCAGGGGTCTACCAAGAGAGAAGCACTGAGCATAGCAACAGAATACATTTAAAGTCCTATAGCTCGTTATCACACAAAGAGACCCAAGCAGCAGCCAAGCACCCTGATGTTGCTGGGTGTGCTCTGTTCTTCCCAGGCAGCAGTAGCAGCCAACAGTTTCTCCAAGAGCAGCAGCTATGCGGCCTGTCTGCTGCATGTGGCATCGTCCCCAGCAACCTCATTTTCTAAGCACAAAGAGGAAGCCCACAACATTAAAGAACACTCTGTCCTTTGAAGTCGAGATTTTTTGGCTTGCCTGGCTACAAATAAAAACTGTGTCTTAATCATCCAGCTTTGAAGTCTTGTAAATCTACAGCTGCAGTAAAGTTGGCAATAAAACATGCAATATTATTATTTTTGCATTAAAGAGGAAAAGGCTTCACCAGAACTGAAACTTATTTTCTCCATTGGAAATCAAGAGTAAGAGAAAATCAACAGAGACTCACCAGATAAGAGACAATTCTGACCGTATGGTATTCTACACTCTAATTTTGAGGGGTTGTGAGCCAGCGTTCAGTGAACAGACAAAGACAGAGAGAAATGTTAATGTAGGAGGATTTAGGATGGAACAGTTTTAACAACAGGCTGCAGGTAGTGATAAATGTTCTTCATTGTTTTGATGTCTTGTTTAGTGTGGGTGGGGGTGTAAGTGTTAGGAGTTTGATGTTGCTAAACGCTGGCAATAGGGGAAACAAGTGAGTTGTTACTTGTGTCTTTCCAGAGCCTGTCATTACTGCAGTTTTACCAGAGTAGGGTAAGGATGCATCACCAAATGAGACCTGTGGGAAATCTTCACAGGAATAGCACAGTTTACAAAGCAAAACATGAGAGAACGCTGTGCTTTGGCTTACCTGTGCTATTTCACAGGTATCTGAAAGCACTCAACTTCCCCACAAAAAAAAAAAAAAAAAAAAAAAAAAAAAAAAAAAAAAAAGCAGAAAACTAATCCAAAAAGTTTCCTAGCCTGTCCTGCTAACGAAGAGAAAAAAATGGAGCACAGTAAGAATAAAGGTCACCTCAGGAGAAACAATCTTCAGATAACATAGAGCTAACTTTGTCCAAAAATCTAAGAGAGGAATCCCTGCACTGCCTGGGATACCAGGTAACAAGATTTTGGGGAATCATGGTCTAGTTCCCAGCTCTGCTGGCCACTGTCTGTATCGATCTGGAAGAGTTTCCTTATTAAGACTGATTCCCATATGACCGACATTTCTGGCCAAAACCAAAACCTCGTTCACAGCCCAGCTCTCGTCCTGAGGCCATCTGAACCTGTGGGAAAGAGATCACACATATCACTGCTCTTGCTCCTTTGCTCTTTTGCTCACAAGCACAGAGAACAGCAAGCAAGAACAGACCCACCGGAGCCTGTGGCGACTACAGCTTTTATGCAACTGTACTTCTGAAGCTATGTCTAAGGGCACTCCCTAATCATTTAATGCCTTTTTAACAACCACATTTATTTACTGGGAAGAATGGAAATCTCCCCACATAGATCACAGTAAAAAAATCTGCAAGTGAAGTGCTGTCTGGAAGGGAGTTACAGGGGATTGCCTGAAGAAACTGAAAGGGAAGTGCCTCAAAAACTGTCAGGAGCACAATCTGTTCAAAGCAACATGGGTGACAGATTTATGCTAAACAGGTCATGGATACACCCAGCTAGCTCAGTACTCCCTATCCAAGCACATCAGTTCTGCCTCAATGATTTGGCACATCCCTTCCCAGGCTGTCCTGGAAACAAGGCAAAAAAGGTTAGCACAGAACTGAATGGGCATCAAACTGTGCAGGTTACGCACCATGCCAACATGCCTGGACCAGATGAATTTCACAAATCAAAAAGATTTTGGTGGAAGCAGGCTCAGAGAAGCAACACCTTGTACCCCCCTTTGGTTCAGAACGATGCTTTTAGGAAAAATCTATTTGGGGTGCTCAGTTAGCTTAAGATTTTTCCTGGCGATAATGACTCACTAAGATTACGGCTGTTTGCTTTAGGCCAACTGCCTCAGCAACCTTTTAAAATTTCAATTTATGCCCATATTGATTTTGATTTCAAAATGATCACTTCTTAGCTTCTGCTTCTTGCACAGGCTGGGTACCAAGCTGCTCTTCCCTGTTCCTCCCTTTCTCCTTGCCCACACAAGTCATTCTCCCCAGGATGAGCCATAGGGCTAGGCAGATTGCAGCAGCTGCACTGTGATACTGACAATGGCTCCAAGCAGATGTAGTCACATCTAGGCCAGACTTATAGCCACAGCTTATACCCCTCTCCTGTTGGTTCACAGGGCTGAGCTCTCTCACACAGTAACATCTTCCAAGGATACCAAATCCTTGCAGCAAAGCAGCAGCGAGTAGCAGCTCTTAGGCAAAGGATCAAGCATGAGCAACAGCTCCCCAGATTCCAAGTGCAACCTTTAGAGTCACACTGACTCACGTTGGATGTCTAATGCTTAGCTCCAAGCCTCCACACCCTGCTGTGTCTAATACATCAACTACAGTGGGGCAGGGAACAGCTTACAGCCAATAGACAGCATTCAGTAGGATGCATACATCTCATCATAAGAGGCATCAGAGATAAATAATTATCTTCAAGTTGCATTTGACAGAATAGCATTACCCTTTCTGGCCATATAACAGCCCCCTCCTGCAACGCCCACTTCATACACAAGTAGGGCAGATGCCTCTCAGTCATGATCTATCTACAGAGACACTGCTGTCATGACACGTGCAGTAAGAGAAAGTAGTAACATTCAGTCGAGTACCTGAAGCAGAAGAGAAAACAGAGGGAGCAAAACTGTCCTATGCCTCCTTGAAGACTGTCCTGTACATGTATGCATACAACAAAACTAAGAAAAAAAAGCAAATGAAGACTTTTTTTTGTATCCATCTTTCTAATAAAAACTTTGTTGGTATGATTATATCCTCAAAAAATCCTGATGACTGTGTAAATCTGTGTACACACACATTAATTTTGCTCAATAAAAATATTGAAAGTTGGTGCCAGTGACTACAAGCCAGTTAAATTCAATTCTCACATCTTAGCTGTTACCACTTCCCATGTAATCCCATTTTTAATAAGAATCCTTTGGGAAAAACAAAGGTTGGTATAAAGATAACTGTTTTCCTGCAAAACCTTTTCTTCAGATTGAAACCCAAAATGAAAGTCTTGAGAAAAGATGACAAAGAGGGGACCTGATCCAGGCTAATAAATACCTGAGGTGTGGGGGCCATAGTGGTGAGGCCCGTCTCTTTTCAGTGGTACGTGGAGACAGGACAAAGGGAAACGAAGCTGCAGCATAGGAAGTTCCTCACGAATGTGCGCAAGAACTTCTTTACGGTGAGGGTGACGGAGCACTGGAACAGGCTGCCCAGGGGGGTTGTGGAGTCTCCTTCTCTGGAGATGTTCAAGACTCGCCTGGATGCCTACCTGTGCGACCTGCTGTAGGGAACCTGCTTTGGCAGGGGGGTTGGACTCGATCTCTAGAGGTCCTTTCCAACCCCTACAATTCTGTGATTCTGTGATTCTGAAAACCTGCTCTTCAACCTCCTAGCTATGCCTCAGAAATGATTTCTAAGGAAAATGCCCAACATAAATGCTTCTCCAGGTAAGCATCTCTCAGATGCTTGATCAGTACGTCTCAGCTCTTTTCCTTTATACAGAGCCCTTATTTGGACTGCTCACTAGAAAAATGTCATAGTAAAGAGACAAGCAATAGAACAAGAAAAATATAAGGAAAGTGCTTCCCTATTAGGAGTTAATCACATCGTTAATTTTTACAGTGCTACAAGAAATCTGCTCTCAGTTTTGTATCTACCTGGAAGTAGAACAATCACCTTTCCTGGAAAAGTCCACACAGCAAATATCACAAAAGCAAGCTACAAATCTACATGAAATCATGCACTCAGGTAACCCTGCAAACAAAAGATGCTAGGAGGAAGCAAGCACTTCCTTCATTTGGTGTTATTAAAGTTATTATTTCAGTGCAGATGAAAAAATAAATCTTTTTGTCAGTAAAAACACAAATACTGGAGCATTATCTAGCTGCCTACGTAACTTATCTGGAAAAACAAACACACACAGATTCTCCTCCTGTTTGGTTCTGCATTAGACATTCCATCCCCATGCAGAACATATGCCTCATGTTTAAAGGGTTAAGCAATCTCTCGCTAATTCAGCTTTAGTGAATGTAAAATGCAAGATAATAACATACACTGTATCTTGAACCAAAAATGCGTACAGCATAATAAAACCCCTGTGCTAACCGACTGACAGTGTAAATAGATCCATTCCCACTGCTCCTTAATTCAAAATAAATCCTTTACTGAAATTTAAAGCAAAACAAACAACAAATACACCAAAAAATATGACTTACCCTTTTGGAGACACTTGCTTTTCTTAAGGTATTTTGCAGTAAAAAATGGCATGGCTGCAACACTACGGCTTCAGCCAAAGCTGACCTTTTATTACCAAGTGCTAGGAGCAAAATGACTGGACCAAAGCGAGAAAGCAAATTATTATACCAGATCTTTAAAATGTTCAATGATGAGCAAGGGGAATTCAGAGTGGGATAAAGTATGTCAAGTTGCACGGTGGGGATTGCAGATATCTTTCTGCTCATTAGCACTGCTGTTCGAGTTATTTAAAGTGTGCTCGGGGGAAATGAGGACAATTTCCATGACAATATGTGCAATATCATATAAGGAGGAAGCATTATTTTCAGGCAGAACTTCTGCATTACTCAGCTGCTACAGCAAGCAACAACATATAGTGAAGGGAAAAAAAGGGAAAAAACCATCAGTTTAAGATAATGTAAAAACTTGCTTCTATTAACTAATTCTTGTCCAGGATGAAAAATGAACAGCTATAAAACTCATCTTTCACATTATGCTAGTGGGTTATCCCCTGATTTTGTCCTTACACATTGGAAGACTTGCTAAGCAGTTAAATCATCAGGAGGCTTTCATCCTGGTAGTAATCCCACTACTCTATGCCTCAGTTTCCCTGCCTTTCAAGGGGAGCTGATAATGCTGTCATGTTTGCATTTGTAAAAATGTTTGAGGTCTTTGGGTAGTGGGTAATAAGAACAAGTGCTTAACCTCTCTGTTTTGCACTTTGTGATTATGGCTGGTTATTTTCCCTCACAATCCTATACTGCTTTGAAAGACCAAAGATACTACTACAAAAATATCTCCTGCTTCTATTCAATCGGGATGATCCAATCTGGAAATTCAGTCTCGTTGCTTCTGCTGCCTTCCTGGAGAACTTAAAGTAGCTCGATGCTGACTTCATATTCTTTCTAATTGCATAAAGTTGGGATAGAACACTTAAAGGCAATGACATTTACTATGCCAGTGCTTCTCCCAGTTATCCATCTAAACTTCACTCAACTGCAGCTACTGCTTGGCAGTTTCTCAGTGCTTCAAGTCAGTTTGGGTGTATCAACCAGAAGATGAGACTCACTCTCCTAAAGCCCAGGCACTTGTCATGGAAAAATATGCAAAAGCAAAAGATCTGAATTTCCATGAGTGTTTCAGCTCTTGGCTTTTACTGTTCCCAGTCTTCAGGATACTATCAAGTCATCACTGCACTGAGGTGCAAGAAAACCAGTTGCCTCATGGAGATAACATTTATAGCCTCTTGTATGACTGAATTTGAAGTCAGCCTTCTAGATTAGCAAAGCAAATCATCTGAATGGAACCAGTATTATTATAATATATAAGAGCACATAACTCTATAATGAAATCTGTAGAAACTAAGGCTGCACCGCACAACACAGACAGCTAGTAGCAGGGCTTTCTCTTGAATTGCTTGCCACCAGTGCATTAATACTTCATTTAGGAAAGCCAAGTTTCCTCTATACTGAAGGAAAACTCACTCCGAAAGCAAACTGAAAAATTTTATCATAGCTTAGCATTCATAAATCCTGCAGTGCTAGATACGTGTCATTGTTACTGCATCATTTGCACAATCATACCCAAACCAAGCTCCCTTGCCACATCAGTTATGGGTGACTGCTGCCTGTAAACCACTGCAGGCTGGGGCTGGACCCTGGGATGGGTCTTTGGTGGGAAGGGAGGTGTAGGCAAACCAGTTACTGTCCTGCTCTGGGAGGTATAACAACACCTTCTGCTCCAGAAACTACAGTAGTCTTTCTCATATTAATGTGCACACATATACAGGAGGCAGCCCTGCTGGGGCATAGGGTTTGCTTCAGATGATCTCCAGTTTCCTTCCAACCTTTAATACTCTGAGATCCTGCATCCATTTCATCTGACATCAGACAATATTTAGCTGGAACACATTTCTCCTCCAAAGACTGGAAGAAGCAACAGTGTATAAGTAGGGAAGGAATTGGGTTTATTGAACTTAATCTACATTATATTTAATCTGAAAATAATGTCTGAATCGTAGTATCTTATGTCATCAAAGAAAAAAAATACAACTCAAAATTTGCTTTCTTATCTAACACAATTATGTCATTCATTTTTTTCCATGGAAACATCTGGGGGGACTTTCTGCCACTACTAATTCCTTCCAAAAGACCCAAACCAAAATGATTTATACTAGAACCTAGTTATCTTGAAGGGAAACGGCCTCATAGAGTTCATCCCTCACCCACTTGCCACTTCCCTCCACTGTCATTGTGCGGTACATGAGAAAGGACATAAAGCCAAAAGAGCCCACAGAACATCCTCTTTCTCCTTCAGCTTCCTCTTCGCCAGCCAACATGTTCCCCAGACTTTGACAGGCTGAAGACTTGCAGAAGAAAATGTGCCTTTCTGCTTGCAGTAAATAAAAAAAAAAAAAAAAAAAAAAAAAAAAATACCCAGTAAAACCACAGCACCCCAAGGGAATTCTCTGCCAGGGTCAAATTTAGAGTAATGCAGTAATCCCTTCCAGCTGCAGAGAAAACTGGCCATTTAATGACCTTGCACAAAATCCTACTGCTTTCAGCTCCAGTACCTCTACGTTCTGCCTCATTTCCAACCCTGTCCTTGGAGCTAAAAGCAGAGGTTGCTCTCCTTGCAATTTTCAGAGACAACTTTGGATTTAAACAAACATTTCTCTCTCTAATCCAAGGCAATGAAGTAAAGGCTCTATTTCACTCCCCACCTCCTGCTGACACAGATCACTTTGAGAGACTCTAGGATCTTGCATCTTTATAATGGGGTAACTGTTTAGTCTTTTCCCTCTGGAATTTTTCTGGTGCCCTGGCACAACTTTCCCTAATGAGCAACCAGAACAGAGAGAGATCAGATGAGGATTTATATCCAGACAAAAATCTGCAGACATCAAGAACAGACTGAACTGGATCCAAACCCTTAAATGCATCATTCACCCAGCTTTTAGTCTGCTTCCTCTAGTAACACTTTCAGAAAGGACTAGATATAATTGGGACTACAAGAAATCTAAATATTTTTCTGTTACATGTCAACACTCCAAAAACACAAACTGACACTGATGGCAGAGTGCACAGAGCACACAGTCTTTGCTGTTAGTAATGAGCCAGCCAGAGCAGAGAAAAGCATCTAAGACTCTTAACACTACATTTTCTGTAACAAGTTTCAGTTTTAGGTTTCAAGCTGCCTTACTAAGAAAGTCATCATCATCTCCCCCATTTTGCAAGATAGGAATCGGAGAAAGGGATCATGATCTTCTGTACTATGAAGTGATAAAAAAGGGATTAAGATAGAGGGCATTCTTCTGAATGTGCATAAGTGAGCAACACATAGGGGTTTTGGTTCCCTTTCTCTCTTCAGTGGCCTCTGAAGATGTCACCATCTGAGTGATACAGTGAAGTGATACACAACAGGCACAAAACCTGTGGCTTTCGGTTAAAGCAGGTAGCTGTGGCCATATGTTGGAATTTTTATCCAAGTTACAGTCTTGGGGGATTTTCTGCTGTAATTTCCAACTTGGGCAAACTTAACATGAAACTCAAAGAGAACAAAGCAGCAATACTCTGTCTTACTGTTACAACTCATGATACAGTTTTGTGGTAAGATCACATGGCTCTCATATCCTTTAAATGCAAGAGACACTGGTGACTGGTGGAACAGCAGGAGGAGCTGAGGGTGCAGCAGATGCCCTTCAGCACCCAGTACCATAGAGGCAAGCAATGGAGAAGCAGTTTCCTCTTCAGCCTTCAAGACCAAGTCTGGGACTGGAAGAGGCCAGGGCTCTGCAGCCAACGTGGTGCTTGCCAGGGGATGGCACAGTCCTCACTGGGCAAAAGCTGCCATGCTCTGTGAGTGCTGACCAGGGGGATACCAATTGATTGCTGTTAGGCAGACTGGGCTGAGTCCTTGTATTACCTGCTTTTGTTTTATCAGATGGAAAAAGTAAACTCTCGGGGTGACCATTTATAAAGATTTCTTCTTGCCTGTACAGCCACAAATGATGAGGGAGAAATTTCTGTCTGTTGCTGATTAGGCTGATAAAAGCTGCTTTTTCTCCTTTCAGCAGCTTAAAATGCAGTTTGCCCTAATACAAGCAGGGTCATTTTAGTTTGTGACCGCATACATAAATTGTATCTATAGAACAAAGGAATTTCAGGTCAGTTAAAAAGATCCTGTGGCTACAATATTCTCCTGGGAAGATGCCATCTCCATATGCTTATTACAACCACATAAATCCCACCCCCTCACTTGCCTTGAGCAAGTAATTGTCTTTAAAAGCAAGCAAAATAATTATTTTTCCAACATACTTGTCATCATTAATTATGGCCAGATAGCCAAGAGCTCATGCCTGGGCTTTTAAATGCTTGTATCTAGTTAGCATGGCTGCCTGTAACATTACTGCTTTTTTGCAGTGTTAACATTAACATACTATGGCTTCATTAAATCAAGGCACTCACTGATGAGCTAAGGCTGATTCATTTGCAGAACACTAAGACCTTTCATGTTTATCTATCCCACAGCAGAACAGGTTTTAAGGGCTGCACAGTTTATGCCTGCACTATGGGTATATTCAAGCAGCACTGGCTGTGTTTCTAAAGTCACGTTCAAGCAAATGTGTATGCCAACAAAGTGAGGATTTACAAACCGTGAAAGCTGGAATATGCAGGAATTTGCCAGAAGTCCACTAACTTACAGGCATGTCTTTGCCCCCTGGCCACTTTTGCAAAACCCTGTGTCTGTAGTCTGTAAATATCATCAGATATTTAATTCTATATTAACTTCTATAATTAAATAAATAAATATTAACTTAAACTATGGCCTGACTCTGTATTCTCACTGAAGCTGATGGGAATTTCCCTGCATAAAGACGACAGAATTTGGCTCACTTTTCCTTTCTCCTCTGGTTTAACAGGTGAGGGGGAAAAGCAAAGACACTATTTGTCTTTTATGTCTTTTTCCCTATTCTGCTTATGAGGGCTTCTTATGTTTAAAAGCAATGCATTGAACAGTCACTTGATACAGCAGACTGTGATACTGTAGGAAGTCCAGTGAAAATCTCCAGAAAGCATTTTAAATGTTAATTCATTTTTAAATGGCACGTCTTCGAAATAGCAGTGACTTATGTTAGGCAAACAGCTCACACAGAATCTGATCTCTGAATCATTGCCACCCCAGGCTTCCACAAATTTCAGTTCAGCTGACCAAATCATGAGAATGGCTTCCAATCATCAGGATTTTTTCATTTTTATCTTTAGCTTCTGAGCCTGTATAGATGTTACTTGGCAGCTTTATTTCAAATCCACAATCAGTAAAAATATATGTATATATTGTTATCTATTAATTAAAGCTACAAGTTCTACATAGCTATGGTATTCAGAATTAGGATTTTTAAAGGAAAACACACACAATGAGATATACGTAAATCCAGACCTAAGCATTTCTGTCATCTGAGCAAGTAGTCTACTTTTACAACCTTTGTGAAGTCAAATCTCAAAGTAGGTGGATTCAGGTTTTCTGAATAGGCCGGACCCAAGATTTTGTGTCAGACTCCCTTGTAAACATGCAAAAGAATCCTTGCTCTCCCTCCTCCCTCAGGATCAGTTCAGCCCATATCTCAGCCACAACAAAACACAGCCATCATTGAGCTGCTCCATCTCCCTGTGATGCTAGGATTTTTTAGGCCAAGTTATATCTTTCTGTGAAGTGCAATAATCTGCATTCCTATGTGATTGTTCCTATGATGTTTGAGAAAAATATGCTCAAAAGGGCGGGGGACAAGCAGCTCAATAGTTACCCATGCCCTTACATTACTATTGCACTGAGTATGAGACCCCACAATTTGTTTGCCATGAAATATTTATGTATAGACAAGAGTGCTTGTTATATTTTGCTTAATTCACTTCAGAAGTGACATAAATTATGTAGGTTCCTAAAACAAAATGAGGACAAAAATGTAGCTATGGCACTAAGATCTACAGTTAGAAAATACTGATAGAGTAATACACTTCTACTGGTGGAACTGAGCACAAAGCATGCTTCTAGAGACACAGGGTAAAAGACAGGATAAATTATTGTAATCCTGCAAACATTAGAATGAGAGGGAAAGAGCTTTTGCTTATATCCTCAGCACAGGTGCAATTCCACTCCTAGTCCTCCAAGCCAAAGGAGTTTAGCACTGGTATCTCCACTCTGCCCCAAACAGGATAAGAAAAACAAAGACATGGATATGGGAGTCAAATAAATGACTGCACATGCAATGTAACCTAGTAACACAGGTTCTGTGTGAGCATCTTTCATCCTGAAGTTCCATAGCCACAATCATCCAAGAACAAGCATCCAGCATCAAGCAGTCTCTTGCTGCATCATCTAGCAGTGATGGTTATAAGTCACACACAACCTTGCCCCACGTGTGCCATCAAGAGGATGATAGCCAGGGGCAGCAGTTAAGAGAAAGGCTTTTTCTCCCTGAAGTGAGCTCTGATTTTCATCCCCATTACACAATTGCTGCTCCACAGTATACCTCAAGCATACATAATATAGCAAAGTGATCCCAGCATCACCATGATAACCTCCCCAGGCTTTTAGAGGAAAGGGAAAAGAGAAGAATAAATGGTAAAATGCAAATCAACCACATACTGAATTTCAAAGCTGCCTTTAATTACAATCTCTTCCTGTTTCCTCAGGTGTTTTGAGCACTGCTTTAAGCAAGCCACACTTGTAAACAGAGTCTTGATCATCTTGTTATGCTTATTCATGTACCTCGTGTCTGCCTTGACAACTTACAGGCTTCAAGCTGAAATCTAGGCTACAGCCCAGCTGGGGCATCAAGGTACTAATACCTTCAGTATTTGCATTTTCACAGTCCTCCATTGGTCAGGAAGCTGATATAGAAGTTTTCCTTTTCAAATAAAAGTATGAGGAAACAAACACTGCAGGTTCCCATCGTAAGCCAAAGACAAGCAGTACACTGCTGCTTGTCTGTGACCTTCCTCCCTTTAGCCCCAAGTCTAGGCCAAGATCCTTTCTATTCTGATGGTTCTTCCTCAAAGGAGGGATTCAACAGACAGCTTTCTGCTTTCCCTTTCTCTTACCCGAGATGAAAGCAGGAGAACACCCTCTCTTCAGAGCAGACAATTGTCCCAACTAGAATACAGGCTGATTCAGTCAAATTAAAGCTGCCTTTACTGCAAGGTGCAGTAGGGGAAATATATATGATACAGTCATGATAGAGGGTAAGATTTTCAGTAGGTAGAAGTCAATCAGATCTTATGCTGTCAGCAAAGCCTAATTTACCCACAGCTGAGAATCTGGCCCCATTTCTTTCCTGTGCATAAACTACAGATGAAAGCTTTAGACCAACTACATGAGCTCCAGAGATACATATACACCAGGAGGATTCCAAGGGACAATGCAGAGATAGCAGCACAGACTGAAGAAGTGCACTAGCATGCCTACAGATTAGATTAACAAAGCCTAAGATATACTGTCACAACACCCCACAGTCCACATTAAGCAAAATCATCACATGAAGATAGATAACGATACCTAGATGCTGGCACAGCTGCTGCTAAGGCAGCTCTGTGGACTAGAGACCACAAAGGAGTACTGTAATGTACAGTCAGCTTCAGGCTCTGCTACACAGAGTCATCTCCACAATAGAACAGAAGCCAGAAGAAATGAAAATGAAAGCTCTGCAACTGCAGAAGGGAAAAAAAAAAAAAAAAAAAAAAAAAAAAAAGAAGAAAGGAAAAGATAAAAGGCATTCCAAGAGGCATTTCAAGAAGACTGGAAGTGTTTCTTAATTCTGTGCAAATGAGTTAAGACCAAAATTAAAGGCACTTAAAATACAAAATTACGTGTGCATTTCAACTTTTTTTCTGCTGATGTATGTGTTTCTCATCTAAAAACTGATCTATAGCAAAATAAAAGTCAAACAAAAGCAAAAAGTAAGTGCAAAGCTAAATGAAAAAACATTTTGTTTAGAAGTCAGCAAACTGCCTAGGGATGATCCAAAATGATTTTTTTGGTTGTTGCTTTTTTGAAAAATAATTTCAACTTCTCTAATTTTCCCAAGGAAGCCTAAACCAATATCTTTCCCCAGATCTCCTCCCCAAAGATCATTATTTTCCTAGGAAAAAAAATGTAGGTAAGGAAAAGAAGGAAAAAAAAAATTCACTTTTTTAAGTGTTCTCTGGATGAAGCCCTTTGGAGCTCTCCTCTGCTCAGGAAAGACTCTGTAGCTGACATTGTTAAAGGGGCTCAGACAGCTCCTTTCCCACTGGAGCTTGACATGGAGAGCAGGAAACATTTCCAGTCTCTGTGTTCTGAACTACTTTGATCCATCATTCACATAACAGCTCTATCTCCCACACCGCCAGCTTCACTGATAAGGACTGTCAACATCTTGGTCATTCTGCTAGTGTAAACAGGTCTATGTGTGTGACTGCACCATGACAAATGTCAAACTCCCTTTCAGAATGAAGACAACTGTTCCCAGAACATTTTCCTACCTTCTTAATCTAGATTCCTTGCTTTGTTGTTTCTTCCCCATTCCTCCAGTACATGGACACAGTGAGGTTTCAGAGCACAGCACCAGGATGTCTGCATCTTCAGTCCTGCCATTCATGGCTCTGAGCCATAGCTGGCTATCTTTAGGAGCTCCAGATGTGCTGCTACAACCAAGAAGTGTGAGAAAACTTTCTGGAGTCATCTTTTCTCCTCAGATCTTTTATTATATGTTAAACTAGAGCAGCCATAAGTAGTACATCAGCTGAGAATGCATCACGATTCCTACCTTGACACTGTACAGTGGCTGACAGTGCAAAACAAGCACCATGGTGCACTGTCTGCCCAAAGCCCATGGTCACGGAGCCACTTGCTCAGCTACAGGTGTCATTGCTGAATCTGTCTTCAGAACTGTTGCAAAAGGAGTAAGGAACAAGATGCCTCTTGGATCAGAGCACCAAGCCTAAGGCCAGAGGCCAATTCCCAGCCTGGGAACACTGCTGATATTTGGCCCACTCCAGTGTCCCACCAAATAGAGCTAAGATTGCTGCTTGGCCTGCAGGACCTAGCACAGTTCTGTCATTGCAGCTGGGGTCCCTGATTCTGCTGTATTTATCTATGCACTTAACAGTGGGTTTGCTGTATAGGCACTAAACTGTCCTAAACCTTGTGCTAACTCTACCACAAAGAAGTTGACGTGGGTTGACAGTGCCTTTAAACAATGGGGTCAAGTTTACATTCCCAGACAGTATATTTCCAACTAATTATAAACCTTAACGTTATCATAACCTATATTTTTACAAGAAGGCAGAAAAGAAAGAGGAATAATCTGTGTCATTACTGGCACGAGCCAGACCATTCATCCAAACAAAAATGTAAGAGCTTGAAAGATGGCTAATTAATATTAAGGTGGGGAATGTGACAGATTTCAGAGGCACCACTGACTTACAAACTGCAAAACACTTCAGCAAAACGGATTGGGTTGCTGTGATGAGATTATAAAATAAGCAGAGGAGAAAAAACAAAAGAGCAGGGGCAACATGCTCAGAACTCATTTGAGTACCATATCCCATGGCTCCTCAATTCTTTATGCAGTAGCTTAAATTGCCTGGAAAACAAACATTGCCAGAGGGATTCCAAACTGTCAGAAGGACTCCTTGAAAAGGCTTTACTGCACACAGCACACCGAGTCAGAAAAGCAATGTACAGGAGTCAGTAGAGAATAAGAAGATCCAACAGAGTACACCAGTTCTGCACTCTGCTGGAAAATGGCTTTGTTTCCCTTGCCACAGCTTTCCTTATGCGAGATGGAGAAGATGACAGTTTCCTATTTCTGCCTTGCTTAGAATGGCAGAAGTTCCACAAAAATGAATGCTGGCTCTGTAAGCTACCAAATCACTGAACAAGGCATGACTGAGCTAGATCAGGCACAGACACAACCACATTTCTGTCAAATTAGAGAGAACACACAATAGAGTTTACATCAGCCTCATGCCAGCTGCAGGAGAAAAGATAATCTAATTCAACATAAAATTGCCATGATATAAGCAGACCATATCTGAGTCAAAATAAAACTTGCTGTTTAAAGCCTTGAGGGGGTGAGGTGGTTTTTTGTTGTTGTTTTTAAATTGGCTTGTTTTTGTTGTTGTTGAGTTGGTGGATTTTTTTTTTAAATACAACTGAAACATCAAAATAATTTATATCCAAAGAATACTTGAATCAAACGGTTGCATCCTTGTTACCAACAGCTCCAAAATCAAATTAAATTTTTGAAACAGCCTCAGACTGTCAACTGTTCAGTGCACATTAAATCTCTTGTGACAAGCCACACAGTATAGGCTTTAGTTGCAGCTGTGCTTCTGGTGTTGTATCTACGTTTTTGTCTGCATTAAGGTCTACTTCATTTAGACACATCCAACATTTCTCTCTCCCTAGAGAATACACCTTGTAATGTTTTATTTAGCATTCGGATAACATCTTTATAAAGATCAGTAAGAAGGAAAGTGCAATAGCATTTGAATATAGTAAAAGCGCTGCAGACTACAGCGAAGTAGAGCAAAGAATCCTAGACTGGATACCAAGGCAAAAATAACCACTAGAGATACAGCCCATTAGAAACAGTATCTTATATTAAAACATTGCATACATTATGGAAAAAATGAATCCTGGCAACAGTAAAAGATGTCAGAGAATGGATAATTAGGAAGGAATTTGTATGTGATAAAAGCAGTTAAAAAAAAAAAAAAAAGCACAATTTGAACTGCAAAATAAGAGACCTCACAGAATTAGCACCCTCCCAACATGTTACTTTGCTCAGAGTACCTGCATGTTGTCACACTACTATAAGCTGTAGGCCCAGCTGAACACCCTCCCAGACTTAAGGCAGGACACTCTTTGCCACACATCTGAACCAATTGATTTTATTAAAACTAAAAAAACACCTTAATTTCTGTGAACACAGAGGTTTTAGTTTTTAGCCAAACTACCAGTTGACTGGATCTGGAATTCCAAAGCACTTTCCCCAACTGGTGGTATGGGCTGAAGACAGAGCAACCAATGAAAGCCGCGGCAGAACAGTGCTAGACAGAATAGGAACACAGCGGCCCCCCAACCAGCCTTAATCCCTGTGGCAAACTCAACGTATCACCACATACAGTGAGCAATTCAATGCCCCACTACTCAACCTTACTACTTCAGTGCTGAAGTTCCCTGATAACCAGCAATGAGCTCATAAAAGAATACATGGACAAGACGACAGGCTTTTACAGCTGTTCTGTTACTATACAGCATATATGCAGGCTCATATAAGCAGTTGGGTAAAGCTATCTTGCCTGCAAGGTCTCTCCCACCTTTAGCAACTGGGGTTGCATTTTGGGTTTACACAAAATACAGTGCTATGTGAAAACAACAGAAGGATAACAATTCAATGTAGAATCTATGCTTCTCTGAACTCCAACTACCTTCCTCTTTCCAAACACTCTCACATCTCTCATCAGCCCTCACTAGAAACCATATCAGCTTCGTCTCTGCAGCTTCTCCAGCTTCAAGTGGTGCAACTGGCAGAGAGCCATGCATATTTCCTAATCAACTTTATTAAAACCCTTCATTACAACACGTACATGCCACTTGCAAGTTCATGACAAAAAATGAACCTCTAAGGCTCAATTCTTACATTATTAACAAATCAATGTGGCACTATAAAAAAAGAATGTCTTAGTAAAAACAAAATTCCCCCTTGGGTCACAGCTAGAAAGACTGACTTCACTTTGGTCTTATATTCTAGCAGCTTTATTCCATCTACATACCTCACTGCTTGTGAGTAGACTCTGCTTTCACAGTATCACTGTACAGTAGGGAAGTTGGCATAAATTGCTACTGATGTCTACAGTTTCACTGAATAAGGATTTTCTCCTTCCCTGTCCCTTAAAACATTCTTTTGTAGTGTTTATCTCCAATCTTTCTTGGTTGCTGTTATGACAAATTTCAGTCAAAATCTCTTAGAGTCAGTCCTTTCATCACCTTCACGTGTTTATATATTAAAAACAGGTACATTTTTAACTATATAAGGAAGTGTATGTCAGTTTTAAGAGTTATATTGATTGTTGTACTTCACTGACCCACTCCTTCCATTGAGGAAGGAGTTCTCCCTCTAAGAGACAAATGATCTCCTGAGAGGCAAACTCCAGGACAGTGCCAAACACACTGCTGTGTCTGGATGGACATGGCTCTGTCTTTTCATACACACAGGCCATCAGCATTACAGAAACTACTGATGCAGTTAATATTTTCACCCAAAAAGCACTAAAACTGAATTCCTCCTAAGTTACAAATAACCGGAAGTCCCTGGATCTTGTAAAAAAATCTATTTAAAATACATTTATTTGTTGAGAAGTAAATAGATTATTTCATCCTAATGTCTCTTTCATACTCTTTCAGGGCAGCTGGCATACCTAACAAAACTTTCCATGCTCATAGGTGTGGCACTGCTGAATTGGCAATGACCAATATTACATGAGCAGCCCAGCACAGGAACTGTGGATAGCAAAAAGCAACAAGGCTGCCTCTTCTAAGCAGCATGGTTTGCTTTTAAAGCTTGCAATTCAGGGTGTCCAGTAGCCCTCAGCAGGAAGCATGAACACACAGCACGCCATGGATAGCCCACAGTGGATCAAAGGGGTCTCAGATCCTTCCACCTTTCTTGGATTATTCCATCCAACAAACCCATCCAACCCAAAAATCACTTCAGATCAGTAAAAAAAAAAAAAAAAAAAAAAAAAAAAAAAAAAAAACCTTTATCTTGAAATTTCTTCCTCCAGGTGAAAAAGAAGATACCCATGCAATTGCTACCACTATCCAAGAGACATGGAAAACATCACTCTAGAATGAAAATTGTTTTTTCTAATCATTTAGCACATTGTTTTCCAAACTTGCAGCAGTACATTGAGAAAATTGCCTTTAAAATTTCTTCCCTTGATTTTACTTTTTATTTGCCAAAAATCATGTGCATCCGACTTTAATGATAAATGTTCTCTTTTGGAGACAAGCTACACCTAGACATTCCTTGGTTTCAGAGCACGAAATCCTAGCACTGACGTTTTGCTCACCTTCAATACTCCCTGATCCCAACTCCTGTGCTCAAAACAATATTAGCACTGAAAAGAACAAAAACTACATGGGTAGAGCACTTGAATTTGAGACTTAGAGAAGATCAGCTTGAGTCATCTCATTCACTCATCAGTCCTGAAAATACTGTTGTTGCAAGCAAGTCTCTAAAAGCTCCTCAATGATGTGGAGCAGTATTGGGATTAAAACTTGTCAGGGAACTCTCTCCTAGAGACAGCAACCTAACCCCTCTATTTACCCCCACTTCCTTGCTCCTATCTCAGCTGCCTCATGTACCTCAGGCATTGAAAGTGGAGTGGGATTAGCTGAAAGAGAACAAAAAGTAAATGAAGAGATCTCTATTAATAACAGCTGAGGGGAATGTATGACACAGACCAGGTTAGATCCAGAAGAGTGAGAAAAGGCAGGGTGGGCCTGGCATGCCAACAAAGGCTTAACATTCTGAAAAAGAAACTTGGAATTGAAAACACTTAAAAATAAGTAATTTCTGAATCTCTCTTATGGCTGCAGTTGCAATGCTCAATCTCTGCCCACAGCAATGCATCTGGCTTTCAGCCAAAGATTCCAAAGTCACACGGGTCTTTTCTCCCTCTTCCCTAGCTGTGCATCATTTTTAAGCATTCCCACAGCTGTGACAGAAACAATTGCTAGGAGGAAAGAGTGCTTGGGCACCCAGGGACTGCTCTCTCACATTTCCTCACAGCTGGAATTCCTTGTAGACTTTGGCACAATTACTTGCCACCAGCTTGTCTGCTGGGCTGCCCTTTTAATGGGTGCAGCTATATGAACAGATCAGGACTATTTCTAATTGAGCAAAAAATGGATTTTCCCATAAGCTAACATGAAAACAGGCTGCTGTTTTTTACTGAAAAAAGTAGTAAGTCTACTTAGAGTTAAGGACCATAATTCAACAGATAGTTTGTTACACACAGTGACAATTGTCAATGATAAGCTGTACTTCAACCACCTCACACCATTTTCCTTATTGCATGCTCTCTAACTCATGAATCTAACTTAATCGAGAAGCTTACTTCGTAACACTGCTGAGAATATGGTGAGCTCCTGGAGGAGCAAGAACAGCCAGCAGACCTGGTCGTCCCTCATCAGTCCAGTTATTAAGCACAAGAACCACCGAAGGCTCCCAGTCTATAGACAGCTCACAACCTGCTGTCTGATTTAACATCACAATGTAACTTGGTGGTGCTCAACCACTCGTCCAGATGGGACATCACCTCTTTTAGAAGCCCTTAAGCATTGTACTCCCTTTCAAATTCTTAACATGTAATTAGAGATATCACATAATAAGTTCGTGTCACAGTGATATATTACAATGGGATTTGGACATATCAATTCAGATGCAGGTATTCCTTGCACATTCCAGCACATCAATTAATGTGCCCTGTCCTCACTGCATACACAGGAGTTGTTAGAATTTTATTTACCCAAAAGATTTCCTTTTCTCACTGGGGAAAAAAATCTGTGGAGCCTCTGGGTAGGAGAGCAGCAGGGACAGGACTACCAGAATAACTCATCTAAACCTCGACCCACTTCCTTTCCACATCTGAAGAACCAACAACAAGTAGGATGGTAGGAGAATGTTCTGGCCTGTGCAGTGTATGCTTGGCATCCCTGGATTAATCTTTTTGAAACCTCAGGCTGTCCTGTCAGTTTAAGAAAGCTGTAAATACAAGATAAAATGCCCTAAATTAAATACGCTTGTCCAAACTGTGAATATTTTTACTTTGGCTAAAGAAAGATTGCTTTTCCCCCTCAGTTTTCAGGAACTGAAATTTAACTTGCTTATTTACATGCCACTACAGAATTTGCCCCAAATTATACAGATTATGCCTTCAACTTTGCCTTTCTCAGCATAGTTTATGAACTCAGTGCCTGAGATGTGCTGAGGAATGGTTCATAACTCCACTGAAATAGCTGGCACTGATGCCACAGCTGAAATTTCAGCAATAACAGAACTCCATTGTGATGCATCACTTCAAATACAAAGCTGTAGTGGAAATATAACCACAGCAGTGACTAAAGGTATGCACCAAGTCTGGGCCCCAAAGTGCTAGGTGCTGTCCAAACATGCAACTGGCAGCCTACCATCTACTTCTTAGAGGTAACAACTGGCTGAGACAAACAACAACTAAAAATAGTGCAAGGAGGGAGTGGTAGCTAATAAGGATATGCATGGCATCTTTAGACCACAGGAAGAGATGGTCCATGTCCTGCAGAGCTTATCACTAACAGACTAGAGAATGGGCAGGCAGGGAACTGCAAACAGACAAAGGGAGCAGTGTGCTCAAGTTGCACAACAGGTACCAAGGGAGCCAGCAGTAGGAATCCATTGCTCCCTTCTTCATCATACACCCTTCCCTTCTCACAGCACAGACCCCTGCCATACAAACATACACATTTGCAGATCTACTCATTGTTTTATAAACCATTTAACTCTGGTTTGCTGAGCAGCGCGTGCAATTAACTTCTGCAAATGCCTTTTGTGGACACTAGAAATTAAACACTATACAAAGGGGTTGGAAGGTGTCTCTACTAAACTTACCTAATAAAGGAAAAAATCAATAAGTAACTTCTTTGAGCCAAAACTCTGTGATTGAGACATCTATTATAATAGCATATCTGCAGCAAGGAGAAGTAAAGCAAAGCAGAAAGCAGCTTTAGGCTAGCTACTTTTATTTTCATTTCCAAACTTGGAAGTGTTGATTCTTACAGCGTTATCAATCAATCAGTACTGTGTTGAACTTTATAAAACAAACAAACCAAGAAAGTGCCACTGCTGAAGGCCAGCTGAGAAGCTGAACGTGAGGTAAAACCAGAACTGCTGGGAGAAAGAGCTTACAATGCAAAATCCCATTATGAAACACTTAGAGCTCATCAATACTCACTTTTACAAAGATTTGACTAAATTGGCATAAAAACCAATGCAGTTAAATAGATGTAGCCCTTCAGCATAACTACAGAGTACATTAAAAGTATATCAGCATGACTTGGTTGGATAGTGAATTAACAAAAATCAATATCCATTTAGTTAAAAGGGTTTAGTAATAGAGTGCCAACCCAACAGAAACAATGTGTTCTAACCACTGACATTATTTTTTCCCTAGGCTCCAAACCCCGACCCCAGCACTATGACAAACTTGCTGAATAAATTAACTTCTGAGTTTGATTCATAAAACCTTAATGTTGTTCATCTCAAGCAGAGTCAGAGTCACAGTTCATGGAAAAACCACTAGGCAACATCAATCAGGTATCAGGACAGGAAAACGTTTCCCATCTCTGGCGTCTGTGCTTCCCCCCAAAAATAGGGGAATAATGGTAGGAGGAGCTCAGTTACAAAAAACTCCTTATCTCTTTGTGGGGTCTACAATGAAGATACCAACAGGACTGAAACAGCGCAGTTTCCCCCTTCTGGCATTCCTCATGTGCACCCTCTTGTGGCAAAAAAGAGAAAAAAACCCTCACCATTTTCTTCAAAAACCCATACACTTTAAATACGTTCAATAAACAACTTTATGCATGAGTGGACATACATTGCTGAATCAACACAGAAGAGAAAAAAACAGCTTATGAAAGAAAGGAGACTTTCTACTATCCCTTCCTATTAATGGAACACAACTGTATCACTCAAAAATCAATAACGTAGTCTTCATTTTTGCTCCCCATATTGTGGTAACAGTTTGCATTTGGCAAGTCTTTAATGTCTACTACCACAACAGTGAGCAAAGACAATGCTGCAGAGCCACAGAACAGGATCCACAAACTGAATCTATCGTCAGCATCCATGGGGTCACCACAGAGAAGGGGATTGTAAGAACCATGGCATGTCAATACCTGCAATGAGAAGGGTCTTTCAGGACACACATCTCAAAAGAATAAGCATGTCCTCACAAAATTTTCAACATTACACTTACTCTGTTTCCCCTATTTTGTATCAGCTACGTACATCCATTGTCAAATCCCTTCAATTAGACATGTTCATTATGCAAGGTAATCCAACATGCCCTCCAGAACTGGGATCAGGAAATAAGGGTATCAAAGAAGGGCACAGACACATCCTGAGAAGACTGCAGCTTCAAACAGCGCAGGGATGGATGAGTCATGTCAAAGACTGAAAATAAAATGTATCCCTCAGCAATTAGATACTGTCCAGTCTTTACAGTGCCATACTTAGTACTAGAGAAAAAAAAAAATGAAAACATCACTTCTCGTAACAACAATTTTATTCTTACTGCAGAAGTTATGCCATTCAAAGCCTTCATGCTAGGTGGGAAATTTTTATTCTAGAAACCTGTATTATAATATTCAAGTTCTTTAAAATGCTTTTGACATTTGTGCTTTATTTACATTGGATTGCCTTCCCTTCCAATGAGGGCCATTTAGCCAGATGTAGAATTTTGACTTAACCAAGAAAGATTCCTTGAAAAAAAAAACAAAAAAACAAACACAGCAGAAAAGAACATACCACAGGCATAATTCCTTCATGCTTTCCTTCCTTTATGTAATGTTTGTGCACTAATTATTCAAATAGTTGATCTAGATGTCTCCCATAAGACTGGAATGTCATTACAGCATAAGAACCATTTCAACACTGAACACCTTAATGACTGTCTGGACTTTCATTTTCTACCCTGAGACTGACATCAGAGATGTCTAGGAAGATCTTAGCCCTACAGAAAGGTAAGAACTGACCTTAAGGACAAGAGCAGTCAAGCCTCACCTGCAGCTTTCCTCTCTCAACATTTTGAACAAGTGACACCAGAGAACTTGCAGATGTCCTTTCAAACACACATATAACTATTAGATGACCAGTCTTAAAAATAATAGCTGAAGCCTAAAACGATTTTAAGCCAGTGCAGGAGGGGACTGTAGCACAAGCAGGAGTTTAACATCACAAGAACAGTCCTTGAGAGCAATACCCTTCTTTCACTGCTATATAAAGACTACTGAAAGACTACTTTAGATCAAACTTTAGCATGATTTTTCAATCCTGTCATTAACTGAAGCAGTTTGATCCAGAGCTTGTAGTCAGTTTGGAGTACTCATGTTTCCACAATATACAACACGCTTACACTTTATCAGGTGTCTTTTCTCCAACATATATTTTTGGCCTACCGTAGGCTAAAAGTCTTAAGTCCTACAGTAGAATTCATGAAGCATAGAGTTAGCATAGTATGGTTAGATTGCAATCAGACTCATTAAGTCTTTTCTAACCTGAGCAATTCTATGGTTCTAAGATTTTAAGTGTTAGAGGGCCTGCAGAAGTATTCCTCTATTTTCACTAGATTTCAGGGAAACAAACAAAACACACCAAAACCATCCTCCCCCCAAACCCTAACCCCCCCCATCCCCTCCCCCCCCAAAAAAAACCCAGCAACAATAAAAAACACATCCAAACCACAGAACCTCAACCAAACACATTCCTCTCCTATTTTCTTTACAGACTGCAAGTTTCCTTGCCATCTGTCTCACTGTGCCAAGCACAGTAAGGCTAAGGTTCTTTGAGTAATGCTCCTACACAACTGGAGTCATTTTCATGAAGGTTTACTGGACTTGCACCAAATCTGAGAAATCATCCCTTTAAGTGATGCACACTATGTTGGTCCTCGAATCCACTATCAACTACACACTAGGACTAGTCAGAACCAGGGAGATGTGGAGGATGTAAAAAGACATCAGTATGTGGAGTTCATTCAGAATTATTTGGGCAAACTAGTGATTATGTCCCATTTACAAGTATTGCTAAAAAAAAAAAAAAAATCTGCCTCCTAGAATGGTTTCTCATACCAAGAGCTTTGGATTGAAGTTCAACAATTTATGTCTTACAGAAGGAGACGACTTCTATCAAAACCATCTTAATTATAACACCATGATAGGCTCCGGGTCTTTGAACTTTTTCAAGGCAAGAAGCAATTTAAGAAGCTGGGTTTCAACAACAAAGTTTCATCTCATCACCATGGACACTAAAGAAAGAAAATCTGTGATGGAAGTCAGCAGCCTCAGCTCTCTGATTATGAAGCTGGTTGTGTCCCATTAATCATGACAGCAACTATTTGCAAATACACAACACAGCAGATCCATTAGGATAACGTCAATATAACAGCACATACGTGACACTTTAAATTACCAGATACTGATTAAGAACTTAGAGAAATTATGAAGAGAAAGCTCCACATTTTAAGTGGATCAATGGCCAAAGATCTATCCTAACAACAGGAGCCCAACAAAAAGCATATTTGAAAAGAGAATAGATTTGGTGACAACTACAGCAGAAGAGCACAGATAAGAGACTGTATTCAGTCATCTCAGTTTGGTCTTTTAATGTATATTTTAGCTATTTCCAGAAGTTCTCAAGGCTGCTGAATTCTATATGGCAATCAAGACTAGCTTAGCACACACCTCACATGTCAAACCCACACAATCGGCAGTAATTATGAAACTCCCTGAGGAGCAGACTCTGATGGACACTTCAGTTGAAAGCTGTTATCTAGTCCATATTGATCACAATTAGCAATTTGGTTTTAAACAGAAAAACAGATTCTGCCAGAAAACTACTGGGACTACTCCTCAGAGCTGATTGCATGCAACATGCTGCCATTAGGCAAGGAAGTCAGAACAGGAAACCTATAAAAGAAACACAAACCTGCCCAATTTCACATTAAGGGAGATTCTCCTTGCTATGATTATTGTTAAGTCAGATTACCAGGCCTCATAATTCTGACTTTGATGATGACCAAGAAATTTATTCACGTAAACAATATTCACCATAAAATCAGTCCTGAACTCCAGCCACGACACAGCTGCAGGAGCATGCCTTTTATTAAATAACTCGAATATCAAAACCCCATTGTGGGTCACACAGTGGCTGCTGAGGCTGGCACATCCACCCAAGCTGTCATCACACCGCATTGTCTCCCTGGGAGCCAAGCAGTAATAACTGGCAACTGCAATCTTAACAATGGTTTTCAGGAACACTGACTGAGGATAAATCCCATCTATTGCACTACAAAATGACATGGGTTTAGACCAGTCAACTCTACTTCCTAGGATGATAAATATGGTATCTCATTGTCCTGTGGCTCACAAGGAAGACTAACAGGAGCAGAGGCTTTGTCAAGAAGCTGCATGCACAGATCATTTTGTGTTCTGCACAGAGGTACTGCTCAGTTCTAACACTGTACTGATGCAATTAGATTGCAAGTAGCTAAAAAGATAGAAATGGAGCAAAATCCACTGTGGTGTAAGCCTCTAGATCTGTTTTCAACTATATTATATGCCTTATTCAGCTCACGTAGTGGCATTACTGTAATGGACTGCCACCTACCCTGCTGATATTAAATTATTGTTTAGAACCATGTTACACTTAAGCCCAGAAAGGATTTTTATGCACAGTATGAAGGAAATTAAAATCTGGACAAAAGCAAATTATTTCAGGAGGATTTCACTTCAATGCAAAACTTTCTCAGTGTTCCAAAACAAAAGAAAACCAAGACCCCTGGAGCATTACTGCTATTTAAGAAGAAATGTCTCAGTATATTCAATTTAATCAAAACTTATCCCATGTATCCACCCTGTGAATGAGCAGTCTGTGCACCTTTTAAATCTCAAAGACAGCAAAGGGACTTGCTTAGATTAGTCTACAGAAGTTTTCACTGATTTCTCTATCCTTTAGGAGTTCTGCATTCCTTCCACAATTGAGCAGACAGAAACAAATCTGCATTGTGATACAGCAAAACAAGGTTAAGACGTTTATCAGCACTGCATTTGAGCATATTTTAATGGCAGACTATACAATGTTGATCTACCCTGGAAGACAGGAATCTCAAGCTTTCTCCCACGCTTTATTAAGAGCATGTCACACAACTTCCACTTCCAATGTGTTACTTCTGTCTTGATTTTCAGAAGCACCATGCCCTCCAATCTCGCACTGACTTCAGAAGGCATTCTGAACTCTGCTTCTGAAGACCAGTTCTTTAACTCAGCGTCCTCCTCTGTGAAACGGGAACATGCAAGATCTGCAGTCCAGCTGAATTCCTTCTGAATACAGGCAAAAAACAAACAAACCAACCCACAGAAATGCGAAGCACCATTTACTTGGTATCATTACATTCCTCTGAATCAATGGAGAACTCAACAACTGCAGATTTACCACTGCTGTAGAAGGTCTCTTCAAGCAATACAGCTCTGGAAAGCTGAGTCATTGTTCTAGCTGACCATGCTAGGAAACTCAGCAGTAATTGTAGAGCAATCAATGTGGCTAGTTTGCTACAAAATAGGTTTCTGCATTTGGATGATGCTCAGTATTAGTGACCCCATTCCCACACTTGGTGGTTCACAGGTCATACAGTGTTTGGTATTTAGCTGCACTGATTCAAAATCAGACTTCCCTTTGAAGAAGCATTGCCATTAGTGAATTTGAGAGACCATATTCCCCATTTTGAATCCCAGTTGAACACTTTCCTTCTACAGTCATGATTAAAGTATGTACTTGGTCTCTGCCTCTGTTTTTCCTTCTGTAAAATACTAACATCACATTTCCAGAAATTGAACTATTTTTATTGAAATTCAGCTGACAAATTATGAGAAGTGAGAAAATCTCCCACAGTTCCACATGTGGCCAGGCTGCATTTAGGCAACATTTTAATATCGTTCAACACAGTCATCTCCCCAGGAGTGAATAGCAAACAGCAGTTTCACTATCACTGTAGCTGAGGTGGCTTCAAGGATGAAAACTTTTCTTTCAGAAAAAAAGATAATGACTTCCCCAAGGAGCTAGGAAGGAACAGTAGCTGAACTGGCAGTGCAGTAAACAGAAGCACATGTTCCCCTTCCGCCAGATGGTGGGAAAGAAAAAAAAAAAAACTTTTGAGGCAGCAAACTAAAAAGGGAAAAGAATAAAGAAAAAAAAATACATAAAAAAGGATTAATTTCTAGTATTAACAAGATTATCCAGACATTCGGTAGATATATTAACCTGACTTTTCCATAATCAGAACCTAAACTATCTCTAGCTGCTAAAAAAACGTGATAAAATCCAAATGTAGGGTAGATTAGCTCCCACCTGCTGGTGCAGAGCCCATTCACTTCAGAGACATCTGGTGTTAACCTCTGTCAGAAACAGAATACCAGACCTTGGGTCAAATCCAGTCTAACAACTGCTACATTCTCAGAAAAAGAAAACAACAGACAAATAATTTGATAACTAATAGCTCAGCAACAGTTCAGTCTAGGGAAACTGACTTGATGAGGAAAACAAGCCTATTTTTTTCATACTGGTGGCAAGTACCACACTTAGCAAAGGAAGTGAAAGATAACAAAAAAGGATTCTTTACATACGTTGGTCAGAAGAGACAGGCAAAGGAGAGTGTACTTCCCTCTGAAGTAAGAACCAGCTTCAACAGATACTGACGTATTCAACAAGTTCTTTGCCTTGGTCTTCATTGACTTTCAGTCTTCCTATGACTCACACATCCCTGAACCTCTAGGCGGGGGCTGGGGCAACAAAATCCCTCCCGCTGTAAGAGCAGAGCAAGTCTGAGACCAACTCAAGAAGCTAGAATGTATACAAGTCTATGGGGCCAGACGACACACGTCCCAGTCTCCGGAAGCAAAGAAGTATATTCTTTACTCAGAGTGGTGAAGCACTTGAACAACTTGCCCAGAGAAACTGCGGAGGCATTAAGACTAGGTTGGACAGGGTCCTGGGCAGCCTAATCTTGTGTCTGGCAATCCTGCCCATGGTAAGGGTGTGGGGAGCTTGATGATCTTTAAGTTTCCTTCCAACCTAAACCATCCTATAACACCAATACTGTAACTCCAGAATAAAAACAGAAGTAAATCACAACATAAAACGATTTCACTGTAAATCTCTAGGTCCACTGCTAGTAAAACAGTCCCAAGGTGTGTCTCTGGCTCAGACTCATACACTCTGTGAATAACATCTGAGTGCCCCTTGACATTGCTGCTGTTTTCAAGCAGATTCCTCTCATTTCCTTGGAATCTCATTCTCTTCCCTACAGCTATGGTCAAACTATTTTTTGCTTCCCAAGGGAGGTCTGGATGCCTGTTACTTGAATTGCTTACAGTCAAGCTGGACAAATCACATGAGAATATGCCGAGGGGAACAATGCTGCATATGATTTCTCAGCATTCCTGAGAGCTACAGACAGAAAGGAACTGATGGAGCCAAAGCCCTCCCTCCCACCATCCTTCAGTCTGACTCTTTGCTGCTGAAGGATGTCTGCCCTAAAGGGCTAATCAGCAAGGCACACACATTGGCATACACTGATTTTCCCACACAGAAAGCCAAAGCATGGATTTTTTCAAAGCTTTACTTAAAGAGCTGACAAAAAAAAAAAAAAAAAAAAAAAAAAAAGACCTATATGCTTCAGTCAATGGGTGAGAAGTTTCTGATTCCACCTCTTAAATGTTTAAATACTTTAAACTTCAGGAAGAAGACCTGTCCTCATGGAGCATGAGGAAGCAACAGCAAGCGGGAAGGCTCAGTAAGGGTTTCCCTCAAGGATTGTGCTGACTTCTCTCATCCTAACACTTCCTTGTCCCCAGAATAGCTCTGAATAAGAGCATCCTAGAGAGCAGTTTGTGCTGGGAAGCAAACCAGACACACTCCTCCTGTGTATTTTTTTCACACTGGTGCCATGGAGTTTCCTGCTGAGCATTAGGGGTGTGCAGCATAGCAGCTGCCATGGGACAGGAAAGGCTCCATCCCAAAATTCAGTGCAGACAGTGCTGACAGGGATTCAAAAAGATCACTTGTTCTAATGAAGTCATGGGACAAGTAATACAGAGTCTAACAGTAAAACCTACATATCATCACCCTGAAAAAAAAAATTGTAATATATATTACAATTAGGAAGTGTGAGGCTTTCTAGTAATATCAAGTTAAATACCAGATTTGCCCAGGGAGGTTGTGGAGCCTCCTTCTCTGGAGATGTTCAAGACCTGCCTGGACGCCTACCTGTGCGACCTGCTGTAGGGAACCTGCTTTGGCAGGGAGGTTGGACTCGATCTCTGGAGGTCCCTTCCAACCCCTACAATTCTGTGATTCTGTGATCTGAATTTAGCAGTGTGCCTTAATGATTTTCAGCAATTAGACATGGCAGGGGGCTGGGCACTGGCTGTAGGCTGCAAGACTGGATACAGAAAACTAGCAAAAGGAGCTGAACTACGAACATGAGCAGAAAACTACCCTGCTGTAATACATTTTCACTATGTCTAAAGAAATTACTTTGTTAGCATTTTTAAGCATGTATCAAGATTACTTAAACATCATTCAATCCACATAATCAAAATCATCTTCTGAAATCTTAGATTTTTGCAGATCACTGGAAAACAAATGCAAAAAAAAAAAAAAAAAAAACAACATTGCATTTGTTTTCTTTTGTAAGTAACTCATCCTTTTTTTCCTATAATATCAAAGTAGATTTTCAGCCTCTTGTAATTAAGATACAAGGCATGAAAAGCAGGTCTCCCAAACCACTGCTCTAATCACTGGACTTCCTTATATACTCTTACTTGCTTTGTAATTGCAGCCTTTGTCAGCATCTCAATAGCAAGAATATAGACAGAAAAGGAAATGGTGACATATGGTCTTTTGCATTTCGCTTTTAGATGGCAGCATTTTGCTAAGGGGTCACTGTGTAGCCCAGCAACCTCATGGTAACAGGATATTTATGGTCTGTCAAGATAACTTAATGACTTTCCTTACCAACTATGCTTCTGATTTCTGATTTGATTGACAAAGGGTACAGGGAGACAAGGCTAGACAGTCATAGGGACATCTGGGATACCGCAGCAACTACTCAAACTGGTCTATGTGTGCTCTCTATCCAAAAACCAAAACAAAATTTCTGGGATGGGGAAGGGGGGGGGGGGGGGGGAGGAAAAGACATCCTTGCTGTAGGCATTTTTCCCCTCACATCTCATATAACTAGCAGTACTTCTCTCACACCAGGTTCTGCAGCAGGGACAAATGGCCAAAAGGATCCGTGTCTGCCCACAGATCAACTGCCAGCTCAGGATCAAAGAATATAAAAAAAAAAAAAAAAGTGGCGCATACATCACAGTTTGCAGCTGAATTGCAATGGCCTTTTTAGAGATTTGTTAGAATTGATTTAATTTACAGGGAGACTTTAAAATAGCTCATCTCACTCATTTCTCAGCTCCTTGATAGATTCACTTTCAGAGTCACTCAGCTCAGTTCATTAAATCTGACAACACAGCATGACTGAATATTCATTTCTACCCTGAGACGTCAGCACACTTAAGAAGCTTAGAGAGAAAATTTTTGCTACAAAGCCAAGAAGGGCAGAGGGGCTCTTCTGTAACCCCTGCTGTCCCCACAGCAGCAGTGAAATTCATCTGTACTGGGCTCTCCCATGCTTAACTGGTTACTGTCAAAGCCTCTGCCAGAGAGAGTGTGCTGTGAGCTCTCTCTCCCACCAACATTTTAAGTCAAGAAATTCCCTTAAAAGCAAGAGAACAATCTTGTCTTCTCCATGAGGTGAAGCGACAACAAACTTCAGTGTATTTCTCACACACAATCTGCCAACTGTAGAACTGAAACCACAGCCATGGGCTGACTGACACAGTACACCCTGCTGTAATGTTTTATACAGTATGCCCTAAAAAGAAGTTTAATGCCCCAGCCCTCTCAGAAGCACACTGATTACAGAGTTGCAAAACTTACCTGTCAGGCTGCTTTTACACTGCCTAGATTGAGACAACTGCTAAAAAATTAAACTCAGCTGTTTTTGAATTAGTAAAATGAGGAGCCTATCTGCTACTACAAAACATCCTCAAATATCAGAATTTCTGGACATTTTTTCACTACACACAGGACAAAAAAGGCCAAACAATTGGACTTCTCATACTATAATACCACTTATTATTCTCTCATTTTCCTGCTCTCTTTTGCAGTTTTATGCTTTCAAATGAAGATTTATTAAAGCAGGGACAACCACCAAACTAGCACCACAGGCCCTAAATTGCTATGCTGCTAAGAACTATGCATGACATGAAGCACAACTGCTGTTGATTCACAAAGAATCTGAATTCAGTCCAAACTTCTTGGACAATGCAAACGATAATGGAAAAAAGCATTAGTTTTAGCCTAACCTATTCAGATGCTGGAAAGCCTGTCTTATGGAAATTACTTCTAGGATGCATGTGAGGTGGAACGTTCCCATTTTCAAGCAGCATTTTTTTCTTATATGGAATCTATTACTATATAATCATCCATGCTCTACCATAGGATAACTTTGAAAATCAATACAAGATGTTCAAATCCTTTAGATACCATCTTTTCTTAAAAAGACAATTATTTTTGTATCTGTTAACAGTGCTGACATTATTTACTTACTGAGAATAAGTAAAATCAATAAAATAGTGTTATTATCCCAACAATAAACCTACAATGAACACAAGGTCTGTTTTTGTTCTGTTAAATTAGTTACATCTGTAAATGCTGTCAGTAACTCATCTGAAAGACCCTTTGGCTTACAGCAGCTGTTGACAGCAATGATCATCTGCAACAGATGCAAGACACCCAGTGTTAACACTCTGACAAAGTATGAAATATTAATTACAGTAAAATCAGTTGATAACAACAAAGCCAGCTGTTCTCAGAGTGCAAAACTAAAGCATTAACTGCCTAAGTCAGCAAACAAGCCCAAGGTATAACAGGACTGTCCTTCATGGAGGCTGTAACACAAAGAAGCTTCTTTGTAAAATCCCTTCTGTTGGCTGATACCTGCAGGAGTTAACAGACTACAGCAAGCCTGGAGGTCCTTTTCCAGGATGTCTTGGGAGACGCAGCAGAAAAGATACTGCTCCTATACCCTCAACATTTTGACTTGCACAGATAAGATCTGCCCTGCTTCCAGAGTCACTCATGGTTTGTTTGGAAAACACCAAACTTCTCATCCTCACTAAATTAGAATTCTGTTCCAGTGCTGCAGAACTGTGTTCACTGCTGCTCCAAGAATGGGTTTGGGCCCAGATCCCTTACTTCCCAGTTCAGTCTGACAATTATGCCTAGTACATAATTTTTTTTTTTTTAAATTCATTTATAAACACAAAAAAATATACTGCTATGCCAGCTTCCAAACACCACATCTCTCTAAACACTTCTTTGCTCAGTTCTCATGCACTACTATAGACAATTCTTCTCCACTTCATAGTTTAGCAATAAAAAAGTCAACTCATTCACTTTATAAATAAAAAGTGAGAAAGGTCTGTTGCTCTTTGGGATTATACAGAAATTATTTATTTTGTATTTGCTTTCAAGAATGCTATTACTTATCAACACAGCAGTATAGATATTCTACACCAAATTTGATGTGCAAATGGACATGAACTATCCAACCTGCTTTAATTTCCAACTGCTCAGTTATTTTCAGAGTGTCCACAGGCTACTGAGCACTTCTGCAGCAGAGAAGATAGCACAGTCACAGTTAGCCACACATGGCAAACTTCCATTCTGTGTTTAAAATTTCACTTGAAGCCTCAGAGGCAATTTCTGATAGATCCTTTCCTAGCAAAAAAGAAACGAGGACAAAACATACGCAGCGGGACAAGTATTTTCTCAGCTTCACTGCTCCACTAAGTTTTTCAGATCCAGGACAAAAATTACAAGTGACAGAACTAATTAAAAACTACTGAAATGTAACAACTGGTTTGCATTAAGGGAAATTACAGAATACCTGAGAATGATATTTTTGAATTAAAAATATGATAATAGTCTTTAAAAGCTTGAAATAACATTTTTGAACTTTTTCTTTTACAAATTTAATCGTCTGCAGTCTCAAAATATTTCTATGCAGGTTGAACTAATTGATTCCATCTCCAATAAAAACATGTACTTTGAGTCACCAAAAGCTTTTCTATGCAGTCATAATAGGCTAATTCAAAAGCACTTTTACAGAATAGAAGAATACATTGAAATAAGCAACAAATCCTTTACAGTACTTTCAGCAGGAAACAACAGTTTATTTTCTCATTCTCCTACTTACTGTGCAGCTTTTGCCAAGTTACATTTCCTGCCTGTACCGTAAAACTAAGATAATAATAATAAAACTGCATCATTTAGCTTTTCAGTAAAGTGAACCACAAACCAAATCCAGGCCAATAACATAACTTGCAGGGAGATGTAACTTATTCTGAAGTTTATTAACAGAGCCAGGAGGTTTTCTGCCATCTTCTCTGTCCTGGTTAGGTTTCAACCTAGCATGGCAAGCTAAGCTGGCACATCAGATTGAAGCATGGGCAGATTGATTACTCTTCTCCACCGATTCTTTGCAAGAGTGTTTGATTTAGAATGCAACTTGCAGAAGAGACAAAAAATTGTGGGTGTGCTTCCACAAAAGGAAACTGAAATGAAGATTTCTGTTAGCTTTGCAGTATGTTAATATTTGTCAATGTAAAAGAAACTTTAACAAAAGATTCACATAAGCACTAGGAGAAAGTGTCTGCTAGCAGGGCTGCTTGAAGAAGCTGAAGAGAAAACTTGCTTGCATGATGGAACTTTCCATAAGCAGTTTAAGACACAGCTGTCATCTGTCTGAGATGGCCTATATGCACATAATTTGGTCTGAGCAAAGGAGCTGGATAAGATGACCTGTTGAAGCAATTCTTACAGCTCCACATTTCCGTATCAGTATTTCATTGTTTACTTGTTTTTAATGCTCACATCAACCGCTGAATTTCATACGGACTCTGGCCTTTTCTTTTGCTTGAACTATTTTGCAAAGACACCCATGGAGACTTCTACATCAGGTATTCTAAGTAAAAGCTAGACAATCTAATAAAAATGAAATTTTGTACCTTGTGACCTGCCAGCTGAGGTCAGAATGGCTAGTCAAGGATGGAGAGCTCCTTAGCATTCTTGAAGTACAGATCTCTGTAATGCCTTTTTACTTTTTAAGTTGGTATTTTAATGAAATTAATCTCTTGGAATAGAAGTAGCACTATTAGCTTAAAAAAAGCCTTTTCTACAGTATATTTAATTACATGTCAGTTAGTTTGCACGCCTCATCAAGTCCCAAGAGCAATGAATGCAAGTCCTACCTGGGGCAGGATAACAGGCTGATAGATCTTACAGGTACACAGATACTGTATTTAAGATAAAAAGAATAGAGAATATAAAATGAGTTAGAGGAGAATCCCATTTCATGCTGTTTAAGATGCGTTCCTGTTACAAGTGAGTAATATAGCAATGGGGTGCAGAAGCAATGTCACATCAGGCATCTGGCTTCCTTTAAGAGCTCTCCCTCTATGAGAACCTGAAATTAGATCAAGTAACATGACTGTTGACAGTAAATAGGAGCCAGAGGTTGTGTACACAGCAGATGCTATCAGATCTTCAGGTGTTAGTTTCAGTTGTGTACAGATTAAGCACAGCAGGTAGCTCAACCCATAAAGGCAGTTCATTGAAGGGGCACCCGGTCTGCTGGCAAAGGAAAGAAACCTAAGCATCTCAACTAATGTAACAACCACATATTAAAAGTCTCTGCACTGCTACCACTGCTACTCTCCAGGTAACTATGTTCCAGGGTTCCTGTTTTCTACATACAGGTAGTAGTCCATTCTTCTGTTGAAAATCAGCAGCTCTATTTCTGGGTTTGGCCCCATATTTCCTATTCTGCAAGGCTGAATCTTATTTGTGTTAATACACCTTATGCTCATTTCTCATTTTTAGAGGACAGGGTGCAACGCAATACAAAGTGACATTTACTTCCCTCAGTAACAATGAGAAGTGAAATTAGGGCAGTATTTATGTTACGCAAAGACATAAACCATTTTTAAATTGAAATCTGTTCCCAATTTACAGTAATCAAAAGCTATAGAAATACAACTTTTGATTGAAGTGGGGGTTTTTTGTTTTGTTTTTTTTGGGGTTTTTTTTTTTTTTGTTTGTTTGTTTTTGTTTTTTAATTGAAGTGTTTCAACAAAGGAACTACAATCAGTTCTACTTAGCAACAAGACAATTTCTTCGACCACCAGCCCAAAAACTAGACTGCAAATTAAACAAAAGACCAACGTTATGATCAAGTCTCTGAAATGCTATCAGGTAATTTCTCTTCTCTTTGGAGCATAAGTAGTAGCGACCGCACAGGTTAGCAGTACTTTTCCATCTACTAACACAGCACCAGATTTGCTGTGTTAGGTGAAAGGTTAATGTTTGCTTTCATTTGACAGACAGAAAAAAAAGTTACAGACAAGTGTAATAATTGGCCAGATAGATTCAGGATAATATTTCTTTTTAAAACAAGCCCATTACATTTTTAAACTTCTAAATGATTTTTTGGTTTTTAGGAAAAACAGCTAAAGAGAAGTCATGTCACACTCTCAGCCTCTCCAAAAAGTACCTTAGTACCTATAGGTACACAGGAAGAGAAAAGAAAAGCAACTTGGGCCTTGTCACACTGGGGAACATCAGCTGTAGATCCACACAGGTGACATTCTCTGCTCTGCTCACTCAGAGATCCCAATTCGCTTTTTCCTTTGTTCAGTCCCACGTTTTCAGGTAAGATGCAGAATACTCATAAGATTTCCAAGTCCTCTTGGTTACTGTGATTATTGTGCATGCTGATCACCTTAGCAAAGCAAGAACAGATTCATATGCTAACCCGATGCACACCACTGCCCCAACACACTTTGTGACCAGGGTTATTATGTCCCACCACACAAAGGAAGAAATGTTTCTTGAAGGCAGGCAAAGCAATAAGCACAAAAGCTCATTTACACATATACCTATTCAACTGGGGACTGCACAGCTCTAAAATACTGCAAACTGTACTATTGCATGCTTCACATGGCTGAATAGCCTAAGTGTGCATTTGTCAAAACCTTCTCAAGAGTCCTTTGACAACAGGAGCTGGTTTCTGTTAAAATGTATCTTTTTATTTACTATGGAGACTGAAAAGTAATCCAGAAAAATAAGTGAATGCAACGACTCAGACAGGAAAACTTGTTCCTCTGAGAGGAACTCCGGGGTAGTATTATGAATTCTAAGACTACATTTTTGAAGCGTTTCAGTAGCACAGCCTGTAAGATATTACATTCTTCTTACAATCATTAGGAACGATGTTTCTGAAGGACAGTGTTCTCTAAAAGCTTTCCCATTTTATTCAGGAAATGGAAAGTTACTGAGGGTCTTTTTTTAAGGGAAAAAAAAAAGAAAAGAAAAGAAAAAAAAAGATTCCCTCTTTCTATTCCTTTTACACAAAGCATAATCACCATTTAGGAAGAAAAAAACCCAGCTTTTGCGTCTCGGTCAAGCACGATTTTCCTAATTATCTCTTTCTCACAAAATGGCAAACACTGCTTGACTGAAAACTTGGTTTTATCTTCTTTCTTTTTGTCTGCTCCTGTTTGGAATTTACTGACTGGCATTTTAAATTGAGCAGTCTGAACTGATGGTCAAATTAAATAAAGTAAATTAAATGTTTGTTTACAGCCATGACTACTTTGCATCACCAAAAATTCACTTAGAAGAAATTTTTGGCTTCAGACCCCAAACTCCTATCTCTAGTAAGAAAACCTGCTGGAGCAAGAAATGCCAAGAAAAGAGATATAACAGCACTGAAACATGCAAGCTCAGGTATTAGGAAAGCGTACAGTAATCAACAGCAGCACATGGAAAACACTTTCCCAGTTTCAGGTTCCAGTCTGGACAGGCACATAGAAGCCAACAGTCCTACTGGGTAAGGTGGAAACAGGATATTATTTCTAGCTCCATTCCAATCCCTGCCAATAATCATCATCATTTAGCCACACAGTAAGCCACTGAATCTAAAGGAAAGCATAAAGGAAAAGTCCAGTGTTTCTGCCCAGGAATCTAGTACTTCTCAGCCAGGAGGACAACTCTACTACAGCAACAAAAGTGAAACGTTTCCTTTGCTAAGTGTTCCCTCTTTCTGGCGCTTCTGATGTTTCTACTCCAGCAACATAACTAAGGTAACTGTTTCAAAATCTTTAGTTTCCCCTGACCCCAGTCGGAGGGGAAGAGCTTGAGGGAAGAGAGAGGAAAGACTAACTTAATTCTAGATGTAAACAGAAGTAAATCTCCCCATGCTCCTGTCCCTCTGATAGCTGCAGATAACCAGCTGCTTTCAGGGAGATTGACACTTCATGCCAGTTCTTCTAAGGAATCAGAATCTACTCATCAGTTAGTCCAAACTATGCCCCATGTGCTAAAAGCTAATCCAGACAAAAAGCTGACAGGGGAAGCACAAACTCAAAGCATGTTATCAACACCCTGCCCCCAAGCCCCACCTCTCCTCCTGCACCCACCAAAAGGATTCTCCACAGCAGAGTGGGATTAGTGTAAGCTCATGGCCAAGTCATTGCAAAGCACCCCAAATCATCCTCTGAAATCATGTACAAAGACTTGAGTGTAACGACGCCACAGGAACAAGTGAGCAAAAAGAACTTCCACTGAAGCTACAGAAATTAAGGGTGGTAAAAGCCGCCTGGTCTTTTACAATCAGCCCCAGATATTCTGTACTTTAAGAATTCTAGGAGTATTTCAAAGGTACCTGGAAAATAAACTTACTGATCTTTCAAGGAAAGAGATGAGTTTCAAAATCATACAAAGATGTATTTCGCCTCAATTTAGAATACAGACCACAGCTTTGCACTTCAGGCCTTCCCCCACAGGGACTGAAAACACAGGTTCATTTATTTTACTTTGATCATATTATTGCAAACAGCAAAGTTACAACAAACTTGAGACTTAAGTTTCAGTTAGAGTTCAGTTTCATGATAGACTTCACTAAACAATTTTCAACCTTCTGCACTGGTCAGAAGAATAAACCAGGAGAAAGATTTATACCATCTCAAAGGAGCTGCTTAAAGTATGCTTTTAAAATAAGATAAAAACAACAGAATGTAAGCTATTCTTGTTAGAAGGCCTCAAAATGTTGTTGTATTACACATTCTGACTTTAGGACATTTAAAACTGAGCATTTCCACTAGGAACAGCCTAACAAATATCCATCCCAACCATCCCCATTCTCAGAGAACAACATGGCATCACACACATCAGCAGCTTTGCCCAGCGGCACAAAGCTGACATGAGCATAATTCATTCTTTAGATCCTGAGCTCAGTAGGCTAGGTGAAATACCACTGTAAAAATATTCTTTACAGCTGTTCTCTTTAAAAAACCGTAGAAGGAAATAGAGAAAGAAAGAACATTAGCAAGGAGCCTTACTGCAACATCTACTATTTCTTGAGAAGTAGAACTACTTTCCCTTATGTAAAATACACTGGTTTGTGGAAGAAAAAGGGGGAAAAAAAGCAACAACACAATGAATGAAGTGTAAGAATACATCTGGAGACAATACCAAGACTTCCCCCACCCCCTCATCTTTCCAAGGGATTGCCTGAACACCAAGCACAGGGGAAAAGGGTTCTGAGTCCCATGTCATTGCAAGAACAGCAGTCGGCTCAGCCCCGGCCGGGCAGCCCCCCACCGCCCCTCGTGTCAGCGCTGTGAGTTACCTTCGGGCCGCGGCCCGCAGCCCCCGCAGCAGCACAGCCCCATGGCACGGCACGGCTAGTGGGCTAGCCGGGCGCCCCGGGGCTCCCCTCTGCCACCCATGTTTGTAGCCAGCCCCGGACAGCCCTCAGCTGCTCTGGCTGATGTGTGAGCCGCGAGAGGAAGACGTAGCTCTCAGACGGCCGGAGGGCAGCAGCCACTAAATGCCATCCTTTAGAGCGCATAAAAAGATGCTAGGAATGCCGTTTCACCTCTTGGAAAATTATGTCGGCACAGGAAAGGGTTCTATCAATTGCTCCTCCCAGAGTAAACACTTAGCCATGCATCTCCGGCAGCTCTTGTAGATACTGATAGGTACTGAGAGCTAGGGGGACCCTGCACCCGCAGAGGTCGACGCTGCTCCAGCAATATTCAGAAGGCAGGTTTTAAACACTTTCTTGTAATTGCATTAACTTAACTAAATCACTAGCCACAGAGACAAGATAAGAGTTTTGTTTTGGGATAAGAGAAAAGCAACATGCATAGAACAGATGTTTCCTGGCTCTCTGATCACTGTGTTTGTTTTCAGACCCTGCAGCACTTCACTGAAAGCAGCAGGGACACTGTTCAGAAGGAGCAACACCGCTCAGCATTGCAGCCAGGTATGGGACTTTTTTTGGACTCTCTTGGGCTTTGTTGTAGCCAGAAGTTCACATGCAAAGGGAGCACAGCACTTCAGTCAAGTGTTAAGTTCAGAAGCGATGAGCAAGAGAACAAATGACCCAGTCCCAGGCAGGGCAGGCACTGCAGAAGAGAATGCTCTGAGAGCTCTGAGCAAAGCTTTTTGAGCAACAAAACCCTCTTAATATGCGGTAAGATTTTGAGTTACCTCTGCTAGCATACATAACTCATTGTGTACAGCAGGAGCTGTAGAAAGTAAGTTTTCTGTAACTCTTAGTAATTTGACCTTCTAGATGCATGGTTAATGATGTATGTCTTAGCCTTTAACCACACATACCAACCTGAGAGTAAGATTTACAAGAACAGGAGCCCAGAGTTCGATGTCTAAATCTTTACTTCGAGTACTGAGCAATTTGGCTGATCTTTCAGAAACATGAAGTACTTAACAAGTCCCTGTGAAATGAATTGGTGCAGACTGAGTTTTTCAAAGCCCTAAGTTCTCCAAAAACAAACAAACAACCCCCAAACCATACACTTGGCACGTCATTCCAGCTACAGCTCTCTGTTTTGCTATCTGAAATTTCCAATTTTAAGTTTACAACCCCCTCCCCTTTCTTCAGAAATATGGCTTCTCCTGGCTTCGACTCTGAAAGGAAAACTGGCTGCTAAACAGTGCTGGACAAGTAATGAACTTTCCTATTTAAGGACCAAGTTAAATGTCTGGAAACCAGAGACAAAGATTTAAGCCAACCACTTCTATTCAGGGGAAAAAAGAAAAAAAGAATATGCTATTCTATTTCAACAATTCATTCCAGATGTGATATTTTTTATTTTCTTAATAGGAGACAAATATTTCTCATGATTCCCAAATCACAGAAGTCAGAACTGTAGCTCTAGAATAGGGCAAATACTCTTTTTCAAGCTTCAGATATAAGGCAAGGACTACAAAATTTTCATTTTCTCTCAGAACCTCTATGGCACAAACTGGTCTGAAGAATACAAATATTGGCAATATTTTGAGCCATTAATAATACAACAAGTGATTCTGCACTTCATAAGGACAGACTGGAGCCAGCCAGTACAGAGTACTGATGTACCAGTGAAAAGCTGAACATTTATACTTATCTGTGTTGAAAATCCAGGAGAATGAGTGAAGTTAATCAAGTTTTGCCAATATTATTTGATCCACAGATGTATTTATAATATGAACACCCTCACATCAGTAATTCCTAAATCCAAGGATTTTGTAAACTGCTAACAGCTCTCTTTAGTGGAGAAGAGGTTTTTTTTTTTTTTTTTTTTGTTTTTTTTCCTTGTTGTTGTTTTTTGTTTTTTTGTTGTTGTTGTTTTGTTTTTGAGAGAGAAAAAGAAAGAGAGAAAAATCAGATTCAACCCACATTATTCCCTATTTGATTACCAAGACATGGTAAATCACAGTACAGGTGGCTTACCAAGTAACTGAGAAAACCCTGTGACTCTCCATTACTGAATCCACAGGCAACAGAAAGGCCAGGGAACGACTGTACAGGACTGAACTGCAGCAAAATCTAAGAAGTTTTTTTCATTAAAATGAATAAAAAAGGAAACCACAAGTGAGATGTTTTGTAATGACATAAATCACCAAAGTAGTACAAATTGAAAATCAAAAACAGAAAATCTGTCCTGAGTACTAGATAGGCAACCCATGCTACCGCATATCACCATGCAGTACAGCTCTGGCTGGATCTGCTTAGGCCAAAGGAGAATAAAGTTTATTAATATTGTTATCTGATTAGAGCACAGTCTATTCGAGGAAAGCGACAGTGCAACTTACTGGGCCATGCTGATGTCTTTGCAGAGATCATAAACCAATCTCCAATCTACAGACAGATTTTGCCTGACAAATAGTGAGCTCCTACTGGGGCAGTAGAAAGCATCAATTGCTCCAGTAAAGACCAGAAACTCAACCTAGGATCCTCAATGCAGAGAACAGTTTTGCCAAAATCTAACAAAACTCTGTCCTTCCAACTCCCTATCTATGCCTCTTCATCAGACAAGTGCCAAATTCCCAATTTTACTTCAGAAACATCAAGACTGTGTTTCAAGAAACCCAGAACTGGACTCTCTCATTTTCAGTTTGAACAAACTTTGTGTGTCAAAATAGTGCTGCATGGGGCAAACATTGTAGCAAAGCACTACTCAGTTGGGTAATTTAATTGTTTGCAGATATTTTAAGACGCTTTCAAAAAGATTAAGCTTCAGGAATGACTTTTAAATTACAGTTCCATCTAAGCATTTTTAAATAGATGCATCCACACAAAATTCCTACTCTCCACTGGATCTCAGGAAATTAAGAGTATTTTGGCTATATAACAAAGGTAGAAGAGTGCGTTATGCTCAGCCTTGGTTTGTATATCTCCTAATATTAAAACTCCCTTGAAGACCTTCTTCATCTCTTTTAAGTACCTAAGACAAGAGATCAGGTATTCAACTATAAGGTGATAATGCTACTTCCCCCATGATTTCTTTCCTCTGTGATCAGAGAAGTCTAAACCATCTTCCAGATCCCATTATCCTTCTGCCTCCAAAAGCTCAATCCTTTAAATACGTGCTTCTAAAGCCTTTAATATAAACTGTGAAAGAAATGCTTTTGCAAATCCCAGTTCTCCAGGTTGGTAAGAGTTTGAAATATAACTTGCTGACAGAAGTATCAGATCTTTGTGGTTTGGAGGTATTTCTAGTTCGCTCCTCCACAAAAAAACAGGAGTTGACACTGTAGATACATCACTAGATGGTATGAGGTAGGTATTGCTTGCAGGTGCAAATTTGGTAACTGCCTTTTCAGAGGTCATACAACACAAGCCCAGTGTGGAAGGAAATAATAGGACACAGTAATGATGAGACACACTATAGGTTTAAAGAAAGTAGTACATTCTTAAAGAACAAAAGTCACCCAACTGGTGAGTCAGCAATAGCATTTCAGAACTTATAACCTGGCCCTATTAGAAGTTTCTAGTCCAGAAAGTTGTGAGATCCTGAATTTATGAAAAAGTTATTCTGATCTGATGTCTATTTCCTTCCTCTTCTCTCTAATCACTCTGCTTCCAAAAGAATTCCTGCATCTGAAGCCATAACAGACAGCTATATATTAATAATCTGCACTGGCATTTTTCACATTTTTTTCTGTCACCTATGTTTCAAAAGGTATTTTTCTAGGTTTCCACCTTCTTTATTCCTTCCACCTCTCTGACCTAAAACACTTGTTGAGATAAAGGAACCTTGTGAGAAAGTTAAGAGTCTATGAATTCTAATAGACCACCTGGTATATATGAGAAGCTCACAGCCTCCTAAGTAAATTCAAAACAAGTTTTAGGTGCAACTAAAAACAAACGAGGAAAGCTTTGTTACAAGTCCCTATATACCTTTCAGCCATACTGCATTAGAGTAAATCCTGTACCTCTAACCCTAACAAGTCCTCTCTTTAGGGTGTCTGCCTCAGAGATATTAGCAAGCTCTTAGGGTTTTGGCATTAAAGCACTGAGGAAGCACAAAAAAATCCCCAGTAAGCTCTGCCCATGGACAAAGTCTCCTTTACAATGAATCCTTTGCACCTGTTCCTGGAAAAGCTGATGTCCTTACTGTTCCATTTTTGTTGGTGAAAAGACAGTGTGCACTGATTGAAGGAGTACACTAGGACAGCTCTTGCTCCTGTGCTCTTATTTCTGTCAGCACAGGTAGGCACACTGGCCAACATCAACAAATCCTACTCTGTATGACAAATCCTTTCTTACCAGTGGCAACGTGTTCATAGTTGTTCCTGGCCAACTCCCCACTATTTGTAGACCACAGGGAAAGAACAGTAAAGCACACAGTTTTAGTGCAAACCACAGTTTAGGTGAGGTTGGCAGGGACCTCTGGGTCCACGTGGTCCTAACCCTATGAAGCAGTGACACTCAGAGCAGGGTGTACAGCACCACACTGAAGCAGCTTCAGAAGACTTCCAAGTAAGAGATTCAACCATCTCTTCAGATAACCTGTTCCAGTGCTCCATCACTTGTATAGTAAAGAAGTGCTTCCTGATGTTCGGATGGAACCTCCTGTGTTTGAGTTTGTATCCACTGCCCCCTGTCCTGGCACTAAGCACCACTGAGAAGAGCCTGGCTGCATCCTGTTGGCACTCTCTCTTCAGGTCTTTACAGAGATTGGTAAGATCCCCCCTCCCAAATCTGCCTTCAGGCAGTCTCAACTCTATCAGCCTCTCCTAATAAAAGAGATGCCCCCTCCTACAGTAAGAGGATTCTCACATTAGCATAGCTAGAAATGAATATTAAATCCACAACACCAGACTAAATGAAGCAGCACAGCTTTTGTATTATCTTTTATGCAATGCACAACTCTTCCTCAAGGCCTCACAGATGCTTACCATTTTAACATGGTATTCTTTTGATTTCATAGCTCTTTATTATCTTACACACACCCTTCTCAAAGCTTTCACGAGTGTCAGACACCTCCTGATTAAAAGCAGATCCCAGAACTAACAATAATATTTCATGAGTTCAGCATGATATACAGCATCTCTTTGGTACCAGGTGGGGACAAGGATCTATCAAGATCTTAAGTGGAATTCAGTTAGAAGAGCAGTGGTTTATGGATGTAGAACACTGTTTAATCCTGCAGTTAGAAATGTATCTATCTCCATTGGCTGAGATTCAAAGTCAGACTTTAAAAGAATGTGTGTGCACTAGGCTGTGCACCTGACAGAACAGAGATGGAAAACAAACGATGAGAAAGCAAACAGGCTCCTAAAAGGAACAATTCTATAATTATAAGTAACCTGAACTTTGTCTTTCTAATGGAAGAAATCACAATCATTTCAACTAGAGTGCTTGTAGAAAATTAGGAAGATTACACTTATCAGAACATGCTACACTAAACAGAACATATTCCTGACCCCAGCTGCCTCACTTCTTTTGTTCCACAATACAGTACCTTGAACAGAATCCACTGCAATAGGTACTATAAAGACTGAAAGGTTTATGAGGAGAAAAAGGCACTAAATTCAACACAGATCAACTACACTTCAGTAAACGTTCTTAGGACTCAACATGTTGATGTTGCTTTAAAAAAAAAAATCTTGAATAGTCACAAAAACTGTGTTTCTTCAAGGTCAGGGATTTTACAGTTGTTTAGAAATATACTGTTGAAGTAATAAAACCAAAGTAATTTCTAGTAAGGAGTTTAAAGCTTCTTTACTAGCATAGCTCAGTTCTGCTACTTATGCTATGTAAAATGGGATTACGTTCTTCATGTAATATCAGACGCATCCATGCACTCCTCAGAAAAACAATGACAAGCTCACGCATGACTTAACAGGAACCCACACATAGGTCACTAGAAAAAGGAGTTAAAATTACTCCTGGAATAAATACATAGGACAAATGAAACAGTCACACTGGTCAGTAACTAGGTCTCAAGCAAAAGTGTTACAATGCCTCCCCTTTAAGCCAAGGATATTTAACCCAAACCACAGGATCTGTTTGAGTTACTCTAATACTAATAAAGAATTAATTTCTTCACAGCAATCAGGAAAGAGGAACTGCTACCTGTATCTGCAATGCACGTAAAGCCAATACTCAAGGATCTACAGGATTTATCTGTTAGAAGAGCTTCATCACAAAAAAAACAAGTAAACAAAAAGCCACCCACATTCTGGACGTGTCAAAGATTTCACATCCATCTCTTTCTGAACAAATTTCTTTAAACATCAAGAATTGACAGAAATAGATATTCCAAAATTTACTGATTTCAAAACACACAATTCCTTGGTTCTCCATGTCCACTTCCCAAGGACACCTTCAAGTATTAAAATTGCACGCATTTCATTTCTAAGCTGATTAATGTCAGCACTTCTCTTTGCTGCCCCAAGGAAACTAAATTGTTCTGCTTGTTTCACACTTTTTCATTCTTCATGTTGCATTAGACCTTCGGAAAGTACAAAGCCTGCATTTCCAGCAGTTCAGGTGTCAGGTGAGTTTGTTACCCTGCAATAAATTGCACCTTTTTAAGTTTATTCATAAACACTATGCACAAGAGAGACCTTTGTCATGACCTACTCTGACTTCCTGGGTAACACAAGTGAATCTTGATAATAGGATCAATGTGGAAAGTATTTTGTGGGCAATCATGTTGATAGGACCCTACCCAAGGGTAAAGCTAAGTACAGATACGTGCATAGCATAAGAATCTGAAAAATTATTTAAAAAGCACATATAAGCACTCCAATACCAAGCCCTTTTCGTTCAGTCACCATACATAACCACTACTTTGGAAATGCCTAGAGTAGCATAGGAAGGCTAAGAAAGCTTTACATGTAACATTACTGTTACTTTTTCACATGGCTACTTTCTCAGTAAAGTATAAATCTAAAGTGTTTCTCCATAGGCAATACATCTTTGCCCTACTTCCTCCTCTTCTCTGTGAGGTTCAGACAGCCCAGCACAAGCTGGTTCACACTGATAGCACTGGCTATCCCTGTAGCGTTTCAGGCAAAAACAGAGTGGGTTGCATGTGAATCATCACAGCTGTTTGACATCAGGCCAGCTGCCATTTCCAATTGACATTAGGGCAACATTCACAAACAGCTTCATAAACAAATCAGACAGCAGCTTACCAATTAGATTTCTATTCGGACACTGGAGAAGCATGCTATCAACCTCGCTGTTCCTTCCCCATTGTGCTGTCACATGGGCTGTGTGAAAAGGAAACACGTTTTATTTTTCTTACCAGAACTATTTGCAGATGGCATTTTGAAGTCAGAATATTATACTGAGCAGTTCAGCCACCAGCACTAACAGCTACCTCAGCAGCAGCAGCAGAAGTGCTGCCTAACAGGTTTGTTATTACATAGTGTGTTCTCAGGTTATAGTTACATTTCTATTCTTTAGATAAGGAATGTTCTGTAGGTGTCAGAATTCCCTTCTGGAGCACTCTGTGGAACAAACATTCTGGTTTATTTCACCTAGGTGATGTCCAGCCCTGGTTTAGAAACAACCAGCTCTGCTTCTTGCCCTATTTTCAATGAGCATAATGTGACTGAAGCACTGCTCAGAAGAGAGGAAAGAGGATATGGAAGAGTATGTATATTCTGCATTAGCCTGCACCTGCTGCATACCACAGAAACTCAGATCCACAGCAGCCCAAATCAGGTAGAAAATAAGAGTAAAGCTACAAGTGATTAAACGCTGCATATGTTCCAGTTATTCTGTGATAACAACAGTATGATTGGAGCAGAAATTAAGTTCCCCATTGACAAAATTTTACATTTACAAACTTAAGTGTCTGTCTTTTATTCCTGCTATTCCAAACACAAAACACTGCACAACAGACACGTGTATCTGCTGCCAACTTCAGGATCCATAATCATTTTAAAAAATTTAAACTCCCAAGAATCTTCATCCACCCCCTCAAAATTCAACTATTTACTTGTACTATCTGAGTTTAAAGAAAGGAAGAAAGAAACAAAGAAACAGGAACCACTCAGCAGAGATGGCGACCCTTAAAAAGTTCAAGTGTAGAAAATCAAAAAGAAAGCAGTCCCAAGGACAACCTATGGAAAAGAGCAAGCAAACGTGACTCTCTAGCTCAGATGACTAACAGAAGCCCACAAATTAATCCGAAATACACTTTATCAGTAAAGTTACCTGACTGTTTCAGGCAGCTTGGGAAAAGAATTAACCCATTAAATAGCAAAAGGCAAGTGAGATGAACTTCAAACGAAGGACCCAATACCACATGACTTAGAGTTCAACTCGCCTCAACAAGACTATTCAATTGGCAAAACATTTGCGGGTTGGGTATCTAAGCAGGTTAATATTTTCCTTCTTTGTAATAATGCTGACCTTTAACACTCATCTTTACTATCTCTAACATTCGTTGTGTTCTATGAACTACATTGCTTATTTGCTTTACTTCATGTTAGTCAGCTGGATATCTTCATCCGAGGCATCCTAAGTATAGCATGAAACACAAAACTCACTCGTCCTTATTACAAAAAGGGAACACAGCTGCTTCTGGTGCAGAACACAGCTGAACATCAAGCAGTACCATCAGAGCACACAAGAGGCAAGACAGCATTGAAGACATCATTTCCGATTACCAAGAAATACAGGAAAGGGACCATATAATAGATTGCACTGACAGACTGATATCACATCTTTATGAAACAAAGCTACTCCTGCACTGAAATGCTAAATATATTTATCTCTATACCAACCACATGCTCCTCAGGGCTTAATATATCATCCTTAAGGCAAAATATTCAGATCTTACTCTGGAATATCACAGGAAAAAGAGCTCAAAATCTTACCTAATTTGCACTAAAAAGCCAACCTGATGGGATTAAAATATGCCTTGCAGGTTCCAGTGACAACATCTTACAGAACCACATCTCTGCATCCAAAGGGCAGCCCTCACAAAATGCTATGCAAACATATCTGACTTTCAGAAATACAATGGGTTAAGGAAAGCTGCTCTACAACAGTTAGAAATTATATCTTAATGATCTCTGCTAGCAGAAAAAGCCATTCATGAAGCTCCTTTCCTAGAAGGTCACATACTGTTGCAACTGAAGTTGTAAAAAACAGCATTTTTGTTGAAAGCCAGTGCTTGCATTCAAGATATCTAGGTGCTAGTGATTAGAGATCAGATGTAGAGTTTCTCCTGGAGATGCAGATTCCAGGACAGAAGAACTCATATGCTGTCACAGTCCATTTCCAGGATCACTTCAAACTACCCAAGAGCACTGATGGATGTAGGCAATAGATCAGACACATCTAATGAAAGAAAGGCATGAAGCAGAATCTTTGCATGCCAAATGCAAACATAAGCCTTGGGCACTGCATATGGTAAGGGGGAAAAGTAAAAACAATTTACTGGCTGCAGGTGCCTTTTGATACCCTTCAGCATGTTTTCAATTGACAATACAAGGTGAGCCAAAAAATTCATAACTATCAAAGAGCATCACAGTCCTTGGGGGGAAGAGGAGCCTAGTAATGCGTCTATATGGAAGCCTGGTTGCTGTATTAAGACCTTAAACAGGAATGAGCCACTGCCTTAAGTAGGCAATAGAGTATTGATCTCTGTACACCACTGGACCTAACATAACATTACTGAAATCAGTAAAGATTATACAAATTCAGATGACAAGGTTTCAGTCTTTTTTTTCAGGTTGTCTTTCAAGAAAGATTAATCAATGAAACGGTACAGTCAAGTATTCATGGATCAGGAGATTAGTAAGAAGAGATGCCCTGCCTGCAGATTTGAATTGTTAATGTCTAATGTCTTTATGAGTGAAGCCAGGGCCTCCATTAACTTCCACAAATAACAGTTGCTTAACTCAAATCAATTTATACAACAAACCCAGAAACACTGGCAGCCCCTTGGTGCTTCTGCTGATCCTAAATTAAGTTGTCAGGGTCTGGCCAGGCCATGAAAACTATTTTTTGTTTTCAGGCACGTAAAATCATTTTAGCTGAGGAGAAAGAGCTGCCCTGAGGAAGACCTTTAGTGTTTTTCAGGCAAATCCCTAAGAAGCAATGCCGTGAGACTTTCAATCAAATTCTTACTTGAATACCCAGGCAGAGGAAGCAAATTCCTATTCCTTAAAACTAGAAAGAAAAAAAAAAAAAAGATAAATGTTACAAAAAATAAGTTTGTCAGGTTCAGGATGGGGAAAAACTGATAGATACAACAAAATAGCCAGTAAGCCCCAGGTGAGGATGGTTTACCTTCAAGAGTGGAGGCCTAGATTCAAGTGGCTTTTCCATACAGCCATTATTGCACATATCCATACAGTACACACTTTGCTCTTCCATAAGAAGGAAATCCATCCTAACATGAAGCAAGAAAAGAATTTGAAATTGAATGCTTTCAAACACTTGATTTTGGCACCTGTGGCTGCAGCTTAGAATCTGCAGTAGCATCTTATAGATCCAAGAAGACTAAGTTGCTCATGGCAGGGCAAAAATTTGGAAATGTATGCAATGCTATATTCTGCCTACAGAGCACAGAAATAGCTTCAGGAGATAGACAACATCGCTTTCAGAAACTCTCACTTGTTGAGTTGCTTTTGAGGAGACATGGAGAAACAAGGAGAGGCTAATTTCCTCTTACAGAATGAACTCAAATTCAAGTGATTCAGGATATACCAAAACCATTGCAAGTTTCCGAGCAAAAGGTAGAAAGAACCAGCACCATCTAGTGCTCAAGAGCTGATGGAGCAAGCAGAGCACATGCTAAAGAATCAAGATTTTGCATTTTTTGTTATGAAAATACAGCATACATGTATTCAAAGGGTCTTTGGCTGCACTCATCTTGCATGTAAGGAGTCCCTGCAGCAGACAAAAGGCCAGCAGATGTATCTGGTACTACAAGTGTACTTGGTATTTCCTTGGAGGTCTTAAACCCAAACTGTAAGATAGTAAAAAGTTTCCAGACTGTCAGGAAAGAAGGCGTGCAATTTCACTGTGCTAGGCATTCTGTTATAAAGACAGTTCAGAGAAAATATTTTAGCTTTATCCCTCCTTAATAAATGAGAAGTCTAGTTTATATTCCCTAAGATAGTTACCACTTTCAGTGACATAAATATTCTGCCTTCAGTTGCACTCCAGGCTTCCAGAAGAATTAAAGATCAGAATTAAAAGAATTAAAGATCAGCTGCCAGTAACAATGGCAGCTGTGCTGCAGATCTGTCTTCTCCTACAGGTCAGTGCAATGTCATGGATACTTACTGATGTCCATAAGCTTGCTAAGCATTTCCACAAGTGCTCTGCTGAAATAATATCACTTCACTCTTTTCAGTAGAACCTAGAACTACTATTCTTACTATGCTAAGTGCTGAATACCAGAAACCTAAATAAAGCCCTCTAAAACCAACATTACATATCCAGAGATGCAGTCAGTAGTCAACTGTAGGTTTCAGGAGAAAATATTAATTTCCAGCAGCAAACTCAGCTTCCTGCTGATAGTTAGAACTGGAGTATGCATTGATTGATAGAAAATACAGAATGATTCTAAGTGTCTGAATTTCTAATTACTCCTCTAGGCATTTTAATTACACATCTCAATAGGAACCGAGATAAAAAGGTCACAAAACTAACTTAATTGCTGTTGATCACCTGAGACAGAGAAGTGTACTGCAGAGCAGTGCTTTACAGGCACCATTCACCCTACTGAGACAAGACAAAAGAGCTGCCACTACAACCACTCCATAACACTGCCAGCAGCAAAACTGCACTCCCTACAGAACATATGGTCAACAACTAAAGTTCCTGTAAGAGTTAGTATTCCCATCTTCCAATTCTGCCTTTATTAATATCCTATTTAATAGTTTAAAAAGGCAGTGAAACAGCTCCTACAAAGAAGTTCCTGGATGACGCATTTTAAGCCTGCCTACTGGCAGAATACAAAAAAGTCCATATTTAAGAATCACTGCTGAGTTCAGGTCCCTTTTGAAAAAGGCAGTTTGTTGATATTGAGCTCAGACTTTATAATTAATTGAACAGCATGCGAGAGTACAAAGCTTTGAAAATAACCTAAATGTGAATCAAACATAAGCACCTTTGCTCTGGCTAAGCCTACACAAAGCCCAAGACAAGATTCGGAGACTGAATCGTCTGAATGAGAGGGCTGGTAGCATTACTCAAGAGGAGTATAAAGCATATTCCATCAGTCCTTGTTTGATCAACCTCAAGTCCAACTGGTTTCAAAGACTTTTTTTTCCCCCCAGTCACAACAGTAGAAGTGAGAAATCAGAGTATATTGGGGAAAAAGCCAAGAGGAAAAGGGACAAGCAAGATCAATCTCTTTAGCAGTGGTTTCCAATGAAATCAAATTATAATTACCACAATACTGCACTTATCTTTCACGTAAAGCTCTAGCTAAGAGCTGTCACTGTCAGCCTCAGCAAACAGCACTATGGCAAGCTGTTATTAAGAATCAGGAGAGAGTTTATCTGAAAAGCTACTTTCAATCGCAACAAGCCAGTTTGTGAAAAGGGCAAACGTTCTTCCAAAAATGATGTTAATAAAGTTATTCTAAATTTCAGAGTTAAAAGTGAAGCAAAACCATCTGTCCCACTAAGACCAGTAATGATGGAAGGTACTCACAGATGACAGATTCAGGGTCCAGGCCTCACTTGGTGGAAGAGAAACTTGGGTTTCCTGCACAGGTGACAATGTTAGTCATTAAGGTATCAGCTTAACTAAGGAAAAATTTTAATGTTTATGTCTTCCCCCTCTCATTCTTCATGAGAAGTCTGACTGAATCCATCCTAAAGAGGGAAAAAAAACCCTTCAACTCATCAAGTTTTCTACAAAGAAAAGCTATTCTTCAGTCAGTTGTTAATAATCCATGCCCTAAAGACAACAATTTTGTCCTACCTTCTGAACTTTTTCACCACTCCCTTGACTCTAAAACCTTCCAGTCTCAGAGAATGATCTCTGATTCTGCAGAACTTGTGCATCTCCTCTCTTAGTGCTGCAAAGAGCAAATTATTGAAATGAGACAAGCTATTTGCCACATGGCATTAAAAACATCAACCTTCTAGAAAGTAAAAACCCAGAAGCATTTAAGTCATCAACACTCCCCTAGGACATTCTCAGATAGTAGCTGCAATGTGTGAAGATCAGCCCCAAATAACTAAACTTTGCACTTGGCCTCAGACCATCCCAATAATTTTTTAGAAACACCCTCCCACCACATGCACATGCACCCTGGTACATAAGAGCAATTATTGAAGTGTCCATGCTTTACTCTGCCATTCCACTTTGAGCTTTATTAGCTGTGGGAGAAGAAAGCATGAACAGGCTAAAAAGGGTCCAGAAATACATGCAGTTTCTCCAGAAGAGAGGATAGAGAGTATTTCTGCCAAAGGAGGCAGTTTAGAAAGTGCTGCCACTTGATACAACACTGGTTTCACTGTAGAACTATTCTACTGTCTCTCACGTCCTGAGTTAACCCTTCTCACAGCTGCACTACACAGCTTATAAATGATTTGATGAAACATGAATAATACACAATGCCCATCATTAGTTCTTGTTACTCAGCAGAAAATCAATACAGGCTCTGTTACAGTGCAGGACATGCTGTTAATCTAGTTTCTGCACTCTGAGGAAGTAGCACTTGCTGGCAAGATGACAACACAAAAACATGCAGTAAGCTCCAGGCAACTGCTCTAGTAATAAGAACGCTGAAATGCTAGCTATCAAACACGAAGTAGGTTTTTGGAGGTAGCTGGTGCTACAATCCAAAGTTTGGGACATTTCTTGTCAGGAACTACAAGATAGATCTCAGTCTCTCTCTTTACCAGTTAAGGTGGTATCAGGACACTACAGAAACATTCAGAATACAGGACTGCTCTGAATTTTGTTAAAGCCCTGCATTTCACATGTACTGAAAAATCTTATATCTGTATTTACGGAATATGCTTCTGCTAACAAATCCTCAGCTTAGTTAAAAACACTGAGAGATCTTATCACCTTTTAGAGACTATGTAGTGCCAAGTTTACACTGGGAGGACAGGAACACAATTAAGAAGCAATATTGATCATAGTGTCAACACAAGGAAAGATGGGAACTGATGGAAAATAATGTTTTGGGTCCTGCAAGATCATCTGTGCTCCCTTTTCTATCTGGTACCAATATAAGAACTGTTCATTACGTGGATGTTCTGTGGTTCTGGCAAGAAATCATTTTAGAAGACAGGCAAGAAAGAAAACGCATTTATGCCAAAATCGGCACAGAATAAATGTACTGTGAACAGAATAGGAAACTCTTCAAGCTACGTTTTTTCAGTGACATCTGTGCTGAATCACATTCTGCATTGACTGGCTATTTATAGCATTCTTCAATACTTGTTATCTGTGTTTCAAACAAGCTCCCTACAGACACAAATAGATTCATCTCCACTTTGTAGAGAAAACATCTGAATTTTACTGGCAGGACAGTGGTTCACTAAGAGTAAGTAGTTGTTCCTAGGAGCCCAGGGAAGAGCAATGACAAAACTGAACACAAAAGACTGAACACAGATGTCCTGGGTCTCAAAACTATGCTGCCACGTGTTGCTTTTTTCTATCTCTTTGGAGAGCCTTTCTCAAGTAGCCACACAGTATTGTTACTGCCAACTCCATTGAAGCAACCACCATTTGTGGCTCATGCGATCTATTTTGCAGCCCACAGAAGTAAAACCTAAAAGGCTAGCAAGAAGTGAAGAATCCCATTTACCCAGTGGCTCTGTTAATTGCCTTTAGTACAAGAACACATGGATATATTCACAACCAGGAAAATCCAAGTGCTTTCACAGCCCAGTTCACTTTACAGCAAGAATATGGCGCACAATCTTTGAGAAATAGTACATAAGATCTGTCACGTTCAAACAATCAATGTCACTCTCAAGGAGATGCCTACATGTAAACAACACTGTGAGCACATTGCCCTACTGATTTGTTTGTAGAGTCCAGCCTATGAAGGCGTGGAACAATATAAAGATAAGGGAGCATTTCCAGACAACATGCAGTGACAAGCAAGAGAAAAAAAAAAAAAAAGTACCTTCTTGTGTGTCAAACGGAATGCTCTAACAGCGAGTTATTGTAAACTCTGCCTGTTTGTACAATTGAGAGCCTTCCAGTACTATCTAATTGCTCTTGAACTGATTGATACCACGTTGAGTGTACAACACAGACATTTTATGCCCAGCCTGATTACGTGGCAAGAGAACCGCTGCTAGCACACAGCCAAATGCACACCCGCCTCCAAAGCAGTAGTATTTACCCATATGGACAAGCATACCCTGTGCTGTGCATTTATCATAGTTTTGCGATTTTTGGTTTTCGGTATTCCACATCATAACATCATGTGGAGCACTGGGAGTTTAACTATTAATGCTCAAGTTCTGGGTACCTGCCCAGAAGAGAAGAACTACATTCCCCAGGGGACTTTGTGGTCACAGAGAAGAGAAATAACTCCTGGCAAGGTGCTCCTGATGCACTCTTTTTTTGTCCGCTTTTCTTTGTTGGCTCTCCTCCCGTCTCCTTGCTGCTCAACTGGACTGCGCATTTCACCTCAGTGTTATGGTGAGCCCTACTCACCTTTCAGACATTCTCTCTCTCATTATATTTGATTTATTAGCTTCAATTCTGATTATAATCTTGCATTCTGATAACATATTTAGTAAATTAGTTTGTTTCTCCTCAGATTGTTGCCACAGGTACCAGAAGACAAGCACACAGAGAGGCATGCCTCCCTCATTCTTCATCTCTAATACTGCTTGCAGTGCAGCAGTTTTCTTCTCTGCAGATCTTACCACCTGCAGCTACTCCCATTGCAGCCTATTCTCTTAATTTTTTCAGTTCAAAAAAAACATATAATACTTTTTTGTTTTTAAACTTTATCAGGATACATTAAAAAATTACATCCAGACATTGCATGTCTCTTTTCCATAAGCTCTGCGTTCCATGGCAGCATCTACCACAACCTAAAACTGGAAAACCACACTAAAGCGAGAGATCACCCAGCACTGCTGGCCAGGAGCCCCCTCAAAACAGGAAAGTATAGGGGTGCAAGGCATTCCAACTGTTTTTCTGAGGTATCACAGCATCAGTTCCATCCAAAAAGAGATACTATCACAACAAATAACTCTATCAAGCCCTATTTCTCAATTTCTCTACGTGATTTGGCTAGTGTACCAGAATGCCTAGAATTCAAGTAAGCCACGCAGCTCTCTTATCACTGATGTCAGCTAAAGGGAATACTTAAGGTTATGCAGGAAGTAAAAGGACTTGCTGGCCTACCTGGGGCAATTTCAAATAGATGTTTTCCGGGCTCGTCAGGATTAGGCGGCAGCTCATTCACCTGATTTCCTTGCAGCAGAATGAGACCCTGTAAGGGACACAAACAAGTGAAATGGGAAGGGCTATGGAAAGGGTAAAGAAAAGACAAATGTAACAGACATTGTAAACTTGAGCTCCACTCTTCTACTAAGCCATTCCCTTTTCCAACCTCATTGCATCTGAGCAAGTAAGACTTTATCTGATCATGCATGTAGCTACCTGTCCTTTCCGGACACTTCGGGTCAAACGACCTTTCCTCTGGAATAGCAATACTCTGAGCATACACAGGCGATTTCTCTTTCTTAACTAATATTCCTTAGAAAAGTTTCTTCTCATATCACATCTACTCTTCTTTCACCTTTTAATTTTTCAATTTTTTTTTAAATTTTTTTATTTTATTTTATTTTTTTTTCAAATTGAGTTCTAATTAACTAAACAATTGCAGCCCAGCAAGCCATAAGAGGCTTGCACAGGAGAATGTCCATTTGTACTGTCATCTCAACTTGCATGAGTTAACTAATAAAAAAGTATAAACCGAGATAAATTTCAGTCTTTAGCTGGTATGTCTGCCTCCCTCAAAAAAAAAAACCAAACTCATTTGGCCTCAAAGCATTTTTTTTTCAAATTGAAGAGTTCAGAAGCAAGCAAAGCTCCAATGTAGATCCATCTCTGGAAAGTACTTCTAGGTCATAGGTGCATACGTAAAAAAGTTCTTCAGATCAGGTTCTTGCACATCTTGCTACAGATTTCAGGGAATTACGTAGAGCATTTCTCTAGGAGTGGTTGCAGTAGGACAACCTGCTTCTCCAGATGGTAACAGGGAACCAGCTTACAGCTGTCTAATCTGCCTCACACACTATAAAGTACTTTAAACAAATAGAACCAAAAAGATAAAAAATGATTCATTTTCTTAGCAAGAGTGTATCAGTTCTGACAGCTGCAATCACTGGTAGAGTGACATTACTAAATTTAAACACACTGACATGTCCTTGCCCAGTAGCCTCTCAGACTGCATTAACAATCTTTCTTGGAAAATAAATTAATGATGGATTAAATCAGAGTCATTCCTCAAGGTCTAACTTGATATATGCCAAAGCACACCCCAGAAACAAACCTCAGTTCATTACTAAGTTATTTCTCTCTTCCTCAGGCAGTGGCTGCCATCCCTAAGATGACTGGACAGTTCAAGTAGTGTGTAATGGGTTACAGAACTTCCAGTAAGCTGTAGATTCAGATTCGATTTTGGAAAATAATTTTACCCTCTTTCAAGTTTGTTCTTGGAGGAAAAATCTTCAGAGGCTACATAACCAGAGGTGTTATTGTAGCTCTTATCCCTAGCAAAACCAACTGAGAAGTCCTGTCCCATACCAGGCACTGTAAAGTCAGTGTCTGATAATAAAAGCAGCGATGGGGGAAATGCTAGCAGAAAGCTTCCTTTTCTTCACTGGTCCCTAAAACACAGCTGGTTCCCAAACACCAATAATCTCAATTTTCATAACACTGCCTTTCACACAGCTGCTGTTAAGAATGCTTACAGGATGGGACTAGGGAGTAGAACAGCAAGGCCCAATTCTGCCCCCAGATACACACTTCATGCTAAGGATAACAAACTGGCTACACTAACATCTCATGTTTAACTGAACAAAAATTTCCACAGTAGTTTTATTGACAAATTACAGAATAATCATAGAATGATGGGGGTTAGAAGGAACCCTAAGGACTACCCAGGTGAGCTGCTTTGAAAGTAACACCTGCTATTTGTTTCCATGGAAGCTACAACAGATAGAAAGAGCACAATGCTATTTGTTACAGCAAATTCTCAGTTACACAACACTCCTTTTCAACACAGCCATCACCATTAGCTATGTATTTCACCAGTGATTAACAGGAGCTTGCATGCCACACTTGTAAAAATCTGCACCAGCAGATGTGACCCACTGCTTCACAGATGTTAAGACAGCATTATTAATGAAATGCACTGCACAATGCCTCAGTATGCTCACATCCACTATTAGGTCTCCATAAATGTTCAGCAAGCATTGCTAAATATGACTGAATGCAATCTTCTTCAGATGGAGGAATTCGATGACACACCTTCACTGCATACACACCTCCATGTCAGACACCATTGTGTCAGACTGTCCCTCTGCTGCCATCTGTCACACAGCAACAACATGTAAGGGAATATCAGCAGGAAGGTTCAACATCTACTGCCATCCTACAAAACCCACCTATGATGTTGCAGGTCAATAGAATAAATTAGGAGGCCTAGGGCCGCAATCTGCCTCACTTTGAACATTTTTAGGAAGGGGCACCTGCAGATTCTTCAGGCAACCTGTTCCAGTACCTCAACACCATCACCTTAAAAAAAATTTCTCAAGCTCACTGAGCACTTTTGCAGCCCTCCTGGACCTGCTCCAACAGGCTCACATCTTTCCTTTGCTGGGGAACATTCACGATGGTGCAATTTGGTGGGGAAGAGGAAGAAGGGAGAAGTTAGTGAGAAGGGACAGCCAGCACTTAGCGGTACGCCTATCACATTTCTGCTCAGCTATTCTCTACACTTGTATTTTGTCAGCAGTCACATCGCAAACCACTTAAAACTTAACTCTGTTGCTTGATACTTTCATAGAATCACAAAGTTGGAAAGGACCTACAAGCTCATCTAGTCCAACCATTCACCTATCGTAATATGAACTGAAACAAGGCTCTCTTGGCCATCTGTCATTCAGAGCATGACCCAGAATTCTAAAACTGCAAACCTCACAGAAAAAACAGGGAAAACTTGTAAAACTTCAGCTTTCTTCTCTAAGATATCTTTGAGGACTGCTCTCCAATCAACGCCTAGTGTAAAAAACATCTCTGTAACAAAGTTACCACAGATAAACTGGCACATAAAAAGTATATTTGCAAAGGACAATGACTGTTTGAATTCATTAGGCCTCTGATAACAGCAGTGCTACACATCATCCATAGTGATCCTGATCTGTTTGCGTGATCTTGATCTGTACTTCATCAAACATGAGTCTTGAGGGAAAGACATCTAAGGAGCAGCTGAGGTCTCTGTTTCTGCAGCCTAGACAAGAGACTCAGTGAGACCTCAGGGTAGCCTACAGCTTCCTCTCAAGGTGAGTGGAAGCATAGCACTGAGCACTGCTCTGTGGGGACAGAGACAGAACCAAGAGAAATGGAGCTGCATCAGTGAAGGGTCAGGCAGTCGTTACAAAAAGGTTATTCACCAGAGAATAGTCAGGAACTAGAAGGGGCTCCTCATGGCAGTGGTCACAGCTCAAACCCTTCTGGAACTCAAGCACTCGGACAATGCTCTCAGAAATCAGGTTTTATTTTTGGGTGATCCTGTGTGGAGCCATGAATTGGACTCAATTATCTCTGTGGGTGCTTTCCTACTCAGAACATTCTGTGATTATTCAAATCTATGAATACCCAAGAGCACTAAAACCTGCAATTTTCTGCAGCTATACAAGCTTAGGCCTTTTCATAAATTATAAGAGCATGAAATATTAGTAAAGCGTCTTATATATACAAGTACAGCTTTTCTTCTTTGTCTTGTAAAGTTCACCCTAGACTGGAGGGAATACAGGAAGCAACTAGATGGATTTTAAGTATTTTTTGCCAGTAAAAGTTGAAGATATTCTGAGAGGACAGATGTTCAGGAACATGCAGACCATGGAAAGAAAGTATCATTAAAATACCCAGCTACCAGAAAGGATTAACTAACAGCTAGTTAATTTCTATTAGCAACTTCAGTGGAAGTTTGTCATTAACCCAGCATAACAGATAAAAACATTAACCAAATTTGTGCTATGACAACCCACCCATGTTATATAACACAGCCACCATGTTACTCTCACTTCCCCTTTCAGGTGTCCCATTATAAAAGTCTTTTACAGGGAGAACACATCATTGCCATCTTTGTTCATTGACTAGATGCAAATTCAATGCTCTAGCAAGACCACCACATAGCACTGCACAACAGAGTGCAAGGGCTCAAATCCTGTCCCTAGATTAGGGCAAAGTTAAAAGTGGGAAAAGACAGTGCAGGAAGGTAATTAAGTTTACACTGAGCAGATTATCTAGAATAATTGCAAACTAAAATGAAAGCCAGCAAAACAAGATAAGCTTTTGGTATACTTTCCACCAAATCACATTGTTCAGTGTCTTTATTTTTGATATTAACTGAATTTAGAAAACATGAAGTCACTCCAAAGAAAACATTGGAAATGCAGAATAAAATGCCAGTGCATCACAAGCTATTCAAAAGGGCGCAGAGAGGCCTTGCATACAACTTCATCTTTGGAATCCAGTGGCCAGAACACGCTGAAGAAAGCTGCTTTCTGTCAGGCACAATTCAAGCCCACTGCAGATGCACTGAAGCATTTTATCATATGAAGTCAATACTGAGAAAAGATTAATGAATTAGATGCAAAGCAGTTTCTTTTCCCCTGGAAACAGAGGATGGGCATATGCTACCTCCTGCTCTGGGAATAGAAGCAAACTCATAGCTACTTTAAAAACCACATATATTGACAGAGTTACTAAGAACATAAAAAGCTCTTTGCAGGTCAGTCTTTCCTTTCCACTTTCCTCATAAGGCACCTAAGAAAATATTCCAGAAAGGCAATAGCTCCAAGTTCCCACTCTAGCCTTCAGCACAGAAGTCAGACTGATAGGATGGACTGTGCAACTGCAACTATGTTACACAACACACCAGAACACCCAGGGTCAACTTCACGCGCTGTAACTACTGAGTACATCCCCCTCACTCCAGTGAATCCAGGGCACTCACCTGCCAATAAACCATAGCACCATGTTTTCAGATATTCCTCCCTTGAAAACAATGCTGTAATTTGCTCTACTTACGTGGAAGCACAATTCGTTCATAAAAATGGACAATGAAACACCCATGAAAAAAAAAAGCAACATCTTTTAAGGTTTCTTTTGAAGCATTAGGGCATAACTTTTTTTTTATCTGTCAAAAAAAAGAATGTGATCTTCCAGAATGCATATAAATAATCAAGTAGGCAGAAGATCAATGGGAATTTCAGTTAAGCTATTGATTTAGTTTCTGCATACAAGCCTGCAGGCCATGCTTAACATTTAGAACAGATTTCTACAAGGACAGGTATCTTTAGAGCTTAAGCAAATGAAGTATTTCTATCAGTTGATTGTAAGTCTCTACACAGCCTGTAACAGCTTTCTCAGGGACACACTGTCCTGCTGGGTCATGGCAGCATGCCTGTATTCTTGTCCCATCGTTCCTCAGAGGGACAACCAATAGCCATCTATGAGTTCCAAAAGTACATCTTGTTTTTGAGATGCATGCTCTTACCTCAGGTAGGACACAAATCCTATTTTGCAACTGTTACAAGAGCTGCATCAACAAACACGAAGCATCCAGCTCTCACTGTGCTTTGTATACAAAGATGAGATGCTCATCTTCAGGCTGCAAAACCCAGCTGCCACTCACAGGGTCCTGAGCAACAACGATGATACCAAGTTCAAGTCTCTTTGGTCCTTACATAACATCCTATCCATAATGACGGATTGAACCTCTGACCAAATGCGTGCAGAAATGTGAGATGTTGCCAATATCCTCATCCATCTGGCATAAACGTTGCAGGCTTACACGGGAAAATCCATTTCAGCTCTCAGAATAAAATGAAGTTTGCACGTAACAGTTAAACCACTTGCTACAGCTGCATGCTTAATAATAGGCCTGTAATGCATGTGTGATGGCAATGGCACCACACAGGCTGTCTGTCACTATGCCTGTACTGACTCATCAGGAAGCAGCAATACAGGGACCTGATCTGGCTTTTTCAATTATCTTTCCTCTGTTCAAGAACTACACTTAGAGGCAGACAGTCGAAACAATAACTATGTGAAATGTTACCTAATACTACTTCAACTAGGAAAGCACCTTGTCTCAAATGTTAAAAAAATATCTTACAGGTGTGCTGAAGAACTTGAGAAAGAAATTCCTCTGAGCCACAAGCTTTATCACTGACTGTAGAGCAAGAAATCTTCCCCTCAAATCCATCAATATAGAGGAAGAGAAGCAGAAAATCTACAGCTGATTCCATATTGACAATTACAATGTTCTCAGCTCTGCATTTACTTCAAGTGGGAGAACAGTTTCTACTACAGCTAGACATGGTTCTCCAAAACAGAATGGATGTTAGATCAGAAAAAGACTAAAAAAGCACATGAAATAACAATAAGTTGGTCATGAACTCCATTTGCTAACACTTTATGAGAGAAATACTTGGGTAGTGTTCACTGCATTAAACACTAATAAATGTATTTCCTAAAAACTGTAAGATGAACATATGTGCACAAGCAAATACTGTATGGAGACTATATTACCCTATACCAAACTAACCTATGGCTAGTCAGCACACAGTTAATTAGAATTTAAGTTTTCTTTTACAAGAATAAACGTGCTTTATTGCAAACATCTGGTAACTTGTGACCCATCTGATGCAGCTTATCTGAGTTTGCCACTTTAAGTAGCCCTGATGTAGTTCAATTTATTCAATTACCATTTATTGGCTGTTACTAAATCACCTAACTGCTAACTGATCTCTCTTTTCTAGCTCATATTTTGACACTACTCCCTTCCTCTGGCTGTTCTCTTACCACAGTCTTCTTTGGGACAATTCTATCACATTGCCCAATACATACTGCGCTGTAGGATTTAACCAAGTGTTTCCACAAGTAGTATTCCTCCCCACTTCCTTTTATTCATACTTTACATACTTTCTTCAGGAATAGGTATTTTTAGAGTAGGAGAAATATAGGAGAATACATGCTATAACCAGTACATTGAGTTTTTGGTCTTTCAATCTGTATACCCAGCTACACACTCTAAAATAGTTATTTGCTGACAACAGTGGCACCTTTCATCCCTTAAATTCCAATAACTCTACACATTTTACAGTTCCTACTTGTCTGCTTATATGCATCAAGTAACAAATTTGTCAAGTTATGAGGATTAAAAAAAATTCTCATAGCTCCAACTGTATTGTAAATTTTATGGAAGATCAAAGCCTAGCATTATCAGCTTTGGGTTGTTGAACATGTAACAGAAGAGCAGTAGGACCAGAAAGCTGCAATTATCCATTCCCCATTCCTGAAATATTGGTTTGTGTACCTCTTTTTTCTAGATCAGGCCAGTTCAGGCACATGCAGAGTTTCAGTAGGTCATACCATTACATTACTCAGTTATATCACGTTTCTACTCACACCACCCAATTTAAGACCATAAAAGCAACTGTCTGAAATGCATGATTTTTTAAAACTTCTTTAATACTGTCACACTGTTGTTTAACACTTTTATACCTACTATGAGCCAGCTTCTGCCACCATCAAGAGATTTAGTTACCATTGATGGAGTGAGGTTCTGAAAGCTTTATTACACAGGCAAACTGCTGTAAGCCTTTTTTCACTCTTTCACATGACAATTCCTTTCATTTAGCTCTGAAACTCAGCCAGAGGCCAAAAATCACAGGGATAACAGAAAAGTACAATATTCACTAAGGAAAAAGGAACTGGTTACAATTGCCATTATTTTGAATCAATGTGCCTCAAAGAGAGACTCAAAGACTTTTGCATTTGTGCAGTCATGGTTCCTTTGTAACTGATACTGCATAAGTAATCAAAAAATTAAGGATTTAGATCAGTACAGGAAAAGAAACTACCTCCTCCCTTCCTTTAACATCATGTAAGTAAAAAATTTAAACATGCAGCCACTAACATCTGGTTTATTAGAGGAAGAAGTATTTTCAGCAGTTATCTTACTACGTTCTTCTCCCTGACTTTTCACTAGTTGTCCACAAACATGTTTGCAAAAGGATTCAAAGGGAGAGAGGGGCACGTAGGAAAAATACCTTCCTCAACCCTTCAGTTCATTTTTGCTGCAAACACATGTAATAATGGCTAATAGCACAGCCTTACAGGCACACAAACTTCTCACAGTAAGCATAAAGTCAGAGCTTAATGCTTCATTCACATAGCTATAGCAAGCCATAGTCAGTACTGCATGATAAAAACCAGCAAGCCCTATAAGCAACCAGCAATGAAACAATGCTGAGAAAACATCCCATTCTGACCTCGTTTTTCACAGTATGGAAGCTCTAGCATTGCACTTAACCAATGGAAGCAAAAATATTTTTGTAAAAGTCTTTTTAGCTGCTGATGAATTTAACACTTGAAGCCACCTTCAGTAACATTCCTTGCAATCTACATAACTCCTACTGTAGATACATAAAAGCAATACATTGCATCTTTTGCTATATTCTGGGCATCTTTACATAACAGAAGAGCTTCACTGTTGCAACACTCACCTGTTTTACAGCTATTTCCTATTTCCCTCTGATCCTGTGTGCTTCAAACTAATAAATGCAATCCACCTCTTCAAACACTCTGCTTTCTCGTTGCACTGTTGATATACCAGAACAGCAATAGCAGCATGTTGCAACACTGAAATGAAGGTCATTTCTTATGCCTGCACAGCGCTCAGAAATAACAAATCATTTGTTTCTGCGCTCTATCACATCGCAAATACAAAGTGTCAGGTCTTTGTAAGACCCTCTCAGCCAGATACAACAGGCACAAAAGGAATGAAGAATTAAATATGATGTATGAGTATGGTCATTTAGCCTCAGAAGAGGAACAATTATCAGTATATCCCCTCATTTAACAGAGAAGTTAATTTGGTACATCTGTTCTCAAACCCAACGGCAAAATTAACAATCCTAACTGTAAATAAGAGACTAAAATCAGCCACATTTCACAAAATAAAGATGGCTTAAATTTAAGTTTTCTCACCAGCTCCATACATGCTGATGCTTTGTGAAAGAGAAAAACTTCCAAGACATTTGTATGTTTATCAACCACCCTATTCCCCTGAAGTCGTGTAGGAGATATGCATTTGACATATTTCAAACAAGGATGAGTTGGTGTCACTCTGCCATGCAGAGTTTATTCAGCCTTATAGCTGACAATCTTCTGCACCAGTTCAAGGCCCGCAGAGATGTGAAACAAATCTAACTAGATTTGTTTTATAAAATGCTATGAACTGAACCAGGGAGAGGCCAAACCTCTTCATATCCAGCTGTGACCACAGACTCAGAGGGACTCACAGGTGTTATTTAGGGCTTTAATGACATTAGAGAGGCTTACATAATCATATACATATAAATACATCCACCTCCCTTTTACAGAAAAACCAGACCTGTGTTTTAGTAACAATGCTATGCAGAAAAGCTTGGAACATCAATGACTTCAGCAGTTACTTGTACAACACAAGCATATAGATTTTTGAAGTTTCTTGGAGGTACAATAGTAACTTGTCCAGATTAAGGCTTTCATATTCATAGAACTGTTAAAGAAGAGTAGAAACTGCTATTATGAACTTCAGGGGAGTTGAGATACATGTCAGATTGTCTACCACATGTAGGAAGATAAGGATCCCAACTCAACCATCAGGAGATAGAAGGAGCCATAAAAGTATCCCCCAGTTGCAGGAGCCAAGTACAAAGGACAATATATAGCATTAATGAACAGCTTCTGCCAGATAGGGAGGCTGGGCTCAGGAGCTCTTTGTTCTGCAGTAGATATCTCACACTTGCATACTCCTGCCTGTGCTCATCAACTGCAAAACCAGGAGATTGTGATGGTAGAGAGAAGGAAAAACACGAAAGCGTGAGGTTCCCAAGCATACCACTGACGTATCCAACTGGCCCACAGCAGAAACAATACAAGCCATATCATGATGAAGTGGATGGACCAGTATGGGAGAGATCCAACATGAGCTTCAGCCCTTGAGCTCTGCCAATAGTATGCCACAGTATCACTGCACCATGATGTTTCTGAGTCAGCAAAATTTAAGAAATAAGTCCACATTCACTCACACTCGCCTGTATTGAAACAAGTCAAAAATTTTTCCCCAGCCCGCTGACTAGTTTTTGCTGTTAGACACACACTCCAAGTCAAACAGCACAAAGCTTTGCCTAGATTCTTTCCCCTCACAATTTGCATAGAACAGCAATAACTCCCAGGCGTATATACAACACACTAAAACTCAGCCCACTCTCAAGTCCTGTATGCTGGCATATAACAAAACCCACACGCTTTACTCACACAGGCTAGCCCTAAGCAGCTGGCTCACCTTTTTCTGCTTAGCAATGAATTGAGAGATAACAAGTCTCAGCAAACTAAGCAAGGTTTTTCACTCTCACCTCAGCAATCTGGAGCTCTATAGCTCTTCCTGTCAAATTCTAGTCACACAGATGACTATATTAAGATTTGGAGGTCAGAACAGGATAATGAAAAAGCATCCATGTGAAAACTGTTTCAATAGAGAACTGGCTTAGGTGAATCAAAGCCATAGAAGGCTGAACAATTAAATGGTTTCTCATAAAATACATTTCATTCTCAAACTGAACTACAGGACAGTATTCACATTCATAGGCTTGCCAAAAGCTGGAATATTTAGAAGATTAATTTAAAACATTTATTGTACTGAGAGGTTTGCAACAATGCAGCCATTGTAAATTAGTGAACATTCAATTCCATTAAATTGGCATACTTTCCCATTTTCTGGATAAGGTTTAAGTTTGCAAAGCAATTGAATCCAGCCCATCTCTTCCCTGCAGATCAAAAACAAAAACTTGGAATGTAAGGCATTGCATCTATAGGAAAACAGATCATACATTCCAGTTCAGAGGACAGTGCAAAAACCTTCTAAGGAGGAGCATTTCACTCTTTCAATAGTCTTCTGTTAAACTCAGCACTCCCTTCAATGTTTGCTATTCCCATAGAAATTCAAACAAAGTTTACCAAGACTACGAAAGCAGTATCAGGTACAACAACAGTCAAGTTTTCTTGGTTAAATTATAAGCCTCTCCTCCCTAAGTCATCTTGGGCTGGCACATTTTGCCTGAAACATAAGTCATCGTTCATAAAACTTCTTTCACTAAGACCTGTGACTACACTACTGGCATGGACAACTGCAAAATTATTTCAAAAAGTTTTACAGAGCACCTTCCAGATCCCAAATCTCATTTCAACTGAACATAGAAGGAAAAGGTATCCCACACTAAGATCAAAGTTACTAAAGCACTAGACTTGGGAGATGCAGATTCGTTTTCCTACTCAAGATTTCTCATAAGAACATGAGAAAGTCATAGTCTCTGCATCTCAGTTTGCCCACGAGCAAATTCAGACTAACAGCATTAATTCAGTTCAAGGCAAGATTTGTTAAAAACAGATTGCACAGAACAGCATCAGAACAATCTATTTAAAATAATGTCAGCCATTTTCTGGAGAAATAAGCCTTGTTTCTGGCCCGCAGCTCCTGAAAACAGCTATCAGACAGCCTAGAACGACAGACAAAACACATTGAACAACGTGCTCTGTTCAGTCATGAAGAGTGCTCAAATATGATTAAGACAAGTTGTATGGGAGCAGCAGGAGACATACAGGAAACAAAAATAAGCTGAAGAGCAAGCAACTTTCAGTGGACAGAAAAATCCTCTACATTTTGCTTTTCATGAACAAACAGCAGCAGTTCAGAAGACTCCTTACTTCCAGAGAAGTTATGGAACCTCTTGACAATTAAAACTTGTATTATTATTATTATTATTACATACAGTCAGTAACAGGCTACCATTTATTATTGACTATTTTGAGTTGGTAACTGAAGTAAAAATAGCATATACATCAAATGGCACTGATATTACTGTGATGTCAGGCAATGAGTTTTCTGCAACTAGATTTCTTTATGAGGAAAGCCACAGAACTGACTGGAAACATAATTAAACCAGGGAACATGTTCTCCCAAGCTCTACTACTTGTCTGCATGTTAGCTAAGGCTCTTTGAAACATCTCTTCCTTTGAGTATTCACAGTGCTCACAGCAACTGAAGAGAGCTCTCAGTCTAAACAGCGACCTGTACAGAAGTCACAAGCAATATGCCCTACTGTTCTAAAATAGTAATTAAAAGATAGTTATACCTGAGGTTTAGTTTCCTCTTCGTCTTTATAATAGAAGAGTTGGTTTCCACGCAGCACAAACCACCGCTGCTGCCAGTTCTTCATAATGCTCCTCTGTTTCTTCAGCCAGCCACATTTCACCACACGTTCTTGAGGGCTAGGAGAGGAAGGTCTGGATGGAGGCCTAATCTGCTCACCCATCACCAAACTCTTTGATCGGGCTGAAAAAGAGTTTGCAAAGTAAAACAGTGAATTAAGGATAACAGACTGAAGCTAATCTGCTCCATGCCTTCTTAGGCAAGAACAGACCACTGTGTGCATTCTTCTTTCAACATATATTTACTTTCAAGGTGTATTTTGAAGTTCATGACAATGAAACAGAATAAATAACCTTTTGACACTACTCACCGTAGCAATCTAAGAGGCACAATAAATAACTCCACACCAAAGCTCACTGCTCACAGTACTCCTTTCTTCATAGAAAATCATCACTTCCCTCCAGCTCTACATCAGAACAACAGACTGGTCTCTCCAAAAGCAATATTTACCCAGTAAGGGTGACAGAAGAGAGGGGAAAAACAATATATTCTCATCCCATACACAGTTACTTACCAAAGTGGCTACGCAGTGAAAAGAGCTGCCACAAGAAATTAAGAACACAGAAGGACTTAGAAAATAATAGTCACATATAGATAACGTAGCTATCCAGAGTGATTAAAATCACCTCAGACTCCCAGTCTCTGACCTTAAAGCAGAAAAGCACAATGTAAATAAAAGAGTCAAAATAGAGTGAAAAGTAAATCTTAGGAAAGGATTCAGAAGAAGAAAAGCCTACTGCCCTTTCCCTCCTTTTTCATCCCATGTGCCTATATTAAAAATACTGAAGTTTGGGGCATATAAAGCTAGTGCATATTGATTATATATTGCAAGCCAGTCCTCTAGGATATATAAGTTATATGATCCCTTAAGTCTACTTCCTTTGGATTCATGAAGTATTTTATTGTAAGTTATTTATTATCCCAGGGCATTTCTCTTCATTACTACAAATGTGATCCTGTTCCCTTACATTGCCTACATACAGTGGATTTACAGCACAACTTACAACTCCCTAATACTTTCAAGAAAACTATAATAGGCTTTGTCTTGAGCCTCAGTTAAGGAAAAAAAAAAAATAATAAAAAATCAGGATTCAACCTATAACTGTTTCCCGCTTCAAGTTCTTTTCAGTCTCACTCTTAAGAAATGATTAAAAAGTTGAGATAAGAACTATTTAATAGTGTTATAGCTTTTTCAGATTATCTTTCCCTTATTTTGGTTTAAACAATTTGCTGAATTTAATCTGAACCCCTAGTTTCATGCTAGTGAAGTCTATCAGCAAACACAGTGTGCACTAAAGAAACCTAGTATTGCTCAATCACTACTTTTACACACCCAAAGCAAACAACCTCAATATAGAATTCACTTAAAATCATGCTATAATCTATCCAGGCTTATTCTCAAGATTTTCTCCCTGTAGTCTGAGCTCTAACAGGAAGAAGTCTTCATTCCAACAAAACACAAAGAACCTCTTGTCCTCCACAAAGCTGCCCAACATCTTCATGCCTTCCTAGATCTTTCTGGAAGCACAGTGCCCTCTAGAAGAAGATTACTAAATTACCACTGACAACTTTACCTCTTCTATCACCTCCAACACAAAGTTGTTTTGTATGCGTGCAGTAAGAAAAGAGACTTTTCAAACTTTTAAATATCTATTGCAGAGATATATATGGATTATCCTGAAGGAAAAACCTCTTCCTCTGCTCAGGCCACATTCTACAAGGACCCAGCTGTCATTTGCACCTATTGACAGTCCCAGACTCCTTTCCACATTCAAGTTACATACCTTATTCCAAGAATGTGCCTTTGAAATTGGAACTCTGTGTCTCAGACAACATCTTAGCTATTAACCTAACCAATTACTCTGATAATACAAAAAGGAAAACACTCCAGTATCTCAGTCACCTCTATTCTAACGCATGTAAGCAGACCAAGTCTGCGATTCCCAGCACCTTCCAATTTTTTTTATTTTTTTTTATTTTTTTTAAACTTGTGTAGTTAGACAAACTCTTTCCTTCCCTTCCCCCCCCAACAGAAGGTAATTTTTACTGGAAACTACCTTTATTTCATTATACACACACACACACACAGACAAATACCCAATAAAAAGATACCATCAAGCTTTGATACATCTCTCTTCTCTCATATACCCTTTGGCATTATTTTCCACAGCCTTCCCTAGTAGCATTTATTAAAGGGAAGAATTAATGCTTTCACAATCAGCCATATGGAGGACATATACCCTCATTTTTATTTTAAGCAGCATCACATATTAGTCAATTGCAATGGTTGTTAATTCTTCATGTTATCTTAGCTTTCCATTTCCTTAGAGCTTCTAATCGTGACTGTAATGGTTAATTTCATTATGGAAGTACTGAGCAATCTCATCTGTAAGTCAACAACATGGATCAGGGAGAAATTTGTGGAAGGATTTATAGCTAATAACCAGCATTGTTTTTATTGTGTGCTTCAGAGTACAATTGTATAGATGTCAAAAGAAAGTTTTCACAGGAGCATGCTCTGTCCATATTACTGGGATCAAAATATCTGCTCTGATAACCCGATCCAGTTCATCAAGTCTCTCATTCTTAATGGTGGATATGTATTCCTTGCACTCATCTATTTAACAGAATTACTGAATAGCAAAGCATAAAGAAGAAAACAAATCAATAACGCCGACTCACACTCAGCAAATACTCCGCATGCTCTGGAGTTTTAATTGAGTAAAGCTTTTTCAGTAACTCCAATTTAGAGTTACTTTTCACATTTTCACAAATTGATTATTGATTCAGCCACACAGAAAAGCTCTATACAGAAAATCAGCACAAAAAGAATTCAAGCACCCTCTGGAAAAGCTGCTTAGCATTTACTTAATACAGGGCAGCAGTACTGAAATGCCAACTGCAGGACATACCTGCTCAGATGCAGGGAAGTGAACAGTTACCACAGATCAAGATTACAACAGACCATGTATACCTATACCTCCACTGTTCCATCGCTGGTACCCACCAACAAGAAGCCAAGCATCTTTTAGGAATGACACATCATTAAATAGCAAGAATCAGAACTGAAAATTCTTGCACAACTGGAAGTGACACTGGCATATGGATGTTCTCATATCTAGATGAAATGGGAAGAAGGACTATGAGCAGAGACAGTCAGATAACAAACAACAGCAGCTGTGTCAATACTTGGGATACACCAAACAAGCTCCACATCCAAAATCCTACACTTGATTGTCATATCTTTAATATGAAACTCAAGGATTACCCCAAGGAGTGGATTGACCAAGTCAGAGACAAGATGCTGTTCCTTATGGAGACAGGAATCTTTATTCCCATCTCAACTTGGAGCTATTTAAGGCTACTTTTTGTCTGTTTCTTCCCATTAATAGAACACAATGGACTCTCTACAAAGAGTTCCTCTGCAATTCAGACCTGCATCTCAGCAATATGCAAATTAGTGCTTTCTCATGACCTCCACTGTCTACATCTTAAACATGCATCTAAGCAGAGATATCTTCCTCTGCTACAGTTCATTTTTATCCACATCATCCCCATTTCCTGAGCTCAATCCTGCCTAAAGCATTCAATAATCTCTTCTGCTCCCCTTTCCCTGCTCACAGCTCTGAACTCCTACTACAGATTTAAACAGCCAATGAGAACCTACTTAATCAGGAACATCAAAATCCATCAAATCAATGCAATTCAATACCAATTAAAGCTCTGGTTCTTTGAAGTTTCATAGGCAGCTAGACTATATCAGTACAGCCATTATAATCAATTCTGATTGACCACCTGTCCTCCAGCACAGACACTTAACTCTAGTGCTCTTTCATCCTAATGACAGTGACACCACATTATTTCTGATATAGTCTTTGTTTAAAATACTAGTCGTAAAAGGAAGAAAACTCATACTGTAGTTGTAGTCAATGTTGCCTGTTCATTAATGTACTGTTTGAATAAAAAGGATGCACTAGTGCCACGATATTGCATTTCCTTCCAAAGAAGCTGGGAAAAATTATTCCCTTCATATTTGTTTTCTGTCTCTAGCATACATCTGTGTTTGCATTTGATTGCAAAGATACCACAGCCAATCAGCACAAAAGAATCCAAGACATTTCCAAAACAATTTGAGAATTTATCATCTTAAAATACAACAAAAATTAAAGGCAGAATGCTTGATTAGGGATCAGACCTAGGCAACTAGAAAAAAAGTTTAAATAAACTGGCAATGACTTTTTTATTCCCTGAAGCCAAATAGAGTAGCAATCTGTACAGAACCATCAGGTTGCTACACAGCCAAGCATTCGCCCACATTTTGTGGCAAATATATTAAGTTTATATAGGACATATATTAAATTCAGACATAATACCCTAAAAGCAGAACATGACTAAGGCCAAGACAAGGTGCTATGTTATACCTCCTTTCTTCAATTTGTTGTGAAGCCTAACACAATCTCGCATCACCAAAACGGACTCCAAGAAAGATGGACTCAAACTACAGCCTGCACATACCTTGAACAAAACAAAGCCTGCCAAAGAGTGCCAGCTGCACAACAGACAGGCTGCAGTCAGGGTCTGGTGAGTAGACCCAATCACAAGGGCTCAGAGATCAGCCAGTATAAAACAGAGAGCCCGTACAACACAAACGTCAGCATCATAGTGGTGGAAAAATTAAGAACTGCATTACATCCACCTGGGACTGCAGCATCTCCCCAGACGTTCCCAGACATAACTGGCACAACTGAAAACCTCAGATAAAATAGAAAAGCTCAGACATCCTACTTTCCACAAATGCACTGTAAAATGTTTCATAGCACATACTTGGTTTGTTAAGTTATGTCAGCAGTAAGAATATGATAAAGAAACTCACTGTTCAGTAGCCCAACTTCTTTGATAACAGGGAGAGAGAAGGGAACTGCACGCGTACCAAGGAGTTATAAGAATCAGGTTGTATAAATTTTACATACCAGCAAATTTTAAAAGGTGCACATCCTGGCAGAACAGGAGGCGAGATTTCTCACTAGCTAGCAGGTTAGGACACCCACACAACACTGTGTACATAACACCATCAGGTACCGAAAACTGTGCAGAACCGCAATGCCATGAACTCAGGCTTCTTTCAAGGTTTACTAGCTCAGGCAGAACAACACTCAAATTTATATATATTATATTTATATAATAAATAATAATATATATTTATTATATTTATGTAGCTTCTCCAGAGCCAGAGTTAGCTCAGAGCTGATGCATGCATCTTCAATTCAGCAATTTCTTTGTCAAATGTGTTCCCATATTCCCACTTTCCACCTATATTACTGATTTATAGAACACTATCAGAATCCAATAAGGCAAGACACACACTAGCTTGATGGTAGTTACATGAAGGAATTAGTCTTGAGTAGCGTTCAAAATCACCATGACATTTCACCACCTTGCAAGTGGATATCTGTTTCCAAAGCATCTCATTAATCCAAAATATTTACTTACATAAACATCCCTATGAAGACAACCCATAAAATCTCTCTGTTGGCCCAGAAGTTGAGACTGAGGACAGAGGCATACACTCCACAGAACAGACAGTAGATGCTTTTGGTAACAGAGACCATTATTACAAACTAAGTTTTCAATGATGAGTCATTAAGTCTTAGCTGTTGCACCCATTTATTATTGCTCTTAGCATACATGGATTAGCAGCCCAGCCACATCTGTAAATAGCAAATAAGAATGCAAATAGGACATGTCAGTTAAGAGCTTGTACAGAGAAAACTCAGTACAAGGAAGAAAGACATAATCCACTTAGCACACTAACTGCTGCCCCTTCAGCCTTCAACAGATTATACAGTATTGAGAGTATAATGGTTAGGCTTTCCTTTCAATGCCTGCTGCCAATTATGCAGCAATATGTACTCTGTAAAAGAATGCACAAAAAAACAATACAACCATTAGAATTCACCTTTCACTCTCCCACTCTCCCAAGTTTTTCTTAGTTAACACTGGCATCCTTTCCCAGAAATAGGCGGATGAAGAAGTTTGGTGTAGTAAGACATTTAGCATAGACTTGGTCAAGCCAGTGACACAAGAAGCAATACTTTGTACTTCTCAGGCAAGGTTACAGAGCCAGAAGCTCCTGCTGTTAAGTCAACACCAGTCACTCACATAGCACTTACAAACTTCATTTTTTAAGTTCTGAAAGAGACTGGCTAGCTGGCCAGTTTGTTACAGATGTCAACCTATCTCAGTAGATGGAAGGGTCAGGTCAGCTTATCAGGAGAGATACAATGACTTTATTTCTTACCTTTTTTTCTGAAAAAAGCAAAGTGTAGGATATTTTTACCTCTTCTTCTTAGTAATCAATTAAACCCTGCAGTCGGTACATCAGAGCCCCAAATTCAACCTGCTGTGCCCTTTGTTATTGCAAGGATGAGTTATGGACCACTGATAGGCAGTTTAAGTACAGAAACCTGTTCCCAGCAAAACTCCATTTTAATGTTCAGGTCTGCACCATGCTGTGATAATTCCCAATAGAACCAGTACAGACTGTTCAGAGGACAAAAGAGCACAAAAGATTATATGCATTTGCTGAGTCACTTTTAAAGCATGCCCCTATTGTTAAAAGGCACTACAAGTCTATAGCAATGCCAAGCACAAGCTCTCTGCTCACAGGGAACTTTGGAAGCATCTCTTGAAAACCATTCATCATCTCCATCTGGTTAGCTATAACTGCCTACTTGACAAACTCTGTTTAACTCACATCCCACTGCTGGCAAAGCTCTGTAATTCCTTGGGCAAACATGCTGATCTGCAGCTCACTGTTTCCACCAGAGTGAAGTTTTACTCCCTTCTTTCTATACCCACACTCCTATTCCTTTTTATCCACCCACGTTACGTTTCTACACTTCACCAACAAGCTCAGGTCTTTCTATAGGAAAGTTACTCCCTGGAATGCCAGGAAGTGATCTCAGATTTTTCTCTCCCTACAATTTTAGTAAGACAAATCAGTCAGAGAAGGATGCCCCATCACTGAAAGCATTCAAGGCAAATCTGGATGTGGCTCTGAACAGCCTAGTCTAGTGGTTGGTAACCATGCCCACAGCACGGGGGCTGAAACTAGATAATCTTTAAGGTCCTTTTCAATCCAGGCCATTCTATGATTACAGAAGACTGTATAAATAGATTGTGTCCTCCCTACAACCAGTGAAAATAATGTGATGTCCAACTCTCACAACCTTGCACAGCTCACACTGCAATGTCCTGCCTACCCCACATCATCATGGCAGTGGCTACGCAGCACCAACTGAACATTACTGCACTATTAACCATACCTGGGCTGAAACCAGGGCATAAGGAAGGCACAGTGCAGGGCTAACTTGAAATATGGTAGATAATTTTAAGAATTTTGATTCACTGGCTGTCCTGTGACCGGCAAAAAAAAAAAAAAAAAAAAAAAAAAAATGCAGCTGTGCTTTTTATTTTAATAGAGCAATTTGAGAATATTTCAAGACTGCAAAAAAAAAAAATAAATCAATTTTCTGTATATTTGCAACTCCACTTTCATTCAACATAAATACATTTTTCTAAGTGTGCATAGAGTTGCAATCAGACATTCAGCTCAAAAATCTAATCATGTCTCTTCAACAGTCTTGTATAAAAGAAAGATATCCTCACTTCACAGTCACACCTTACGTCACTGCTTTTGGAAGCACGCACATTTGTGAACAACTACTGTCAAGGATGAAACACAGGAAAAGTAGAATTTCCTAAAAAGTTTCTGACGAGCACCTTAAGAACTCACTATGAATTGCAACCACTTCAATCAAACCAGACTAATGCATTAGTTTCACAAAAACAAGGTTTTACATTTTTATTTTTTTTTACTACTTTAATAAAAAGAAGTAAGTAACAAAATTTATTAAGTATATTATATACTCTACAAAGGCTATTCCAAGTGATGCCTCCATACCGTTTTGTCACTGCACAATAGATGGCAGCAGAGGGGCAGTCTGACAAAATGGCATCTGATATGCAAGCGCATGTGAAACAAAGGTGCAGAATTGAATTCCTCCACGTGGAAAAATGGCCCCTACTGACACTTGCCAAACATTTATGGAGACAGAACACTGAATTTGAGTACAGTGAGTGGTATGTTTTAGCACTCAACTGGTACAGGTTTTCACAAGCATGGCATGTAGACTCTTGTTCATAACAGGTGAAAATGCACAGCTAATGTGGTGACTACATGGAAAAATAATGTTCTCTATCTGACAATTTATTTGCTCTATCAAGCAGAGTTACTGTGCTCTTTGTATCTGTTTTGGTTTTCACAAAGCCAAACAGGAGGTACAACTTTCAGAGCAACTTACATACATGCAGCCCAAAATAATTCCTCTTCACTCAAGGTGGTCCAGGCAAGCCAAAAGGTTGAACACCCATGAGTGAAAGCCTCTGATAATCCTCCCAGTGAGTATGGCTTTAAGACTTTAAAAGCTTGTAGCAGACTGAGCTGCTAACGAAAGGATCTCATCATAACACCCATATTTTAGCAAAAACCATACCACAAACTTGTCCAGCACCAAGCACTGTGGAATCAAGGCTGTAGCTCCTCAGCACTACAGATACAGCACACAGCTCTGCTGCAGCATAACAGCTCAAGCTATACATATACTCCTCATTCACTTGTGTTTATTACATATTTGCTACCTGTGACACACAAAGCACGTGGTCAATATTATTGAGATACCACAGTAGGTGCCACCATGGCTGTTACCCTAACCAACTAGAATTATTTGTCTGTCACACTCTGTAAGACTCTCCCAAAATTATTTGGAACTGAAAAATACTAAGAGATATTTGTAGAGATACAAAACACTTCATGAGGACTTCTTTGTTGACAACTGGCAGTAACACTGAAATAACAACATTGCCCAGCCACTTTCAGTAGTAAAGCCTCCCAAGATTCCTCCATAACTTTATATTTCTCATTTATCTCACCTCCACATTGAGTAAGTAATAATCCCTAAACAGTTCTTAGGGAATTATACCAACAGTGCAGTGTACCTGTTTCAACACTCATTGCACAAACAGTGTCTATTTCCCTCTCTGTACAACTCAGTGGCTTGACTTAGTGACAAGTTTACTGATTTTGGGGACAATAATAGAAATCTAGCAATTCTTACTACCACATCTCACTCTGGGCATAAGTACCTCACTCAAATTATTCAGCTGTGTCTATAACAAGATATCACTAGTGTCATAGAATGGCCTGAGTTAAAAAGGACAATAATGATCATCTAGTTTCAACCCCCTGCTACGTGCAGGGTCACCAACCACCAGACCAGGCTGCCCAAAGTCAAATCCAGCCTGGCCTTGAATGCCTCCAAGGATGGGGCATCCACAACCTCCTTGGGGAACCTGTTCCAGTGCATCATCACCGTCAGTGTGAAAAACTTCCTCCTAATATCTTATCTAAACCTGGCCTGTCTCAGTTCAAAACCATTCCCCTTTGTCCTATCACTATGCACCCTTGTGAACAGCCATTCCCCCTGCTGCTTATGTGCTCCCTTCAAGTATTGGAAGACCACAATGAAGTCTTCCCAGAGCCTCCTCTTCTCCGAGTCCAACAATCTCAGTTCCCTCAACCTTTTCTGAAATGAGAGGTGCTCCAGCCCTCTGATCATCTTAGTGGCCCTCCTCTGGACCCACTCCAAGAGCTACACGTCCTTCCAGGCCTGGGGCCCCCAGTACAGGACACAGTACTTCAGATGGGGCCTCACAAGAGCTGAGTAGAGGGGGACAATCACCTCCCTCCTCTTTCTGGCCACCCCTTTTTGAATGCAGCCCAGAACACAATTGGCCTTCTGGGCTGCAAGCTCATACTGCTGGCTTATGCCCAGCTTCTTGTCTACCAGGATCACCAAGACCTTCTCTGCAGGGCTGCTCCAGATCTTCCCCCAGTTTGTATAAATACCTGGGATTGCCCTGACCCAAGTGCAGCACCTGCACTTGGCCTTACTGAACCCCATTAGGTTTTCATGGGCCCACTTCTCCAGCCTGTCCTGGTACCCTTGGATGGCTTCCCTTCCTATTCCTAATTAGGGTAAAGGTGGTTCCTACTAAACTGGAAGTCCACAAGGGGTATGCATTCAGGTATGAAATCCTTTACCTACAGTTCTCCCAAAGTCATCATGATAGATCCCATCTTTGCCTCTGTAGCATTATCAGTTCACCTTAGAACCACTGTATGAAGCTTCCTTGACATTTAGCCTATACAACATAGATTTGTTGGTTTTTTTGTTGTTATGAACTTCAATACAAAAAGACAATTATCTGACTGAAGCACAAATAACTTTAATCACATGCACTAAGAGAAAAAATGCTCCAAGGAACTTTTTTTCACCTCCAAAGAATAGCTCTCACCTCCTCTCTTTAGCTCTTTATTAAGGTCAATTTACTCTTTTGGTCACACAGAGAAGCAGTCACACAGTGGAAGGAATGCACATTAGAAAAGACACTTTGCATTAGCTTTCCTCCTCCATATTAGTTTTAAAAAACTTGAACACATGCAGACCTAGGCAAGGATCCTTTCCTCCTCCCGCTTACCAGATGGCTCTTACTGTAGACTTGTTAAGGGGTTTCCCCACCACCAGAGTGTGGGAGGACCTACATCACTGCCTCAAATTACCTTTGCCTAACATACAGAACTGAAAAAAGCAAGTACTGTTTGTACTACCATGCTTGCCTTGTAGTTACCATGAGGCCTTGCAATTAAGAAATACATTTACATAAGCACTGGAAGTAGCAGGTGACAGCCCTCTCAGGAGGGAGGTACTAGCTTTTCTTTAATGCTTCTAAGTGTGCTCTTTGCCACACTGCACTCACCCAACAGATGTTTTACAACTAATTTAGGATATGACTTTTTCAGTTTTAATATTTAATTTCCGCCTCACATTGTCTCCCCTCAGCAGCATCCCTTTCTTTACAAGGCAAAACCATGGTTCATTGTTTCAAATTCAGACCACCTGTGCCTAATAAGCCTGAAGAATTTCAAGGTGTTTCCTGAGAAGAACGGTCTCCTGCTTGAGCCTTCAGGCCAGGACAGAAAGCTTTAGCTGTAGCACTTCAGGTCACACTGTGAACCCCATATGGAAAGAGATGCGCACCTCAACACAGGGATTACCTCTTTGAACACCCTGAGTCCTTCTTAATAAAACATGACACTGAGTAGTAGCAGGTAGCTAAATATCCCTCTGGAGTTAAACCACAAACCTGTATGTGCATATCATCACTGAACCAGATATAAATGCAGCAGAGACACAGGTCTCCCAAGTTAAACGCCCCAAGCTCTACTCTCCAGCTTGGGCCTAATCCTTCCTCTGCCCCTGTGGCACCCACAAGCTGTTGCTGAGCATCACACCAGGCTCCAACCCCGATGCACCCCACAGCAGCCCCAGTACTATTTTCTCAGTATTTTAAGCTCAACTCAGAAACATCACCTCACATTTCTCCAAAACAGAGAAAGCCCAGATCCACACCACAGGCAGAACTGACTCCCACAACATCTCACAGAGTCCTTCCTGCAAAAGCTTACAAAACATGGATCACGAATGAAATCCCATTTCCCAGCACTTCATGCCAGCCCTTCACCCACATACCTCTCTGGAGTACAGCTCCCAAAACTACCTCTCCTGTCCCAAAAGACTGCTCTTTTAAGGAAGAGCTGCAGCATGCCTCCTCCTTGCAGCCAGGCTTCTCCTATAATGGTGGCTCTCCCACACCAGCTGCAGCTGGTCACAGTGATTGCAGGAAGGTGTGCTCCCAGCTGTGTTGGTGGGCTCTCAGGAGCTAAGGGAAGCATTTGGGGGAGTTCAGAGCTTCAGGGCTGATTACTTTGGTTGCAGGAGTTGCTGGGTGTTATCACTTGTTTGGTAAGCTGGTAAGCTGGAGGTGCCGAGGCGCTGGCCTCCCACACGCTTGGGATAGCTGTATGCAACATCAGCTCAAAGCAGAGCTGCTGAGTGGGGCTGTGGAGAACTCTGAGCTCCTCTTTGCAAAGCTGAGAGGCTGCAGCTGTGAAACTGTGGTTTGGTGAAGGGGACTACAAGTGCAGCAGTTCTCCTTTTCTGCCTTTCACTGGTCAGGGAAACAAGAGCTCTCTGCACAGCATGATTTTGAAGAGGGCACAGCCTGAAGAGCCTGCACCTGGCAGTCCCTGAGGCCTAGGGCTTGCTCAGCACTATGGCTCTGGCACCTGTGTAGAGAAATCACTAACATGGCAGGAGCTGAGGGGCTAGATATCTCCAGTTCTGCATGTACACCAGAAGAAAATAGAAATACTACACTGAACTGCTGTGCACAGGATAGCAGGATTGCCTTCTCTTTGTGGAGAACTCAGAGGAAAGCTAGAAGCTGGAGGGTTGGTACCTCAGCAAACAGAATCCAGAGTGCACTTGAGACTGTTCAGCTGCTTCCGGGCCCTTATGAAATATATTTACTTCACTGTTCCTTTTATCTCTGCCATATTTTAGTTCATAAACTGAGTTTCAAGCTTTTTTTTTTTGTTGTTCCTTTTTGTTGAAATCTCCTTTAACCACTTTCTGTCATTCCCTTGTTGGGTCTCTCCTCATCTTCGCTCACTGTACAGACTGTCCTGCTATTTGTGCCTGCTACTGGGACTATGTTGTTGATAGTTAGATAAAGTCTAACCTCTTTAACCCAAAGCATGTCAGTGATATTGAAGGACTACTAACTGGCTAGGCCAAGTATGATTTTGGATAGGCACCATCTTCTGACAGAAACAGACATAATTACTTTCAGTGTACTAAAAATGCCCTTGTCATTTTTCCATGAGTGTTAAAGATCATCAAAATTTATTCTTAAGCCTGACAAATCAATGCTAGATTAGAACTTCTGAAAGCCTTCTGCTGTGATTACAACAGCCTTGAAGAAGTGATTAATAATTTAATTTCCTTTAGACAAGAAATTTCTAAAGGTATGACCCCAACCACTCCAAGTTTCTAGTACAGAGAAAGTTCCTGCAGGCAAACCCAATTTTATACCAGTATGTTAATTCTATTAACCTGTTGCCCTCCATCTGCTCAAGAAGTAATGCTGCAAGTTTGCATTCAGACATCTAAGCCCTTCTTAGCTGGTGAGTTCTTATGGCATTAGATGTGTTTGGATGACAGAAAATGTCCAGTGAAAAGCTGCTGAATAAGAAAGGATTCCTTAAAATCCTTTCGCATTCCTTAAAAAATTCCTTAAAGATTCCTTTAAAAATTCCTTATTTTTTCCACAGTACACTAAACTTTGGGAAGTTGAAACAAGCCCCAGTTCTGCTTTTAACTTTCTTTAGTTCAAAGTGTAAATTTTTATGTGTGTAATGTATCATGTGTAAAGGTAAATCCATTATGAATTGTGAAGTTTTAAGATATAGCTGTGAAGTTGTTGCCACTTAAGTAATGGAATGACGTAAAATAGATTGTCGGAGTCAAATGTGTTTTGACACACCTTTCTGCTTTCAAATCTGTCTGGATTCAGCCAACCAGCTCCAAAATTATTAGGATGGAAATTGACAGACAGATCATACAATCATGCATCCTTACTGCCATAAAAAAAGCTGTTAAAGTGTAGGGTTATTCATGCTCCTGTAATCAAAAACACCTCACTTCCATTAAAAATAGGACACCATTGCAAAATCACTGAATATTCAAAGCTACCAGTCCTCACTGCAGACACATGAAGCTTACTTTGTACACATGCACACTCCCAAAGGGGTGTAATAATACTTAACCCTCTAAAGTTCCTCCTGGCAAGATTACTTACATCACTATTAGAAATGTTTTATGTATGCTAAAGCCCACTTTCCATTAAAATTGGATTATGATGAGTTTGAGAGAAGGAAAAAAGAATGAGAGAATACCGTTCTACTACAGGAATGTTGGAGGACATCTGAAGAAAAAAAGTCTGCCCACAGCAGGCTAGCTAGCCAAGATGTGCCCCATCATCTTTTCTAGTCTTAATAGATGCATGAATGTGCAGCCAAACAGAGATATTAAATCAGAAGTGCAGACAATTCCATCATGTCAGGCACTCACGAGAACAAAGTCCCAGTGAGAAGGGGTTTATTCTTTGTGCCTATACAGCTGTGACAGCCTGTGCTGAAAACAGGAATAATGCAAGGAACCTATCACGTCAGCAGGATAACCTTCTTGTTATAGAGGGCAACCCCGTAACACCTGTTGAAGAACAAATGCGCAAGCTTGTTGTGAAGTCTGGCTTTTAAATGGACATTTCTTTGTCCATTTAAATGCAACTCTCAGTTATAACATATTAAGAATTTCCAAGCCAACAAGCAAATGCTTTGCTTCATTTTTTTCCGAATTGTAAGGAGAAATGAAAAAAAAAAGAAAAAAAAAAAAAGCATTTCTTGAGACAGAAGGAGTCTGAAAGCTGCTTTTCATGCTCTTGCACACTTAAAAGTTCCCTTGCCTCTGGAAGACAGCATTTCTGTGGAGCATCATGGTAAGTGACAGGAAAGAATGTGAAGATAAGAGATTTTTCTACTGCAGTCACTTCTTTCACAATCTTGGACTCAGTCAACTGCTGTACATAAGCCACTGTATATGAAAAAATAATGCGAAAGCCATTCAGGTCTAACCAGGATGAATGCTTTTGCAGAAGGCTCATTTAGGCACATTAAGATTTTCAGTCTGTGAGATTTTATGCCTTTCTAGGCCTTATGAAAACAATCTACCCCTTGAATGCATGCGTCTGAGTTATAGATGCTGATGGAACGGCAAGCTCCACATTATACTGACAGTTACCTCTAGTAAAGCAAATTACCTTTGTTCTCTATTGCACCTTTTGGCGATATTAAGATCTACATCCCAGATGTCAGGCTGAAGTCCAGACTCAACACTTTGAAAAGACTTTGTCCTTAAACCCAGGACCTACTTGCATAGATGCAGGGAACCCAAAGCAAACGCAGACGTGGCTGCTTTAGCAATTCAAGCACAATAAATTTACCAAATGCATCTCTACGTTCAGTTAATTTTTGACACCCACCACACCCAAGTGAACCCACAGTTTGTATCCAGAGCATCCTTCCCTTCCCATTCCCTTCTCTTTATTCTGTCTGCCTGCAGAAATCACACTGCCTCCCTTACAAGACTTTGTCCTCACTGGCAGAGCTAACAGCTTGCCTCTAATTTGCAGTAAGCAAAGCTCAAGCGGCATCTTGCAGATCTCCAGACCTTGCTGATGCATACTGCCAGCAAAAGATGCTCACAGCCCCTTTCAGTACTTTATTTACCCACCCTTTGCTACGTGAATATTCATTAACAATCCCAACCAAGAGTCCAGGGAGTGTTAACTACCATTTTACATTCACATCTGTCTTGCAAGATGGAACACTTACCTTCAAGAGTAATTTAGCATCTTCAGCACTCTTTATTCACAGCTCCTGTGAATAAGAGCTATGGAAAAGCCTTGCAGGACCAGGCCCTGCTTGGTAAGCACTGAAATAGCTTGCCAATGCTTCACCAAGGCATTGTAGAAGTAGGAAAATTCCTTAAGTTTCAAAAGGTGTCAAGACAACTCTTCCTGTGAGTTGTAAATTCATTTAGAAATAAACTTACCACTGCACAATTAATGAACTAAACATATATTGCTATAAGTTGAAATTGAATCACAAAGGCACACTACAGTTTGTCCCCTGAGCATCAGTAATCCACAGCAATTTAGGATACCTGCCCCATAAACAGGCTACAATATATATTTTTTCTTCTTGATGAATTAAAGAATGTGAAAGCACAGCACATAGTTTTGAAAGTTTGTGTACCCTGTCCTGCCAGAGTTCCTGTACCGTTTTAGTCTCATGAGCTAGCAATTGCCTCACCACAATATTAATAACACAGGAATGCTAGATAGATATTAAATACGTTGAAGACTGGAAGATGATGCACATCTTCGAAGGGAAATGGCAAAGTGGCAGCACCTACAAAAGATCTGCTGAACTTATAGAAAATCATGCAGCTTAAATAGAAGTACATATGAATTCATTGTGAGTGAGACTGTACATATACAATCCAGATGGCAGGAAGCCATCTAAGATACTGCTATTTAATAGGCTGTCGGTAATTAAGGAGTAATCAGAGTGAAACATCACTTTTACACACATGGCCTGATGTGATATTCTGCTGAAAGAATCTGTTTCAGAACCACAGTAGCTGGAACCACTGGCACTTTACTATTTTATTACACTGACATGGCTGAAGAAAAACCAAATCCTACTCTTCTGACTGTATCTGCTTTAGCTCTGAAATTACATTAATCTGGTTCTGTTTCTGATGGGCAGGAAGATATCCTCCTGAGACTGCCATTAGGCTGTGAACAGCAATGATACTCAACAAATGCCATGTCAAGTGAGGAGCTGGTGCTGCAGCAGGAAATCACACAGTACTCAGTACTTCCCCTGCCACAGCATCACCTCCAGGAGAGCCAGCATAGAGGCACTGATTGTGCCCAGCTCTACCTGGTCACTTTACAAATACCACACTACATCTTACAGGTATGAATGATTGCTTTAAGCAGCTGCAGCAAACCCAGGGCAGGTTTTCCTTCCTTCCTTTGTTTTTGCCAGCAGCTCGCACTGATCTACTTTCCCCACCTTCTGCTTCCTGCCCTATAGGAATTGAACAAACTGCTTCTCCAACATGCCGCAGGTGAACTTGTCACACCTGTCTCCAACCTCTATCAAGAATTTCAGCATTAGGAACACAACATCGACAATAACCACGGGTGTACGAAGACTCCATCAAGTCCCACAATGGAATTCAATTTTTGAATTACCCCTGCTGTGCTGCCCTGACATTGCAGACAGCTCCGGCGGACAGGTCCCTCCCCTCTTACCCTTTATTTCCCCCAGCCCTCCCCTCGATCAGCGGGATGCCCGGGAAGCGTCCCCCCCCTCGCCTGACGGACTCACCTCTCCTGGCCTGCCGGATCCTGGGGCTCAGCATGCTCCCGCCCAGCCACCGCCCCGCGCATCGCCCGCCGTTCTCCGCCGCTCCACTCCCAGCTCTGCCTCGGGGGCGACGCTTCACGTGGGGCTAGATAAACCGTTATGCATTATTTATCTGGCCTCGAATTAATTCCCATCCAAACTAAGCATTAAGTGCCTCGGTAATTACTGCTGATAAATCTGTAGCGCGTAGACACGAAGGCTGGACCTGGCTCCTCCTGTTAATTGGCCGTGCATCAGTGTTATTAATATGCCTCTTTCAGAGAGCAGCGCTGATCCTGCATCCCCTCCTATGCATCTTCGCTCTGTCGCACTCCACAGACACTTCGATTCGACAAGCATTGAGAGCTCAATGTCTCACAAACTGAGCGAGGAGAAATAAGGGCACAAAGCACATGCCGAAGAGCTTGTGCATCTGGTAAGGTGGTGCCTCAGAAGAAATACAAATTGTGCTGGTCAATAGGGCAGAGGCGTGCTGGGTTGCTTCTGAGCTGCCTTCAGGCAGCACACGGGCTGCAGCCCTTCTGGGTAGGGATTCTGTTGAGAGCCAGGGAGCTGACAGAAACGACAGTTAATGCAGGGAAGAAAAATAGCTCTTCCCTGCACTGGTGGGATGGGTACAAGGCAAAGATATCTACTGATCCTTCATCAGTTTTTGTATTCCTTGCTAAGGTCTCCTTCACCTCAACTTGGGTAGAAGGCAAAGTTCGCAGTTCAGAATGCAAAAAAAAAAACAAAAACCAAACAAACAAACAAAAAAAACAGTTGAGGAAATAGTTAGATACTGCTAATTAGTATGCATAAGCTATAAATTGATAGTTGGATAATAATTGAACTCAACTGACACATCCTGCCCTTAGGCTGTTCATAGCCTAATCACTTCCTGACAATCCTTATCTCTTGTGTAGTATGCCTTTCTGCAGCATGGGTAAATATCTCCCTGGCAAGTGCATATCCTGCAGGTTTGCATTGCTGAGTTGCATTGACAAAAAGCATCTGAGATTGGCAACTTGCTGTTTTGGAAAGAAGATTCATCACATCTTGGATCTTGAATACTGGCCATATTATATCTCTAATAGTGAAAGATGTTCTCTGGCCATCCATATAGACTTTACTTCCTAGTTTGCAGGCTGCAGTAGTGGCTGAGATGCTTTGGACCATTTCCTGCTTGTATCAAGTGTTGATCAAATGTAAATTTGTTTGAGTTAATAACTGTTATTTCAGATTTACACACTGCTGAAATGGAATGTGAACAGGTATCTTTGTTTAGCATACATGTGTTCCTAAATTTACCTCCACATTAATTATCTCTATTAACCAGGCTTCAGCACAGTGAAGAGAAGCACAGTAGTGATCTCTTTGGTGCCATACTCAGAAAGTGGCCTGACGCAGCTGGGATAAACAGTAAGAGCATAAGCTGAAAGAAGTTATACTTCTAGCTTCCTATACAGCCTCAGCTCCTAGATTGAAAGCCATTCTCCTTCTTTCTCCATTTTTATTAGTTTTCCTTGCCTGATTAAACACATTATTTTGCAGCTTGATCAGAAAACCAAAACTGCATACAATAACACATAACAATAGAGATAGTTGATCTTTTAACCACGTGAGAAACTTGTGAAACTTCATTTAAGTCACTGACTTAGTTTGATGATAGTTTGATTTCCTCTCTAGGAAGAGCATTACACATACACACACACGCATATAAGAATAACTGATTATCATGTTCATGGCCAAGTTCAACCATAAATGCTAGCTTTGAAGTTATTTTTGTTCTTATATGAAAAAGTAATCACCATAAACAGAAGCATTCTATCTGTTCCTACTTGAAGTGTTTTCCTTTGACATAAACATTAACAGTATATTTTAAAGTAACTTTCAAAACAAACATCATTTTTAAAGAGTTGATAAACCCATACTTTCCATAGATTATATTGGAAGTCTGTATTTTATTCTCCCAGCTGTAGTATTTCAGGCAACTAAACTGTCAGGTAAAACAAAAGCTATTACAAATTGCCAGCTAGGAAAAAAAGCAAGCAGTTTTCAGTAGCAAATAGTTATATTGATAATCACAGTACCATTCTCCAACAATTTAAAGAAGCATTTCTTGAAAGAAACACTGAGAATAGGTCCAACAGAAAGGTAACCAACAAGCTCCATAAATTATTAGATCTTACAGGAATATTTAGCTATTAAAGTCTACATCACAGAATGATCAGGGTTAGAAGAAACCTCAAGAATCGTGAATCTCCAACCTCCTGCCACATGCAGGGCCACCGAACTCCATATTTAATACTAGACCAGGCTGCCCAGAACCCCATCTAATCTGGCCTTGAATACTTCTAGGGACAAGGCATCCACAAGCAATCTAGGCAGCCAGTTCCAGCACCTCACCATTCTCTCTGTAAAGAATTTCCCCCTGACATCCAACTTAAATCTCCCCTCCCTCAACTTAAAACAATTTCACCTTATCCTACAATTATCAACCCTTTCAAACTGAAACTGAACTTACGTTCAGTAAGATAGCTAGAGCAACAGATCTCAATATTTACAGGTCTTAGTTTTCCTGCGCGCTTCAGAGTTCTTCCCATATTTAATTTCTTATACCATTTGCCCTTGTGTTATACCATCATCAGATAACCACATCCCAGAACGCCCTGCTCTTGGAATAGGCTTAGGGATGTGCTCCCCGCTCTACATGTTGGTTTACCTGTAATCCAGATCCCATTTCCACCTACATCTTTCCATACTGCTACCAAATGCTCCTTCCATATGCATCTACACAAGCACATACGCAAAGTTAAGTAATTCAGCTTAGCACCTATAACAATCAGAAAGACCAACACCATAGAATAGTATCACAGGTGACGCAAAGACAAGGAAACTAATAAAATAGAAATGTGTTCCAAAAAAAAAAAAAAAAAAAAAAAAAGGAAAAATACTCACCCATCTCTGAAGATGTAGGCTCACAAAGGAAACTCCACAAGGGAGGAATCTTCAACCAGAGACCCTTCCATAATGGCAGCCAGTCCTCAAATGAGATCTAAGAGATGTGCACCAGGCTCCACCCCCTTCTGGACTCACAGTTGAATTGCTTTCACCTGTGCTCCCAGGGCTGACCAGGTCTTTTCCCCCTCAATCAGTGCTCAATCAGTGGTTCAGGCTGTGACTTGATAATTACCATGCAACATTTCTATCTCAAGCTTTCTGACTTAGATTTTCTTTTTTTTTTTTTTTTTTTCAGACTATGTATGGGGATGGCCTGAACCTCTGATTGATCACCTGAGGTGAGCAATGAGTCAGCCAGTGGTTGGCAATTCACCTGTGTTGCTGGACGGGGTGGAGCCTGGCTCCACCTCTCCTAGACCCATTTAAGAGCTGACTGCCACTTGGAAAGGGTCTTTTCTGGAGATCGTTCCTCTGGAGTTTTGCAGTGAGCCTAGGATGGGGGGAGTTGGTAAGCATTCTCTTCATTGTCTTTTTGTTGTAATTTGCTTTGCTAAGCTTTTTTTTTTTTTTTTAATAATTATAACATCTTTATATTCATTGATTATGCAAATAGTAAAGGTATTAATAATTTTAGACACTTGTGATTTATCCGAATTGTGACCTGAAAAATACAGAATAAGCTCATCTTGCAGTTATGGGGCTATGAAGTGTAGTAAGCTTAGTACCTGTAGTCTCTACCCCCTAGGCCCAGGAACTCTATTTAAGCTTAGGCTTGGAATTTTGTGTCATGATTAGGTTGTTGAAATACTGATTTGTAGTTCAGTTATGTTGTGATATTGAAGTCTTAGCTGTAGTCTATGGACTAATTTGCTAGTTTAATTGTATGCCTTCCTGGTGGTTAGATAACATTTGGTTTTAGTAAGCTTAACTGCAGCTTAATTCTGACTATGATTTATGTGTGGATGGTTTTCCTAGTCTACTCTAAGGTATGCCTTATCAGCATAAACTTCTTTAATGATCTAGGCTCTAATTTAAATCTACTACTTTAAGATCTTATCTACTTATCTCAGATAGTGTTAGGGTCTAGATCCTGTCCAATAATGACCCTATACTGCTTTATTTTTTTTTTTCTTTTCCCTTAGGGAACAAAAGGTCTGCTGCTGGTTCTTGTCATTCTTATTTCGTTCTCTAGCTGGGCTAAAGAGGAGCTAGTTTATTTTGCCTCTTAAAAAAATTAGGGATGCTGAAGGGTTGCAGGTATTAAGGCTTCTGTAATTAGATGAACTGAGGCAAGAGTCTTCCTGGTGTCTTCAGATAACAGTATTAAGGTACCGATCTCTTGCTGGAAACTACTGATCCTAAGGTTATGTTTTTACATTGGTCAAAATCTATAATGGCTTTGTCACAAAGTAATAACTATCTAGAGGGACAGAAGAGAAAAATCAACTGACTGAGGACTAGAGAAAAACATTATCTACTTACTAATCAATGCTGAAAACAATTCATGAAGTATCTGTCACTTGCTTGGAATGAAGAAAAATTTTTGTGTATGTCAAAAGTATTTACTACTGATTGCTTAACACATAATGAAGGCAGTTAACATGCCCTAAAGGTTAGGAAACTTGAGTGAAGTGTAGAGGAAAGGCCTCCAGCTGTAATACAGACTCATCTTCTGTGGTCACACACAAGACATTGAGCCCCTGGCCCTATCCACCTCCATGCAGTGTTCTGAAACTTGGGGTTGGCAAGTACTATCTAAATGCAGAGGATGGTAATAAGTTATTGCAGTAGGGGTGCTCATAGAAGAAATGATTCATCTGCTGGCGCCAAGGCTGATGGCTGGAGGCTATGAAACATGTTGGGTTCTTTGGATGGAAAAGTGTGTGGGCCAGTGAAGTTGCTGAATCTGTGTGGGGGAATTGAATGAATCTATATTTCCCCGGCTGCATGCGCAGCATGTTGTCACCCACCAATTACTGCAAGGCATATCCTTCTTTCCTCCTCCTCATCTTCTGCTACTATAGACAGGCCAAGGACTTGTTGTAACTAGCTGATTGATATATTTTTCTTACTCATCAGAAAGATGGGTCTGGATCAAAGCCCAAAATCTAGTCATCCTGGACTTTGGCAACATTGAGATACAGATCCAGTTTGTTTAGATTGCAACTTTTTTTGGTTAGAATCTCTTACTGTATAAAACTGAGTTTCTGGAAAAGGGTCCAAAGAGCAAGAAAGACCATGGTGTGCATTTTCGGATCAATAGCTGCTGTTGCACTGTCTTTACAAGGCAAGCCAGAATAAATGTATATATAGAAACTGGAGAAAATCTCTTACTGAAGAGTAGGCTGTGAATAGATATCAATTCAAGTATCTAATGGCCAGAAGGGATTTCATTTTGATATGTATGACCCTTGCTTCTAGGCTAATTGGTCACAAGTTCAAAACATCTGAAGGTGCTTCTATCTGTTTTTCTAGGTGCAAATGATCACTGGTTGTAATGGAAATGCTGAGTTATGGCCTGAACCAGTGATTGAGCACCTGGTAGGAGTGCAGGTGCAAGTAAAGTATCTGAGTGACCAGAAGGAGTGGAGCCAGGATCCACCCCTTTCTAGATCTCATTTATGGGTTGGCAGTGAAAGGCAAGGGTTTCTTATCTGGAGATTCCTCCTATCTGAGGAGCTTACAGCCCTTCCAAAGGTAAGCAATTTCTTTATCTTATTTCTGTGCCTACTGCTGTTATGTGAGTGGATCCTCACTCACCATGGCCTGGGACCTTACTGCAATGTGCTTTCCATCTTGTTTTACTGGTCTTTTAGCTCTCTGTGGTTAGAGCTTTCATTGGAGGTCTTAGGAGACAGTAATATATACTTTGACTGTGAAGAGAATTCTTATTCTGCTTTAGAAAAGGTCTTTTGTACATGGTAATCTGATAATGCATAATGGAGAATACTGCTGTGTAGATGGTCCAGATCTACTCTGGAGAGAGCTGGAAACTCAAAGTTACTTCTGGGGAAAAAATTATTAGCTCAGGAAAAACTTGAGTTCAGGGATTATGTAGAGCCAAATAAATCAATGAAGCAATTATTTTACATTTAAGTTAAAATTCAGAGAACACATGAGTATAATGGTATCTTGGGCTTCCTGGAGATAATGCTTCAGAGGCAGCAGTAAGTATGCTCAAAAATTCTAGATTGAGAGAGTGGAAGTAACAGCATGACTCTATAGAAGCATATTTAGTAATGAGGGATAAAGTGGAGATGATATAAACAAAATTTAACTTTGAATGTTTTCACAATAAAACAAGGTAATTTCTGGGTATCTTTATCAATCTTTTGCTGTCTGCTTCTTTCTAGTCATGTTCCACAAATAGGTCAGGAACATCCATCTTCCATTTTAGGCTGTAAGAGTGCTTCTCTAGAGAGTGGCTACAATCTGAGGAAAGGCAATAATACAACTGTCAGAGATTTCAGTGGGGCAAGGAGCTTACTAAGCAGACATAATCAAACAGCAGAAGATGGCTTTCATTTTTCAATCCTCTGTAGTGATGAACACATAAAAGGAATCTGTATGCCTGCAAGATTTCTACTACTGTAGCAACTACGTGAAAACTATTTGACTTCATTTAAAAGTGTGTCCCTTGAGTAGAAAGACTCAAGTAGGTATTTTGCTGAAGTAACCTGCAAAAGCTTTTAAAGAACTGTATAATATTCTTCATAGCAGATAAAGAAAGCTTAACTTGGTATTTTTTTTTGTTTACTGCTGACAAATATCAAAAATGCTAATAATATCATGGTCTGTGACGACATTGAACATGTCCACTATTCTATTGAAAAGTAATATCTTTAATAGCAATTTCATGTTTCCAACAAATCATTATGCAATGCAATGGAAAAGGTGACAGATGAACACCTAGACAACTTTGAATGATCTGAAAAAAGATTTCCAACTTTTTGCAATACATCTTCTTACATTGGAAGCAAACAAGGCTTAGATTATCAATGTTAAAACTCTTTAAAACAGTAAATCTCTCATATCCGAGACTCTATACTTCTCTGAACATTATGAACTATGAGAAGAACCAAGTTCCCAGTTCTTCTTTCCTTTCGGAAAGGATCTGGTAGCAGCCTACAATCAGTTGGCTGAAGGATAGTTTCAAAGGTCACGTAACAAAAAGCTCTTTGGGAGTAGAGCTTAAAACAAAAAATGATTCCTGCAAGTTTTGCCTTAAAAATTTGGGATGGAGATTGATGACAACTTTTTCACCAGATTGTGGGGCAGTACAGGAACAGATATCCAGAAAACAAGTGTTCAGAATCTTTTGGGAAGTCTGGACTAGTCTAGTTCTTATGGTAGACCTTGCAGACAGAGAAGTGGCCTAAGTGACCTCCAGTGCAACCTTCAGTCACAATTTCTATGTCTGTCTGGAAACCTGCTTTTGGTTGCTATATCTGTTGCTCTAACAAAATGGTACATTTTTTTTTTTTTTCAACCCTTGCTTTTCTGATGCCCTTGATTTAACAGACCTGCTACTGCTGCAAAACCTTTCAAAACAGGCAAATAGCAGATGAAGTTCTTTCCCTTTATGATTGCCTCTTTCAAATATATTATTACTTTCTTAATGATCATTATGAAAATAATTATGTATTTCCCTGAACCAAAGTGCTTCTATGCATTGTAATCAGGAAATTAATTGCTTAGCATGAAGTATGGGGTTAGTGTAACTAAAATCATAAGTCTGTTAATGTGCCCTGCATCAAAATACAATGCTTATGTGACCTGCTAGGTCAGAAATTACTGGAATACAATGTGTTGTTTGAATTTTTGTATTCTATGAGCAAAGCACAGTGCCTCAAACTTAAGAGTGGGGAAAAAAAGGTGAGTTTGAATCTGGGCTAGATCTGTCTACACTGAGTCTCTTGATTCTAATTGTGTTGTCTACACAGCTATGCATCTAGTTGTGTCTTGACATGAGTATGCTCCTAGATATCCCAACCAAATTTGTCTGAATTGCTTTGATGCTCTTGGAGAAGGTGGGATGTGAAAGCCTGGCAGGATTACTGTGTTTTTTGTTAACTCTGTTATCTGTTCCTCTACAATTCCAGACTTTTCCTGCCCTTTTGACAGAAATATACTCTGTAGTTAGGAGCTACAGGACCTCCTGAATCAGCTGTGTTAAAAAGCATTAACTTGGGCAATCACTTTTCCTATCTGTGGGCCTAGAAGAAATGAGGTTCTTGATTCAGAGAGGAGATAGGAAAATGCATTATTTAAACTTTAATGCTATCGCTGCAGAACGGATTTTCTCTTTTAGCAGAAGGAGCCAAAGAGCAGTGCGTGCATATTTTAGACACTAGGGACTGAAATTGGCATCCTTGGGAACACATCTCTTCCTGCTATCTCAGGCAAAAACATAGAGTCATTTAGGCAGATCTGATTCAAAATGAAACTAGGAGAAAAAGTGGAGGCTAGGTGAAAAATGAAGTGAGCTAAAATGAAGTAAGAAGTTTTATTGTTTTAACACTGATACTTTTACCTATTTCAAATCATCTTAAGCAGAGGTGAAGAAAATAAATTAAAATTGAATTGTGATTTTCTTTTTCTTTAATGACTTCTGGACTCAGATCTTGGAGGCCCAAGTAATATCCTTGGCTCTCTCACTGCTTGGCACTGTGGTCCTGGGCATGTCACTTCAGTTTTAAATGGCTGTTTTCTAGCCTGCGAATTGGAGACTGTAATACTGACTGTTCAAACTAAGTTTTTGTTTTTTTTTTTTTCCAAGATGCATAGAAGAAAAATGCACCATGCAATGGGTTTATAACAAGTATTTCTACTTACTAAGCAAAACTATCACCTGGAAATTTCTCCCTGTAAATAATTCTAGGACAAAATTTAATTGGAAAATGTGGAAAGGGTTTTTTTTTTTTTAATAACAGTATAGTGTTTCTGGGCAGGCTATCATTTAGGGATAATGTTCTTATAAAATTAGCATTCAGTTTAGAGCAGATATAGTTCTAATGAAAGTGCTCTAATTTTGATAATCAATGTCTCTTTTCCAAGAATTACTTTCTCCTGGAAGATGACACAGCTTTCTTTTTCCTGTCCCCAATATCAGCATGTGCAGCAGACCTATTTGACCTATCTAGCTGTGTATTTGAATGAATCTCTTCTCAAATACAATGTCTTGTGTGGGTTGTTCATGTTTATACACTCAAACAGCTGCAGTGTAATGAGTCTGCAGAGAAATAACACACCTGAAAATTGGGAATATTATAGCACAAAGAAGTATGGTTCTAAATCCTCAGGAAGATGGTTCCTAAGCTTGTGTTACTGCGGGGAATTCACAACCTGTGAAGAAATGATGTATGCTGTAAATGGTATTACTGATTTTACACAATCACACCTGAACTGCTCATTGCAGGTGTGTGAGCAGGATTTTTTAGGAACAACAAAAGAACCCTCCAAAAACACAGTTATGATTTTAATGTGCTCCAAATGATGCTTGTCACAGGATATTCTGTTATGTGATGATTTATTTAGCCTTGGTTACATTTTTATTTGATGTTTAAATGCAGAATGTCTTCAAAATGATATTGCTGGATCTTTTTTGGAAGTGTTTTTTTTTTGGGGGGGGGAGGGAAGGGAAGATCTTCCTTTCTTTTAGATGCCCCTGATAATTTTTTTCTCTGAAGTTATTTGCCAGAGCTGATCAAGTGTACAAGTAATTAGCTTCTGCACCAAGCTCCATTCTTTACTAACAATCTTTTACTTGCTCTGCTGCATGCTGACAGCTTCTGTGCCCCCAGAATAAGAAGGTCAAAAGAAACCACTGTGATCCAAGTGGGTGCCCAACTGAAACCTGTCTGTTCCAAAGACTGGCAGCAATATGAAAATATAATCCTATAAATGCTCAAATTGCCGAAAGTAAATTCAGGAGATAAAACTGCTACGTTTTGTGCGATAATATATGCTCCTATCTCGTTATTTAAGGACCGAGGAAAAGCAAGGGAAGCTGTAAGGATAGCTGTTTTGCAGCAGTAGACCTTGAAAGCCCTTCTGCTGTACTGCCACCTGGTGACGCTCGGAGGGGAAGGTGCCAACGCTGATTCTCGGAATGTTCTAAGGCTGCTGATGCTGCCTTTGAGACCCACCAGCTGGGTAACGGCTGAAGATGGGTTGGGAGCTAAAAGGCACTAAGGTATCATTTCATATTTACAGTCTGTATGAACGAAATAACTGCGTGGGAAAGGAAGAGCTCTGAATCTCTAGCGGGAATGTCTGTATGGGTGAAAGGCAGGCTGAGTTTTTCATCTTATTCTTCTCTTATCTGAGTAACAATTAAGAAAAAAAGGCTTAATGGAAATGATAATGGATAAGAACTTACATAAAAAATAAAAATATCACTATATCCTGGCCTAGCCAGGATGATGCCTAACTGTGCACCTGAATTCAGGTTCTTTCAGATGGATCCCATCTCTGAGCTACTCCTCCACCTGTGGAGACTAAGACATGAGTAATGGGACTGGCTGGCCAGGTTTTGTTATGCTGACGCTGGTAACCCTGTCAGTGCTCTGACGGTAGGACTTTGTTGGTGGGTAGCTTACATAAAGAAGTGACAAACCTTGCAGGATTATACTCTGAATGCATGTTTGTCCCCCACTTTCACAAGATAGACCTTAGCATGTTGTGCTTTCTTTAAGAGACAGACAACTGCAAATCCCTCTACACACTGTTTAATGAATGACAGATGCACTGAGCTACAAAACAATTGTTTTAAGTTTCACCTCGAGGCTGCTGTCTGTTTTTGTGCAGCGTAACAACTTTTATTACTGAGTAAGACTTCTTAGACCTCCATGGGAGCCCTGCCATTTACATAGAGAGGCAGTTCTTCCAAGCAGAGAAAACTTTTCCCCAGAGATCCATTGTCTGGACTGGCATCCTAATTCACAGTCTTTCAGAAAGGAATTTGCTCAGCTGTTGTCTCTGAACTACTGTCCATCCTGGAAAGGTAGGTAGTACAGTAAAAGGCATTCCTATCTGACAAATAGCTGCTGAGGAGCCTTTTGCACTTCCTTCTTGTGGTGAACCTCTATGTAAGATAGCTTCTTTTACCAGTTCCTCCTCAGCTCAACGTGGCAGCAGTCTCTGCTACTAACTGTGAGCTGTGCTTTCAGGTTCTGCTGAGTACACTAACATTTAAAAAAGAAAAGTACAACTAATGACTAGTTTCTTATTGACTTCACTTTTTTTTAACAATATTTCAATGTATATAGCACTAGGCCTTCACTCCTGCACTAACATTATCTCTGTTGCTGAGTAGCAGAAGCAGCAATTTTCTGTACCATTATAGATTATTTCTAGAAAAGAAATGGCTAGTAGAATCTGGTTATAAATTAAGCAGAGCTGCTTTGATTGTTTTTTTTGTTTTTTTTCCCCTCTTACATACCGGCCTAGAACAATCACCTGAACACCCTAAAAGTTCTTTCATAGGAGAAGATTAAAACACATTTCCCAAAGAGCTGCATAGCTTCAAAGATGATTTTAAACAGAAGCATATCAGGTAGCAAACCTTATGTTCCTGTTAGTTTCTTCCCTCTGCTTCTGCTCTGAACTATGTAGGACAGCAAAAGCTAGCAACAAGTGTAATTGTGGTATTAGCTTTGTAAGTAAGGAAGTAAAAAGTGGAGAAGATACATGAGTCTACTTCAAAGAGCTAGAAGAATATTTGTAGAAAAGCCAGGTTTATCCATGAAAAGGGTCTGACAGCTCATTAAGCACGCTCATTAGCTATTTGAAGGTACCTGAGTAGTTATCACTGTGGGAAAGCAGTCCTGGATGCAGAATCCCTCTGGGAGTACAGTTTACAAGAGAGCAAGGTCAGGAGCAGTAGTTTATAGATAGAATTGGGAGCTACAAAAGGGGGGGGAGGAATATGTCATTAGCAGGGGACCAATCAGAGGTGGAAAATGTGTACTCTCACGTGCACTGCAAGGATTTTGTTTAACTGGCTTAGCCTGACCTTCAGGCTTCCTGTTTCTTCTGACAAGAAGGGCTGCTGTAGGCTGTGCAAAGAGAAAAAGGGGGGGTATTACAAATGAGGTAGGATAGATTTCTGAGACTTAAAGTGGTGTTCTCAAGAGGCTTTGGTGTCAATTCTCTAGGGTGAGAGGAGTAAACCTTCTCAGGAAACAGCTCATGAACAATGTATGTTTATATAATTACATCTCTGCTTTTGTCTGAGTGTTGCTTTCCAATGAGTCTAACTTCCTGTTTGCTGTATGATTTCTACAGCATGATCCTTTAATTTGAATATTCATAATCCTGAAAAAAATTAATTCCTCTGTACCGTCTAGTAGAAAGTTAATTGAGGTACAGGGGGGGAGGGGGAAATGGCATGCTGTTATGTTGAATTAATCTTTCAGCTTCTTCAGTCTTAACTAGACTAACGTGCCTTCCAGTGTGTAGATCATGTGTTTAATCAAGCTGCCTTCAATATTTTCCTGCACAACATAGTTTTGGTCAGTAGGTGGCATCTAGTGAAAATAGCAGCTTCCCAGGTGAATTTTTAAGATTTTATAATGTTATTCTTCTGGGGGGGGGGGGGGGGGGGAGGGGGAAATCTGTTTATTTAATCAAAATGTTTGGTTTGACAGTATTCAAACATGAATGTTTTGACTGTTCTTACAAATTAATTTCTATACATGGCTGTTTTTTTAAAGTTGGTATGATTTTACAAAGTGAAATAATTTTAGTGGTGTTTTGTTATGCCTAGAAACAAAAGAAAGCAGTTTGAAATTTGAAAGAAGGCTTCTAAGAAGAAGGCTGTTGGATTTACTCCCACCCAAGCAGAGGCCATGCTATTCAGGGCGCCTAATGCCTGGCCTGTGCCCCATGGCTGCTGGCAGCTACCTGTACCTGGATGACAGCCAGGGGAGAATTTCCTTTTTTGATCTCTTGTTGTCTGTTTTAATATAGCTAACATTTTTCTGTAGCTGAAATACCTTCTTTCTGTAATTTTGAATAGCCTTAGGAAACCTTCAGAGTGAATTTGATCTTGAGAGGCCATCCTGGATTACACAAGCTTAGATGCTTGTAATTATCTGTGTGTGGGGAGGTGTATTTAGCTTACGTTCCTGCCAGTGCTAGATGGAATGTGCACAGCTTCTTGAAAAGGAGTACCCCTATACCTATTCATTTTCTGAAGTATACTTTTTCTGGATCAGATTAAATGGACAGTGTCAGTCCTGCTGTGAGAAACGAGGTGGTGGAAATGGCAACAGGCCTTAAGTGATTGTTGCATACTTTTAGGTTGCCTGTTCAGACTGATAGTTGTCTTGCATTCAGTGCAGTAGTGACTGTGTTGTGCACTGTTATGCGCTTCTCAAATGTGTGACATTTGAGGACTAGAGAGGCTGAATCTCAAGATTACTTATTTCAGTCCATGTGTTTGTCTTGTATTGGATATTTAGGTGAAGTCAGTCTTTGTTCCAGCAGTTTTTGAGGACTAAAAGGCACTCATGTCTGACTTGGTATCTACATCAGGTGCCATCTCATCCCCACTGAATCATGCAGGATCTCCTTGAAGTGCTGCTGTTATCAGAGGGCCATTTATAGCCAGTCTTAGTAGAGCTAGCTCATGAGTCCAAGATGTTCTTAGTGGGCTTTTTTGAAATCTTACCAAGGGGAGGAGTCCCTCGTGTTATCTTCTGTGCACACAGATGCAAATGCAGGTGTGTAGATGTGCCATTTTTCTGTGAGATTTGGTATGGGGAAGGTTCAAGAAAGTAAAGATTGTTCCTCTCAGTTTTTATGGGTAAGTGGATTATTAATGTAAGTGGCTTAAACTGATGAGGGGAGTTGTGGCACACCTCCTACTGCATTAGCTATTAGCTTGCTGTTACCTTTTGTGTTATTTTTACTGCAGATAATTTGGTTACAGCTGTTCTGCTCCAGTGAAGCAGAGATTAAGTGAGACAGTGTGTTGAAACTTTGGACTTTCAGCTCCATTAGCAGTTAGTACAAAATGAAAACGAGAAATGATGCTTCCTCTGCTGCATGGATTAAACATCTACCAGTGGTGTTGCAACTGTCTGTATCCAGACAGCATCTAGGGAGGGTGCAATGCAAGATAGGAGGAGGCTCTTGGAAAATAATGCTCTCTGATCAAATAGCACTGGAAGATCTGCTGTAAGTCATGTGATTTTATTTTTTTTTTTTAACCGACAAAGGGGAAAATGGATCACTTCAGCTTGCTTATGAGCTTGGAAAGGGAAAACTGTTCTCTCTGGGATGATGTTAAAATTCACTTTAGTATCTTTGTGCTTCTGTCATTCATTTTCCTTTCGCCACTGGTTTTGGCTTAAACTGCAACTAGGAAAGTATTGGCTAATATATGAACAGCCTAAGGCAGGAAAGCAGTGGCCATATTGGCACAGCATTTAGCAGCCTCCATGGGTGCATGCTTTGTGTGTGCCCCAAGCTGCCTGAAGGTCTGTGCACGTGGCTCTCAGCTGAGCTCACCAGAGTGGCCATTGTCATGTTCACTGGAGCTACTACCCTTGTGTGCAGCTGGCTCAGAGTGTGGCCTCATATTTGCTTGAAAAAAGCATGCAGATGTAATTAGTTTAGCTAATCATAGAATCCTTTGAGTTGGAAGGGGACCATTAAAGGTCATCTAGTCCAACTCCCCTGTGGTGAACAGGGACACCTACAGCTTGATCAGGTCATTAGAGCACTGTCCAGTCTGACCTTGGATGTCTCCAGAGTCAGGGCATCTACCACCTCTCCGAGCAACCTGTGCCAGTGCCTCACCGCCCTTCTTCTGAAAACCTTTTTCCCTTATATCCCGCTGAAATGCCCCCTTTTGTCTGATTCCTTATTCTATCACAGGAGACATGGCTTAGTCTGTCCCTTTTCTTTGTTAAAGCCCCCTTTAATTTCTGAAAGGCTGCTTTCAGGTCTCCCCAGAGTCTTCTCTTCTCCAGGGTAAACAGCCCCAGGTGTTTCCAAATCCTGGTCTATTTAATCCTACTGTCTGTACGGACTGGAGCAGAGTATTTTCCTCTAATTCTGAGAGCTTTATTTGTTTATACAGTCTTAAAGAGCTGCTTAACTTCTGATATAATCTGTATGAACCAAAGCCATGATTTGCTGTACAAAATTTCTACAATAAAGGATGAGAACAATCTGCTAGGATTGTTGCATGCAAGGAACATCACTGCATTGAGAGAGGTCCCTGTGTTGTACAGGCATCTTCCTATTATTTTCATGACCTAACCATGTCTGACAGGGAAATCAATGCCTTCAGGCCTTTCTACTTCTACCTTTGGAAGCATTGAGTGTTTCCAGTCAGAGTTCTGCTGTGAGTTTAAGCTGGAAGGGAAAGCAGTTTTTTTTCTTCCTGCTTTCAAGCATTTGAGTGAAGGAAATATTAACAGAAAAGTGATGTATTTAATTACTTAGAGGAAAATCCACCAAGATTTTAGTAACTGCAGTACCACAGTCCCACTAAATCTCAAAGTAATTGTAAAATTCTCTAGCAAAAGCAGTTTTGGAAAATATCTCAATTTCTTCCATAAAACTGCTTAAACATCACCTCCCCTTTAAAACAAACTACAAAGCCTTTCAGGTATGCCATGAAGAATTAAAAAAAAAAAAAAATCAAAGAGACCACTGAGAAGTAGTCTTCTATCACCTCATGGCTAATCAGAGCTTCCTTATATTGTCAGTGAAGTTTACAGTGCTTATTTGCCTCTTAATCTGAATAGATGCTGTGGCTGCTTCAGTAGAGAGGTCACAGACTTTATTATTCAACTCAGCTTGCAAATATATTTTAAGAGCACTACATTTGAGGAAGGACTGTGTTTGGTGCAGAAGCTGTGCAAGTTTGATAAACCTTCAATTTAAAAACAAAAGTAACAATGATCACATGCTTTTCTTTGTGAACATGGTTTTCAGGAAGAATTCCTGGTTAATCTTGATCTAAGCAGAGGGATGCAATGCCTGACAGGTTTGTATTTCAGCCGAATTATGCTGTTATGGGAGCTTGGTAGGTCTTGAGCATGTGGTTCATTTGTTGTCCTTCACTTCTGCTTTCTTCAGGAAATAAGTGCAGCAGCTCATCAAGTGATTCACAGTGGAAAGTTGAAAGAACAGAGTGAGAGCTGCTGCATGCGCCAAGGTGCCTAATTGGAAGCAATAAAGCTCTCTTTATCTGTATGTCCCCGTTGACTGTAAGAGGAGCTGCTGGATCTAGGAGCCCAGGTATGTCATACAATTTTCTGTGAAAGCAAAAGGAACAGATATTCCTATTGAAAGGAACTGCAGCACCACTTGCAACTGGTTTATTTTTTGTAGAATCATTTTCTAATAGCAAAAGCAGCACAAGACAAAAGAAAAAGCAGAGCTGTTTGTTTGTATTTTATGTTCTAGGAATGTTAACAGAGTATTCTGTTGGTGCTGATAGTGGAAACTAATTACATTTGGTCCTTATAATAAGCTACTGTTTTGAGATATATACAGTTGCCCTTGCCTAGTTCGAGTTTGTACAACTATTTTGTCTGACTCGGTAGAATTATTCTCTTGAGGGAGGAAAAAATACCTCAAAAGCAGGTATTACTGATACCTGAGCTGCTTCTCTCTTGGCTTCATCAGAGGCATATACAAGTCAGAGAAGAAACTGTTACCAAATAGATACCTAGACACGACTTTCTAAAACAGGAAAAAAAAAGAGTGAATGCATGAAAGACAGCTTAAAATACTTTTATGTTTTTTAGAATTCCATGGAGATTATCTTAAAAGATAAACTGCTGAAAAAGGTAGGACTGTTTCCTACTGGAGTGTAACTTGTTCTTTGAACAGTATACAACCTTTGTGAAGCTGACGGTGTTTTAAGACTTCTCTTTATTTTGCATTTTGTCAGTGCTTGGTTCAAATAAACAACCAGATTAGGCCTCTGTTGTACAAAGTACTGTGTCAGAAGTTATGAAGGGCAACTCCCTTTCTCAAATAATCTACAGTTAAAAGAATCTGGAACTGAGTCCTTCATCTTAAAGATCTTTGCAGTCCTTATAAGGGAGAAGGTAAATAGTGTGGTGACATCAAGATATGAATCTTGTTGGTATGCCTTTTAATTTTGTCTCATGAAATAAGTATGATCACTAGACATTGGACTGAAAGGTATAAATACAAGTGCAAGCTCAGAAGGAACAAGTAAAATAGTAGATAGTCTGGCACAGTGCTGGTTCAGAGGTACCAGTAAGGATTGAATGGTATGAGTTACAGAGGGAATTTGTGATCGGATTTGTGGGATAAACCAGTTTGTAAAAGAAATGAAATATTTCCTGCAACTTAGATATTACATCATCGGGCAGCTTTTTTGGGGGGAGGTAGTGGAATCCCTATTTTTAGTATTTCAGAAAATTGACCAGCATGACTATTCAATAAGCAAGCTATCTTGGCTCTCCAGAAGAGGAAAGGAGTTGTAAAGAGGCATTGCTCAGTGGATTTTTAGGGTGCTGTGTGGTTCCAACAGTCACCACTCCTAGTTTTTAAATTTCCTTTTAAAACTTTTTTTGCAGACACTCTGAAACTTGCTATCAGACTTCATTGTGTCTGGGTCAACCATCTTGCTGTGAGACCCTTCACTGTTTACAAATGATTTAAAATATTTAAGTAAAATTCTTGATGCGGTGCAGATTAGTTTTTTGTAGCATTATGAAATCGTCCTTTAAGCTGCTGGTGGAGTTGAAATCTCAGGTAAATATGATTTTTAATTAAAATTATGTATTTTAAAAAACAGTAATGCTTGTTCAGTCATTAAGCTTTTAGTATCAATTACTTGTCTTTCTGCCAGCTTTGGTAAATCCCTTATTCTCTTTTATATTATCAGTCTGAAAGACAAAGCAAACTGCAGTGTGATTTCACACAAGCTTATTTTAGAACAAAAGGGAAAGCACAGGAGTGAGTTCCACTTCCTCTCTGTTACCTGACACCACTTTCTGAATAATAGCATTATGTTTCTTTTCTGTATTTTCTCTTTCGTGTCTTTTTAAAATATTAGTATTCAAACTCACTTTTTTTCCATAAATGTGGTAGTTATATCTTACCGAAGCTGAAAGGAGCCCTTAATTTAAAATGAGGATTAGGACAAATGTTGGGGTCTAGTAGAAACTCAACAGATTGGACCTTTTAAAAAATATCTAATTTACCCTTATTTCCAAAGATACTTGATTCCTAGACTCTGCTCTAGGTGATTAGTTATCCTCTATGAGCAACAGAAAATGTGAAGGACTTAGAAGCCCAAAGGAATCTGTAGATCAAGGAAGAACTACTAGGAGTAAGAATATATAAAACAGAACATGCAAGTGGAGAGAACAGACTAATAGTATATTAGGTGTCTGACATCTAATTTGGTGTGTCTATTGTAGTCTCAACAACTGGAGTAAATAAGGAGATAAATTGTAATTGCCATTTTGCTTTCAAGTACTTCTAGAGATTAAAGATTTTAGTGTATTAGCATTTTATGTAGTTGCCAGGGCTTCATTTTAGGGCCAATTCTCTTCAATGTTTTAATAAAGGATCTGGATGCAGGTCTCAAATGTGCACTATATATTTTTTGCTGATAATACTAAATTGGATGGAGCAGACTGGGCAGACTCCAGCTGCATGAAGTTTAAAAAGGAGCAGTGTTGGATTCTACACCTGGGACAGGGCAATGCTCCAGGTATGTGTACAGATTGTGGGACAAGTAGCTGGAGCCCCATGGAAAGCAATGAGAGGGTTCTGGCCAATGGCAAGTTGAATGAGCCAGAAGTATGCCTGACAGCCAGAAGGGCCACCTATACCCTGAGATGTACCAGATCCAGCACTGCCACCAGGCAAGGGTGGGGTGTCCCATTCTGTCTGTGCTGTGTGGCCTCATCCCCAGTGCTGGTTGCAAGGTCTGGGTGTCACAATATGAGAAGAACATAAAGCTATTGGAGAGCATCCAAAGGACAACTATAAAGATGGTGAAAGATCTGGAGGGCAAGGTATATGAGGGGTGATGGAAATCCCTAGGTTTGTTCAGCCCAGAGAACCTCTGAAGGTTCCTCTCTGACCTGCATCTCTTCAAAGGGAGTGGAGGGATGGCACTGATTTCTTTTCCTAGCTGTGCAGCCAGGAGGAAAGGCTTGCAAAGTAAATTATGAATAGAAAGAGGAAAAAATTAGTAAATATTTTTGGCTCTGTTCAGATAGTGCCATTGATTGCTTGGGTGCTGGTCTTGTGATGTAACAAGAAGCACTGCATTTCATCTCTCTGCCCTGATTTCATCATATGTAAAATGACTGCCTCTGTGAAGAACTTTGAGCTTCTTACACAAATCATCAAGGTGAATCTAGGGATGGCAGTGGGTTACTTAATACTTACCATTTACTTAAGCTTAGCAGAGTAGTTTCCAAGGCAAGATATTTCCATTAGGTAAGAAGATAGGCTGTAATCACATCCCAAATTGCACTCTTTGAAAAATTGAGCTATGCTCTTAATGTCTCTGTGAAGCAGTACCCGGGCACTTTCAGAACATGGTACAGTGCTGTGATGACTCAAGTGGTCTGAAATCCTGTACCAGCGTGAAGTATAACATATGACAAACTTTTCTCCCACACAGTCATGAGGAACAGTGTCTTCCTATTTACTCTTTACAGTCAGCCCTGTGAGTAGAAAAAGTATGATGTGTTGTTCTGACAAAAGTAATTAAATAAAACAACAGCAGTGAAACATGAACTGTTATTGAAGTAGGAAGTTCCAGACTGACACTGAAGGGTGGTGAAAATCTCATTGCGCCTCATCTCCTAGTGAAGGATTGAGTATAGGCCATGGTAGAACTACCATCCTTTATAGTGTGAATGATCAGTATCTGCATCCAAATTCAGGTCTCTTGTGGGACTGTCAGCTTGCTGCAGACAGAGTGGTACACAGTGATTAGCATTCATATTTAATGAAATTTATAACCAGGATCTTTTGTGCTATTCTGTTGTAGATCTGATTATGGTAATAGTCACTTTTTTATTTTACAACTGAGATGATTGAAGAAGACTGACTCAGTATCAAAGTTGGATCTAGAATCTGGATTTCCTACCTGGTTTATCAGTTTGTCCTGCTAAAGCCCATATGAATTGTGTAGGGGAGAAAAAAAACATGCATATCTCTTGGGAGATGGCTCATTCATATGACTGCAAGGTGATAATGCTATTGTCCAGAAGCAGGGTGCTTAGCCATTAAAAGTAGAAAAGAATCAGTGGCTGCAAGCATTCCATGCCTATGAACATACTAACTCCAATCACTAACTATCAAAGTCTAGTTTTTCAAGACAGTGGGATTGTATGGGATGATGTCAACTGTAAATATGATATCTTCAACTTCATTTCCAATTTCAGTATGGACAAAGCAGCTGAGCTCATGTGGCAGCTGGAAGATTCACCTTGTGAAGTAGCACAGCAAGAGCAAAGCCCTGATGATGTCAATAAATCAGAAGTGCCTGAACAGCCTGCACACAGAAAGGACAACCAATCCCAGAGTCATACTCTCCACTGGGAGACATTATGCAGACAATTTGTAGAATATGAGCAGGTAGCTCCATTTCTTATCCCAGAGGAACAACAGAGAAGGCTTCTGGACTTTCTTCCCCTCTTCTTAAAGGTTTGTTCTCTTTGACTTTGGTGCTGATGCCAAGGATGTACACTGATATTCTGCTTCTGTGTATTTTGTGGCCCTCTTACCTGCCAACAGAGTTGAGTAGTGTATGAACTCTGGCTAGGAAGTGGGCTCTTTTATTTCATTGAGAGCCTGAGGATACAGCGTCATGTTTACCTCTCACCTAACTAACCTGTGTTAGCATGAAAAAATATAGTGGAGCATGGCTTTGCTTATGTGAATGGTTAACTTGCTGGAATACACTGATGGTAGAGGCATCTTTCAAGGTGAGTACACTGTGAAGTGGTTACTTCATGTATGCCTCCACTATTCTCTTACTTAGTGGAGGCTGGACATAATTTCTGTCTGGGGAAAATGTGACTGTGGTATGCAGCTAGCTTGGGGAAGTGCAGGGTTGCAGTGTGAAAGGTGGGATTTTGGGGTTAACAGGGCAGCACTAATGTCTAATTCTAGTGCTAGAGAAAGGTGTTGTTACAGATAGGGAAACTGCAGCATGAAAAGCAGAAGGTCATTCTGTGGGTGAGAAAAGAGCTTTGAAGTAGAACACTTCAATAAATAAGCTACTCTGCCATGTTCCCTAGACCTTCTCATCAGTCAACATTTTCTAACATGGCGATTTTGAAAGTTGAAACTAGCAAGCATTTTGATCATTGGAACCTTATTGATTGATTTATTTTTTTGGTAGTGTGTGGAAAAATGCAGTGAGTTGCCTGAGTGAGCTGTACAGAGACAGGATAGCACAGCATAATCTTGAGAGAGGCAGAAAACCTGTCCTATGTTTAAATGTATTGTAGCCATGTAGTACAGTTTTTCCTCCTGAATTACCTGTGATATTTAGTAGGGGAAGGTGTACAGGAGATTTTGAACTCATTATGTAAACCTTTCAAAAAGAAAACAAAAGCTTGTTTTTCATGAAACTATTTTAATGATGGCATATTTTGTTTGTACTCATGTGTTTTCAGTGTTCTTAGGTGACCAAACTCAGATCTATCTAGGTGACCAAACTCAGATCTATCCATTCCCTGTGTATGAGCCAGTTCTCATTTGCTCATTACTTTTTAGAGGAAAAAATGTTGTTAGACTTGGTAACTGTCTATGTGTGAGCACTGTGAGACACAAAAAGTGATGCTACTATGAAGAATTAAAGTAATTTAAGTATTTAAATGTGTGTGTGCAGGGAAATCACTATGCTCAGTGCTATGAAATCTTTGCTGTCCATTGTGGCAAAGGAGAAATAATTTCTAATAGACAGAAGTATTTCACTCTTCTGTGTGAAGAATGAACCTGTGAAGCTTATAAATCTTTGTGCAATAGAGGGCTTTGAAAATGCTATAGGTGCTGATGACAATTAACAGTACTGATCATTGTGATGCAAACAAGCTCAGTGTGGATTGAGTTGCTGGTAGTATCTGACAACTACTGCATTTGAATGCAAGCTCAGTGTGATCCAAGGCAGTGCAGACAAAAGGAGTTGAAGGGTCTGTAGAGGTAACGAGTACGTTGCCTGGAGTCTCAGAAGTGATTTTTCATTTAATCTGAATCGTTCTACATGTGTTTTGTATAATGACTGAGTGAAACTTCCACTTTTCACAACTTCATTTTATGAATCTGTTTGCACAGAATTGTGTCCCTTCTGAACCAAGAGCTGTATCTGGGCAGTAGAACTGTTCCTGTGTGTGTGTGTGCATGTTCTCCTGCCACTGGAAATGAATTTCAGTCTCTCTCTCTCTCTCCTTGCATATGGCACTACAAGTACATGGACAGACTTGGCTCTCTTGAGATCTCGCTGCAACTTTTTGAGCTCCTGTAATTATGGCCTTGAAAAGGGTCAGTGTTCCCCTCTGTCTTCAAATAGGGCTCTTCAGAATAGAGTCAGGACTGATAATGTTTCAGTTTTCTGTAGTGAGACCCTGCTTTATTTCATGGATCTACTTTTTAAATAGCCTACAACAGATTGCACTATTATTTCTCTGAGACAATGAGGGGCAACTCTTTCCGTTTTAATTAGGATGTAGTTTTTCTATTTTTTTCTAGGACAGTTTTCAGGGTTCCTTTCCTTCCTCCTCTTGAAACTGCATGGAAAACATACAACCTTACTGCTTTTAAGATATAAATTGATTCCAGTTAAGATTGCTTGCATGTGGAATATAGTTTCTGCCCGCTCCCTCTTTCCTAAGCAGTGTGTTGCAATTTCTAGGAATTGATTTGCTGAAGCAAAGTAATTATTTTAAATTTCTAAAGGATATTATGTTTACAAAATATATTCAAAATGAGTATTTCTTGTTAGCTTAACACTTTTGTGTTCTAAGAAGGGAAGGTGAAGAATTCCTTTTTCTCAAATTTAACAGAAGATCTTTGAGATGCTTTGTAGGCATTTAGGACCAGATGTATGTGTCATCGTGTCCTTTCCCATATGACCTTTACTTCCTTCTTCTAATAGCTTCCTACTTTGTGCTAAGTCCCTCATTTGGCCTGGGAAGCATGTCTTTAAGTTGGATCTGTTATAAAGCTGTTTGTTATGTTCATTACTCTGTTTCTTCTTAGTTGGGCGCTATGCAAGTCCTCCTTCTCCCTTAAGGATTTTCATCTGTCCTTTCCTCATTGAACCATAGGGGTGCTGATGTATCACTGTCTGAGAGGTTTGGATCTTACTGGATGTAGAGAAGGCACTAACCAGGAGCCAGCTGAGATGTGGAGGCTCATTACTCACCGACACTCCTTCAAGCAGAAAGAGAAGAGAAAAATGTCAGCTATCTAGCAGTAGGCTGGGAGACATTTTCATGTTATCTTTGTATCTTCCCTATTGGTGCCTCAGAAAGCATTAGAATCTTCTATTACATGGATGGCTTTCAGCTTAGCATTTCTCCCTTTAGCTCTGCTCAAACTTCAGAGGGAAATGTCACGCTTCTTACATTGAAACAGTTTGTTGTTCAGCATAGGCAATTCTAATGTAATGCTCGATAAAACAGTTGGGAATTTGTACTTTGCTGCCTGTTCCCCCAGCCTGTGAGTAGGAAGAACAGATGGTAAGAGCAGACTAGGAGTTTGTGGCAGAATCTTAAACATCTAGAAACAGCCAGGCTTGAGAGGAAGAGAGAACAGATTAGGTTGACATCACATTACTTGATTTTTTTATTTTTTTTTTTTTTTCCCCTGGAGGCAGACCTTTAGGAACAGAGTGAGGTTGATTTTTCTTCCAGATACAGATCTTCATATGTTAAAAACTAATCCGTTTTTAGAGGAGACCATATTTTAGGGTTAGTGTCCCACTCGCAGGGTGATCACCCATTGAATTGAACAAAAATGCTAGTGGCCTGATCTGTAAGTAGCATTGTTTTGAACCTTTGATTGAATAATGTTGTTGGTTTGTTTAGAATGAATTACTGGGGACACTGTGCACCTGCATTTCACTCTCACGTAGCCTTCCAAAAAGAGGCACTTTCAGAGAAGACAATTATGTGAAAGTCTAATGAAGTGAAACGAAAGTACTCACCTTATTGCCTGAGTTGTTCTCTGATTACAGTTTGCTTTGTGTAGGTATGAAACTGCTTCTCTGCAGTCTGCCCTCAGCAGAACAAGGAGGAGCAAATAACTTGGGAAAGCACAAGCATGCTTTTTGATAGAAATAATTACTGGCACAGGGGCTGTGACAGACGTTTACACACTTAAGATTGTATCCACTGAAGAAAATAAAGTAAATACTGTCTGGCAGGTACATTACATGATTCACACAGAATCATGGAGTCACAGAATGGCCTGGGTTAGAAGGGACCTCAAAGATCATAAATCTCCAACACCCCTGCCACAGGCAGGGCTGCCAATGTCCTCATTTAATACTAGACCAGGTTGCCTAGGGCCCCATCCAATCTGGCCCTGAATACTTCCAGGGATGGGGCATCCACAATGGTAATTCCAGGTATATTGCTGTATTTGTGGTGGTAGTGCTTCTTCCAAATGGAAATATTTGACAAACAAAACTGGAAACTTATGGGGGAATGTTAATTTTGTGTATTTATTGGTACTTATCAATCCATCAAAGGCATGCTTTATCAGAAACATTTTAACAGTTTTTCAAACTTGGATTTCAGGCTTGGGAACAGTCTGCTGGAGTAATTGTATTCCCTAGTGTTCAGCTGCTAGCCAGTGAGGTTTCCAAGCTTCTGGCAAAGGAGATTAAGAGGACTCTTAATGGCAAATCTGCAGGTAATGATCCTGTGGCTCATCCACTGGGAGTTTGCTATCATCTGCCCATCTTTTGTGCTGCAGTGGTATGCTTAATATGAGGGAAAGAAAAAAAAAAATATATAGAAAATGCTAGGTATAGGAAGCCAGATCTTCTAGAAGGTGTCAGCTAGCATTGGTTTTGTACAACTGCACTGAAGATCTGGCCTTGTATGCCATGCTAACCTTATTTCAGAACTTGCTATGCAGTGAAAGAGTAGGCTACGCTTCATATTCCAAAGAGCTTTCTTTAATGTGAAAAATACTGCTAGCCCTGTATGACTTTCCTGGTGGCTGTTATGCATTCTTTGCACCAGTCAGCTGGCAAACTTCGTGACCTGAGATGATATTCCCAGTGAAGCTCATCAGTTTATGAAAAGCATTTTACATAAACTGGCCTGAGCCCAATGTTGGATCGAAACCCTTTAATGTATTTTCATTCACCTCATTAGGCTCTTGCTAATATAATTTTATAAAATTTGTCAGATCTGTTAAGATCAGAGCAATATTTTAACCTTTCATTAAGGAATTGAAGTTTGTTTTTGTACTAACAGAGGAAGCTCGGCTGGCTTTGGAGCATTTGCTACAACAGAAAGGGGAAGTAGAAGATGGCCATTTGCTCCTGAAATCAGTGTATCTGCTCTCACGGACTGACTTGGTAAGAGAAGATAACTACGGGGGATTTTTTTTGTTTTTGTTCTGAGAGGGTAGCTGCCCCACCAGTGGAGCTTATAGATCTTATAATTTGTGGTGTTCCTAAAGCTTTGTGCATCAGCATGCCTCAGGTACACAGTCAGAGGACATGACATGGTTTATAGTGGAGGCTTTTCTAAAAGAAGGAAGTGCTCTGTGCTTTCAGATGCCTGATGAGCAAAACAAGAAAGGAATCTATTTTTTCTAGTCGTCTTCTGATTCTTAACTTTTCTTTTGCTCCAACTTATCTAGCAAGTAACTAGTAAGGAACAGTTTATCTCATAACACAGTGGTTGGATTGTCATTTTGAAGCACCACTGCGTGTGTAGAGCCTGTATAGTTGCTCTCAATGCAGACTGCTATCAGCATTACAGCCTGATACTGGGGTGTGAGGGATGTTTGCCCCTGATATCCGGCTGTGTAGTTTGTCTTGTTCAGATAATGATTCTAGTAGACCTAGTCTGTGTCACAAAAGAAACTTTATAGTTGGACACAGAGTGAAGTTTCTAATGAGATTTGTGTTTTTCAGATATAAAATAGTGTTTTTGTAGTACAAACTCTCACAAAACTTCATATCACATACCCTGCTCTTTTCTTTAGTTTGCTGCTGATTTTATTTTGATTATTGCATGCCAAACTGGCACTCTGGAATGCCACTTATCTAAGTTGTACAGAGTGATTAGTGGAAATAGAAAGAAACTAAGTGCTGAGGAATACTGCAGAGAAACAGTGTCTTACATTTATAAAAGGGATAATAACTGTTTGTACAGTTATTTGGTAAGTTACAGAAATAAAAATTATAGCTAAATTATTGCTATGCTGAGACAAGGATGGATTGGAGAATTCATACTGCTGTCCTTCCAGTCTTGTATAGCTGCAGGGCATCTCCTTTGAACTAATGATAAAGGTGGCTCTGTCATAATACTATTTTAGCTTTAGTTTGCAGGTTGCATGCTTTATCAACTGCAGATATCCTTACGCAGGGTATGGGATCTGTCAAAGCTGTGTAATTCTGCTGGGGTGGAAAGCCCTAGGAACAGCTATGACAATGTATGATCAGTGTGTTTGCTGCTTCTAGGCATGTTTGTAGAGCTGTGGTATGATTGCAATGTGCACTCATAAGAATGAAATTCTCAAGTAGCTGATTCAGCTTTTGTGGCTACTGTTAGTGTGTAGAAACAAGGAAAGCACAGCTGACTTTTCTTTTCCTCACTTAGAGAACAATGTGGAACATCATTGGATCAGGACTTCCAGCTGCTCTGTTGCAGTGCCTGTACATTTTCTTTACTTTTCCTCTGGAACAAAACACTGATGGAGAGACAAATGAAGATGAAACTCAGGAGATGCTTGTTGAGGTGAGATAGCCCTCTGGGAGCTTCTTCCCCCAGGTACTTGTATGTTTACCCAGACTTGGGATTGGAGCTCATAGTGATTCAAATGACCAAAGGAATAAGATAAATCTGAAAATTATTAAATAATCTGAGATTATGCAGTAATCTCTTTTTGTGTTTAATAAAAAAAAAAGTAATTACAACTGGGAAAGACTCTAGAATATCCTACTGGAAGTTGTCATTTTATCTTCTGGTACCTGTATAAGAACTATGATGTTTCGTTTTTTAATATTCATATTTCCCCATCCATCCCTTGCTTAACTTGCTCCATCCATCAGTAGTTTTGGAGAACCAATGGTTTAAATTCTTGTTTCTGAGACCTGGTTTGCAATACCCAGTTCTTAATTTACATTACCCATGTTCAGATGTTTGGGAGGACTTTGATACTATGGTACTGTGGTGTCCTTGTAAGCTATGTGTAATGTGTCCCAGAATTTTCTGCTGTTTTTCAGTTTTCATGTGTATCACTGTAGGTTAGTGCTGGCCTTTATTTCCCAAGCATTTATAAAGATGTTTATTCCAGCTGTTTTTTTCTTTGCAGATAATGCTTAACATGTACAGGGAGGAGCGAGGTGTAGAGGAACTTCTAGCAGCTGATAAGCTTCAGTCATTAATTATAGCAGCTGCTTCCTTCTGGGACCAGTGTAGCCATCTATGGAAAGTACCCACAGGCCGTGTGCTGCGAACAATTTCAAAGGCTCAGACCAAAAACAGCATCCTGTACTTACAAGGTGTGGTTTCATAACTTAGCTTCTCCTTTCCTTGAGGTTGCCCTGAGTAAGAATTCTCAAGAAACTAATCTCCAGGGTGGATTTTCTTTTTCTATGTAATCTGGTACTCAATCAACTGAAAGGACAGGTTCCTGATTTTCTGGGCAAGAACATTTAGTGCCTATAGACACCTGGAAACTGAAGATTTTTCCTATGTACTCAAGAAAACTGCTGGCAAGGGTCCATGTCACTTGATCATGCTAATGTAGACTAGCACAAGATGTATTATGGTTTGTATTTATTTATTTTTAGGTAATGTGACTCAATATATGAGGCTTGTCAACATTCTAAATCAAGAGATTGAGGAATAATAGTTTTAAGTACTGAATGGTTTAGTAATTTAGAAGCTATTCTGGAAGGACTGTCCATCAAATAGACAAGAAAGACTAGTCTTCGTTGTTCAGAGCAAAATGCATATGCCTCAATACATATGCCTCATTAAGCAGAAAATTCATCTGTGAATTCTGCACAGGATGTGACTGACTTAGCACATGACAAATGTCTGCTTCCCACTTATCTTCTACTAAGGCAGCTGAATTCACAGACTATGAACTTGGATGGATGGGCTAGGTGTTTATGTTCTTGAGAGTGAGCTTCTCTGGGTTAAGCAAAGAAATGTATGCATGCTTTAAAAACAGACGTACGTGTGCATTTAGCCTGCAAGTAAGTTTGGTGTTCTGTTTTTTCTTTTTGGAAAGGTCTAAGTGTTTATATTATTGAGAAGCAAGCTTGTTTGTTCCATTTTTATCAGTAGCCTTGGACTTATTTGACTATCAGTTCTTAAATAGCTGCTTTTTTTTCTGCCCCACAGCTGTGGACTGCATTAAAATAGCTGTTCAGAATCTCTTTAAACTGGCTGATACGCTACCTGCTTGTGATGTGTGTGAAGCTGTTAGTATTGTCCTGTGTTTTGTGAAAGACTCCTATCCTATATCATCAGCTTTGTTAACAGAGTTTGAAAGTAATGATGGCTACCAACTCCTGCTAAAAGTTTTACTGAGGTAAGTATAGAGGTGCTCTGTGGGTTTCTAGAAGGCGGTAGAACTTCATTTTCAGAGTGCATGGTGGTCTGTTCTTAAATGTTAATTGCATGTGTAATTCTGTGTGGATGCAAAAACAGTAACAAAGGCTCTGATGTTGAATTTTTCATTGCTATTTTAGGAGGGGGGGAAGCAGTTTATAATTTCTGATACAGTTAATTTTCCTTATGGTTTCAAGAGTAGTTAGTTCATAAGTGGGGTAGGGACTTACTGAACACACGGCAAAGGTTCTTCATCAATTATTAGTATTGGAAGAGATCTAGGACACTTGTTTCAGTTAGGATGGACTCTTAGTTCAGGAATACAATCAGTAAGGGAAAGAAAGCAGATCATTCTTTTGTGCAGAAGATAAACAGAATCCACCCGAATTCATATCTTCGTTCTTCAGAACTGAGATGAATTTGAACTGGAACAAATTCCCACTGCTTCTTTTACTCATCAGTAGTAAAAAGTAGAAGCTTTTGCTCTTCTTATATGCATTGACTAATCAAGTTCAGAGTTTGTGTCAAAGTAATACATTATACCACTTCCCCAGAAACACTTAAAAGCATTGTTCTTGTTTATTACTAAAAGAAAAGACCACTTCCAGATCTTTGTTCCTGTTGATTGTTGTTTCTTTTCTAACTTTGCCTGTTCTTGTACTACTACTCAAACACTCAAAAGAACTTAGGTCCCTGACTAGTGTCATACATAGGAGTATTTTATAAGTTGGATCTAGGGATATGTGGTTTGGATGATTAATCCCAAGATGTCTAAAGGTGTTATTTCTGATGATTTTTTGCAGGGCAATAAATGACATCTTCAGTTGGATCAGGTTTTCTTTCTTTTTTTTTTTTTTTTTACAGTAGCATTTATGGATTTCCCTTATAAATAACTTTCCCTTATAAATAGGTGCTGAGAGATGGGTGTACAATCAATTAATGTACAGATGATATAGTTATGAGATGTACCAGAGAGCTTGGCTACACAGTTATTACACCAAAGCAGAAAAGACAAGATGCTTACCCATATTCTGGGCTTGCTTATGAAACTCCAGCAGAGCGGATCCCCAGAAGAGATCCTTCCCCACTGGTAGTCAGCTCTTAAATGGGTCTAGGAGAGGTGGAGCCTGGCTCCACCCCTTCTGGCAGCACAGGTGAATTACCTTCACCTGTGCTCCTGTGGCTGAGTCATTGCTTGCCTCAGGTGATCAGAGGTTCAGCTGTGATTCAGCAGTTCCCAGACAGATGGGTATTTCTGATGAAGCTCTAATGATGTAAGAGAAGGCATCTGATGTTTGTCAGTAAGGCCTATCTTTTTTTAACTGATGTAGGCTGCGAAGATGAAAAGAGTATACAGATGCTCACGGCTGCAATTTCATGTCTACTTTCCTGAACTGTGCCAAGTTTTCTTCTTGTTTGATTTTAAAATTTTTTACTCAACAAAGAAAATCCTGATTATCACTCTATTCCCTACTGAAAGTGGACACTTTTTTTTTTCCTTTGTCAATGTTTTTTTCTTACCTAGCTTGAAATATTTTCTTGAGAGATTTTCCTAACTTCCAGTGTCTATTGCTCTGCCACTAAATCATACCCAGACGCTGCAGTTTTCCTTGAGAATTAACCTCTATATGCAGTACTGAGTAGGATGACATGAAAAACAGTTGTATCAGACTTTAGACAGGCATTCTCTTCAGTCTAAACTATGGAACATCTAGGATCACCGCTCAGCCTATTTCACTACTTAAAGGAGAGACATGCTGTGCTTTATATTTGATTCACAAAGCTCAAGCAATAGTGCTTTTCTCTTACTAAAGAGTGAGCTCTTTCTATTAGTTATCACAGGGGGGGATTCCTCCCCTTGCCAGTCATGTGTCTGCCTTTACTTTTCAAATGTAACCGTGGCTTAGACTGTGGAAAAAGCCCTGGGAAGTGTCTGTAACTTTTGATTTCTCATAAAAATTGTTTTTTATTCACCAAAACAGGCATTATTATGGTGAGAATTACCTTTTTTTAAAGTACATTGAAGTATACTCATTTCTAAAGTGTATCATCTTTATCTGCAGAGAACTGTTACATTGCCACTTTTCATTTTCCTTTTAAGTTTTGTTCTGATTCAGAATGTTCCACCAAGATGTGAAATTGCTGTTTCAAGGATGGCTAACGAAAGCAAAAAGATGACAAAATAAATGAGGAGAGACAGAAATGGTAGCTCTTGTGTGTTCAGTGCCTAGTGATTTATCCAATAAACTTTGTACTGCTAAGGCTGTCCTTACATGTGTCTGTCTCAACCTTTGTTGCCAGATGTGAGGGGTTGCAGCAAAATGAAGGAGATCCCTATCTGAATGAGATTCTGGACATGCTGACTTGCCTTACAACCTGTGGGAAAACTGAACTGAAAGTTTCTGGCAATATTATACATCCACAATTACCTCAGTTTGATTGTGAATGGACGCGGTCTTCTGGTACAGTATATATGTGTGGCAACGTGGGTGGGTTGTAAAATGAAACTTTGTAGTATGTCTTTAGATGGAGGAAGGAGTATGAGATAACATCAAGCACATAGGCTTCTGTAACATCCACTGATCTGAATGTTACTTAACCAAAATGAACTGATCATCAGCTGTGAAGTCTGATTTCATGCTGAGGATGTGTATGTGAATGTTGTTTCTGGTCTTGGATGTGATTAAGCACTGTAATTGCAGTGCTTAGTGTTGATGTTTAAAAACAGAAAGCACACAAAAAAAGGGTATCTCACCTGTTTGTCTTGCAGGAATGACAGTCAAAAACCTCCAGGCTTTTCAGGTTTTGCAGTCAATTTTTCAGAAAAGTAATGATCAGCACCTGTGTGGAACAGTCTTGGGAGCAATTGGTACCATATGGGCCTGGGACACTGTGAACTTCTTTCTTCTGGAATGGACACTGCAGCCTATCAACCAGTTTATTGACATAATCCATTTCAAACCACATCCAGTCCAGGTCCAGTTCTTCAGACTGGTAGAGTCAATAGTTTTAGACTTGTCCTACATTCCCCATGAAATTCTGAAGAAGGTTCAGTGTTTGATAAAAGAAAATGTAGTGCCTTTCTGCACTTTGACAGCTCTCCGGTGCCTTCTCAGCATTACCAAGAAGGATCTGCTATTCAGCGACATCTTCCGGGACTCTGGGCTATTAGGCCTACTGCTGGCACTCCTAAGGAAGCAAGCCAAAATCCTAAGGAAGTCAGGTATAACTTATTCATGATGACTGCAGAGGCAGGTATACCAATAAGAATGAATGCATATTAATGCAATTAATTTATGTATTTTATATACCAAGTAGCTAGATTTGTCTGGAAGCCAACTGGCCCAAGTTTGAAATTGGGATGTTTATGTCATGCTAAGCCCTACTAAGGTGCCCCTGAAATCCTAACTGTATATCATTCTGTGCACTTTTCTAAGGAGTTCATGCACTGCTCTTTACTAGTGTACAATAAATTACTCTGGAGGGTACTGTTCATCCTGTTCTTCTATAACTGGTCTTTGAAGTTTTTCAAAGTAGTTCCTCTGAAAACAACACTTAGTTGGGAGGACTGATTATGGAAGGTAGCTTCTTGAATTTTGGCTGTACATTAATCACAATTACTGCCACCCATTGTCATCTGATATAGTTACGTCCTATATAGTTATTTCACAGAAAGGTAATAGTCCAGGAGTGGTAACTGAGTTTAACTGATTTATTGTATACGCTTACATATCTGAAAGGTTTTTATTTAACTGCTGATTTATATAAAGTGTGGTAAAATTGTGCTGTATGAATTGGGAAATTCATTTAAATTTCAGTATGATTGTTATTTAGTTAAGAAAAAACCCGAACTGCTAGATTTAACTTCTAATGGAGCAAGCAAAACTGAATCATTTTTATGCATTTATTTTAAGCAATATATTGAATATGAATTGCAACAGAAATTCTACAGTGTGGGTTCTGTTAAATGCAAGGAAGTGGATTTGTATTTTTGATACCAGAGAACTAATGTTTTGAGAGTTCTTAAAGAATGTCAAGATAAGTTGCTGAGAACTGTGGTATTTATCTTACACTTATCAGTTGATACATTTTACTGCCTTAGATTGCTTGGTGATGTAAACAGTACAGAATGAGTGACTGAGTAATTAGGTAATTTATGACACCGGATATGTGAATAAAGAGGGGCAGATGAGAACACTGTGAAGAGGTCACTGCTTCCCTCTCTTGGTTTCCAGAAATTTAATCTGCAAACTTCAAAGTCTTTAGATTTAACAAAAACTTAACCTACATTATATGATCCTGGAACTGTTTGCCTTTGAACATGCATGAACATGGATGGGGTTCTTGTTTTCCACTTTCAGTTTCTGTACTTAAGTACTCCCTGTTGCTACAATATTTTACTAATTTACAGCTCAGAAGCCAAAGTGTTCTTTTGATCATGTGATACCTGCTAGGTATCACCAAAAAAAGACAACTGCATCAGCTTTATACATGGGAAGTAAAAGCATAGCTATTATCAGTATTTTCTGTAGTCTTGCAAGAGATGTGAGATGCAAAGCATAGAGTTAGACCTGTGTTTCCCAGTCTCAGATTACATCCTAATCATTACACTCTGCCATGTCTGTTTTGTTGCTTGCCTCTGAGTTCAAGTAGCCTGTAAATAACAGTTAGTATAGAGCTAGAATTTGCTGGAGGATTGGTTTTGTTGTTTTGGTTTAAGATACTCCAGCTACAGCTAACTAAATCTTAATAATTTCTGTTGTTAACAATACACTGATAGCTGGAACCTCTCTGCCTGGTCTGGAAGAAGGCACTGATAAGGAATTAAATGCTATAATGCTGAAGATGGTGGCTGCCCTTACTGTGGGATGTGTGAGAAACTCTGGTAAGAAATGATGCATGACTGCATGACCTTAGTGATACTTCATGATAAGTGGTCATGATGCCTCTTAGGAAGCACAAACAAAATTTCTGGCTTTTGTGCTTCAGTGAGAGGTGTTGCTCTAGGCAGAAATGTGGTAAAGATACCACATTCTCCACAGTTAGCCTTACTGTACAGTTGCTCTGCTTCCTTCTGTGTAGATACCTCTAAGGTGTTTAATTGTGGTGCATGTGTGTTTTGTGTAATGATTGTTTATTCAGATTTTTTTCTGTGTTATCTAGTATTTGAAATCCTGATGTGATCAGGCATGGATTGGATCACACTCATGCACAATCATAGAATTGTTTGAGTTGGGAAGAACCCTTAAAGATAATCTTGTCTGCTGCACCTGCAATGAACAGGGACATCTACACATCTACAGCTTGAACAGGCTGCTTGGAGCCCCATCCAGCATGATTTTGGATGTCCTGTCCTTGGAGACATTTACCACTTCTCTGGACAACCTGTGCCAGTGCCTTACTACTTTTCTCATAGAAAAAAACAAAAAACAAAACCACAAACCTTTTTTAAATCCAATCTAAATAGCTCCTCTTTTAGTCAGAAACCACGTTTCCCCTTGTCCTATCATGACAGACCTTGCTAGAGTCTGTCCCCTTCATTTTTTTTGGCTTCCCTTTAGATACAACACAGTCTTGGCACACTTGGGAGAGGTTTGTTAGGGAGTCTGGGAAAGAGTAAGACAGGAGTGAAAAGGATCTTCTGAATGCCGGAATCCACTCAGTGCATTCAACTTGCATGGTGAGAGTGTATTTTAACAAACAAGTCTCCTTCATAAACTGTGGTTTGATCTGAAAACTAATTAGGCATTATTTCATGCATTATTGTATTGGGGAAACTACTACTCTAATGAGTAGAGACCATTGTCATCCTGTCACTTTATTCCTACTTGTGCTTTTTGGTTTGTGTCCTTCAGTTTAACTCGCTTTTCTTTCTTGACTCTTCTCTATTTGTTGAAATGCGGCACCATATACTGAAAATATGCATTTGAGAACTACAAGTAAAGGATAGTTTAAATAACAAATGATACCTTACTTGTCCCCAGTTGTTTTAAAGGACTATGGAATGGTGCCATATATCAAGATATTTTTGGATGAGGAGTGCTACAGGGGTGCTACTCTGAGCATCTTGGAGCAGCTATCAGTCATCAACTACGAGGAATATATGAGCATTGTTATTGGAGCACTCTGTTCTTCTACTCAAGGGGAACTACATCTGAAACTAGATCTGCTGAAGGTAATTCATATGGATTCCAAGTTACTTATTGTTTTCTTGGGAACTGCTTGGCTTGTGGCAAATTGCTTTTAATCTTACCCCAGTGCTGTCTTTTTCCAAGGTGATAAGAGCAAAAGAGGAAAAAGCTATGAACTAGTTTTTGATTCTGCTAGATCTGTTCCTCTGTTTTTTATCAGGGCGTGTGTGTATGGTCAGCACTCTCAATCAGTATCAGACTGAAGTATTTTGAAGACTTAAGTAGTAATGCAGGGCAGAAAAGAGGTGGCAAATATTAGGGCTGATGTGGGTGCAGTTATGTAATGTGAGAGAAAAGACAATTCAATGTGAATGAAATGGAAATATGGAGAGGGGATGTGAGAGGAGGTAGAAGAATAAGATGGAGGGACAGGGTAGACAGGCATGAGGTTAACAGCTTGATTCTCATACACTTCCAAGGTTGTAGATTTGCTGTCCTTATTTTGGTAATCTCTTAAGTACACCAATGCCAGGGGAAAAAACAGAGGTAAGTTAGTGAAAGAGAGAAGGTTTTGAGAGTAAAATTAAAACTATTCATGACCTTTTTTGTGTGTATAGTCTTTAATTCATTAGCAATTGAAGCAGGGGAAAGAATCCACATGCTTTAATATTTAGTTTAGTTCATGGGCAGCAAGCTGAAAAGGAGTGGTGTGTTAACATGAAACTAGATCATTGTTTACCTTCTTTATTAGGTGTAAATGGAATTCACCTTTCAGTTCAATATAGCAGCTGCATTTGTGATAAAAATACCACATTGTTTTATCTTTGTTTTTATAGCTTTGATATGAAAAAGTAAACTTAATATTTATGCAGAAGTTGAGTACAGTGTCCAAACTAATATGAAAATAAATGCAGCTTCAGTGTCTAATTCTAACAAATGATAACTGTATTAAAACATAACGTAAGCAAATGAATTTATTATCTGCATCTATTGGGACTGTGATTGCATTATACACAAATTCAGATTGATTTGCTAATATATATTTAGCTGTTAAAGCCTGAGCCCAGATGTAATTAGTAGTGCCGTATTCCAGTGTGGCACGTAGACAATTATGAGGAATAACAAATAATGGAATGTGAAATAAATTCTGTTAGCGTTAACTGAGTTAGGGGGTTTCCAGCAGACATCAGTTTTATAGATTCAAGACAGAGGAATACTAACTCATAGCCGATTAAATTCTAACTGAGTTAGAGCTGGGGGAAATGTGGTTACTGTTGACCTTCTCTGAAATGTGTTAAAGCCATCCTGATAACTTCAACTCTGAGTTATTAAATTTACTCCCTGTTCAGAATTCTCTGCCTACTTTGATACATTATCCTACAAAACTGAATGGCACTAATGGTGTTTTCCTTCCCCCTCTAATTCTAGAAACGTTTTCTTGAAGTCACAGGTCCTGTTACAGGGAGATATATTTGTTAGATTATTCACAGATTGTGAAGTGAATATCTTTCACTAAATATCTATAGGGAAACTTTGTTTAAAATGATCTTGTCCTGTGTGAAAAGGTATAGCCTGGCATTTGGAACATCTCTGGTGCCTTAAAGAGCATCATTTTTGCAAAACAAATAGTGGAACATCTGAAAAACCTGGGATAAATTACATTGAATTACAGTAGACTGTTTTCCAGCAACTTTTTTTTTTTTTCTGCTGCTTTAGCTCTTAATGACTTTAATATATTTGTTTTGCAATGGCAAACCTGAGGCATCAAATTTGCAAGTGGAATACATTGGGTTTTTATGCTTGTTTAATATTGTGAAGTACGCTTAACATATAACCTGATTTAAGCTCTGTGAAAATAGAGAAAACCTTTAGATTTAATTGTCTTTGGATTTGACTTTCAGGGCTTTTTTCTTTTTTTTTTTTCCCTTCCAGTTTTTTTTTTTTTTTTTTTTTTTTTTCCAATCTCAAGATTTCTGGAGAGAGTTTGAAAAGATTGGTCAGAGAATAGGCAAAGGTCTGAAACAATACCTCCAGCCAAATTAGATAGGATATACAGTGCATATAGCTAGGATATACAACTTGATTTCTTCTCTTTATTTCTTTGAGCACTATTCCCTACTTCACTGGTTCACTATGCGGATTTTCTCTTGAGATTATGTTCTGGTCTTGGATACTTGACTTTATAGGTACACTGGGAAAGGTAAATGGAGAAATGCTACACAGTGGTGTAACCAATGATTTCTGTTGTTGATAGTGAAGTTTCATTGAAATTATTTCACAAAAAAGCTTGTTATTTAAAAATATTCTACATATTTGCCCTTTTATTTTAAGTTGTTCTTTTTTGTTTCCTTTCTCCCCAATGTTTATAGTCACTCTTAAGAATACTGAACAGTCCCAAAAGTCATTCAGCGTTCAGAACTTGCAGTGGATTCAATGGACTCCTGTCTCTTCTCTCAGACATGGAAGGTGCTTTGCAGGATCCTCCATGTGGGCTGTGGGCAACAGTTGAGCAGAATTGCGTACTGGAGCTTGTTTTCTGTACACTTCAGGGGATAACAGCAGCTCTGCACTTGGACCCTGTAAACAGCAACTTCTTTCAGAGGAACGGCCTCTTTGAAAAGATGGCAGAGGATCTTGAGTCACTTGGCTGCTTCTGGACACACAGAGAATGGCACATCCCTCTGAGCCTTGAGAAGACAAGGACATTTGCAGAGTTCTTGGATGCAGCTTTCTGTTCTTCAGAACCTTTCCCAGCATGGCTGAAGAACTGCATATGGATTCTGAGTTTTCTTGATCATATGGTCAAAGGAACCCTCCATCTGGAGAATTACTTCAAGGAAATAAAGTTAGAGATGGGTGAGGCATCAAGAGATGATCAGGAAGGAACTCAAGCTCAAGGGGAAGATCCTACTTTTTCCGAAAGACCAGTCAGTGAATTATGTGCCTCTGCTTATAGGTTATGGGGAAACTTTGAAGAGAAGTAAGTTCTGATTTACTACAGGCAATATAATAAGACTAGAATCTGCGATTTATATGGTAGTTGAAAGGCAAGGTGCGGCAAGATTTCCCTAGAACAAACAATCTTGTCATACAGACCCAAATCCCAGGACGTCAGAAATCATATACTTTTGAAAGGTTAAATAATGGTAAGCATTAATGTTTAGTGGAGCAGTGGGATGCAAAAGGCTGAGAGTTATGCAGTTAGTGCTGAAGGATTTGGCATATGCAGGACTGGATTCTGAGGAAAGGATTGTTGAGACTTGAAGCTAGCATTTAATCTGTTTGAACATTCTCCAATTGATTTTGGCTTGTTTGCAGTCGTCTGATAAAAACAGAAGCTTTTAAATTGTTTTAAATGCTCCCCTATTCATGTGTGCCCCCATGTGCATGTGCCAATTCACCTACCTGTACAGGACAGAAAAATGAAAAAAGAATGGTCATGAGCATTACTGATTTAATGGAGTATGGCAGTAAGGAAAGGCTATATCAGAAATCAGTGCAGCTTTCAGCTATGAATCATTTCTGAATTTTTTTTTTTTTTTTTTTGAGACCTTAAACCCCTTCCTATGTCTGCAGTCCTTTTCTCAAAAATGTTTCTGATTGGAACTCCAGGTTAAAAGAAGTTAAGTTCAGTGTTTGCAATGGGTGATTCCTTCAACCTTTGTTTTAAACTATTCCTTGCTCATCACTATATACAAACAAGGTCAAATGTATTCTCAATTCTCATGACGTACAGAATGTATACTTCTCCAGCAGTAACTTTTTTGAAAATAAAACCAAGAGATCACATTCTCAGACTCCTGCAAGCCTGTAGTTCCCCTAAAGCAGCTTCCTCCCAGCTGTACTCCGCACTCACTTCCTCCTGAAACCTTCAGCAGGGAACTATGCAAATTTGAAAGGAGGAACTTGAGTGCAGTCAGTGTTGGTGGTCTGCAAAGCCCTGTCCTGTGACATGGGTTTAACATGCCTTGAAGAGGGGGATAAGGATGTGATGTGGTAGTTCTAAGAGCCTGTGTCTCATACATGGGAAAACTAGCATTTATACCAGATAATATTCATAACCCCTTACACTGTGCAACGAACTGCTGGGTAATGGGAAATCACCCTTAAATTTCCATCTGGAAAATGGCTCTCTGTGTTCCTGCTCTTGTGTTAATGTTTGAACCATCTTCTGTTTTTCCTTTTGATCCTGGTGATTTGATACTTCTTGCTGGAAGCTATGTTAGTAAGGCTGACCATACTTTAGGAGGGAAGGTGCTTCTCATGCCCACCCCAGCAGAATGGCTGCTCCAGCTGCTGTTGGGTGGATTAACTGTGTTAATGGCACTTTGTAGCTTTTCATTTTAGCCCCATGCCGTCTTGTCTTCTAAGTAATGACTAGTGCAGAGTGTATTTGGGATCCATGCAGCAGTAGTGATCTATTATGTAGTAGTAGAATCTATCTATTAGCTAAAACTACCTGACCCTGAGGCACCACAAACTCACAAGCACAGACTGCATTGGCTACATCTCTTTAATATGGGAGTACACCAGTAGTGTAGGGGTAAAGGGAGTAGTTGGTTGGATTAGTTGGCTGATTGGATAACCCTGAGACTGGGATATTTGTAGGAGCGAGGAGTTGGTAAATGGAGACAGCTTTTCTACTGATACAAGCCAGCAAATGAAGGCATCCCAGAAAACTGCAGAGAAGGACAGAGATAAGGCTGTTTAAATGATCTAATACTCTTGAGGGAGTGAGTGCTGACAGAATGAGTTTGGTACTGGTCTGGCTCTAGATTTTCCTCTTTTGTTCTGTGTTCAAAATAGTGCTAAGCCTACCAGACAGTGTTCAAAAGTAAGAAAACCATGACAAAGACTTAACTATTTAGTGATTTTATTGATTTTTTTTTTTTTCAAAAGGTGATCTTACTTTCTTGTTGTCTGATGTTTATGATTTGATAGGTCACATTTTACATTTGCTATGTGGCATACCAGAAAAAAAATTCATGTTTAAAAGGAATGATGGGATTCAGAGGTAACTGCATTTCTTCAATGATCAAGTCTTCAGAAAAATTGCTTTTTGTTAGAACTGTACACACTGCCTGGCAATTTACATTAGTGTTAGAGCTGGATAAATTGCAGGCTTTGGGGAGCTTGACTGCAGCAGGCTTAAGCTGAAAATGACTTTGCTAGAGGCGGCGGAAAATACAGCAAATGAGCTATTGCTTTTGAAGTACTATTTCTTGAGGGTGCAGTAGGAGTTGTTTGACACTGTGTGGCAGTGTGTTACATGTTACTTGCTGTTCTAAGACATTTAGAATAACAGGTGTTGATAATGGCATTTGATCCTCCTTTATATCTCCTGTCCAAAACTTTAACACCTGTTCTTTTCCTTAAACTCTTTATACTGCTTCTAAAGTACATTGTGACACTTTTTTTCTGCCTAATTTTGTCTGTTAGTTGTTTTTGTTGTTGTCTGTTAGTTGTTTTTGTTGCTTTCCTCTCAATCTATTTGGAGCAGGTGTTTCTGAGAGAGTGCATCACAACTCCAATTCAGAAGTGCACCCAGAAATAATTCTCTCATCCTGCTGAACCTGTGATGCCTGGAGTAGTTACTGCTAAGAATGCTGAGCCTGAGCCTTGTTACTGCCAGGCAATTTTAAGCTGTACTCTGCTGGAACATTGGACAAACTCTCTTTGATGCTGTTAATGGTAATGTTAAGTCTTACACGATTTTTCCTGCAGGTGGGAAATGAGGGACTGTGTCATTGTAAATCCAGGTGCCGTCTGTGTTATGGTGAGGCTGCTGCCTAAGTTGTACAGAGAGGGACACTCTCAGGTGAGTATGAGCCATATAGGCTGTCTGCTACTCCTCTCTTGCTGCATTTTTGAGATTTAATTAATATTTCCACATTAGAAGAAAGTAGAATTTACTGTGGAGTTCTGGCAGTAGTAGAATAGAATTCCACTGTTAGGCCAGATAAGAACAATTAAAATTTCATGGGTATTGGTTTGACTAAGAACTCACACCTACCTGATGCAGTGTGTTGATCTGGGTTCCAGGATAGTGCAAAGGCAAAAGTAAGATGTTAGTCCCCTTTTTACTATAAAATGTGTAGTTGTACCCAAGGAACAAGGTGGGGAGAGAATAATTCCACTTTCCAAAGTGAGGTCATTTATTTCCTCAAGGTGTGAGTGAGGAAAAAATGTAGGAAATAAAAACCACTCCATTTCTATGCTCAAGTAGAGAAATGGGAATGGGGCTGGTGAATGTTACTTTTAATTTTGTTTCTGGTATAATGGTGAAGCTGTTTTAAACAGCTTATCTCTGTTCTCTAGGTTCCAGTACAAAATAAGCATAGTGGTTCTGATAGTTGGTTGAGCTGGCCACTCACTGACAAAAATTACTACTCTTCTTTTCAAATAAATTATAATTAGTTAAATATTTAAGGCTCTGTTTAGCTGTCTAAATTGCATGTGTGAACATTTCTGCCACTGCCCTCACTTAATGGAGTGTCTGTGTTCAGGAACCACGTTGCGATTCCTCACAATGATAAAAGAACACAGACACTTGTGGGTGCACTATACACACTCAATGTACCCAGGCAGAGAAACTACTTAAATACAGACAGCCATCATTGTCTCCATTTCAAGCCCTCTCATTGCGCACATTTCACCTTTCTTTTCATTCTAAGAAAATCTGCTGAAGCAGTGTGCAAGCATGACATTTTTAGTGTGGAGATGAAGGGGTTCTGGAGCACCTTTGTAAAAAGCACTCTTATTTATTATGGTTGTAGCTAAAACTGCCTGACCCTGAGACACCACAAACTCCAAGCGCAAACTGCATTGGCTACATCTGTTTGAGAGATTGATATTTGAGTACACTAGCAATGCAAACACTAGTAATTATTCAATATCTTCATCGTTTATATTCCTTTTAATCCCAGGGACTTTGTTTTACTGTATTTTTTGTATACTACATTTCCCATCTGCAAAACAGTAGCCAAAATTTCTTTCAGAACAATCAACAATTTTACCTGTGCCTTGGTATCTTTCCTATGTGGCTTTTGTTTGTAATCCTGAGTAAGCTGGCCTTTGATATCTTCTATAAAATCAGATGAATGGTAGCAAAGAATAAACTGAACTAGCCCACTGACAATTGTTGAAAAGTTGCTAATATATCCAGCAGCCAGAACAATCTGACCCTTTTGATCTACCAGTCCATAAACTTACAGCGTAACTTAGACTCCCTTTGCTTTGTCAGGCTTCCCATACACACAGGGAATCAGAGCAAGTAACTTGCCTACATTACAATCTTCTGTCTTTTCTTAAATATCTGAATCGTTAATGTATATGCAGAGAAACTGAAATAAAACCAGACTGTTCATCCAGAGCTATGCTAGGTGGGCTTGCAACTAACTGCTGGTTCTGTGGCTGAGCTTGTGAGACCCTCAGTAGATGGCAGTGTTCTTAAAAATATGGAAGTTTAGAGCACAAATTCAGGCAATTTCAATCTTGTGTTTAAATGTGTTCACTTTTTATTTCTTGTTCTTTTTTTCTTAGCTAATAAGAAATTCTTACTGATAGTTCTTGTTTAGTATTGCTGTTGTGAATAGAATTGCCTCAGGTAGAATGGGATTACTGTTATGCTCAGTGGACTTGATAGAATTTAACACATCTTGAAATCTTATTCATCAAATGAACCACAAAAAAGGATGGAGGAAGTTTTACCGACACTTCTTGGTGATTAATTCTGTTCAAGGATGTTGAGTGAATGAATGGAACCTTGTGTCTTATTTGGGCAACTGGATGATGCTACCAGGTAGTGACACAAAATACTAAACTTAAATACCTTTACTTTTAATGTATGCCACTACACAAACACTTAAGGAATGAAGTCCTTCTTGGAAAATGCAAGTCAGGCAAGATCTGATCCAACAAGAGGAATTAAGTGACTTAATGAAGGAGGAGAAACTGGGTAGAAAATGAAGGAATTTCCTCTGGAGTTTTCCTCAGTAACAAATATGTTGCTATTTCTTTTTTTTCTTCTAGTTTGAAAGTTATGAGAGATGAATTAATTTCTTTGTGGATAGAGCTTTCTTAATGAAAATCTTCTTTTAAAAAATCCAAGGAGGCTTCTTGCACTGAGTTTAATGCTGAGTCAAATAGTCAAATAACATGTATTTTTAAGGAGCAGTGGTGAAGAACAGATAGGGTAGCTCATGTCTCAAAGCTTGTTTTTAGTGCTATGATAGACCTTCTAAGGAGCTGCCCTGAAAAATAATCACAATAGGGTCAGATCAAGTGTGAATCTTTTGTTTTCAGCAGAATGGCAATGAGAAAGCCCTGCTTTTAGAGAGATGTTAATGGAACTTTATAGAAGTATCAGCTTTGATTCTGATATAATATCTATTTCCTGCCAAAGTCAGACCCAAGCAGTAATGGGCTAAAGCAACATTGAGTATGTTGGCGTAGAAGAAATAATTGAAAATGAAACAGACTGTGTTGCAGATAAACTTCTGACTGTCTGAAAGAAAACTAGAAGTCAAGGACAGATATTGCTGCAATTTCTAGATATGATAAAATCATCAAGATGTTATATGGATATGAAACATTGCTTAGGAGCCTTTAAATTCCTAAGAGGACAGTCATTGATGTAGATGTTTAGAGGTTTTGGTCTTATTTTTGCATGGGATTCACGTGCCAGTTCCCACTGAACTTCATGTAGTTTGATCACATAGAAGATTCTTTTCTTATCATGCTGCTTATTCACTAATGATGGCACTATTGCGTGCTTCAGTAACTAAGTACCAGAATTAACAAAGGAATTCTTAATATTACAAAAACATTCTGTTGGCTAACTTCAAATGTATAAAACCAGGTGGTTTTGTTTTTTTTTTGTAGTAGGTGGCAGACCCAGTATTCAAAGAAGGAAAGCTCTGTGGCTTCTTTTGAGTTCTACTGATATGGAAGATGAAATTGTGACAGAGAGAACTTCTGTGGTACAGTTAAGATGGACCTAGTTGTATCTATCCTGCTGGAAAAGCAGAATTAGTTTATGTATGCAGTAGTATGTAGTTCATAGTACTGTTTTTTTTTTCTGTTTATCTGCGAGGAGGACATGAACACCAGTTATGCTGTAAGCTTGTAAGGTGAAGTTATACAGACTGTTAGCAAAGTAAACTTTGTTAAGACCAGTCAGTGAGAATAATCAGGAAATCCTTTCTAACAGGATGGGTTTGGCTTGTGGCTGGGAACTGCGCATCAGGAATTTTAGCTATGACTAATTTTTGAGTGATTTTTTAATTACACATATTTTAAAGAGTAAAACACAACTGATTTTTCAGAAGTAGAACCAAACTACATTCAATGGTTTCTAAACTCCTGGATGTTCACTTCTTTTGAAAGCATGATATAAAAACTCTGAGTTTCTGAGAACATTACTTTTGATGCCTTGATTTCTTTGCCAGGTAATTGCAATCTATGTTAGAAAATTAATTCTAATTTTCTGCGAAGGGCTGATAGCTTTTCAAGTGAAATGTGCTCTGAGTTTGAAAAGTATTTTCTTTTTCCAAATGCACACTCAATTACTGAATATTGTTTTTAAACATTATAAAATTGAAAACCCTTATGAAATTAATCCTTATTACTGAAGATTCAAAGTTCTTAATCACTTTCTACATCACATAATCATTATCAAATGGAGTAACTGATTTAAAAACAGCTACCAATTTTGAAACTATAGGTTCTTAGGAGCAAAAATCTGGGAACTACTTAACAATCTGGGCGAATTCCTAGTTGACATTTTGACCTTTTAACTCTAATCTGAAGTAGAGCTGTGAGCCCAACTGCATTCTAATTGCACCTTCAATATCTTGATTCATGGTGCAGGTAATACGTGTTAGGAAAATCAATTCATGTGTACAGAAACAGCCTTATTTTCTGTCCATCATTAATATTTCCACTAAAATCTCATTTTACTGGCATTTACTTCCTTATAAATAGCACATTTTATTCGAAACAAGGCAATGCCAGTATTGACTAAGTTTATGAAAATTATCAATATTTTTCTATGTCAATATGGTTTTATTGGCTTTATTTTGGAGTAATCCAGTATTTTCACTTAGCCAAGATGCGTATCTTTATGCTCTCGTGGCTTTCTGTACCCAGAGTTTTTTCCTTCATCAATAACGTGGTGTGAAATTATGTTCCAATTAAATGTTCCAAAAAGATTCTGAGGTTTCAATACTCACAGTAGGAATAAGTTCCTCTTTTTTTTTTTTTTTTTTTTTTTTGAAGAACAATGACGTAAGTTTGTTCTAATGGGAGATTTCTGTATTTATTTGGAAGCACACTGGAACTTGTTTCACTAGGAATGAATGTTCTGAGATGGGAGAGAAGGTTTTTCTGAAAAAAATCTCAGGTATAAAAGCCAGTTGTGTTTATGAAAATGTAAGTAGAAGTTTTATTGCATAGGTGTTGCAATTAAGGCTTTTGGTTGCTGGGTACTCTTAAAAAGAACTTTCCTGTGAACTTTTTTATCTGTCCTGTATTTGGTTTTTAGCTCTCCAAATAGGGCCTGTATACAAAAGAGATGACTCACACTTTACACTTAAACTAGTTTATTCAAAATCCAGTGAAGTTTCTTTTCATTTGAGTTATAAAATCAAATCCAAATATCATAATGTCTGTGCCTGCCACCACCAGTAGTCTTTGTTTTTTAAAGTTTATGTATCTTTCCTAGAAACACAGAATGGCCAGGGCTGGAAGGGACTTCAATGATCATGAATCTCCAACTCCCCTGTCACATGCAGGACCACCAACCTCTCCATTTCAACCTCTCCATTTAATACTAGACCAGGCTGCCCGGAGCCCCATCCAACCTGGCCTTGAACATCTCCAGGGATGGGGCATCAACAGCCTCTCTGGGCAGCCTGTACCAGCACCTCACCATTCTCTCTGTAAATAACTTCCCCTGACATCCAACCTAAATCTCCCCTCCCTCAACTTAAAACCATTTCCCCTCATCCTGCAGTTGTCAACCCTTTCAAAGACTTGATTCCCCTTCTGTTTGTAGGCTCCCTTTGGGTATTGAATGGCTGCAATGAGGTCACCCCACAGCCTTCTTTTCTCCAGGCTGAACATGCCCAGCACCCTCAGCTTATCTTCATAGGAGAGGTGCTCCAGTCCCCTGATCATCTTCATGGCCCTCCTCTGGACCTTCTCCAACAGCTCCCTGTCTTTCTTGTATTGGGGGCTCCACACTTGGATGCAGTACTCCAGATGGGGCCTTGCAAAAACAGAGTAGAGGGGGACAATTACTTCCCTGTCCCTGCTGGCCACCCCTCCATTGATGGAGCCCAGGATACCATTTGCCTTCTGAGCCACAAGGGCACACTGCTGGCTCATGTTAAGTTTTTTCATCCATCAAGACCCCCAGGTCCTCCTCTGAAGGCTGCTCACAAGGACTGTATGGATGGTATGGGATTCTGTATGGATGCTTGGGATTCCTCTGGCCCATGTGCAAAACTCTGCACTTTGCTGTGTTGAACCTCATCAGGTTCACCCGGGCTCACCTTTTTAGTTTCTCAAGGTCCCTCTGAGTGGCATCCCTTCCTTCAACCGTGTCAACCATACCACTCAGCTTGGTGTTGTCAGCAAATTTGTTGAGGGTGCACTTGATTCTGTCATCGATGTCATTGACAAAGATGTTAAAGAGCACTGGTCCCAAGACAGACCCCTGGGGGATGCTGCTCGTTACCCGCCTCCCCCTGGGCATAGAGCCATTGATGACCACCCTCTGTTTGCGGCCTTTCAACCAGTTTCTTATCCATTGAGTGGCCCACCCATCAAATCCAGATCCCTCCAATTTATAGATAAGGATGTGGTGGGGGACCATGTCAAAGGTCTTGCTCAAGTCCAGGAAAATGACATTGGTGGACAAGGGAAAGGTGACCAATGCCATCACTCCATCATCGAAGGCCACCAGATTGGTCAGGCATGACCTTCCTCTGGTGAAGCTGTGCTGGCTTCAGATCACATGCTCTATCCTCATGTGATCAAGCATGTTATCCAGGATGGTCTGTTCCATGATCTTCCCAGGCACAGAGGTGAAACTCACCAGTCTGTAGTTCTTGGGGTCCTCTTGTTCCCTTTCTCGTAAATTGGAGTGACGTGAGCCTTCCTCCAGTTATCCAGGATCTCGCCTGACAGCCATGACTTTTCAAATATGATGGAGAGCGGCTCAACCACCTGAGCAACCACCTCAGTCAGTTCCTTCAGAACCCTGGCACGCATGCCATCTGGCCCCATAGGCTTGTACACAATCAGTCTCATGAGAAGGTCTCACACCTGCTCTATTCTCACAGCAAGGGCGGGGGGAAGTGGGAGGATTTACCACCCTGGTCCCCACCTAGAGGTTTAGGGATGCAGGGCTCAGGGATGTGTGAAGTGGAATCCTGGCCTCCAGCGAAGACTGAGGCAAAGAACTCATTCAGTACCTCAGCTTTCTCTTTGTCTGTTGAAGCAAGTTTTCTTTTTACATTTACCAAAGGAGATACACTTGCTTTGGCCTGTCTCTTTGGCCAATGTACCTGTAGAAAGTCTTCCTATTGTTTTTTCACATCCCTTGCCAAGTTCAGTTCCACCTGCACCTTGGCTTTCCTGATCCCAAGAGTGTAGTGAAGAGTGTATCAAAGCCAAAGAAATCTTGAGGATGAAGAAGAATAAAAAGACTTGTTTAAACATAGCGCACAATTACTTTTGAGAGAAATCTAGTTTGATCAACAGGGTAGGCGTCATTCTTAAGAGGCAGAAAATTGTTCTAAAGATAATTTACGAGAATTCAGATGCTTCTTTAAAATCATTAAGAAGCAGTGAAGAAGTAAAACATCAGTTCAGCAAAACCACTAAGTGCTTAAGGGCTTTGCTTTATTCTGTTTTGTTTAAACAACAGTTCTTTCAGAACACAGATCGTGTCAGTGTGACTCCTCATGTTAAGTATGTTCTGAGTAACTGTATTGGTGTTGAAACTTATGTCTAATAACCTTCCATAAGTGTTTCCTCCTTTTGCGTGAGAGGTGATCTGTCATTCTTTTGTTACTACAGTGGTGTGACAGGAACTTAACTGCAGATAGCTGAGCAGTTACTCAGATGTGGATATATCCAGACTGCTCAGGCAGTTTTATAGAACCGCCATATGGTTGCACGTGAGACTCTGGCTTTAAGGGTTCTTTTGAGGGGCCAGATTTCTACGCCTAGCAATTGCAAAATGAAGTTCGCTTGTCATGTACGGTTTTAGTTCCTGGTCACTGACCTCAGATCTGTCTTCCAGATTTCTCAGGAAATCCAACGTGCTGTGGCTGATCACATACAGTCCCTGGTGAAATCAGAGAAGAGCCGTCAAGTGATGTGTGGATCTGGCTTGCTGAGCACTATCATAACTTCCTGCCAGGATGCCTTTCGCAATGAGAGTCATCCACTGCATCTGTCCCTCACAAGAGTTTTTGAGAAGCTTGCCTCACAATCTATTGAGCCAGATGTGTTAAGGTATCACATTGTTTTTAATTGAATGAATTTGCTGTAGTGGTGCATATTTTTGTAAAGTCTGTGATAGCTGGAAACTCCATATTACACCTAATTCAGCAAGACAGGATATATGACTAAATGAATTACTGAAGCTGGTATAAGTCTTCAGTCTCATGCACCATCTCTGCAAGGGTTATAAAGCCATTCATGAATAATGACTAAGTAATTGTAAAACAACTAGAATTATTTAGGATTATTCTGCCCTGGTACGAAGAAGCTATTTCCTGAAGAGTTGAAGTGATTCACTTGGTACAGCTCAATGTTAATGATAGATGCAGAAATAAAAAGTGAAATTTTATTTCTATGTTGAGGATGTGCTTTTTCCTTAAATTCTTCTAGAGAAGAATTCTTGCCATGAAATACTTGATAGAGATCAGAGTGCATGTGTGTAGTGCATTTGTCTTAATAAAAAATGGAACCAAAATTTCTTTTTTAAGGATAGATTTTGAGGGGGGAGATGTTGGAGGGGGAGGGGGAAGGCAAATTAGTAGCAATAAAACAGCATTACTTAAAAAATTGAAACCTTGAATTTTTTTTTCCAATAGGAAAACTTTGAAATGGAAAATACAAGCCTAAATGTATTTCTGATGATAAAATAGAAAGCATTCCTTCTGTTTTAGTTAACTTTAAAATTTTGTTTCCAATCAGAAAATTGTTATCTCTTGGCTTGAGTTTTAATTGCATGGTTGCTATTACTCCCAAAACTGTATTGTATTTTTCTTTTTTTGTTTTGTTTTTCAGACAGTTTCTTTGTTTGGGAGATTCTTTGTCAGTACCTTCCCAACCCAACACAAAGAGTACTGAGGTCCTTTCATGTCAGGAGAGTGTTTCATCTAAATCAGGTTTGAATGAAGGTAAGCACTCAAAGAACAGCCTATTACTGATAATGTAGCTGGATTATAGATGTCTGTATAATGACAGAAAATTGTTAGTGGAATGAGCAATAGCTGGAAACAGTTAAACATGTGAATAAGAGCTGTTTTTTTTTAATCCCTAGGATATTTTAGCAGTCTGCCTGCTCATACGGTCTGGATGCTATCTCAGTCTTTTAACTATTCTCATGTTTTTCATATGGAAAGCTACCGTGGTAGAACTTTGCTCTTCTCATGCTTAAGATACCCAATATAGCACGTTACAGATTAGAGACTTAAATTCTTTGCAGTCATTTTTTTTAGATCTTCTCCCATATGTTGATTGTAAACATTTGTTATGGTGCTATTAGTTTTCTAAGAGTGAGGGAAAATGGAACAAAAAAGCTTAGGAACCTTTTACTGGAAATGGAGTTCAGAGCTGCCTGAAGACATGGAGAGAAACCTTGACTGTTTATCACTTTTGCAAACTCATCCATCTTGCCAATCTGCCATTTTGGAATTCTTTCAGTGCTATACTTTGGTCTGCTGAGAATTTCTGCGGACTGCTGAGGCTATATCACTTAAAAAGTTAATGCCTCATGTAATGCTAGATCATAAGAGTGGTGAACTGAATACGGTCAAAGAATTGCAGTTATTGGTCTGACTTTGACTTTGGTCTTGTATCTGCAGAGGAGGTGGCAGCAGACAGTAAAACCGCTCTTCAGGCAGCTGTGCGTTTCAGCAACTCACCTTGGGTGTCAAAGGGATCTGCATTGGCGCTCCAGACTGCAATGAGTCTCATCTCCATGACATCACCACGGAACTTACAGCTACACAGCACTGCTCTGGCTCCATCGTTTGTGGAGTTTGACATGTCCATGGAAGGATATGGGTATTGCTGCTGTTGTTTTCCTCATTAGCTGCTTTGCACTCTTCCCAAGACCTTATTCAGAACACTACTAGTCAGATCTCTCATCTTAGTTATTCCTTTATGCCCTTTATCTGCCTTACTTGCAGGGAATTTGCCAGTGTATTTGGCCTAGAGAAAGTATATCAACTTATTGCTGACAGGATGGAGTCTGCCTTGCTATCTTGACTCTGCAGTAGTAAGACACTGCCCTTTAGGGATGACTTTCCATTTCTCTGACAAATGAGTATTTGCTTGCTTTTGTAGGTGCTTATACCTTCCTACTTTAGCCACTGTACTGGGCCCAAGTGCTGAGCAATCTGTTTCAGGTGGAATTGGCATGTGTAAGTACTTTCTACTTCACCTACAGATTTCTGAAAACACTGATTTTTCTGGCACATTAAAGGTAGCAAATAAACTGTGTGCTTTAATACACTTGCATGTATGCCTCAGTACATCTTTGAGCAGCTATAGAGCTTGACTCTCCAACATTAGACTTTACATGCAGCTTAACAGTGTTACCTGTTGACATTAACTTCAGCAGTGTAAATTTAAATGTAGCTATTATGTAAACAAGTAACAAATACCAGATTTTAAAGTTCCAAGGAGAGTAGAAATTGTCAGTTAATGTAGAAAATGAGATTTTCCTATACCTGAAAATCCTCTATTCAGTTTAGTGGGAAGTGGTTATTCCTCCTGTACCTTTTGCTTCCTGATTGTTATGGAGTTTGTTTAAAGTTGTTTATGGCTTGGTGCTACCCAAATGATGAAGTCTGTGACACACGGATCAGTAATAATATCTCAGCAGTCAGTTTTACTTCAATTATACACACTTGTGCATTTGCGTATGCAGTCTCTGATATTGAAGATAGATAGTAAAATCTAGTAAAACAGATGGGAAATTAAATCTCAAATTCTAATGTTGTGTTACAAATCAAACACCAAAAAGTCTGCTAGTGCCTGCATAGAGAGAAACCACCTTTCTAACTACCTTTTGTTTCCTATCTACAGGCAGCAGGATGTTCCCTCCCTCAAGTGGTCTGACTCTCTCTTGTTGGTTTCTGGTTAGCAAATTTGGTGTGGTGCACAACAGTCACCCACTCCGTTTCCTGACTATTGTGAGGCACATGTCAAGAACAGAGCAAGAATTTGTTTGCTTTTCAGTAAGCTTCTCCCCTCAGGACTGTTCCTTGGTCATTTCCACAGAAGAAGTAGAATTCCAGCCACTTGGTGAGGCTTTTCTCAGTCAAGCTGTGGTATTGTCCTGCAGTGGTGTGTTAATGACACTTTGTCTCTTCAGTTTTCTTCTTCATTGTATTTAAGTTTGCTTTAAGCATTGAGAATTATCTTGTGGACTGCAGTAAGTGATGAAACTAATGGATACTCTAGGGAAACTTTTGAAAATGAGCTATATTACTATGCAAAACTGTGGAGATTGAATGTGAGGAACCAGCTGGTTTCTGTGCTAGTGTGACAGCTTATAGGTTTGGAGAGTAGGACTGAGGAGTTTTGGAGCAGTCTAGCTTCCTAATCAAACAGCTTATTTTTTTCCTCACTTTGCATGTTTTCTCTCATGCCAGCCTATTCATCATCTTTCCTTATTAGCATTTGTCCCTTTGTCCTCACTGAGTACAGTAAGTACTTCAAATGTGGATTTGATTGAACTTTCTAGAGAAGGATGGAAATGGAATGAGAATAGTAGGTGGGAATTTCATGGTAGCTGTGAGTAATTTGCTTTCTGTGAGTGAAGTAAAAAATCCCAGCTTGCCTTTTTTCATAAGAACTACAAATTAATTTACAGAGTTTTACCTATTGAATTTGCTAGGAATTTCTTTCTGTTATCTGTGTCATTGGTAGCCTAAAGAGTTCTCATTCCAGCTAGTATTTTGAATTTGTTCTAGTTCTCTCTAGTTTTACAGCATTCAAGCAGACTCCTGGAGGAGTCTTGGAAGTTGTGTAAGTCTCAGGTCCCTTTAGGGTAAGTTTTAGACATTCAGTGGGACAGCATCAGCTCATTCTCTATTCACAGACTTCTTATTTCTGTCACATTTGATAGTTGTGTTCCAGAGGAACAGGGGGGGTGAGAGAGACTTCCTGTTGACTGTCCACTGTTTTTGTTGTTAGATATCATGGAACCTGAGGGAGAGGTCCAAAATATCTCCCCATTTCCAGAGCAAGTTCAGTTTGACTGTGGCAAGCTGCTGGTCACTGGCCAGTGGCATCATCTCACAGTGACAGTTGCTAAGGAAGCAAAGAAGAACTGCATTGTGTCTGCATTTATAAATGGTCAGATGCTTGGCTCTGCAAAGGTGAGAACTGCACAGAACTTATACCTTACAGCTTAGCCTTTTATAGCATTTCGTTTTTGTATCATTTTGCATATACCACATCTGCTCAGTGTAACCATATTTGCTTACATAAGATATGCATATACACACTGCACCTGAATGGAAAGAGAGATCTGTATGAAGTAGGAAATATCTGTGCTGCTGCCCAGAAGTTTATCAGCTTACACTGATGCTTTGAACTACATTATGTTTTTTCTTGCTTCCCCTCCCCCTAGTAAGCAGATAACTTGGCAATATTGAGTTGTTATACTCAGCTTGGTTTACAGGTAGCCCTGAGTTGTGTTCATGAAAAGCAGGTGTACTTTCCTTGCAGTCTGTTCTCTGCATAGTGGTTTTCACATAGAAAAATGGTGAATTAGAGTTCATAGTTTGTGTGAGATATCACAAGAAAGCAACAGGACAAATGAGAAGAGCTCTTAGTTTCTATTATCATAATGCTCCTGGGTTTGAAGTTAATCTCACATAATTACAGTGATTTGATTTATAGATATTGAATACACGAGCGTTGAAAATGCAGCCTATTTCTATTGCAGCTCTAATTGGTGTGGTGTGTTTTGGTTTGTGATGTTTTTTGATTCCTTTTATTAATTGGAACTTGCAACCTTGGTCTCCTCCAATCAGTTCCCATGCTTCAAATCAGTCTTAATATATGCAGAGCTCACTTGTGTGCTTTCTACTTCCTTTGTAAAAGCAATCTGCTTAATTCCAAATATTCTCTTTCACATACTTGAGAAAAATGATCTGTCTTCTAAATGTCTTTTGGGACCTACATCAATTTCAAGAATGAAAATTTAATTTGCCTTCCTTCAAATGAGGCTGAAATTTATCAATAAAACTAGGCCTCAGCATTGCAATTGATTAAAGAATTCATAGAAAATATGTTTAACATACAGTGAAACAGCTCATAATAAATAAAACAAGCATTTAGCAAATAAAAGATGGTCCCTATGCTAGGATCTCAGACATGATGCAAACACTGACTTACAGTGAAAAGAAGACTGTGTAATAAACGATAATTGTGCAATAGTTGTTAACGTCAAAAACTGCTTTTGGGTTGTGGTGGGGGGGAGAGGTGTATGATGTTGCACCAGAACTAATGGTCATTCATTTAAGCACTGAGCCCTGTCTCTTGTTACTGACCAGTACTGTGCTACGTATCTCAGCTGTAAGAGACTTGTCAGTTCTAGCAGTCTCACTAACAGCAGGTTGCTGGAGGCTGAGTGAAGCACTGAAGTACTGTACAGTACAAAAAACATTCTAGCTAGTTCTTTCTAGAATTGTCTCAGTTGAGGAAGCGGAATCTTTATTTTGTTACCAAAAATAACTGGTCTACTTAGCTTTCACTGACGCTAACTAATGCACTTGGGCACTTTGTGCTCTTCAAAAGCTGTTTGCTCTCTGAGTGGCTAATACAAGGTACAATTTGGCTTCCTGTGCTGAAAGTCAGTCTGAGTTACGAAGTTAAAAACAGAAAATTTTGTTTGTCAACACTTGAAATGATTTTGAGTGTGTTCCCTAAACAAACAAATAGCTTTGAACTTCTCACGATGCTTATGTTTGTGTTACTTATGAAAGTCCAAATTCTAAGCAGTAGTTGATGATAATCATCTTATACAGTTGTGAGACTTCACTGAGGAAAGAGGAGACAGGTTGTGCCTTTTGGAACAAGACCAGGACCTCAAGGGACAATGAGTGTGCTGGGTCCCCTCAGTAAATTTTTCCTCTATTGCAGATGCGGTATTTCCACATGTTACCAGGTAATTGTATTTCCATGGATCCGTCGTCTTTTATTGATGTCTATGGGTACATAGCTACGCCTCGAGTTTGGAAACAGAAGTCCTCCTTGATTTGGCGCCTTGGCCCCACATACTTGTTTGAAGAAGCCATTTCTGTGGAAACCATGGAGGTGATTAATAAGCTTGGTCCACAGTATTATAGCAACTTCCAAGCAGTACAGCTTCAAGGTATGTGATAATTCTTCTCTGATGCTATTTGTTTTTCAGGGCAAAGTTCTTTTTTTTTTTTAACTGCCATTAGAATGATAGCTGTGCATAAAGTTCTCTGTAGAAGCCTGGAATTCCATGATGATGGAAGTTGTACAAAATTGCAGTAAGATGCAATGAGGATCTTTTAACATACTGCAAAACAGGAAAAAAAGAAAAAAAGAAAAAAAAAAAGGAAGAGGAGGAATCAATTTTACCCTGATTTTTTTTAAAGAGGGATAATATTTCCTTCAGATGTAAGATTGCAGTTTCTGTTGCACAAATGTTAAGGATGGAGCTTTGTAACAGAGATTTTCTGCATTTATGGTACTACAGAAAAATATGGCAGTGAAAGAAACATCTGTCATTGCAAATGTCTGCAAAGTAGGGTAAAGAGGAGGGGTAGAGGAATAAGTTACATTCCATTTAATGAAGAGGCTTTTTAACTAAAGCATATTATTAGCTTCAATTTTTAAGCAAGCAGATAAAACATTTCAGTTATTGATTACTATTTGTTCAACAAGTAATGCATTCCTCTCTGTATTGTAAATCAGCGGTGAAATAGGATGATCATTTCCTGTTAGAAAAGAACAGAATAGCCCCACCTAATGATGTGCTAAAACAGAGTGAAGAGACTGGCTAAAAGTCTTCCTTCAGAAAATTGTGTGTGTGGGGGGGGGGGGGGGGGGTGGAAATCTCTAAGTCAGGGTACAGGTGGATGTGTGGGGATGAAAGATAAATTGAAATGAAAAATACATCCCTAAAATTACAAAAAACAAAAAACAAAAAACAAAAAAACAAAAAACCAAAAAAAAAAACCCCCCAAAAAAAACAAGAGTCAGGTGGATTTGGTTTTTTTTTTTTTTTTTTTTTTAAGTACTGAGTTTGCAAGTCTGTGATGCATGTTCTCTTCTGCATGCGGGTCTTCCCAGATGACTTCAGAACTAAACGTGTATTGCAGACATTTGACTCCAGGTCAAGGACTTTGATGTCCTTTTGCAGAAAAATCATGACATAATCAGATCATTGTGAAATGATCCTTCTCTCTGCCCCCCTTTGGGAAGTATCTTACATATTCCTATTCCATCAAAATATCCAGAGAAAATTTTCAAATAGGAACTTTGATTTAAGTTTCAGCATGAAAACCCCAAATACTGTGCTATAATTCTATTTGCTTTTAGGAACTGTCTTGAGCATTATTAAACAGTTTCATAAATCAACATTTTTCCACTTTATGAAATGGTCAAGATTTTTTAAAAGAGATTACATATTACTTTTCCATGTGTAAGTAGGAATAAAAACTCCTTTAAAGAAAAGCATATAACTTCATACAATTGATAAACTTCTGAATTTGGGATGTTTTGGTAGCTTCCTATATGTTATAAGTTGGAAGCTCTGAACTTTTGCCCTTGTGCTTTACTTTCTGGCACATGAAACCCTGCACCTATCTGAGAAAACCCACAGAAATGTGGAAGGAATCTGAAGTGTTTTCTGTCTTGACTGTTTATACTGACTGGACAAGAATTTATTTTCTGGACTTCTGAGTTTCATGGGATCTGGGATAGGATGTAGCATATGGATGATTGACAAAGAAGAAACAAGGAGACAAACTAAGCTTATCTTCTGGTGCTGGTGTTGGCAAGCTGCTATGCACTGGGTTGAAGATTCAGGGATTTTTCTAACTCTAGTTAAGTCAAAATTAAGTTCCTGTCTGAACTCTGTTTTCCTCCGATTATTTTTCAACTTCCTCTCTTCTATCTTGCTGAAGTTGAAAAATTTTTTTGGAGGCTTACAGTTTCTCATTTTAGGTGAGGACCAATATAGTGAACAGAATCCTGCACAGCTAGTGGCAGAAGAGAAGATTTCTTTTGGAATCAATGCGGTGTGCTCATCTTTCAGTACCATTCAAGACATAAAGAGCTCCTACAATGAAGTGGATGGCCGTCTGGTTGCTAAAGAGGTCTCTTGTTCTCCTTATTCCTCATTTCTTTCAAACGTTTTTTTTTTCATTTCTGTTTGGTTTACCTGAGCAACATTTGTGACTTTTCTTCATTCCATATCTTTACTGAATCATTTCAACTCCTTTACCCATTCCTTTACTTTATTAATTGCTTTAGTTTTCATCTACAGAGAGAAATAGATAGAACAGGGTGAACATAATATTGAAAGCCTTTCTTGAAACAGCATCAGATGCCATAATTTTAAGGTCTAAGGATAATTCATTTACTCAAAGCCTTTTCAATGATTTTTCATATGCTATTATTGCAGTCATGACAGTGCCAGGCCTACTTGACATGTCAAAGAAAGAGTTGTGCAGTGTTTTTGGTGGGTGGATGTTTGTCCTAATGATCAACTTAGAGGGAAAAAAAAATCAGTTTTTATATACAGAGCATTTTTTGTATTCTAAAAGTAAAAAACCTGAAATATTAGATCCTGTTTCTTTTTGTCTCCCAGTAACTTCAAGTTTTTCCTAGGATGTCTCTTATTTGTTTCAGATCGGGATTAGTTCTCGGGATGCTTCGACTCCAATATTATTGGCCAAGAATATAGCTGGACACCTTTCAGGTTCCTTGCGGACAATTGGATCAGTTGCTGTGGGCCAATATGGTAAATGCACAATGCTTTAATGTTTCTGAGTTTTGTGTTGTGTGGTTTTGTTTAAGAGTTGGATCTGTCACTGTCTGATAATAGATATAGTCTGTCTGACTTCCTGACAGAGTAACACTACAATTTCCTAGGGGTAAGAGTATTCAAGTCCTCTCCAGCAGCTACTAGCCTGAACTTCATTGGAGGTCCTTCCATTCTCCTGGGTCTCATTGCTATGGCGTCTGATGACCACACCATGTATGCAGCTGTCAAAGTTCTGAACTCCATCCTAAACAGTAGCCCAATGAGTGAAAAATTGATGAGACACATTGGGGGATACCAGGTGGGTGCTCTTTTGTCATCCTGGGTATTGTCTTTCCTTTAGAAGGCCTTATTCATTGTCATTGACACGTTTTAGAATATATTGGCTACCAGCCCTAAAGATTTGAGCTGTATAAGCTCTGGGATCTTGGAGGGGGGAATATGGAAATCCTGTGCTTACAATTCTCTTCAGAATTCCTTGTTTTCTGGAATTACGATTTCTGGGAACATACATAACTTTATATCCACTTGTGCAGGTGATGCATCTTGGTCAGACATGGTCTAATAATGAAAGGTGTCATTTCTTTATGTTAAGAATATTGTGTATAATTAGTGAAATCAGTGTGGCAGGTGTCTGAATTATCCACCTCTTACCAACGTGCTTCATTCCTCCCACAAAGACCAGTTCTCTAACAGATCTACATTTTGGCTATGGTTCATCCAGCCTCAGATTCATTTTCAGAGACTGTATAACATAGAGTTGATAGGGAATTCCTATGCTTCAGTCTTTACTATGTATGAAGAATTGTGCTGAAAGAAATAAGTGCTGTCTGCATTTTGAATGTAAGCCTGTTGTAAATTGATCTTTCAAAACTGAAAGCTGTTTGGACTTGAGAGTTTGGTTGTTTCAGAGAGAAAGGGCAAGTTCTGAACACTATGTATGTAATACTGGGTGTTTTAAGACTGGAGTGTGGAGTTTCAGTTCAATATTGCTTTCTTTATTTATGCTTTGTAGGCTAAGCAGTCTCATATTGCGCAGAGATGGTTTCAAGCAAAACACTGTTAATGTTAGGGCTTCATGAATGATTGATTATAAAGTTTCCATGTTCCCAGTTTGTCAATTTTTCATGAATTGATCCTTGTTCCTATGAATATATTTATCATACTTAGGTACTTCTTGCTCAATACTTTCTTGTAGATGATTAGTAGATTGTGCACAAGCTGTTCCTTTCTACTCTGTGCTAAAAAATATTCTCATCATGTGGCAATGGAACAATTTTGCTCTTTATATGTCTGAACCTTTTTTTAATTTTAAGTAGGTGAGTGATAAGCATGTGTTGATATGTATTTTCAAAGGAAGTCTATTCCTCCCAAGTTATTTAAACTGTAGTGATTTGCTGAACATTTTTCTCACTGTACCAGGAATTGTTTGAATAATTAAAAATTGCTTCAGTTGAAGCACTGGAAAAGATTCACAAAGATGTCTTTCATTTGAAGAGATCAGTATAATTTTTTTAACTAGCACACTTTGCATCTTAAAGAACAGAGTAGAAAATCTACTGTGATTATTTGAAATGACTTACTGTAAATGGCTATTTACAATTTGTATGTTGCATTTCACAAACTGCATTCAACATAATATGGTATATATGGTGTGCCTGCTCAACGGCACAATTTTCAAACACCTTCAAAAATTTAACTTTTCACTTATCACATGAGTGTGTCTCAATTTGAGCTCAAATTTTTACTTCATGATGCTTATGCACCATGTTATGTTGTATGAACACATGTATGACTGCTGCAGCCAGGCAAATGGTGTATTTGACTTGGATTTAAAAATAGGGTTACAATTTGTGTGTTCAGCAAATATTTAACGTGGTGTTTTTTTTCCAGTTGCTGACATACCTGTTAAAGAGGAAAACACAGCTGTTAAACAACAGGATTTTACAGTTAATGTTCTCCCTAGTGGGCACGGCTGAACTTGGTTTTGGGTCTTCAGTTATCAAGAATTATAATGCATTCCAGTATATTCTCTGCAACTTTGAGGTAAAACTGTGGGTTTGACTTAAAAAAGATGCCCTTATAGTATAAAGTTTAGTTTGCTCATAGCACCTTCTGAATCTGATTTCTGGGATGTAGTGGTGTGTGCTGGTATTTCACACCATGGCTCACCTTATGAGGTTCTGGCTCCTGGAACGGCTGCTGCTCTGACACTGTGGCTCCATGTCATGCCCTGGTGCAGTTCCTGGAGTGCTTCTATAGAGTCTGAGGGCCTGTTCCTCATGTCTCAGAAGCAGGATTTCTTTGGCACTGGGTTGGGTTTTCTAGTGCCTGTATGGAAATAGCTTGCCTTGGTGAGAAGCAAGTCTGAGGCTTTGTGCTTCTCCTTGTTACATCCCTGCAGGGAAATAGACACTGTACCTTTCCACCTTCCTGATCTCTTTCTCCAAGCAATATCTATATGGCACAGAATGTCTGGAAGTTACTGTGTCAGAAATAAAATATTCCTTCATTTGTGGTATTTGATAGCTTATTTTTAATTCTAGATATGGCTTTGTTTTAGCTCTTTATTCCACAGAGGAGTACTGTGATTTTCATGCTCCTCTTATAAATTGTGTTCCCTGCGAGTGGATGTACTTCTTAGGCATCCTTTTCACTTCTTTCTTTGCCTGCACAAATATACCTGTTACTGTGTTTCTCCTTCCCAAACTGCAGAAACCATTCATACAGTGGTGAGAATTTTTGTTTTGTTTTGTTTTACTGTTTACTTTAAACTTTAAATTTACTGTTTAATCTTTGTACACATGCATGATAACAAATTCTGCACACTGTCATTCAGAGATTAGCAGTTTGAGGTTATCCTCTCTGAGCCACTTACTGCTCTTCCTCTGCCACAGGTTACTGTACTGTCAGTTCATCACAGTAGTAAAATCTCTGCTTTCCTTTATCTTTCAGCTTTGGATGAAAGCACCAGAAAATCTTGACCTTACTCTTTTTGCACATCTTGTGGAGATCTTGCAGTGCTCCAGGTACACAGCTAGTATTTAAATCAACTGCATGTGGCTGAGACTGAGAGATTGATGTGGGCCCTATCCTAGTTGGAATGATTGGATTCTGTGTGAATGATTCATCTGCACTCATCTGAAACTTCAGGTGTGGAGTTGGTGATTTGATCAGACAGATGACAGCAAGACCAGACTAGGAAAAGCTTGCTGGTGACCTTCTTTATATGGAACTATGAGCGCGCAATGAAAGTTAAAATGCATGTTAGGGAGAGGCATCTGAATCTTTGAAGGAGTGTGGAATTTATTTAAAAAAATAAAAATAAAAATAAAAGGGTAGGGGTAGAAGTCATGTGTTTAAAGCAACTATGATTTTTTTTTTTTTTTTTTTTTTTTTTTTTTTTTTTTTAAAGAAAGTATACTTTCTTAACCAGTTCACTAGAGTTAAACGTATCTGAAGAGATGCAGCAATACAGAAGGGCTGAGTACAGCAGGATGCTAGGTTTCTTCATTTGGCACCAGAAAGATTTCTGCAGAGCTATTTGATGTCCCTTGCCGAGTTTTACAAGAACAGCATTTATTACCACCAACTCACTGCTTGACAAGTCAATAGTATTTTCTTTGAACTCACTGAAATGCAGCAGTTTCCTGGGGAGAGGGCAGATACAAAAAGTGGAAAACACACATAGACGTCTTTAGATCTCCATTGTTGACGCTGTGTCGAAAATATTCAATTTGCCTGACAATGTTTGGTTGGTTGCCAAGGCAGCATTAGAATCCAAAGGTGCAAAATATCAATGCAACCTGATTTGCTGAAACCCAGCAATTTTTGTTCTTTCCAGTAAAAGCTTTTAATAGTTCCTGTGCTTTTATGCAGAGGTGGATGTCAGAATGCTGAAGTTGCCCACCAGGTGCAAATGGTACCCAAGCTCATTTTCCTCTTCAGTGATCCTGAAATCAGTAACTCCAGGATCACTGTGGTCTGCACTATCCTATCCCACCTGCTGCAAGGATACTTTAACACAAAGGATGTTCTCAGGTAACATTCAAGTCTATTGCTTTTTCTCAGTTTGCAGGTGAGCTATTCTCCTGCCTGTGTTGGAGAGAAATCTGATAGAACTTCTCTAAGCTCACCTTTGGTAGGAGCCCCAAATCTCTGGCAACTCTAAAGTCCCCACTGATTAATGACTCTTATGCCTTCAAAACAGTGTTCCTTAAGCTTATGTTTATGTAACTCACAGGCTGGGTGATGGCCCTTAAAATAAAGGCATAAATAGTCCCACTGATACGGCTGGGACTATGTAATGTCTGTACTTAATATTTGGTCTCACTAAAGCCAGCCCCTGAAGTATTGCAACCCCTTTAGTACTGGAACATGGCCTCACTTACCTATGTACTCAATCATATTGGCTTGACTTGTATCCCAGCAACTGTACTTTTTGTACTTTTGAATTTCTGTCAGCTAAACATGTAATTGTCAGGAATTCATGAAATGAAGTGTTTCAATGCTTGTTTGCTTTCCATAGAATGCAGTGTCCTATTTATGTTCCCACTTAACACAAAGCAAATGCACTGCACAGAAGACAGCTGTTTTAAAGCTCTGTCTTTGACCAAGTACATTGTAGAGGCAGTTGCTGAAATTTGTGGTCTCTGCAGTCAGCTGTTAGCTCTACTGACAGATAAAAGTATCTCAAGTAACTACTGTGGAGTAAGCTAACATGAACTTGCTGCTAGCCCCAATTTTTTTATTGGTGAAATTGTCTGATGTGTGTTCCTACCTTGGGCTGTATGAGTTGGCCTGTGTTCTGTGGCTTTTTTTTTTCCACAGATGTATGAGTAATGGATTTGTTACATCACATTTGTATTATGCTAAGGAGTGAGCATGAAACTTTTAAAATCTCATAAATAGTTATTTTGTATGGTAATTGCATTGGTTGTCAGGCCGATTGGTGCTGCATAAGTGGATAAAAACAGTCACCATCCCTTAACCTGCCTGAGAATAGAGACTATAGCAGGCTCTCTGCAGCACTAAAAGGTGCTGAGGTTTCTATTGCTCCCGGATTTTATGCACAGCTGTTGGACCATTCCTGCAGAACAAATGATATTCTATCCTTCAAGGAACACCTTAAACATGGGCTGGAGGTTATGCACCTACACAAATTGTGTATGTTGCATCTATCTGCATAACCAGTTAATGGGTTAAGGCAAACTACTGATGAAAAGAAGTTGCCAGTTTTCCTTCCTGAGTAGCTGCTGAGGCTTCTCTACTTTCTTCTTTACAATTGGAAACTAAATGCTAGTGACAGTGATATCCAAGTATCCCAAGTTCAGAGTCTGTCCCTGTCTCCAGCTTTATGTAAGCAGAGTGCTTAACCTAGTATTGCCATAGTTAAAGGCCTTTAAAATTAGGAGATAAAACCACATGCACAGTAGAAATAGACATTATTTACATTAGACAAATATCTTTTTTACTTCCTAGGTTATAAAGTTTTACCTTCCTATTTCAAGCTTGTTTCTGCAGCTGTTAGAATTTCTAGCAGTCATCATTAACATTCATTGTTAATGAACATTAGGGTATATATGTTATCTCAAGTTAATTAGACAAATCCTTTTATTCTGCTGACCAAAACTGCTGCCTTCTTTCTCTGGAAGGATTGGTTTGTTCCTTGTTTACACTTTGAAGCCCTCTTCTGTGGATGAAAATCAGCTATGCCTGGACAGTACAGCTGAGATGCCCAGTGAAGGTGAGGAACTACCTTTGGTGCATATGTTCTCATAGATGGCTGACATCCCCTCTTTCCTACAGCATGATGAACTCTAAATGTAACGTAATGCTGCTGCCGCCAGTGACAGGAAGAGATGCAACTCAGACGACTGGCTGGCAAGGGATAGGCTATGCTCATGTGACATAGAAGTGTGGGGAAGAGTTGCATTGTTACAAAGTCCCAGTGTGAAGAATAATGGAGTGTTAGTCACAATATTCATGTGGGAAGACCCGGTCTTTAGCAGGATCCTCCTCTCTGCTAAGCCACCAATATTTTAACTGTGTTGTCCAGACCTTACACATAATGTTGGATTTCACAGATGCACACTGAAATGAAGGCCCATTACATTGAAATTGCTTCCAACGTACTGGATGGAATAAAATTTCATTTGACAACCTGGATTTTCTATGAATGACTTGCTACACTTATAGCAGATAATTGTACGGACCTCTGCACCTATTAAGTATTTCCATTCATTTAAGTCTCCTACGTGTGGAGGAGCTTCCAAACAACTGACTCTCCTTGCCTGTGATCTCTGTTTAGATGATACGGGTTATTGCATCCCTAAACAATATGAGGCAGACACCAATAACTGTAGTTTATACCTATGGAATAGATATCACAGCTAGCAAATGCTTCCTATTCACTTTTTCCTCTCTAGTTAACTTGAGATTGCTTCCTATGGATCATTATTCAACATGTAGTTCAGATGAGTTTTAAGAAGCTCTAAAGACAGAACTTTTACAATGTAAGCAGTAGTCATTTCTAATTTTTGTAGAAAGTCTTATATGTAAAATCTGATAGTGGCATCTTTTTACTTTGTAAGAACCGTTGGAAGTACTTCCATTGGGATAATGTAACGCAAACAAAGTTGTTCATCAAAGCAATGGAACGTGTGTTTAGTTTCTTCATTAGTCTTAATACTTTCTGATATTTATAGCCTTAAGCCAAACATCTGGAAAGACAATCTGGCTTCGAAACCAGTTACTGAAGATGCTGTTAGATGTAATTTGCTCAGCCAAAATTCATCTGTCCTCTGAGTAAGTAGAAAATTTGGGAGGTAAAAATGATTCCTCTAGACTTCCTCTTTTTTGATATTTGATCATGACAAAACACAATGTTATTTGTGTGTTAGAAAAAGGATAAGATCAGAGTAGATTCATAATTGTTTTGGCAATAATTTATCTGGGTTCACAGTCATCTCCATTAAAGAAAAAAAGCAACAAAGCTTCAAGTTTTCTGAAAAAGATCTCGAAGGAATGAAGAGTTTGCTGTTTCTTCATGACAAGAGTTGGAAAAATCTCAACTGTCTGAGAAGCGAATGTGGAATTAAAATCCCTTATCAGTCATAAACATGCCGTTATAGTTGTACCTTGAATAAGCAAAAGGAGGATTGCTGGATGCTGTAACTGTGCATTTCCATTTGTTAACTTACATTGGACTTCAGAATTTAAACTGGAATTTTGAATTTCCTAGGTTGAAAGACCTAGTTGGTGATGTAGTTTATATCAGTTATTGATTCTCAGAGGGAACATAATGCTAATAAGCTTTTTGTAAAAAGATGTTGAATTTAGCGAGAATGAAATGGCTTGAACTGCAAATGTCTTTACATCTTCATCAGTCTGTGCTGAAGCAAAAATTTAATCAGAATTTTTCCAGAAAAACTTGGGTGTCAAAATTACTCAGAGGTGATTTTAAAAGAGAGGAAACTTCTATTTACCCTATCTCTTTCCATGTATTTCCATTTCTCTGTTTATTCTAGGGCACAAGAGGAGGCTTTTTTAACTTTAGGGCCAGACTGGTTTCTGCTGTTCACGCAGAGCTACCTGCACTCTAGCACAGTTGTGCTAGGAATCAAGCTACTGCTGTACTTTTTACACAATCGTTTGCTGCTGAACAAGTTCAAGGAAGGGATAGTGGCTGGCCGTTGGCTGGAAAACAGCACTGCTGGATTGAATATTCTAATGGGTACGTGTGTGTTGGTTTAATGCTCCTGAAACAATCCCTTGATCAAATTCAGTAGCAGAATTCTCTTTAATCTGGTTAGACCAAGAACTGGTGTTACTTTTCAGAGTGGGCTTATCCTAGTACCTCAGCTGTTCTGGGGTGAAAAGTGGAAGGAAGCTGCTTGGTTGCACTGGAGTTGTTGGCTTTTCTGATGAGAGTTTGCAGACATGAATTTTTTCATGTTTAAAATCAAGTTACATCACAAGCCTGTGAAGAATTCAAATGTCAGCTTGTGTGCTGAATCTCATCTTCCTTTAAGTTTTTTTCAGCTTTCTTTTTTCTAAGTATTTTTTTTCAGCTTCTTCCCAGCTTGGCAATAGATCTGTGGTTAGGCAAGAATAAAGAGAAAAGAGGAAAAATTCAGGAACAGTCTCCTGTAACAAAAGTGGCAGTGGGAAAAATTGTTACCTTTTAGTCTTAAGTAGTTTTGTGAACTTCTAATGTTGAGATCTAGCAGAGTTACGAGTGGCCTAGGGCACATACAAAGGAGGATAAAGTTGAGTCAGTAATCTTATTTCTAATATGGCATTCATTTGTAGACACTTTCTCAGAATGTTTTCCTTTTCCTTTAAAGATAATTTAAAAACTCATCCTCTGGTACCTAACAGTGGCTCCATCTTGATTTTTGGGTTTTCTGTGTTGCAAAAATGTCTGACTGATCATGTCCACATCCCTGAGATCTACTTGCTGGTGGCAGGGCTCTTTCTTGCAACTCCATACAGTGAGCCACCTGAAGCAGCCAAGGTAAGAAAGAAGTAGTGGACAAGCATGAAGATGCTGTAACTTTACCACTTTGACATTCTATGGCCTTTTGTATGGCAGGATTTACAAGAAAGCTACCATACTTAGTTTTTGTGATTGTTAAAATCAATCATTCACACTTTAAGAATGAAGTAAGTTAAGTTTGATTTCAGGAAATGTGTTCAGAGCAGATTTCTTCAAGTCTTTTAATACCTAATGCACATTAGAAGGCAATTCAGATTAGTTTTCGTATCTGTTCCTATGTTGTCAGGACTCATTAAAATCTCAAAGTTAGTGGATTTCGGTACTTCTTCCTGGTGTCCTGAGAAGGCGTAAGGCTTTCCACCCCACAAATAATGCCAAAGATGTCTTTCAGAAGGGGGCAATACATTAGGGTTAGATGTGAAGATTTGAATTGAGGTTTTGTAATTTTTTTTCTTTGAGCAGGTGGTGTTCTTGATGTGTCATAAATCTGATCCCTTCTTAAAAATATGTCTTCCTGATGTAGGGGGATCTTGACTCTATGTTGCAGTGGATCTTGCAGCAGCATGATACAGAGAATGTCCTCAAAAATGGGTTGTGTGCAGAGGCAGCTGCTTTACTGCTAGAAATGGTTAGAGCCATTGTGGACAAGGTAAGGCTTTTGTAGCAAGGTGTATATAAATCAATGAATATTAAAATGTTATAATTACAAAGTAAACAAGAGTTTGGCAAAGGAGATAATGATAACAAAGAGAGAATAGATAGAAAGCTTACCCCTATCCTGGGCTCACTTACAAAACTCTAGCAGAGCAGATTTCCAGAAGAGATCCTTCCCCACTGGTAGCCAGCTCTTAAATAGGTCTAGAATTGCCTTCGCCTGTGCTCCTCTGGCTGACTCATTGGTCACCTCAGGTGATCAATCAGAGGTTCAGGCCGTGACTCAGCAGTTCCCATATACAAGGAAAAGTGGAAGTTGAATAGCATAACAAATTATGTGAGTGTTAGAGGTTCGTAGCAGTACTGAGCCTAACTGTGAGCTTCAAAATGGGCTTCAAAATGTTTGCACGTTTGATGCGGTAAGCTTATGTTTAAGAATTCTGAACATAGGGATTAGGGTTTTACTCCCAGCATCACCCATTTTGCTCATTCTTTATGATAAGAAAGGTTACATATCTTGATTGGGTAAATCTTCAGCCTGCAAGCTGGGAGTTAGGTATTTGTGCCTTTTCTGGCTTCCCTGTGGTGGTGGTGGTGCTTGCTTACCAGCTTAGGAATACCTGTAAAGGAGCAAAGATAAGCTTTATCTGAGTATGGAATGCTGCCTTGACCAGATGGGTGTTTGTGTTCAGCCCATTGCAGGTGCAGAAGTCTCCTGGGAGATTGTCTATCCGGGGAATGTTATACAATTTCTGTGCTTGATCTATCACAGTTATACTCAGGACCCAGTGTGGCACTGTCCTGACTTCTTGAAAACTTTGGCTGTAGTTGCCTTCCATTCTGGAACACCCAAGGTATGTGAATGCGAGGCAGCACAAATCCTTCAGAAATGTGTTGCTGATTTAAAAAAACAAAAAAAAAAAAACAAAAAAACAAAAAACAAAAAAAAAAAAACAAAAAAACAAAAAAAAGAAGGTTAAATTAAAATCCCTTTCTTGTTCATCCATGTTTTACAGGGAGGTTCTGAAGGTCTTTTGACTCCTGATGGTCCAGCAATTGCTGAAGGGAAGGGCTGTACTGATTCTTCTTCTCTCCCATGCCTCCCACATCCTGCCAAGAAACAAGTGTGGGATTTCATGCACATCCTCCTGATGGACAGTCTTCTCAACATCCCAGCAAGCAAACAAGGACATCCACTTGAGCTGCTTCTTGAGGTTTCTTTTGTAGTCCTCAGTCCTTTTTGCTGCTCTGCTTTGCAATAGGGGTGGAAGGACAGAAGGCAGTTAACGTGCTAGTGGCCTAGTGAAGGGCTAAGAGTGACGAAGAGATGTGTTCAGTGAGCAATGTCAGCAGCCCGGAACAAGGCTGGATCACAGCTCTTAGCATGCATAACTTTCTGGCAGATCTGGACAACATACTTAATGGAATTCTAACCTTATCTGCAAGGAAGAGACTTCTTTTCTACCTACTCTGCATTCATGTCAACTAAGAGAATGCTACCTTTAGACAACAGCAAATGCATTTTTCAGGAAAAACCTAACATTAAAGTAAGGCATGGAAAATTTTCCTTTTCCTTAGTAATGCCTATGTATCATTAGAATTACCCCTTGAATTCTGAGAACAAAAGATTTTACATGAAGCATTACTGTATACTGTTCTTTTTTTTCCCCAATTTCTTTTCAGTACCCAAATAACCCCAAATCATCTCTTAAAATAGATGAATAAAAACAATCAACAATTAACTGTAACAATTGAACCTTGGTTATGAATTCCAATCACTCAGAGCACTGGAAAGATTAAATCAGCAAATTGTCAATAGTCCAGATTCACTGAGGACAAGATTTCTTGGGAACCACCTGTGAGCCTCCATTCTACCCTTGTGCAAAACTTCACTTGTGCTCAGTATGCAGAAGGGCATTGTGCTGGCTCTCTGTTAGAGGGTAGACCTATGTAAGATGTTTTGTTCTGACAGATAGGGTATGAGGGTCTGCTGCTACATTTGTTAACTGTCCAGGCATGTACTTTTCACAGGCTTTCTATGAGAACTATTGTTTTGCCTTTGTTTGCCAGTTCTCCGTGAATATGATGACAAAGATAACTTGTCACCTTGCATCAGTTTTTCATATGCCCTCAGCAAGGATTAAAGCATGGAAATGAAATAGAGTTATTGTTCTTTCTGTTTGTTTTTTTTTTTTTCTCCTTTCTAAAGCAGTGCCTAGGGTGTTAAGGGAGATATTTGACAATGTAAGCTATCTCAGGTTATGCTGCTTCACTAGGAATCTCTTCTCATTACTGTGAGCACAACTTTTACCAAACAAGATCTACTGAAATTAAAGGCCTTTGAATAAAGGCTAGAAATTAATTTCAGAGTTTAACTTTCTAGGTGTTTTTCTGCTGTAGTAATGTGTACATGGTGACTATACAGGCTTCTCCAGAGGATGCCACCAGTGAGCAGAAGAAACATTTTCAGACAAAAGTCTTGCTTTCTGCTATGGATATCTTCAATGCCGTCAGCCAAGATGAAGGGAAAACAAGACCAAGAGGTGAGTGGTGAGACACAGATCATTAGTTAGCTGACATTTGTTGTTTAGCTGTAACTATTAGGCAGACTTGGAAACAATATGTAGGACTCTATTCAACAATCTGGTCTGTGTGTTTAATTCTGCCACAGACCAGATTGCATAAATTACTGTAGTTTTGTAACATGTAAACTTAGGATATTCCCTGCCTGCTTCTGGAAACAGCCCTTATTAACTTTGTTGCTGCTGTACTTGCTGAGTCATTGGTGGGACCTTCATGACAGCATTTTAGTGAGATTAATTCTGTCCCTCCAGTCTAATTAACTTGTTTCTGCTAGACATAGAGTTTTCTTAGACATGTCCCACCTCTGAGTAATAGACATCAATTCGTTAAGACTCAGCTCTGATAGTCTCAGATCTCACTTATTTTACATCCCAGTATGTTTTTGGGATGATCACCCTCTTGTATCCTCTCCAGGGAATAGTGATCTTCATAGCTCTTCAGAATCAACTGCATCTGTATCCATGATGAACGTTACTTATTTTGCTCAGAAGCTGATTGAGAAAATGAACAGCAAAATGTTTGCCGCAGACTCCAAGCAAATCCTGCTCTTCATTGCCAAGCAGATTACAAGGGTGAGTCACATGTAAGACTTATTCAAACCATTGTCAACATTTTCTGTTTCACAGCATGGTGGTGATGCCACAATTCTCAAGAAAATGGCTGTAATCTGCTTATTGTTGTTATTCCTGTTTTCTCGCATTAGCTCATTGTGGCTGTGAATGACAACCAGAGCTAGACTGTTAGCTCTTCTGCCTGTGCCACTGTCTGTTGCCTACGCATGTATTATTGAATGAGAAAAAATTACTCTTCCGCAATTCAAAAGACTTTCACATAACTACTGAAAGAGTGAGTTTTTACCTAACCAATGGTCTGGGGGAATATTCCTGAAATAACTTTACAACAACTAAAAGAAGTGGAAAGGAATGGATCCTTGGTGATGGGAGTTCTTTGAACAAGCCAAGTACACTACTGTTTTCTTTTTTTTATTTTCACAGGTCTTAGAAGCCCCTGTTTCTCAAAAGGATGTTTACCTCAGTACCGTGTACAGCTGCTTAAACAGAGCCATCCTCTACTGCCTGTCCAGGCCACAACAGTCACTTCCAGAACAGTTTAATGTCCTGAATGCTCTCAGTGTTCTGCAGGAGCAGTGGGACATTATTTTTGCAACTTACAACTCAAGTAATAATTTCGTTATCTGCCTAATGCACTGCCTTTGCCAACTGAATTCTGGCAGGTACAAATGTTTGTCTCAGTATGTCTACTTAACTCTGTGCTATCATGTATAGCAGTGGGTACAGAAAGGGGCATCTTGCAGTGGTGCCTGCTTTCAGTTGAAATAATACTATGTTTTATATAATACTTGCTTATATAATTAAATAATAATAAATAAATAAATAAAATAATACTTGCTAATAATTAATACTACAGTATTATATACTATAATACAGTATGTTACAAGTGCCTTCAGTAGGTCAGAACAAAGATCTAGGTGGCCCTGACTCCTACACTGTCTAATTCTGGCCCTTAGAGAAGAATGAGAACAGGGCAAATGCTAGGGGATGCTTTCATGCTTGATTCTTTCAATCTCTAGTCTTCTCAGTTCATGAACTTCCTGACCATTTGGGGTCTCTCAAGCTGCTTTAGATTTTGTGACGGTCCATTTTACTTGCATGGATTTTAAGAAGAGCCGTGATCTTTTATTCTCCAGCTATTGATAGCATTTCTGGATCCATGTATGAGTTGTAACAAACTTCATAAAGCCACCAGACATTTACTTTGAGTACTACTGTTTATCTGAAATTCCTGGTGTTCTTTACCTATTCTCTGACAGTCCACACCCTAACAAGTATAATTTTTTTTGGCCAGGATGTTCTTAACTGTAATAATACGTGATACAAGTACCATGGTGCTAAAGTACGTGGCTTTTGTAAACTGAATAAGTAAGCGGATCAGCTCTAAGATATAGCAACACAGTGTTTACTGCATAATGGGAGATAACTCCAGCGAGGAAATTAAGAGCAAAGAGGTTGCATACAAGGTGCTCAGGAGATGCAGAAGAGGTAGATGGTGGAGGTGGATTGGGCTACCTCAGAACAGTCCTGTGCTTTGGCTTATTGAGGTAAATGGTAGCTACACCATGGATTACAGGGATAAGACTGCATATGTAGAACATAGTGATCCATAGGATCTTAATGAGTGCTCCATAACTTGAAAAGACAGATTGGCTGTCATTTAGTTTCTGTTTCCAGTAAATTCTGCAGTGTCATCTGATTGGTTGTTGTAAGCAATTGAACCTGGGAATATTGACCTGCTACATGAATCAGATAGGAGAGGATGAGAGGAAATATCTCTAGCTTTTTTCACTGTTCTTGGTTTTCTACATCTCCTTTCCTCACATGCTCTCCTTTTCTTTTGCCATAGCTATCCAGAAGGTTTTGGGGTGGATGCAAAACCAAAACTGGCTTCATATCACCAAATTTTCCTTGCACCCAGTGAAGAAGAGGTGGGCAGCCTGCCTACTCCAGATGATGGTAATTCATTGCACACACTGACGTCAGCTTACAGAGTAGAGAAGTGCCTGGCCCAGACGGCTATCCATACAGCTTGTGCACACGCTGCTGAATTCTCTCTTTAGAGTTTATAGGAGCTGCAAATCACGTAGTAGAAAAGGATTTTTTTATGCAATATATTTTAATTCCAAATTCATATTCCATGTCCTTGGGAATAATAGATATGTTTAGCAATCTCTTCATCAGATCATTACCACTATCAGTGCACTGCTACTTGCTATTTATAGTTCTGATTCTTTTTTTCAGGATGCATATAGATTATCTCTTATACATAGGAAGAAGCATGTGGCTCTTTAGAGAAAAAAGTGAAAATATATGGGCACGATTCATTGAGGAGTCTGTCAATTGAACCTTACTGCAGAGGCATACTCCAAGTTGGTCTGACTTGCAAGGAAAGACAGCAGAACAGCTCAGCACTTCCTTGTACAGCTCCTGCTGCTATATCAGATTGTTTTATGACTTGGCATGTTTGGATTGTTTCCTTCCACCATTGCTGATTCTTGAGGAATCACATTTAGGTGCTTTAGAACTCCATGTGATAAGATCATCAAACTTCTGATGAGATGTTTTTTGAGAGAGGAACAGAAAGAATCATTTGTAGCTCCTACTCATTTCACTCAGGCAGCTGAAATGTGTTTTTGTGCATTAGACTAAATAGTCTGGCTTTGAATGTGTGGAGGCAGTGAGTAGAATGAACAACTTTACAGACTCCAGCAGTGTTTTTCCAAATTAGATGTTTTTACTTTATCTGCTGCTTGACATGCTACTGATAAATTGATTCTTCATTCATTTTGTTGTCTTAGTTCATCAGGAGATTCTGAGAACAATAGAAATCATCTGGAAGCAGCTCATCTCACAGAGGCGGCAGGCACTGGAGGACATTTACAACATGGATCTCTCTGTAAAAGGAAGTGACAGAGAAAGGGATATAAAGATAACTGAGATCACTCCTTTATGGGAAGAAATGATGGCAAAGGCTTGGCAAAATTTTCTAGGTCTCTACTTTTTTACATAATATTCACTTTAGCAAGCAAAGGCATTGCAGTAAATACAGCACATAATGTAAAACTGCGGATTCCTTGGCTGTACTCATCTCATTTTTAGTAATTTACTACTGTGACTGTTTTCTGCATTGACCTGCAAGAAAGACATTCTTTGACAATTGTATCCCATATAATGTAACAGTTTAATGGGGGGGAAGGGGAGGGAGGAGGAGGTATTTGGGTAAAGGTCATCCCAATGACAATTTTCTATGGTAAACCTCAGTAAGACTTTCAAATACAGGCTTTCAATGTTCTTGTAAGTACAAGGTGTTCGATGTTCGCTAGATAAGATAATACATTATACATGACCTTCCCAAAAGCTCAACTTCAAGATCTTTTTTTTCTTTTTGGGCTGACAGCATCTGAAAAGAGAGTTCTTCAGAATAAATCAGTACTAGGCCTGTCTCAAAGCAAGCATAATTCCTGGAGTGAAAGCCTTTCTTCAGCTATGAGATTGATGCCTAGCCGAAATACAAAGGAAATAACATGCAAATCTGAGGTAACATCTGCTTTTTGTCTTTTTTTGTCTCTCCTTTTCCTCTGGCATGGTTCTGGAGAATTTGTCTGGATTTGGAAGGCTTCTGGGTATCTCTGAAATGTTCCTTTTGGAAATTAGACACCCATTGCTACTAAAGTTGCTTTCCTAGCATTCAAGACTAAGAAAAGACGAGTAATTTTTTCTGATTTCCTGGATAGCAATTGCCAGGAAGCTTTACTTTGAGTTTGCCTTTCAGTGAATGAGGTGGGAGATGATCTAGAGCTTAAGTTAATAAGCAGTGTTGGAACTCTCTGAGGGCAGTGCAAGTGTTTTTGCAGTAGTGTTGGTGCACTCATGCAGACTGGACAGAGGTATCTACATGACCATAATCAGTCATCTAGAGTTTATTAGATCAGTATTGGAGCAGCACTGACACTGTGAAATAGCTTTAGACTAACAGATCATCTGCCCATGTATGGAATGATTATGTAGCTCACATGGGGTAAGAAAACATGGTTTATCCTAGAAACACTGTCATTTTGTGTGCATGTGTAGCTATTTTTGCTGGAGAAACTTTATGCATGTCCAGTATTTAGGAATTCATGCCTCTGTGGAAAAGGAAGTTCAGAAGTTGTGCTACCAACTGGATTTGTTAATAGTATTTCTGGTTATCCATGCTTTTCATCTTCCTTCATGTACCTCCCATTTAATGACTTAAATCCTGCTTGTCAACATTATCTATTAGTTCTTTAGTAGTGCTTTTAAGTAACTGAGGCATAATAATATCTGTAATTTTAAATCTAACTCTGATGTTCAAAAATTTTATAAGCTTTATAAATAATCGAGTTTAAAAAGCAAGACAAAAAAAGTGAAAGGAAAGAATGTATTTTTATGGTGGGAACAGTAGAAAATAGAATAGCCAGGTAACAAACTAAAGACTGTGAGTCACTGAGATCTACCTTCATGAGCTACTTACATTGGCAATATTGATTTTTTTTAATTATTATTTATTTATTTATTTATTTATTTATTTATTAATTATGAGAGAGTGAAGCGTGAGAATGGTTTGCCCCACTTACCTGAGTGGGAATCTGGTATTTGTTTCCAGGCTATAACTCTAATAATGAATTGGTAGTGCCTACATACAGGTGCATTTTCACTTCATTTATCTGCTGTAGTCTTTTGTATGATGAGTCTTGGTGAATCCTACACTGCTAGCTGTAAAATGGAGTACTATAACAATTTAAGTTTTACTAAGTGTGATATCTAAGAAGTTACAGTAGCCAGGGATATATTATTTGTAATGCTGTAATAGTATCAAGCCATGGCCATTAATATGGTCATTGATCTAAAGAACTTAGTTAGGCAGCCTTAACATATAACGTGTTAATGATGTTGCTTTTGACTACTATGTAAAACTTGTCCTTAAGACATCGAATTACAAGGATCAGGTATTACCATAGCACTGGTCTCTGGTTTCTTACCTAATATTGAAGATTAAAGGTCCAAATCTTAGTTTTGTGTCAAGAGATAAGGAGAGCTTATATAAAGCAAAGGTGGGTCTGAAGTGTACACAGAGTTTCTATTGCCAACCTCTATGTTCTTTGTTCCATACTAGAAGTGGTGCAGCTGGACTTGCTTTTTCATCTTTAAGCTTTTCCTTTACACATGGAGAGAGAGACATTTCTGTGGTTTTTTGCTAGGTGATTGTCCAGAAAACCAGTTAGTTGTGTGCGCTGGGGTTAGAGTAGCTATGGGGTGGGGAAGCACTGCATTGAGAAACTATTCAGAGCTGTTTCAGTGGGTCACCTTAAAACTTGGCATTCTCATCTTAATGCAGTGCAGAACATATCAAGGTCTTGTCTTCTATTGAAGAGACTGTCTGCTACATCACCAGCTAAAGGCATTTGAATCCTCAAGCTTAAGTTGCAGCAGGCTGAAACTTTATCTCCAGTGATCACTGCTTCATTTTCAGGTGTATTGATGAGAAACTATGATACCCAAGTAATGTGCCTGATGATAGTGCCTTGCTGAGGAGCAGTCTTTTTTTCAGTGTGCCACAGCATCCTTCTCATTCCTTAAAATCATTTGCTGCTTAGAGTGAGCAAGTTCTGCTCAGGTACATATGTAGACTGTGATGTCATACTGCAAGAGCATCGACTATTTGCCCTGGGGTCTGTTTAATTATTTTTTAAAATTAATTTTGATTATTACAGCTGATTACACCTCAGTGAGCAATGTAATTGATATTTGTAAATGTATCCCAAGGAACATTTTGTACAACATGCTTTCTGCTGTTGAAGGTTAAAGACTCCGTTATTGGTTTTTCCCTAAATATGCCCACATCATTAGTTCCTCCAGTGAAAAGGTTGCCATCTGGAAAAGGCAGCACAAAGACATTATTCAGGCACAAGTGCATGAAATTGGTGTTTCTGCATCTTCTGTCTCTCTTCTGCAAGGAAGCGGCTTGTAATTAAAGGAGCTGAGTCTGAAGGAAACATTACTCATCTGATGTTATTCCTTATCATGTCAAGGACTGACAGCTCCGTACCTCTGATAAATTGTTCCTCTCATTGAGATGCAAAGCTACAGTTCCAAATATTGTTCTCCATTCTCCCTCTCCCTACTTCTCCCTCCAGCCAATATTTGAAAAAGATTGCTACACTTTGCAGAGATAAAAATTTATAAGGGGAAGAAAACATGGTTTTCCATAGTCCTTTTCCTTCATAAGAAAAATAAAATATGGCTTTCTCAGTATCGAAGTAAGCTGGGAGCACCAGTTACATTTAAAGTAAATGAGATTCCCATCAAATGCAATTTATAAGCTTCTGCAGATTTAATTTAATTGTATTCTGGATTAAGTTTTTGGACTTGCAGAGTGTCTCTACGCTGCTGTACCAGTATAGAAATGACTATAGATTACAACTAGGGATTGATAGATGAAAATAGTCTCTTACTAATTTAGTGTCAAAATGTCTGCAATGGAAAATGTGTAAATAATGTCAAAGAACACTTGGAACTTGATTTGGTGTTACATTATGGTCTCTTATCTTAAATGCATCTGTTGAAGGAAAAAGGTAATGATCATATAAAGGCTGAAGTTGGAAGGTATCCCATCTTGTTCATCAAGCTGTTAATCAAACAGCGTCACCTAGAGCAGATAGTTTCTGAGTATCTCCAAAGACTTGAATTCCACAAGCACTCTGGGCAACTTCAGTGCTCAGTCACATTCACAATAAGAAAGTTTCTTGATGTTCAGATGGCACATCCATTTGTTTGTGCCCATTGTCCTGTCACTGTGCCACTGAAAGCACTAGCCTTCAGATATGCATCTTCAAACACTATTAGACATTTTATACATATTGAGAATCCCTCGAACCTTCTCTTTTTCCTAGACAACATAGTCTCAACTTTCCCTATCTTTCCTCATATAAGAGATGCTCAAGTCCTTGCTCATGTTAGTGATCCTTTGCAGGACTCCATCCTGCATCTCCATCTCTTTCTTCTACTGTGGGTCTTCCAACTGGACACAGTACTCCAGATGGAATATATTTACTGAGAGCTAAGCACTGTTGTTCCTAAGTGAGAAAAATATTTGTGAATTTGAGAATGGTGTATGAAGCCAGTCAAAATTTGAAAGCTTTGCTTTCAAGTACAGTACACAGAGGAAAAGGGTGTTGATTAGTGAGTTATTATTTGCATTCAATAAGGAGTCAGATTAAAGAACATGAAGGAGTAGTAACATTTCCTATGGATTTAGAGCAAGCCACATTTAGACAAAGGCAGGTGCTTCTTTAGCACTTACAAACTGTACAGGAAGCTTTTAACTTGTTTTGTACAGTGTCAAGACTGACTGACTTATCTGGAACAAATCACAACTACATCACAGGTACAGAATTAGTCCTGCCTGGGTTTCTCCCCCCCACCCTCCCTCCATGAGTCAATCAAAAAAGACTACAAAACTTCTCTCCTGTTCTCAGTTCTCTTCTGGCTGTTAATGTTGTTTCCCAGTTCTGACTGCTGTATATATACAGATTTTTGCATTAGGTACAAAGGAGTGTGGAGAAATTACTTGTTAGAAACTAAAATTCTTAGATCATTCACAAACTATTGGGTCACACAATTCGTGTGCAGATATCTATATCTGAACTGGAAGGCTGACGTGCATCTCCAGACTCTTGCTGGGGCAGAGAATAGTTGGCCCCAGCATATAAATGAATGTTAACACTCAACATGCTGCCAGTGACTTTTTGATATCTGTGGGAGATGGATGTGAGCTTAGGGACTTGGCCACAATCACCCAAAATGTAAAGCTCAACATTTTGTTCAGCTGCCTGTAGTGGGTCAGTGCCTTCCAACACTAGCTGCTTTTATCCTGTATTGTTACAGCCTCCTTCATTAAATGACTGTAGTAGGAGTAGTGAAGAACAGAGAGGGATTGGACAAAACGAACTTATGTGTATGTGTACATGTGTAACATTTGGGATACAGGGAGGGGCATGCTTAACAGTTCGTGGTAGGTGAAATAAAAAAAAATTTCTGAAACATAATCACAATTATTATTTAAACAAACATTTTTCTTACCAGTCACTCTGTTAGTTTTCTACCAGCTTTTCAAGTTAACCGCGTTAAAACAAGCATATATGATGGTATTTCTTAGGAAAGTGCATTACTTGTGTAACATTTTTGTCTTCATAATAGAAGGATAATTAACATCACTAATTATCTAATTAAGTTCATTAACCATCTACCAACAGTGCACTGTGAAGTTGACATTATGTTCTACTGTCAACAAATGCTTTGATTTCTTAGGAAGTAATTAAAATGTAAATTAGCATGTCATTAAATGCACAAGGGAAGATTGGAATCAAATATTCATTTCAAACTGCTCATAGCACACATTTTTTTGTTCAGTGAAACCAGGCACTTTGCTATTAATGATGTATATTAAACAATTTCCATTATAATATTATTGTCTTGTTTAATAACTGGCTCAAAGCTAAATTACAGTATGCTGCAGCAAGCTGGAAAAGTTTCTTTAACTTTGAACAAAGAATTTTTTTGTCCTTTTAAGCAGTTATATGATCATCTGTTCATTTATCAATTTCAGATACTTTGAAGATCATAAAGAAATAGCCCAAGAGGTGAGCAAGTTAGATAACAGCTAAATGAAAACCAAAAATACAGGGCTATGTAATTTTATGTAATACAAATCATTTTCTCTATTTAATAGAGAAGTCAGAATACAAAGATAATGTAATGGTGAATGCAAATCATTAGGCTGTCTCTCCCACAATCACCGTCCCCCCCTTCCCCAGCAGCAATTGCTATAGGAGGTGGTGTGTCCCAGCACGATGCATAGTAGGGAATCTATCCCAGGAACATTTTTCCTTTCTTGATTTGTAGCAGCTACAGTTCATCTAAAACCTGTAACACAAGATCCATTACCCTTCCAAAACTTCTTATTGGCAACTATTCCAAGGGAATTTTTCAGTGTTTTTTACACTGTTGTCCTATGACAGTGTACTCCCAAGTTCCTTAATTTGATTACACATTATGTGAAAAAAATCTTTGTTTTTGTTTCCTTCATCTTTTTATTCCTATTTTGATTTTATTTTTTCTTTCAAGTTCATCTGGTTCAAGTTTAAGCTTGGATATGGAATTTCAGCCCAAAGAGTTTAATGCCTAAAGCTGGTAGCATTGAAATCTCATCTTTCAAGAGCTGCTGGATGCAGAGTTTTATTTTCGCATAACAGAGATCGTGCCAATTGAATTGAATGGTGTGAATGTGGATGAAAAAAGTTTTATTTTGGTACAGAGAAGCCCTGGAAACAGATGCTAGGCAGTGAGACAATTATTTTTCTTTTTCTCTGCTGAATACGGAAAGAAAAATCATTTTCCATATTTCTTGGTTCAGAGACATCTATTTTCTTCTGGAGTTTTGATGCAACGTTTCGTAATAATTTCAGGAGAATTATTTGTTTTAAATTGCTTTACACAGGGATTTCTAAATCGTGTTATTTTTATTGAAAATCCTTAAAAGGAGAAGAAATATGACCAATTTTACTTTTCCATGTGTTACGAGTTTATATGCATGGAGCAGTATAAAGTATACACAGGAGTTCAGGTAGTGAGAATATCAAGTTTCTATTAGAGAGCAAGGTTTGGAGAGAGCTGAAAGTATAACTGGGTAGTGGTGCCTGCAAGTGGAGAACAGGAAATCAGCAGAGGCCCTAGAAATCTCTGCAGGGTGATCTTAAATGTTTCTCCTGAATGAGGGCACAGGTTTCTTACCTGTGCCATCACTCCATATTCATCTTGCCCTTGTTAGCCAAGTTAAAGATAAAGCTTTGTTGCACTTGTCTGTGCCCCATTCACACTTTCTCTTGCAGAGTATCATGTGGAATACAGGATTGTTCTACAGGCACTGAAAAGCTATAGAATGATCATATCACCTTTATTTATGTGCTGTTTTATAAAACTGGTAATTTTGGAAGCCAGGAGAAAGAGGTTACTTTGTGTTCTGGACCCTGAGCTAAGCCTATATTGGTGTTGCAGTGCTGCTAAAGCCTCACCTTTCAGTGCTCACTACCTCTTCTGTAACAGGAGAGAAACTGTGCTCAAGAGGTTGAGTGAATTATCCCTAAGTCACAGAAGGTATTCTTAGAGACAGGAATAAAGGATAGGCCTCACCTTACGTTGTGCTTTTTTGCTATTAGGAAGTAACTTCTAACTGCTCTGACAGGAATTCATATGTTCAGTAGTAGTATCAGCTGTTAAAGAGGGATGTGTGTGCACGCTTCTATAGCAACAATGTGTAGTATGTATTTAAGTAGGGCAGTTTCTATTCTGCCAAAGTGTAGCTGATAATACAGTGTAGAAATCTCATCACGTGTACCCTGTAGTTCGGGTTTATCCTCTTGAAACTCATCACTCCTGTGTGTGGGTATGTTTATGGTGCACTGAAATACGGAGGTTTTTCTCATTAAGTTTGCTATTCCCCAACCAACTGGCGATGCCAGGAATCCATCCATGATCCTTAGGAGCAGTTGGCAGAGTGCATTAGCCTCCTAGCGGGTTGAGGCACGAAGCTCACATGCCATACTTAACTGCTGGAACTACAGTCTGTTGGAAAGCGAAATGAATTTTGGCAAAGTAACAATAAAATCCACATGGCGATAACAATTTTGTGATTCAAAAGAGTGCAAACAGTCCTCAGTGTGGAGAGTATGTGCCAAGGACTAGGACAAACTACGCTTTGATCTGCTAGAAAAAACATTATTTGCCTTAGTATAATGTTTGCTACCTGATGTCTAATGAAACAACTTCTCCTCTTAAGTAGTGAACCTACTCACTTCCCAGTGCATGGTCTGTTCCTTGAGAAATAGTTGAGTCACAGGATGGGTGGCTTGTTTGCTCGGGATATCTGGCTTCTGATTCACCATGTTAGATGTGGAAGTTTGGTGACTGACTTGGCTTTCATTGGAAAGCCCTTGTCTTCTGTAGCTGAGTCCCAAAGAGCCAGTGAACTGAAGACTTCAGCCAGCTTTACTAATTCACTGTGGCACTTGGATGCTTCTCAGTAATGCTCTGGATGCTAACTGGAATCCTCTGCTTCTGAGGCTGATTTATTTTCTGTAATCTAGCAGGAAAAGTCCAGAAGTATTCAGATTTATTTGCATATTTTTGGGAAGGGGGAAGAAGTTCTGGTTAGATTAGTGGAAAAAGGATGAGAATGAGAAATGAAGTGAATACTACAAGACAACGTTTGTATTTTGGAAGAGTTTAACTTCAAAACCTAATTGTTGCCAATCTAGCTCTGTAGCTATGTAATAGCATTTCAGGAATTTTCTGTTAAAACAATTATTGGCTTTAGATGATGACTGAAGTAAAACTGAATTTTATAAAATCACATTTGAGTTCTGTGTCATTAAAAATGCATTTCTCTGATTCAAGACGGGAGAATGGTTGAAATATTAAATTTGCAGTAATTTCACATGTTTTTTTGCCTTTCTAATGATGTTTGTTTTCTGTATACTGGCTTTAGTAATCATTGCCCATAAAGGTTTTAAGCCTGCTTAACTGTCACACTTAAGGTGTCCAAGCATTTATTACCTACCATATTTATATCTTAAAGCTTGGATTTACAGTGACATCTGTGCATCACTTTAGTAGCAGAAAAGTCATATATAAAAGAAATTGTGCAATTTTGTTAGTAGTTTGACTGTTCTGCAGATACACAGTCTGGTAATATCACTGAATAGATTTTTATCTGAGGACCTACATTAATTTTATTTATTAGGAGGATTGTTGCATACTTTTTTGTACATGTGTGTTCTGTGATGAAGCACAGCCTGTAACTCAAAAAAGAAAGCCTCAAAGCATGGAGCTCCTATGACATAATATGTATTTTTTTTAAGAATGAACTGTGGCATATATGGAATCTGCATCATGCTTTGTGAGTTTATTATGGAAAGCCTGAATATTGATGGACTGCAGCAGTGTTAAGTGGTGTGTGTGTGTATGTATATATACACACATACACCAATAGTGTAGGCAGTACACATATGAAAATAATAAAAGGAAATATAGATATAAAATAGTCCAAAGCTCAGTAAAGAATTGTTAATTTGGAAGTCACACCTCAATTGGTTGTTTGTTTTTTTTGTTTTTTTTTTTTCCCCAACCATTTCTTATTGCAAGATGTCCTTCAGTTGCTTTTGTTGAAAGAAATGACAGAAAACCTACTCACTGGGCATTTTTAGGATGATGATTTTCTCTGCTCCAGCATTTTTCTCCCTGTTGGTTATACTGTTCCTCATTGCTAATAATTTTTGTTTTTATTTGCATGATGTCTTCATGCTGCAAGAGGAGGAAAAATGGCTTTGGCTTCCAGTTGTTCATTTGGCTGTGGTTGTATTGTGTTGTTTTTTTTGTTGTTGGGGTGTTTTTTGAGACAGAGCTTGTAAATTCCATCATCTTTTCAAGCTGTATGTATATCTGGAGAATGTGAAGCAGCAAGATGACCCGATTGCACTTCAATTAAGTGCCTAGGTCTGCAAAGTAGAGGAGTTGCTATAAGGAAGACTTAAAGCATGATACCACCCTAAGCATGTCAGTGTGGCCTTTAGGTTTGATCTTCTGTAGCATACTGGTCATGTTTCCCTCCTTCAGATTTGCTTTTCTATATATAAAACACAAACCTTATTATGTCACACAGTGCTAACAATTATCAAAGCCAGTACCTTTCTTCTCGTTAAAAATAAATACTAAACTGTGGCAATGTTGCATTAAATCTGCTGTGTACATTTGTACATTTGTACATTTTAAGGGGTAGCCACCTATAGTGTATGATTTCAGTTGTCTTTGAAATAGAAGCTGCTTATTCATTAGGAGGCTATGGCTAATAGTCACTCATCAATTATTGCTATATATTTTAATTATTTTGAGCAAACACTGAAAGTCTAGTCTGTATGCTATAGTTTATTGGATATATTTTGAAGTTGTTTTTCTTTCTTTTCCTAGTAACAGTGATCTCCAATTTTGTTAGCTGTTCATTTTTATAACCAGATGTTTTTCTTGCAGGAGTGTTCACTAGGGATCTGTTCATCTGGTTGAAGATGACTAGTTATTGCTAATTTGGAAGCCAGAGTGGTTAGTCTTTTCTGCTGGCCTCATCTGACAAGAAGTTTTTTCTTCTTAGAGCCCTATGTGTGTTCCAAAGACTAGGGGCTGGGACAGCAAAGTCGGTGAGAGTCTTTGGAGCGTGGGCTTTGACCTCAGGGGTCTGATCGATGACCATGACTGAAGTACAAGCTATATACAACTTTGAAACAGCTGCCAGTAGGGCTCCAGCTCTGCTTGAATAGCCTGTGGGTATCTTGAAATGGCTGCTAATACATGAAGGAATTGCTTATCTACTCTGAATGGCTTTTACCCTATGTCCACAAAAAACTGGGGTCTCTGCTCTCCTCCTGCACTAAGCTTGGCTCAACAGCACAGAAATGCTGTTGCTTAGTAGGTCAGCCTTTATGGGAATTTTATATGAATTATGGAATACTTTTGTGAGACCGCAACTGTGATTACAGGTTTAATGATGCTTTAAACAAACAAAAATGTAATGACTTTCATTAGTGTAAAACAGGAGCTTCCTGCAGGGAAACACCAATAAATGTGACTTCACGGCAGGGGTACAGACCTGGCTGGCAGCCAGCAGTAATCAGCACACCACATAGACCTTGTGTGTTAACTTAATTATAGCACAGTGCAAGCAGCAGTCAGACAGTTTGCTGTGAAGAATCACTGCCAGCGTGGCACAGAGTCCGTGCATTTAAAAGTTACCCATCTGATCCATGGCTTTAGGTAGTAAGGAAATAGAATTTCCACAGCCGCTTTAGAGTTGGACTGTGACTCACAGCAATCTGAATCTTTTAGCTTTGTTAGAAACCCATCTGATGGGCATGAGAACTTTTGCATGGTACGTGAGGCTCTCTAACCTATCCTACACAATCTCTGAATGGGTTCTGTCAGACATGGCAACCTGTAGTTGTAAAAGGGTAGAATATTTTTCTAGGGAATACACTGTCAAACAGGTGTGGGGGTTTTTTTTGTTTGTTTGTTTTTTGTTTTGTTTTGTTTTTACTTAAGAACAATAAGGTGATGAACTTATCCCAGCACCTACTTGCTGGCAGTCACAGGGCAAGATACTGAACAAGGAGAGATACGGATGGAGTGACAATCTTTGCATAGAAAAGTCTTTTACAACACTGGAGAGAAGTCTCATGAGTGCAGGAGAGTCTATTAAAGCCAAACTCTGAGCTGTTCCTTCGGTGGCCTTCATGAGATAAGGTGAAACAAGCTAGCAGGTTACTCAGCAGTGGCTTGATGCTTCAACTGTATGTACAGTCTTTCAATGTGCTGTGTGTCTTTGATCAGGCAATAGGTATCATGACAACAAATACTTCTTGTTTCAAGTTCTTGGGACCCAGTATTTCCTAGGTTGCTAGGAGAAAGAGAAGGACCAACCTGGCATTTTCAAGGCTTGGAAGATTGTCTTTGAGTGAAGTTTAAAACAGGAATTTGATGAATTACTATGACAGTAAACACCCTAGGTTTTATTTTGTTTCAATTCAGATGATACTAGTTTGGCCTATAATGTATTTCATTAAGTTTAATTTTTCTCATTCCAGAAGGGAGGCTTAGGTAGGAAGTTGAGAAGTTCTTTCAAATAAAATAACAAATGAAATGCGAGTGCTGATGCACCTTCACTGTTCTGTGTGCATTTTGGAAAGTGGCCAGAAAATTGTCAGACTGCTTTGGAACGTGTGTTTCCAGAAGTACTTGGGTAGTGATGGAGTTCAGGGCTGTGTAGTGAAGCAAACAGTTACTGTGGGTGTCTTTTTGCACTGGCACAGCTCTACTATCTTCCAGTTGTAGAGCTAGCTCAGAGATTTGTGTCACATTCCCAGTAAGTAGTGTATTTATAGTGAAAATCACTTGTTGCCAAGTGGACTCAGGCTCCTAAATATCAAAAATATTTTTAGGAACAGTTGGTTTCCTGTCTGCAGAAAGATGACGTGGCTCATTCCTTTGTCTGCACTTTCTGCTTATACAGCAAGGAGCAGACATATAATTAGAAATCTTGGATCGTTACCTCACTTGGAATCTCAACAACAGATAATTGTCTTTTGTACTATTTGGAGTACTATTTCAGCTCCAAAAGAAGAAACCTTCCAATTTCATTTAATGTTTTCATTCTTCTTCTTCTTGAGTAATTCCACTAATGATCCTTGTTAAGATCATGGATGTGTTCACCTTCCTGAAGTAAGCATGCAGCTTGTACGCAGATATTTGCCTCATCTCCTTACCATCTGGAGAACTGTCAAGCTCACAAACGCAGGTTGTAGTCCTTAATTATTCTTGTAAAAGACATAGTAAGTAGTGCCTATTTCTGCCTCTCACAGTTTATCTGCAGTACTTCATATTGGCATAATGATATTTTTTTCGTAGGGATTTGTGTCCTGTATGGAACGGTACCGAAGAACTGGGCAGGAGCTGTATGCCTCTTTGTACAGGAATCATGTACAGGTAAACATAGCAATATTTTTCATGTTCCTCCTCACCTTCTCTACAGGACTACGTAGATTTATGGGTTATCGGGAGCACAATATACTTCTGAGACTTTCAGACTTTGCTTTCACTGAACATAGTTGTTGCTGTTACACATGAACATTGGCCAGGAAAAGAAACTGAGTGAATAAGTCCGTGATGCTGCCTTCCTGGCTCAGTGTTTTTGAGCTGGCAATCAATGGAAACAGCTATTCTTAATGAGACTGAAGTTAGCTGCATTCTTACATTTGTTGCTATATCTGACTAGCAGCATTTCTTACAGTACTTTTTCAGTAATCAACTGGTACTGAATTTGCTGGGTCTGCAGCGGTCTATAGGCATCCCATTCAGCAGATTGGTCCCTCTGAGTTTGGGGCGGTGCTGTCACTGAATGGGAGGAAGGAAGCATGTAGCAATGACAGAGTGGTTCTGTCCTACAGATGCTGCAGTGTGGTTACAGCAAAGCAGCTAAGGACTGGATGATACTTGAGGAGCAACTCTTCAACAGACTGGGCCTATGGGGAGTTGCCTCACAGTCCTTAGAGCCACGATGGATTCTTGACTGTTATGAAGGGCCTTCACGAATGAGGAGAAGGATTCGGCAGGCAAGCAACCAAGCGACAATGATGCGAATGAAGAGTGAGGTAGAAAGCTTTTACAGGAAGTGCACAAATTCTGTAGCAGTTGCTGATGAATTTATATTCCCCTCTTTCCTCTGATTCTTATTTACCAATTTGCTCTGCTGTGCATATGGAATCCAATGAGTGGTCTTTTTTCAGGAGACGGTAACAACAATTGAATGTATTTAGCAGCCACAGAATGATTTTCCATCTTTTCTGATGTGAAATATCCCCAGATAAGTGAGAGTATAACCCAGGATATTTTTTTGCTTGCAATATCCCAAATGTTCAGTATTTTGAAATATATGCATAAGACTCTGCTGGATACTAAGGCTGCTAAAATTGGTGGATGATTAAAAAAAAAAAAAAAAAAAAAAAAAAAGCTAAATGGTTTGAACTAAGCACTGAACTGTATATGTGGGGCATCTAGTACTGTCTCTCCACAGTGCCTAAGTGCCAAATTCTATCAATCAGAAGATGAAGCAATTAAAATGTCAAGAGGTTCCCATCTTCAAGACATTTTCAGCTTTTATGTGAAGTTCTAATTCTGACAGTCTTCGGTAGACTGTGTCATTTTATCCTATAAAAGGCCTTGTGGAGGGTCATCTTTGAAAAGGCAATAGACTTTTCCTTAATTGTTGACACTTATGCTTGCATCTAATTCTTCCCTTAGGTTCTTAAAAATGCATTTATTTGAATTTCCAAGGCACTTAGTTGCAACATGGTTCTAAATCTGTGTTTTGCTCTGCAGCAAGGTTTTGAGTTATGTTTACATGATAGTATATTCCAGTGTTGTAATATCTAGTCTCTTTTTAGGTTCTCCTAGCAAACAGAAATGAAACAGCCTCTACTGCTGAAGTGGATTCAGGTAACCACTTACGGCTAAATTACACTGTGGTAGTGGTAGCCACAAAGAGAGCCCGAGATGGAGGATGGAGTTCTGAATTAGAATTTAGTCTTGGGAAAAATAGTGTTGTGGGCTGAAAAGCACTAATACAGGTTTTTTTTGGTGGTATATAAACATTTCATTTCTTTTTTTATGTTGCCACCAGAAAGGTCTGAAAGCAAAAATGCTGAACAAAAATCAAGGCTTTCATGTTTTGCTTTCATGTGCATCTGAAAAGTTCCCAATGGCTTAACCTCAGAAGGAAAAGTGTGTAGCTGTTCCCCTGATTTTTGTAGATACTTCAGTTCTACTTCTAAAATAGTCTTAAAACCAGGTGATAAAAGGGAAGTGGTAAAAGAAATGTGAATTTCCAAAGATGTGGACAGAACAATGGAGAAATTGAAGAAAAAAAAAAAAAATTAGCTTTTGAAATTCTTTTTCAGTGTTCAAAATAGAACCAGATTTTTCAAAATATGTTGGTTGTCAGCATAATTCCTTTTTCTAAGCTAGGTTTTCTGTTACGTGAGACCTTAAAATAATAATAATAAAAAAAGGACTGACTTGTGAAATATGGTACAGAAGTTGATTATTTTTTAGAGGTAGGGGAAATTGAGAAAGAACTCTGTGTTGAGAAATGTCAGCTCAGTCTTAAGGTTGTGGATGTCAGCCATTACTATGGCTGCTCCAAAATCTTGTGTACATTGTTGAGTATAAGGGAGTATCATATAATTTTTGAATCTCGTTGTTATTGAATCTTCTTATTGTTGAATAATGTTTGAATCTTCAGTAATTACAGGGATTTCCTGAATCATGATGAGTGCAGATCTGGTTTTAGTTAAAATATGCATCATACTTCAGCAGCAACACACTTCTTGACTTTTTTTTTCTTCTTTTGGCAGATAAATAATGCCATTTCCCAAGGTAGAACAGACTGGGCAAATGTCTAAATTGTCAATGATTTTGCTGTCATCCGGCTGCCACTAAAACTGCAATCTCTTTCTTACTGATATAGGAGAGCTGATGTTAAATGGAGCAGAAAAGGAGAGGGATGAGAAAGGATTGGACTGTAACCAGCTAACATTCTTCCCTGCTCTACATGAAAGTTTCCATTCAGAAGACTTCTTGGAACTGTGTGTGGAGAGGCAAATTATACTGCAGGAGTTGGCAGAAAATGAAAAGGTAGTAAAGATGAGCTAGAAAACTGTCTGAGTTGGCATTACAGAAGGTGAATTGGATGTGAAGGCCTACCTGTTCCTTTCAGTTTTTGATTCAGGTGAATTCAGTCTATACAGAGTAAACATCAGTATATCTTGATTTAGAGCACTTGCAATTTCCCAGCCACTGTAAAAAAAAAAACAAAAAAAAAACAAAACAAAAAAAAAAACTCTAATATAGCCCTATTCTTGAAGAGCTTTTAACACTAATTCTGTCAAGTAAACAAAGTTTTCAGGCATGTGAAGGTATTCTGGTACCTAGGAGAAAATTGTATCTGAATTTGCCAGAGACATGGTAAACTGTGCAAACCTGAGATTTCTGTCTCACTTCCCTTTCTTTACTCAAGCCCAGAGCAGTATCTGGATCCAATTTATTATCCCTGTAAAGATATGCCAGTTTTGTATAGATGCTAGTTCAGTGATGCTTATAATCACTTTCTGCTGAATACCAGTAAATGTTTTCGTTGTCCCTTCAAACACCTTTTTCTTCTACACCTTTCCCTGAATAGATTGTACTCCCTGAGGCTATAGAGACCTGGCAACCTGCCCTTCACTTCTGGCATAGTCCCCACAATGATGTCTTCAGGCCAAATCCTTGATGTTGGATATACACTGCACAAAGCTATTTTCCCAGAATTGTGAGAAATTTTGTCACGAAGAGCAGAGCTAACTTCATTCTCTCATCTACTGTGTACCTCTTACTTCCAGTGGCAAGTTGGCTCAGGAGCTAGCATCCCATAGTGGGAGCTGGGGGTTAGACTCAGTCACTTAGACTCAGCTGTTACAGTGCTGTGTGACGCTTGCACCTAGATACAGAAATAGTTATTTTATTTTTGTCTCAATATCATAGCTGAATTTTTGTGGCATTCTGCCAGGGGTTATATTGGTGCTCTCCAGTGTGATGGCTTTCTTATGTTATTAGATCTGTTGGTACATTGTCTGTCTATACAACATAATTCATTCTCCTGCTCCTCTTCCCTGCACCCATGTACCTCTCCCCAACAGAAGGAGACAGGCATGAAAATGTGAAGCATGTTTTTCCGTGTGCTGATCTCATTTTGCGCCTTTAGGCTGTCTGTCTCTTCTCCATGTAACTCCACAGGAAGCTGTCAGAAACGCTAGGCATGTTTTTTCCAGCAGCAGTCACTGTGTTGCTGAGCTGACAGAAGTATTAAAAAAAGCAGCGGGGGGTGACATTAACTGTCCTGCGCTCACTTAGTGCACTGCAGTCCTGCTTTGTAAATGGCTGCCTTGTGAGCTGTTTGCACTTTAACCAGGCAACTGGAACCAGCTTACCTACTGCACTGCACAGAGTGCACATTGTGATGCCTTGGAAGCTGTTGGATTAATTTCTGCAGTGCAGGGATAGCTCTAATCTGGATATTGGTCGTTGTTTTATATTGTCCTGCAGTGATGTTTGTTGTTTTTTCTTTATTGCCATTAAACAGACAACTGTACATGTTCAGATGTGAGGTGGCTTTTTGCAAAAATCAGCAGATCCAAGCTGTTGATATTGTTGGCTCAGAGTTTATCAGCAAGTCAGGAGCATATGGGTGCAGGTGGGGTGTTATGCTGATGTCAACTAGTCACTTGTTTAAACAAATAGATTGACTGTTCCCTTATATCATGTTTGAACAGCAGCAAATCAATGTGAATTTCAGCCTTTAGACAAGTCCTTTTTTTTGCCTTAAAAAAAAAAAAAGAAAAGCATTAAAGTGACCATAGAGGAACACATTTCTCAGATTTCAAAATCAAGCATTCTTATTTAGAAAATTCCAGAAATCAACAATACCAGGTCTGTGCAACTGTAGCCTTTAATGATGCAATCACTGGTCTGTCATTAGACGCCCTTCTGCTCTGCCAATACATAGGATTTGAAGGCAAGTGTATACAAATATGTACCTTGAAAGTAGTTTTAGTTGTGCTGACTGTAAGTTTTGCCTCTTCCAGCCAGAGGCCTTGTAACACAGTGTTGCACTTTTAGTGTTCTACGGTTAGTGAGAACTCCTATAGCCTCTGGGCATTTTCCCTTCACAGTGGTAACTTACCGCTAGAATTTCCAGTTGTAAGGCTGTGTGAAGTTCTTTTCCTGTTTCTGTACATATCCTGCACCAGTTTCCCCAAGATCCTGTCACCTTTCAGTGATCTGTTAGTACCAGATCCAAAAGCCAAAAACCATGTGAGGTGCTGGTGAAACTAGAGATGCAGAGTGCCGTTGTGTTTGACTCTGTGGGTGGCACAAAAAGAAACAAGTGGCTGGTAAGGAGACTTGTACATGTCTGTAGCTTGCCCTTGCTTGAGTGTAGGCTCATAGAATGGAGGTTCAGGGCAGCTTTCAGCAGATAAAAGCAGAATGGCAGGCAGGGTGCTGAGATATTTTGATGATTCACTTCCTTCCTTAGGAATAGCCCCAGCAGGGACCACTTGTTAAAGCTAGGCCAAAGGACAGCTCTTGGTGGGCTTAGGAGAACTGTACCGTAGCAGTGTGTGTTTACAGGTGAAGATTGCTTTGTGTGTGACTTTAATATACAGAGTCTGTATAGGTCATGGGCATGGTGGGAGAGGTAATATGTGATGTGGGTAATAATGTGATGCTATGGAGTTGTTTGAGAAAAATGCTGGTAGGAATCTGTTCTGACCATCAGTTTGCCTACCAAAAAATAGGGCTAGTCCTTTATAAATAACTCTGGTCTACCAGCAGAGACAGGGAGCCTGGATTTCTGCTAAATTACCTCCCTGATGTTTACAAGCCTGAAGCAATCCTTCCAGGTTGTTAACGTGCAGTTAGCATGTAACAGATGAAGAAAGTGTGAAAAGCTTGGGAAATGATTTTGGTGTAGAAACTCTGACTCTTTTTTTGAGAAAAATAAAGTTCTGTCTGCCAGCAAGTCTCACTGGAGACTAAGAAATCCAAGCAGCTGGAGTAATGAATCTGAAGTTAACAAGAGGGCATGGCCTAGCAGAAATCTGGGCACAATGCCTTTCCTTAAAGGAGGGGCTGGGGAGAGCACAGAAGATGCCAAGGACAATAATAGAAATGACTAGTATAAATCAGTTAGAGAGGGGATGAAATCCATAGCTGCAAGAAAGGCACTTATTAAAGAACAGGTTCAGCATCTGGGGCAGACAGAAGTGTGCAGCAGCTCTGCATCCACATAGTGGAGCCAGTGATCTTAGGAGCATTGCACTAACTTCACAGCTATGTAAGACACCAAGGCAGTTTGTTTTTGTGAGAGCACTGTTACAATTCAGTGCAGTTCAAAGATGCTTTGTTAGTTTGAAAGAACTCTGCATGTGCTAATGCGTGGTATGAATTGGCTCTTGGAATCAAAACTGGAGAGTGGGAAACCAGGTGCTTGAAAGAAGTAATTCCCCTTTTCTGTGCCTCAGACTCTTTTTTTTCTTCTCTGCTGCATGGGCAGAAGCTGTAATTGCTGCCTTGCTGCTGAAACTAGTGCTGAAAATTCAGAAGTGTTTTCAGTGTGAAATTTTTCCTATGTTCAGATAGGACTGCCTGTAGAAGGACATGTTCAGATGGTTACTCCTGACTCCCCTGCTGTAGGGTTCTGCTGCAGTTGAGTGGGTGCTGGGAGCACCCTCCTGCATCCCCACCCTAGTTCAGCCAACAGCTGTGCTACTAGGTGCAAAGGACAGTGTCTGAATTTGTGTTAAAAAATAACAATAATAAAACAAAACAAAAAAAAACAAAACAAAACAAGCCAGTTCTCTGCTCTCCTGACTTTACTGCTCGATCATGATACTTTGTACTCTTCCTTCCAACTCCTTGCATATGTGCTCTATGTTTTTTCGTTTGCTTTGAAAAATGTCTTTCAGTTGTAAGCCTGTAATTGCTCCCAGAATCTCTGCAGAACTCCTAAGAAACGCCAGGGCCCTGACTGCCCACGCCAGTTAGCACAGCCCATTCCATAATGCAGTCACTTTTTGTAGAGTGATGGAGCAGGGTATGGTGTTGACAAGCTTTGCTGTCATTTTTATTCCTGGGAGTCATGAGGAAGGGCATGAACTCAAGTGAACTGGTGTAAGGGAAAAATTAAAGGACTCATATTAGTTTTTGGCAGCATTTTCTGTTTGAGAGGAGCCTGGAGTGAGACAGAGACGTCTGAGTGTGCAAGAGGTATGAGCACAATCCTATTAGTGCTGGCTTCCAGATGCTGTCATCAGCTAAGGGATGCCAACTTCTTATGCTGGCAATGGGCCGGGACAGATGGCAGCTTTCAGCGCAGAAAGCAAGGACAAAGAGCAGCCATGGTGCCCATGGCCATGTACAGGCATGAACCTTCTTCCATGTCCTTTCTCCCAAATACCTAATATTCTTTTTCCTGCAGCATTTGGAAAATAGTTAAAAACCTGATGCATGCACACTTAAGGAACGCCTTCTGTGCATGGGTTTTTTTGCTCCAACAGATACTGGGAGGGAGAGAAGAGGGGTGGATAGAAGCTACCTGGAAAAGAGTTGTGTTGTTGGTCTTCTGAAGCAAAGATATGGCCACAAGGCTTGTAACTATCTTTCTGGTGCATACAATATTTTAATTCCAAGCAGAAGGAATTTGAGCCGATGTTTGTAACAGTGGAGATGTGATCAGACTCAAGCCTGGAACCATTGCCACAAAAGACAAGCTGATTTAGTTTCCTTTGGTCATTGAGCTGCTGAGGAGAATGAAACAACCTGTCATGTACTCTTGAACTGTGATTAATGAGCTGCATGTGTGTCTGTTGCAAAGTAAGATGAGTCTTCAACAACAAGCAAACTAACAAACACTGCAGGAAAGATCTTGTGAGTGGTGTTGAGAGCTGGACGTATATGGCTGTCACCAGGAAAGCTTACATCTGTTTACCTAGCGAAAGTTGTGAAAGCAACATATTCTATTTCATATATTCCTAGTCATTTTGAACTCTGTGGCTCTAAATAACACTGATCTGACTTTACTGACAGATCTGTTGTAGCTGACACACCCTGATACACAACAGTGCAGACAGAAATAGTATATACATGCAATTTTCATCTCCGAGCAAGTGATTAGAGATGGCTGTGTTTATAGAGGAATACAAGTTGTGGCATTAAAGAGAAGGAGCTTCAGGATGTCATTAAGCCACTGATTGCTGAGAAGATATATGAAAAGGAAGAAATATTCAATATCTAGCTTGTTTCTTATAGTCTATCCATAAGTTTCTGTTACTAATACTGAGGGCAGTTGTTTAGATGGATCTCTGAACTGACTCAGGGTACCTATTCTTTTGTCCATATGCTATAAAAATGCTGTGCTCCAGATTCTCTGTGAAAATGGGTAAACGTGTTCCTTTGGTAGGGTTCTATGACTTAAATTTCCTTTCTCTGTATTTTTCTCTGGAAGGGCAGTATTAACACTGCTAGGTTCTGTAGGAGTAGATGGCTAGCTTCCTCATGTTTTTGTAAGCCCTTTAAAGACTGATTTCATCTTCAGGCATGTAATTGCTTTGGAAATCTGACTCCTGAACTACAGAACAGGTGTGGTTTTATTGCTGTTTGTTCAACTGCAACTGGATTATAAACTGCAACTGGATACCAATAGCTCTTCTGAAAAATAGGAAAAAGGGAGAGTCCACCCCCCTTCCCTCAACCTTCTCAAAAAAAACGCCTTAGCTTTAATTCCTTTGTTCATATGAATGAATAGAGCAATCAAGAGATGCAGAGCTTTAGGCAATACCTTAGAAGGTAATTATTCAATTATTTTATGTCAGCTTTGCGTCATTGATTAATGATTCTAGTAGCTGATGAACTAGATTACTTTTCTGTCAAAACAGAATAGAAAGTTTTTATTTAAATTGTGGTAATTTCAAACTGTCTGCTGTTTTGATCTAAGTCTTGTAGGTACAAGTCTGTCCTGGTGGGGGTTCCGTAGTACACCTCTTTGTCAGATCTGTATTATACTCAACTGGAATAAAAGCGAGCCCTGTTCTCCAAATGAGAGAAACTGCCTCAGCCCAAGGGGCTTTACTATTTCTAACAGTGCAAGCATGTTTAATTCCATTGGAGGTGTTAACATGAGATGAAGAAATGGATTTGGCACCAGTAACTTTTAGTGGTTTGACAGCACAGAATGCAGACTGTACTAAGAAGGAGAGGTACATGTGCTTTCCTCTTCGAGGAAGAGGAAAACTGAAAGCAGGTATTTGTACCAGTCCATGTTGGTAATTGTGGGCAGGCCCCCACCTCAATCTGTACCTCTAGTTTGAATTCCTCATTTAAGCAGCATTTTTGGTAGAGCTCTGAGACTGGTTTTGTGCTTCTCCCACTGCATTGGTAACACTCTCAGGTTGACCTGCAGACCTTTCTCACTGCATACTGTGCAATCTTGATCCGCAATAAAGCTTCAGGAATTGTGTGTAGTTTGACCCTTGTTGGCTGCTGTAAACTAGGTGATCAGCTGCAGTTCTTCTAGGGTTTTCAACCTATCTGATGGCTCTACCTGGTCTCCCCTGCTTGCCTTTTTTCTCACTTCATATCTGTTGCTCCTAGCAGCAGCTTTGCCTCCTGCACTGTTCTAATCAGTATGTGGTTTCATACCATACATACAGTCTAAGGGCTTTCACTGAAATCTTTTATCTTTTTACTGTGACTGTATAGCTGGAGTCAGTATGCTGTGCCTGATGTCTTACACCAGTATTCAGATTGGCATAAGACATAAATAGGAGAGGTGCATTCATGCTGGTGCATTTAGCTTTGTTAATCCTACATCAAGCTGTACAGTTTTGGGACTGACCCAGCTGCTTCCTCAGCTTTACCCTACATACTGTTCAGCCAAATATTTGTGGTTTGAGTTGTTCCAAACCCCATTCCTGTTGGCTTTTTGCTTTTCAACATTAAAAGAATCAGAAATGCAAGCATACTCACCTTTGTTTTTCCTTGCTGTTTTTCTTACAAACTTCCTGCTCCCTTTTGATCTGCCTTTTTCTTGCTACTTATTCCCCTATACCTACAATTTCATGCCTAGTTCTTCTACTTGAAAATCTCCTTTCTCTACTTGACTTCTGTCTGTCCATTTCTTCTACTGCTTGCGCAGAGCTCCACGATAGCTGTATGTGCAACAGAACGAAATCATAATGCAGAGTTAAACTGGCTCTTTCACATGGAATAAAGTGCTGGTTTTGCTGAAGCTTAGAAGTATGGGTTTCAACTTTGTGTCCATTTAGCTATTTTACGTAACTGCCTGATGTTTCATTATTCAGTTACCTTCCATTTGGGAAGAAGCAATCTTTCTGCTATATAATGATTTCAGGAAGCCATGTGGTTCACTAATGTGAGCAGAATACCCCAGCACTCTCAGTGCAAGCATACATGCCTCTAACCACACAATGGTATGTGCACGTGTGGGCACTCCAGTTCAGAGTTCTGCAATAGCAAATATTGTCAGGAGAGAGGCATCCTTGTGGGATCTGCAGAAGAGTTGACTGAAGTGCTAGAGTTCCTCCTAAAAATAACTGGAGAGGAAAGAAGGGAGAGGTTTTCATCAAAATTTGTTTGTAAAAATCTTCTAGAGTTCATTCTTTTCTGCAGAATGAAACCAATCTTCTATTCCTACAGAAATGATTTTTGAAATGAGGTCCTCCCTCCATTTTGTTGGTGAAAAGAACTAATTTTCATTTAAATTTTTTAAATGTAGAATCAGAACTTTATTTGAATTATTTATGAATTACCACTTTGAATTCTTGCATCTTTCCATTTCATACAGTTTCATGCTGTACTGAATTTCAAAGCAGAAAACTTTAATTTCACCAAGTTAGGCTAACATCCGAGGCTAGGAATGTTGTATAGTAGTGCAGGTCTCTTTCAGCAGACCTGAGTTAACTCTGTATGCAGATTGGGATGGAGACAAGTAGGGCTGTAGCTTTGCTTCCAGAAATAAAGCAAGGTAACAAAGGCAGAAAGCTAAGTAGAAACATGCAGGCTCTAGAAAACCAGACTTATTCTACGTACCTTCATCATAGTGATTTGAAGACTTCATGTGATTTACTAGAACCAGTGCTATTTATGCATGTCCAGTTTTGCATGTGCAAGAAATAATACTGGAATCTTATTCTGATGAATCTTCATAGAGATACAATCACTGAGACTTCAAGAGTGCAATAACTCATGCACACACAAAAACAAGAAGCGTCTTGCTTCTAAATATTAGGAAAATTCTTTACACTGGAACACTGATTTAAAATCAGAACTTCTACTTAAGTTTCCTGCAGACCAGTTTTCCAAATCATTAGAGATTCTTATGATCTCTATAGTTTTGGTGTTTCTTTCTGCACCATCTCTCAGCCTTAAAAACTGCTCCTTAGGAAAGGATTTTTTAAAATCAAAACTGGTCCATTCCCAAGAAATCTTTCAATGAACTAGAATAAATTGAAAAGCTATTAAGTATGAAAATTCCCAACATGACTTAAATGTGGGTTAATAATTCCTCTGTTTTAAGGGCCAATTTTTTATTTTTTTTGCACAGGAAGAAGAAAAGGATAGTGAATCTCTTAGGAGGCCAAGGGAGGTATTTTAGCTATTCCAGGATGTTAAAATAAATCTTTATTTTATGGCAAATGGAATCATAGCCTTGTATATTTTGACTGGCGTCATTTATAATATAGGAAGGGGAAGTACCAGTGGAAGAAGTTTTGTGTTACTTAGATTTCTGTTCTGTGCTGATTTGTCTGACAGTAGAGAGATAAATACCAAGAGTATTATATCCTTTCCTTGGTCATTGCTTCCTGGAATCTGCTTGTGAGGTTTTGTTATTGTTTTTTGTTTTGTTTTTTTTTTTAATAAGTGTAGTTTTTACTTTCAAAGGTATTTCCCTTTTTGCTGTATCCTGTACAGCTATTTGTTATATACTACTGTTTTTATGTAAGTTACTTTCCCCTCTGCTTCAACCCAATGCCCTTGTAGCATCTCTATTGCTGACAAGGTTTTGCAATCAAGTCTTCTGCAACATTTGCAAGACCCTTATGTTCTATGGTGATGCAGGCCCAGGTAGATGGGAAAGGAACAGATTTATTGGGTGGAAAGGAGATCAGACTTTCCCACTTCTTGTTCCAGAAAGGCATATGCTCTTAATTTTTTGGTGATTTTGTGGTTGCATCCTTATATTCTTGCAAATGAAGACGGTGGTTGCACCATTTTGGTGCAAATGTATGTCCTTCTGCATCATTGAGTCTTGTTCCTGCTATCTTTCTTGGTTGTGTAACCCAGTCTTGACTTGATTATGCTTGCTTCTGTAATAGGTCACATTCAAGTGCTCTGTGGCAGTTGTGCAAGGACACACAGCTTTGGAAGGAGTGCTGCTCTTTGGCAGAAAGCACTTCTACATCTGTGAATGCTTTGTATTGTCCCCTCTAGAAGAGGTTTGCTGTACACAGCACTGCTTGTCCAGGTGAGTCATTCCTTCCTCCCAGAGATCTGCTTGGTTAACTTCAGTGTTAGTGCATTCAGCCCTTGATGTTGCACAGACTTTAGGAGATTGCAAGATGAGATTAGACCAGCAAGAAGACTGCCATCCTTTCTATATTTGCAGAATCATTTAACCTAACTCACTGTAGATACATGGAGGTGCTTTGAGGACTCCCAGGTCCAATGGATGGAGATGGTGAACAGTCTAACATGTCTGTTTTTTCATTCTTTTCAAGTGCTATTAATGTTCCTTTCTGGCTGGCTCCCATCTTTTATTCATATGGAACAGTCGTTACAAGAGTCTTTTCCTTTATTATATCATAAGTTTGTTTCTCCAAGACAGAGATAATAGTAATTAATATTTGGAACACTGCTATCATCTTTGACTCGTGATTTATTGATATTGATCAATATTGAAAATGAGCCTGTTAGACTTAGCTCTTTGCTCATACTGTGTGTTCATGTGCAAGGCCCAGTGGGACAGTGAGCAACTCAGTGTTTTTACTCGCTGAAAGACTGTCTGCTGTGCATCCGATTCTTACTAAATCTGATACCAGTCAATCCGATCAAATGACTTACAGATCGATTAGACAGAGTCTGATTAAATAATTTGAGTTGCTTTTCTAAGGGGTTTGCTGTAGGTTGAACTGTGGGTATCAATTGAAGTACATGTAAACACTTCTAGTAATAATGAAGTGATAGTTTAATTATTAGTTCCAGTTAATAGCGGTTAATGAAAGCAGCATGTCCATATGATGTTTGCCTTTGACCCTGGCTTTCAGGTTCTCCCACTATATTCCTTCTCTTGCTGCTGCTTAGACTTCAACACATGCAAAACACTGCTCTCTATGTACTTGCATACCCTAAAATCATCACTTCAAATCTACCTTCAGCCTCCACAGGCATTTAAAAAAACAAAAAAGAACCCAACTTTTTCAAATTTTATATTATTTTTATTATTATTTTGAGAACTAGTTAAAAATATATATATATATCTGCCTTTGTAGTTCAGCCTTGTTTTCAATTCCTCTGTATTCCAGTTGTCTTATAAACAGGACTTAACATGTTCATGAAGGCTTTCCAGGTCTCTTTTGTTTAAAATTGATTTCTTTTTCTTTTGTTTTTCCTTTTCCAGCATCAGTGATCCATTCATTTTCAACTTGTGTCATAGAGAGCATGTTGTGGGAGATCAGAGATGTTTCCGTTACTCATATCATGATATAAAAGAGATCCGTCTAATGCGCTTTCTCCTGCAGGTAGGAACTAACATGCTTGGTCATTTGAGTGAAAGCTGCTGCAGCAGTAAAATTATGTGACTGAAAACTACTTGTATAATTTTCACTAAGACTGTTGAGGTTTTTCTGAGCAAAAACCACCCCTCAATGGAGTGATTGGCCCGTTAGTTGTTAGGCTGACAGTATTCTTTACTGTCCAACTCAGTGTTTTTGAAAACAAGCTTTGAAATCATTTTTGTTTTGACTGAAGTTTCCAGTAAGCGTCTAATTTTTCAGTGATATTCAGTACATAGTTCATGATGTATGTGAGTTGGACAGTTTCAGCAGAGATCTACTTCAGGATATAGGATATGGGGTACTTAAGTGGTTAGGTCACTATCCAAACATGTACGGAAATGTTAAGTCTTGTTATGAGTAACTGTATGAAGCACATTTTCTTACATCACCTGATGAGCAATCAGAGCAACAGAACGATCACCTCTTCCTCCATTTCTCCTCCGAAGTAGAATCTTACTTTCTTCACATGTGTTTGTATCTATACGTGGATTTGTTTTGAACAAGAGAAAAGGAAGTGTTTTGTGTTACACAAACTGAAAAATAGAGACCAGTGAAAGTAGTCATTGATTGGACCTTGGGTGAAAGTGTGAAGCTGTGCTTCAGATAAAGCTGTTTATTGTCGTAGCTGCTTTTATATACCCTTTCTTCTTCATATTTTATTTGTGAATCATGTATGGGCTGTTGTCATTCTCTTGTTTTCTTAGATTTGTATTACACCTGCTGTCTTTGGATTGAAACTCATGTCTGGCTTCCCAGATACAATGCATCATTTGTAATTTTACCTGGCTGACTTTGGGGAGGGTGGAGAAGGGACTGATCACTGGGTAAATTACAGGAGCGTATGCAAATGACCAACTTAACCTGTGTGAGGATATTGTGGAAAAAGGCTGAAGGTGTAACTTTTCTTTTTTAAAGCTTCAGTGAGAAACATCATAAACTCCCCTTCCTCTTCCACTTCCAGTCTTAAATGAGTAGTAACCAACAATTTTGAAAGTTGCAGGGTTTCTGTTTGGAAGAAACTTTTACTTAGGATCCCCCCCTTCATATACCTATTTAGAAGTTAATACTACTTGTGTTATGCTATTCGCACCAAGATTTCAAGACAAAAACAGAAGTAGCAGATGTTGGGTGATGGGATCAGTATCTAGGCTTTGATTTTGCTTCACAGAAGCATTCATAATCCTAGTCAACCCAGTACAACCATTTCTATAGATGGAGAAATTGGGAACATTAGGTCTATTTTGCTATGCTTTTTCACACTTGCTACGAAGTCATGGCCTTTGTTTTTGAAGCCTTGAAGAACTTGAGAGCCCATAGTGGGCTCTTCACAGCACTCATCTTAGGTCTTCACTGCTTCAACCTGCAAATGATTTACCTTTCTAGGAGATCGCCTTAGAAATATTCTTCAAAAATGGTTACTCCAGATTTCTTGTCTTCCATGACTGTGACCGAAAAAAGATATTTAAGAGGTAATAACTTCATAATTTCATGTGTATGGTCTGTGTTTATCTTGGCTTCAAATTTCTGTCTTTGTGCTGTCTCTTTCTTTGATTACAACTTTTTGGTCTTTAATGACTTGCATATAAACAAAGCTATGAAACTTCATTTGCTGACTTATGAATTCTTTGGAACATTACGTAGTCATTGATTTATCAAGGGAGCTAATGCATCTGTAATACTCTTCTAGCACCTGATGGCGTGTTGTTATATATCCTTGCATCCCAGAGAAATGCAATCGTAGCTGTGCTGCTTCCTTTCCCTAAAGATCCTTCTGCTCCTGAAATCTCTGAGCACTCTAATGGGGAGCATTTCTTAAAAGGCCAATCTGAATTTATCCAATTCTCCTTTCTAAACTGGAATTCTTAAAATTACCAGATTCTGCCCCAGAGATGGCTGCTTTTAGTCCTTATTTTAGCTGTCTCTTAGCTCTGAAATGCATGTGTTGGAGTGATCTCGCTGAGGGCAGTTCAAGACAGTGCATTAGTCTTCAACTGCCTGTCTTGCCATTCAGCTGCAGGTTACCAAACCTATGGGTTTAATGTCTGACATTAAAAAAAAAAAAAAAAAAAAGAAGAAAAGAATAAAAAAAAAAAAAAGAAAAAAAAGAAAAAAAAAAAAAAAACACCCCAAAACCTACTGGAGGTAAAGAGGGGGGAGGCTGATATGTGAGTTGGTGTACCTTTCTGCCACTTTTGCCAGCAGGCTGGTAAATGTCAGAGAGGATTCTTTTCCTCTGGGTTTAATTAGTACCATCCTAAGCCACTTGATCATAAGTTATTACTGATCAATTCAAAGCCTTATTTAGGAAAGCAACTGTTTTTATCCAGCCTGCAGACAATTCCTTAACATTAAACATATGTTTTTACTGTGTTGTCTTGCAACTTTATTCTGGGTTGGTGAAAGGCTGGGAGGCTGGGACATTCCCTTGCTATAGGCAGGGACACCTCCAAGTTGGTTTAGTGGGAGATGTCCCTGCCTGTAGCAGGGGGGCTGGAACAAAATGATCTTAAAGGTCCCTTCCAACCCAAATCATTCTATGATTCCATGATCCTTCATAAGAAAAGTTGCAGTTAAGGTATGATGGTGTTTAATAGATTATATACGGATATGAGATGATACACATACATCCTCTGTACAAATAACTGTTTAAAAGATTGTTTTGTTATTTTTTTTATCTGTAGATTTTGCTTTTTCCAACCTGCTTTGAAGTCAAAGGGGGTAACAGAGGAGTCCCTGAATGTAAGGTAAAAACATGAACATTGGATAACAGTAGAAAATAAGAGCAAACACATTATGAAATTGTACCTTAAAAACAAACAAACAAAAAAATGGAAATTGGAAACTTAGCTCTTTGTGCTCTCTGTTTTGAAGATTCAGTTGTGTCTCCAGAACTCTAGTGTTCTAGTGTATAGCATCCATGATCTGAAGGTATGAGGAATGTGTTAAGTAGCTGACAGTGCTTAGTTGATTAATAATTATTAACTCCTTAATATGATTTTATGGTAAACTCTACACAGATGGTTACTGTGGGATAGAGACAGTCAGTGAGGTGAGGCTACAAAGCTAATCCATAATGTTTCTACATAATGGGCTGTTTATTGTGTGTTTAGAGTAGACAGTGACAGATGTGTGCGTGGAAGTTTTGGCATGCTACAGTAACAGCGCATTGGAGATACCAATTTGTGGTTCATCAGATTTACTGCTGCAGGAAAAGAAAGCTTTCCCTTCCAGTGTCAGTTGAATGAAACCATGTTCAGTGCAGACACTGAGTTATTTGTATAGCTGCAGATCTTTTCCAATTGGGTGTGTGAGGAATACACCCCTGAGGGCCTGACTAGTGTACTCTGGAATGATCACTTGGAGGCAGAATATTGTTGAGATCTGTGGAGTTGTAGTATCTTGTTTGTGTGACCTCTGCTTCCCTTTTTTTGTTTGTTTTCATTCCACCTGTTGCAGGTCGTTACTTATCTTTGAAGTGAATGCTTTCACCTTGAGTACTAGCCATCTGCTTGCAAAAAGTATCATTGCAGTGTGCAAACAGCTCTGGCTAGAGCATAATCTGAGCTAGAAATGATGGTTAACTCTATAGAGATGGTAGTGTTCTGTGACATTTAAAATTGATAATCTTTTTTTATATTTCTGGACCACTGAATGTTTCACCCATGGCACTTCATTCTTCATTTAAATACAGTTAAATCTGTGCTGTCAACATGTTACTGAGGCTGCAGCCAGCAGCTCTTCATGTGCCATGCTCAACTACTTTTATAATGTGCTCATTGCTTGCACTTGTATATTGTATTCACTGAGACTGTGGATGACTACGCCTCACCCGATGAAAATTAACAAAAGTAACGTTTGGGGGGCTAAGTGGTACGAGATAATTACTAGAAATAACTATTTTTGTAAAGTTTCCCTTCAGTGGACATGTGACAAGGACATAAAGTTCATAACAAACAACAACAAAAAAAAACACAAAGAACCAGAAGAACATGTTGTAGGAACAGGCCCAGGTGCTAGAACATAGTCTTTCCAATGTGTCCTTCTTAAAATGTACATTTGTTTTACTTATTTGGGATTTGGTTTTAGATACCGCCTCAGATGTACTTCTAAAACTGGGTGTCTTTAAATGAAGAGAACTGCAGAAAAAGGCAGGTGGATAGCTTTTTAATTAGCTTGAGCTGGATTTCATAGGACATGGCCCATGGAGCACGACTGTAGAGTTCAGAGATGTTCATCTTTTAATCTCCATTGTTCTTGGTTATCCATTGCAGTGGAGTTGGGTGTAAGGAGTAAAGGGAAACTGAGCTTCTTGGAGGGGCAGGACATTGTGTTCTTCAACTTGTTTAGTTTGTCCTTTTCTTCCTGACAGGTCTTCAGGCAGGAACAGCATAGGTCTTTCTCTTGTACTAAGTAAAGTGATTCTACACGCTTGATGGGGTCAATGTACTCTTCTTTTTTTGACTCAGGGAAAGGGTTTCTTTCTGCATTCAGTTTCTGGAGCCTGGGAAGCGTTTTCACACTCTTTGGGATAGTGGTCAAGAAGTTGTCAAAGAGACCTAACTCCTTAAGTTCCTTCAGGGCCCCAAGTGTGGAGGGGATGCTGTCAAGACAGTTCAAGCCAAGATTGAGAATACGCAGGTTTTTTAGAAGGTTCAACTCTTCTGGCAAGGTTTTGCTGGTCAGCTTGTTGTTACATATATTCAGGTAGAAAAGATTCTGAAGCGTACCTACTGTCTTGGGCAACTCTTCGAGCTGATTGCTGTGCAGGTCCAGCCAGCGCAGTTTCTGGAACTTTTCAATGCTGTTTGGGATCTTTTTTAGCATGTTTCTACTCAAATCAAGCTCATCCACATCAGCCAGTTTTAGAATGCATTTGGGAAAGGTAGTGATACCCATCTTACTTAAGTCAAGACGACGGCCTCCATCAAAAGAGATCCTGATAGAATTTTTTGCAGTTTTCAAGGTGATTTTTTTTCCTTTAGGACCTTTTCCTTTTCCCTTGGCCATCTTTCCTCAGAGAAAGACAAACACACCAGACTCTGGAAGAAGTGGGGAGCCCCAGCCTTTGAAAGCAGTGACTGTTAATTCCTAATTAAAAACAGAATAATGTCTTAGTCAACAATTAACACGACTGTAGAACTCATCAGAAGTCTTTTTTTTTTTTTTTTTTTAAGCTCATGACTTTTCAACGCTTGGGCTGCAACTTTGAAAGGCTTTCCTGAAAGCATTTTGAGTAGGTGAAATTCTAATTATTAAAAATATAATTTTATTGCACCATGACACTTGCATTGCTCTGTAAAGCAGTGTAAGTATTACAGGATGAAATTAAAAGTATTACAAGTGGGAGAAATTTGCTGTCTTTCATCCCTAGATACTGGTTTGAGCCCAGCATGTAATGAAACCGAATGAAATACATTAACCATTTGCTGTATAAGGACTCAGGTGAAATATATTATGGGTCTCAATGCAGTCCTTGAGGATAGCACTAAAAGAAAGCACTGTTGTAGGTATTTGTAGCAGACTAAAAGGTTACTTTTTTTAAAATTTTATTTTACAGTCCTGGCATCGGAGGATAGGTTGGTTAAGTATCGTGTTGAATGGACCCGAGACTTTCAGCTCTGGACAATACTGAAAGAAAAACTGAATGTTTAAAGCAAATGACCGAGAGTTTTTCTTTAAGTGGGATCTCAGAGACCCAGTTGGCTCACAGATTTGCCAGAACGGGTTACAATTGCTTATTGATAGGTTAAGCTAGATCACAGAGTCTCTCTGTGCTCTTAAGCACAGACTCTAGATACTTCTACTTTGTTGTTCTTCCGCACATGTTGAAGGATAAGTGAATTCCCATGGTGAAGGTTTTTTGTCCTCAAATAATGCATGTAAGGGTTCTAGTCAGACTTGTCAATGCTTATACTAAATACGTGCTATGTACTGTGAATGGGGACCTGTGTGAGTAGTAGTAATCCACTGTAGTCTTAGGGTTGGTGACCTGTCTATATAATTGAACATCATTAAATATGAATAATAGTCACAGTTAGTGACAAAAGGTGCCATAGAAATGAATGACTCATGCTGAGAGGAGCATGGGTTAAGCTGGCTAACCATGGGATAGTCTGGGTGCTCTTGCATTTAGTTGTGAAAAGGTAAATTGCAGCTTTGATGGGAGATTGATTGTGACAAAATATGGATTTGTCCACAGTACATTTCCCTATTAAAAAGGCTTCATTACAAACCCTCAGGCTCTTTGGCTACTCATTAATCATGTGCAAATACATGAAGGGATAGCTCAGGCATTTCAGCTTCTTTCAAATACATGCCATAGCCAAAGATGATGCAAAAGCAAAATTATCTCTGCATTCCCAGGAGCTCCATAATGAGGCAGTTGCTCCAGGAAGTAACGCAGTGGGGTCAGTCTTGCCCTGAGGATATATTCCAAAATTGACTCTTTCTGATATTTTTAAAAATTGTTTAAAAGGTTAAAACCTACAAGATTCTGTGTCTCACCAGTAATTACAGGGATTTATTAACATTATGTCCGAAGGCCACTCACCCTTTTCTGTATTTAAAGTTACTGCTTCAGCAGCAGTATCATGCTATTTCTTTCATAGTATAGACTGGAAACTGAAGGAAACAAGAAATTACAGTGGAAAATTAAGCATTTTCTAAATGTTAGCTTAAATAATTTGCCCAGGATTGTGCAGGAACCAAATCTGTTTTTTTTCTTCTAATTAGAATTCTCATATTTTAAAGAAGTTGATGGAAAAAGATCTGCAGGACAACTGCCTTAGGCTTGGGCAGGCAGGCTTGGGAGAGAGATTTTCTGCTTCCTGAAATTTATGTGATCTTGGCGATGTTGAGATCCGACTTTTCTCTTTTTGCTTGAACTTCTTGTCTATGTTGGACAAGTTGATGAAGACATTCAGCTTTAATCAGTGAAGGTTTTTTGTTTTTTTTTTTTTTTTTTTCAGCTAAATATGCCTTGAATAGAAATGGAATTGGCCTCAAGGAAAAATATTTGTTTTCTAAATTCAAAATGATAATCTTTTAAAATACTTTTAAAGACATCTTTAAAACTCTCAGAAGGAAAACATTTTGTTCAGTTCCTAGTGATTTTTTCCAAAACTTTTCAGTGAAAATCCTGAGTGGAGGGGGGGGAGGTTCAGAGTGGGGGAGCAATCCATGGCGAGAAAGTTGCTTTACTTTCGTCCCAAACAGTCGTCTTAAAATAAAAATAATAAAAAATAAAGAACACAACCTTTTGTTTTATTAATGCTGGTTCCCAGAGCTGCCGTTACTCTGTGCTGTGTGCATCTGGGAACACTAGAGGGAGCCTGGTGTGAACAGCTGAGTGCTGGAGGAAGACTGGTCAGGAATATGAGCGTAGTTTTAATCTTTGCGGTACTTCTCTGCCAATGACCCTCACTGACTTGTTAAAAAAGAAATATTAAATAAACCTAGGTCTTTCAGAGTTTTACAAGTCCAAACAGGTTAGTAATTTTCCTGAAGACAGATCACTTACTGTGAGGCACTGGATAATGGCCAGATTTCAAACCACCTTGGTCAGGTCACTTTAGTTGGATTTTTTTTTTTTTAAATCATACCTTGGATCCTTACTTCATATGCAGTGATGACGTAAACATGCCCAGGATGTGTGCTCACATACTGAGGGGCTGTTTGTTTTGGGTTAAAAGTGGGATCCAGGTTTTAAAATAACTTTTTTTAAAGTCCCAGAGAAAAAGATCAGCATTAGAGTTCTGAAACACCACTGTAGCACACCGACTTGCAGAGCATGAATATCTCTCTCATCTCTGCATGCTTGTAAACTAATTATCAATGTTTTGCAGGGCTGTAACTGGAGATAATGGAGCTTGCTTATCCGTGTCTCATTTTCTTCAGCTTTGTGTAAGAGGCATCCAGTTCTGTAGACACTGGTATTAAAAATTCAGGAATCACAAGAGCCCTCCTTGCTGTAAATATTAATTATACCCATTTGATCTCCTGCTCACAGTGCATCTCTGGTGGTAGCAGAGAAAGAAGTACTTTCCTTGATCCAAGGAAGGCTTGCAGATTACTCCTTACTTGCACAGGGCTCTGCCATGTCCCACTGCAGTTTAGGCCTGTCCTAAGCAGATCCAGTTAGGCCTAGGAAGCAGATCCAGTGCTAGAAGAATGCAGATTTGGACCCTGGTGCAGTCTCAGCATTTCTTTTTCCTTCCTCAGCATAGTGCTGGCAGGAAGAGATGGGCTTTCTGCCCACGCTGAATTGGGTGTTTCAAGATCTCCTCTGGGATTCTCCCTGTTCTTTTCCTACCATGGGTTGCTGCTTCCTACTTCACTGCACCCAAAGCCATACAGAACCATCTCAATTCTATCTTGAACTTGCATGTGGAAGAGTTTGTTGTCTCTCCTTGAAGTTTGCATGCTGCAGAGCAGCAGGCCTGTGCAGTCCAGCAGAGCCTCTCTGGGATCAGGACAGTGAGGCAACACGTTCTGGCTCAAAAGAAACCATTTCACGTACCGCTTTAAAGCAGCATTCATACAGCAAATGATGTTGCATGAAGCCAACCAGTTCCAACCAGGAGATTGTTTTATTTCCCTGCTTACAAGCCTGTTACCATTTCTTTGTTGTTGGATACGACCTATTGTGGAAGAGAGATTAATTCCCTGACTATTTTAGATGCAGTCTCTTGCTAACAGGCTGTTTGAAACTAAATCCTATCAGAACAAATATATACTGAGCATTTTCCTTTGATTTTCTTACTTCTTTAGATAGCTTTTGTATCAACATGTGCAAGGTTACTTATAAACCAAAACCCACCCCACCAAGGATATACAAAAGTACTGCCTCATCTCAGCAATTCTGCTGTCCGCCTACTTAAGATCTTACCAGCTAGCAGAGAGACAGTCTTACAAGCTGTGGTACCGATGTCACAAGCTGCTTCTTTCTTTCAGCAACACGAGATGAGCCTTCATGGTCTGCTACTGCGCAGTCTTCCTCTGGTCTGCTCCTCTGTAAGAAATGAATTTGTCTTTCAGTTGGTAAAGCAGGGGAGCACAGGACAATTTCCTTTTCAGAGGCCTGTAAATTTTTAATTGGGCTTCCTTGAAGGAAAATGGCGGGCCTTCAAGAAACTGTTGTGTATATAAGTTTACTGAGGGGAAGAAGAGTTGAAAAAGAACTTCCCTGGCCACAGTGCTTCTGTTCAGTTCTCTGTCTGCAGCCTATAAAACTTTTGTTCCTAAGCAACAGCACTGCTAGGTCCTTGGAGATCATTAGCATAATGTGTGGTTCCAGCGTGCAAGTTCAGGCTGGAGGGAAAAGAGCTGAACTGCATGTCGTGTTTGGAAATGTTAGACTTCAAATTATGCAGAAAGAAAACACATCTGGACCTGGTTAGAAGCTGTTTGTCAGCTTGCTGCCTTAGCTGTCCATTTTAGTCATTTGACCATTTCATTTTACTTAGCTGTAACTCAGTGTGAAATGCCTGTATGTACATGTTAGAACTCCCAACACTCGTGATACCATCCATAGCATGTCAGACTGAGTAGATACAGACTAGGAGGAAAAGTTTGTTCTGTCCTGAGCTGCAGCTTGCATTTATCTATCTGTGACCCTTCAAAAGTGCTGTTGCAACAATTCCCTCTTGTATGATGCGAGTTTCCTGGAATTTTTTTGTATAGCTGCAGCTCATGATTTTAGTGGTTGCAATTATTTCAAAATGGTATTTGGAAAAAAAGAACTGAAGAGATATATCTAATGCAATCAACCTGTGAGTTGACAAATGAAATCTCAAAGCTTGGAGAGAGCATCCCATTTGGACCACCGAGGCCCAGAAGCACAGCTGTTTCAGGGAATGACTACTTTGAGCCTTGCAACTTCTCAAATCAACATATGTATGTTTGTATAGCATGCTTGCAGACTAAGCCAGTTTAGCCCTGTCTGTAATATTTTATTTCCCTACCTTTACGATACTCTCACAATAAAATGCTGCAGGACTGATAAACTGAGCAGGTTTCTACATGGCATAACTCCCTGCCTTTTAACTCAACCATAAATCCAAAATAAAGCTGGACAGTTTTAGTGAGTGTGTCTACCTTTGTGGAAAGGGAAGAACCTAAGCTGCTCCTTACCTGACAAATACTCTAATCCAGTAACACATTGTGCCTGGATTCCTGATCCTGTACCTTCCATCTGAGAGGCAAATAGCCATTGGAGACCTTACAAAGACCAGTGGAACAAAACTCAGTGAAACTATAGTACAGTAGTTCTGTATTGTAAAGGCTCATAGATGTGTTTTTCAGTCGAGAATTCGTACATTCTTGAGCTACTTATGGTTCAAAGTGGGGTGCAAAACCAGTATAATTCTACTCCAGTCAGTGGACTTTCTCCCATTTTACATTGTGTAAATTAGAACATCATTTAATCTCTTGGGTTTTTTTTTTTTTAATTGCTGAAAAATGACAGAATGTCTTGGGTTGAAAGGAAATTGAAGATCATCCAATTCCAACTCCCTGCTGTGGGCAAGTTCATCATGCAGCAAAGCAGGCTTCAGAGCCCCATCCAGTCTGGCTTTGAACATGTCCAGGGATAGGGCACCCAAAGCTCTCTGGGCAGCCTGGGCTAGTGCTGCTTCTTCCTCTGAGTGAAAGATTTTCTTCAAATATCTAATCTAAATCTCCCCTCTTCTAGTATAAAACTATTCCCCATTGTCCAATCACTATCTGCCCCTATAAAAAGTCAGTCTCCTTCCTTTTTGTAAGCTCCCTTTATGTACTAATTCTTTTCATTTTTTTTTTTCAGACAAACTGTCAAGGCCCCATCTTCCCATATCAGATATGAATAATACCTTTTTGTGTTTCCTGCTTGTTATAAATATAACCTATCATTGTTAGGTTTCGTATGCTTAACAGGAGAACTAATCAAAGCTTAAGAGTTGTAGACCATGAGCCAAAATTAGTCCAGGGTTCCACATTAGTTAATGAAATAGGTTATTTAGTCTGTGCAAAATCTTGCATCAATTACCTACCAACCTACCTCTGGCGAGAATTCCTAAACAAGGAATAAAGTACTTTGTTGAGTAAACAGTACCGTTTATCCTTAATGTATGCTATTAGCTGATCTGAGACTGAATAGGCAGTAAAAGAATGATTCATAATCATGAGATGAAATGTCATTTACAAGAATTTACTGCCACAAATTCAATAAAACTGTAATGATTGTAGACCATCCTAGTATTTTAATTAGGTCTTTGAAAATGCTTTGAAACTAGCTTTGTGGACTGTTAGTGTGATCCAATACAGAGCACAGCTTGTTCATGTAGCAGTTCTGTCTTCTGTGATTGAACTGATTCCATCATGCTTTATGAAGTTAGTAAGTTCGTCTCTGAACTGGCATCTTAGCTTTGGTGTAAAGCTATGTACTCAAAAGGAAAAGCATCCATAACCTTCAGTTATGTCATATTGTGTCACTAACCTCTTTATTTTGGCAGATAAAGAGTCCCTTTAATCAAGAAACCATTGCTTGTCTCAGTTTGATTGCCTGCAGCTAGCAAGAACAAATCCATGCATGCCCTTTCGATACTAACACACCTGATTCAGCTCAGCTGGAGCGTTACTTTTGCCTCCTCTGATCCTTTGACCCTTCCATCTTTTCAAATACATTTCCCTGTTTAGAATCTGTCTTCAACTGGTTTGTTTCGATTTAAAGATTCAGTAGATGTTGCTCTGAATTTTGAGAACAAAGAAAGTGGAAAAAAATATTTTAAAAAATTGTTAGAAAAAGAATCAAGCCAAAACAGCAACAACACAACAAACTACTTTTTCAAAACTGCATTAATTTAGAAGTCCTTCATACAAAAATAATCTTTGATATGGAGAATGAGAGACCTTTGTTTTCAACTGTCCTTCTGTTCGTGCTGCAGGGGTATCTTCTCTCCCCGTTTGGCAGTTTCTGAACTGTTTCTGAGTTATCATACTTCAGGTGATATTTCATTTAGAAGCAATTTGGCATGTAGCTTAGCACTCTGTCCAGTTAGAAAGAGTGGCTGACATGGTAGCCTCATCCGTCACCTGAAGCTGGCCATCTCTGTTCATCAGGCAGAACCTTGCCTCCTACTGAAAGTTGTAATGAAACTGGGATCCTGCAGTGCTAACGTAAGCGTCAACACTTTCTGATTTTAAAATTATTTGGTCTCTGTTGAAATCTCAGTATTCTTTTAGTGTTGTCATAGGATAAGAATAGGGGCTCAAGGAGCACAGGCAGTAATGCATTGACTTTCTCTTATGGTTTTAAAACAATTATTTCAAATATCTGTTCCATACAGGAAACACTCAGGAGGAGAAAAAGTAATGCTCCAGAAGTGGCAGGTAAACTAAATCTTGTCTGCACATGATTAAGCTAAGATTTTCATTACCCGTGTGTCCACTCACATTTATATATTGTGTGTTTATGTGCTTCAAAGCCTAAGCTATTCTCTCACAGCTGGAGGTGAGGATATTGGCAAGACGAGCAGAGTATTTACATCTGGTTATTGCAGAGGTTTTGCTTTTCCCACTGTGAAACATATGGCCAACTATCTGACAGATTGTGTGATCCTATGCATGTTTTAAAATGGAGCTCAGAAATAGCCACCTAGTTAATGACAGATCATCTAAATCAATGTACATCTTTTGTCTTCACTGACTTTATACTGAGCTGAGAAATGTACTCACTTTCTTGTATTCCTGTTCTTGGTGGTTTAAGGCACATTCAGGAAATCTATATCCTTTTGATTATATGCAGCACTTTGTGAATCCTTTCCATATAAAGTTGTCCAGGATTTGCAAATACACAAATTGTTTGCATTTGGCACTTCCAAAATCCAAAAACGTGCTCTATTACTCAAATAGCACATAAAAGTGTGGATTGATTATAGACAAATACAAATGACCTGTCTGAAGAAGAGCCAGAAGAAAGACTTAGATTCTCTTGAATGGACTTTGGCATAAGAGCTGTTGTGCTGATCCGAATGGTGATAGGTGATTGATTCCACTATGTTTAATGTTTATCCTGGTGGATGGGGGAGCTATGAAGCTCTGAGGTTGCCTCTGGGGCATGGTTTTCAGGGGTGGAGTTAGGAGATTTTAATGTCTGCTTCTTTTCCTTGACAGAAGAGGGAGATCAGCAACTTTGATTACCTCATGTACCTGAACACACTGGCTGGCCGCAGCTACAATGATTACATGCAGTATCCTGTGTTTCCGTGGGTCCTTGCTGACTATCACTCCCAGGTCAGTGCATGCTGCTTAGTGGGACTCAGTACTTTCTGCAATTTGTTGCATGATACTACTGCAGTAGAAGGGCCTAGACCAAAGATTCAAAACTTGATGTAGTGAAGTCAAACTGTACTGATTATTTCCATATTAGACTTGTCTTCAGGTCAGCTTGTGAAGGGATGTGTTCTGCCTCAGTAAGGTGGTCAAGCACCTGTTATGTGCATACGTACGTAAGGGAAGGCTAAGCTGACTTTGCAAGTAGTCAGTGGCAGGATTCTGTCACCTGCTAAGGGATCTAGGCAGAAGCGACTTTGAAAACAATTTGAAACATGCCAAGACTTTTATTCAGTGCCTCGTAGGTTCTTCATTTGTGAAGCATCTTGTACGTGCTGTCTTTTCAGTGGCACATGTTGCCATTCCATTTCCAAGTCCCTTCAATACTGAATCTGTGACAGCCTTGTACAGGTGGAACTTGTAACCAGCTTTTCCATAATCCAGTATCACTGAGATGGTCATGATGCCTTAGTCTGTGTTCTAAAAAATCCCATGTTTGTTCTTTTTGTGTTTCAGACTCTAAACCTTAGTAATCCCCACACATTTCGGGACCTGTCAAAGCCAATGGGAGCACAAACTATGGAGAGGAGACAAAAGTTCATTCAGCGCTACAAGGAAGTGGAGAAGAGTGAAGGTAAGCATTTCAGAAGGCTAACAGATAGCAGAGGCTTTAAGGCATGCTTGTGAATCCTTTGGTCTTTCAAAACTTCGGTGATGGGAAGCATTATACCAAGGAGGTCCGCTTGCTTCTGCATACAGAGTGCTTGAGGATTGAAAGAGAAATGGCTGTCTTGCAAACAGTTCCTTCGTATGTGACTTGAACTGTTGCATTCTGTCATCTTCCCTTGGGCAGAAAGATATGCACCGGCAGAAGGCAGTGTCTGAAAAGATTGGTCTGTTAGTTAAGTTGTATGTATCGGTTTTCTCTGGTAGCTAAACTGCATATAGAAGACTGCTACACGCAGTACAGCTAATGACAGATACAGTTAGAGGAGAAAACTGGGCGTTTAAACTATTGACCTCTGGAGATTTAGACCATTTTTCATTACTAACATGGTGATATAAGAGGATAAAGACTTTATTCATCAGAACATGAAAGGTGGGAGGCAAAGCAGAAGAATACATAGATGGTTTTAACAGCATGTTCAATGCAGATATGCAAGGTGTGCTTTTTGCACATCTTTGAACGCATCTATTTTAAAGAATTACTGAATTGTGCAATAATAAATTAGTGTTATGGACTTGAAATGGTGAAATTTCCCATTAAAATCTGATTTTGTGTTGAATTTCCAGGAGACTTGTCAGCCCAGTGCCATTACTGTACTCACTATTCCTCAGCAATTATAGTGGCATCTTACTTGGTCCGATTGGAGCCATTTACACAGACCTTCTGTTCTCTGCAGGTAAGGAAAAGATAGCTTCCATCTTACACCTCCTTAGTTGCTGGAACAGTTTGCCCAGAGAAGTTGTGGATGCCTCATTCCTGGAGGGGTTCAAGGCCAAATTGGAGGGAGCCTTGGGCAACCTGATCTAGTGCCTGATTCAGTGACTGGCAACCCTGCTCACATCAGTGGAAGTTGGAACTAGGTGGTCTTTAAAGTCTTTTCCAACCCAAACGATTCTGTGATCACAGAGCATACAAGGATGAGCATGTAACAAAGAGAGATTCATTCTTTTGGCATCTCTAGTCTATTCTGTATTGGCCTCCTGGTTAACTAAAGGCCATGTGTTGTGACTGCTAAATTCAATGGAAACATTTTAATGCAGAGCAGAATGATGCAGAAGGGTCATTTTGTTTTGGTTCTGTGTTGTATTTTACAATTGTGAAGATATTTAGCTTCCAAGTCAGTGTTTTACTATTGCTCTGAACACTGCCCTTCTGACTTTGGGGCAGATGCGCTTAGAATACCTGTCATCAAAGTCTCAAGTGCTCATACAATAACATGGCTATTGGCAAGCACTTGGGGCTGGCAGAATGAAGGCTCTGTCTGGAGCATGACAGGAGTCATGGGAATGGTGTATGTGAAGTAGAAGTAGAGTGAGATAGATCTCACATCCCAGAAGGAATATTTTGATTTTACTTGTTCTGAACCTGCCACCATTTTTTTTTTTTTAGGGCTTAAAGCACTTCCAATGGAATTAAACTTCATGGAAACTGAGTTGTGCATTTGCCTTTCCCAGCCAGTCAGCATGCAGGGGCACCAGATTTCCTGGCTGCTCTCCTCATGCTGCCAGTGATGCACAAGCAGGGCAAATGGGGCTGCACCAGAGCAGTTGTTGCTCTCATTTTTGTAATATGTTTTGTTATAGCAGGGTCTACTAGGATGACACACTGTCAAACATATAATTTAAGAGATCTCTTGTTGAAGTTTTCCTGTGTTTACGGGGCAGTTTGAGAGAGGCAGCTGAGCCAGAATTTTCTACAGGCTGCTTGTATAGCAAGGGCTGGTGATATGTCCTGAAGCTCTCCAGAAGCTTTGCTCTTGAGCTGTTCTCTAATTTTTCAGAATGAGCTAATACAAATAAAGCAATATGGTAATTAAATAATGAGCCCTATGATATCAGCTGTTACCAGCAGTAGATGAGTTAGCGAACCACCTGAGGCAATGGTTACCATTGTGCTCTGTGAGCCATATGTTAGCTGCAGTCATGTATTACTGTGGAGCAGCTATTTCTTGTAAATGATAAAGGTTGCTATGTCTCACTGGCACAGTTTTTATGCAGAACAAGTTTTTAGCTTGCTTTGTGGACATGCTTGTGTAATTGGTAGGTAACTGGCATTTCCGTGTGGATGGTAATTTTCAAGGACTGCTGAGATGTAAAAGATTAAAATTGTCTGGATATGGATTCACTATACCTGCTGAACTCCCATTCTCTTCCTTTGCTCTTTTGTTGCTACACGTTAAGCTGAGCTTGTTTCCTATAGGTGATCAGTCCTACTGTGGCATAGAAATTACTGTGAGATGCAGTCAGGCAAACAGTTGATCTGAAATGTTTATACTTAGTAAAGAGCATATTGGAAAAGTACTCCCAAAGTTAAGGCCTTGGAAGGGTGCTGAATCAGCAGCTGCAAAAGTGTCTCCACATCTTAAGAATTGGAAAATACATGCTTATAACCCCAAAGTGCCTTTCTGACAGGAGAGGCAGGGTACTTGAGTGTACTCCTTGTGGTAAATTGATGTTGCAAAACATCCTGTTTGTCATGTCGGATACATGGTTTGCACCTAACCACAGAAGAAGTCAGTGCACAGGAGTTTACAAAACCTTATCTTTCACAATTTAAGTGTATTGAAATCTTACTGAAAGAATGTACGTATCTACTATGCATATTATGCTAGGATGGATGAAAGATTGTCTCATCGCATAAGCATTTACTGGTACATCTTCTTCCACTGATTCCTGCAGTTACCTTTTTAGGTATCTCTTAAACTCCTTTCAGGAATTGGTCTCACGTGACAAAAGCATAGTAAAGGTTTCTGTGCTTAGTGTTTCTTTTGGAAAGCTACTCTAGGGCATCGTGGGCTCAGCAATTAGTGACACTTGTGATTCACCTTGTATTTTAGAATCATAGAATCACCAAGGTTGGAAAAGACCTCCAAGATCATCCAGTCCAACCACCCACCTTACCACCTGAATTTCTATACTAAACCGTGTCCCCTAGTACAACATCTAAATGTTTGTTATTCCCTTTTGTTCTTATCCCACTGCTGCATTTCAGCTAGCAGGCTGATCCTCCTGGTGCTTGCCTCTATGAGGTACTTCCGGAGGACCGGTTTCTTGTTCTTCATTGTGTTGTTGAGCAGTCGTTTAAGAACTATCTGCAGGTAATTGCGTCTCGGGGGTTTGGTAAGCCTTTGCACCTATGTGAGCATTTCTTAGAAGTACTTGGATGTCTTTGGCTGTAAAACAGCCTCAGTGTTTCTTCGTTTTATGAACGTTTGGAGTTCTAACTTCACTGTAGAGATCACTTTGACCAGCTGCCTTTTATATACTATGCTATAGTTTTGGAAAACATGTTTTCACCAGTATTCTTTATTCATAGTTTAAGGCCTCTGCTAACAGGAAAGAAAACAGACTTAGTGTATCTAGCTATAGAAGAGTTGTAAGAGTTTACATTGACTTGCAATCTGAGGGCATAAAGCAATTCTTGATTCTTTTCTTCCTTTCAGCACACTTTTCGCATTCATAGAGAGAGAAAACTCATTAATTCTGATATAAATATATGCAAATAAATTTATTAATATAGGAAATGGGAAAATCAGTTATTGCTTCCTTTATAAATAATACAGGCTTAAGTTTTAAAGATATTACTTTTCCCTAAAATGAATTAGACAGCGAGGGAAAAAATCACATTTTTTCGTGGTGGTAATATCTTTAACCAGATTTGTCACGCTAACAGCATTTCCTATGTATATATTATTTTTATTTAATACAGGTAATCTTTTTATTACAAATCATATTGTTTCTCAGGAGATTACTATCAGCTCTCATAAAAGCTGCAAAAAAAGATGAAAAAGCATCAATCACCACCAGACACAGTGCACTGTGTGCAGATTAAATATACAAAGCCCTTTAATATGCTTCAATGAGATACTTGTTAGCTGTTGATTTATTTATAGTGCTGCTTCTATTCTATTTTAATTTCAATTTGAATTTGACTCCAAGGGTCCCTCTCTAATAATGATCAAGAGCAAAATGACCTTGTGTATCAGATTAACTCCAGCTAGGTTTACTCATATGATTTTAGCCACTTCTTTGCTCAGTCCCTTCAGTGGGTGTGGGAAAGCTTCACAATTGCTGGTGGCATAAGGATGAAGGACATGAAATACAGGAAAGTGAAGCAGGACTATGTTATTGTTTAGAGCTGAGGCTGGACCCAAGTCCTTTCAGAATTCACCTCAGGGGAAGCAGTAACAGGATCTTTACATATAGGATACATGTCAGCTTTTGTTGGTAATCTAAATCAACTTGCTCATTCTAAAAAGCTCGGTGTGATGATCTCCAGAAACTGATTGTCTATTGGGCAATTTCTGTTACTGTAAAACTTTGTTAAATAAATCCTTTGTTCAATGTGGGGATGTCTGTATAGTTGTGCACATGGGATTTTCACAAATTCAAAGAGTATCTGAAATACCCTTAAGAAAATCCTGTAGGAAATACAGTTCCAACATAAAGCATACATCTTTCGTTCAGTGGGTGATTTATTTTTATTTAAAGATCTTGGTTCATAATGGTGGTTAAGGCTAAGGAGGGTGCTGCTATCCAGTGCTTGACTGTTACTAAAGTAAACATATTCAAACACTCTTAGGACTCGAGGTAGTTTGTTTCTCCTTCCACATGCAGCAATTTAGCCTTATCTTCAGATGTTCTTCCCCTCTTCTCTTCGTTATGCTGTGTTTCCTTTCCTGCTGTCCCCTGCCCACTGGGCCTTTCCTGCTTGCCTGGATCTCAAGAAGACTGAACTTAAGATTTGGCACAACTCTTTGGGTCACAGATGAAAACACCAAAGCTATGTTCACTGCTTAGAAATCACTTCTTGACAAAAGGAGTTACACTGAGAAGTATTAATATTGGTTATGCTGATATTTTCAAGCAGGTCGTTTCTGCTTGCCTCCAGGTTATTACAAGCTACACAGTGTCTAAGCTGTATGGTATTCTTAATCTACCTATCTGCAAATTGGGACTGAGGTAGTAAACAGACCTGGGACAGATCCTGAGATACCACCTAATCAAATGTGATGGTTATTGCAAAATTGACTGAGATTCTGTATCTGCTTCTTGTTTAACAGAATATTCACAATGCAGTTTTTTTTTTTGTCTCCATTTTACAGGGTGGAAGCTTTGATGTTGCAGACAGGATGTTTCATAGTGTCAAGAGCACGTGGGAATCAGCATCGAGGGACAATATGAGTGATGTCAGGGAGCTCATCCCTGAATTCTTCTACCTGCCAGAGTTCCTCACCAATGCCAATCACTTCGAATTTGGTATGTGCTAGAAGGGATCTCACTTCTATGGCTATGAAATACATATTAATTTAACTTTTGGAAATGGATGGGTTGCTAAATGGTAATGATGAAAGGTCTTTTTAAAGCTGTCTGTGGTGCTTAATGTTGCCATGTGTGACCTCAGTATCGCTTGGAAAGATTCACTAGAAGTCTTATGAACTAGATACATCATCCCCTGGCATCAAGCAGCATTGCAGTCCCTTCTGAATGAGTGTACGCTTTCTCTAGGCCTGTAGGGTGATGTTGAGATCTAGTTAAAAATTGTACTTAAAAACTCAGTGGAGTGAAATGTGCAATATAAAAGGCAGAGTAGAGGATAGGTGTTAGAAGACTGTTAAAATATTGTAAAGAATTTGGGCATTTTCATCTTTGAGAGGAGACCAAGGAGCAGAGTCTAGCTGATAAAAAGATCCAGAAATTGACCTGGATGTATTAAATTGAGGGATCTAAAAAAGGAACCAGAATTTCATGGATAGCAAATAAATAGAAAGATTTTGCAATAGGTCAATCCAGTAACCAAAATCTGTTAACTACTGCCCTGTTAGGAAACTTGCAGTCTCAGACCTAGGCCTTAATTTAGATCATCCAGTTGTGTAACTCCTGTCCTGATTTGAGAACTTATGCTTACCTTCTGAAAGGAATCAGACTGCAAAGGACTTGAGAACAAAATCCTTCCTAGAAGCTGCTTCAGAAGAAATAGTTGGCAGTTAGTCCAGTGAGATTTTGTATAAGAAAAAAGTTGTGTCAACAGGTCTGTCTTGTCTGAGCTTGCAGTTAAAATGGTTTGTGCTGAGGACATGCATATATTTACTGTATTAATTACATCTTCTCAGTGCTTTATTACTAGATCAGACACTCAAGGAGAAAAAAATTCTGCAGTGTTCTGTGACACTATAGCATAGAATCTGAAATTGTTTGTGTGAAAGTCACCTAAATTTCCCTTGACTTCACTGTTTTGGAAAAGCTGTTACTATTTGTAACGTGTTATTCTCGGTTTTAATTCTTCCTTTAATCCTGCAGGCTGCATGCAGGATGGAACAGTGCTGGGAGATGTGCAGCTTCCTCCTTGGGCAGATGGAGATCCCCATAAATTTATTCTCCTGCACAGACAGGTTAGTGAAAATGGTGTTTTGGGTCACAGTGTTGAACTGATTCCCATTGAAAATGAAATCCTAAAGGCCAGAGTCACAACAAAGGCGTTAGACCCAAATAAATCCTTCCTTAGTGGAGTTCATGTTGTGTTTTGGACTTTGCTTGTCTGCTTGACGATTCGCTCAAGACCAACTTTGCAGATTGAATGAAATTAGATTCAAGCCACACACCTAGCTCTGATCTCAGTCCGTAAGAGCATGTGAACATATTTTAATGCATGCACATGACATTCGCATGCATGCAGTTCCGTGTTGTTGCTAAGCAGCTACGTGTGTATTCAAACTACCTTCCTCTATCTGAGTCATGCTGGCATTGCAATTACTTTTTTGTATTTTTTTTTTGAGTGGGAGGAAGTAAAATCTAATATTTTAGGGTTTGTTTGGTGTTTTAATGAGGCCAGTGTTTCTTTTAAAGTTTGCCTTTAATAAAGTCAGTCTTGACAATCTGAATGCTAATAGCTGTAAGGCCATGAAACTTACTGCAGTTGGGGTGTCCATAGTTAGCAGGACAGCTGTGGGAATTTCTACGTAATAAGGAGTTCAAAGGCAATTCTGTAGGAAAGTTTTTCATTGAACACAGAATTTGCAGCTGAATGCTGTTGTGTAGGTCTGCTAGAGCTAATAATGGTATGAGCTGTATTGCCTGCCCCTTCTGGATGTATCTACCGTATTTCATCAGATTTCTGCTGGGGAAAAAAAAAAAGTGTGTTTGTGAGTGCATTCAGGGTTGCTGCTTTGTGCAAGGCGTGTGGCACTTGTGTGTTAGCATTGGTGTGACAAAGCAAGTAGCCCATTATTTATTCTATAGTCTCTTCATTACATGACTGTACTGCACAAAAATGGATGTGATTGTCTTCTCTGTTTTATTTTTAAATAAGTCTTTCCTTACTTTATCTCCCCATATAATGGTTTCTAAATCCTGTCTCTGACATTCTTAATGACTGTATCAACTTTTTATTCCTGTTTCGAAGAAAAATCAGACAAAATTCTTGTCATCTTAATATTCTTTTCTCCAACTTTTACTTTACAACTGACAGCAACTGCCATTCGTCCATTAAATGACCACTGCTTTTATATCCCTTGCTTTGCACTTCTGCACTGCATTTAGGGCTCATGTTTTCTGCCACTACTATTACTAAATCATTTTCCAGTTTTTCTTGGGTATTCTCTTGAATCTTCATTTCATTCCTTTGTTATCTACCCATACCTTACTTCACATCAGAGAACTAGAAGGCGACTATCTTCATGTGACTGGTGTTACGTACAAGCCTCCTTCACCATGTCTTTATGTTTGGAATTTCTCTGGCTCCACTCCTCATATCTAAGGATTCTCTCTCTATGTGTCAGCTAGATTCATTGTTCTTATCTCTTCTCACAGTTTCTTGTCCCTGCAGCCACCTGGGTACTGTCAGCAATCTTGCTCCAGTACTATGTTTGGCAAAGCCTTTTTATCCTTTTTTTTAAAAAAAATATGTATCCTTTATAAGCTGGTTTACAGTTTGTAAATCCATCCTGGAAAAAGTTTTCTTCTATGAAACCATTTTTAAGAGAGCAGACTCCTGGTAATGTGCAATGTCTGCATACTAGCTAGTGAGTTAGTGATATTACAAGTCACACAGTGGGGTGAATAGCTGCTTACTATTATTACAAGTCTTCAGTGTCCCCATGCTTAGTAGCTAGATGCTGTGGTGTGTTGCTACGTAAATAACTTAAGCCAGTATGTTGAACTTGCTTTATATTCAGTAACTTATGTTACTTCACTATGTTTATCTTTGTTTGTTTACCTTGTATTTCTGCAGTTATTAAATGTATAACTCAGTGTTACTGGGCTGACAAGCACACAGCGAGTAGATATGTCTGATGAAATAAGAGGATGTCAGTAATAATAAGGACATTACTCAATAAATCATTTCAACTTCCAATCCTTGGCTGTTCAGACTCCTGTACATACACGGTAGTGGGTATTACTGAGTCAGGCATCACAAAAAGTGTATAGAGAGTGATCTCAAGGCTCGGAGCCATAGACACGCTGAAAGGTAGTGAGTTCTGATCAGTGCTCATCACCACATGAGAATTCATGTACTGTAAGGAAGGAGATTCTTGTAAATGTATGCTGGTGAGTGTGCTTGGTTCAAGTACAGTCATTTCCAAAATGAAGGGTTGAGCCTAAGGACTGCCCAGTTCCATCACTTGCAGGGAAGCAGCTCATTGCTACCCACCGCATGTAGGCTTTGACCACTGCCATCAAGTGTGTAACTCTTCCTTGATGTTTCTTTTCCCAGTGACTCTAAAGAAGGTATGTAGACTCCAAAGAAGGTGTGTAGGTTTGGAGGCTCTAGTTTCTTCCTCTGCTTTGTCTCATGCTCACTCTGTGACCCTACAAGTTGCTTAATCTCTGTCCTCCAGTTAACTAAATATGGGAATGAGACTGTCCTTCCTTAATAGAGAAAAACTGAAAACAGAAATCTATAGATGCCTGAGAGCTGCTGCAATTTTTACTGATATTTTTTAAAGGAAAGTGTAGGGAGGCATTCTGGCCTACATTCTGGCTTGTTTGGATGTAAAGTACTGAGCTTTGCTCCTTATTTCTTGTGTAATGCTGGCCACTCTGAAGGCACTTAGATACAATGGGACCATCTGGTTTAGCCATGTAGTTTGGAGCAAGGGTGCAGTTTTGAAATGATCTGTCAGTCATCCCTGCATAACGTGCTTGTTTTCATTGTAAAGAGATCTCTGATTGTTAACTAGATTAGTTTTGGATGAAGTAAAACCAAAAGCTGTGCTCCAGTTGTGCACCTAAGGGTATACTTTTGCCACTGGTGGCATTCAGCCTGAGGGAGCAGACTAGATCTAATTTGAAGTAAAGCCCCCACAGTGCAAGTAATGTGGGTATTGGGTCCTCTCTACCAGCTGTTGTGTTCTGCAGACCTGCTTCCAGCGAGCTGCACTGTTTGATAACATTGGCACAGATGATTAAGTCACATGACTTGTAGAAATTAATCGAAATCTGAAAGAGGAGCAGTTTAGCATGTGAAAATCATGCTTATAAATTCATATTCTTAATGATTTGCCAGGCCTGATCAGACCTCAAATACAGTCAGTCCAGTATTTTCTCTCCAACCATAGCTGGCACCACATGCTGCACAGGAGGGTGCAAGAAATCTTGCTATGGAAATTTAGTTGATTAGGCTGCCTGAAAAAGCTTTGTCTGAAGTGAAGAGTTAGAAGTCTTGAACTCCATAATGCCAAAGCCTCTCTCTCCTCTAAAATCACCTGCAGTACTAGATGTACTTGTTACTGGTGTTGTCCTTTTCAGGAGGCTTTACAGAATTTGAAGAACTAAAAAGATCTGGGTCAACACTGTTGTGAAATCTGGCTACTTCTCTAAAGAGCATGAGAGCAAAGATTGATTTTGAGATAAGTCTGTGAATAGCTCCCTGTTTCATGTATATTAAATAGGGAATCTACAGGTTAGGTCTACATAAAGTAATTTTTTAGTCTCTTTCTAGACTACAGTTCTCTCTCTCTTGCTGGGCACGTCTCAATGCTCAGTGAGATAGTGAGTGACTGCATGGTTGCAGCTCTGTTGGTTGCTTTGTTTTGTGCTGGTAGTGAAGCCAGACAAAATTTATAGTTTGTAATTCATGCACTAACTGCTTTTATTAATAAGGATGAATTCTGGGTTGATTTGTAAGTGTTTTCATGATTTGCAGGGGACAAATCGTACAGTGTACTTGTTCTCTGAGCTGCCCCATGAGTTGTTTAGCTGTGGGCATGGTCATTTAAACCAGCTGTACTGGGCTCACTGTCTGCTTTGTGAAATGAGCCATTGTTCTGGATCCCATTAGCGTGTTTAATTCTGCTGTGCTTTGGGTAGGATGGCCTGCTTGGGAAACCTTTAAATGAGCATCAGGGAGTATTACACAGTCAAATGATTTGGAGATAGCAAAGTAGTTTTAATCATGCTTAACACTGGTGTTTGAATCATTGGGCAAGGCCTCTGGGGAATGCATGAAGATTTGGTGATTGCAGGTGATAGCAAGGGCAATAATGTTTAGTGAAGCTTCATAGGTAAGGCTCACTAATCTGGAGATGGGCAAAGATTTGACTTGAAATTGTGGCTGTTGCCTGTGAACTTGTCTGGGTCTTGCAAGCACAAATTTCATTTTTGATCATTCGGTTTTCTAGGGAGCCCACCTTGGGTTTGGATGTGTGCTGCCTTATAATGTCTCTTATGGTGTTCTCCAGTAGTAATTATTTCATCTGGTTATGTTAATTCACGTACCTGTGACTTGGATTGCAGATCTGGTCAGGAAAAGTAGACATTTCTTATATTGGGATAAAAAGACAGACCCTGAGGTTTTCCAGCATGAGAGAATCTGTTTTCTGCAATGCTTTCTGCTTAGATCCTGTAAGGCTTCAGGCACTGGAATGGCTGCCCAGGGAGGTGGTGGAGTCGCCATCCTTGGCAGTGTTCAAGAGGTGTCTGGGCGACGTGCTGCGTGATGTGGTTTAGTGCTTGTGGTGGCAATGGTGATGAGGGGACAGTTGGACTAGATGATGTTATAGGTCATTTCCAACCTTGTGATTCTATGATGCTATGATGATATAATGTGTGTATTGATGAAACCCAGGCAGTCATGAAGCTTCTGTCAGACAGCAGTGAGTGCTGCAGAGATTTTGTCTCTAACAGGGAACTGAGAGTGATAATGTATCTGCAATGAATGTGCTCCACTGAATTAATTCATTTTCTTCAGGCCCTGGAAAGTGACTATGTCAGTGCACACCTCCATCGCTGGATAGACCTGATTTTTGGCCACAAGCAACAAGGCTCAGCTGCTGTGGAAGCAGTTAACACCTACCATCCTTACTTCTATGGAGACAAGATGAATCTCAACAACATTAAAGATCCTCTGATTAAGAGCACCATCCTGGGTTTTATCAGCAACTTTGGACAGATACCAAAGCAGGTATCACTTTATCATGAGAGTAGAAGGAAAAGCAGAGAGCACAACTTATTTTGATCTTGAAATATTTCAACTGGAAAGCAAGCAACTTAGATTAGAGGTGGCACTTGGTTTTTAAATTTGCTGAAATACGGCCTGTAGAGTTCTACAGATTGTCTCCACTCTCTAAATACACTGTTCTTGTCATATACCATACAGCTGTGGTGTCAAATCTGGGTTCTTCTTCTGTACAGTCACATGAGTAATCATTAGTCTGGTGTTGAGTACAATCAAATAAAGGCAGCTTAAATTCTCACCTACAGTCTTCTCTCTTCTCCCAAATCACTGAGACTATCTTCTTACCTATGTATATGCTGTAGTCTGATGAAAATGGGATGATAAGGAGAAGATGATCTGAATTTAATGAAGAGGTTTGTGTATTATAGTTCTGGAGTCTATGATTAATGATTTAAATAGATGTTTCCTTCACAATCTGACTGATGGAGGTGCATTTTTCAATTTCATTCCTTTGTTCTAGCTCTTCACTAAGCCACATCCACCCAGGAATGTTCAGAGTAAAAGTTCATCAGGAAGAGAAGCAGTACTGTCCTTTCAATCAAGTGGAATTCTTCCTCCATTTATCAGCAGCCTGCAAAACCTGAAGATCTCACCAGTAAAAGGTGCACTAGGGGCTGTGCTCCATTTTCTGAGCTAATAAGCACTGAATTCTTAAGCGGGGTTAATCTGAGTTTTTAAGAGGACAAAATCAGTTGCGCGGTCTTGTATGAATTCACATGAGTTGGTACCAAGATCCTTTCCCTAAGTTATTTGTGGAATATGAATGGACATTCAAAGTACTCAGAATCACAGGATATCCTGAGTTGGAAAGGACACCAAGGTCATCTCCTGGCTCCACACAGATCCTCTCAAAATTATGATATTCATGACAGATCTTGAAACTTATTTTGTAGTGTTCAGAGCAGATTTTTTATGACATCTATATCTTTTTTTTTTTTTTAAATCTTCAGCATTCTGAATATATCAAAGTAAAACTTAATACTCATTGTTTTCCCTTCTCTTTTTCTCTTTTTATATTCATCAGCAAAGTAAATATGTTCTTTCCCTGCCTCTTTATCTCGGCCTTCATCTTCTTAGTCTGTGATTCTTAAGATGTAGAAATCCTGAAAAATTTCAGTGTATGTACTTTTGAATCCCATGGCAGTGGTGTTTGCATCACACAGCCTTGTGGTGGTAGCAGGCTCCTGTGGCTGTATTCAGAGGCTGTTGGTGAGATGCCCTGCAACCTCTAGTTCATGGCATATGGTAATCTGCCACTGAAAAGAAGCTTAATGGCAATGCTGTTAAATCCCCTCCTTTGAAGCCGGTCTCCCTCTCTGCATGGATTGATTTATTCAAAAAGGGGGTTTCTGCTCTTGCCTGAAATTGCAGTGGTGGAGAGGGTTTTTCTGTGGACCCAGCCACCACTCACTGAGTCCAGCTGTGGGGCTTGCCAGCTCACCACAAAGCCGTGTAAGGCAATAGCTAACCTTAGTGTTCTAAAAACAATAGAATTAAATACATTCTTTGTCTTGTCAGAATGTTCAAAAGGAGCTGTTGGACACATTGTTCATACTGAGAAAGGCGTCCTGGCTGTTGAAAAAAATAAAGTTTTGATTCCTCCTCTTTGGAACAAAACATTCTGCTGGGGATTTGATGACTTCACCTGCTGCTTTGGTAACTATGGGTCTGAAAAGGTAAAAATAAGAAAAAATCTAAGTGTTTCAGAAATGGATGTTATGTAAGCCCTTGGTATGTTTGGGAACCGTTTTCAGAGGCTGGTGATGAGCTGCTCTGGTGGGTGCTGTGCAGTACTTTTTTTGCAGTCAGGCTTTTTGAGAAAAATCAAATTGGTTATTCCAGTGGAGTACAAAATCATTCCTCTGCTGAAAAATGTGATATTTCCCCTCTAAATGATCTCAAGCTTTCCTTCAAGTGATTGTGCTGTCTATCATATCAAGGAGAAACCTCATTTCATAGGTTTTAAGGACAAAACAAAGTCTCCTAGCCTCTGATTAGAAATTTCATTGTGCGGAACTTTCTGCTGGATATAGATAGGACCATCTGCCAATTCCCCTCTGACTTCCAAGCTTAGTCCAGTGCATTCATTCAATGTAATGCTGCTTCTGTTAAAAATCAAGAGTCTGTGTCACCACACTACTGACCAGGGCACTGGGCAGATTCAGCTTTTCTCTGCTACTAACACACTGATTTGGGGTGTCTTTGGGACAATATTATGATATGCTAAGACACAAATGTTAGCTTGGATACCAAAACAGTGGGGTATGTTGTTCAGCTTGGCTATTACTGCATGTCACATGGTTATGTTTTTACAGACATATCCACAGTCATTGGACATGAAAAAAACCAGAGATTTACTTTGCTTTCTGTGCCCTATGAAATCACAAAGATTTTTCTGTAAGTTCCAATATTAGTGGTGGCCATAACAACCTGAGCTTTGTTCTTAATTGACACTGAATGCTTGCACGTAGTCACTATATGGTAGCAGAATGAACTTGCTTGAGGTCATGTAGGAAGTCTGTAATGTGAGGGGATGGAATTCTGGTGTCCTGGGACACTGAATTAATAGATAAAGCAACTTCTCTCTACAAAACATTATTTTACAATATGATCACCACCATTAGTGGTGATGAAAACAAGAATCTGCCTGCTGCACTCAAAATCTGTACCAGCAGAGGTTACCACTGTCACTTTCACCACTGTTGAAATGCACCTCCCACTGCCTGACTCTGCTGACATCCACTGTTTGGTCTCCATAAACATTCAGCAAGCTTTATGACTGTAAATGGGTACATGTTTTTTCTGCATGGAAGAATTCTGTTCCAAAATTTTGCTTCATTCATGCTTCCGTGTCAGATGCTATTCTGTCAGATTGCCTCTCTTCTGCCATCTGTCACATGGCACCAAAATGGAATGGAATATTGGTAGGAAGGTTCATCTACTGTCATAGCACCAACATGCACATCTGACATTGCGTGCCAACAGAATAAAACAGGAGGTGTTATTTTTGGATGAGCCCTTGTACATAAATTGCAATTGTATATTAACACAGGTGTGGGATAAGATGAGCTTTTCTTTCCTGGGTTTGAAGACCAAGGAGACTGAGTTCAGAAAATGAAATTTGCATGTAATAAATGCATGGTATCACCATATGAGTATTTGCCTGACAGCTGCTTTCTCATACAGAACATGACTACGTTTGAGTGCATGGCAGACTGGGGAAAATGCCTCTGTGCTGTGTGTCCTTCAGCAACTACTGTAATCACATCTGGAACAAGCTCAGTTGTGTGTGTCTGGGAACTTTCTTTAGTCAAGGACAAAGTGAAACATCTAAGCTTGAGACAGGTGAGAGACTTTTATTAAAGAAATTAAAAAAAAAAAAAAAAAACCAAAAGATAACTTTCTTTCTGTCTGATGAGTGAAAGAGAAAACATGCTACAGTGAAACAGAAGGACAGAAAAAGGTGATGGTCTTCAGTATAATGTGAAAACCTGCAGTTAGGCCAGGAGCTGATTATATGCTTTATACCTATACCTGATTGTTACGTATTATGTTTGCTTGTTGGTTTCTTTTTTTTTTTTCTTTTTTTTTTTTTTTGCTTGTTTGCTTTGACAGCATTTCCAAAGTTTATGATGATAAAAAGAAGGGGATAATAAAGCATCTCCTGTCTTCACTTGTACTGCTAGAGCAGTGTGCCTCCCAAAACACCCTGTGAACATACCTGATGGAGGTGAACACTTGAGTAGGCAAAAGAATCGATACTTCTCTCTCAACCTAAATTCAGAATTTACTCCATGAGGTAGAGATGGATCCCTACAAGTATATAGTTTGTGACCTCACTCTCCACAGTTGTTTGATGTTCGTTGATTTCGAACTCAACTCTGGTCACCCAGTGACCATATAACTGCAATTTTATTTGTGAAAGTGAATTCTCATGCAAGATTTGTGCAATTTAGCTATGGAGAGTTCTCAACTTTACAAGAAAATATGGAGTACTACCATATCCAAAAGGCAGCCTATCACCTCTTTTCCCTAAGTATTCAAGAGACAGAAACCTCTCTGCCATTCTCAACTGAATTAATAAACTGTGCATTGAATGCTCCAGATGTGACACTTCTGTTCAAATGCTTTGGAGGGATATTCAGGAGATGTTTTGGTGCTTTTTATTCCAAAAACTTTTTATTTGTATTAAATAACATGAGAACATCAATTCCCATTAGGAGGCCAGAGAAGCTTCAAGACCTTCATTTATCTGAAATATTGGGATATTGAAATTAGAAGGGAAACAGTTCAGAGTACCCTTTTTTTTGTTTCTGAGATTTATGTTAAAAATAGGAGACAAGGTCTTCAGTGATGACCTTTTAATCACCCTGCTTAATATTCTAAAACAAGAGATGGACATAGAAAAGGAAGAAATAACAGTAGAGAAAATGTAAGCAGTAATCTTCATAACCATCAAAATGATACCAATCTGGGGATCTGCTTGAGTTTCAAGCAACTCATTGAAGAGGCTCTGTTTTATCTTCAGTACAATGCCTTTCACTTTTGTTAAAGGAAATTCAGAATCAGCTTTGCTGATGTGTTCCACTGTGATTAAACTGATACTACCCATTAGTCCATTAAAAGGCATGAGGTCATTCAGTGACAAATGTTGTATCTATTTTTTTTCTTTTTCTTTACTTGCAGAGGTTTTGGTTTTTGATGACTGGCACAGATGTAAATTTGTACTAAATGACTTCCAGTGAATTACATGCTGCTTTCATGTCATTCAGTGTTTTGTAGGGGCTATTTTTTTTCTTTTTCTTTCTTTTTTTTTTTTTCCTGAGCAAAAGAATGGTATCATCTTTCCTGAGAGAGTGAGCTTTGCTTAAGTAAAGCTGATGTGCTATAAAGTGGATGCTATTCACTTATCAGTTGTCTCATGGGACTGACACATTCTGGTTTGGAATGTAGTAAAGTGCAGAAACTGTGTTTCACCATAAAAAGTCTCTTTTTCCTCTCAAGCAGGGGCTGCTTCCACAGTTTTCTGGAACACTAAAGATTGAACATAATAGCCTCAGTTATTGATCCATGCAATTTACTGATTCCCTTAGTATTCAAGAGCAGAGCAACCCATGCAGTCAAACCCCCAGAATTTTTGGGCCAAATGAACGACCAGACTGGAGAAGCCCTCAGGCAAGCTGTGCCCTGTCTGCTGTGCAGACCTGCCAGGGAGGTGCTGAACACAGATAGCTGTGGAGAAACTGTGCCCATGTCAGCCAGTTAAGCTAGATGGCCAGAAACCGGTTTAATTTTCATGGACTGAGCGTCCCTGCGGTGAAGCTGATCCTCTTTTTTTTTTTTTGGTTGATATTAGTGAATTTACTGCGGACGCAGGCCTCTCAGTTTTTCCCCGGTCTTCACAGAGGAATAATGAGATGTTAGAGAGCTACAGCACTTGTCTGTTTTTTGCATTAATGCATACTGAAACACTGGTGAATTGAAGCTGAGATTTTTAGCTGAGCTCAGATCTATATTTCTTTTCCACACTTAGCTTGCATTTAAAACACTTTATCACCAAGCAGGAGGTCTTCCTGAGTTAAAAATGAAAAAACCTTGATTAAAATTTGCACAGAAGCATAGCTTGTCTGGCAGTATGGATGCTGTCACAGTAGGTATGCTTCCTTTCATCCTTCTGAGGAAGGGAGGGGAAATTTGGAGCCCCTGATCTTGCCCTATCCTAGCCCTTTCTGCAGTGGTCCTGTCTAGTTCTTGAACACAGACATGAGGTTATCCCAGCCCTTTGTAAACAGATTGTTCTACAGCCAAAGTTACTGCAGAGAACGTCTGAGGACCACTGTTGGAGAGAAGACCCAATTTTTGTCAGTATTTTAAATTGATGGTTCTCTTCAATAGAATACATTGCAAACTGAAATTCATCCCTTGCAATTGCAAGACACCTTCTGTACATCATAGGCTGCTACAGCTCAGCTGTACCTGTGGGTTAACTTTGAATACTGTTGTCCTAATAACCTTGTCAACTGGTAGCACGTGCTAGACAGCAAGACTTCAGTCTGACAGTCACAGGCTGGAAAAGAGTATGAAATGTGTTTGCAAAAATCATTTGAGATATGTGGCTCTCTGACACAGACCCTGAAGATCTGGTAATTATGTCATGTAGAAAAAGTCAGTGAGGAGTATGCAGTTACTGTTAAAACCAGCAATAAGACTGGTGGCTCTAATTTTTCACAGTAAGGCAGTTAAAAATTGAACCCTGAAAGGCTTTCTAGGAAAGTTGTGGAAATCTTTCTCTGCCCTACAGAATTTAATGTCACTGGTGATTATGCAGCAGAAATGTTGTCACTTGAGAATGCCGCAAATTACACAACTGTCGTTAGCATATTTCTGTCTATGATTTCTGTGACATTAAATTGCCTAAAATGCAATTTACTTATGCATTTGTTATAAAATTGTTTCAAGTTAAACTAGGTATTTTGTATGACTTTGAAACCTGGGAAACGGAAAAAAATGTGCTGGATTAATGATTGATGTGAGAGGAGTTAGCGTATGGTTTTTTAAAGCAAAAATTCTCCCACAAATGCTATTTTTATTCTGAACTAAAATTGGAAAAATGTTACTGCTTGTTCGGTAAAAGAGAAAGAAACATTTGATAAGTTTTATTTTAAAATGATTTCTAAATTTTGAAAAGTGATAATTCTCAAGTCCAAATTCTACTTGCTTTAGACAGTCTTGACTGAAGTAAAAGGTGATGATTAGTTCCTGCACGCAAACCACTGTGGTAGACTCAGAAATGTAGGCCAGTTCAGTTGTTCCACTGAGTTACTGGGCAACTTGGATCAAGTCATTTAATCTCTTTGGAGACTGAACTTTCGTAAACCACAAGTTGTAGACAAGAATAATTCTGTAAGATACTTCAGGATTTTTGCTTCATACCATTTTCAGTTCTCTGAAATCTGACTGGACAGTCTGACTGGATTGTTTGTTCTAACTAAGTAAATGGCAGTAGGATTGCAGTTCTCTCATAATTCAGCCACCCTCTGATTTGTTGGTTACTTTTCCCTCACTAGGCTTTGTACGGGCACTCTCAGGCAGTGACCTGCCTTGCTGCATCTGTGACCTACAGCATCATTGTGAGTGGATCTGATGACAGAACCTGCATCATTTGGGACCTGAACCATCTGACGTACATAACCCAGCTTCCTGCCCACGGAGCGAGTCTCTCTTCTGTTGCCATCAACAATTCAACAGTAAGATCTTCATTTATCATCTTTCTTCTGATGCATCCGTGAACATTTTATGATAACTTAATGGGTACTCTTCCCAACAGAAAAACATCCTGAGTCTGATGCATTGATTTTTTTTTCTTTGTATTGAGACTGCTAATAGTCTTCTTAATGATGAGAGGGGAGCACTAAAAGCAACATCTTAGACTGAGTAGCTAAGCAGAAGCATCTTTGGGTAGGTAGGCAGCAGGATTAAAAATCTTTTAGTTTACAGAGCGTGAAGTTATGATCTGGCTCACCCATAGCCTTGTTGCTTCCATTATTCCATTAATTTCTCCTGACGTTCATGGAACAGACCGCGGCCAGCTAATACTTGTTGGACCTCAGTCTGCCACCTCAGCTGACAACTTTCTTACACCCTTGTAGTGACAGTGTTGTTTTCTTTTTGCTTTCCCTGCTACCACCAGCTGAGAAGCATGCTGCTGATAGCAATGGCTGGATTTGCCTTTACCAGCAGTGGAAAAATTCTTGTTGTGGTCTGGGCATAGCTGTAACTGCATGCATGCTGATAGGAAAATATTCTGTGTTGGATTTGAGCTGTAAACACTCTTGGTGGGATTTTTTTTTTCCAACCTTCTATCTCCCAAGAATGTTGCTTGTACATTTGTTTTTTATATGTCTTTTAGTATACTAGAGCAGGGTTTCAGCTGCTCAGACAATTTGAGCGTGCATCTAGCACTGTGGCTTGTACCAAGAGAGGCAAAGTTATTTAATACCAGTAAGACTAAGTAGACATTCTCTACTTAACCTGTGTCATATTAGAGTTCTACTAACCATACAGTCTGATGGCTAATGATTGAGGATGGGATTTAATTAGTCTGTTCAGTGTCAGCTCAGCACTCAGCCCCAGGGGTCTTGCTTAGCATTATGTGGCTGTTGGCTTTGAGCTGGTGATCCCTTGAGATGGTAGTTAAAATTGTACTAAGCATTCAGAAACAATTGGGTGGGCTGGCAAAAAAAAAAAAGCCATGAGCTTCAGACCTCAAGATAATGGAGTCCTCTTCATCTTACATATCAACTTACCATTAACTGTAGCTGTTTGAGCTGGTGGCCCTTCATCTGAGCTATTGAAAAATAGGATGGTCTGTTCCAGGAACATTGTGGTGACGGAGCCAAAAGCAGTTCTCCAGCTTACTGGATTGTAAATGATAAAACTGATTGGACAATAGCCTGCAGAAAGGTTCATTTAACCTTGAGAAACCTTGGGAAATTATGTTTGAAGGAGAAAGCATAGCAGGATGTTTCATTTTGAAACTTTAGTTTAAATTATGTCTTTATATAGTGTAGTGAAGATAGAAGTAATGCTTACATTGCATTAAGTATTTCAGTTGACACAGAATTATGATTTTGGTAATGAGGTTTTTTTTCTTGAAAAATTCAAAACATTTTGAAACAAAGATTTGTAGGAAACAAATTTCAGAATATCATGTGCTCCCATGCTGATGAGTTTGCTGAAATTTAATCTCTTTAAGTACTGGTAATTCTGTGTTAAATATGCTATCTTTGTTTTATCTTCAGAATTCTGAAGAATTCTGCCCTCCAGTGTGAAAAGCTCTGTGCTCAAATCAGGCAGAGATGAAGTACAACATTAGTAAACTGGGCAGCCTGATCTAATTGTGGATATCCCTGTTCATTGCAGGGGAGCTGAACTAGATGACCTTTAAAGATCCCTTCCAATTCTAAGGATTCTACAATTCTAGTTGATTTAAACCAGATGCGCACTGCTAGCTTTAAGGGCACACCAGCCATTCCCAGAATCATTGACTTTGCTGGTACTATTCTATTTAACTAGTTCTTAGAATGCATTGAGGGTGAAAAATGTGGGTGGAATTTCAGTTAGTTTGTTGATCAGATTTAAAGGTACAGCACTGGCTTTTGGTTTTCTAAGTTACTTACTCCAAGGGATTATGTGTGCATTTGCTCCTTATGTATGGTCAGACCATGAACCTTCACTGAAAGAATAGGAGAAATACTATTGCAAAGATGTTTTCTGCATTGAATGTGCAGCTCACTGAATGCTGAGCTGGTTATTGCTAGAATGCAAAGCAGTACAAAAATGCGATGACATTAAGCTCCCTGTGAGGGGCAGAGGAAGATTGTGAAATCACCAAAGGCTTCACAGCTAAGGAAGTAAGCACTATGTCCTTATTTAACAGAACATTTATTTGTATATCAGTAAAATTTAAAAGCTCTAGTTCTGGCCCAGAATCTGCACTAGGTGCTGACTGCATATAGTTGCTGTCCCTGGCAGTAGCTGGGGATCAGCTGATGCTCTGCAGGGCTATGTGCTGACTAAAAGGTAAGGGCAGAACATAGCAGTTAGCTTTCTGTACTCTTTTCTTTGTTTACCTCTTTTTCTATGATTCTTTGAATCCTTTGTCATGTTCAAAAATTCTTTCTTGATGGGTAAGGAGAGGATTCGATTGCCTTACATAAAGGTAACAGACTTATCTTGGTACAGCCCGCTGTGCTGTAACCCTGTGCAGTCTGTAGGCTGCCTGGCTGTGTTTTGTGCCCAGGACTGCAGAATGGTACTGAGAACCTGCTTTGGTCCCACCCTGCCCAGTTGTAGGAAATGGATCTCAAGGTTGTTTTTGTGTTTAGCATGAAACAAGGCATTGCTTTTTTCCTTTTTTTTTTTTTTTTCTTTTTTCTGACACAGCATCAGGTGATCTGTATCTGACATGTCTGTGCATTTTTATCAACAGTTGGAGCTAAGATCACTTTGGCAAGTCAAGAGCACAAAACTAGAAAAACAAGTATTGAGGCTTGCATACTTAGGAGGATGTGAAGGAAAGAGATGCTGAGATAGTTTGAATAAAAAGTGCCAAGTAATTAAGTGCTTAGAACCAGCAAGACTACAGGAGGGTGGAAGTAGACTGCAGGGTGTGATGTTCTGTGGATATTTGATAGCCTCAAACTATTTTGTAAAAGGAAATGTCATTCAAAGTGTCACCCAGTGTCTTTTATTTTACGAATGGGCATTGCAATTCTAGCCCAAGTTACTAAATGGTTTCTGTTGAATATGTGAAGGCCTCTCCACCTTGAACCAAAAGTTTACTGCTGATTTGCATCTTTCTAAATCCATTAGCTCTGCCCTCCTTTGAGAAGAATGAGTGTAGGATCTTGAAAACATTGCCTTTTGTTATGTTACAGGGTGATATTGCCTCCTGTGCTGGATCTTACCTCCACCTATGGACAGTCAATGGCCAGCCTCTTGTGAGTGTTAACACCACCTGCAGCCCCAAGAGCTGCATTGCTTGCTGCTGCTTTGCTGAAGTGATGGACTGGGATACACGCAGCATTGTCATCACAGGAAGTACAGATGGAGTGGTCAGGGTAGGTGGCCGGGAGTGAGAAAAAGGGGAATCCTAATTCAATGTAAACCTGAATGGAGAGACAGAGCTACTAAAAGCCCATGCCACTTTCTGAACAGGGCAGCACAAGGGAAAAAAACTGAAAACTGGAGTAAAGACTTCCTTCTTATCAGGTTGTGTCCTCCTCGATGAGGAGTGTCTGTCATTTGGGAAGAGTTTTGAAAATACACTTTTCAATCTGGTTTGTTTTTGAAAGCAAAACTGTTATTGCCCATCAGAAATATGTTTGTGTTTCTAGGAAAAACAGTTCCTCACAGGGAAAATGTAGTGCCTGGCACTTCTGTAGCACTTGCTAGTGGGTGTCAATGCGTTGCCTAAAAAAAAAAAAAAATCAATATGCACTGCCTTTGTTTCATAAATGGAGACATAGATGTGCTGGTGAGAAAAGCACTGAGATTCACTTTTGCATAAGTCAGTACTGCAGAACCCTTCGGGATCCATAGTTTCTGAGAGTTTGTTCACAGCTCAGTTTATTACATCATGTTCTCAGGAGCAGAAGGTTTTTCTGGTTCTGCCTCCAGTCTGGTGAGAGAGCTTCCTGGATGACTGGGATCATGGCTACTGCCTTGTTTGGAAACCCTGCCAGCTCCCCCCATACCTTTCTCCAGTGTGACACACTGTAACACAGTGGAGGGGAGAACCATGCCAAATCCTGCTCAGATCATAAAGTCCGATTTTCACCCCTTACTAGGAAGAAAACAGCCCTGTCTCCCATGTGATTGTTCTGTTACAATCTGTTGTGTTTTTTCTTTCTTCTCCTTTTCTCCTCTTTGCTGGCACAGCTGTGGAAGACTGAATACACCACTGGCCCAGAGCAAGCTGCTGGCCTGAGCTCGCAGAGAGGAACTGTGGGAGAGGCAAGCAGCCCAGGTATGACCATAGTGGGCTGTGAACTTCAGGCTGACTTACTGCAGCCCTTGTTTTATTCTGAGAAAGAGGAGGGTGTGAGAGCAAAGTGGCGTGACTGAGAGGGTTCAGGCACTGATACAGTGTGACTGTAACCAGCAACAGTAGTGGGTAGTCACTGCCATGCCTTAGAGGGACAGAAGGGCTCTCAGCCACTAGTCTCATGGACAAATCTGATGCGGATGAAGCTGATAGGTTCTTCATAGGTTCCATTAAGCTTGACAGGCCACCTTTCTGCATAAACCTATGAAACTAATGAAGTATCCTAGTGCCATAAATCCCACTTCGTTAGCATATCTGCTGGTAGCCTGTACTAAAGTGTGCTGAGACATCAAAGCAGGCAGGTTGTTGTCTGTGCTGCCTTAAATGAGGTCAGAGTTCCTCCAAACCAGTTGGATTCCAGCAGCATGGTGCTGTATATTGAAAGCAGTGCCAAGCCGATGCCCTGTAGTTCTTACAGAGCCGAGATGTACAAGGTGATAGTGCTACAGCACTGGCTGGTATTAAAAACAACTCAGGCTCACTTTTGTGTTCTAACAAACACAGGAACTGAAGCCTGCCAGGGAGCTTTACAGGGATGTCCTAATAGCACAGCTTGCTTCTGTTTGCAACACATTTCATTAAAAAAAAAAAAAAAGAAAAAAAAAAGTAAAAAAAAAAAAAGTTGTGTTGTTAACATGTATAATTTATGCCACTTATTTGCTCTGAACCTCATTAGATGTTCTCTATTGCTTCGGTTGTAGGCATACAGTTTACATAAAGGTAGTTGTAGATGTAACATCTGCATAAAAAGATATTATGCAGTAATTGGGCATTACCACTGAGATCTTCAGAAGTGCTGTTTGTGGAACTTGGCATCTGAAGTATACTTAGATTGAGATGCAGAAATATTTATAGGTACAGAGGCATATTGAAAATGCCAGACCAGATGCCCGTCTTGCCTTCTGTTACATCTCTGAGAGTAGGTAGAGCCAGATGCTTCTAGAGAAGGAGCAAGAACACTAGAGATGCCAGATGTGAGGCAGTCTGCCTGCAGAAGCTGGGCTGGTTTGGTTTCACTGCAGTCTCTAATCAGAGATTGATGCAAGTCAAAAAACAGGTTTTAACACTTTCCAGAATCCTTGTAGCGTTCAGCAGTCACTTTGCAGATTCTTTTTCCATGTAGAAGCATCTAATTAATTTTAAGAATTTTCTAAACTCTTGTCCTTCACTCCCTGTGGTAAATATTTCCATGTTAGTTTTACTCAAATACAATTGCATAGTTCTTGTCTGTCAGCAAAGTGAGATTTTTGCTTTAAAAAAAATAAAATTAAAAAAGTAATCTTCTTCACCCATTTTCTAAGCTAGGACTTAAAAGCTGCCCATGGGAGCACAGCAAGATGCTTCTGTTTGTGCCTTTTTAATGCAGGATCATAAAGGAAAACATGCTTTAATTAGGCATCTTTTGGTGTGTATGCACACACACCTGTTCTCGCACAAGTGTAAGGAAGCATGTTCTCAGATGCATGCAGCAGCAGCATTCCTTATTGTAGAGCTGAAGAGTGATCAGCACTGTGACATTCTCCCTTAAAGTATCCAGATGATTTCAGAATTATTTTAAATGGCCAAGTATTCCCACATCTCATTCTGCACATTAAAGAAAATAAAATTAATACAAAACACAAGTCATTAAGAAGACTAAAGTAACTATGATTGAATTATGTTGTTAGGTCTCTGTATGTATGTGTGTGTATGTGAAATGTTCTCAGCATTTAATTATTGGCTCTGTTATGAGCAGATTTAGATAAGTTGATAATAACAGGGCTTTATGTAATTTCTTTTTACTAGGCAATTATGAGCTGTATTATATCTTGGCAGCAAGGTATTGTGGGGCATCTTATTAAACATAGAGCCAGTGAAAACTGATGAACAATTTTGCTGAACTAGGCATGCAATTTAGAAAGCAATAATACACAAATCCAATTTAGCACACAATTGATACAGCCACACGTCAGCACATGTAACTATCATAGCCACAAATTAAATTGGGATGGGCCTATTTTGCAACAGCACAGGTTGGGATTGAATATATTTGTTCTCAACAACTTGCTGACTGTAAATAATAACAATCCCTTCCATGCTGCCCCCTAGACACTTTCTAAATATTTATTTTTTTAAACCAAACAACAGGTAACAAGTGTGGAAAACATCTTGTTCTCTTTCGGGAACTGAATCCCAGCCTTGCCTTGTCAGGGAAGCCAAGTAAGAACAGCCCAACAGTGACAGCGCTTGCTGTGTCCAGGTAATGGTTCTGTCCTTTGCATTGTAGCCTATGCCTGGCAGGGGGCAATGTGTCAGCCTCTGTCCTAAATTCTCAGGTTATTTTATTCTGAACTTTGTGTTTTGTTTTTGTTCTGTTTATGAGTTTTTGTTTGGGGTTTGCTTTTTAAATTTCATTCAAATTCTTTGCCGAATTCAGTCATTCTAGGAGGTGGCCTGGCTAGCAGCGTTACATGAAGGGTGTTGGGACTGGCAATGGTCAGAGAGGAGAAAGCCCAGAAGAAGCAGCATCTTTTGAGTAGAATAGTTGGAGAGATTAGTGGATGCTATGCTGTCTCTATACCACAGGAAAAACACTGTCCGAGCAATTGTTGGAGATGCTCCTGAGAAGAAATGTAATATGGAAGTTTTTGGCTAAAGGATAACTTTGCAGTTAAACTCAGCTTGCACAGCCAGCAATATTTTAGTTTATTCAATCCCCCTCTTGCAGTGTCATCTGGTGTAATATTTGTTGCTATCTTCTACCCCATGTTGTTGCAATGTTCTGTAAAACAGCTGCTCTCTTCATCTCCAGACATGCTGGCATTTTGATGATTGCTAAAATGATCCCTGTATTTTCTATACTGAGAGCTAGAGTTCTTCGTGTGATACTTATATGCATGGAAAGTGGGAAGGTGTTGCTGACTCTGCGTGCAGCAAAGCTTTCAGTATGCTGACAAGTCTGAATTCTGAAGCTGCTCAGGTGATTTAGTTAACAATTACAGATTCTTCGGATTAGAGGAGGTTAAAAGCACCAGATCTGGATTGATCAATTACAAATAACCCTCTGAAATTCAGGAAAATGTGAATCTATTTCTAAGTTCAGTCTTTTATCCAGTCCAGATCATTGTTAACATGAGAGATTACTTGCTGCCCTGCCTGTTGCATTCTCCTAATTGCTGCACATCGAGGAGAATGCCTTATCGTATTTACTTCTTATTCTTAAATATTTTTTCTCTTTTCTTTTTCAAGAAATTCCTCCAAAATTCTAGTTGGTGATGAATGGGGAAGAATCTGCTGCTGGTCTGTGGATGGGTAGGAAGGACTTATCAGGAACTCATGTTTTCAGCCTTTTGAATGGAGAGAAAAGAGCATGAAAGAGTCAGAGACATCAGAAGCATATGTCTGGGGACTGAATCTCAAAGGAATCGTTGGAGTGAGAGCGCAGTCAGCTTTCTTCAAATCAAATAATGGACTCCAAAGCTGTGGGAAAGACACTGACAGACATACAGATAACAAGAATTTATGGTATTTGTCCTTGGAAAATTTCTGTATTTTAAATGTTATTTTAAATACTGAATTTAACATAATACTTTGTTGTTCACAAATAAACGCTTGCAAATAAAGTATTCTTGATTTGTGCTGAAGAGCAATGTAGCTTAGTAAAATGAACCAATTCTAATTTTACTATCACGACATCAAAAACTACTGAATATTCAAACTGTTGTTAACCGAATTTGTAGCAGAATCTTTGTTCTTACCAACATTACAAGTCTCTTCTTGACATTCCTCCCTCCTGAATCTGCATTATTTTCCCCCTCCTGCCTTCTTTCTTGGACATGTCGTGATGTTACCTTGACTGTCAGTATCACTACTTAATTTCATAATCATTCTTTGTGGTAGAAGTGGATTTTTGTATTGTAAGAAAGCTGAGGCCATAATATAACAAATGCAAATGTGATATATGTTCCTAGTTGAAATGGAGGAAGTGAGAAAAATCAAGCTCCTTAACATTTTATTAGCAAATTTGAGGGAACTATTGCTGATATATATATTGCTGATAATTCCCCCTCACTTCTCCTGTCTTGCTTTGGTAAATAAGTTATATGTCTTAGTTTATTAAAGGAAGGCCTGAGAAACCAGTTAGGCAGAGTGGCTTCCTGGACATCACAGCCTGGATAAGGATGGAGCCTGGATGAATAGAGAGGACACTGTGTCCGTGAAGATCTGTGTGTTCATATCTGCATATGTACCCTTGGACAGCCAGAGCCACAAGAGTTCCGTGATTTCCACTGCACTGACTGCTTAGTGCTGCAGGAGAGAAGCCGTGTGTGTGCTGTGCTGAACAGGAACGTGCAGAACTGCTGTATGTCATAATCTTGGTGCTTAGAAACTTGCAAGCATCGTTTGGAGGAATCAGGAGTAGAGTTTACTTGTCTTGCTTATACACCATCTTTTGTCTTCCTGTAGGCCAGTGCTTTGTTCACAGCTTGTGTTCTGAACTATATTGTTGAATGAGCAAGATTTCCTATGGCAAACAGCTTCCTGGCTTCCCCAGTGTCAAGACAGATCCCTTTCCTCATGTCCTGCCTAACCTCCATCTTGAGTGAGGTAATCACCTATAGTAATTAGTGATCAGCTCAGGAAGGCTGCATTATGTCTACACAGATGACCTCCCTGGTTAAATTTCCTAACCTTCCAAGTGCATGACTTGATGACTCCAATACCAATACCACCTCCAATACCCCCTTTCTGTGTTTGGTGAAAACATGCACTTGGAAGTTGGCCAAAATTCACCACCTTTATTTCAGATAACCCTCTTTTCACGCCCAGCTTTCTTGAGGACTGGAGAAAGATCAAATGCCAGAGAGTTCAACAATTAGGTACACCTCCTTTTTAAGTTTTCTCTCTCTGCTTGCATTCCTTAAAAGTAAGCTGTGATTTGGTTACACAGCAGGATTTGGACTCCTTTCAATTGTGAATATAGCTTTGCTGAAACATAATAAAGGAAATTAAGAGCCATGGAAAAAGCTTGCTACCCATGCTTTCATTTACCTATTGGACTTTTTGATGGCTTCCTAATTATCTGCTCCCTTTATGTTTTCATCTAGCCTGTTTTTGCCAGCAGTAGACATTCCCTTTCTCAGAGCCAGCTCCAGAAACTACTTTGCTGCCCACACAGCAGCACTAATGGTACACGTCCTCTAGATAGCAACCTGGCTTTGTCAGGCATAAGCAGAGGCCACTTGAAGGTGCAGATTAACTATGCATGGATTTGGCAGGCTAATCTCCTTGAGCCTTATATTGTTTTTCTTACATCTACAGAGAGACATCAAGTTGTGGATCACAGAACAAATCCAGAGTGTATGTATGAATGGGAGTCATCAGGTTAAGAACAGAAGTCTTTATAAGCCAACCTTTTCCAATACTCAAGGATATTTAATCTGGGAGAATATAATAGCTTCTCTAATAGCTAATGGGATGTAGGGGTGGAAGATCTAGAATATGTTTTTGAAAATAAGCAGGTAAAGCAATTCCACAGCAAATGCTTTCAGCATAACTCCATTGCTTCTGTAAGAGGCATGATGCAGACATCACTAGAGCATTGTGATGATCTCAGAAGCAACTTTTGCAAAGTGTAAGTAGCTTGGGGTGAGAATTACCTTTAAAAGAAATCCAGTCCTATTAGAAGACAAAATGCAAAACAAAGGTGCAGTCTTAACTCTGCCCTCTAGGTAAACCAAGAAGTAAAATATACAAGAGCACAATGTTTACATGACTTTAAAAACCAGCTTAATCTAATTGGGGACTGTGAAACCTAAAATGCCTCAATTGCATACATTTGGTTTTTGCACAGACCATGCTGCCTCCTGGTTCTGGAATAGGAGTTTTATAATTGTTACAGTGAGGCATTGAATACTGTCTGATTTCTGTTGGTCTGATAAGAAGCCCTGCCTTCTTATTTTATTGACACTACAGGAATAACCAAAATATGATGCAAAGCGTAGTAATGTAAGTTGTTGTCTTTGAATGTTGCAGTTGGTGAACAAGCAAAAGACACTTATTTGCTTTGACAGTGAGACCATGCACATTATAAACAAGGGATTCTGGTAATTTTACTGAAATAACTGTGGTTGCTGCCAACCTAGGAGTTAGTTTGTTTGGGAAGGTGAAATGCTCATTTGCTCCATAACTTTTGCCTGTCCTCTGCCTGTGATCTCATTTTTTTGACTTTGTGCAAGGGCTCAGTTGCTGTCGTAAGGAGTGTAGCATCACATGGTGTTCCTGATGGGTTGAAGCTCTGGGCTGCTTTTGGCTCTTCAGAGCCCGATTATGAGCTAAATATATATTCAATATTTGGTCTGTATATTTACAGGCCCTTCCCTGTGCAATGCTAGGTCTGTGATAAGTGGGAGGAGGCCCACTAGAAATCTACTCAAGCAGGTCTAATTGTACCAAATAGAACGGCTCAGTAGAGTGGAAAATAGTCCTCATATATCTACCCGAAGAAGATAATGACCTTTTAAATAACAGAAGCAATTTTATTTCAATACTCCAATTACTCTGAACTCTCAAATGTCAAAGTGCTGGGCACTTTCAAAATAACTTAATTTAGACATTTATAGCACTTAGACATCGCCAGTTTCTTATCTAACCTAATTATGGGTTGTACAGGAAATTGCAAAGCATCCCAATTAATGTTATTTTTTATAGTGATACATGGAAGTGGCCTTTGCCATTTGCTGTCATCATGTGCACAGTGATTTACTCATTTGGACTTTTGAGTTGGTTCCCTATCAGGACAGAGCTCTTCTATTCTCTGACTGATCTTTGAAAGTAAGTGAGGAAGAAGTAGGGGTAGAAGTGAGTGTAGTTATGTTTGCCTGGGGGATTTGAAGGGCACAAATTTCAGTAAGAGCAGAGTGACTTTGCAAGGCAGGACCATTTCAGGCATGAAGATGCCATATAGAATAATATCAGCTGGCTTGCAGCTTCTCTGAGTACTTAGGCCAGGATTCTTCAATTACCTCTCATCTTGGGATGAGTGCAGTGGAATGAGGTCTCATTTTTCCTGAAGATAATCCAAATGGATCTATGTTTAATTTCTCAGAGACGTGGAGCTGTAATTAACTGTGTAATGTATCTGCTGTCAAATATGTCCAGTGCCAGCACAGAAGATGAAGTTAAAAAACAAAACAAAACAAAAAAAAACCAAAGAAGATCTCATTTCGCGAGTTTCTCTACGTACAGAGCCATAATGCACTGTTGTGTTCTTATTCACTTTCTTATTGTGAAATATTGCTGCTGGATTTTAACCAGAGTTCAAGAAGCATTTGGACAGCACTCTTAGAAATATGATTTGAATTATGGGTGGTCCTGTGTGGAGCCAGGAGATGCAGTATATGATCTTTGTGCACCCCTTCCAACTCAGGATACTTTACAATTGTTTGATCCCCTGGTGTTTGATGTACGAGAGTCCCAGGTTTTGCACAGCAAGGAGAAGTTTGACTGCACAGACTTGTGTTATTTACTGAAATAAAGAACCTGTGCAGCTCTCAGGTAGAAGCATAACAAAGGCTTCATATCTGACTGGGCAGTCAAAGATTGAAAAGCCTCTGAGGGTTGGGCAAAGAAAACAGCAATGTTGATGAAGAGCAAGAAAGTTAACATAATATGATGGCAGGAGAGGTAGGGTTCTTGCCCTACCTGTTGTTGCAGTCAGTAGAGCATGTTGCTTTGTTTAGCCTCTGAGCAGAATGTGCAATACACAATAGCTGCCAATTTGCTGAAAGAGTTGAGGCAGCTCTGAGAGGGGATGTTTGAGATTCATGAGTTGGAGCAATGGCATGGAGTGATTAGGGCTGTGAGGAGAATATGGAATCCTATCGCTTTGAGTTTTTGAGAACAGGCGAGACCAGCCTGTAACACACTGAGTCGGGTAAAGTCAGACTGAGTTAATCCAACCTTTAGATCAAATGATGGACTAGCTGGCATCTCACAATCACCTCCATCTTTATTTTCTCCTTTCTGAAAGGAATAATTCAAACTTGGAGTCTTCAACTTATATGCAACTTTTCCATCTACTCTACCTCCCAAGTAGGGTAATAAAATTGAGACATACTAAATGTGGAACAAAGCACAGCAAATGAGGATATTTCAGATTAGCAGAGGAAACTCAAAAGAACAACCATTGTCTAGTAGAATTTAGGGATTGTATGTTTCACCCTGGCAGTTTAGACTGTGACTGCCAAAATGATCGTTGCACTATGATGTTGCTTACCAGTTTTGATTTGGAAAAGATCTCTAAATAAAAAATCAACAGACTGTGACCTACGTATAAAAGATCAAACAAAATTTCAGCTGATCTGAGTCCAGCTATGCCAGCAGAACTTGGCCAAACCCTGGCTAAGGATATAAGTTTTTTGAACTTCTTAAAGAAGAGAACTCCACTATTCTGTTACTGTTATTCTAAAACAAATAATTTGCTTGTAATTACAGAGATAATGACATTCCAACCACACCTACCATTAGAAAGTTGTAATAAAGAGTGATAAAAACTCCCCTTCCTTGGGCTGCAAAATCAACTCCCACACAGCCTGCAACACTAATATGATTTACTCCTATTTGCTGGTGGAGGATTCTGGTAATAAAATTTAATGTGGGGGAACAAGGCGCATTTAACCAAAGCTGTACACATCTCTAATTCTGTTTACAGCTATAGAGTGCAGTACATTAACATTTAACAATCTGACACTAAATTGGTCTGAAGCTAATAGAGCTGTATTTGTTAAAATTTCAACACTGGGCTGTGTTTTACCAATGACACCAGAAGGAGTAACCAAAATTGTGTGACTCAGCAGATTTCAACCACTGTTAAATGAGGTCTTAAGAATCTTCATGGGAGTTCCTGTCTCTAAAAAAAAAAAAAAAAAAAGGTGGACCACATTCAGCTCTGCTGCTATTCTGCTTAAGCATGATGGAGTTAGGTCGGAGTGAATTCTACCTTGCACTTCCTGTTAGGAGCTAAATCCATTTTATTCTGTATTTCTACTAGGTTATACTCGATGAAAGTTTCTTCTCTGTAGTATTGAATTGCTTTGAAACATAGAAATGCACAATTACTTGCAAGGGGAAGGATAATGTTTTACTTTCTCCAGTAAAATGATCTCATACTAGTAAATCTGGATGAATACTGTGCAAGAAGCAGCTTAGGAGACATCTGCTCATGAAGACAGGTGTTATCCTAAATAGTGTTTCCAGCCTCTCTTGACTCAGCTGTCAGGATTCTGCTGTGATTTACATCTGTCACAAATGGAAAACATTTAAAAATCATGGAATTTTCTGCAGAATGAAAAATTCAGTTCTCACCTACTGAGATTATCTTGTGCCTTACATTTTGACAATGTTATTCGTATCATTCTCTAAAAGCAATAAATCCTACACAGACTGGGAGAAATTATCTCAACAAAAAAGGTAATTTATTTAGCTCAATTAACTATTATTTTGGGGAATTAGATATGAAACATAAACAAGAATATATATATATATTAATACACAAAGAATGGTATTCATTAAAATACTGGGCATAAGCATACAGTAGAGGACTTGTCTGAACAATGGATATAATGGCCACTTGAACATAAAAGCAATGTTTATATACCAAACTTGTGTAGTTTTTTGCAGTTAAGTGACCAAATTAGTAATGTGCTAGGCTTGTAATTCTTTTGGAATTAAAAATACTAATAAGCCCTGTAACTTTGCAATGCTTTCCTTACAGCTCTCCTCTCTGAATATTCCGACTCTGAATGTTACGGAATGTATCCCCTGAATGTTTAAAGATTCTTTAAGCACCAGGTTTTTTTGGTCGAATTGAAAGCTCAAGAGTGAATAAGGAATGATGCCATGTTGTTTTGGTGGGTGATTAAATTCCTGTGGTAATGAGAAGGCAAAACAAACATCCTTGACAGCTCATGAACCCAAACATAAAAAATGCAAATAATTGCTAGCAATAAACCTATTAATAAAAGCTGGCTTTAGTTTGGAAAGAACCACTTCAATGAGAAGCCAGGGGTGGGATTAGTACTGTACACAAAGGCCAGCCTGACAAATCTTGAATTCTTCTCTTATGAGAGAAGTTTTCAACTAGCATGGAAACAGGTGGCTGCATTTCACATTTACTCAATCTGGCTACAAGGTAACAGTTTATGTATGAAATGTAATCTCTATCCCCATTCAAGAAAAGTCTAAAAGCAGTTAATATCATGCAGTTAAAGCAGTTAATGTCATCCAAAGACTGCTCTTCTCTGTGACATGTTCCTCCCTGAAGTGCTGCTATTGCCCTCTGTTCCCAAGTGCTAACAGCAGCATGAGGGCTCCCAGCTGTGCTCTGAGCCCTGGCATGAACTTACTGTGTCACTGTGAAGACCTGACCTATGAAGGAAGAAGATACCTGGATAAACTTGATTAAATTTCAAAGCACGTGGCCCAACAGTGCTACTCAAAAACCCACAAGTTGCTGAATGAATGCCCATCAGGAGGCTGCCTCTGCCTTATGTATGCCTGGAGAGCGCCTGGCATATGCTGAACGTTACACATCCAGGCCTGAGAGTGGGCTAAAGAACCCATGCTTTTATGTCCCTGTTAACTCTGCAGTTACTCAAGGATTAAAGCTTCCAACAGCAGAAAGGAGCTGGGTGTTCAACCCCAACCATGAGTGTAGACAGAGCATTGCAAATTCAGAAGCTTGAAAACACCAGTCCTTTCATGACTGGCATGCCAGAGAGTAACCAAATTTCATCAGTGGATATCACAGGAAAAGGAAGAATCCCTTTCAGCTAGAAAGAGGGGAAGCAAGAAGAGCATTTGTGCAGCCTAGTTTCCTACCTCCCAAGCCATTGCCTTTCCAGAGAAACAACTCCAAGGTAAGTAAGCAGGGTATTACAGAGTTTGCTCTGTGCTAAAGGAGATGATCTGTGATTTTCCTTTCACAGCAGCAGCTTGCTAATATGCCACAGGAGGCAACTTTTGCAGGTTTAGGAGCACCAGCCTACAGGAAGGCCAAAACCAGTGTCCTGGTTCTCGGGAAGTTTCATACTATCAGCTTTTTCCTATTCTCAACCAGAACTATAAAAGCATCAAATCCTGGAAAATATTCCCAAACTATAAATATTTTTCCTCAGATTGGTGTGGTTTAACAAAGAATGTTTCCTTTGGATTATTTTGAAGTGTTCGATTTGAAGTACATAAGAAGGGTACATAGAAAGGGAAGTTGGAAATACAGAAACCAAAATTTTGATAACTACTATGAGCTGGGGGAAGGCAGAAAAAGTAATCCTAGATATCCATTTTCTGTGGAAAAAAAAATCTCAGTTTTACTGAATTAATATTTTTCTGATAGGACGAACAGCAAAAATTTGATGAACTTCTGGTCAGTGGTCTTTCTTTGGTGGAGGAAGCTGATGTGCTCTGATCCTGCTGCTGGTATTTCTGAGGTGGCTCAGATGTCCATGTTTGCAGCTAGACTTGTCACATTAATGCCAAAGAAGGAATGAAGATTAGCACTGAAAATGTCCAAGTGGAGCTTCATTCTCCTTAAAATGGAGGGGGCAAACACTGCAAGGGTGTCTCTGGGATGTCACTTGTCAATCAGCTGCTTATTCTGTGATTACTTCCAACTACGTTTTGTTTAAAAGTCATATAGAAATACAAAAGCACATGAATGTCAATAAAAAAATATGGACATTTGTATGGTCTTTATAAATAAACAGCACAGCAAGAATTAAATAGAACACAAAGGACAGTTACACAGGCATGAACTGTTACAGCTTGTTCTCCTCAAAGAGTATCTGTGCGTAGACTGTTGTACTGGGAATGCCTTTGGCCTCCTGAATGGGCTTCATAAGTTCAAGTTCAGCATATGTTAAATTCTCTTCAGCAATTTTTGGCTAGGAGACAAACAACAAATTAGTTATAATTCCATTATCACTGAATGTAAAAATCACTTTAAGTATCCAATTGAATAGAGTGTACTTCTTCTCTCAAGCGTGCTTGTTCTACTCTGCTGCCAACAAATTTACTCTGTACTAAATGTAGCTAATAGAGGAAATAAAAGTAACTTTTGTGCCTCACCAGTTATAGCCACAAACAAAGGAGTTGCTTTCAGGTTGTATCTGAGCTTTGGATTTCAACCCAGCTCCAGTTTGTCCATGGAAAGTTAGTCTGTGTTCCTCAGAAAAGGGTTAAGTGCAAAGACTCTGGTGTTCTCATGTTGAAGACCGAGAAGGACCATAAAAAAAAGCAGTTTGTTGCAGTCACAAAACTATACCTCATAGGAAAGTATCTCTGAGACCAGGAAAGGCTCTCCAGCTGCAAACTGAAAACTGACTCAAAATTCAGAAAGTTTCCCCCATTCAAGCATTATAAGGGGGGAAAAAAACATACACAAAAAAATGTTTTCCCAAATCAGGATTCCTTTGCATTTTGGTTACTGCTGTTTTGTCCTTTCTGACTTAATACACGATTCCTGTTTCCTTTAGAAGTGTTTGAATAATTACTATATTATCTTCTGACTAAGATAATATTCAAAATAAATATTGAATATTCTCTGAAACCAGTCCCCCTGCTCCCTCACTTCCTGTCTTTTGTGCTTTCCTGGAATCCTTTCATTGTGCCCTGACAGTTGCTCGCACTCTTTGTTTCAGATTGTTTCCCTCTGGGTGGATCAGCTTACGGTTTTCCTGCATGAATTTAATCTTAATTCTCCTCTGTAGATCTGATACTGAAATACTCTGTGCAGCTGCTATTGCAAGTGCTATTGCTGCAGTCAGCTGATCTGTGCGTGTGAGTAAAGGCCTTCTATACGATTCTAATATTTGCACTTGGTTCTTCATATGATCTTCCCCTACCTTGCAAGGGTAGCCTTACTTGATCTCAACTTCTGCTTCTTATTTGCTACTGAATGCTTCACTACTGACTTCACAAAATTTCCTCCTTTCATGGATTTTTCTGGTGCAATAATATAAAAGAACATTGTATGGACTGCAACTGGATCTCATAAATAGCACAGAAAGGAAGCCTTTTTGATCACATATTGGGAGTGACTTAAAAGGTCAGAAAGGCATCCATGCTATGGGTTAAAGAGTTAAAAAAGCTCTTAGTCATCTGCTGTGATTAATTACATTTCTCCTCCTTCTGGCATGAAAGTATCTAACCTCAGGGTTAGATAGGCAATTGTTTTTGCCTTTTTTTGTTTAGTATTCCTTTACAGACCTCAAAACTATACCTGCCTGTCTATTCAGTTGAAAGTGAGCTAGGTTGATGGTGGACATCACAGTAACTCCTGCAAACGCTGAAGGTTTTGTTCTTGGTGTAGCTTAGTAGATCTAGCCTCTGTTTGAAGTTACTGGGAGTTTTGCTGTTGGCTTTAGTGGGAGTCACCTCTGACCCTGAATAGAATGATATGTTGCAAACACTGAAGGTTCCTAAAAAAGAATCTGATAAAACATTACAAACAAGCTGTTGTTCATTGTTAGATTAAAACTCCACTTTTCCAAAGACCGATCCAATACATTTTTGAAGTGGAAATGTTTTCATTGTGCTGTAGAAATAAGTTGCTGAGGGCATACTAAATCTGTATATGCTTTCCCCTTTCGTTGTTTAATTGCATTTTATGTTATGTTTCCATTTAGAAAATGCAGCATGTCCTAAAATAGCCACATCAACGCCCAACTCATGTAAATTTCAGAACTAAGATTTATGAAATCATATTGTCCAGGTGTTTTATTGTATTATCTCAAAATTGCATTGTTTTCCAGTGTAGATTATCTCTTTATTCTTACTTTATTCTATTATGTTTGGATATGAAAAATAACACTAGATTCCCCAAAACAGGTCATTGGGCAGTAGTGGCTGATGTGTTGTTTTCATACATTTTTATGATGTTCCTATAGTAAACATAATTTAATAAAGCCAAAACACACTAAATAAATAATTACATCTAGAAAAGCAATAAAACCAAATAAAATTAGTACTTTCATAAGTGGAAAAGGTACTTCAATTACTGCTACAAGGAACAGCACACCATAAAATGTGTAGAATAATTTCCCTTATGCATATTTCTAGTATGTAATAATTTGATTGAAAATATGAGGAAACACACAGGAGGTTCAAAATTGTGAAGTGTATAGAGTTTTCAGCAAAGGATGTGTAATAACTGCACATGGAAGCCAACGCTACTTTAGAGTACCTATGGTAGCCAGGGTTGTTTCTCCACGCGTTCTTCCATACTTCATTTATCAACCACATATTTAATTCAATTTTGGTGGTTTGTTTGTCCAAACACAATTATTTTCTTTTGAGCAGGTAGAAAAAGAAAACTAATTCTGTGATTTCATCTCTCATTTGGCAATGTAAGCCTGGAATCCTGCCACCCCCTCCTTTTTGGAACAACAGTGTGACTTTCAGTAACTGATGTTTGAAGTGGGACTGACATTTGGACAGAAGAGCAAGAGGCAGGGAATGACTGACTGTTTACCTCTTTCTTTCCATCCTGGCTCTCCACCTACGAAGTCATTGAGATTTCTATGGCTACAATGTCTTTTTTTCCTGAAATATTACATTTTTGTTCTAAAATTATATTGAAATTATTTCTTTAAATAGAGATCTGTTCCAAAGTGACATTTCTAGATGCGACCTTTATCTTGTTCATCTGTTTTGTTCTTGTCTTGGAATCACACCCTTTGCAGAAATACGTTAGGAAGAGAGTCATCATTTTCCAGTGTATCCTCTAGCAAATACAAAATCACTTCCAGTTTTAATTTTTATTTATTTCAGTCACAGCTCTTTCTTTGGGCAACTATTTGAAAGAGTTCAGTTATAGGAACATTTTTTCAAAAAGACAACCTGTGAAGTCCTACACGTAACTATTTAAAAAAAGCTACAGTATGTGTATGCACAATTTTGTTCATTGAGTTTGTCCAGCACAAAAATGCATAGAAAAAACCTTTATGAGTTGAGATTTTAATGAAAATTACTCTGATTATGTCCTGATTATGACCAGATAGGTCAATTTTGTTCTTCTAAAGCTCAGCTGGGTTGTTTAATGGCAGCATCAAAGATGTTTACTGTGAGCAATGTCAGACTGAATTTTTTAAGTTTTAACTAAGACTACTTCTACTCAAATTCAGAAATATGTATAGAGAAAACAAGCAAATACTAACCTCGTAATTTTAACTTGTCTGGAAAACAAGTCTGGTGGGTTGGAACTAGGTGATATTTGAGGTCCCTTCCAATCTAAGCTTATTCTATGATTCTGTGAAAAACAACTGCTGCCAGCTTGCACTTAGAGCCTCACTGTTTCATCACCTTATTGGTCATTGTGAAAACAGCAAAACAAATCATAGATTGTAAGTTTCTAATTTAAAAAATAATATTGATACCCTATTGATTCTAGTTTACAACAAAAGTAAGCAGGCAAGGTCTCACTTCCCTATTCACTAGTCTTAAGTGCATCATTGACTACTGCTTCAGACATTTGCCTTAGAATCCTGTCTCCACATAAACGCATGTGAAGGACTTGTTTGGGATGTGATGCAGAATGAATTTAACAAGAGATGAGGTTAAGAAAATTTTGCTTATTGATCAAATTGAATTATCACCGAACAGAGGCGGACTTAAAAAATGACTTCTACAGACCTTTGTGAGAAGCTGAAGCTAGATCTGTGAGTTGAATTATCTCTCAGAAATGCAACTGCTGGCCAGTAGGAGTTCTGCAGTATCTAGGGAGCCATTGTGCTCTCTGTGCCAAGGCCCAGAAATCTGACACTGGAAAATCGTGGAGTGGGAAGTATGTCTTTTAGTGGCACTATCAAATTAAAAAAATGATGGCTTCTTTCCACTAAGATGCCTGGTTTTTAATCTCAAGAAGCGGCTTTGTCACTGGAAACAACATCCACAATAATTTGTGAGCCCTCTTACAGCACCACATATAAATTTTGCTTTTGAATCCCACAGAAGTTATGATAACAAAGTCAGAAACAAAGATGATTCACTAAGTTCTATTGAAACATTTATTTTAAAGAAACAGAATCCCATAGACATAAAGCTAGTGGTATCTATAGGGAGATAGTTCATCTTTCTTCATTAATAGAGTTAATGTACCTGGCAGAGGTTTGTCCTGACTGTTTTAACAGCTTTTGCAGAAGAGTCTTTCCCTTTGCTAATACTTTATGCCACATATTATTTTGCTGTATGTGTTATACAGAGTTATTTCTTGATTCCGAACACTGCTAGAGATCAGGCTGATTTCTCTTAGTCCTTCAAAAAGGCTGAAGGATTTTTCTGGTGAGACATGATTAGTGTTCCAAAGGTGTTATCACATAAAAATCATCCACTGTAGGATTTTGTAAATACACAAATCTCAGCACAATTCCAGCAAGAGTTTTTCTGTATTTACATAACCTGTTCTTTCTTAGGGTAAAGGTAGCAATGTGGGACCTGAATGTGAAAGTAGACATAACTCAACAGTTTTGAATATGACTTGTTCTGAGTTTCAAACTGACAATATAAATGATATTCATGAAGAAATGGACAACTCACACCTTAATGAGAGACAGCTGAAGAGACATCATCTGGCAGAGAAATAAATTATGTGGACTGGATGGAAATATTCAAGGATCATAGGGAGTTGAGGAAAAAAAAATTCATTTTTTCTTTGTATATCATACACAATGTTACTTGAAGTCTGTGGAGATAAATAATACCTTGAGAAACTGGGATCTTAAATCACCGACTATTACATGTTGTGGAGGAAACAACCTCTAGCAGAGGATGGCTTTTAATTTAAAATCATGCACGAGGAAGAGAGACATGATAGTTCTCTGATCCGGAGTCCTAGAGGTTACTGAGCAGTATTTCATTTGCCTTTTGTTTAAGAAAGAAAAGATCATGTTGAGACTTATCAGCAGTTCTACTTGTTGCACAAAAAATGATGAGCCCATTTTTCCTAGCTGGCATGCTGAACACAGCATAAGACTGGTTTTGAATAATGTACTGCCTAATTGTAAGATGAAAAAGAGGGGAGGAAAAAAATCTGTTAATCGTGCATAATAACCTTGCACTGGGAAAATTTGTTCCTGTATTCCTGTGAGGCTGAAGTTGTAGGATAACAGCTTGGAGCATCATTTAGAATGCACAAATTCGTCTGCATGCAAAAAGCAAAAGGAGCTTCTCTATGTATGTTTCAGTGCTCCCTGAAGCAATTCTGAGACTGCAGATCATGCACTTGCACAGCTACACCCTTTCGCAAAAGGACACCAAAGTCACCGCTTTAGATATGCAGTGGGTCTGGTTGGTTAATTGTACAGTGGCAAACATACTCCTGAAACCTAAAAGTCAAAATGATTTTTCAGGTGAAGGAACATTCAGCTTCTGGGCAGCTCTAGGAGCGCCTTTCTTCATTCCTTGATTTGGAATTATACACATATATAGAACACTGAGCTAAATGCGAAATAAGCTTAATTTGGCTGAACACATGTGGACAGTGAGAGCGAAATGTGGCCTTCTCAGTTCCACAGGAGTCAAACATGAGTTCGTGTTCAAAACAACTCCCTTCTGCCTTGCAGACACAGCAGAATCAGGACAGCTGTGCCTGGATGAGTTGCTAGCAAACGGCAGGCTTTCAGACACACTGCTCACTGCAGAGTCAGCGCTTTCTGTGCAGGGACTGTCCTGACATGCACTGACTGGCATGCAGCACACTGTCCAGCACTTAGCCTGCAATGGAAAATAAGGATGGGATTTTTCAAAGCTGGGAAAAAAAAAAATCTGAGCTTCCCATTTGATTTGGCCCCTGCCAGGATAAACAATGCTGTCTGCACTATATGGGCTGTAGATAGAGGTGCTTCTTACAGATAGCTCAAATACAGTTACTGGAAGCTCTCTGCTTTAGAATACAAACAGGACCAATATGTGTCCTGTGATTAACAGAACTCAGATGCCCTCCAGTAACAACTTATCAACGCGGGAGCAGTAGAAGCCAACTCCTATGGACCGTGTGCTTTACATTTATAGGGTATCGAAGGAACTAGGACCAGAGGCATCATTTGTAACATGGATTCATGTGTTTACAAAGTGGGATGACAATCTGACTCGTCAGTGGCAGAATCAGGAATATTTCCTGGATTCTGCCTTACCTGCACAGACTTTCCTTTCCTTATAATTTAATATAAAGGAGATGAAGTCAGTAAAATTTTTACTCAAGTTTGCAGTATTTGGTATAACTTGAAACCAAGTTCTTTCCATTAGCTCCAGTGAATCTCACAACAACTCCTATGTTTGGTGGTGCAAATGTTTGTGAAAACCTTTCCATTTCTATGTTCAGCACCTGAAACTCTTGGACTATAACAACTAACCTCTAGGAGGCAATGAAACGTTTACCAAAAAATTTGGTTGAAGAAGTACAAGATTTGTAGCTACCAACTCAAAGGGCTATGTACTTAAGGCTGTAGCTGAATCTTCCTTAGAGAGAAGAATTTGTGGGCCTCTAGAATTTTCTTCTTCCTAATGACTCTCTGGGCTTCTTGCATGCTATAAAACCCATCCCTTTTTGCAGTTCATCATCTCTATTTCCTCTGATCTGTACACATTTCTCACTGATCTTAATAGAGAATGACACTGATGGGGAATGTTTTTGCAACAAGGGGAGCATAGAATTGTTGTTCTGGCTAAAGCAAAAGCAATATGACATAAGCAGAGTTTTTAAAAAGCTTTACTCAAAGCTGTGCAATTGAACATGATATTAGGTTTTCTCTTTTTGTTTTTAATTTTCATTGAGATTATGTCCATATTTTATCCAGGTTATTGTATTCTTGTAAAATTATACTGCAATCCACTCTAGCATGTTAACAACAAAAGAAATTTGCTGGTTTATTATAAACATCTTTCAAGAAACCAAAAGCACATGTCCTCTGGAAATAATTCTGCCAGTATTTAGGTTATTACAAAATTTTTCCCAAAACACTGGAATTATTTTGTAATGTTTCCTTATACTCAAGCTTGTTTGCTTAGATTTTCTGGAATATTCTCCTGGTGTGGTACTTCCTTGGGCTGCACAGGGAAGCTGCAAGAAGAAGCCCTGAAACCTCCACAGTTTGAGTCTCTCATTCCAGCTCTGTGCCATCTGTGGAAAAAAGGCCCACTGCTGACACCAGCTGTGCAATCATTACAGCTGGAAGGAAAGCAATCTCTTATCCTGCAGAATTTTGGCAGGATGGCAATTTTTTTTTCACCCCAAAGGGGATGGAAAGTTTAAAATCTGAGAGATTTTTGAGGATTAAAAAAATGCCTTGTGCCAAGGTAGCCAGGCTGTGCCCTGACCATGCATAAAAGGGCAGGGAAAATTCTGTGACAATTGGTGGGAAGGCTCCCAATCCTCACCTGAAAGTGAGCTCATTGCAGAGGCATTTGGGTTACTCACACAACATAACTTTAGGCACCCACATCCACCCAACTGCTGAAGTCAGGGAGTTAATCACCCTCTCCATTGCCAGCAAAGGGAGAAAGTATCCCCAAAAATGTAGAGCTAGGCTCCTGCTCCAACTCACCTCAGTCTATTGAGTCCATAGGGAGCCCTGCAGAGGCCTGGCCATAGATGCAGTTGAAATAACTGCTATAAAGCTGTCTCTGCTACCCCAGCTGTCTGGGCCAGGTGCACCTGCTCATCTAGCTGGTTTGGCTAGCAAATATCCACAGGTGTTTATAAACAGAAAGTCACGCCCACTAGAAAGCAGATCTAAGATTTCTTCTACCTTATTACGAGCTGCAAATATACATTTCATCCCTTCAGCTATTGCTGACTTACACCACTATGGGGCAGAATCCAGTCCCCCTCTTTCTGACTTGAAAAGTCACGAAGGCAGCACAACTATTATCTGCTGAAAAGAGACGTTCTCCCGAGCACCAGCTCCCAGCAGCACGTGAGAATCAAGCAAGTTTCATTTAAGAACAAGCTAAATCTGTAGGCACAACAACTGCAAGAAAGTGGGAAAATATAATCCAGTGTAACCTAGTGCTCAAAATGAAAAGAGCCAAGATAATTCATCACTTTACAAAGTCATAGAATTACAGAATGTTTGGGTTGGAAGGAATATTAAAGATCATCCAGCCATGGGTTTAGTGCTCCCCACCAGGTCAGGGCCCAGCTTTGAACGTCTCCAGGGATGGGACATCCATAGCTTTCCAGGCAGCAGTGCCAGTAAGTGTTACTGTATTAAAAAAAAAAAAAAAAAAAAACATTTTTGTGATTTTTAAGCCAACTTGCTTTTTCTGAACCTGGAGTTCTGGCAACATTGCAGCAATCACATTGAGAGAAAAATATGGAGAAAATGTCACAGAAAATTACTTACCAGGATCAATTTTCTTTGAGGTTTCAAGAGCTTGGGCTTAGGAATATTAGGTATTGGAGCTGTGGAAATAAATATTAAGGGGTCATTTCAAGTTACTGTAATTCACTGTCATTTTTTAGCATATGCATTAACAATTTATAAATCAGAGATGTATAGTGGATTGGGAGTAAATAAATACCTGTACTTATATTAGTGTAAGAGCTATATTTCAGATAACTTACTTTACTATGAAGCACTGGGCTTATGAATTGGGAAAAAAATGTAAGATTCAAAGATCTGATATGCAAAAGATGCTGTTTGTATGCAGAAGCCAGGGTCAACACAGCTCTTGAGAGCTGGTCACTTGTGATATAATACACAGAAATCCTCCAGTTCCTTTCCCTCCCTACTGCTGGCAGAGCCCTGTCACCACAAGCACAACTCTCCCTCCTTGGTATGCCCAGTTTTGAACTCTCTCTGCATCTCCATTCTCATACCTTTTTCTGGGATGGCTGGTGGCAGCTCTGCTTTCTCTTTCCTTTTCTTCACCTTCTTGGGCTGCAGAGGGGACAAGCTCGTCACACTGGTCACAGTCTCCCCTGAGCTGCAATGCAGAGGGACAAGTGAAGGCAGTTCAGGGACAAATAGTGCCAGTGCGTTCATGCAAGAAGACATGACTGCCTTTCACTTGTGCAAGTCTCAACCAAACAACTTGGATTCTGACCTGGGGATATACTGAAAAGCCTCTGAGAGGGCATTGCAATTTCTTGCATTTCTTCAGCCTTGAAGTTGGAAAAGGCCACTAAGATCATCTAGTCCAAGTATCAAATGTATGTCCCAAAGTCTGAGACAATAGAACCCTGCTTTGAATATTGAGGGGCTTGGATACGCAGTCAGGTTGCAATTATTTGATTCTGTCACCACATGCTAGCTTGCAACTAATGTGAAACAGAATCATAGAACTGTTAGAGTCAGAAAGGACCCCACCTGGTCCAACTCCTGTGCAATTAACAGGGACACAGTGAGATCAGTTGTTCAAAGTCCCATCCAGCCTGACCTTGGATGTCTCCAGGGATGGGGCTTGGTCTACCATCTCTCTGGGCAACCTGTGCTAATACCTCACCACTATTATTGTAAAAGCTTTCTTCCTTATATCCAAGAAGTTATCTAAAATAATGGTAGTGATGCAGGATGGCTGTGGGGATGGTCCTGGCCTGTGCTGGTGTATTACACCACGCAGTGGGACCCTGTCAGGTTCTCCACAGCAATAATACAGACAGTATTGAATTCTCTGAATTTTAAGTCATTTGTCCCAAGATGCTGTTCCTCTCCAGGTTCTTTTGCATAATGAAACATTCTCTTTTTATTAATAGAATTAAATATTCAAACAGGGCCAAAGTCTTAATGAAAGTTGGGATGTCTCATCTATTGCCCACACAAGAATAACAAAATAACAGGCATTACAATTCTGCACAGCTGTAAATCCAAATGAATATCACTATCATTGGTGAAATCACTCTGGATTTATGCTTGTGTCAATTAAAAAGCCTCTGGTTTGCTGATTTTGCTGAATTCTGTTCCTTGTATTCACTCTAAAGCATAAGTTTTCTTCCAAATTTCTTAAAAAAATATTTAAGAAGTAAAATATTTTCATAACTTATAAACAAATCACATCAATTATGTAAACTGAGGGTTGCATTAAAGTAATTTTAAAGTCTGCCTGCATAACTGTGAACCTATCCCACAACAACCATTTGTTTCTCTATTAAAATCAAGATGTTAAATTGTTTTAAACCAGCAGCAAATGAAGCTGTCCTGCCCAGCTCCATTGCTCAAACACAGCAAACTGCAAAGGACAGAGAGCATCAAAATGGGGAGAGAAGTCACTTTTTGTTTGGTGTTTTTGTTCATTAAGGCAGACGTACAGCTTAAAGATACTACTGTTCTAATATTGCTGCTTTTAGCACAATATATGAAAAGGCTCAGTGTCACTTCATTGCATTCGTTATTCCTGTTTGGCTGCTGAAAATGTGAAGCTACAGAATAATGTATTTATGGCCTATACTTTTCTTGTAAGTGCCAGGTCTGTACAGGGTTAACTGATTCTGAAAGAGACAGTAATTGTGCTTGCTGTCTCCTAACTGAGCTCCTCGAGCCAAACAAGGAGGCTAAGAAAAGACTCCTTGGCTCTGAAACACTGTGTCTTTGTGAACTTGTCTTGTTCTGCCTTAAGGAAGAAAGTTACTTTTTATCTCCAGCTCCTTCTCTGGCCTCCCAGCTTCTATTTCAACAGTCACCTGCGTTTCTTGAAGGATCTAATGAGCTTTTAGAGTGAGAAAGAGACAGGAGTTTGGGGAGAAGAAAGCCTGTGGAAGGTTGCTGAGAGCTGTGTCACCAGGACTGTGATTTCCTTGGAGGTTGTGGCTGGTAATTGTGGAGTACACTATGTCAAGAGCTGGAAAACTGCTCCCGTTTGGTGCCTTGCTACCCTTAAGATGTGGGACTACTCCTCTGGCTGTCTTGGTCAGCTATTCCCTCTTGTCAACGATCTGACAAGGGTTATCATAGAGGTTGGAAAGGACCACTAAGGCCATCTCATCCAACCATGAATTTGTCACCTCCATGCCCACTAAACATGTCCCTCAGTGCCTCTTCTTGGGCACCTCCAGGGACGGCGACTCCACCACCTCCCTGGGCAGCACAGACGGCTGTGTGGGAAGGTGCCTGGGAGTTGGTTACTTGGTTCTGGTTCAGTGTGGCAGAACTTGCTCCTACACTGTCAGATTGGTGGTGTGGGACCAAGGCACTGGGATGAATGGCTTTTTGTACCTTGAATTGTCTCTGGAAGAGCAGTGGCAGAAGGACTGGAGGAGAGCTCAGGCCAAAACAAATAAATAAAGGGCAGGAAAAAAAATCCCATTTTCTAAGTTACACCTCCTGAGGGTTTCTTTATCTGAACACTGGCAAAATGATCCAATAACAAGGCAGATAATAAGAAGGAGGATATTTAAAGAAAGAGGATATTTAAAGAAAACCTCAGAAAATAGAATTAAGTGGTTTGGAAAACCCAAAATAACCATGCTTTTTATTTAGTTTTTTATTTTTAAAATGTGGGAAATAAATGGGTTTGGGTTAACTCATTTTTTTCCCTTAATTTGTTATTGGTCAAACAGTAAGCCAAAGCCTAAACATTTGCTTTGTTCCACTCAGGAAATCTGGATTTAATTGTCTTTTCTGCTGAGGCTATTTTGTGAGTCCTGGGGCTCACATCACTTAGCTTCAGTTTACAATTAAGTGAAGCTATCATTATGATATCAAAACATGAAATATTTTAAGATGCTTACGTATTACTGCAGCAGGAGTGCTGACAGTTCTTAGACACCAGACTAGTCGTGTAATTTTGAAACTGGATTCTCACTGCTCTCACAACTTGAAATATTGCTAGGGGAGTTGGAGCTAAGCCTCTCTAGTCTAGGCTGAACCCTTTTGACTGGCAGGAATCTCATGCAAATATGTTCATCAGTTTGACCTGGGTTCTAAGTCTGAATGTTTTAAATTGTTAAAATTGTTTAAATATTTGGAATTAAGTTCCAAGACATGCTAGCAAATACTTCTAGAGAATAGCAGGTGAAGTTCTACCTGCAGTGCAGATAGATGAGGCTATGTTACACCTCTCATATCCTCTATCACTTCAAATTGTCTGTGAACTTCTAAACTGTTACTGCCTGGCCTTAGCACTGAAGGTGCACTGGTGGCACCTAGCTAGAATTGAGCAGTGCCCAATGCCAGCTCACACAACTGCATCTCTTTCCTTTCAGTTGGTTTACCTACAGCAGTGACACATCTGGATGAGCCATAATACGAGATCTGCTTGGAATTCAGGTTTTGTGATGCCTTGAAGTGCACCCTTGGCTAGGAACAAATGGAAACAAATGTTTTGCATTAGATATGGATCATAGTGTGTCTAATACATTTACAAATTTAGGTACAAGAACAGTCCTAATGTGTTTAAAGAAATTGATGGTTCATGTTTGGAGTAGAGAATGAAAAATAAAAGGTAATAAGAGTGAAACAGAACAAAAATCGTGATACTGATAACACATTCATAGGCACTTAATTTCAAAGCCCTGAAGTCAGCACACTTCTAGGGAGAAATGAAAACTGCTGAGCTGTCTGTACATTTTTGGTGTGGTGCAATGGCTGGTTAGGGTCATAGAACAAAGATCTTCAATGAATAACATGAAAGCTTCAGTTTGTACTGACCTCTCCTGAACTCTCTGTAGCCTTTTTTTGACTTTGCTTACATCTGAGTGTTGGTTAGATTGAATAAAGCCATTATCTCATGAGACAGCACTAAAAATTACCCCAGTTGAGGATCTAGGACATGCTATACTTGGCACAGAATCAGTTTGCTAAAAAGATACTATGAGAAATAGCGTCTGTGATACCAAGAGATTCTGGATTTAAACTATAATGCTAGGAACACGTTTTTTGTCACTGAAAACTGGGAAACAGCTATTCTTTCCCATTATTATGAGGCATCACTCTTTAATCTTTTTTGTTTGTAAAAAAATATTTGTCATCTTTCTTTTACTGCTGGTCCAGCACAGTTTATATCTTAAGAAGCTCATACGTTGGAAATCAGTTTTATAGCACCGTGCAATTGAAAACTTGGCAGTCAGTACTATTTAAAGTGATTAATGACTGCAACAGAAATAGAGTTTTCCCATCCCTTGGAGTCTTCAGCTGGGAACAGAGTGTGGGCCTAGAAAATCTGATTTGAGCCCCAGTCCAAGTTATGTATGCAGGATTTATTTGGTCACATTGTGGTATGCTTTGTGTAGGAGGATGGCTTAAGCCATTGACATCTGGTGAGGTGCTGAGAAACCCTGGAAGGCCATACAGGATCAAAGCAGGCTTCTGCAAAAGGCAATTCAAACTGTAAAGGAAAAGCTTTCCACTAAAGCAGACACTTTAGAAAGCTTTACTCATGGAAGAAAAGAATCATAGAACGGCTTAGGTTGGAAGAGGCCTTAAAGCTCCCATCACCTGCTTTGGGTAGAGTTGACACACAGCAAAACCAAGAAGGAACTGGTGCCTTGGTTATTGTAAAGAGAACAGTAATCTCTTACCTGTTCTGGGGGCATTTCACCAGGTAATGCTTCACTGTTAAAGAAAAGAAAGAGAGAAAATGTGGCTTCCCACCAACACAGTTTGTAAGTTACAAATGGACACTGCAGGTAGACCAGTGCTCCTGGGACTGCAGAGGTGTCAAGTGGTCACAGTGGGAGAGCAGCCAATCAGCACAATATATAGCGGATTAAAGCGCTGTCTGTCTCAAAGCTGTGTTTGGGAGAGGTAAATGTATCAAATAACAGAAACAATCTGCTGTGGAAGTACTGGGCAGCTCTCATTCCAGTGGTCAGCCCAGCCAAGGGACGGCTTGCTTAGGAAAAGCACAGCAGGCCAGTAATTTTACTTTGAAGACTTCCCTTATGGTGCCTCTATTTATTTCCAGAAGCCCGAAATAAACCATTCTGCCACAGGAGCCACTGCCATTCATAATGCAGGCTAAACTGCAGCCTCAGGCATACAGGGGTTGCCTCCTAGGATCGAACTGGAGGTCTAGACCAGCCAGACCCACCTCTGACAGCTCATGTGTGTGAACTGCCTAAATCCATCTGCTTCATACTGCTTTGAATCAGTAGCCTGGAGCAAGGGCAGCTTCCCTCCTGCAGCCTTTCAGGAGCCAGGGTTATTGAGATGCTCTTCTGTGGCTTTGTGGTTTCTGTGCTCTGCCCAAGCTGGGTCATATGCTAAGCACAGAGAAAGGCAGGCAGGAGGAGAGCCTCTGGTTCTGCTGGTTAACCTGGGCCAACTTATTTCTCAGAAAGAAAAAAAGGGTGCACCCTGTGTAATGGAACATAGACATACACAAACACTGTCTCTTAATTTTTTCAATTCTTACCAAATTACTCTCTTCTGTGTACAGAATTTTTCACACTTTCCCTTACCTCAATTGTTCTATCCTAAGGAAGCTGCATAGTCCCTTCTGGGCTGTATTTCAGACCTAAAGGAAAGGGGAACTGAGAGCACTGAGAACTGGGGCTAACACACCAGAGCCAAGTCTCTGTATCTAGGCTAGCTAAGGCAGGATTTCCATCTATCTCTGCTATCTTCTTCAGGTGTACAGTTAGGACAGTAGGTCTGATCCATCAAGAGATACCATTTACACTGTTGGAATGCATTTGACAATTGCTAGGTATGCATGACTTTATTCTGTCCTAGAGCAAAAGCTCTCACCTTTTGATCCAAGGACTGTGAAGAGCAGACTTCTACCAAAGCCCAAGGGCTGTCTGCCTGGGGTAGGTGATTATTTTTGTGATGTTGGGACTGAGAAACTGTGAGGAACTTGGAGAGAAGGTGGGGGGAGAGTGGAGGAGAACTGTAGGTGTGTTCATGCATTGTTTCAGGTGTGTTCCCCTGAGAGAGTGACTGGAGACAGTCAGAGAGAAGCCCTAATGGAAATACACCCAGCAGGTGGGGCAAGGAGGTAGTTTGGTTGTCCTAGGCCTCTGACATAGTTTTGAGGAAAACTGCAGAGCCAGGCTTCTCTTGAAAGAGGAGGAAGGTGATGGAAGCCATTGCTTCACTATGTTGGAGGAAGATGGAGGTACAGAGTGACAAGGATGGAAAGAAGGTAAGGTAACACTTTTTAAGGAGAGATGCCTTATTCTAACTGTCTGAATGAGACAGCACTGCTGTTTTCATTCTCTGCTGCTTAATGCTCTGGAAAATATCTGACCAGGTAGCCCTGGGTGAAAGGCTATATTATATGTATGTATCTATATATGTTGAATACTGAGTGTGTATATATATATACATATATTTGCTATATATATAGGTGTTGAATACTGAGTCCATATCTGCTAAATTTTATTGTTACATTTCCATTGGAACCACATTTAATGCTGCCAGTGTTTTCTGGACAGTGCTCAAAATCTAAATAAATTTTGGTTGTGTGCTATTTTTCAGATATTAGGGTAGGGACAAAATAATTTAGCAGCTCAGAAGAAATTGCTTTTTCCCTCTTGTACATACTTTTTGTACTCTATATTACTTTTATATTTAGCTTCTGTTGGCTCATTGTGAAGAGAGATATTCTCCATGCTGCTCATTCACTTATGCCAGAGTGAATAAACATAAGCAGAAACAAAATCTGGCCCAATGTTGGCTAGAGGAAAAAAAAAAAAAAGAGGATAAATCGGTGCTTGTGGCTGCAAGGTGACTCACAATGACCAACACACTTAACTGTGGGTACTCCCTTGGCACAAAACCTTTGTCATCACTTAACAGGATAGGAAGAATAACACTGATCTTATTTCTTCCTCTTTGGCAAGCACTATTGCTGGGTTTGAACAGAACTTGAGTTACAGTACTGAGTGTACTACCGGGAAATCGGACCTGTAGCCTGAAACACAGCTGTGGTCAGGCAAGGGCTTCTGTAGAAATCAGTGTTCTGGTTTACGTGTCTTCTCCCTCGTGTATCTGACTCGCATATTCCTCTGCCGTACATGTGATGTGCTGAAGAAGCAACGAGTCATAATTCTCTTCTGTCGTTAACAAGGCGAATCACTAACCAAACTCTTTTTGTCAGAGCTTCTGTTTGGAAATGGCCCTTTGTTCTTTCAATTCTGCCAATGTGAGGTCTCTAAAACACACCATTCTGAAACAGAAATGAAAGCAGAGCTGCCACTGGTTACTCCACGGATCTGAAGTAGCAATTCTGATTCTAACAGGGCTGCACTCAGGCAGGCTTAGCCTCTTTAAAAAACTGTCTCTGGGGAAAAAAATGAAATAGTAGTCCTTTATCTTGGAAGACCATAGTAAAAATGCACATCTGAATAACAAAATGATACTTCAGGTTCAAAGCACACTACAAATGAGTGCTAATAACAACCCTCATTTTCCCAAGTATGTTGACAGCCAGACAGGTAGGGATGAGGAAATGGAATAAAAGAAAACCTCTAAAAATGTCTGCAGAAACGCCATTCCTTCACAATTTTAGCTAGATCTTGTCAAAATGCAATTGAATAGTGCAGCAGCACTTAGTCTCCTTTGAAGGAAGTCCTAACAACCTCCAGCTCATGTTTATGAAAAGTGGAAAGGTTTTGCAAAGTCCAGTTCAAATTTAAAGTGAAATAGCTATTCAAAGGGAGCAAAATGCCTTTGTTCTAATTAACCTGTGGAGGAATCCAATTTTTTTCTGACAGTAATAAAGTGCTCTTTCCTACCTATGTACATGTATGTATGTATGTATACATATATATACAGCTTTCATTTAAATTCGAAGTAAGGAAATATTTTCCTTTCCTGCATTTTCTCCACACTCCTTCTCCCCTCTCCCTCTTTGGTATGGGTTTTGCAGCCAGCAAGGAAGGATATTTTACTCACCTGTGCATCTCCTCTTGTTCAGAAGTGACTGACAGAGAATGACGAGTGTAAAAAGGAGAACACTGATGATTCCTATTGAGCACACAAACACTGCATACACATACAGATCTGAAAGGCAAGCACAGGGGAGGCTCAGTGCTGCAGCTGTATGTTTCATGCTTACAAGACAAAAAATGTTTCAGCCAACAAGACTGAAATAGAGCATGACCTGAAAGAATTAGAGTAACTGTTCAGAAGTAATTAACTCTCCTGAAATTTTCATACAATATCCTACTCAGCTTAAAATTTGGATGAAGTCTCCATGAACAGTAATAAGTGCATTGATGAGGGCTCGCTTTTGGGAAGAAGAGAGCTGGTTTGGTTTCTTTGTTTAATTTTCTTGTTGTAGTGGTGGTGGTTTGGTTTTGTTTTGGTTTTGGTGGGGCTAACAAAAAACAGAACAACTTCAGCTGGATTATTTCCCAGTTTAAACAGCTGTACTGATTTAAAAATAATTAAAAAAAAGAAAATACTGTTTAAAAGTGGCACTAGGGAGAGATGTGGGAGTGCTGAGTGAGGAAGAAGGAAGGAAGGAAGTCTGCAATTATTTTTTCGGTTGCAGTACTGGTTTGAAATTGTTGTCTATATGTTTTCTTTATTTTTCAATCTACAGCATCAGACTCCCTTTATGGCTTTCAGTCATTTTCCATAGCACATTCTCACCTGAAGGGCCAGGAGTTCTACCATGGCACATCAAGACAGAGTATTTTATTCAGAAGCAGAAGGCTTTGATGACTTATTCTGCTTTTACTAGAATTCTAAATAACACGCTTCAAGGATGCTTTACCCATTAATGTCTTCAAACTTTGCCATTAGCAAAGTATACTGGCTTCTTTCCTGCTTTACAGACAGGAAACCAAGCTTCAGAGGTCAAGTGTTATTGCAGAAAATAGCACTGCTGGAACAAGACCCCCTGACCTACAGCTCTGTGCTTTGTTTTCAGTGTATCCCCCATACACAGAACAATAGTGTCTGTAAGTTGCGGTTTAAACAGCAAGGCTCCCCATGGAATGGTGCGAGCAGAGACTGGTGTGCAGCAGAGCAGCATGGCTGTGAATACCGGGCTGCTGCATTGGTGTTGGCAGTGAGAGGAGGAGGAGGGAATCCCAGTTGAGTGTATGTTCTGGATTTCCAAATATCTTGGAGCAGATGTTTCATAATCTACGGAGAAAATACTGCTTGCCTTGAAACTCCAGGGAGCTTTAAGCATTTCTAAAGCCAGTGGGAACACACAGTGCTGAGTACCTCTTCAGACATGTCCAGCACCACTCTGAGTAAGGGTCTGCATTTGTATTTCACAATGAGCCAGGCATAGAATATTCCAGTGTTGACTGTAATAAAAGTATAAGGAACTGGAACCTTCCATTCTCATTTTTCTAGCAGCTGGTACTCTCTGGGATGCCTTCTGAGGCACAGCCTGAGTTTGTACAGTGTGCAAAATCAGGCCCAATGGGAGCATTTCAGCTGTATTGCAGTGTTGGGCCACACTAACATCTTGTATGCAACCAGCAGCAGTTAGATGCATCTTTACCTTCAAAAAACTTCCAAGCTTCATGTTTTTTCTTGTAAGTGGGATCATCAGAAGTTTTTGATGAAATCACTGGAAAAAAAAAAAAACAACAGAGGACATAACAAGAAGTAAAAATACAAAGCATAAGGTGTTGGGACTGCTTGGAGTAAAGTCTGTTTTGCCTCACATGTCAGTGCACCAGATAGTAATTTAACTCACAGGCTAATTAACTTTCAATGAAAATCTTCAATTATAAAATAGTGTTATTGAAATATCTCCTATCAAATCTCATATGGTTTGGTAGCCCCAACAAGGGCTACATGGCTTGTGAGATGGGATTCCTTCCCATCTCACAATCACAAACAGATCACTCTGTCATCTTATGCTGTAAAGATGCAGCATGTGGCTCTTCAATCAGAAGTTAAATGCAGTGAAGGGGAAAGAAACACAGCTTTAAAGAGCCTAGATTTTAGAACAGTGGTGGCTACAGACTTGTAAGATCTGTAATGGCTTTGTGAGGGTGGTCTGAGTATGCCAGGGAAGGAGCTGCCATTAAAATTGTATGTGGCTATTTTTATTCCCACTCTCTGTTCTCAGTTACCCAGAACTACTACCTCTAGGGCTATAATTTGTGTGTCCATCCCAAAACAGGCTACTTCTCAGAAAGGAATTGAACAATTTTTGTTCAAAAGAGTAGGAATTTGTTTTATTTAAGAAAGCTTCCTAATGTTGTAGTCCATCTCTAAAGGGAAAAACAAAAACAAACTGGAAGAGTGACAGCTTTACTGAAGGGCACAACTCTGAATATTTCCTGAGTACTGACTTCTAGCAAGACACATTAGGCACAGGTTTTTTTTAAAAACAGGAAAGTCACTCTGACAATGCTTGGCACTGAAGTGATCTCTGCAAACACACTAGCGACTTTCCAGCCACAGGAATGACTTTCCAGACCTTTGATTTTTGCCCAGCTTCCTTATTTCTCATGGATGTCCTTTGACAGATCGTCTCTTCCCTGCAATTCCTACAACAGCACCCAAATAATCCATCAAAGTGAGATGCTGCTTGTGAGTTCTTTCTTTTCCTGCTTCACTCAAAAGTTGGCTTCTGTATCCCACCTTTTAGAGATACACAGATAGGATACTTGTATATCCGAGCTGGGAAGCAGAACACTTCTTCATACTCAGTGTTCTTGGCTTAGCAGCAGAAACACACTAGGTTAAACACTATAACTATATAAAGGGCTCTGTCACTGCCATATCAAAGACCTTTGCCTGCTGAGAGCAAAATAGTTTATGTTCTTCTCTGTAGAAACTCCTGTGCCTGTATTGTGGAGTTTTCCTGACATGTGAGAAGAAAGTTTGCATGCACGCAAGTCATACTAACTCAATTTTATAGTCTAGAGAAAGGGCTGACTGAATGGCTGTGTTCTAATGCAGGTAACAGGGAAAACGGCAGCAGGTTCTGCACAGACTTGTTCTCTCTGAAAGAGAAGCAGAACTGCAGAGCTCTGGGCAAAAGGATGAATGTCAGTGTCATAACAACTGTACAACCCAGTTCTAGAATCCAAATGCTCTGACTGCTGGATCACCGTCCAAACCCCTCTCTGCTCTCTTCAGCCTGACTGTTTATGCATGCTGATTTTTTTTAATGACATCAGATTAGATGATCTCATTTATGTTAATCCATGAATTCTTCTGTTATCCATCCTTCTAATACAATAGGAGTATGGTGATGTCCTTCAGGTTGCATCCAGGAGCAGTTCACAGGGCAAATCACTACAGAAAAGTATTCTACTGGAAAGGAAGTTAGTTAAGGTGTGTCCTGCAGGACTGTGATGTGTGGGGCCAACTCAGTGAAAATGGAACTACTTTCAGGTCTGATGAAATCTACTGTTTAGTTATGATTGTAAGCTCATCCAGAATATTTATTTTACATGTCTACTCAGCATCACATCAGTAGATTTTTGGCAAGCATTTTAGAATACATGCACTGGAAAATGGTCTTCTGTTCGTTTTGGGGAAAAAAAAGGAAGTCTTGCATTCTTTTATTTTGCAACATTTTTACTTGGAGAAAGCATCACAAGCTACTAATATTCAAAAGAATTCAGGATCTGTCCTATAGGAAACTCACACACAAACTTTCCAACAAGACAGATTGTTGTGATCAAATCTTCTTGTTTGTGTTGTGCATGCCAACAGGATTTTAGTTGAACTGTCTAATTTCCTACTTGTCCTTCAACAGTCTCATCTCTTGGATCATAAACCACTTGAAATACATACTGCTCTTCCTAAGCCATGTGCAGCACTTGGTACAATGTACTTGAGGGATTACCCGACTGTAAATGACAGAGGGTGCTGCATATTGTTCTGGAAGCTACTCATTGTTCCGAGATTTCTCATAGGAAGGTGTTTACAATGGCTTTTTTTTTTTTTCCTCAAATAAACTCTTTTTTTTTTTTTTCTTTTTTCTTTTTTTTTTCTGGTGTTTTCTGTACTACAGTGAATATTACTAACTTGTTTTCAGGCTAATATTGACCAGATAAGACCAGGAAAAGAACAGATTCCCTGAACGAGAAGATGGGCAAAGGGGAAAAGGTCCACCCACCATAGTTTGGATTTAATATGTTGCATGGCTGGAGTAGGAGACACTTCTTGGTAACGCGAGGATGTGGATTTCTGTGGGGTTTACTACCAGGGCTTAATGGTTCATTTACGTAAATTGTTTGTTATCTTATTGTCAATACACCTAAAGGGGCAAACTCAAATGAGGCATCTTGTCTGAAAAATGTATTCAGGTCCTGAAGAAGAAGGTAGATATGTAACATATTTTCACTGACACCACTAAACAATAAGGAGCTATATAGCCTGTAACTCAGCTTTTTTCTTCACAACTCCAATGCGTTTGTTCACAAAGAATTATGTTGCAAGAAAATACATTTGCAACTTCTTTATGTACTTATACAAATTCAAACTAGCAAACAACAAAATGTGCATATGAATAAACAGCATTAGATACAACAGTCCCAGGCTTAATCCGTCAAGCTATTTTACTTGGGATGGTGCTACCTTTGTGACTGATAAGAGCTCTGTGATGAACTGCCCTGGGCTTTTTCTGCTTTTGAAGATGCAGAAAGACTCTTCCTTCTGTGTTCCTCCTGCAGTTTTCTGTCTTATGCAGTGACCTCTTCTTCCTCTGTGAACCAAGTGAGCAATATAAATGGTATTTTTGCGTCCACTTGATGTGCAAGCTTGTATGAAATTTACAGGTGCTTTAGCAAAAAGATGTCATATTGAATTAGTGCATAATACAGCCACATTAAATGGAACAGAATGGTTGAAAAGACAGTAACTGTAATGTCTTTGAACACTGTTACCTTTGTTGATACAGCACAAGCAGTGCAATTGAAGTATCCAAGTGCTTTAGGCAGTTTGTATTGCTCCTTTTGCTCTATCTTGGGTCTAGCTGTAATATAACTAAATCCCTCTGCAATAGAAAGTGTAACTGATTATAGTATAAAATACAAAATGCGTTTGGAAGAAAATTTCCCTGAAAACCTCAAGCGCTACCGCTGGGGAAACTGGAGATTTCATCACCACTCTGGAAAGCTGCCTTCCCTCCTGTGTGTAGCAAATCCTGTATAATCAGTGTGTTATCTGAATACTAGGACCCAAAGGTCCCCCTTCCTACCAGTTCCTTCACAACAGTGGTTGAATCTCTCATTTTAGCCAAATATGGAGGGGTAAAGGAGGAAGAGAGAGGGAGAGGAGGATGAGGAGGAGTGCCAGTTCCTAGGCAAGAGCAGGAGCAGCAGGGAAGAATAACTGCTGAGTGATAAGCAAGCTAATGCCTGAAGTCTGTAGAGCTAAATCACACATACAATAAAGTTTAATTTCATATCCCTGCATAGTTGTGAGACTAACAACTGTGCCTTGGCTCCAGCCACCCAACATGGGGCCAGTGCTCGTGAAATTTAATGATCTCCAACGATGCAATATGGCTGAACTCAGGAGATGCTGGGCTCCAGCATTTTTACTCCTCTCCACTTAAAAACAAAAGTGTGAAAGCAACAACAAAAATCAAGGACGAAACTGGTCATTCTTTCAACTGTGGAGTTAATGAATCCTCTATGAAGTTAATGTATCCTTGTCCCGTCTCCTAATGACTCCTCTGTCAGCTATAACTTTAGTACTGGGCACTTTCTCCTGTGGTATGTCCAGGAGCCCAAGTCACTGACATGGAGGGTCCCTGGGCACCTGCAAGTCAAGAACAAGTTACTTGTTTTACACTTGTAACTTTCCTTCAATGAAGGAAAAGTTCTGCAGACCCAGTAACAAAATTAGTTCAGTTTTTTTGTTGTTGTTGTTTAAAATTGATCCAAGTCTTTGTTACTAAAACAGAGTTTCAGCTTTGGATTGTTAGCGTCTTTTATCACTGCTAAAATCAACATAAAAAATCAACTAGTTATGTTATGTTAATGCCGTGATTCCTTAAGGCAGATTTAAACATTGCTGATCAAAGTGAAGACATTATTTATCTCTTTTTTTTTCAACACTGTTTCTCTTGTCCTTCCCATAGATTATAAATCCTATGAGACCTGAGTGCTCCCCATAGGAGATCACACACTCACAAAGATTATTTTTTACTGTTTTACTTGTCCTCCTGCTGTGTGTATAATCCAAAAAGGGATAGAGAAACATGAATGATGCCAATGAAGTTGGTACGGAGGAAATGTGCTTTGAATTTAGTCTACCAGTGTAGACTCTACATAAATGTGCTTGAATCTGTCTGGAAAAACCTGTCCTTAGTGGGGCTCTCTCAAAGGAAAATTGTTTTCAGAAGAGAGTTAGGGCCATTTTCTCCAAAACTCTAGTTAGATAAATGGGATTAGGTTTTCTCAGTTACAGAAATAACGTGTGGTCTAAACAAAGCAGTAAACTTAGCATCAGCATTAACAGCAAAAACTTCACAGAACACTATCTTCTGCTACAAGTTTTTGTCTGATTGCTCAATTAACCTCTTGAATACCCAGGCCTATAGACCAAGCAGTCCCACTTGATTTTTAGTGTTATCTTCAGAGCTGGCTCTGTGTGAAATCAGCTTTTCTGTCTGTAAAACCACAAGAGAGGGCTTGTTTGCCAGCTAGCCCTAACAATACAACTGCTGACTCTACAAAGGAGTCTGTTCTTCAACATCCAGTTTCACCCACCTCTGAAAGCTCAGATCAGGTGGTGTTAGCTTTGAGATAAACCACCCCAAATAAAAGGCTTGTTTTCAAGTTGAGATCTGTAGTTCAAAATCCTCACTTGTTGCTGACCATAACTTTATCTGAAGTTCAATACAAGCAGGCTGGTTACTTCTTTTCTAGCTCTGTTTTCTGTCTATAAATGGTATAATGATGCTAGAAATGCTCCTTGCAAACTGCTTCTAGACTGGAACTAAACGCAATGAACGTACCGAGAGGGACAAAACATAGACCTAAAATACACAGCTTCTATCTCTGTCTCGACTCCCTGTGTATTCATTTGAAAATAAGTTAATTTCTCTCTATTTTATTTTGTATTTAAATAATAATGACAGTTGTTCATTCTCACTTGCAAAGTTACAGAGACCTGTACATGAGTATAAAAGAGTTTGAATTGCTTCTGTTTTGGCAAAACGCAAGGGAAATAAACTGTTTTCAACTAATCTACTAATTTCAACTCTTTACTTTCTACTACATTCTGCATAATGTTTAAATTATTATGTGCAAGTAAGGAAGCAGAGTATTTGATTTTTCTTCTCATAGTCTCAAATAACACTAAAAAATCACTTCAAATGTCTTATGAATGAACTTGATAGAGAGGAAAGGAGGGATCATGGGACAAGGAAAACTGTAGCACTGTAATTGATGATTTCTCACCTCTTATTTCAGTAGCTGCTGTACCATTTGACCAGGCTGTCCACTTATTCCTGTGTTTTCCAATTTCCTGAACTTTACATATATAATGTCCTTGATCTGTTTGCTGGAGGCTTAGAATAAGAAATTTGTACATAGTTCCATGTTTTTCTTTAAGAAGACGAAGTCTTTGCTTATGGAAATGATGAGTATAATTCCCATAATACTGGACAGACCCAAATTTGGTCATTTTGATCATCAGATACTCCTGGGTGGGTGACACAGCAAAGACCCACCGCACAGCCAGCAAATTGTCCATCTTTCTCTTTTGAGAAATGTGGCAGTAAAGGGTAGCATTATCTCCCTCAGAGTACCGCACTGTTGGTCCTGGAGAAACCGTCACATTTAAAGCCTCACAAACATCTGCAAAGGAAAAAGAGACGGTGAGAATCCCATGGAGGCAGAGCAGCACCATAATCTCTCAGCACACAAGTCCACATCAGGTAAACTGATAGCATCATCAGTTCAGTGTGCAGCAACTCAGTGAGCTTCTAGAATCTGATGTATTCTGAGAGATGGCAAGAGGACCTCCTTCAGTGAGTCTGCTCCAATATTCTTGTGTTCACTTATGAGACAGGGCTGAAGTAGACACTTTGGTGCTTTTACAGGCTCCCAATCACCCAAGGCTTTCGACAAGCCTTGTCTGAAGCTAGCTTGGAGCAAGAGCCCACAATATCCTTTGGCAATCTGTTCCATAACCAGCTTTTCTGGCAACATGCATCCTGCTGAGAATTTCCAAGCTAATTTGTTTTAATAGCCAGTTTATGTTCCTGTGCCAACTTTGTCTTTTAAGTTTAAATGCCATTTACTTCTTGACTCCAAATATCTAGTCTCTCAGCCTTCCCTTTATTGAACCAAAGAAGCAGAGTTCTGTTAGTCTCTTACAAAGAAATGTTTCCCTTCCCTATCCACTTCCCTACTGAGTTAGTAACTTTCTGTGCTCTGGTTCCAGTTTCAATTTTGGTTTTATTGTGACGTTCTTGTTGCTATTGTTGCTCTCTAATGTTCTGTGAAATAGCCAGTGTACACCCCAGGTGATTAGAAATACCTTGCATGTGTATCCCAGAACAATGTTGACCTTTTTCATTATATTTTGAGATTGATGGTTCATATTTAGGCAGAATAGAATGTTTTCCTTCCTTTGTCATTTGTGGTTCAATTCCTAGTTTATCCAAGAAATTCCCCAAGTGCATGACTATCTTACTAAATTCTGCTCCACTTTTGTTTCTTGTTCCTCAGTCTTTCCTTCATGGTACTCCAATCATACAGTGACTTCATAAAGTCACAAGCAATGTGTACTTGTTTCTTTCTTTTGGACATTAGTTGTGCAAACTTTACACAATACTGTTTCTTAGATGGGTCACTGAAAGACTAGTAACCTCCCGTTATGTCAGTAAGTTCTCATATATGAGTAACTCCTCTCTTTAGAGTTCCTTATGTCCTCTGTTTTAACTAATGCTCTTCTTGTCATAACCTAATGATCATCTGGATTAAATTTTTCAGATCTCCTTCTGACTGCAAATTTGATTTAATGACATTACTTGCATGACAAAATGTGACATGTGGTTATATTGAGACAGACAGTTGTTCCATTTTCCCATTAATTTCTGACTCATGTTCTTCTGTTTGTCATCACGAGCCTAGCTCAGACCAGTTGTTTCTCTCCTTTCTTTCTGCCAATAGTCCACATAGGTGAAGGTTAAAAGACATCCATAGCTGTTCATTAGCAGATTTTTATTTCCTGACCCTACTTATTCATGCTTAACCTCTTTTCTGAGGCATGGATTAAACATTCATTCTATTTCCTTCTCAATGTATGTTAAGAATGTATGTCTATTAGTCATATCACAGACTGATCTATTTTTACCAGTTGCATATTGTGGCATTGTGTTCCCTAAATTATTTTTCTGATAGCATCCACTAGAGAGAAAAAACATATTTTAACAGGGAGTAATGTACACTCCATGCAGTACACTCTGAGAAGCATGAAACATCCTCTAAGATATGAACATTAAGCTTCCAGTTATGTACTGAAATGTTAATGAGAACTGCAACTCTGGGAGATGGATTTTTTTAATTTCTGGACACTTTGCTAGCACTCAGCTAGGAACATTTTAACAAAGGGGATGAGCATTTTGGCAGACTCCTGGTTGACATCAGCTCCTGAAACACAAACATGTATTTATCCTCAAAATAAGCAAGTACTTCCATCTACTTCTGAAAGAGCATTGGAGTCAAAGACTTTGTGGCCCCTGAGAAGCTCTGAGGTGCAGAGATTAAATGTATCAATTTACTTAAATCCTCTGAATTAAAAAAGTTATATTGTGACTGTTTGAGAAAAGAACCTTCTACAAGTTAATAGTATTATTCTTTGGGGTTGTTTGTTTTAATAGAAAGCATTACTGATGGGTGTATTTTTTAAGATAGACGCTGCAGAATAGGCATCTTAGCCACATAGACTCTGTGAAAGAAAAAAAGTCGTATGATGAAAGTTGTATGTTATTTTTTTAAAATTCTTTAAGAAAAAGAAAGCTAAGCATGATTTAAATTACTGCTGTAACTATCTGTGTGTGAAGCTTGTGTATGCAATTAATGTGAGCTCCAAATCAAGAGATAATTTATACAAAGCACACAGGAAGAATGGGATGTTGAAATTTAAAACGAAGTCTGAAAACCACCACAGATTTCCAGGCATAAACCTTGACTTATTGCATGCTGGAGTTACAGGACCTTGGTGCTTTGTAGGCAGAAGTGAAAATAAGGTGGCTGCCTCTGCCAGCAAAATGACATTCCATTTTTGAAGATTGTGCTGCTCAGGAAACAAGTTCAGAAGTATAGAATTTTTTGAAGTTGCTTATAATTGCACTGCAGAAGTTTAAGAAATCAATTATAAAAATGTGGTTTGGGTAAATGCAAAACACAAGATTTTTCTACTGAAATTATGGATGTGTCATGAAAAACTGTAAAGGAAAACAATTATGTCACTTTCCTGATATGTGAACTTCTTGTTTGAGAAAGCTGGCTAGGATTAATTGTAGAATATTATCCCTAAATAAAAAGCAAAAGAATCGTTGCTTAATTTGAAACTAGGCAGAACACACTGCCAAAAAGTACTCCAGAGAAAATACAGAGGAATTCAGATATAGTGATGATGGAAGCCTCTGTGAGAAGATAAAGAAGCATTGTATGTGGCAGCTCTGATCCCTTTCTAGCTCTTTAAACCCACACAAACATTGGTATTTTATACATAGGGTTTCTACTTTTCCTCAGGAGATGTGCCCTTTTGTGAGGAAGTATCAAATTTTACCTCATCTTTCAAGTAGCAAAGCTCATCTGCTGCAAAGGCCAGTTGCTTGAAGGTTTGTATGATCAGGGGAAACATATCTTTCTTCTGTAACTATCGATGTAGCAAAGGGAAGAGCTTTCAGAATTTCTGATGCTTTCTCTGTGACCTTTTCTCATTTTACACTGAGCAGAGTCAGGTGATGCTTGATACAAAACAGGAAAACTATCCATTGGACTCTATCCTCCCCCGCTGGAGGTGGAACAGTGGTGAATGGTTGGAGGAAAGAAGTCATTTACCTCTCATGTGGAAAGGAAAAGCCTTGTTCAGGGCTCCCACGCACTTGTGGAAGTTTGTTCTGTCTTTAACTGCTGCTGAATCAGCCCCAACATGAGGTTTGTCCTAGTAGTGGGTTCTGTGCCAAGACAGGAGACTCCTCCACCACTTGAGAGCAGGCTTCTGTGCCAATGCAGCACTGACTTCCTAGACTTCAGATTCCTGCTTTAAGTGAAGAATCGCTGTCTTTCTGCCTTCCCAACATAGCATGAGTTTAGTCCTACTTCTACTTGAGAAGGGAAACTACTTATAGAAAGGGAAGGAGAGTGGGTCAAACCTTGAGGATTCCTTTAAATATCTCTCTCCTATCAGCAACCAGCTCACTTAGTTGCCCCCATTCCAGTGTTTTAACTGTTTCTTTGGTACCTTCCATCTGCTTGTCTCACCACAGTCACAGAAGTGTAGCACTTAACTTAAATCCCATTTTGAAAAACCCTATTCTGAAAGTATTAGCTAGATTTGGACTTTGTTATTTGCCATATTTCTTAGCAAAATACATTCATGGCACTGTCAGGAGTAAGGAGCTACCAGTTTAGCAGCTAGAAATCTGTACGTGCCAGGGCTGTCCTCACAGTCTGTGCTGGAACAGCAGCAGACCAACAGTCACGTAGGCTGCATGCTCGCTGGAAAACCCCAGCTCCTTCATTAGAGATGCTCACATGAGGGGCTGTTCCTGGACACTACTGCACCCTACCTGGATTTAGCATTATTAGCGTTACATAGGTTCCTCCTAATACTCCTTTTTCCATGGACACTAATAGGCAGAATCTACAACCCGGCCTTCAGGGCTATGAGGACTTTTTCCTCAGCCCCTGCTGATATGTAGGGGACTACAGAGGCCTGCCATGAGGTTAGCTGCCTTCTCATCTTGGATTTGCGTGACCAGAGTCAGGTGGGGTGGCTTCTATTTGCCCTACCATTTGTTCTGCGAAGTGATATTACTGTCCAAGCTTGCTTTATTTTGGTTTCTATTAAGTAGTAAGAAGAGCAGATGAGCCAGGAAGAAGCAAAGCTCTTTGTTTAAATGAAAATAATTAGGAGCTGGCTAGAAAGTTCACCAAAAGGAACCAGCTGTTTTCAGTTGAATGGCTGTATCTGCAAGTTTCTCAAGTCAGAGGCTCCTTCTCTAGCAGTGCTTCTGCAGTGACTGAACTTGAACTGAACTTTTGCCTCTGCCATCTCCTGTCCAAGGCAGAAATCCCAAATCCAACTCTTATCACTATTGAATGAGAGAGATTTCCTCACCCTACTCATCCCCACTGTGCCCTGAAGTTCTGATCCAGAATCGTGCCCATTTTTACAGCTTCAGAACATAACCTTAGCCAAGACACATTAGATTTTGGAAGCATAAGGCTTGAGCAGAGGGTTGTTTTTAATAACAAGAGATCTGGGAGTTCTAGTCGTCTTTGCCTCAACTTTGTTTGCAGTTGTACGAACGCAGTCCCGCCCGACAAATGAGGCGGTGGAGAAAGCTTTTCCAGCAGCTGCTGTACAGGCGTGGGGTTTCGCTCTGAACCCACGGCTGCGGGCGCTGCTGCCCCGGCGATGCGGGAGCAGCGGACGGGGGCGGCGGGTCCCGTCCTTTCCCTCTGTGCCGAGGCACCCGCCGTGCCGTGCCGGGCTCCTGCCCGCTCCCCCAGACCGGGCGCTGCCCAGACCCTTCCCGGACCCCACGGCGCCGGGGTCCCGCAGCGGCAGGAGGGAGGGGCTGCTGGCGTTGCCGCTTACCTGGGGCCGGGGCCGAGGCCAGCAGGGCGGCCAGCGCCGTGGCCAGGAGACGCATGGCCGGTGGGGCGCCGTGTCCTGTCCCTTTCCTCTCCGCCGAGCTGGCTGCCTCCTCTCCTCCCCGGCCTTTCGCCTCCTCTCCGGCCGATCTTTCCTTCTCCCCTTGTCTTTCATCTCCTCCCCTTTCTCCTCCTTTTTTTCCGCTTTCTCCCTACCCTCCCTACTTGTTCGCTCTTCCCACCGTCCGGCCCCCTCCGGAACTCCCCTCCTCTTTTCCTCTTCTTATTCCCTTTTCCTTCCTACATGCCGAGCCCGCTGGGATGGCAAAGTATTAGTTGGGGCTGCGCTGTCTGCAGGCTTGGCAGTCCCTCCAAGCACGCACAACCTGCCCAAAGGACGTGGATCTGTGCAGACAGCAAGTGGGATGCTCCCCTTTCCATGCACAGAAAGCCTTTTTGTGAACAAGTGAGAGAACTTGTCATGGGACAGGGACAGCATCCTCCACTTTCCTGGAGGTGTTTGAAATTTTGCAGGCTCTGATTCCCATTCCTCATGCCCGCTAATCTGCTGGAGCAGAACTGTTGTTTCCGGGAGATTCCAGTTAACAGCCAACCCCTAATTCAGGGGCTTTGCTGGTGGCAGCCTGGGGATGAGGAATAGCCTTCAACAGGTATGGGTGGGGATGGATGCTAGAGGCTGTTTGCGCACCTGTGCTACGACATCACAACTGGTGCTCTGGTGATGCAGCAGCTTGAGATGCATCACTCCAAGAGTACCATGCTTATTTTGCCAAACGGTGCAACGTTCTAGGCAATAAGGAACCATTCAACCTAATACCTTTGTGAAGATACTCCAAAGGCGCTGACCAAATGCGTTTCTGGGCTCCTATACACAGCTATCACCACCTATAGCTGCTTGGTAGCTCTGTTCCAGGCCATATAGCGATAACTTTGGTAGAAAGGGATGTTTTCTTGCCTCAGCCTGTGTGCAGTCTAATAATCCATCCTGTACCTCAGTGAGGATGGCATTCACAGTGAATGAGGCTTTGGTGATACTGTAGTCTCGTAAAGACCTGAAATCAACAAGAAAAATGTTTGCTAAAGGTTGCTGGTCACCATCTTGACTGGTATCGGAGGGCAGGAGTTAACTGTTTTTGCTTTAAAGGTCTGTCCAGAATTTGTCCCAAAGAAGACAGAAAGTGAGGGCTGCTGTTCTACATCACTTGGAGGAGCTGTTTTGGTACATTTGACACTGCCAGCTGCTTTCTGTGTGAGGAAGGCTTGAGTTGTACTGAGGGGCTGTAAACTTAAGAGTTTGGGGTCTCTTAATGGGGAGACTGAAATGGCACTGGTGGGCAGGGGAGCAGCTGAACTGCTAAATCATTGTGCTGTGGCTGAAGATGGAGCATGATTACCACTTCCTTAATTATCCTAATCAGCGCTTTCATTCTGTGATGGTTTCTGCATGGCACAAGGTGTACAACTCTGTTAGGGATGCTGGTACTTGGCAGCCTCCCCCTGCCATTCCCCTTTGTCTCTTTTGATGATTATCATTTGAAAGCCCACAAATCTCCAGAGACAGGGACTTAATTCTTCTATCAACAGCCATGATGGATCGTATCTGGTTTTAGTATTCATCTTGTGTGAATTGTGGATGATACAAACATATTGGCAGTCCTACTTGCATGGATAGAGCAATTAATAAGAATTTAGTTGCTCCACCTCTCTCCTAGGAATCCCTGAGGCAGAATAGTACGTCTCCTTTTATGCTCACAGAAAAATCAGCACATACTTCATTTGATCTTTATGAGGCTGAACATTTCCTTTAATAGATGTGGAAGGAGGGAACTGTAGGTTCAAATCTACTTCTTTAACTCAGAAAAGGAAAATCCTATCAAATAGAGAAACTAATTTAAAAAGAAGTGAGCAAATTCACAAAAAGCTGCACCAGCAGTTACTTATTTTGATAGTCCTAATGGAAGATCTAGTTGTGGACATCCCTGGAATGCTGACTGAAAGGTGAATTAGGGATGACTGATTTTCCATGCTCTTTACCAAAGCATCTGCTGTATGCCCTTGTTGCAAGAAAACTACTGGCTTGAATGGGCTTTCTAGCACTTCTTATATTGTTCTGCTTGTCATACTTCACCCCACATCGTAAATTCCTTCAGTCTACAAATCTTTTAAGGGTGTATACAAAATACTGATGTAAAGACACCAACAAGGTATACCTAAGCTCTCCTATGGATACCTGAGCCTAGGTAGCCTAAAAGTGCACTGTGAGAATCAGCCTCAATCAATATCTGTCTTTCTGCAACCACCCATTATCAGTGGCGCTAGATTCTTCTAATTGCATCAAGAACCCTAATGAGCTGAGAGATGAGCTGCATCAGTGGGTGAGGAGACCTACTGTAATGAGTTTGCCTGTGGTTCAACATAGGCAGAAGTCAGAGGCCCACCTGGGCTTCTCCAGTCTTACATGCCTGCGAGCTCACTGAAATGTGTTCCCTCTGTTTTGCAGCTTGCATTCTCTGGATGTGTGTTGTGGTATTTCTGTATTGAGTAGAGCATTTAGTTGGTTTCTCCTCCTCTGACACACTTTTGTTAATATAACAGCATGAGAAGTGCTCCTTATTCTTAAAGAGCTGTTTCTTTTAAATTTCTGAAAGCACTTTTAGAAGTGGTTCAAGTTGAAACTCTTTTCTACTTGTCATGACTTAAAGAAATGTAGGTAATGCTGACATTGTATGTCTTTTACCAAGAGTGAGCTTTGGTCAGCTGGAAGCAGGACCTGTGAGCCTCTCTGTTGCCACTGATGTGCATTTCAGATGCATCTGTTGGGCAGTGTAGCACTTTACATACTTAATAAGCCTATTACCATTGTTTTTGGATGTACTTCTGGGCAAGACAGCACTAGTCAGGCTGGCAAATAATGAGGAAACACAGACCATTGCCCCCACCATCTTCTCAGATTTGCTGCTGACTTCTGGGATGCTTTGACTCAAGTTGGCCCCAGCTCTGGGCTGCAGTTGGGTGATCTGTGAACTTCTTCTGACTGGATTGGAAGGGGCTGTGAAGGGACTGTAAATACTTTGGCAGCTTGGATGAAAGGCTGCAACTGTATGGTTTGCATTATTTCACTGCTAAAGTCTTTCACTCCTTCAACTCATTATGCTGCATTGTAAAACTTACTCTTCTGCTTTTATAAAATGTTTTCTCCAGATTGTCCGTGCTGCTGACCTGATAGGGTCACAATCTGTGCACCAGAGATCTCAGAGGCCTCAGGAATGTGCAGTGTAATTCCTGCAGGGCTGTGTCAGCCCATGCACCTTCCCAGCTCTGCTGGACATGTGCTGACACAGGCAAGCAGGGCCTCTGCCCCACAGGATACTGCTTCCTCAGCGATGCAACCCAGTTTCCTGTCAGGACAGGCCTGCTGGGAGGAGGAAAGTGCCTGCTCAGCACTCTGGAGCAGCTGATGCAGGTCATGGCTACTCTTCTCATGGAGCCTAGAGCCCTCTGCCAATGGAGCAGAGTTGGTGGGGGCTCATGCTTGAGGTGAGCTCTGCTGGGCAAGTTGCTCCTCCATGCATAGCCACAGTCAGGGGACGTAGCCACAGCCTCCTGCTTTCTACCATCCCATAGATTTTGCAAACATGCCCATTCTCTGCCTCCCACACCTCATGCATGATGCTCCCTGCCTGCCCAAACCTTCCAGTGAAGGCAGTTACAGCCAGTTCTTAAGAATCTAGCAGCAGGTAAGTCCATGGCCCAGGGAATCCTAATTACAAATGAATGTTTAGTGATTAGAGATGGAGAAAATCCAGACCTGTTCAGTGTTGCCAAGTATGGAGGGAACTTGGACCTGAATCCAGATTTTCCCATCCCTTTAATGGGCAAAGTTAACTTTAGATTTTAACAGTCCAAAGCTGTAGAATAACTTTGCCTGGGATTAATTCTACCCTGGTACTTTTCCCTGGCTATGTTGTAGGCTGGTGTTTGGGAAATACAGTTTTGGTTCGCAGCTGTTGGTGTGCATGGACAATACAGACACTGCATAAGGACTTTAACTTCCCCCTTCTCTTTTGGATTATGAGTGCTGCTGATGTACCTGGGCAGGATCTGATAGTTTTGTGGGATGTTTCATGGATAAATGAAATCCTATTCGGAGAACTGATGCTGCAACAAGTTACTCAAAGCCCCATCCAGCCAAGCATTCAAGGCCAGGGTGAACGAGCTTTGATCAACCTGGTCTATTGGGAGACCAAAGTTCCAACCTGGGTGGTTGGAACTAGATGATCTTAAAGGTCCCTTCCAACCCCACCAATTCTATGATTCTATGATTTTTCCATTTTATCTTTCTTTAAATGAGAGTACATTACTGAGTCCGGGAAACTTGCTTCTGCTACTACTTTTATGATTGATTGCATTTGGGTTTGCATAAGAAGAGAGGATATTTATTACGGGTTTTTCAGGTCTTGTTTTAAGTTTGATCATAACAATTTGAAGGGCACTGCTAAACCTGCAAAAATGAGATTTGTGGATGTTTCACAAGTGCTAAGAGCTTCCATCATATGAGACAGCCTCTGTATTTTCTACTTCTTCACAGGTAAGCAAGTTGCTGAAATCTGACTTAGTCTTATTGTGTCTTACTATGCATCATCATGAGCAAAGGCATAATCTTGGCTTCATATAGCAGTAGACAGCAGTGTCATTAAGGCTCCCTAAGAAAATCTGTTGCAGTTCCATCTCTGTACTCTAAATATATGAAAATGCAGATGTTAGCTGTCCTTATTTCTGGCAGTAGGTGAGCACATGTCATGCTAAGATAGATTTCAGAGCCTCTTCAGTACATTAATAGGTTTTGGCTACGCACTCATTAGGCATGTGTCCCAGCTAAAACATTCTTCCTGCTTTTCTCCAAACTGCCCACTGGGATCCTGCTCATCCCAGTTTGCCTGGCTTCAAGAGGTGCAGACTCCAGAGCTGCATGGTGAGAGTTTTGGTTCACCTGCCTCCCCAGTAAGTGACGTGACTGAGTCTGGTGGAGTGTGACCTGGTATGTCGGTGATATCTGCTGCCTCATGGGATTTGCTCTGTGCCTTCTGCACACCCTGTGCTAGCAACATTGGATCTTTACTCTAAGAGATGTCTTGTGACCGCTTTATCACATGGAAGGGGGTAAGAAGGGCTCTCACAGTACAGAGCAGTGTTCCACCCAGCTCAGTGCCCTCTTTCTGACTCTGGCTGTCAGCAAATGCTTGGAGAAGAGTAGTATGGTCAGAGCAGGCACACAGGAGACTTTCCCAGCTTCAAATGATTTGCAGTACTTACTTTCTTGGCAAGATGTTGTGTTAACATCAAGAAAGATAAGGTGTGCCAATGTACTCCTCCTCCCTGACCAGGGTCATGCTGGATGTGGCCTTGGTAGCAGTAAAGCACAATGCTTGTGGAGGGAAAGCTTTCTGAGATTAAAATAGATCTTAGAAGAGGCACTGAGCCCACATGGAGACTCTCAAACAGCCACTGCTCTCAACTGGTGCTACACAGCTTGCATGGCAAATCACACCAACAAAAGCAGTGAACTCATATCAGAACGTACAGTGTTCATGTCTAGCATTTGTCTGGTTATATCTGGATTTATTATCCATTATCCAAACATTCCACATCCTCTGCAACAAATTTCCCATATTATTAAATTTAACCAGGATGAATCTTAAGAATAAAGGTCTCCACATCAGTTCTGTAGCCTGATAGCTGCTGCTCAGGCCAGAAATACCACAGTAAGTGCTCCCTTGGCCTGCTCCTGGCATTTCTGATCTGTCCTTATCCCTCCACTCGCTGAGGATGGAAGTTGGAGTTGGTGTCCAGAAGGGAAATAAATGACTGTGGAATGCTGTTTTTACATAAGGTGAATAATGAAGAGGTAGTTGAGATAAAAACCAAAATGGCTCAAGTATTGCTTCTAACTGATACCACACTTTTTCCCTATGTTTTAGTTACTATTCTTCCTACCTAAAAACCTATGATACGTTGAGAATCTGCCTCTTCCAAGAAGTCTGGAAAATTGGCTGTGAAACTCATACTCTAACAAATGGAACCAACCACTGTGACTTTAGAAACTGCTACCTCAGTTTTGGAAAGACCTGAAGCTCACAGCTAGGAAAAAAAAATGCATTATTCAAGGAAGATCACAGCTCTAGTGAACATGGCCTGTGAGGAAATGCTGCAGAGTTGGATTTCTCAGTGGAGATTGGGAGGTATAATAAATCTTTGGGTGTTTTGGGGCTCTTGCAATAAGAGGGAGTAAACAACCCTTCACATCCACTGACAGTAAAATGAGAAAAAATGGATCTAAATTGCAGGAAGGAACATTAGATAGCAGAAAATGTTTTCTAACCATGAGCTTAGGGGCCCCCTTCTTATGGGAGATTTTAGATGTAGATTATGCAAACATCTGTCAGAAATAGTTTAAGGTTGGCCAAGCAGCTCTTCAGAAGGATGTTGAACTAAATGAGATCTAGAGAGCTTTATTAGCCTCTTCTTCTTTGATATCATCTCACTTTCTCTATATGTTTTCTCCCTTATAATACTGAATCCTTGAACATACAATAGAAAAGGCACTTCAGCTCTTCACATCCCAAGGAATGACAAGGTACCTTTCCCCATTAAGACACAGATAGCACCTTGCTCCTTATCTCCATTTTCTACCATCTCCTCCTAGACTCTCTTGTGTTTCTGCTTTTATTAGATTTGGATAATAAATCATGCATTTCTGTTTTGCATTTTTTAAAACATTCCAGCTTGGAAGCAAAGTACCCACACACGTACCCACAGCATGGTTTGTTGTCAGAAAAGCAGGGAATCCTTCTCTAACCTCAGGAATGTCCCTGGAAGATGTGCTTGCCTTTTGCTCTCTCATCAAGTATGATGTTGCTACACTTTGGCAGCTGCTAACTTCAAAACAAATTCTCTGTACTTTAAATCAGAAGAAAAACCATACTGTCTCTTAAAGAAATCTCTCAGTAAAGATCTTTATCAGGGATAGCTCAAGCCCATACAAATTTTGCATGCTATCTGCAGTTGAGTAGTGGCCAAATTTGGGCTTCTGAGCTTCAGGAGGAATTACAGAGGAGGCACGTGGTTATGTTTTCCATTGAGCAGTGAAATACTGAAGGAATCCCATCCAGCTATTCAGAAGGCACATGAACTGCTGAAAAAGTTACCTTGCTTGTGTTTCTACAGTGATTGCTTTGAAGAATTTTTGGCACAGCTTTGAATAAACAAAACAATTGACTTTTATGCCCTTCAAATATTGAACGTTTTAAGGTATAATCTTTTGTGTGTTGTAGACGGGGGTGTATAGTATCTGCTTTTAAGATAAAAATAAAATGCTGTAGTAAGGCATCTCCTTCACATAGCTATTAGTTGCTGAATATCATGTTCTTCACTATCTTTCCTTTAAAGGTAAAAATAAGGAGGAAAATAATTTCTTTATCTTTCCTTTTTCAAAGTACATAAATTTAGGTGCTATTTGTTAAATGATTCTTTGCAGAGAACATAAGAGAAGCCACATTTTGCATACTGAACATACCGTTTGCTTGGATAAATCCCTTAACCAAACATATTTTTCTTAGTAATGTTGTGGCCACTTGGATAAGATATAGAGTTGCCACGTCATAAAACTAGCTTGCATTTTTTCAGTCTCAAAAATAATCTTTCATAAACTTTGAAATTTGGAGTACATATTGAAAATAAAAAAGAACCCAATCGCTTTTCCATGCTTTCTTCTCCTCATATGACAAAACAACGAAAGATCCTCATGTACATTCTGCAGCATAGAGAAGAGAACTGCCTCAGCAGTAGGCTGTAGAAAGTTACTCAAATACTGACAATGCCTGGGGGAAGAGGGGACATCTTGTCTGAGCCAACACAGTGATTGTAATGTGATGAAGCTAGCTCTCTTTTGGCTGTGTTCTCCTGGTTTGCTGGCTCCATGGCTACGTCAAACAATGTCTGTGCAGGGCAACAGGGACGTGGGCAGAATCAAAAGCAAGCATCTGCAGAATTCCTCTGTGCAAATACAAAAGGAGGCTTTCCTCTGCACTCTCTAAATGATAGAAAACCTGTATGAATGATTCTCTACTACTTCGTTAAGACACTTCTGAACTCTAGATTATTCCCTGGAAGTGTGACAATTGATTTTTTTTTTCCCCACCTATGAAGAGATTAGAAGTTTCTTGTGTTGATTTTAAGTCAGATTTTGGCAAAGCTCTTGGTTTTCAAACAGATGCTTAATATTTGCTCAGACAGAAAAGAAAACAACTCCTGTTGGAGAGGCCATGCATAGAATATTTTTGTTCTGATAGCTACAGTCTGTCAAAGTTATTAATAGTAGAAGTGGAGGGTTGTGATGGAAATTGCTGAAGGAAGGTACCATAAGCAATGGCTGAGTGCAGTGACAAACAATATGTCAGTCTGAACTTAAAATGTGGAATTATTAAAAGGTCAGATATGAAACTTTGGGTAAATGCCAGTAAATGTTACACAGCAGTGCTGAGAGCAGCAGAAGAGCTGATACACTTGAGCTCATGCACATAGGCCAGTAGTTATCCGCAGCCTTACATCTCTGTTGACTGGTAGTTTTCACAGCAGGATGAAGGCATTTGCTGACATTTTGAGAGTCTGGGGACAGAAGAGTGCCATTTGCTGATTTGCCACCATAGTGATTTACAACGTACTTGATAAAATGGTCCATGACTATACTTCATAATCTTTTTTATTTTGTGGATCTGACAGGAGAAAATAGAAGAGTGTCAGAGGGTGAAACTTATAATGCCTATATACATGCATCATTTTTTGGTTAAAATACTTCAGGCTCTCCAAATTAATATTTCCTTGGTTAGGATAAGGATTGCTTGGTAAATATAGCCAATACCTCTCTGTAGCATTCTATGAGTTTGTGGGAGTACATTTAAAAGCGTGTGTGTGCCTGCGTGGCCATGCAGACACAACCAGAGAGAGGCAGGATTTGACTCCTTCACTGGGATTCACAACACACAACATGCTGATCTTATATACAAAGTCGTGTCTGAACCTGCAGAACTTCTAGTATTAAAGAGGGCAGGTAAGTGAAAGCACCTGAATTCTGCCTGGTTGACTCATGAAATTCATGAGTCAGCTTATTGAATATCTGCCATGATTCCATGGTCTGATTTATTTGTATTTTGAAGAGACGCCTCTCTGACTGTTGGTGCAAAAGCAGTTAATGATTTAACTGTTAGCTGCAGTGTAAAATGACCAATATAAATAACCATAATATGGGCTGTGGCACACACAAGTGGTTTTCAAAAAGGAATGTGTTTGAACATCACTCTAAAGAAAGAGATTGTAGGGGAAAAAGGGAAGCATGATACTATTTTTTTTTAAAGTCACAGCACACAGTGCAGGCTCCAGAATATTCCGTAATTGTTTGTGGCCTATCCCCAGGATAAGGAAATATTATCATTAAGAAGAAGTAATTTGAGTGAAGCCACAGATCATAGCATTCCTCTTTAGCAGTTGCAAATGCATACCATCAAAACACAGGTTTCCAATAATGCACAGAGACTTTTTCTGATTTTTTGAACAGTTAGCATGTAAAAACTATACTTGCCTTCTCCGACACTGAACTTAGGAAAGTAAATAAAACTAAAACATACTTAAAGTACTGACTCACAGAAAACGTTATATATAAATGGCATATATTATATTAGTCATTGTGATTAAAATAATACACACATCTGTTTTACGATGAAATGTGAGCAATGTGCCACTAATTACTTACATCTGTAGTTCTTTCTAGCTAGGATATTTCCTTTTTTAAATGCTGCACATTCTATGGATTAATAAAACGTGCAAAAGCACATTTAAAATTTAAATTTAAAAATGATGATTCCCTGAGCCATACTGTGATTTCTGTTGTATCAGCATGTGTTCAGGGATTTTCTGTCTTTCCAGGAGTTCTGTGTGTTTTCTCACTGCAGCAACCAGACAGATGTTCAACAGCCATGTTGGTTCTTCTTCCCCCTGTTCCCAAAGGAGCTTTTCTGGAGGCCTGTCTTGAGGCAATTGTGTCCCTTCTGCTCTGTTCTGCACTTTTTGGGAGCTTCCTAATTTCCCGAAAGGTGCCTTTAAGTCTTCTCTAGTTGTTTCATTCACTTTTTGTGCAATGACTGTTCTGCCTTGTTCAGACTTCAAGATCTTCAGTAAGATTTTCCTTCTTCACCCAGACAAAATCACCTTGTTTCCAGCTAAACATCCATACACCTAATTCATATAGTTCTTTACTGGGGTCTCGCCTTTGATTTATTTTGTTACCACTGTAGTGTGAACAACATTCCCAGCATTCACTGATTTACAAATCACCAACAAAATCAGTAAGCATCCTGCAGTTGGCAGCCAAGTCCCAGTCTGTAGCCGTTCTTCCATACTTCTGCAGGATTAACAGAGTTGGTGTTGCCATCATTAAACTTGTCAGGCCTTGCTTGAAAGCTCATTGAGAACTGTGACTCTTATGTTCTTTTGTGCTCTGGATATGGCTGTGGCTCGTGTACTGTTGTGTACTGATGTTTGGTCTTGCAGATCCATGTGCAAGCTGTCTTGATTTCTGAAGTGTTTTTTGTATACACTCATGACTGCTGTATCAGAGCAGTCTGCACTCTTCAAGATTTATTCAAGTCTGGGTGACTTCCTTTGCTTGGCAGATTCCAGATGTTTTGCCAGATTTTGTATCTGGGTCTTTTCTTAGTCTGCCTCTGACTACGTGTGTATGCATGTCTTATATGCCGATGAAGAAATATTCTCTTATCAGGGACCTTCTCCCTTCTTTAGAAAAAGAATCCAACTGTCAAGTCTTAGAGCAATTGCAAACACTTTTGTGTTTTATCCATTTTATTTTCTTGCCTTAAAAACGTCTTGCCTGTATATTCTGCAGTATGATGTGAGTTTCTGCAATCCATTTCCATTGTGAGAGTCTTGGCTATCTTAATTGAAGACTATTAAAAACCTCGATTTTGTATCCAACTTTTATCAGAAATAAATTGACTTTCTGCCCAGTATCCTTCTGAGAGCAAAAATTGTTTTTAGCTGTGGAGACTGTGCAGGACTTCTCCAAGGTTTGTTTTCACTGGAAGAGAGTTTACTCATGCTTTTCTGAATTCATGCAGAATAGTCTTCTGGTTCAGTTCTCCCCCATTACTGTATGCTGTCCTGAGATAATGCCAAGCCTGGCAGACTGACAGACTGTAAATATGATGCCCAAACTTGTCTGTATTACTCTGCACAAACTTCTGTCAAGCTGAACATTTCCTTCTGCACATCTACCATCACAGGCCCACGTGTGCTGTGAACACTACTTTTTCCCCAGGGCATTTACATTTCCACCTATCTTCTCTATGCCCTGGAGTAGCATTGATGAGAAGAAAAGTTAAGAGATGTTAATGCACCCTGCAGGTCAGGGCTGTGCATTTGTCCAGCTGCTTGTGGAGCATTAATGGACACTACTCAGGCCAAAAAGGGACAGAGAGAATTTGTCCTGACAGTTTTTAAAGCTTTGCCCCTGCTGCTAATGACACCTTTGAGAGTTAATGAAATAGCTTTTGGATACAGAGTTCTGCTAATACTTGTAAGTGTGAGTATATGAGGAGTATTGCATGCTCCAATGGGAAGTTTACTCAGGCACAATTCCCACTGAGGTGAGCTGGGCTTTTTCCAGAGCAGCCCTTGACTAATAGATCCCTTAGTGGTAATAATTATTGAGTTTGGGGATGTAGTTAAATATAGGAACATTTTAAATTAAAAAATACACAGGCTCTGCTCTCCTTCTGTCTGCATTACTCTTTCCTGCAGCAACTCCATGAAGTCTCGAGTTTTTGTTGGTGTAGCTGAGTGCCTCCTATTACCATATGAGAATCATGCCTTCTATTACCACTTGAAACAACACATGAAAAAAAGCCTGTTTTATACAGTTTATTTCAAAGACAAATTTATGGTTTTAAACTAGTGCACAGCATGCTACCCAATGGCTCCTGGAGTATGTTAACCATAAAACAAAATTAAGAAAAGTTTTTATTTTCCCTAAATGAGGACGTGATGGCAGAGTGGTTACAATGTCTGGCTTTTTGCCAGGGGTGTACGTTCCCTTGTTGAACTAGCAATGGCTATTTTCAAAGCAGGTAAAGAATCAGATCATGCTGATTTGGGGCTTCTTGCGGTCATCTCAGTTGCAAAAGAGTACCAGTTGTTCCAACTGGGGAGTCAGAAAGGCAGCTGCCTGCAGTAAAAAAACCTCTGTTTTCTTAAATGTGGCTTACCACAGAATTGGCATACATTGGCTATGGCAGTCTGATAGGGTGAACTGAATAGGCCATTTTCCTACCATGTGTTCTGTGTGTTTCAAGTGTAAACAAATTTGTCTTGGGTGCAGCAGAACTACTGAAGTCTGGTTCCGAACAGATTTGTGTTGTGTGCTTACATTGCTTTTTAGCTAAATAAGATATAATTGGTGTCAGGTAATCTATAAAGAGTTATCTAGAGAACACCCCAGTCTTGGAAAAATCTTCAAACAGGTTTTTGTGTCTTCTTAGGCACCAGGATCCACTCTGTAGAGAAGAATAGGCATTTTCTAGCTTCCTGACTTCATGAAAGTGACTGGAATGGAGCTATCTTGGTGGTCTCTGTCCTTTTGTCACATTCTGACACGGGCAAACCTAGTCAGAAGTTGGTGGGAAGAGGCTGCTTTGAATGGAGCTCCAAAATTCTCTGAAAGGGAAAATTCCAGAAATCCCATCACTTCATAGCAGGTTCTTGCTTTCGAATGTGTTGTCTGTAAAGATGTGCTGACGGCACATTCCCAGTGGGTGTGCCCTGAGTTCAGCAGCTCCAGTGACCAGGTATGAAGCTCTGCCACAGCCAGGCTGCAGCCTATAAGGTGCAGGGATGAATCCACCTCAGCAGACTCTACACTTTTAGTTTGGAGAAAGTCAGTGTGTCTCAGTGTGAAAAACTGATCAACATTGCTTTAACACTGGATCTGATTCTTCTCATATGCTTTATAATTCCCACACGACTCAGGTGCTTTGATTTGCTTTTGATTTCCCCAGCATGCAAGAGATTGATTTTTACCCTCAGTATGAAGTGATGTTGACTTCTTTAATGTCATGAAATCGTATCAATTGGAAGAGTCCAAAATGACTAAAAAACATAACTCCTTTTGACATTCTCCTTCAGAATGAAACAGAAGACATTCTCAGCAGGCAGGTCACCATCAGCTGCTGGTTAGATACTAGGATTTTTCTAGGGAAATAGTATCTTTGAGAACTGTTAGGGAAGTTAACTCCATTTATACTATGAAACTGTGCAGTGTAAAAGATTTGCAAACAAATACACAAATATTTCTCTCTCCGACAATTCTTACCCAAATCAGAGAAAGCATCCTATTCTCCTGAGTCCTTTAGCATGTGCTTAACTCATGGAAAAAGATATTTTAAGGAGAATTTCTGTAGAGCACTGTGCACCTCCTATCAGCTGCTTCCATGTGGGAATCAGGCCATTTATGTATACAGTTCCTGATTTTGGGGCAATTAAAATCTCAACCATAATGTTATATTAACACAGAATTTGGTGTGCCTAATGACATATTAAATCTTCCTAAATTATAGCTAAATTACAAAAAGGACTAATTTACCAAAACCAGTTAATAAATGTTTAGAAAAGGAAACTAATTGAATTATCCCTTGTTTGTCAGAGACAGATAATCTCCTTGTGAGAAATCTCATTTTTTCTGAAGCATGATTAATTGGCCTGACGAGTCAGAGATTATGACAAATTACGCAGGAGGAGATAATAAATAAGTCACTAGGAAAGCTTGGGAGCGGGGAACTAGCAGCTGTTATTTGGTCTGAGCCTGATTCTGATTCTGCTTCTGGATCCACCCTAAGCTGTGTATGGTTTTTTTGGTCCCTCTGAGGACAAGTCTCCCTTAACTCCTTCCCATTTCAGATCAATGGCATTCCCAAGAAGGTGCCTGAAAAGCCACATGCCACTAGGCCAATGTCTGGTTCTTAATTTATGAATAATCAAGGCCACAGGATGAGGTTTTTTATTTTTCTTTAGTCAGGGTGGGAAGATATCTATGGCTTACAACGATGGTGCAGTCATATATTCATTTTGCTCCCGCTAAACTCAACAGAATTAAAACCAGTTGAAGCCATGACAAGTTCTGAATGTGATACACATCTAAACCCTTCAGCAAAATGTGGCTGGTGGCTATACCACATGAATTTTCCTTGAAAAGAAGGCTTCAACATCTGCTTTGGGACTGCCCAGTTTTAGTGGATGTTGCTGGGATGCTGCTGTGCTTCAAGCTCCAGCACTGAGCAGAGATGAGCCAAAGTGGGACACTCACTGTGCAAGACGTTGCAGATTCTCAGCTTGGCGTGGGCTGGTCTGTCCGGGCACAGACATTTTGGACACTAAGTACAACAGAAGGTACAACAGAAACTTCTTGGGCTTCGTGTGTGTCACTGGGAAGTGACTGCCTCTCCAGTAGCAAGCTGATGTGAGCCTGCCATTTACTGAGCTTGTGTTTGCAACTCTGAAAATTCAAATGTCCGCAAGCAGGCACAAAATAGCCCTGACAATTTAGAAGTTTTGTGTTCATTTTTTTTGTTTGTTTGTTTGTTTTTTTTTTATTATTACTACTATTAATTACTAATATTACTATCGATTTCCTGGTTTCTGAGCCTTTATGTTATGGCAGAGATCAGGGCTTCCAGCTATTCTCTACAAGCCCAAGAGCACGATGTATTTTAACTCAGAGGGGGGGTTTGCCACAGCCATGCACTTTGAAGACCTGATGTCTCAAGTAAAATATCAGCTAGTATAAAACTTCAAATTAAATCATTTCTATTGGCAGCACCTATATAATGTCTTTTGGCACCCATTGATACCTGGAGGATGAGGATAGATTCATCAACTAACCTGCCCAGCACTGACAACTGCTTTGCTCATCCTGTGAATATGCAGCAGCCTTTTCTTCTGAGTAGCTGTTTTCTGCTTTATATTACTTTTAAAGTGGCACCTCTTTTGAAGGAGTCCCCACAGGTATCGATTCATTCCTTTGAGCCACTCTAATGGCTTTAAATATGAAACTGTTTAAGACGTACAGGGTTTTTTTCCCAGAGGGGGTGAATTGTCTGTATTTTATCGTCATTGGAACAACTCAGCTAGTTTTAATCACAGCAGAGTGTCTTTACATCTGGTCCCAGTCCTGCGAGTCTTCCCTTGGTGCTGTGGAATAATTGAAGAATATGATTAAAGGTAATTATTTTAATTGTTCATTGACTTAGAAAGATTTCTGATAGCAATAAGTGGAATTTGATCTGTAAAGTGAAAGGCTTTATGGATTTCCTGCATGAGGATAGAGTGCTGCCAGCAGCAGTGTAAGGAATGCAGATGAAACATCGCTGGCCTCCTGCAAGCACTGCATGACTTGTAGGAGGGAAGATATTTTTATAACTAAATGCAGAAGGCAAGACCTGCACACGGCGCCACAGTTTGCCTGTGAAGCATTTGGGTTTGTTTTTATTACACACAACATTCACCCCCAGAGCAATACCACTGACTTTGCTGTTAGTGCTTGATACAGCTGTGAATAAAGGCGTAGGGATATTCAACGGCTTAAAGCCTGAAATATGAGAATCAAGACCAATAATATTCAATAAGGTGAAATACTTAACACCTAACCATTCCAAAAGCAGTGTTTTTCTTGGAGGCAGCAGTAAAGAAGAATGATGGTCTCATAATAATAATTAGATCTCCCACGTTGGACTTGGAAAATGTCTGTTTTCTCTGCTCTGCTGAGGCTGCATTGGCCTTTGGCACAGCACTTTGGCATCTCCATGTCTCATTTCCCCTCTCTATAAATTGTGAACATGCCTTCTTTGGAGTACGGGAATTGCCTTCACACTGTGGGAGTAGGGACCGTGCAAATTCATGGATGTAGTAACAGTAAAGGCCTCTATTTTCTTAGTAGATATATTTTCTATGGAATCCACTACTTCTTACTATGGAAAGTAAGTACACCTGAAGATATCAAACTCAACAGCATCTCTTTTGGCTTAGTGATGCTAAGCAGAAGCATGCTGAGGCCAGTAGTATCTGCTAGGAAAGTAGAGGCATGTGTTTGCTGGGCTTAGACTTTGTGCAGGCATTTGTTACTAGCCACTGTGACAAAGAGGCTTCTGGAGAAGGTGAGCTTTTATTCTGACCTAGGAAATTTCTTCTCAGAAAGAGAGTGACGCATTGGCACAAGCTGCCCAGGGAGGCGGAGGAGTCACCCACCATCCCTGGAGGTGTTCAGGAAACATGGAGATGTGGCACTGAGGCACATGGTTAGTGGGCATGGTGTCAGTAGTTGGACTAGATGATCTTATAGGTCCTTTCCAATCTTAATGATTCTATGGTTCTATGATCCTGCATTAGCAGGCACTTGGTATTCCATACCTGGTCTATGTGATCATACAGTGCTACATTTCTTTGCCCTTTCTTTGATTCACCTTCCATTTATATTTCTATTTGTAGGTGAGTATAAACATCTTAGTAAGCAGATTTGGTGTCCTTTGTTTGTGTTTTCCCATTTGAGAATAGCTTGTGGAAGTATTTGTAATAATCTTATTTTGTATTTATTTAAGTGTGGTTGTAAGATACAAACAAAAAAAACTTGACTAAAATGTTCTGATTCTTCACTTATAGCCATGAGAATGAGAGACCAAAGAAGATTCAGATTTCAACTGTTTTGATAGAAAATTTGCTATCCTTTCTGTTTGGGAAGAGTTGAATCTGGCTCTTCTCTTACATCACACGGAGCAGATTTATGTATTTTTCAATCCAGTACCTTTGCCTGATCAAGATTATTAACTATAATTCTCAAGGCCTTTCTCCCCCACTGCTTGTAACTTATCCTCTTTTTTGTTTATTTTCATTGTTATTTCCTGTCAAGTAATGAAATGATGCAAAAGAAATGTTTTTTTACACAAGTAAGGGAAGGTAATACCTTCCCTCCCTGACCACATGCTCTCTTCTTTTCCAAGTCTTAATTAAAATGGTACTAAGGGAAGCAAATCAATTAACGGATATCTTACAAGATAGTTTATTCCCTTACACAAGTACATGCACACAATTACTAGCAAGTATCACATTTAGTTCATCCATTAGCAAATGCTACTAATGAACTACACTGGAACTGAAGTGGGTAACAGACACCTAGGCAGCTCAGGGAAATTATTCCAATATATCACTTTTCTCTGGAATACAACTTATATTTTCTTGTTCAAAACATGCAAAAAAATCATAATCCAAGCAATAGGATTTTTCCTTTGTACATTTGGAAACATTACCTGACTTACTATGGTCAGAACAAAAATACACCCAAATCATTTCAGTTTCTATTAGTATTTAGTACAGTATCTTCCTCATAGAAACATAATTTTGGTATTTCTGCTCTGACAGTTTTGATTCTAAGCCCCTGACTCAGGGGATATCAGCTCTGCCTATAATGCAGGGCTGACTGTGGCTGTTCACAGTCTGGAGGTTAATTACTGGGTTGGGAGGCACCTGGTATCCATGAGTTTTTCAAGTCGTGCTTTTTAATAAGATATGGATTTTCCAAGCTGGAGTTGAGTCTAACAGTTGTTCTTCTTTCTTCTTGTCATTTGTAAGAAGCCTGTACCTAGAATCAGGTAACGCAGAGCTGATGGAAACAAATTGAACAGAATATACAAGGCTAGAACAAGAATGAAGGGGGTGGGAGACTGAAACTATTCATGAATTCAGAGTGAATTTGGTGCATTGTTTTATACTGAAAAAAATGAAGATGAGTGGATTTTGGAAGTGGTAGATTTGCTTGTTTGTAGAAAGTTGAAATGGAACGTTTCATTTCAAATGCGTAGAAAGTTTTTGTTTAGGGTATACAACAATATCTTAATTTCAATTTTCTAAAATCAAAACATGAAAAACACTTGTTTGTAATTGACCACAATTCATTTAAAATAGCTGTAATTAACATTATAATCTAAAGTTAAACAAAAGATACTGATCCTAAAGTTAAAAAATATAACTTTAGTTGATGTGAATGAAATGTTTTCAAATTAACACAAATCATTTTTCCCATCTTCCTTCAACCTCAAATGAATGACTTTTAAGATAATTCAACCTCATTTGAAATATGAGCACAATTGTGAATTCTGCAGATGAAATGTATTGCTAGCTTTTCGTTTACCCTGAATTTAATTGATTTTAGAAATCAGTCATACACTTGTCACAGACTAAACAGGATCTGTTAATGAGCAGAGTTCATCTTGCTTATTTTCCTCCTACATTTCCTTCTTGTGCATGCTGTTGGGGATTATGGGCTTTGTGATGCAGGTGATGGGAGTTAGCATGCACTGTAAGCTCTTCCTGTAACCAATCAATCAATTGGTCTTTCAATTAAAGAACAAGGAAAGGAATTACTACTAGTGAGATTCCTGTTCATGGGCAAGAGATATCCATTGATTCTCAGACCGGGTAACTGTCAATAGGAAAAGGATTATTGCTTATTTGTACTTTGCTGTTCTGGTGTGTTGGTGTCATCTCTGAAAAAAAAAGAAAAGACAGCATTACAGGTTAATGCTAACTTTCTGGTGTTGGTTTATCTAAAAATGATCCATAGCATCATTATAAAAACTGAAGTGGGTGCTATACAGAGAAAAATTACAGGATTTCTACAGAATTATTATTATTGGGGTTGTAATTGCATTCATAAAGTCCTTCCCGCTTGTTCTTTTCTTTCCTAGATGTTTTTGTCTCTTTGGAGGTACCTGTTTTCCCTCAGTGAGCTAACAGAATGAATGAAGAATCCTGACTGTCATGTGACTTCTAGATGCCCCCTCTGTTGCTAGGTAGGGGATGCAATGCACTTTAAGGCAGCATCCTGATGAGAGAATTGCACTGTATCATTACCCTTAGGGCTGTTTCCACAGACCCCTTCTCATCATCATCAGTGGGGAACAGCTCATGTGTCCCACTGTTGCTGCATCACCAAGAGCTCACTGCTCCAGTGGCTGCTCATGTGGAGCAGCTGCACTGCAGCACAGTCGAGCCATCATGTAGGTAGCCTGCACTATGCCTTATGTTGGGGAATCCCAGTTGTGCAGCTGGGATGCAGGAGAATGAGGCAGCTGTATGGCTTGTGACAGCCCACACGGAGTAGACCTGAACTCTCTGGGTGTCAGTAGGAGCCAGGCAGATTGTTCCCAGCCCCATGTGCACACAGAAACACACCTGTTCTGGCTTGATCCCATGTTTGACCTGCAAAGAAAAGCAAGTGAAATATTAATAGCAGCTTTCAGTGCATTCTTCAAAACAAATATGGAAAATATCAACATGTCTGCAGCTAGTGAAATGCAGGAACTTTTCCTCCTTTCTCTTTCTTTCATTGCTCTTAATGTTTTATTCAGCTTTACTCCATCTAGTGTCAGTGCTTGGAAGTAAGATTTCATCGTGCCTTGCAGCTCTCAGCTGTTAAATGTTCTTAGATCTTGTGACTTGGTGGGAAATGGCATTTGGTCCCCCTCCTTCAATACTACATAAGTATTTTCTGATGATTTTGCTAAAGAAATACCTTGCAGGACATCAGGCAACCAGGGATGGATTTCTTGTAACTTGCCTCAAACTTTTTCCTCCTCTGAGAAAAGTTTTATCACATTGTTCTTTTTGAAAGTTGTGCTGAAATTATCTGTTAATGTGAAATTTGCTGTGCCAACCATTTGTGTCAGTAACAGCGAAGAGCTGATCTGCAATCTTTTAGCTTGAACTTGGCATAAAGTCCACAGGAGAGCATACAGAGCCCTCAGGTTCCTGGAGCTTGTCTCTTTTGCCTTCACCAGCCTACTCTGCAGACAAAGTAATTCCAAGTAGAGACACTGCTCTGCTGTGGTTTGGGGTACTACAATTAAATACCAGCTCTTTTCAAAGAGGAGAGAGACTCGAGAACACCATCGGGGACCAGATGTCTGCAGTGCTTATGAACTTGTCAAAATTTCTTCACGCACACATAAAAAGACACAGAATTAAGCATATAAATTAAGTCACACGAATTTCTGCCTGTCTGCAACTGTAGTCATTAAAATAATAGTAATAATTCCGCTTTTATTCTGGCCACGGCAGCTGATTAATGCAGAATGAGGCCAGTGCAAAGTGATCCGAGCAAACTGGAGTGAATCAGCAGTGGGTTAGGTTTAGGGATGCTCACCTGATCCCATTCCCTGCCTGTGTTTGGGGGGAGGTGGCAGGGAGCTGCTGGGACAGGCACTGTCTTCCAGCCCTGTTCTGAAGAGATTGGCAGCCCCGTCCTAAATAATTTGAATTCTCTGCATTTGGGAGGAGCAGAGAAGACTGCTGGGGAGGCTGATGCTCTTTGAGCTGCGCTGTGTACTTGGTAAGTTTCTTACAGAGAATGGCTTTCTTGCTGTTACTCTCAGGCTTCTTTCCCACAATTGGCAGTGCCAGCTGGCACACAAAAGGTGGTCCAGCCTTCCTAAGCACACTGGCTTTAGAATTCCATCACTTCCTTTGTGCTGGCCATCCTTGAGCAGCCTGTTCTCACTAAAAGTGGTTGTTGCTATGCCATGCAGATTTGCAGCAGGTCTGATTCCCTGGGCAGAGCACACAGATGTTTTGGGAGGGAGGGGGGAGCAGGACAGGATTTCTTTGAGATGGGACCATTCTTTGGGAACAGCTCACACTCGTACTGTGCTCTCCTCCAGAGAGCAGTGGAAGCTCACTCCCAGCCCACAAGGACTCAAAAGGCAGTACTGTTAACTAAAGGATAGTTGCTCCTGGCTCCACTACCTCTTCTGTACCAGTAAATAAAACAAGGGAGTGGGTCAGGTGTTGTGATTTAATGCACTGAAAATACCCTAGTTACTTTTCAGCTAGTGGTTTTCTGTCTTTTTCTATTTACAAGTCCATATTCGCTTTCTGTTGATGTGTAGGCATCGTGAATGGTATTTAAGCCAAATTTAAACACACATGAAAAATCTTAAGGCCCTTTAAACCCCTCAGAAATAGCCTACAGAACCCCCAGGCACTTGCAGCCTGCAAGGCAGAAGTCAGAGTTTCATTTTGTGACACTTGCTCTTTTTTTCAGCTCTCAGACACCAGGATGAAAAGCTGTGATACCCTGTGAGGCCCCGTACAAAATGTACATGAAGTATTGAGGTGAGTGCATGCAGTGATAGAAGACAGACTTGACATGGGTGCTGGGTAGGTGCTCTCTGGGAGCAGGAGCCCTCTGCCCTGCAGCAGCCAGGGCAGGAGTTAACGCACCCCAGATGGGTGTTGATAGGAGCACAGAGGGTGATCTTCCACCTGTGAACTTGTATCTAGTTTTGCATCAGCTCCAGGGAAAGGCAGGATTCTTTAGTGCTGGAATCAGGGCACCAGCGGGTTTGCCAGCAAAGACCACAATGGCTGTGGAAGGAATTGCCTCCGACAGGTGTCTAAATATTACCAGGAAAGCATTCTCCTGACTCAGCAGGTTTGGGACTAGCTCTTACAATCAAATGATTTAGAGCTATTCAGGACTAGCCTCAAACAGTTGTGCAGAGGAGGAGGAAGGAATAAGGATTCCTGTCTGTTTGGCAGCTGTAGAAAGGTCAACTGCAAATGCAGCCCCCAGATCTGATGAGAGCACAGGCATCTTGGGGCAGATGCTCTCCTAGAGAATGTGGAAAGTAGCCAGGAAGAGGAAAAAATAGCCAGAAGTGTGGCTCTGCCCATCAGGCTAATAGCTGGCATCAGTGAAGTATCCTGGAATGGGATTTAATGAACCCTAACAGTCTGGGCTGTGTGTATATAATACTGCTTTTGTGTGCATGCATCTGTATATTAAATATTCCCTGATTTCATGAATAGTGCTGAAGTCATTGAGGGCCCGAAACTGCCTACCAATTGCCTTAGGACTGCTTTTTACAGCCTGGTGTTCAGAGCACAGTACAAAGCTCAGTGTCCTTGGTTTTGACGTATGTAATTACAAAGATTAATTTCATTTTATTTAAAGGGTAGCCTGAGCAAAAGTAACTTGCCAAGGTTGTTCAGAAGAGCAACCTTCTGCTAGGCAAGATAGTTAGAGAACTAGGTAGAAAAGCCAGTTTATTGCTCCATTTGTTGAATTAACAGAGAATGGGTATTTAAAATTTGTTTCTGCAATTATGTATTTGCAAGAGGTTGAGACAGCCATTTTTACTAGGATTACTTGCCCTTCTTTTTTAATATACTTACACAAATACACAAGAATTTGTTTAGACCACCTTTGCCTGTTTCTATATGTGTTTACTGGCAATCGCGTGCATGACTACAGTTTTGGGTAGCTTTTAAACATTTTTCATTAACCTCAGTTCCCAGAGTTCATTCTGAGAATACCTGCTCGGGTTTTTTTTTTTTCCAAAGAATCGCTGGAATGAATGCGACCTTCAGTCTATCCTTAACACTGAGCAAAGAATCAGACCTGATCCAGTATATTTTGGCTGGGCTCATCTTGTGCAGGTTTGTACTGGTCCTTAGCAAAGTGTCAAAGCACTCCCACTGCCAGAGTGGACAGTAACTCTCCAAGTTGTCTTCCACTCACATTCCCGCAATAGTTGTTCACTGCTGATATTTTTTCATGGTGACAGTGCAAAGGGAAACTTTGCCATCTAAGCAGACCACAAAGGATCGTTTTTGATTGATTCGGTAAAGTAGATGCCTTCTTTGCAAATCTCATTTAGGTTATGGAGGCTATGTCTTTGTTTTTCCTTATTTGTAAACCTCTAATGATTGATGAAAACCCCGTTGGCATGATGACTGTGCTGTTTGGAGAATGCATTAGTTGGGAGAATTTGAGAAAGTCTTCTGGAGAAAGTATGAGTGCTGAAAGAATAGCTCAAAGTATATATAGCCGAGGAACGGTAAGAGAAAGCTTTCAGATCTTTGATCCTAAAGGTGTCAGAGATTCTATTGAATGACCCAGACCCAAGAAAAAATACTGACCATCATAGTTTAAAAAGAGAGTAAAAGAGGCTTGTTTTAGGAAAGCAAGCACAGATGCCGGTGCCTCAGTGATGCTAGGATGTTGGGTTTGCCTGGATGACTGGGAATTTAAAGAGAACAGACATGCAAGTTACAGCTAATTCTTTTCCCTTTGATGCCTCAATTCTCATACAAGATGCTCCATGAATGTGTATGAGAAAGCTTCTTTGAAGTGGTGATAACTTCTGTAGGAAGGAACAATAGCACTGAATGGCAGCATCCACACAGATGTCTGAACAAATCCTGAACGGGGTCATGGCTTGAATGAAACAGTGAAAATGGACAAGCCTTATACCAGATATCTCCAAGCTGAAAAGTGAAACACCTTACTTCTGGGAAGTATGTCCTCTTAACATCAGATTAGTTCAAAGAAAACATCCATCTCCAAGGCTGACGTATTTCCATACAAGGAAATTGCTGCACTGACAAGTAATTAAAATTCATAAAAATTGCTCTATTGTGGTTTAAAGCAACCAATAGCAGTCCCTGCTTCCTCCTGTCTTCATTTAAAAATTTGCTGTGGAGAAGACAGTTTAGTTACTCTGATTGGTAACTATAAAATAGAATTCCTTTGCAGATGTATTTTTGGCATCTTGCTATTTCAAGAACTTTTTCCTGTGAACTCGCCTATAGTACAGCAGCAGTATGTGTTTGCATCTTAAGCAGATATGATTTCAATGGATAGTAGAGTGGCTGAGAGGCTGGACATATAGTGTTACGTGTGGATAACTGATCCAGGGGTTGAGCCATTGCAAAGCATTTCAGAGCGCAGAGTCCTGAACAGCCCACATTCTGGATCTTAATTCTTTTTCCCTATGCACCACCATTCCCCATGACACGTTTAAATAACGGCAAGACCTCTTCTTTTTAAATGCATTTTTACTTAAAGATTTTGATTTGTGAATTTTCTGAAGGATTCCTCCTTGAGACTTTCTCAAGTACCCTAGCATTAAAGTAAGGTGACCAGTTAAGTTTTTGAGCTCAGACTTCAGCTAATAGTATCAGTGGTGTGACTTATGTGTACTTGATTGCTTCCTGCAGTTCACGGTATTATAGACCAGTCTGGACTACTTAGATCAAAAGCAAACTTAAGAACTGTTCTCCACTTGAAAATATGATGTTTTTCTTTCTTTGTGGCTCTAAACCCGATGGAAGCACTGAAACTTAGATCAGCTATTGTTAATGTTCCTTATTTCTGCCTGTCTGTGCAGCTGAATACAAGCCCAAATGTAATAAAACAGGAAAAAGGTTCTTAACCTAAATGTATAGGCTGAGACAGTTTCTATAACCTATGGAGCTTCTGGAAGAAACTGCAGCTCAACATTCAAACTTGTGCTTCATTGTCCAAAACATGTCTTTGCAGTGCCATCTATCTCTGATGTTTATCTTTTCCAAATGGATGATTTCCCCTTCTGTTTAATCCATGGCAGTATTTTTAGAGTTGAACAACATAGAGAATGGAGGCTTTCAAGATGCAATGATTGTTTCGCCTTGGTTTTAGAGAGGGAGGTTAGATGTAAGCAATGAGACATTACTTCAAACCCTGTCTCAGCCTCAAAGGTTATCATTTCATGGGGGCTTTGAGAATTTGCTCAGCTGCAGGCCCTTCGCAGATTGCCGGTAGCCTGGACAGTAACATGCTATTTCTACAAAACACTTCTTGTACTCTGCAATTGTGATTTTCCTCTGTTCAATGGGGATGTTCAGTGCAAGAGACCATCCTTGCAGGCTCCTTTTATGCAGGGAAACTGGGTAGGCTGAAACTAAATGTGGCTAAAATTAAACCTTGCCTCCCAGAGGAACACCTTTGAGCTGGAGTTGCAACTGTGTCCTGCATTTCTGGGCTGTAGTGAGCCATTATGTGCATGGAGAATACACAGTGCCATCATGTGCCACTCTGTGTGATTTGTTGCTGGTAAAGGACATCTTTTGCCTGTTTCATGAGGGTGTAGGAAGAAAGGAGAACTGTTTTTCATGGAGCTACTTCTAATTATAGTCTTTAAGTATCTTACTGCCTTGAAATTGCTTATTGACCTTACTATTATTTATGAAAATCTGACATGACCAGGAAGGTGCATCACTCATGCTTGGAGTGCACAGATTTTGTGTGGTCAGAATGAGGAAAGAGGGTTTTTCCTTTCAACGGGCATGGTCTGCTACAACCCACTGGAAAAATTCCACCAGCTGAGAATAGTGCACGGATGACAATATTTAGCTGAGTTGTTTTTCCCTTCAAAAAAGAGATTTTAAACAAGTATTTAGTTTAGTTCCAAGCCCTCTGTCTAAAGAATCCTCTGACATGCATACCATGTATTTCACAAGAAAAGTCCAGCAATGGAAAGAAATGGAAGAAATCAAGTGTAAACTCAAGAGAACATCTAGATGCTTGTTTGGGTAGCAAAAGAAAATCGCCAATCTGCTTGGCACTTTGTGTGTGCAGCTCTGAAGCTCCTCCTTCACATATCATAATGACTTGTGCATTGCATTTAAAACCTGATCTTATGCTGAGTGATTTATGCAGGAGCCTGTAGAACCCTCAAAGCTGCATGATGAGTTTTGATATACACTGCTGCTAAGAATGTGTTGAGGCAACAGATTATTTTAGCTATTTCAGCAGGATCAAATGTGTGCCTTTCCATTTTACTCCATGTCCTCTGTCTCTCCATCCTTCTCCTTGTCTCTGTATGCCTCTTTTTTTGTCTCCTGTCAGAATAAATCTGGCTGCCATACACTGTAGTTAACTCAAAATATTGCTAGCATTAAATGTGCCCAGACATTTTTATTAATACATTAAACTTGCATGAAATTTTAGGCATTATAATTTACTAAGCTTACACCAAGATGATATTTGAAACTGACATGAGCTATTAATTAAAAAAAAGGACATTAAATAATTGTCAGTTGACGTCTAAATTACTGTTTTGTTAGTTGACAGCAGCTTGCCTCAAGGCTCTTTCTCTTCTCAGGTGTTAGTAAATATTCCATTGTGTTTAAGGGCACCCCATTGTGAACTGATTGTTTAAGCCATGTGTTATATGCCTGACTTAATACAGAGGTAAACACTGTGAGTTATTTCACGGTGAACTGGTATCATTTAGAGCTAGAAATACTTCTGCTGTAATGGCTTGGGAAAACAGCGAAAGTGACACGCGGGAATGCTGTCTGACTTTGGTGAAAACATGACCTTGTAGTGTTTTCTCTTAGGTTAGGTTCCACGGCTCTAAAATGAAAGGGGATTATCTGCATTCCTTTGTCTGCTCTAAGTTTGATGACCATGATGACACTGCTCTGGATGACATCCACCTAAGCTTATGACAGTCATTGGGATGGCTTGAGGCACTTATGGGTACAATATGTGAAATGTGAAACAAAATTTTAGCAAGCGTGGTGTCAGTTGGATTGAGGTGGTAGTTTTTTGTTTTACTTTTCCCTGAGCAATCATCAGTGGTCAAGTAGAAAATTGTCTGCAGATGATATACCAGTTTTCCTCTCCAGTCCTAAAGGAGTGATACACTGATTATCACTTAGAATGCCTGTATGATTGATTGGAATAAACTTAGGAGGTAGTAATTTGTAGTAGAGTTTTCTTTATCGAAAGGGTTTTCCAGAATGAGCCACTGGCCTAGAAATGCCATGAATTAGAGTCCTCAGAGTATTGAAGCAAGTAGTGAAAATTAGGTTACATCTGATTACCATGTCTCCATTGACTTGAGTAAATGGGGAGTTATCCCTTTGACCAATAGGAAAAAATGAATCTAATAAAATGAGCATATAGCTTGGTTACTCTTGTGGAAATTCACAGTACTTATAATACTGTAGTGTTTACAATGTAAGTATTCAAGGTAAATAATATTTGTGGACTATTGACTGGATGATCTTGGAAGTCTCTTCAAGCTTTGGTGATTATGATATTTAAGTGTGGCTTTCAGGAAAGTGATGGTTTCTGGTCCAGTGTCCTGAGGGGTTGCAGTGTTCATGTGTTATGAGGTTTTTTGTTTGTTTGCTTTTTTTTTTTTTTCCAAGTTGTTAGGAACAGCTCCTTCCCATACACTTTATTTTTAGACGTACAAATGTCCTCAAACACTTAAATGATGAATGTTAAAATCTAAAACATATACCACCATTTGTTGAGTCCTACAAAGAAGAGATGCCAGTATGAATAAGAGTCCTGTGGAAAGGTCCTATAAAGGGTAGGAGAAAAGATGAAATAGAACACTGGATTTTGTATGCTGCATTTCCCTTTGATTTTTCTGTGACTAGATAGTTTATATTGAAGAATGGTGGTGCAAGAACAAGTTTTTGCTGAGATGTGAAATAGCATAGATTTGTTTATAAAACAAACTATGTTATATACTTCCTAGCTAAAAAGTGGTGTTATCTCAAGAATATCTGTATTTCACAGGTAATACTGTTGTTTTCTCACTAATATCCTCATAAGCTCCTTAGAGCCTAATGTACGTGTTTGCATCACCTGCAGCATTGTTTTATCAGTTGTGCTACTCTATCATTATAGTAGATAAACAAGAGCAGATTACATATTTGTTACTCACTGAGGCTTGCATTATATACTAACTCTTACACTTACAAAACAATGGTTTCCTCAAGACCAGTAAAAGTAAATACTGTTTCCTCAGATCAGCTTCTGTTTTATAGAACCCCTTTAAAATCCACTAAGGAGTAGTACATAGGTGCCTCAAAGTGAACAAGAACAAAGGAGTTTATACATTACTCAGTGCTATAATAAAATTAAAAAGTACAACTAAGAAAAGATGGTTGATTTCCAGTTGTTTTCTACTTAACAGAAAAACATCATCTTTAGCATACATAGTTTTGCCCCTAAATATTCTGGAATTACAGCTTTTCTCACTGGTCAGCGTCAGTGGCTCAAAGGCAGAAAACTTATATGCATTGCATCCTGTTTCCAGCCTGAAGATCAGAATTTTAACATGCAACTGGGAACTTCTACCTTTTAGCAACTGCTTGTAGACTGGGACAAGGAATCATCTGAGAGGCCAGTGTAAGATCATCATTAAGGCTGCTAAATCTTGCTGCCATGACAAAATCAGTCGCTTCCCCTAGGAAGATCAGAGGGAAGGTGTCATGAATGCTCATACTGTCTCTATGGTTTCTGTTTTGCTTTAGTTTTCTTCTTCACCTGCTCTTCCTCATTCACTGCTTTCCATACTGTCCTTAGCTCACCAGAAACAGCGTACTACGTGCTCAATGTTTTGTCTTCTGACTGTACAATAGTCCTAATTTGTTTTGGGTTGATAGGCAGAAATTGTGAGTGCCTTGGAAGAAAATAGATTGAATGTTCTGTGATGTGAAAGGAAACGGGTTTTGTGCCCATTAGCTGGTTTAGGTTGTGAAAGCATCTTCCTTGGAAAACATTATATGCTCCAGGCTGGGGCCTTTTTCTGTCAAGCAAAACACTGAAGTACTTTTCTCAAGGAATGTCCTTGCCTTGATCTTCAACTGAATGTCTGCATATGTTGTATGGGCTCTGTGAGGAATGGTGGTGATGGGGACATGCCTATTAGCCTCATATTCATCTCTTTGAGAGAGGCTAAAAGGCTTTTCTTAGGTCACTGAGAACAGCTGTTGCCTTCACTTTATGAGAATGCTGATTAATTTATGTAATCTCTTTTCTAGTTACTTATAAAGTGTCTTGTAGAAACACAAAACATCATCTACTCCTGCAGATTATTGTGATCCAACAGACAACTTGCAGGCTACGTTTCCCACTGTGTACATCTCTGCCCTATTGAATGACCTCAGATGAGGAGCAGTCATCTCCTAAGCAATCTGGCATTGCCTCTGGTATCATTAGGTGCTCAAAACATATAGTGGACTTGCTGTTTCTGGGTAGGGGGAAAGAAATTAAAGGGTAAAAATGTATCCCTTACAGAATGATCACTGTATGACTTGATCTGTAAGAAACCTGGGGAAAAGGGAGATCTCAGAACTGGTCCAATCGTAGTGACTGGGAAGCTTTGGACAAAGCCATTTGCTTAGATTTGTATATATTTAATCTAAAGCACTTTTGAAAATATCAGTATCATAAAAACAAAAAATACGGAAAAATTCTAACAGTGTGAAAGAAAACCCTTGAAACAAGGCGTTTGGCTTTCATCTAGTAATTCATTTAATGCTTTTGGAGTTGTTTTTTTTGTTGGTTTGTTTTTGATGATGTTGTTTTGGAGGGCTGGTGATTAAAACTTGCAATTGTAATATGAAATACAAAATAAATAGGCAGAATCAAAAGTATTTGAACAATTTACTTTTTAAAAGAAATCTCATCCTACTGAGATGTTTTTTTCCAGTTCTTACATGTCAAACTCCTGTTGAATGGGATTTCCCTTTTCCATGCTGCTCCACTAGATATACTGTTGAGTCACGGCCTGAACCACTGATTGAGCACGTGGGGAAAGGACTGGGTCAGCCCTGAGAGCACACCTGAAGGCAATTCAGCTGTGTGACCGGAAAAAATGGCTGCACCTCTCTTAGACCCCATTTAAAGGCTGACTGCCACTGGGGAAAGTTCTCTGAGATCTCTCTTTTGTAGAGTTTTCTCTGAGAGCTTAGAGCTTCAGAGACTGGTGAGCACTTTTTCTTTTTCTTTGTAACACCTTTCCATTTGTGCTAGTCTCTTTGTCATTACACCTCCTGTATGGCCATTCCACTGCACTGATCTTTCTGATCATTACAACTGGGTAGCGTGGTCCTCTAGAGACCTGCATATATGTTGTGTTATCTTTTAAATCACAGCTGCAGGGAAATATCATGCATAAAGACAGCAGAGTTAGTTACTACAGTTGGTATATCACACTGCATCTCAGAAGACCCAAAAAGCAATGACTCTTACCTTCTATCCATTTTGCCCTCTGACTCTAAAGAGAGAATAGGAAAATAGGATTAGTTAAAAAGCAAGGAATAGGGTGGTGATAGACCTGTTCAGAAGTAGTGAGGATGCAACCAGAACAGGTGGTGAAGCAGGCAAAGCTATCCTGTCTGAGGTAAAACTCTGATACTAGCAGTACCACGTAACATTCCTAAAGCCTTTCTCAGTTCTTCCATCTGGAATCTCTTCTGACAATTTTTCTCAAAATTATTTTTGTTTTTATTTTAGCTATTTTGAGACTGTAGTACATCCTCAGAGTATAATGAGGACCAACTTCAAGGACAGATGCTTGATGAAAATTAGGAGGAAGTAGTTTCCCCTTAGGACCATTGCATACTGCCCATAAAGAAGACATCAGACATTTATCTTTCAGGAAGTGGCATTACAATATCATTTGTGTCCTCATGGGGTGCCTGGGGAGTCTGTTTGCAAAAATATCCATTAAGAGATCAGCATTTACTGAAAATGGCATTGAATCTATGCTATGATGGAGACCAAAAGGCTAGGCTCAGGGAGCTCAGTCTACTTCACTTCATGCTTGACAGTTAAGACAGCTCTGCTCTTCTTTTTACTAAGCAAGAGACTGTATCTGCTGTCGAAGGGCTGGGACATGGTAAACTGCTGAATTAATAGTTATACAGTTTGGGATGCTGGGACATAACTTGTTTGTTACATGAAGGCTAAAGTGAAGATACAGTTGCAGAACCAAGTTCTAGATATGGTGAACAGATGGTTGGTTCCCAATCCTGATATGTAGCAGCCTGGCTGCACTGAATTCTTTCATTGCATTTTTCAGATTGACATCTCTAATAACTTCTTTTATTTTTAAAGTGATGGAAATTTGCTAAGTTTAGGGGAATTCCTTTGTTCTGAAAAATGAACTACACAGAGCTGGTGCTTTGCATGCACCTTGAGCTGCAAAGTTGATTTTTGAAATCCACTCCTGTCCATCCTACAAATCCAACAGACTCTTACTTACATTGAATAGGTAGAATTTTGTTTCAAAAATTTGTTACCCAGAAAGATATCCAAGCAGTAAGCTGTAGTGAATCATATTTCTCTAGTTAAGTGGAATAGCTGATTTAGTTACACTGAAAACTTCTGGGTCCCTGGCACTTCCGACATTTTCAAATAGTTCTTCAGAGGAAAATTGGAGTTGCAACAAACATGCAATGCCTAACAGCAGAGCTCAGATCTGCTGATCCAGAGCACAAGGAAATCTAGAACTCTGAATAAGAAATCAGGAGTAACTTCTCTTACCTCTGAAGACATGGTCAAGCATTTGTTTTTTGATCATGCAAATTATTACTGCTATAAAAGCAATTGCTAGAAAGGCTCCCAGAGTAACTCCTATAATAAGATACGTGAAATCTGTAAAAATTGAAAACAAATCTGTGAATACACACCAATAATTAATAAACAGAACTGTGTTTCAGATATGGTAACACAAAGTTGCAAAGTTAAAAAATTTTGTTTGTATATTTTTATTGGTTTTCTCTTCTTGAGAAGGGGCTGACAAAGCTGAGCCAGACTGGCTAGCTGGGAATACTAACATATCAGACTGCCCCTGTATAGCATGAAGTTGTGCAAGCCTGTTGGCTAATGGGCTCAATGAAGTTTTATGGTAATGAACAAGTTTAGCATTCAGTGTATCCAGGTCTCAGCTGAGTTTTATAGCTACAACTCTAATTTTTCCCTCAAAATGGATCCCAAAATCCCAACTGCCCTTCACTTTGTATCCCCAGACTCATATTCCTGCCTCCTGACTGCTCTGTATGTGAGTCCTTACTAGGAAGATTTTTTTTTTTTTTTTAAGTGTAAACTGCAAAGCGTATCATGATTCATGTGTGCACCATAGGGATCCACCTTCATCTATCAGGCTGAGGCTATAGTCCCACAGCAAGACTTTACTGTGCTAGGAAAAGTACAAGCACATAAGCAGAGTATGATTTTCTGTACATAAAAAGCATGTGAATTCTTCTAGATATATAACGCAAAAAGGAATGTAGTTTTTCGCTTTTCTGTCCCCATGAACTCACCTATTTCCTCTGTGTTTCCAGAAGCATATACCTTTGCTCTCCAAAAATCTGAAACGTAAATATTTTGGCCTGTTAGGACATCAAGAAAAGTGTTCTACATCTACCTGGATAAAACTGAGAATGGTGTATCAGTCATTCTGCCTTCTTTGGTGGCTGGGCTTTCATTTCTTCTCCAGTAAAATGAATGCTAGAAATAGGATTGCTTTTAAACTTGAAGTATAATCCTCTTCTTCCCAAAGCCATGCAACCAATCATTTTGGTCCCTTTAGAGAGTCCACCTTAAGTCTGCTTTGCAGATGGCTGGAAACCTCTCTTGAGCTGAGCATGGGCTCTGGGATTTCTGCCATGATGTCAAAAAATCCGATCTATTGGGTAGCTCTGAACAGATTTATTTTTATTTACTGATCTTAGTCACATTTTTAATCCCAAATTTTCATAAATTATGAACCAAGCTTCAAAGCTATGGAGAGAAGCTTAAAACAAGCTCTTGCATTTTAAACCAAATGTATTTTGGGAGCTGTAATTCTCAGCTGAAAGTATTTTTTTTCCCTGTTCTTCATAATCAAAATGTCTGGAAATTTATTTTATACAGACAGAAACAAAACACTTTTCTCTTCAAAAATCCCATGATGCTTTGAGATGGGAGTTGGAAGGTGTGAGGAATTCGTTTCCAGATCCGACCACAAAGATGTTTGTTTAACCTGACCAAAATCGAAGTTACAAAGAGAAGGAAATTTAAATAAATAAAACCAAGACTATGTTGTTGGTGTAAAAAGCAAAGCTCCTGGGTTTCCAGATTCACAATCAGTCTCTTTTAGTCTCTTTGCTCTTGCCTGTGAATTTATTTCATTATAAATTAAAAATAATTTTTAAAAAGCCACCTTTCTTCCACCTCTCTAATTATTCTTTGTGCTCATATGAAGAATGTTTCAAATTCAAACATAATAAAAGTTATATTGTATTACTTTTATTATCCTAATGGTCATAATACATAGACCTTAATGTATGCTTTCTAATAGAATTAAACCAGTGACAGATTATGTGTTTTATGGCAGAAATAATATTTTACATGGAATATTTTATGTAGGTCAGTTTAATATATTGAGATTTAATTATTAGTTTCCTTTTAAAAAAAGGAGGGAAGGAAACCTCTGAAATCCCATGGGACTGAAGGGGATGTTTTCAGTTCATACTTCCAATATGATTTTAATTAACATTTAATATAATTTACTAGATGCTCCTTGAAAACCTTTCGCTTTTGAGGAGTGAGTGTTAGATGGCTGTCTTCTGTTTGCTTTGGTTTTTCCTTAGGTGGAAAGAAATGGATTAATGCAGTCATAGAATCATTAAGACTGGAAAGACCACAGAGATCATCTAGCATAACCATCAACCCATACACATGCATGTCGATGATTGATCTAAGTCCTGCCTTCAGCTCTGATCTCTTGGGGATGGACACAATCCTCAAGGGTGACAGCAATGATTCCCAATGCTCTGCAGCACCCCAGGCCCAATTCTAGCTTTCTGACTGGCTCTCATCTCTGGGTTCGGACTATCTCCCATCCTTTCAATAAACCCTCTGAACTTGGACAAGATTTGCTTCTGGGTCATAGAACCTTGAAGATGAGTTTGATATCTCTATTGGAGTGACTTCCAGATCATTCTCAAAGGATCTTGAGGCAACTGATGGAGCTTTCTGACCCCTCAAATGTGCCTGACTCATCCATAACATGAAATTTGCACCATAACACAGGTTGATGACTTTGTGAAGAGACACCACTGAGTTTTACTGATACTGTACGGCCAGTTTGCCTGCCTAAATCCGGTCTAATCTGCAGTACTGGATATCTGGGTGGGGAGCAGAATGCCAAGGAGGTAAAACAGCAAGTGACTTGAATTATGTCATGGTACCTTAATAGGACATTCTACGTGTAATTCTATCAATATCTGCAATGGCATGATTTTGTCTACGATAATCTGTACTGGATAGTTAGAAGGTGGAATTGATTCTTGTCAAGGGGACAGTGGAAGTCTTCTGATAACAAACAAACCCTGTGTGGTTGTTTGGAGATACCAACTGGGGAAGTGGCTGCACTAGTTCCAATAGGCCTGGAATTTATCGAAATATAACTGTATTTAAAGACTGGATTTATAAAAACATGTATGCCAACAGATGGCAATGCCATCTGGTTGTTCTGTGATACTAATTGTGTTGATGTTGCATATTGTGTTTGAACCAGGAGCCATGATTTTATTTACTACCCTGGAGGTAAAACAGCAAGCAGGTGATGAATCCATATATATATATATATATATATTTGCACCACATGTATATATAAAAATTCCCCAGACTGCGAGGGGACCTGAATCTCCTGTAACCTGCCATAATAAAAACATGCACCTTGTCTCCCTTGATGCACAGCTCCTTCCTCACTCCCTTCTATTGCCTCCTGTTTCCATGTGATTTTCTTCCTCCTCCCTCTCAGATTTCTCCTTTTCATTGGATCGGGTAGTGGTTGGCCTTGTGGCACTGAAGTAGCCAGGGGTTCAGCATCTGCCTCCTTTGGGGGGGAGCAAAGGGGAAAGGAAGAAAATAACTGGGAAGCTGAGAGGTAATGTGGAATAAAAGATCTCACTGTGTATCTGAGCAGCTCCATAGTCAAAAGGGAATGACTTCAACAAAGAAGTTATTACTGGCAATGACTCCACTGAAAACAATTCCTGAAAACCATTTCTAGTGGAAATGCTGAGTCATGGCTTGAAGGAGTGATTGAGCACCTGGTGGGAAGGCAGGGCCAACTCAGGTGCATGCAAAGCTCCTGATTAACCAGAAGAGGTAAAGCCAGGATATACCCTTTCCTAGACCTCATTTAAGTGTTGGCAATGGAGGCAAGGGTATCTTGGTGGAGATTCCTGCATACCTGAGGCGTTTTGAAGGTAAGCAGTTTTTTTCCCTTTATTTCTGTGCTAATGACTACTGTATCTGAGCGAATCCTCTCTTGCTGCAGCCTAGGACTTTGCTACTCTGCTGTCATTTCTGTGTTTTCCATCATGTTACAGCATTATTTAAAATAATAATAATAATAATAATAATTGGCTGGTGTTTGATGCAGCAAAATTCTAAGCTAAATATAAATTCTGTAAGGTAGGCATTGTTCACATCTGTCTAAATGGTTTCCTTCCTCTGTCCTTTTCCACAGAAGACAAATGTCACTCCTACAAGGAAGCAGGAACTCCTCTAGTCCTTGCCAGGCTCCTCTCTATCCAAGGCCCACAGATATGGTATTGTCTACACCCTTCTGTGTAATGCTTGGAGGCATGTCAATGCATTTTCCCTGTATCTATTGCAGAGTAGCTTTTGCATGTCTTGCTGTTCTTAGGTCTACATCTCCTTGCTCCAGGGAAATGTTGTCGTATTAATGGGACTTGCACCATTTGTTTGCTGAGCAATAGCTAGTCAGTAATAGGGAGCATTTGCTGCTGACATTCTCTTCACATCTATAAGCACAGCTGGTTAACCATGTCCTTTGTGGCAAACAGCCTCATTCCTCTGGGTTCTTGGGAGCATCCATAGGAAGGCGCAGAGAATATCAAAAGCCAACAAAATGGTAATGAGAGTGACAAATTTCTATGCATACTAAGAAAGATGGAATGAGGACAGAGCACTGCTCTAGACCTATGGATAGTATTGCTTGCAGAGGCAGCAGGAGCATGTTTCCAGTGAATGTTAGGGGGAATGTCTGTTCTGTGTGCTTCAGGTGGGGAAAACTATCTGTGGTATTCCCCAAGGACAGGTGATTTTCTGTGAATTTCTGCTCGAAATAGGGTGGCATGGGGTGTCTGTTTGGTGACAATGAGGTTTTGACCACCAGAGGGTGCCTGCCCCCTTACCTAATGTCTTGGAGGTCACTGTAACCCATGTAAGCTTCTGTTGTGGAGTTGCTATCAACTCCTTCTTCTCTGGTAGTCCACCTAAGCCCCAGTGTTAACATGAGTTCTGATGATACTTCCTAGCTGTGTGACCCAGTACCTCCCTACAAAAAATGGAGCTGAGAAACCATGAAGCAAGAGGCAAGTTATGAGGGTGACAAAGCCTTGCATTGGCTTGAATGCCATAGAAGCATTATCCTGAGTCAGGAGCTTCAACATCCTATGAGAGACACAAAGACCAAAAGTGGTTTGCAGGTAGCATGCATGTGGATCAATTTCTTCCTATGCTCCATTGAACTACTTTCCTGCATTGTGCCAAACAGGATGCTTGGCAGCTTTGCCATCTCATCTGCAAAGGTGCATGCTTTTAACTTCAGGATGTCTTCTGGATGATGCCTTAGTACTCAAGCTAGGAAATCTTGGCTAGAAAGCACAGTAAAATTCTACACTGTTTCAACATAAGTTCCTTCCCTAAGGATCAGAGTTCTAAATAAATTCTTAAACAACATACATGCAGTCATATGGGAAATAACCTCACAAAGTTCAGGGAAAAAAAAGCACCTCTCTAAAAGGATGAAAAAGAAATACAATAGACCACTTACGTAAGAGAAGAAACGTCATTAGGACTGGTATCCAGCTTGCTTGTGAAGTCATTATGAAGTTTTGAGAGCAGAGTAATTTCACCCAAGTTTTCTGAATTTAGTTCTTCTGTAGTGAAGAGGGAGACAAAAAAGCCAGGTCACGTGGTGTATAGGGAAGTAACAGTCACATCCTGCGTAGTTAAACTTGCAAGCAAGTTCTCATTTTGGTCTTAAGTTCAATATATAAACAGTAATAATAAATAAATATACTCCGGGGAAGATAAACAGAGCAACATTCAGCTGTTTGGCTTCTAAGGGAGTTTTAAATGCTAACATTTATTTTTATAACTTTGATAAAGTTCAACCGAAGTGGATGGGTCTCTGATGAAATCTTCTGTCTAGTGTGGGGCAAGTGGCTTTTCTGCCTTAGAAGGAAAACCTGTTGCCAGCCTATTTATTTTTATGTATTTTAAGTCAACATTTATGCCATTATTCAGGAGAAGAGTACTTGGCTGAACACAGAGTGGAAAAAACTCACCACAACTGCAAATACATTACAAGTGACTCCTAGGAAAAGAAAGCCATGAACGCCACTTCTATTCTAGAAAAATGTCCAGACATGGTAGAAACTGAAAAACAGCAACTAACTGGCAAAATTGTAGGGGCTGGAACGGACCTCTAGAAATCATTTAGTTTATTTTTTGGACCATGGTGGGGAAAAACAAACAAACAAACTTTTTTTCTTTGTGGAAATTCACATTTTCAAACACATCAGCCTGTTGCAAAATCAAATGACAGTAAAGCTGTCTAAATATGTAACTAAATATTAACACATTCTGTTAAATGAACTTCCAAAGTCACTTCAGGTCCGTTCCTTAGGGATGAAAGGCACAAAACACTGCCCACTCCCCACCTCACCCAGCAGTCTCTGGAAGGTCTCCTTATTGCTTTTATTTTTTGATTCTTGATGTGCTTTTCTGCTTTAGGTTCATCTTTTGCTGTCTAGTACCTCATGTAGCTGCTTGTATAATGAAATCAAAATAACTGGAAACAAAACCTGAGTGCAGATTTTTTAAGAGAAATCCTCTTGGATCTTTCCTTTTCCTCCTCTTTGTGAGGTAGTGTTTCAGCAGATTCTCGCATCTACAGGCTGGATGAAATATCTGTTTTGCTGAGAAAATTAGAGCTGTAAAGCCCTCCTTCCAGAAGTCTGTTTTTAATGAGGCCATTGTAGACCATAAGGGATGCTAGTGACTGCATATGTATGGCCACCTTGGCAGAAGAATGAATGCAGATGGGCAGTGTTTAGTTGATCTGGCAAGATATGAGTGAAGAATCTCACTTATGGCTTTCAGGTGTTTGTGGAAGAATAAGGAAAACACAGCATTAGGTAACAGATATTGCTCTGAAGGCACTAAAAATACATATAAAAGTGACCCATGAACTCTCTAAGGTGACAGTAATTTATGACTCATTTTGCTTTGTGAGGTATAAGTAGAAGTGATTGAATGTGGTACCAATAACCATAGTATTTGCTAATGTTTTGATCCATTGTGAGTGTGTAGATATGCGTATGTGTAATTCATTGCTGTTTTCTTATTGTTCATGGATTTATCTGTGATCAGAGTTGGAAACTCCAAAACCAAACAAAATTCTCTGCAGCATATGAAGGTAAAAGATATCAAGATTCTAGGTAGAAACTCTCAGTGTTTTTGTATGTCATCAGCAAATGATCCCATGTTCTTAAGATCCTGAGAACCTATAATGGAAGCAATAAATAACATAAACATTGAATCTCTTTCTTGCTTGCTTTCTTTTTTCCACTGGTCTAGCTCATTGGTCTCTTACTTCAAAGAATAAACTAAGCATTTAAATATGATTTGTTTGGCTGAACTATGTAAAGCTGCTTGGTTTATCCTGTTGCTGGTTGTCTGCAAAATGTTTCAGATAACTTGGTTGGCTGGCTGTGCACTGCTGGAGCATGTATGCTTCACTATTCCTGTTCAGAACAGTTCCAATCAGTTCCTCTGATAAGGAAGGGCACTGATCAGAATAAGCCAGACTTAATAATCTCCTACTTGGAAGCAGGTTTATTCAAATTCTTGGCCAAACTAGGAAATGTAGTTTCAAGCATGATCATCATTACCAAGCCTCTGTTACCCATCTCCTCCACTTGGCCACTGGGCAGGATATATATGTTTAATTAATTCTGCTTTTACCTTTGACCTGTAAATAGTGGGAGCAGTGTCAGATTTATATGTTATATGAGTAACAAGGATTTCTCAGGAGACCCTATCCTGGTGAAAGAGGCTAACTGTAATTTTCAGCTGTGAGTAATTGTACATAATATAATCCTAAATGATTTTTCTTCTGTAATTTCATTAGAGTTTAGAAATTTAATTAGATTTTGAATCACTCTGAAATAAAGTAGCAAAACACCCAGAGACTAAGAGCAGTGGTTATTTTTTCCTCTGAGGCTAGAATTCTTGGTCTCAAATTGGCATGTGTTCATTAGAAGGAAGTTTGCAGAAGTTCTTGATATATTATTCTCTTTCAGAATGGACTCTGAATAGGTCTTTGGAGAGCATTAGAAGAGCACACAGTTATTATACAGACTCTTTTTGAGGTTTAAGATCATCTGCCTTGCATATACTTAATAAAAATGTGCCTCTGAAGTTGTTTAAGAAACTGTGGAGATAGGGAAGATGCACCTCCAGTGCCTCAGTGCTCTTCCTGGTTTATTAGCAGCTCCAGTACCTGTGTATGATGATACAGAGAGGAGCTGTTTACTTTATTTTAATGATTAGGTAGGTTTATGGTTATTTTTATTGCTACACATATGAACTGTCATGGTGGCTGCAATTAGAGGCACACTGAAGTGCTGTTCCTTCTCTTCCATCTGTGGTTAAAAGAAATATCTATCCTTCTGGCAGGCTTTGATTTTCTACTGAATTTGTACCGATGTGTGAAAACCAGTAACAAAGCAGGTGACAAACTGGACAGGGTAAGGTCAGTGCAGGAGCCAGTGATGGTGGGAGGTCCCAGGGCAGCTGCAGTGTGTTCAGAAATTGACCTTCTCAGAAGACTTCTATAGCCTAGGTGTGCAAGTTCTTGCTCCCTTGTTCTAACAGGCATAGCATTGTTTGTGAAGATGCTGAACTGATAAAGGGATTTGAGTGTGTGGGAGCACTTTCTATAAAGCCTTTTATCCTCATGGCAGGGACACTTTTCTCACTGGTATTAGTTGTTTGAGATAGGACTATCTGTTTGATCTGCAGATATTAATTCCTTACAGGGCAAAGCATGTAGCAAATTAAAGTGTTAGGAAGAGAGAAGGAAATTCAGGTTACTTTCAGCATGGCAACAATATAAAGAACTGTAACTGGGACAGACAGCATGAATGGAGAAATCTGACAAATAAGCTAGGTGTGAGAGACAGCAAATGTGAAATGAAAAATACCAGCAAAACAAATTGAGTAGAAAATAACGCTTTGTAAGTTATGGCAATCCAACATTTTGAAGATAAATAGGGAAGTCCAATGCAGTAGGGTGCATGTCAGTCCTGAAGTGAGCAGTCAAAAGTAAACTTAGGAGCTAACTGGGATGTTCTGTCACCAACTGGTCTATTTTACCATTGGTAACATCCTCTATATTGGCTAAAGTGCTAATACACTGCAGGCAGAAATGGGGTGAGATGATTCACTGGTCTGATTCTTTTGTTCCCTTAGCAGCTCTCAGTGGAAGTACATCATTGCACACATCCAGTCTTCAGACTCAAAATTTGTTTTCAGTGTGTCCACTTAAGTCTTAGAGACATTTCAGGAAGAAAAATATGTAAAGTTTTGTGAATATGTATCAATGGATCTCAGGCAATCTCAGGGTTATCTGGTGTATGTGGGCATGTTGTCATTAACGTGCCATTTGACATCACGGAACAAATCAAGGAAAACATGTTCCAGCTGGTTACTGCCAAAAAATTGAGGATCTTTTGCTATGGGCATCTGGAACAAATTGAAACCATGCTTGAAAACTCACAGCTGCTCTTCCTTTTCTATTTTCTCCATCTCCTCCTCTGTCAGGACTCTGAGATGCTGGGACAACTGGGAAGGATTCCACATCTCAGCAAGCAACAGAATCACACACAACAGAATGTTGGGTGTGTTAACAAAGGGAAACATGCCTGCACCAATTATTTAGTGCCTTCTTCCCTTGGCAATAAGGAATAGTACCGGAAAACATTCAATATGTCATTCTTATTCCTTTTTTCTCCTCCTTCTTTGTTTCCTTTTCAATATGGGGGAATATGCTCAGACATTTAAAAATATCTTTTTCTTTATTTTTCTTGGGGAATGCTAAAGCTTATACACAGAGAGGTGTAAGGGGATGAAGAAAAAAACCTTATGACAGGTTGTCACAACTTATGTCTCTTTCTTGCAGCACCATGAAAGAAAATGTCAAAGCAGTTCACAGCTCATCTTCGCAGTCTTCAATTTCAGATGTCATGCCCCAGATCTTGCTCTGTTCTCACAAGAATTATAAAATCGTGTGTGTAGAATTGAAAGGTGCATATCTGGTGCGTTGAAACAGTCTAATTTTCAACTGAGTTTTAGACTCTTACCATTGCTGAAAGCAAGGTTTGGGATCCTGGGGAACAAGGTGATACTTTTTCCAGAATGATACTTTAGACCAAGGGATTTCAACTCCTTCCTGGTTTTGAACAATTTAAAAAAAATAAAAATAAAAAATAAAAAAAAATGCTAATAGAGATTTCAATCTCCAGGTATTACATTTAGACCTACAGATTTGGTCTTAGTGTGACCTTTGGTGACCCTTAAACATAATGTGCAGCCTCATGTATTTGTACCCCACATCTGAGAGGAAAGATTTTTACAGAAACTTGTAGCCCTATTTGTCTTTAGACAACCCTATTTCAATCTGGAGCTTGTTGCTTAGAATGTTTATGCCTTGTTGGAGACAAACAGTCTAGAATGAAGTAGTTTATTTAGGTTAAAAGATTACTAAAAAAACAGTCTTTCAGGCTATTCATAATCCCACCAGCTGGCCTGTCAGTTAGTTGTGAGAGCCTACAAGCAGGAGGGTGCTTGATATGACTGAGCTAAGGAAAGAGGAAATAGGAAAAAGATCAGGATCCTGTCTTAGGCATAGCAGTCCATGAGTCCCTGGGAGAGATGCGTAGGAACATAAAGGACAAGAGTTTAGCAGTTTAAAGGAATTGAGAACACTGAAAGTTAGCTCATGTTTCTCCAAAAGCAAGATTGCAAATAGTAGTCAATGGAGACAGAGGCTTTACTTGTTTTTGTAGTTCGAGCTTGTTTTATTTTTAATAGAAGCAACTAACATTTTAGTGGTAACTTGAGACCACTTGATCTGATTTCTTTTCTTCGTGAAAGACTTCATTTTTCCTGTTTTTCAGAGAGCCAGCAGGTAGGAAGTTTCTTCTAAATCTACAGAAATTTCATCAATTATAAGATATTTCAACTCTCAAATTTGGTTGAAGTAGCTCAGTGAGTTCAGATACCTTTGGAAGGTCTGATGTGCACACGTATGCAATACGGTAATCATACCAGTCCTGTTGATGATCCATAGAGGTCCTATGGATCCTGGCTCTCACCAACCTCTTGGAGATATCCTCCAATACTTTGGGCTTGTTTGTCTAAAGAATGTATCCACATGGATAATGTGTTGGTTTTTTTTTACCTGTGTGTCCTTCTCTATTGTAAAATGGATTTCTTGTATTGAGTAGAAGATACTGTACGATGGAAAATTCAGCAGTCTAATCCTGATACTTGAACAGATGGTGTTACAAAGCCAGAAAATCTAATTTGTATTTTTTCTCCTTATTAAAAGAAAAAAAAAAAAAAAACCACAGCATTAAAAATTGCATTAGGAGAACTTTATTGCTATAAAACAAACTTTTTGGAAATGGTACTATGGGAAACATTTGGAATAAGAAATGTTAACTCAGTGTGCTGCACGTTTCCATAACTGTTTTTAGTAGTACAGTCCTTCCTGTTCCCTTTTCCCTCTCCTGTTCACGCATGACTTCAAGAACAAATCCTTTCCTCGTTTAAAACTGCTGATGAATAAGGCAGAGTGAAGAAGGCAGTTGTTCAGCATATCTCTTTCTTCCCATCATGCTGTGGGAGTGACAGGTCTTATTTATTGTGCAATCTCCATGCCAAACAGAACAAAGTTGTATAATCCCAACAAATCTACTTATACATGTAAGCAGGCACTTTGGCAACTGAGACAGCTCCTGTGGCTGAGCACATGACAGAGCAGCATTGTGAGGGCCCTTCTGCACCAATGAGCCTCACTGCTGGCAGATGTCCTTCACCGCTTGATCCAGCTCCATCAGAGAGATATGTTGGTTATGTTTGTTTGGGAAGAGAGGCATCTGCTTGTCTTTTCCCCACTGTTTTCAGCTAGCATCTTCTCTGTAAAGGTCAGCTCCAGTCTGGAACTAAGTCTGCTCAGGGAGAAAAGGGTCCCTCTTCTTAGGCCACATGGATTTCCATAAGCTTGGCATCATATTGGAAAACCTCTCTATGTTGCATTTGTAGTAAGCTATTCTTTGTGGGTCTTTGGGGGTGAGCTTGATTCTCTAGCAATGAGCTTCTGCTTGGGTGACCTTAAATGAAGGCTCCAGTACTCACTGACTGATACTGTCTGCTCCTTTGGTTATCAAGTGTGTCTCAGTTGCTGGAGGGCTCTATGTTGATAAAGCATTCCTGGAATTTTTCCTGTGTAGGTTTTCATATGATACAAACAAAACATCCTAGGCAGCCCAGCTTTGTCGTTGTTGCACATTCTGATACGCCCATCTGTGTCTTAAAATACCTTTGAAGTGTATGATGATAACTTGGAAAGCTTCTAAGCAGCCTCTGGAAATGGCTGTGTTTGCTCTTTGCAGATGGCACGAGCGATGGGGAGTGAAGTGCACTGTCTGGGAAAATTCATAGCTAGAGAAAGGGTAAAGCATGTATAGTTCCTGTCCAGTATTCCTGCATGTCCTCTCTACCTCTACTTTGTATAAGTAGAGAAGGACAGGCATGTTAGACTTTGTTGAACTGAAAGCCCTGAGTATAAAATGGGATAAATCTTGTAAGAGCATTGCAGATACTGAAAAAAAGGCCAAACGGTAGAGGCTCTGAAAATCTGGAGCTGAAGTTAAAATTTATAGGAAATTTAACCATCGCAGATTTGGAATAAATTATCAAGGCAGAAGACTTAGCTTAGCTTAGCTCCCATACAGAGGAAATCTTGTTTTGTTTTGCATATTGTCGTCAGAGTTCCATGCTCTGCAGAAGTGCAGGACTATGATGCAGCTACCAGCTGTGTTCAGCTGAGTCCCGCTCATCCAAAACTGCTGTTGCCATCCAGGTACAGGGAGCAACTCTTTCTGCTCTCCAAGAGGTACTCTGTACTTCTGAAAATCAGCGTATCATTTTACTGCTAACTTGGAAAGCAGTGCACAACCTTTAGCCAGAAGATCAAAGTATGAAAGTAAATAGCTGTGTATTAATGGTAAACCTAAGGGTGCTCAGAAAAGAAATGAGGAAGTCAAATAATATGAAAATAATGATACTGCAGCCAAAACTGAGTGCTTCTACTGTTGCTTTTTTTCTAAAACACCTATTTTTTTTATATATATATATATATATATATAAAAATGTATAAAAAATAAGATCTGAAATGAGCAAGATGAGACATCCAGTGCAGTCAGATGTTCCTGGTTTTTAGAACTGCACCTTCTCTTGATACATTTGACTTCAAATTGTACAGGTTCTTAAGGTTTGTTGGATAACAATAGTTTTAAAGTTACTGATCATCCTTTTTCTTTAGCATGTACTATCAGAGGATGACTGAATAAAACTGTCCACCTGTAATCACATTTATTTTTAAAGAATCAGTTAGGCTTTGAAGGGGAGGATCAAGTAAGGTAGATGGGAGCAGAAGGTATCAGAGGTGACAGATTTGCTCTTGATTTCAGTAGCTATAGTGGAGGTGATTTGTTAATTTGCTCCAGTCTTCACATGTGTGTTTTCTTGTTTTAGTGATGTTGGTGTCTGGAAAGGAAAATAATTTCTTTGAATTTGGCCCAGGATAGAATGCAGTGTTGGAGAAGATGAGGCAGCTGGGGAGCAGGAAAGGGGTTTTGCAGCTCATGGTCACAGTCTTATCAAGTGCAATGAGAGCTGTGTTGGATGGCCTCATGCAGCAGGCCCTGCTGTGCTGATGATGAGCAGATCAAGGAACCAAGGAAAAGGTAGACACATGAGAATTGTCAGTGACTGCAGGAGAGCGAGAGAGAAATGGAGGAGGGTTTACTATGGCCCTCAGAGCTCCCTTTCACCCTGGAAAATCTCATTTATTACAGTATGTCTGTGTTTATTATCATGTAGCTTACACCTCTGGAGCAAAAGTGAAATGTTTTATGGAATTCAAGTGCTTGCATGCTGATTGAACTGTTTTCACAGTGTATCTTCTAAATGACAGAAACTTGCCTTTAGTTGTGATATTTTAAAATCAGAACAAAATGCAAATGTAGGCTTAATTGAGATAAGCCCAATCTTAATTTAAGCATTTTTGCTAATGCAGCTACAGATTTCTTTCCCTGCAACAGCTGACATCCAGAAAAGCATGTGAATGAAGAGGCTCATTGTTTTGCTGAGGAAGGGCAGGGAATGAGGATTTCCTCCCTGGCTTCTCCCCACACTGATCTGAAAGAATCTGCATTTGCTGGCCTCTGCGGGTAGCAAAAAGGTCACTTGCTGTGCTGACTGGTGAATGGGGGATACAGCATTTTCCTGCATGCTGACCAAGTATCTTCTCAGTATTTCAAGAGTAATGGTGTCAATGGCATGGCATCTGGCTCTGAAGGCAGAGGCTTTAGGGAGCAAATATGTCTTTCAGTGAGGTATCATTGATTTCTTATAAAAAATCGTGCTGACTGCCATCCCTCATAGTATACAGGAAGCTCTCAGAAAGCACAGCTGTCCTTATGTATCTCAAGTATAGTAGGAAAAAAATTATCTGTAGTTTGCCTACTTCTTCTGAAATCAGAACTTCATTGAGGTGAGAACATGTTTAAGTGATCATGGCTGACATCATCATTTGGCAAGCTAAAACGAGTGATCTAGGAAATTTAGAAGTGTATTTAAATATAAGAGTGACATTCATTCAGTAACATGCATTTTAAGGAAATAATGAGGTTATCATAACAAACTGTTTAAAGCTACTACCTGCTTCTATAGGTACCTAGCAATATAAATACAAGAAGTTCTCAGAGTAGCTTTGCAATTCACTGGCTAAGTCTAGGAATCCATTGCTGCTTTTAGCTCAGGGAGAAGTCAAGTTATTTTAATGTCAAATGACTGCAATTTCATTTTTCCACATAACCTGCTAAGGAATGTGGTGTTGCTCTGGATGAACATTTGGTGTTCCTCCTCCTTGCTCTGAAGGAACGTCTTCTGTTCCTAGGAGTCAAATAAGGCTGCAAATAGAAGAAATATTTCAATAAAACGTGAAAAACATTGAGCTTCTATCAGAACTGAACCTCTGAAAAACACCAGTTGTTCCTCTTTGAGAATGTGGATGATGTGCCCAATCCAAGTTGTGATTCAGGTACTTCATATCCCTGTTATTCCCTCTTGGCTGGTTTGCCAGCTGAGTTGCATTCGCATGATGTGCTGTAACCAGAGGACAGAATGATGCGTTGCACTGGCACAGCAAAAAATTTCATGCATCCTGGGACGTTTTATTTGGGTAGTGAATTCTGTTATCAAAAAAAAAGAATGCACAAAATGTGTGATACTGAACTAGTATGAACTTAGTTAGAAAGCACAGTAAGTTTCTGAATAGCAAAGTTTATCTTGGGTCACTTATTTTTTTTTTTTTTTTTATGATAAAAAGCCCTTTAAACATCCTGACCATCTGTAGCTATGTACCAGATAATAAGGGAAAGGTGTGATATCACACCACTAATAAAGGGCAGTGATGACCAGTAGATAGCAAACTGGCTCTTATAAACTAACAAGCATGCTTAGATTGTACCTTAAATGTACAAACATTGCATTTTACAGTAGAGATCCTGTTGCTGGAGGCAAACTCTGAATGAACATACACTAGAAACTACTTAAACAACCCAGTTATGCCTCAAAGTAATTGCTAGTTATTTTGTTTATGATTTGAGCAATGCTGGTGACATGGCATTACACTTAACTGCATCCCATTTTGGTGCTAACTAATATTTGCCCTAACACCAGGCATAAATAAGCTGGGGCTTCTCTTGAGACAAAGCAGATATTGCCTCTTTAATGGAGTATAATAGGCATAAACAAGCCAATTGCCTTTCTTTGGGATTGGAGTTATGTGATTTTTCTCCTTTTGCAAATGTTGAAAAGCATTACAAGTCATTAGGCAATCTTCATAAACACCAAGTTAAAGTAAAACAACCACTCATCATTCATTTCCATGCAAATTCCCTTTCAAATATATTGACTGTGAAGACAGTCATTTTGCTCCTCTGCATAGTGCTGTGGAAACCTGAAAGCTCTCAGGCCCTGGCAGAAATTTCCAAAAAATCTGTGATGCCTGCCTTGTTTTGGTGTGCCAAGCAGTGTGAGTGGAAAGGTGTTATTGAACAAACAAGGAAGAAGGGCACCTGATTTAAATGCCTGAAATGAGACATATGTTTGTCCCCTGTTTTCTTTAGGCATTTATGTATAGTTAAATAAGTGATGATCTGTTTTAGCTCCTTCCGTGGGAATCTATGCACCTACATTAGAATTTAAATGCTTAAATGGGGTTAGAGAATCTAACCAGTGTTGTCTATCTGACAGATGAGGCCTGGGATCTTTCCCATGGAGACAGTGTTAACGATGAGCAATAAGCAGAAACAGCATCTCAGTGCATAGTCACTTTGCTAGTAAAGTCATCACTATGCATGATCAAATGACAGCCAAAGCATTCAACTTTGACTACATTACTAGTTTCTTTGCGCATCACAACGCAAATTAATCTTGTGGGAGGGATCTGAACAAGGCTGCCTTTTCCACTAAATTCTTGAGGCACATCAGATCGAGCAGATACCATTCCTCTGTGTTGTCTGTCTGTAGGTAGCCTATATGGAGTCACCCACTGCCCCCTTCCACTTAAAATTTAGCATTCTGTTACATAGATTTATTTGAAGAAGTCCTTAAAAGCCCTTATGTAATGTACAAAAATACAAGGTGACCATTGGTCACAACTTCTGTGAAGCAGTTGTTCTCTGGTCTCTGGTCATGTTTGCTCTGTGGAAATCAACCCCGTGGCCGTGACAGGTTTCTTGTTTTCCTTCCTCCTTATTTGTCACCATCCTTTTCATTCAAGAGTACATCAGATGCAACAGTTTGGAGGTAACATGAGGTCATTAGGAGGTGCTGATGTCTGGGGTGGAAGGAGCAGAACCACTATGTGAAGAATTTGAGGCTGAGTTGGAAGTATGTGAATTTGTACTATGCAAGCTGCACCAGAAAAGGGAATGTGAGGTTACTGCAGTCACTCAAGCTTGGGTATTAGTCATTCCAAAACTATGCTGTTGAGAATTTTAGTTGAGGGACAGCATCAGAGAGGGGAAAATAGAAAGTGGAATTAGTTTCTGAGTTGTTACAAGCCACCAAAAGACAAAAGTGCTATCATTACAAACTCCCCTGTTACTTACCCAGAGCAGTGGAAACAGTACAGATAACATTTCCTTAGATCTCTAACGCTGATTTTTTTGTATAAATCTGGTTCAGTGTACATTCACGCATCTGAATTCAGGTCATGACTGCTGTGTTCAATGGTAATCCTGCCTCATTTGGGTTCTTATTCTTTTTTCCTGTTCCTTGACTAGCTAGGCAAGTCCTTGCCTTGCTAACTCCTGCCTGAAAATGCAGGTTGGGCTGGAGCCAATCTGTTGCCTACTTGCTTGAGTTCATTTTCATCAATTCATTCTATGCTTTGTTGTTGTTTTTTTTATTATCCGTCTTATGTTTTCTGAGAGTTTGTTGTTGATGTTCCTGTTGGTGATCGTGTTTTTTATTCTGTTTTGTTTTTCTTACCAACCATTTTGGTTGTACCGTCTCCTTGAAGTGAATACAACAGAGTGTTCAGAGTTTATTTTCCTGATGCTCAAACATGAAGAAAATTAATAAATCCCTGAGTCAGCACTTCAGTGTGTGGGAAGATTATCACTCGGATCACTTCATGATTTTCCTACATTCAAATGGTCTGACAGTGACGTTAAGAGAGGCAAGGGTTCATTTCCCGTTTTGTTTTGGTTTTTTTTTTTTGGGGGGGGAGGAGGGGAAGGAGGCATTTGGTTATCCAACCTACCAAGTAAAGTTCCAATCAGAGTTACATATGTCCTGTTTAGTATCACTGGTTTAGTATCTTATTTAGTTTTCTATATGACTTAAGTATAGTAAAATTCCCCAAATCATTGCAACGTTTAGGCAATGTTACTAAAATTGTAAGGTATCTTTCTGCTCTAAGAAAGTCCCTTGTGAGTGATGTTAAGAGGTCATCCTTTCCTCCTTGCAGCTTTTATTGACATGAAACGTAGCCACTGTTTCCAGAGCTTCTGATGGGAAGGGCTTAGTTAGGGCTGTTGTGGTTACTTGAGGCAGTAAGGCAGATTTATGGAGAGCCAATCTGAGCAGTATTCATTCCTGAGACAAATGTCTAAGGAAGAATTTTATATATGCCCGTATCACTGGGCTTCTGCATGGAGCTGAGAGCGTTATTTTCTGGTGGGGATAGATTGAGCAGAGGGGCAGCAGAAGGGCTTGCCACATCCTACGGAGCTCCAAAACTTGCACAGGGTTTTCCAAAAGCGGGCCTGCAGCAGTCAGATACCTCTTAACATTTACAGCTCCTGGACTGGGCATCTATATCCCTCAGCTCTTCAGACTATCCCTTGTCTGTTTGGTGAGCTCTTGCTATCCCACTTGGTGTGATAAAAGAAACTGCTAAAACAAGAGGATGCTGAGAGCTGCCTCTATTCAAATCTCTAATGAGCTCCTCCTTGTAGCTCTAGGTTTAATTAGTTTTCATTGCAATATTAATGATCCAAACAAACCATTTTAACTTTCCTGTTGCACAGCTGGAACCTTCTTATTTAGTATTCTGCTCTATAAGGGAATTGTATCAACTTCCTTTCCCCTCCTCCATTTGTCCCATTAATATGCATTGAAATCACAGTCTTGTTGGCATAGAGTTTCAGACCTGCTATAAAAGACTAATAATTTCTAAAAATGGCAGGATTGAGCTAATCACAAAGTCTCATCCAAATAATACAAAGATAGATTTCTCCCAGAGTTTGATGGTGATGATGATTAATACTTCATTTATTTATTTACAGTGTATCAGCATTTACAAAGACTCACTCATTCCTCTGAGCACACATACGATCTCTCTGAACTCCATGGTATCATATTGCAGCAGAAATGTCTAATCTGTAAGTCTGCAACAAGATCGTCTTTCTTTTTTTTCCCCCAGGAAAAGAGTATACATTTCTCAGTGTAGAGCTAAAGACACAACAGAATAGATGCATCTCACATTTCCCTCTGAAATCTCTGACAGAAAAGTGTCTTTTTGACATCATCTGATGTGTTTCTGCTCCTGGACTCAGCACAATTTACAGAGAATTAAATGTATATAATTTGAAGACTGTCATGCTGACGGACGCTGAAAAGGAGTTGGCTCTCTTGTGCTGAAGGATGGATGTGGAGTTATTCATTGCCAGTGCCTTCTCCTTCTTGTTCTGTAGAAATTGGGGGAACATAGGTAGCAAGGAAGGAATCTCTTTAGTCTCCTCCTCAGAGCTAGTCTATCGCTAACATGAGATCTGTTCTGTTTTGGCATTGTCTCGTTCAGAACTGAAGGTTTTCTAGGAGCTTGAGGAGCTGTGCTCTGCAGATAGGCTGTCAGCTACTGCATTAAAGGGTTTTCCTGGCCATACTGTACAAGCAGAAGTCAAGATGCATCTCTTAAAGTGCCAAAGAGATTTAGTGCTAATGTCAGATTAATTTTCATTGAGACTGACTTTCCTATGCTCTCACATAGTTTTTAAAAATAGGGCTTTGGAGTGAGAGCATTAAGATTAAAGGATGATGTCTGCATGCTTTGACACTGTCTGGAAGGTCTAATTTCAAGAGAGCAATGAGAGACTTGATGGCAGAGTAACAACCCCAAGGCCCAGGCAGTGGGAGTGGGAAGTGCCTTACTGGACCCCTGCACTGGAAACCTGACATAGGCAGCCTTTCCTCATGCATCATTCCTAGCTCATCTCAAGAGGCATGTCCTCACAAAGCAATTTTCCTTACGTTGTCATCTGCCAGATGTGAACCTAAACACACATTGGAATTTAAGCTAACACATTTTACATCGGATTTGCTGAAAGCTAATGCAATCAGGCAGCCCATGGCTGGTCAGCGTTGTTCAGCTGATGTGTGGTTGTGTTGACGAACCTGTAACCTAGCCTTTCAGAGGAGAACAGAAGAGGGTCAGTGTGGCATACAAAGCTTTGTGGTGGACAACTGAACCAAGTTGAATCATAGAATCGTTTGAGATGAAAAGGATCATTAAAGGCCACCTGGTCCAACTCCCCTGCAACAAACAGGGACACCTACAGTTCGATCAGGTTACTTAAAGCCCTGTCCAGCCTGACCCTGAATGCCTCCATGGATGGGGCATCCACCAACTCACTGGGTAATCTGTTCCTGTGCCTCACCAGCCTTATTGTAATAAACTTCTTCCTTATGCTCATAGTAATCTCCCCTCTTTCAGTTTGAAACCATTTCTCCTTGTCCTGTCACTGCAATACGTACTGAAGAGTCTATCCCCTTCCTTCATACAGACCCCTGTAGATACTGAAAGACTCCTCTCAGGTCTCCCCGGAGCCACCTTTTCTCCAGGCCGGACAGCCCCAGCTCTCTCAGCCTGTCCTATGCAAAGATTTAGGCAGTGTAACTTAAGGCTCAGACTGAGTTAGCATATGGGTTAGCATGTATAACTACTTACTTATTAATGGGCTTATACTGTCCTTATGGGTCTGCCAACATTAATTATTGTGGTTTCTCCCTAACCCAGTTCCATCAGAAAGATGCAGGTAAGTTTAAGCACTTACTAAGATGACTTTCATTCTGCGCTGTTTCTACAGAGTCAGGCTAGGAAGTCCAAAGGGGCCAGTAAGATCTAGAGTGAGAAGATGGGGCAGTAAGACTAAGCCAGAAAACTGCTGGGCACTAGCCTCCTGACTGGCTTGGCAGCAATCAGCACAGCATGTATAATTGCAGCTTCAGAGTGACCTGCTTTGTTCTTGCTTCACTCAGTCCCTTAGCCAAAATTGCACTCACAAGCTAAAATCAAAGAAACTATACCAAGGGATGGATCTGATTTAACAAAATTGTTTTCTAAATTGATTTAAATTGGTGTTCAAACTGTGTGCACTGCTTCCTTCAGTGACAGAAGTATGATTTTACCTCTTCCTATTCCTGGTAACTGTGCAGAGCTGAGCCACCTGAGAGGAAACAGGCTCGTGCCTCTCCATAGCTGGGCACTTACACAAAAACTGAGCCAACTTTTCATAACATAATTGTCAGTGACGTTTCAATTAAGAGCCTTGGGTGACTTTCTGCTACCAGACTAAATCATATGGTACTTAGAGAAGCATCATTTTATCTGCAACAGAGTACATTTTCCTTTGCTGGTGCATGATATTTGGTCCTGGCGGTTCTCTTTAAAACTCAACATTTCAGGAGAAGCAAATTCTTCATTTTATTTCTATTTGCTTGGCACTTTGAACCTTTGTAACACAGCTACCTTCAGACTTTCTCCTTCTGCAGCTGAGAGTCAACAGCATAAGCAGTTTTGGGAGGAGTGAGGTCTGACTGCCTTGTGTAGAAAATATTCAGCCTTACTGTCCTCTTGTTTAATGAAAGAATCATTTCTTATGTTAAAAGAAATGTAAAAATTGGTGCATTATGGGGATTAGCTAATATGTCTGCATTAAACATTGAATCTTATGGCTCTCAATAGAAGCATTAGGACCAGCAACCTTGCCTTAGATGTGAAAGCACTGAAAAATAAAAACCCAAATACTTACCTGTGATTTCAGCATGTGCAGTTTCCAATGATGAATGATATTGCAGGTGCTAGGTACATTTATTGCTTTTTATGAATAACGCATATTAAGTCTACAGGGTTGAGAGGGTAGATTTTTTTTCATCTGGTATTGAAATCTTGTCTCAAAACCTTTGACCTATGATTGAAAGCTGGGTGATATGATGTTTCCACACTGAAGCTCACTGCAGGGAAAGGCTGAGAGTTGTCAATTGTTCTGAGAGTTAATGGAGGCATTAAAAATGTAGCAGCTTACTGGGGAGAAAGCAGGGTGGGTAGGGAATGTGTGTTAGTAGCATATGCTGTAACTGGACTGTAAGTGGTCTCCACACATTCATGAATGATGGCTGACCTCTACTCTGCTAGGGCACATGTGTGCATGTCCATCATGGCAACACACTCTGAACTTACTGCATGAGAGGCTCTTGGGAGCATAACCCCTGTATCTATCTCCAAATATAGCTCTGCTGGGCTGCAATATAAGGCAGTGGGGAGAGCTGTGGGATTGAGTAGCCGTTTGGAAACTGCACTGCAGTGATATTCACCAAGATCCCTATGCCTGGTTGGTGACCTTCCTTGCTAAGAGGCAAATGTCTGCAGCTTGTAAAAGAAAAAGATGCCTCTGAATGCCTTTCCACTTTTAAAGGTTCCCCAGTGCCGGCTCAGCAGAGCAAGTGAAACCCATGGCAGTGCGTACTGTACTCGTACTGTATCAATGCATGCAGCCATACATCTGGACAGGGAGGCATGCTCCAAGCAGGGGGCTGGGAATTATTCCTGGAAATGCCTCTGACTTAGGGTTAGATCTTTGACCTGAGCCAAACTGCTAACTAGGAACTGTTTCAAAGCCAGTAGTTTTGAAAATGATGCCAGTTAGCCCCTCTCTGTCTTGGTGTCCACCCTTCTAAGTCCTTTATAAAAATGAACTGCATCAGAATCCTTCGAGGAAAATTTCCTATTAGAGAAATAATGAATAAGAATTACAGAAACAATTCAGTTGTCTCTGTGAAATTCTAGGGATTTGATCATTATCACTTGACTGCAATTTTGTTTGTCCTGCAGATACAGCAAAGAACAAATCAACTGAAGTATGTATTTATTTTTTTTAACGTTGAGAATGAAAATGATATATTGCTGTCTTTTAAAAGAAAATTAAAACTTTAACTCTAAGGTGTGTGTAATAAAATGGCACTTTAATTCTCTAGTGTGCCATGAAGACTTCTTCTGTTAATTTATTCTTTTATTTTCATTTTTTGTGCTTCGTGTAATATTCTGAAGTTATTAATGTGGCAATATATTTGACCACAAAAACCTGCCTTGTGTTGTTAGACTGTGAATTAACTCCACAAATAGAAGGCATTTCTGATTCAAGGCAAATAGACCATGCTTTGGATAAAATCATTAGCAACGTGACAGATGTGCAAGGGCTTCTAGGGAAGCATAAACACCTTGAGTATTTGTAGCATCAAGACCTGAATTCACCAATACTAAGCTAGGTTGCAGGTACTCGCAAATAACTTTCCTAATCTGTGCATAAGAATTTGTAGGACATCTCCTGCACCTATGGTACAGCTTCCACAGAATGCAAATTAGCTGACATAATTTCATTATTTTCTATCTATGTGCACTGGCAGTGAATGACTAATTCATTGAAAAAAGAAGCAAAGAGTTTTTATGTCATGGTTATAATAGACTTGTAAATTGATATTATTGTTTGAGTTAGGAGGGACCATTAAAGGCCATCTAGTCTAACTCCCATGCAATGAACAGAACCATCTACAGCTCAACCATGTTGCTTAGAATCCCATCCAGCCTGACCTTGGATGTCATGGACAGGACATCAACCACGTTACTGGGCAACCTGTTCCAGTGTTTCACTACTCCTATTGGAAAAAATTTTTTCCTTATATCCAATCTAAATGTCTCTTTTAATTTGAAACCATTTCCCCTTGTCCTATCACAGCAGACCCTGCTAAAGAGTCTGTCCCCTTCTTTCTTCTAGCCCTCCTGTGGTCACTGAAAGGCCACCCTCAGGTCTCCCCAGAGCCTTCTCTTCTCCAGGCAGAACAGCCCCAGCTCTCTCAGCCTGTCCTCATAGGAGAGGTGTTCCATTCCTTGTATCATTTTTATAGCCCTCCTCTGGACACACTCCAACAGGTCCAAGTTTCTCCTTTACTGAGGACTCCAGATCTGGATGCAGTACTCCAGATGAGGCCTCACCAGTGCAGAGCAGAGGGGCAGGATCACGTACCTCACTCCACTGGCCACCATTCTTTTGATGTAGCCCAGGATACAGTTGGCTTTCTGTGCTGCGAGGGTACATTTCTGGCTCATGTCCATACTGCCATCCACCAGTACACCGTTATTTTCAGCAGGACTATGCTCTATCCTTACATCCCTCCAGCTTGTAATGTTAGTGGAGGTTGCCACTACTCAGGTGCAAAACTTTGCACTTGGGTTTGTTGAACCTAATTAGGTTCACTTACGCCCACTGCTCAGCCTGTCTAGGTCTCTCTGGATGGCATCCTGTCCCTCAGGCCTGTCAACAGCACCACCTATTTTGGTGTCATCCTCAAACTTGCTGAGGGTGCACTCAATCTCACTGTTGATGTCGTTGATTAAGTTGTTAAAGAGCATCAATCCCAGTACAGAGCCACCACTCATCACTGATCTTCATTGAGCTATTGACCACTAATCCCTGAGTAGTGATTAATATCATGCACTGGGAATGTATATTTAAGGATATCATGGACAAGCTAAAGTAGGTGGTAAATTCCACAAATGGTCTCAGGAGTTGCTGAGGCCTCAACTTGGTGATGGATGCAGTACATGCTCTTGCGTTGGAACTTCTTGGAACAGAACTAAAAGGAACAAAGATTTCAAAGACACTTTGCTGAAGTGTATTGCTTTGTTAGCTTTGATGTCTGCCTCTCCATGCTGGTAGGATAGACTCATGACTCTGAAATGTCTGTTTTATGCTCAGCAGTCAGAAAGACAAACAGAAGACTGGGAAAGCAATCAAGAATCATACTGTGTTGCCACAAATCCTTTCTGAATACTAACTGTGGTTATTGCTGTCACCTCAAGAAGGATGCAAGAATATGCAAGAATAGATTAGACAAGAAAGAAAGAGCAGAATTGAGAAGTCACTTTTTTTTTTTTTTTTTTCCATGAAAACTGATTAAATAACTTCAACTCTTCATCTTAGAAGAAAGATAATTGATGGGATGAGCTGTTACCATTTCTCACAGTTTAGGAGCTACAAACCACAAAGTGAATACCGGTGGAAAGATAATTCTGGCCAGAGTCAGAGGCAAGCTACTTTTTTCTGTTGTTCTTGGGAGTTACTACATAATAGAGTTTGCATGGAGGAGAATGTTTCTCAGATACCAAACTGCCAATGGCCACATCTCATAGCTGTTGATTTTCCACTCTTTTTCTAGACTGTGCTGATCAGACTGCTGGCTCCAGGCTGTTGTGTGAGCATTACCTTACCTCCAAGCTCTCAGACACTTGGCACTTGCAGGAGTGAGATCAGTTAGGGTTGTCTTAGACTGCACAGGGGCAGGCTGTACAGCTCTGGCCCTTTGTTGGATTTCTTCTGGAGAAGAATGAGGTGCAGTTAAGATCAGCTCTTCATTAGAATGAATGAAGAGCTGAGCCATAACTGCTCAGCCCCCCATGGCATCCAGGCAGACAGCTAGTGAAATGTGGCCTGGCCATGGCTCTCCTTTGCCCTGCCTCAGCAAACCAAGAGCCAAGGACATATGCTCTCCATAGCTGTCAAAAAGCAGTGAAAGGAAGCAGACCTAAATGCAGTTGTCTTTTTAGGTGAAAGCAGGGTTTGCTGTCATTCTTGTCAGCGACAGGCTCTGCTGGAAGGCCCCGCAGGCACCTGATTACATCAGGGTGGGGAGTTGGGGTCATACTGTCATACTGTGACACAGCAGCATAGCTGGCAGGGAAGGAGACTGACTGCTCCGGCAGGGTTCCCATTCGAGGGTATGTATATATCTCTTCTATTCATCTCTCTGGTTAAAATGCTGCTTCCTGCTTGACTTTGAAGTGAGATACAGCATTCTATACTTATCTGACCTTGTTGTGATGCTCCATCTTGCTCAGATTTGCTAACAGATTCTGTGTCCACCCCCACTGCACTGCAATGATCAGGAAAGACACTCAGGCATGAAAGCAAAAGCTCTCAGCAATGCCAGCCAACAGTACTGTACTTGACTGTGTTCAAAGAATTTACAGGGCACTAGGCAGGCCCACATCTTCCTTGTTGTGCTGAGGAAGTCAAAGTGAGGGAACATACAGGCGAGTGCCTAATTCATTTGTTTAACACTCTTTCTGATCCTGTGCAATCTTACTCTGTTCATATTTCCTGCCAGAGAGAATTTCCTGGTAGCCAAGAGAAATAGGATCAGACCCACAGAGTTTCGAAGCCAGAAAACCAGTGATTGCTGCTGTTTCATCTTTCCTTTCCTTGTTTTTGTAAGACTTTCCCAGTAGCCCCACTCCCTTTATATTCCTTCTCCTCTTAGACACCTTTCCTTTGTACTTCCTGGCTGAGGAAGTGCTGGATCTTGGTCCCTTACTGGGGCTGTGGCTCTGCCATCCCTCCTCCTCTGTTTCAGTAGGTTTCTGGAGTTCTGGAGGAACTGACCCCTTGGGGCTGTGATTCCTCCCGTGGGTAGAAAGGCATTTCAGACCTCCTAGAGCCCTACACTGATGAGGAAGACAGCCTAAGTGGCCAGCTTAATGGTGTAAAAGGCCAGGGCTGAGTGTGATTAATTCCAGCCATTGAATCTCATCTTTGTGCTCTTATGGGATGTTTTGTACTAGAGCTTTTCTCTCCCTCTTATCACTGATTGTGAACCATCCGTGCATTCAAATGCTGAAAGTGTTCTTGAGTGCCTTTGTCCCCTGAGGCTGAACTGCTGCAGTCCTGTCATCTCCCAGTATTAATAATAATAATATATTCTATTTATAGAGCTTCAAAGTTTCCCATCCACCTTTGGGATAGAACATACCAACAGTTAGATAGTGCACAGCAACCCTAAACAACAACTTAAGACAGATGAGTGCATCCAGTTGAAGCTGAATATGAGATTTCATTTGGCAGAATTTAATTGCAAAAGTTATTAATTATTATTGTTGTTGTTTATGTAGCTCCAGACTCAAGAGCAATAGGCACTTTCTAAATACTACCAATAGGTAGACAAAAGCACAAAGGCATTATGATCATATCAAAGTAATTTGCAGAAGGCAGAATGTGCTAATAAAAATCCTCCCTTAGAGATTTTCCCATCTAGGACTCAGCTTAATCTGATGAATCGTCCATAATGCTAGAATCTGGACTCTTTTCCTGACTTTTCTATTGGTTCTTATTGTAACCTTTGCTATATAGTTTAGTTGCTTTGAATCTAAATCACATCTACACAAGCATGTTTGCAGCCATTCAGCAAAAGAAATCATCTGATACAAGTATTTGATATAAATCTCTACGTGTTTTGCAGAATGGTTTAATTTAAATTGACAACTGTTGGTTTCTTTGGTTGGGGTTTTTGTTTGGTTTGGGGTTTTGTTTGTTTTGTATGTTTGGTTTTGGCTTGTTTTTGTCTTAAGATACAGGACTGGGTGTACATGGGGTGTGGCTCTAAAGATCATCACTACTGACTGTGAAGTTAGGTGCTTGCTTACTGTGGTACTGGCCACAGTAGAAACCCCTAAGATAACTGGTGAGTACTGTTAAAACCTCACGAATAGATAAGAGACTTTACAAACTAATGTGACTCACATCATGAGTGAAATGAAGGATTGTGTGAATGCAGTTGGATTTTTCATAGGCAACAGAAATGGTAGAGTCATGAAAGGTGCAAAGAAAAATGTGGATCCTGACACTGGAATTGACGAGTATCCAAAGTCAAAGAATGTAAAAATACTGCTGTTTAAATAACATTTAATTCCTATTCAGTTCTGTTCACGCTACCATTTCCTTGCTTTCTTCCTGTTTTCTGCATTTAAATTGTTGACACTTCAGTACTTGATTTCCTGAAAGTCTTCACGCTCTCAGAACTTGCGGTATTTTTTTCTACAGAGATGTTTCATGCTTGTCATGCTCAGCTAGGCTGCAAGAAGACTATCCCAAGGTATCATTAGCATCCCTTCTGTGAGAACAGCACAAGCTCCATCTTTAAAACAGTATGGGAACAGAATGTGTTCCAGCTCCTCACTCATGTCTCTAGGAGGGTTTCTCTTGATTGGAGCTGTCTCAGATACATCTGCCAGGCTGCTCTTGCAGTCAGTACTAATTTCCAAAATATTCAGGTTCAGCACATCAAATCATTTGAAATGTCTGGAGAGTTGTCCTTCAGCAGGGCTGGAATATTGAAATCAATGGGTTTGTGATCCCAAGTGACAGGGACACTGTAGAAAATGTCATCAGTGGAGACATCAGACTTTTCCTCTTCATTTTGTTCTGTCTGCATACACAGTCTGTTAATGGATTGCAGATATACCCTGGCTTTGAGTAGTGTTGCTGTATTTTGAAAAAGCAATATTTTCTTGCAGTAAAAATGCACTTTGAGGTTACCATGCTTAAATGCTTCAGTCTGTGCTCTACTTTGTGTGTAAACACTTCTGCTGAAATCAGTGAGAACATCTGCATGAGTGAAGTTATGGACATGCTTACAGCCTTGATTCTGCAAACGTGTTTAGTTTTGCTCCTAAGGAAAGTCTCTGCAGGAAGATAATTAATCACATATATTTTATAGGATTAAAACTTATATCTGTAGTCATTTTATTATTTATCTTTTTGTCCAAAATATCTTTGTAAAATTTAAACAAAACCAGTTGTGACTTTGAAAAAGTACAATATTTGTCTTTTTATTCTTATTACATTTTTATTGAAATATTTAATAATGTAAATTTTCTAATGAGTTCTGCAGACTACAACCCTTTAAAAAATGTCTGAAGTCAGTTGTTTTTGTTATCGTAATTCAAACCATATGCACTTTTCTGAATGGAAAGGGACTAAAGAATGGTTCTTTTATTTGCATTTGTCTCTGCATTAATACCAGCCATTTTAGTATGTAGATTGCTCCAAAAGTAATGCCTCCTATTTATTTCCAGGAAAAGTGCAACAGATACAAAGAGCACAATAACGCTATTTAATAGAGCAAATTCTCAGCTATAAAACACTGTTTTTCAATATAGTCACCACCATTGCTATGTATTTTCACCAGAGATGAACAGAAGCCTGCATGCCACACTCATCAAACTCTGAATCAGTGAAGGTACCTCACAGCCTCTGTCACCACTGCTGAAACTCACCACTCACTGCCTCTGACTTTGTAGGCCAACAGAATAAAATAGGAGGCATTACCCTCGTATGAGCAACCTTGTATATTGGTACAGTTAGTTTCAGTCCCACTTCAGTTTCACTTTACTGCTAAGAGTTGTGTCTGATAACCAGGAACCCATCTGGGTAATCCTCAGTAAGGGTTTGTGACAAAATATTTAGGACCAACAGTCAGGCTATCTTATGCTGCCCAGGCTTAGCTCCAGGCTGAGGACCTGTCCCCAGTTTCCCAAGCCACTCAAGCTCCAAGGTAGATGGAGCCAAGGATGTGACAGCCAGGTCCTGGGCTACGGTAGATGACCCTGACGAGTGCCAGGTGAAGAGCTGGTGCCTGTAGTGAATCTGTGCAACCACGCTCTAATTCTGATGGGTCCATTGCTGTTTTCTTGCTTTTCTGCAGCAGCTGCTTTCTATTCATTTGACTTCTTTCTTTCCAGTCTTATACAGCACTGCTCTGCACATTTAAAAACACATTTGCTATCTTTCAGAGCAGGTTTTTGCTGTTCTTGGCAGTTCTGTGTTTGCCTGGATTCTTCCTGCTAATCCTGATAATCTCATCATCACCATCTGTTGGCTTGTTAATCTTCCATTCAGGGCATTCAACGAAACCCTGAACAATTACACACTGGCTTTTTCTGAAAGGCTGGCCGTCAAGTTCTAGTTCCCTCTCGCATGTTTCCTGTCTTATAGAGAGCCAATTTTAGATTATTTGCTGTCTTTAGTGCAACTTAAAGTTCTACCATTTTAGAAATACAGTAGTCTAATTCCTCAGATTAGTGGAATGGGCAAAAGCAAAAGGCTGCCTGTCCCAGTTAGCTGGTGCTCTCTGATCTGCTAATAGGCTGGAAACAGGTTGGGCAGCGGTGTCTGCTGCAGCTCAAGTGCTAGCGGTGCCCATGGTCCTGGCTTGGCAGCAATCTGGGGGGAAGGGCTGTGGGGAAGGCAATGTGCTTTACTCAGGCAGAGAGCATTTCTCATGCAATGGAATGTTCAGGATATGCAAAACTGAAGGATTTTCAGATTTTTTTTTTTTTTTTTTTTTTTTTTTTTTGTGGTTTCCAGCACTTCTTTCCTGAGGAAGGCTTTGAGCTCAGAAGAGTGTTGGTTTGGGAATGCAAATTTAAATGCCTTCCCTGTCTAATTCACATCTGGAGTCAGGTCTCTATCCTGAGCCAGGCTGATCTTTCCATCCCTGCCTGCCAGTGCTCAAGCATGGAACAACACAGGCATGCATCTGCACCTTCATATTTTCTGTGCAGTGCTCTGAGTTTAGGAGACAACATAAATATGCTTTGTTCCTGATGAGGAATTAAATTCTCATGTTTTCTTCTGCTATTTCCTCTTTTGGGCCCCAAGAAAGTATATTCTGGAAACCACAAAATGAAAACCACTGTGAGCAGGGCAAATTCACAAGCCCATAACAAGTTGTTCTGTTTTATCTTCTGCCTCTTGACTCCTCCCCATGCAGCAGAGCCCACATTCAAACAGTAGCTACTTCTGCAATACCAGCTGCACTGCAGTGTGACACAGCTCCCTCCCATAAAACACTGCCAATCCCCAAAATCTGCATGGGGTCACCCCTGCAAATGCTACCCAAAGCCCATCTCTCAGCTGCAGTTGTCAATGGCCCTAAGAAAAATGTCATGGAAAATCTTTCAAGCTGTTGTGTTAAATGCAAAGAACTGCACAAAATGTGGATGAGATCTGGAGAGGGAATGGAAACAATCTCAGTGGCTCCACAGTCTGCGGTGGTGAGGTACAGTACTCAGAGCTCTGGGCAGCCATGTGACATCTCCACGTTGACCAGACTTGTAGCTGGTTGGGTGCTCATATGATTCCCTAAAAATAGCAGCTTATGTTTCCCATCATTGCCGTCCAGCTATTTTAATTAGCCTGTGGTCTCTGGTTTTTGCTTTGTGATTTGTAAATAGGAAATATTTATGCTAGTCCAGTAAATCCACATTCCTCCCACCTCTTTTCTTAACTCAGATGGATTAGAGCTATGTTTATAAAATGCCTAATGCATTTGTCTTAGCATCTCTAAATGTCACCGGCTTTTCTGTAATGTTTTTTTCAGAGGATTAATTTTTAGGTCACTGCAGTCATTCACAGGTATTTTTCCTTCATCTGATGTTACAAGCCTGCTCATTTCCTAACCTTCACTTGGAAGTCTACTTCACTGCTCATCCTGGGACTGGCTGACACTCCCACAATTCTTGCTTATTGCACTGACAATTCCTGATGGCCAAAGTAAAGAAGAAAAAATTATTTCCAAGGTAAATTGTTGCCCAAACAAGATAGGTACCTGGCAGGTTTTTTTTTTGCTTAGTGGCTTATGTACTACAATGCTTTCCAGGATTGAACTTTTTTTTTTTTTTTTTTGCAGAATAATTTAGCTGTCTTCTGCTCTTTTGCATTTTCCATAGTAGGTTTCTTTTAAGTCATATCTGTCTTCAGCTCTCATGTTCAACATGAAATTGCTGTGCAAAAAACATCTTTCTGGGGTTGTGCAGATATGATCAAGGTATGTGTTGCTGCTGTCTTACTGTCAAAAACATGACTTGGCTCCTGATTGCGGTATAATTTGGGGGAAATAGATAGGATGTGGTCATGACTGATGTCCTTGACAACATTTGTAACAAAGTCCTCTGGTCTTCAGAGTCCTTCAAGGGCAACTTCTCTCCCTGGGAGCCAACAAAGGGTTGCTGAGCCCAGGCCTGCCATTACAGGCAAGGCACCTCCCAGGGCTTTTAGTAGGGTGCTCGGGGCTGGAATCCAGAGGAGCCATTTCTGAGTCAGCTGAGACTGGGTGATAACTGACTGGGCAGCAGTGGAGGGAGCAGGTCAGGCTGGAGACATTTTTTTAAAATTGAATTTAAGGTAGAGCTCGAAAGATAGCACAGCCAACATCTGCCAGAGCTCACAAGTGCAGTCAAAGCTGAGATGCAGCAAAGATTGTTGGTGTCAGGAGAAATCTGATTTCAAGGAAGAATTAGAGCTTTCTTTCAGTGGGAAGAAAACCTCTCCTAATACTTTCAGAGGGCATACCAAAAACAATTTAGATTTTGTATTATATTAAATAATGTATTGTAAAATTCTGAATTGTAAAATCAATGGTTTGTTTTTTTGGTTTTGGTTTGACCCATGCTGAATTTTTTTTCAGAGCTTTCTTCTACAGAAATTTTTTGTTTTTCTAGGCTTCCTTCCAAGCTGCAATAAGGGCAAATAGGGAAAGATCCAATGACTTCATAAATCAGAATTTCTCTCCTTGTCAGAGCTCTAGAAGTCTCTGGCAAGGTTCGTATCTTGAAAAGTAGCCTTGGATGATGACTGTGCAGGGGTGAAGGTAAACGGCCCTTCTAGCAGGTTGGAGAAATGGCTGCAAGGGAGCAGGCTGCAGGACTGCTCCTGTCTGCCCTCACTTATGTCTGCTCTGCTTTGTTTGTCTGGACAGAAGTTTGTTTTGAACTGGGCTGTGGATTGAGGCTGAATGCAGAAGAAGACAAAGGTAAAAAGGAATATGGCAGAGATCTATTTGTCATTCTTGTGTTGCCAGGTGCAGCATAGCCTGTGTTAGCTAACAAGAGGAGCTGATGCAGTGTTAGAAGATGTGACTTTAGTTTCTCTTTGCGTGGGAAAAACCTATAGCAATAGCAATAACAAGGAAACTTCTGTCAGAACCCTCAGCCCTTTGCAGCCTCCTGCAGTTAGGGAAGGCCTGGGTTTGGTCTGAGCAGAGCTCTTGCAGAAAATCCACCTGTTTGAGGAAGCAGTGATGCTTTTCCACTTGAGAGAAAAAGTGCACATGCTCAGACAAGCCCAGTGCTTCCTAAAGGAGACAGCAAAACTGGAGACTTCAACTCATTTTCAGTCTTTCTCTCTGCTCCTTCCAGGTGCAAAATGCAGAGATTGCAAGAGGAGGAATAAATTGAGCACCCCCTCCCCAGAAACTGTATTTCTATTATCAGAGGGGGTGTGTATTCAGATCAGCTTGAGCCTGGAAAGAATTTGGGTCTGCTGACATGCTGCAGGAATGGGACAGAAGTTGGCAGCCACCTCCCCATCCAGATAGGTCCTGTGGCAGTGGAGCCCTCTTGCTGGCAAACAACACTGGGCAATTGGGCTGTTGCATGAGGGTAGGTGGAACAGAGCCTGGTTTGCAGCATGACTCCTTGTTCCGCCCTGCAATGCTGCTGCACCTCTGGGCACATCCAGGAGCAGGCATGCAGGTGCTAGAAGCACCCTCAGAAAAACAGGCCTTGCAAAACTTCAGGTGGTGTACATGTGGGGCAGGTGAAGGTGTTGTTAGGCAGTGTGGTATGTCTGTCCTTTGCCCAGAGACGAAGTTATTGCACTGACTAGGGTATCAGTCAACAAATCATTCAGCCTGTGCCTGCCAGATGAGGGCTGAACCTGTATTTCTCTGTGGGGCAAAAAGTGCTGTAAACAAACAACTGAAAACTCAATATAATCCTAATACACTTCTGGGATATGAAGTAGCCCCCTTGCTTGTCCACGCCAAGAGAATTATAAACCATTTACTTTCTACAGTCAAAGTAGTTTGATGCTTGCATTTTCCTAGTCTAGAGTGGCACGCTTTCATTTCTGCTTATAATCAGTTCAGTTTTTTGGTTTCCATGTACCAGGGACCTTCTGCATACAATTGGTCCATTATCCCATTGAGGTCTGCATAATATGCTCCTGTGAGACTTGCAACTAAGGTAATGAAGAAAAACCTGGCTCCCTTACTAGGGAAGAATTCTATTCATTTCCCTAAAGAAAGTGTTAAGTGGTGGGATACAACTCTGGAAATCCTGAAAAAATACTGCTTTTGCATAAGGCTTTCATGCGAGTGCTCTCAGCCTTGCCAAGCATACTGAGTTTCAAATTTGTATGTGTGAGGAAGTGTGTGTGAAAAATGGAGTTCATTAAACTGCATACATTCATTTGCTATTGACATATTTGTGTTAATGGCCTTCTCATTTCACATAAATTTAGAATTTCAGTCCAAATAGCTGTCTACAAATGTTCGATGTGATCTATTATTGCTCCACACTCACTGAAAGAAAGCAGCAGGAATTTTTGCTTTCTAACTTTCCTGGGAGTAGGGTAACAACATCTGTGTGCCTCTGGGTTGTGTTTGCTATGTGCTGTTCAGTAATTTTCCCCAGAAGTGGTTTTATTTTAATGGCAGGCCATCTGATCCCAGAGTCTCATCTGAGCACTGAATTTGCAAATATTTGTATTTATTATCGTCGTATTTGAACAAATATAATGTCTATCCTAAGATGTGAGCCCGATCAAAGCTGGAACCTGCACAGCACATTTATCATGCACAGCACTAGCCCCAGCTGCTTTCCCATGAGAGGCCTCTGTTGGATTTTCCAATCCGTCCAGCCACCCTTTCTGCAAGCATCCACAGTCAGTTTCCATAAGGGTCTTTTTAGTTGTTATTCAGCCTCCAAGCAGTTCACAAGTTCATGGACTCACAGAAACTCGGGCTATACCTGCCTCTCTTCATAGATAGCAGGGATGGATTTATTTTTAGCACAAGTATTCCAGAAATACATTCCACCCTTCTTCAGAAATGTGTGGGAGAGACAGGGATACATATACAGACAGTTTTGCCTCCAGTAGTGTCAGTGGGTGCCTGAAAACTGCTTTTCCACTGCTTGTTTTCATCCCAACCTGTTTTTGCAGAGTGCAGCAGTTCTCTTGGATGGTTCAGCTCACAGGGGCCATGACTTGTGCACGCACTGGATCTTAACGTAGGTGCTGTCATGAGTTACAGGTATGAGTAGCTGTTGGAGTGTACAGTTTGGAGCCAGGACTTCACAGAAGTGCCCTGATGTTTGGCAAGACCAGCATTTGGTTTGGGATGAATTAGCAGAAGCAGCTGAGCACCAAAAGCACAGACCAGGAGCCTAGGAGAGTGGCCTTAGCAACATCTTCCTGCTGGGATATGTGGGGAAAAGTACACCTCTCCCAGGTGGGAAAATCAAGGCTGAACGCTGCTTTGGGGAAGGCAGATCATTGCCCCTCCAAGGACAGGTGAGTTCAGGCTGCTCCTGGGTTGCAGAGAGTTACTGTTTATCCCAAGCCTTCCAAAGCTCGGAGAATCTCAAGCGGTGAAGACGGCATGGTTGCTGCCTTACTCATGCTGTATCAATATAATTAGCAGCTCTTTTTAAAATGCAGGTGAACACCAGGCTCACATAGAGCCCTGCTCAAGCATGGAAATAGAAGTTGGGCCATAATCATAGGAGATTCTTTGTTTGCTGTGGGCTGAGGCTCAAGTCCAGAACAATGCTGAGCCCCAGGAGAAACCCATAACTCCAGCAAGAAGCTCTGCACCTTTAGCAGGGCACAGGGGGCAATCCACTGTTTATATCTGTGGTACAAAAACTGAGCTTGCTGACTTTGTGGCATACTTCCCCTATTATTCAATATCCTATTGCAGTTCGCCAAATGAAACCCAATGCTGGCATGTGCCTCCAGGAGGGCTGCTGATGTTGTTTGCTTTGGAAGGAGGGTGGAATGGGGTCCTTACTCTAAGAACTCTGGATACATTTGTCCAACTCTGATGATGAAATGAGCTATTTATGAAAAGACATTGGTAGGACAGTAGTGTGTCACTCATGCCTGTATTTCTTACACAGTATATTTCATGGTGACCTTAATAAACACTTTGACTCACACCTGTAGGTACAAAAATGCAGTACTTTCAGGTTTGAATCACTGGCTGTAGCAAGCCAATTGCACACCATTACTTTCTGTATTAGTTATCTCTCAAGCATTACCACGGGCAAATCTGAATTAAAAATAGCTGATGACTGTTTGTTTCATCTGTCTGTTACTTGACACCGCATGGTTATTCCAATACGTATGTTTGCCTCTTCCCCACCATGATCTCCGTTTGGCTTCCCCTTGCCTGATAACTATTTAAATACATTTTACTAACTTTGGATTCCTTGCTCACTTCACTTCACCTGGCCTGGCAGGTCTGTGAGGACTCAAGGGTTAGCTCCTCCACTTTTCTTTTTTGATTGTTTATTTTTCAGTTACTGTTTCTGTTAAGATAACCATGTTCAGAAGAGAGTCTGAAACACATAAATAATGGGAAGTGCTAATAGTAAGCAGACTGCTGTAAAATGTGCTGGGCTTTGACTTAAGGGAAGAAAGCGCAGCACTGTACTGTCCCTGATCAGGAAGCTGGAGCACTGAAGGTAAGGGGGAAGCATATGGGCATTTTTAAAACCTGGAAATGATGAAGAACGGTGGTGTCTGAGCGTGTGAATGTGAAATTGATCAGATGAGAGAAATCAAACAGCACTTTTATATTTTTTTTCAGTGATGAGAGGTGGAAAGTTGTTCCGTTTGTCCAGCTTTTTTCTGCTCTTAAAAATGCTGGATTGCCTCTGAGAGTCTGTGTGTGGAAAAAGGCATACATATAGTATGCAGGGTATTATGCAGTGATTACTGTTTTTGACACAACTATTCAGTAAAGGGGGGGGTGATTTTTTTTTTAAAGACTGCTAAATTGCTATGAAGCTCCATTTAATTGTCCTGCACATTTTGCAGTAAGCAATTTTAAGCAAATATACATTGATATTATTTTCCAGATGACTACTGTCTAGAGATAAAATACTCCTATGTACTTCAGTTATTTGTGTAGGGGTGTGAAGGCATTTTTATTTCTGGTACTTTTGGTTTTGGGTTTTTTTGTTCGTTTTTGGGGGTTTTTTTGGAACAAATAGAAGAGAACAGTTCAAATATTTCATAGGCAGCAGTAAGTGCACTATAGAGCCTGAAAAAGTAAAATACTTCAAATACCTCAGCAGTGCTAAGAGGCCACTATAAATGACTGTGACTAGGACTTGTATCCACTTTTAATCACTGGAAAATTTCTTAAATGGCATAGGCTTCTCTGTGTCCAGTTGTTGCAGAACTTCTTCATCTGCCATCTGAAGGAACAACACGCTGTTAGCCTAGCACAGAACTCAGAGCAAACCAAGAACGGGAATAGCTGAAATGAAGTTTGGGAACCCAAATCACTTGTGCTTTCTTATATGTCCTGTAAATAGGCAATCCAGTTAGTTCTGAATAAGGAAAAAAATCCTCTCACAAGGCCATAGTGGCCAACTGAGGCTGACTTTGTCAGTTCTCAGTTAGAGATCCCTTGCTGGTATCCTGCCATTGTTGGTGGGGGAGTGGGAGGGAAGGAGAAGTGAGAAGAAATAAGGAGTTCCTTTTCCACATAGACTCAAAGCTTGTGGTTCTTCCCCTTTAGTTCTTCAGAGAACTGCCCATGCAAGGAGCAGAAACCCCCAGTTAATTGCTTGGAGGATAGACTTGTGAAAAATACTAACAAACTAGAGATTCTCTGCATTCAGGGGCTTGAAACAAATTTCTCTGTCCTTCCATGCTTCCCACTGGAACAATATTTAAATTACATGCATTTTTTTAGCAAAACATTATTAACAAGTGCTCACCTATGAACTGGAAGGGCCCAGCCAAGTAAGGGCATGCAGGTATAACTGCATCCTTGTAGCACAAATCTGTGTACAAAGATTTCACTCTGCAGCCTTTTAATCCTATCTCCTTCTTGGAAATGTTTGTTTTGTTTGCGCTTGCATTACTTGAGCTGTGCAATACAATGTAAGACCAGTAAAAAGCCAGCTAAATCTATGGCCCAGCTTGGGAGAAAATACCACTGCATCAGTCTTTAATTTCTCCACTGCAGCTGGGATTGCTCACACAGAAAGCTGCTGGCAGAGCGGAATTCTGCAAGTGATTGTTAGCTGTAGGCTTAGCTGTGCTGGCTTGCATGCAGCTGGGGTATGGGAGTGTGTACTGTGATCGGAGAGACTGCCATGGAGACCCTGTTTCCAGGCAGCTCGTAGGGAAACTGAGGCAGTACTGAAGCCATCAGAATACAGCCCTTCCCTGATCAACCTCTTCCTGACCAAATGAGCCTCTTTAGTCAGGGATAGAAAGCAGATACTTAATTACAGCCCTGGGTTTCTTTATTATTCATCTCCTGTGCTTGCAAATAATGATATACATGAAGGCATTAGCTAGTAATGATTTATCTAAATCATCCAGTAACAGTCAGACTAACCTTCCTGTGAGCTAAGCAGGTCAAACGATGCATCTTTTTTTTTCAGTCTCTCACATCGCTGCACTGCAACAGTTTGAGGGTTATTTTCCTTGTTGCTTAGAAAATATGTCTGAAGCTGTTTTGGTGGCAGAGCCAGGTACCTGAAGGCCACCCAACTCATATCTTCCAATTATAAAAGATAGATGAAAATTCTGTGAAATTCTGAGGAAAATCTCTAAAAGGGATACATGTGGTTAACATTTAGATACACCTTTACACGCAGTCATCAAACAGCAGTACCCGGCAGTTTACAGCCAGTACAGACCCTCTGTCTCAAGTATGCCTCCACCAGGCTACAGCTGAATCAGACGTAAGTTGTCACACCTTCATGTCAGTTTGGCTTCACTGTCAGGTTCAGTGCTAACTGTTGTACAGTTCTGCACACTTCTGATGCTTCTGCTCCGTTGAGGTGTATTTCAGGGTGGTTACAGCGTCACTGAAGTTGCTGAGTGATGCTACTGAAGGAGCTCCTCTGGGCTATCCTCTCTCAAGCTAGTCATTGACCTCCCTCTTGGGAACAAGGGTGGATTCTGCTTAAAACTTCATCTTTTCTTATTCTTTCTCTCTTATTTTTACATAACCATTACAGGATAATCTCAAGAAATGCCTTAGCATATGCATTAACTGTAAAAGAATGAAGAAGGGCCTTAGGGACACACTATTAAATCATGGCAATGAATCAATGCCTGAGTAAGAAAAAGGAATCTTCACTTCCCTGGAATGAGCCTTGGCCCTGCCTTAATCTTCTGTAAAGACAAAAAATAGAGATTGGCTGGAACTGATGAATTCATTCTGGTGCAAATCTTCAGTGACGAAAATTAAACTGGGGCTTGATTTTAGTGTGCTTAGTTTACAGGGTATGAAAATCATCATTTGTTACTCAGGTGTTTGAAGATGAATAAAAACTGGGTACGTGAATTCTTGTCCTCCAGTTATGGACAGTTTCCTCACTGATTGCACCCTGGCATTCAGAGAGGCAGCCTTAGCTGCTACTCAAGGGAGCCTGTCTGTGGATAGCAAGGCTCACAGTGCAACTGGCAAGCATTGTGCCTGTCACAGGTTGCCACATGCTGATATTCACCTCAGTTCAGTGTTGTGTCTCCTCTGCTCTTCTGTTGTGTGTTTGTGTGTGTCTTCCATGATAGGTGTTTCTCAGGGATACTATTAGTTGCACTGGATTCTGGAGACAATGTGTTGCATATTGTTTTGGGTTACCTCTCGAAACACAGTCTGTGAACATCTATGTCTCACAAAGCCTTTGGGAAGTTCTGCATGTTTCCAAAATCAAGATTGATGTATCTGGAAGATTTCTTTAGTAACATATGATGGCTATTTCATGACGTTACATGTCATGTGGAATTCACTGGGTCACGTGGAAAAAACTGGGTCACTACTTAGAATATGAACTCTAGCACCTACATATGGCTTGTTTGTTTGTTTTTTTTTTTATTTAATAGAAAATAAATAGATAATGCTAATCGCTGTCCAGAAGATACACCCAGAAGATAAAAAGGAAAGGAGCAGGTGAGACCATCTGTAAAATCTTGTTTTCTGAAACCCTGTTATTTCCTGAGACTGTATCCTATGTGAGTGGGTGCAGGTCAGTCTCTCCTTGCCTAGAGGGTTCAGTGGTCTGAGTGTAAACTTAAAGGTGCAGATGGTATGGTAATGCTTTTACATGTAATATCATTACAATTTTCTCCTGACTAAAGTTGGGACTGTCCAGCACACTCCTTAACTAGGTAACAAGGTTCTCTCATCCATGTTTTCCCTCTTCCCTCATCTCTAGCTATTGCAGTACTGCAGTACTCTACTGCTTTGCTGTAGGGATATCTCCTTTCCTGCACTCAGAAAGTAATAACTCAACTTTCATCCTCTAAGACTTGCTTGAGTCTAAATGAAAGGAGGTGAGTAACTGTCTAATTAGCCAAAATCCTGTCAGTGCTCTATAAAAGGGCAGTACCAATACAGTGTCAGTCATCACTTTGAACTGACGAGGAGGGCTGGACTTTTCACAATCTCAAAAAGAGATACAGGTGTCAGGAACCTGAGGAGGACATGGGGGTTTTGCAGTATGACAGTCACCTGCAGATCTGCCTGATTTTCACTATATAATGTAACGCTAAACTGCATCACCATACTGAGTTGAAGGGTTTTATACCATAAAGCTTCTTCCTTGCTCTTGCAGCAGCTTGTGATAAACTACCATGCTCTAGGAAGGGCAGTAGAAAGACACTTTTTTTGCCTTAACGGCCAAAAGTTAGGCACCTCTTCTGGGATTCAGAATATAATGGTTAGGTTCCTTGCCCTGCTACAGTTGTTTTGTTTGATCTTGAGCAAGTTAATCAGCTGAAGTTGAGTATTCGCTACTGAAGTGTAAATGAGACAGAATTCCTTCTTGTACAATGAGAGTTTCTATGGGTAACTATGAGGTGTACACATACTGTTTTACTGGGGAGCTGTATAAATATCCCGGAGTATAACGACTGGTGTAGTTGCAGACAGTGGCCTTTTCCAGTCAGACATTTAATACCAAGAGATTTATTGTTTAGGTTCAGTTGCTTAAATGTCACTTGTCTCTGTTGGAAGTCATGGAAGGAGCACCATGCTCTTGCCTAGTGATTCTTATAGAGTTGTACTGTTTGTCAAGTGCAGTACCTGCCCAAGTTATGTGCCTTGCACCTTTGCCTTTTTCCATTCTTTCGGTATGTTAGTGACTCTACAAAGACAAGGGACAGGGCTCAGGTAGTGGAAGAAGTGAGCAGGGGTTGCAAGAAGGCCTCAGTTCAAGTGCAACCCTGTCTGAGAGACATCTCTTCCTTCTAGCCTAGACAGGCCTGTTGACAGGATGGGACATATAGAGGACACTGGCAACCTAGAGAGCAGCTGGAAATATCCGTTGGGTCTTTGCCATTGAACCAGAAGGAGAAAAATAGATTTGCCATAATTCTCCATAAGTATTGCAAGGAGTCTTTGTTCCTCCCATTTTTCTTCATGGCTCAGTGCTTAAAGGTTTGCATTCTGAACAGAAGAAATAAACATTCCAGCTGAGGCCTGGAAAAGGTTCTCTCTGGAGGCAGAACACAGAGCAGGGTACGTAACACATGGTCATCAGCTGTGTATATACCTTAATTGCATTCATGCTTCTACTAGGCTGCAACAATCTTCTTTGAGCTGCAGGCCTGATGAGCCCCCAGTTCCAGATAGCAGAAACACCAGCTTCAGTAGAACTCACAGAGAGAAAATGGCTTCAGTTGTTTTTTCTTCAGAAAAAAAAAAAAAAAAAATTTGATTATTTTGATTAGTACAAGAAACTAATGCTCATATTTATTTTAACAGTACTTCCTCTAAAAAAATAGTTGGAGTAGATTTTTATGATCATTTGGAATATTTACTTCGGGAAACTTCAAAACAAGACCACATTCCCTATCACAGCACCCTCAGGATATTGTTTGATGCAGGAAATAAAATGAGCATTTTTAATTCATGCAAAACTGCCCTCTCTGAGTTAAGAACAGTAATAATAGACAGTTTTAACTACTCAAATATATATTACGTGCTACTTCTCATGGCCTGTCATGTCGCACAGTGGCAATTCAGTCTGGGATTGCACCACGTCTACCACGCCACTCTCAGATCTAGATACTCTGGTTATAATTGCAGAAAATATCAAAATTACCACAAATACGTTCTGGCTATAAAGGAAACAATTTGGTAGCATAGAAATTTACTATAAGTTCCAAATCCTATTCCTTCACATACTGGTTTGAATGCCACATGGGGATGAGGTTTGGCTCTGGAGAGATGTTGGATTTCTTTTTACTATGACTACAGTTACTTAGGTAGCCTTCTGGATAGTGCACCAGTGTCGGCTTAGGAAGTAGATGTATTTTGAGTCACCAATTCTGTTCTCAGTTATTCTACTGACGTCAGTAACATGACTCTAGATTTATACTAGTGTAACTGAGAACAGAACTTGGTCCAAAGTCAAGAACAGTGTCTCCTCTTCTCTGGCCCAGGACAAGGTTTTTGAGACACAACTGCTAGGCCAAGTTCTCAAGGTGAATGGACCCCAGTCTACAGTGGTTGATCTTTGCAATGATCAGATGCTGGAATAGCTAAAGTCACCGTGTTCTATGCTCTTACTTTCTTTCAGTGTTTGAAGTCTGCACTGTAAACTGTGCAGACCCAGTTCTCCATTTTCTTTTGGTTGTTGCAGGTATTTGTTGCAGGTATTTGTCAGCAATGTAGTATCTCTTCTACCAAGAAGGTGAACACACTTTGTTCATTATGACCACAGAGTATAAATGAAAGTGATCTTGCTGGATGAGAGAAAGGAAGACTTGTGCTAAGAGCTTTTACCTTTTAACTGTCTTAATCCAGAAATTGCTTTTCCTGATCGACTGGGGAAATGTGGCTGAAGTGACACTGTCTCTCTTGGCAAGCAGCTTCTCTCCTTTCTGAGGGTGCTGTGATCCTTCCCCCAGAGCTTATGACCTTAGTAATGGTCAGAAGAAGCAGTGCTCGTGGAGATGCCCAGGCAGCAGGACAATTCAGAGGGGAGCACTTAGCTCTAATACAGCCCAGGATGACCAACAACACATGCACTCTTGGCAGCTCTACTACCTAGTAGTCATTGATCTCTGGGTTTGGGGCTTCCTTGTGGATGGATGCATATACAAAGAGCACTACATAAATAAAACAGCTCACAAAGATTAAGAAAAGTAGTAAACCTTCCCTTTCCATGCTCAGGGGGAAGCAGTGCTGATGACTTCAGGCTGCTGTGTAACTTGCAAGGGTGCTGCCAAAATGCCACTGAGATGGAAAAACATTTCAGCCAAATAGCAGCCCATGGGGGTGTGGAAGAACAAACCATGCCTTCATGTATTGCAGCAGCAGTGATGTCACTCTATACAGCCAAGTTTGCTGGTTCACCCAGCTCCTGCCTAGTGAAAACAGTTGACATTCAGTCTGTGCCAGGCCAGGAATAGTCTCTGTAACTTAACCTCCTCATCACAACTTGCTAGACACTTAAAAGAGCCACTGAAAAAGTTCTTTTTCTTTTTAAAAGGGAAGGAGGGTTAAATTCTGATTAAGCTCCTTGAAATCTGTACATTTGTGCAATGTTTTTCGGTAGCTTACATCATATGATACCCAGTGCCTGGTACCTGACCTGTTCCTCAGCATTTCCCAAGGAGTTTCATATGTTTAGCTTTCCTTTTCACTGTGCGGAAATTGAATAGATTAAATTCACGTATCTGAAATTTTAGAACTGAGTAAATACTGAGCTAAGCATAAACACTGCATCTTACTTGCAGACTGCTATGTTTGTCCAAAAAAAGTAGAGAAATATGATTTTATCAGATAACCAGACTGTGAATAGTTTCTTTCCTCAGCAGTTCAGAAGCTGCCATCATACCTATGTAAATGATAGCCAGACCAGTACAGTGCTGTTGTTTCAATCCCGTCCTTGCAGTGACCTGTATCTTGAACGTTTGAAGAGGATACATTTCCCACTTTAAACACTACACTGCCCAAGTACTAACAGTATGGCCTGCTGAGACAAGGATCTTCACAAAGGGTTTCAGAGACAGAGACTAGCCTACTTCAATCAGCAGCATTGAGTAGTTTTTATAACAGTGACTCCATCTAGGAAAATAATTGCTGGGATTGCTTCATGATCCCTGTGTTTATTGTTATCCTACTCACTTTTCAGCAAATGTTCTCAGTTTACAAGGGACAAGATGTCTCTTCAGACCTCTGCCCATGAGATCTGAAAGCCAAGCTTCTTCCTAGTTCAGACATCACCACCAATAAATAGTGATAAGCATTGTGCCACTGGAATTTAGTCAACAGCTCTGTTGATGAGTGAGCCAGAACATAATCATATGCTCCCACAGCTGTGTTGGCTTTGCACAGTTAAGAGTACCACAGAAGCCGTAAAATCATAATTTAACCTCAGAGCAAAGAGATAACTCATCACATCTCTCTGTGGTGAGGATGTTCTTCTACATCTGGCTGCAACCAAATGTGTCATTTTTCTCTTTGCTTTTACATATACATTTTTTAGCCAAAAAACTTTAAAAAGACCATAAAAATTTCTGTTGTGTACAGGGTTGTCCTTAAGATAACAGTGTTCTCAGATAAGGTGTAGGTGACCATCCCAGTGAGCAAGTTCTTGCTCCTTTCTCCAGGCTTTTTTTGGCTACTGCAGGTTTACGCAGAAGTTTCCTCAGAGGGGGCTCTTATTTCAGGAAAATCTACTGTACCTACTCCTATATCCTACTTGCCTTATCTTAGTGCCAGGCAATTTTCCCTGTGGGAAATAAATATTGACATGCAAGGGTTAGATCCAGGGCTCTGCACAGCTAAAAGGAAGCAGCCGTCTGTGTCCAGCATAACTGAGCTTTCCTTTAGCGTCCTTTGACTTGCGTGTGGAAGCACAAAGATTCCTTTTTTACTGCCCCTCACTACAGCATCTGTCTATGTTTCCTCTCCTTTACAACAGAGGCAGAAAAAAGGATGGGCTTTCAGGTCTCAGCATCTTTACTTCCTAGTCTAGCAGATGGACCTCTGTCTATCGCCATTGGCAGCAGATAGTCAGATGCATCTGGAGTGGAAATACACATTTTCCTCTGCAGCCCTTCTGAAAGGGTGGCACAACTGGAAGGCAGAAAGCAGCAAGGAAGAGGCCATATGGCACAGCCCTCTGCTGAGGCTACCAGTATTGGAGGTTGTGCCAGTTATTTGCTAGGAACCTGATTCCTACAAGCTACCAAACCTTCAAGTTATCAGGTTATTATCATTGTGGCTCTTTTGGTAAGAAATCCTCTAAGTCACTCCTGAAATGGTTGTAAAATGTGAATGAACAAATGAATGAATGAGTATAGCGTGTGAAAAGATCTTTATCCCATGCAAACAAACGTCTTCAGTGTTTTCAAATTACAGAATTCACGTAAGATCAAAAATGCTGGAGATTGGAAACATCACAATAAACTACTTCTGCCGAAGCTACATCATTGGATTATTTTTACCTCCTCACTAAAGATGCTCGGAGATGAAACCAAATACAAGCATGAGAGGAAGTTCCAGAGATGAGAAGCAAAATTGGCGGGTATGCACCTGTATTTCCAAAAATTACATGGAGTGATAGAAACAAAACTCAGTTTTGAAAATCTTTGTACAGCGTAGAAGGAAAAAGTTAATTTTATTTCTGGTACTAATCTAATTTAGCTCTTCTAAGTCATTGGGATTTTATGACTGGGAGGACAAGAATCAAGATTCACTATGATAATTTCAGTTTATAAATGCGTTGGCTGAATTTTTTAAGTAGAGAAGGAAGGTAAGGAGCATTTTCATTTGAAGAACTGTGTCTGAGTAACTCAGCTGAGAAATCGCAGTTCCTCTGGTTTTTCACATTTGCTAGTACTGAGGCCTCATAGGGAAAGATGTGCCATTTCCAGGAGTCTTACAGATCTGAGCCAAAGTGGAGACATGGATCTGGACAATTGGAGGAGTTGAATTCTATATTTCATTGCTCGGTTCTACAGTGGATCCAAACTCTAGGTGAGGATGGCCTCCACCTGTATAGAATGGATAGATGGATGCTAATTTGGATGGAAACTTCGGTGTTTCAGCTCATTACAAGTTAATTATGAAATTCCCCTGGGAAATGGAAATACAGATCAGACTTCCTTTAGGGAGTGGGTTTTATCTAGCTCCTAAATATGCTTCTAAACTTAATGTCACTGTAGTTAGCCAATAGCCTGCTCAAGCTGTTCAGTCTGAGAATACTTATCTGAATTACTAAGAAAGTAAACCATGAAGGGTTTTAGAGTATACATTTCAAGCATAGCTGAAGGGTCTACTGCTTATATTCATTCCACCCAAGGATTCCCCCAGTCTGTCTCCAGATTGATGTAAAGATAGACCTTGATGTGGACCCTGCTTTCACACTGCAGTCAAAGATTAAAGGAAGACTGATATTTTATAATTGTGTTGAATGGGTTATCATTCACTGCCATCAGTTCTGGAAGTGAAACCAAATTTTCCCTGCACTCCCTTACTGGGACTTACAGAGTCCCCTAGACGCTCCTGCCTTCTGCTGGCTAAACTGATATTAGCAGCCTCTTCGGTTTCAATACATCAACCCGACCATATCTGAATATGGGTGGCTAAAGCATATTCCCTCAGCAGTATTTTCTTGGAACATGTAATGCACAACAAACTACTTTTTATATTATTTTTTAATGCTTTACTTACAGTGCCATTCTTTTTTGTCATGCTCAGGCTGATAATTGTCAAAGCAAATTTGACTGGTACAAAAAGGCTCACTTCTGTAGACATAGTGCGCACTGATATACACTGACATTCTTTTTCTGAATTTACTTATTCATCCTGGCCAAAAAAAGCCAACCTCCACAGCACTTGGAAGTGTTGGAAGTAAGCAAAGGAAAGTGAAATTTGGCTCTTATGTCTTTAAGAACTCAAGTAAGGAATTGTAATGGCCTTTTTCAGTAACTATCTACTGCAAACTACCCAAATTGACTGAAATAATAATTGTTTTTCATACTGTCTAACGTGTTCCTAGCTTTTTTTTTTTTTAAATACATATAGCAACAAATTAGTCAGTGGCCAATCTATCTAGAAAATGGTCTTTTTCTAATAATATTACTATATAAAAATGATAATTCATAATCTGTCTTTGCAGAGAAGAAAGATTCCTTCACCTGTTCCATAAGATGAATCAGTATGCTGCAGCACTGACTGGAGGAATTGTTTTATATTTATAAATTGCAAACAACTGGAACTCCGCAACACAGTCACCTGCCTGTTCGACACCTGGTGTTAATCCTTTGGATAGTTCATTCATGACTCCCACGAACAATGCAGGGAAATAAAAAACATACAGAAGGACAGAGCGACTCCTCAAGTATTGGGAGTCTCCTGGATGACACAGACCGTGAGGTGAGCAGCCTCACAGATCGGGCTTTCAAAAGTCTGTGTGTGGCAGAACTTGAAGACTCTTACAATGAACCAGATCTTGCCATTTCACCTGACTTCACTCACCAGTTCTCTGCTAAATTTCATCCAGGGGCATTAAACCATGCCATCAAATTAACAGCAAGCTGTAACAAGCTAGCAGCAAGAAACAATGAACATGCAATATGGGCTTCAACATTCCAGCAGTTACCAAAGTGTGCTCCAGAAGAGAAAAAGAGTGCCAAGAATAACACCCTTGGTACAGAAAGGAAAAAGCTGAATTTGCCAGTCCCTGGTCCAAGGAACAATAAACATGTTTCAAAAGTGTCTTCACTGATTAAGACATTTGATAAGACTGCAAATCAAGGGTCAGGAGATTCTCTGATAGCCAGCAAGCAGCCCATTAAAAATAGCTTTCAAAGATGTAAATTAAATCATGGAAATGATATGGCGTGCTGGGATAACAAAGCTATTTTAAACATCCACAAGGAACTGTCTGGATTTTCTGAGGACAGTCAAGATAGCCACTATGTCAGTGGCAAACATGAGCCACAGAAAAGACCTAATAAAATAGATATGACTTACTGTGGTTCTGATGGTTGTTATCCTGTGCTGATTGAGATGTCAAAAGTAGCCAAGTCAAATTTTTCTCGTTCATCTAAAAATGCTTTCAAAAACAAAAATTTGAAAGTTAATGAGCCAGCAAAAAAAGGCAATTTTCTTCACAGTGAGAATAGTGCTTTTGAATCATGGAATGTCCATCATAAAAAATTGTCTGAAAAAGAGGAATTTGTTGATCCAATAACAAAAAAGGAAAGTCTTACATACCTTGAAGAAGTGACAGTTATTGAAGGATCTCATGCAAGTGAACTTAAATTGCCACCCGTCAAGGCCACTGTTACTAAGAAGGAGAAGAAAGATTTTCAGAGGGAGCCAACTCCACCAGAAACTGCTTTTAGTATCCCCCTCCCAACTGTATTTGTACCTCATGGTCCCCTCCCTTCTGGAACTGATTTTCCTGCTGCTCTTCCTCCTATACCCCCACCTAGGATCCACGTGCACCAGGATCCTCCTCAGCCACCTTCAGTCCCTCAGCCAGTTCCACTCCCAGCTCCCCCACATCCCCCAACACCGCCCACCCGTGAAGCTCCTCCTATACCACCCCTGCCGCTTCCAGATCAACTTTCCCCTCCTGACACGTCCCAGACCTCCATCTCACCCCAGTCCATGTCTCACAGGATGGCTTCCCCCTCATCTCTGTCCCAGGCACCTGTTCCACCTCCACGAGGGCTCCCAGCCACCTTAACCGAAGAGAACAGCACCAGTCCACCCTGGAGGAGGCTGAGGGCTACAAAAGGGGCATCAGAGAGAAGACAAACTTCAGAGGAGTTCTCAGCCAGCAGTGAAACATGTTTATTGTCTGAAAAAGCATCTGGAGCCAAACCTGATCAGGATATCACTCCTCTGATTAAACAGGCAAACTCTCCTGGATCAGTCAGTCCCATTTTTAACATCACTAAACTCTTAACACCCATTATACCACCAAAACAGGAGATGGACCCCATGGAAAGTGAGATGATCCCTCTCACACCTCCTCCCACTGAGAGCATGTCAGAGAGAGACGATGAAGGGAGTGTGTTTAGTGATTACAGGTCTCGAGACAGTTACAAATCAAAAGCGTCAAGTCTATTGTTCAACTTGAAAGATGTACGTAAACGTGTTAAGACTATTTACACCCCTTCTCCTCTATTAAGAGTCTTGGAAAATAGAAATAGGGCTAGGGAAAGTATACAGGAGAATTTGCAAGAAAAAAATAGCATGAAGATGGCAGAGAGAGATGAATTGAGTGATATAACTTCGGTGTTGTCTGAGAGTGTTCATGAAAAGGACAATAAAACTGATTTAGCTGGACACTTCACAGACAATTACCTGACTTTGAGTTCACCCCAGACAACAGCAGACTTTTTATTTCACCAGACTGAAGACAATTTGCAGCAAGATCATTCAACACATGAAGATCTGATTAAAAATACAAGGGGTAATGAGGACCACCCCTTGTTAGGGCATCACTGTGAAGAGCCCAATTTAAGAAAAATTTTGCCTTATCCAGCAATGAAACTATACAGTAGAGACAATACAGATAGAACACTTGGGCAGCCCTTGCAAAATCCCAGTTTCCAAGCTGAGGAAAAGGAGAGACAGGCTGGTAAACCAAATGAAAATGATGCTTTCAAAACACTTCCAAGCCAACTCTCACCAGCAGAGGGTGTACCTTACAGTGACATCCAAACCAACATGGCAGTCACTGGCCATGAAGCACAAGGCAAAAGAAGCCCTAGTTCTTCTGAACAATCTTTCATCTCCACTGTAGAGCAACCATTTCAGGAGGAGCCACTTTCACCAGAACCCCTGGTGGAGAAGGAAAGTCTTCAAGAAAGCCAGAGGACTAAAGCTGAAATGAGTGTAGAAAGTAAGAAAAGCCACGAGGAAAGAAGAAATGCAGCTGGGGAAGACTATTATGCTTGTGTCAGCTCTGGCACTGGTGCAGCAGAGAGGAAGGAGGGTACTGAGAATGAACAAAGCATGATGAAAGAAAAGCTAATACAAGAGAAAAAGGAAGAAGCCAATGGCATGGATTCTACTTCTGACAGCATAAAAGACGCATCCACTCCAAGGTCTGAGGAGCCACAAACTCAACCATCCTCAAGTTCAGCCAAACCCTGTCTGTTTATGATCAAAAATAATACATTCAGGTCACCTCAGGTAATAAGAGCTGTCAAGATGCCTCTGTTTAGATCCTTTTCTCTAGATGATACAGTGAGCAGCAGTTATAAAGAAATGGAAGGTAGATTTGCACTCCCAGCTGCACACAGCAAGCAATCCCAGGATGCGCTGCATGCCCCGGAGCAAGACTGGTTGGCACCGATGCGCAGAAGGCAGCAGGATGTGAGGGAAGGAGCAACTGACAGAGGGAGAGATGCCAGTGAGTCTGGATCTACTTCAGCAACACTGGACCCCAATCTTCTGCAAGATTCAGAGAGCTTTTTGTTAGGGAAGCTGATGGAAGAAGATGAAGAGACCTGTGCTTTGTTAAATGAAGTTGGGAAAATGAATGAGGAAAGTATCTGCAGAGATAAAGAGAAGCCCCAGATTAGGAAGGCAAGACGCAGCTTAACACAACCAAATTTAGGTCCAGAAAATGACCAAGCACAAAACAGCCCCAGCTATCCAACAGAAAGAAAGGTAAATTACTTTAAGAACCATCATTTATTTAATCGCAGAGGTGGCTCTTGTGCAAAAAAAATAATAACTACAGAGACAATTTCCCCTGTGACAGAATCTGTACCAGAGGACCATACATATCTTTCTGTATCCCACGAAGCTTTAGAGGACATGCTAGACATGGAAGATGCACAAGTTTTGTTAGACAGCAATGAATGCTCTGCTGTTACAAGCCCTAGATCAGGAAGCACAATGCACTCTTTTGTCAGTTTACCATCAGAGAAACCAACAATTTCTAGCCTTGAAGAGACAGAAGTTGCTATAAACCCTGCCTTACTGAACATGGCATTGAAGAGTCAAGCTGATACATCTGCAGAAGAAACAATCAATTCAACACAGAGGCATCTTCTACTTGATCCTGCAGGGGAAGCTGAGAGACTGGAACTAGGGGAGAGAGGAACAGGCAAGCCTCCTGCTGTGCCACCAAAAACAGAAAAGGCTCTGCGGCGGGCCAAAAAGCTGGCAAGCAGGAGGAAGAAAATAGAAGAGCAGCAGAAAAAGCATCAGATAGAGCATACAGATATTGCAGCGAGAAAAGTTACTCGTTCTGGACACACACTAGCATCTCCCTCACCACTGGGGTATTCTATTCATCCTGCTCCTCACTCAACTTTTACTTCTCCAGAAACTAGTATAAGAAGACTTAGTGGTGCATCTGCAGTAAGCCCTTCTCCTTCTTTGACCCAGCGTAAACTTCTCCAAGACCCCGATTCTGGCCAATACTATGTAGTTGATTTACCAGCTGAAGTTAATTTAAAGACTTTTTATGACCCAGAAACTGGCAAGTATGTTCAAGTCTCAGTCCCTTCCTCAGAAGAAAATGTATACCAACCCTCATCTTCAGAAAACAGGAATTCTCCTTATGCCTCCTATCCTAGAGCACTGCCTTTACCAGCTTCATCTGTAGCAGTGCTGAGATCACCTTCTCAGCTCTCGGAATCTACCTGGTTAATGTCAAGCATACAAAGAGAACCAGCAGAACTACCAAAAGGTGGTCAACAGGACTACAGATACTCTGGAGATGTGGATAACCAGACCTGTATTGAACCAGGCTCTCACTCCTGCAGCCAAGATACTGAAGAAACTCACATTTGCTTGGGAAAGGACATAAGCTCAACCCCAAATACAGCCCTAGTGTCTCTCACTAATTTAGATAATTTTTCTGCTGAAGGAGTATCTTGAAAAATGAAGTAACAAAACATGCCAGCTGGTGTTAAGATCCATTTGGACAGTCACATGCACACACGAGCACACACAGATTTTATGTTAGTACAACACTATGTCTGAATCTCATTGTGGTTTGGGTGGGAAGGAAAATGAAGGATGATCATGCTGAAAGATGAGAGGAGATTATCTGTCTGAAGAAGCGTAAAATTGAGTGAGCCCCAAATCACCAGTGAGATAAAGGGGCAATGTCAGCTAAGCAAATAAACACAACAGTATGAAGCCACTGCTTGTTGCTACTGCTGCTTTGCCATTAGGATGGCCTGGAATTGCCAAAGCAAGTGTTCTTTTGCCCAAATGTGTTGCATGATATATGACAGAAAGTAAAGCCTATGAGACCATCCTGTCCATCCTGAGAACTAAGAGAGATGCCGCATCTCTTGAACTTTCCTCACTCAGTGCCTTTGAACTGTACTGGCAGGTAGAAAGCTACAAACATGCCACAAACCTGAGATTCATTTTTTGCTCACATTGATTAACCAGATGTTATTAACTAGAAGATTGTATACTGGATGCACAGTACAACAGCCATAACAAAGAAAAATTTAAACAACCAGAATACTGTTGCAGCTGCTCTTGACTTCTTATATAATTTTGTAGTGTCCACTAACATGCTGCTGTATTCTTTATATTTGTTGATAATTTCCAAATACACTCCTCTAGCATCAGGGGTTATTTAAAACGCAACTTTAAACTTCTACTTCTCTCAATAGTTGGCCCAAAATATTTTGGTAAGAGCAAGGTTGAATAAAATCCCATAACAATATTTAACTTCTTGCTAGGATGAAAAGATCTCTGCTTGATGTAATTGAAATGCTTTTCATTTTGGTTTGGTGTTAGGCTCCCACTGAAATACAGTGCTAACTTTTAAAATCTGAAAAATGTTGTTGATAATTTTGTTTTCATGCATTCTGTGATTTAAAAACAAAAACAAAAAAAAAACAACAACATCCAAAGTATTAATTTCTGAAAAAGGATTATCACTATTCTTTGAAAGCTCTATATCAAACTATGACTCATCCTTGCTTAAGATATTTTTTATCATCACAGATAATAAGAGAACGTTGGTGAAAAGATGGAAAAAAACTGAATGTAATGTGTCTGCTTATAAATATATATTTGGAGTAATGGTTTCCCCTTTTTTTCCTGTCTCATTTCATAGCTTGCCTTTATCAAAATTGAAGTACAGGAGTATTTTAATGTCTTCAGACATTAAAATTTTTCAATGAATTTTGACTTGGAACTCAGAAAACCTATTCTCCCCTAGAACAGAGCTCATCTTGGAAGAATTTAACTATTTGGAAATCAAGAGCGTTTCAGAAACAGGAATCACTTATCAAGTTGTTAAATTAAGATAAATGTCTCCTATTATGAATATTTTTCCTTTATTTTGGTCACAAATAAGTCACCAAACTGACATAGTGCCATTTACACTGTACTTCTCTGGTATCTGCTTTCATTGTATACAACATAATGCCTATCCAGTGTAGGACAAGATGTCATCTACATATAAAAGTATCAATAAATGGATTTATTAAAGTTTTCCAAGGAACGTGTGTGATTGGAAAGCCCAGAAGAATGTACAAGCCATTTTTTTGTTGCTTGATCTCACAAATGTAAATAACCTTAAGAGCCAGAAGTCAAGAGGTGAGCAGGCTCTCAAAAAACAGAATAACAGCATGTTTTCCCAGGGGAGTCTAGGATAAAAAGTATCTGTACACATTAAAAAAAAAAAAAATGGTAATTTCATTAGCAAAACATAGAACTGCATTTAAACAAACAAACCTTTAGTTTGATTAACTTTTGTTTGTTTTGTAGATGTGCACATTTTTCCTTTTGCGCTCCATTTTTAATTTTTTTTTCAGATTCTTCTCTCACTATGGAAAATTGTATCCTCCAGTATATAACTGCTAGGTATGTGAGGAAAGCAGAGTGAATTTTTCAAATTCCATGGCAGCAAAGTGAAGCCTGGATCTCTGAAGAGGAGTCAGTACTAATCTGAATACCAAACACCTTTAGCCAATGCTTTCTGTTAACTAATAGGATCTACAGTCACATTAAACTGAATCTTGGGTGTGTGTAATGCTTTAATGCTATAATGCGATGGAAAGAACAGCAATAACAGCAGTCTGACACAATCCTAGGCTTCAGCAAATGACAAGCCCAAAAGCACCAGCCATGGACACAGAAACAGAGAAGAAAATTTGTTTACCTTTGGAAGGCCTCAGGGTTGACAGGAATCTCCAGTCTCTGATGAGGAGATAACCTCACCTCCACTGCAAACCCTTAAAGGAGATCTGGGAAGAGGTGGATCCTGGCTCCACTCCTTCAGGTCCCGTGGGTTGGCCCTGCCTTCCCACCAGGTGCTCAATCACTGTTTCAGGCAGTGATTTAGCATTTCCTTTAGAACGTGTTGCAGAGAATTTTGGCCAAGATTTGTAGCTAAATGAAACAAACCCAGAGCCAGAGGTCTTTGAAAATAAATCTGAAAATGATTCTTATCGTGTATTCGGACTTGTCCCCAGAGTGCATTGACACATGGAGTGAATGCTGTTACACAAGTGTTGCTTCAGGTGCAGACAGATTATTTATATATATGCATATAAAAAAAAATATTCTACAGTTAAATATACATGCATTTTATGCACCTATAGAACTGCTATTTGCATGTCAGTATAAGACAGCAGTAATATCTATGATGGTGAACACAAAATGGTTGTGTGTTAAAAGGTGGCAAAACAATAACTTTTCAAATAACAAATATTCCCCCTTCCCCCCCCCCTTGCACTCTTCTGTTTTGTTTGGTTTCTTTTTCCATTGCTGTAGTGGAAAATCTAGGTCTTCTGGACAAGATGACAGCTGTTAATTGACCTCTTTTGGAGAGGAAGCTGTGGGAAATGTGCAATAATCACTAAAATGTTTATTAAATAAGCAGTGTTTTGTGATGCTAATGACCATGACGTTAAAGTAGAGTGAAGGGATGTGTAGGCAAACAGAGCTGAATTCAGCCTTGCAGCAGCCTATGGCTCTGTGTGTAGAGAAGTACAGCAGGCTGAGAGGGGCTGGGGCCATTGCTTTCACTGTTCTCTTCTCTAGTAGTTTCTGTTTCCCGTGTTGTATTTCTGGCTGCTCCCAGGCTTGGTTGCAGTGATGGATCTTCCTTGCCAAGTGTGACAGGGACAAACACGGGCCCAGAAAGTAGCATAGGTGCTGCTCAGCTAGACCCTGTCACTGGAGCCTCCTCACTTTGAGCCTTTCTCCTTCTGGGGCAGCCCCAATGCTTTTTGTTCTCACTGTCACACTACAGATGGGGTCTGCCAATCCGTTGCCATGATTCAGTTCCAGGAACTCATCTTTCCTCGTGCAAAATGCTGCATTTGTTTCAGAGTGCAGCTGAGTTGGAACATCCCCTCCCTGGGTGTTCAGGGCCTTCTTAACCATCTCTCCAGGAACATATGTGTCACCAGCACACTCTGTATTTGCAAATAAGTAATTATTAATTAACAAAATAAAAGGGACTTGTTTTGCAATACTGGGATGACTTCTAACCAGCTTTTTCATTACAATTACTTCTCAATTTAGCTTTATCTCCAGTTATGCCCACAAAACTATTGACACCCGTGAAAAATGTGTGGAGTACACAACAATAGGTCTGGGAGCTATTTTGTGCAAGATTTCCTCTTGCTTTCTACCTCTCCAGCAGAGGGGAGGGTAAGCCAAGTGGGTTGCACTCCATGCCAACGTCACAGCCATCTTTCCCTCCACCCCACCATGAGGGCTGCAGTCTAGGCAGTGGCCCTGTAGGTGAGATGCCAGCCCCTGGTCCAGCAGTTTCTTCTCAGTTTCTCTCTTTGTCTGTTACATTACAGAATGATGCTGAAATTTCTAAATGAGGTTTCAGCTCTCTTTTTGTACCAACAGGCAATTTCATTCAGATTCTTCCTGCTTTGAACCCTGACTAGCCAAACAGTCCTGGCTGACCATGAAAATGTTACTGTGGCTTGGTTAGGACAGAGCTCAAGCAGAAAAATTTACTAGACGTGATTTACCAGAAACACTTGCAATAGAATTGCTTCTCTGTATTTGGGGGAAATACTCTGTTTTCTTCCTGTAAAAATTAAGACCTCTATGTTTGATCCTCTGTCTCACTCAAAAGCAGCATCAAGAGCTGGTGATATCGTATGGGATAGGTTACGTGGGCTCTAGTGAATACACCTAAGTGTGTAATTTGGAAGAACTCATTTACATCAGTCATTTTTATTAAGGAAACTGTGCTTCAGAGCCTTATACAAGATAGAGCATGGAACACTTGAGTAAATTGAATATTAATGTGATTTTTGTGTGTGCAAAGGCCCATTATAACAATAGAGGTCAACAATTAAATTATTTCTTCTTTAGGGTCATTATTTCAGTCTTACAATGATCTTATGTTTACCACTGTTCCCCTGATATTAAAGATAATAGTGTAATTATGGGGTTGAAGTGAAAAGGGAATGGCTGAAAATGACCTGTGGTCTTCCCTTACTTCTTTTCAGTATTCTCAAAATTTTTATGATGTTGATTTTTTACATTAGGTAGTCAGGTCTTCAGTACTCTATGGGCAATTAGAGGCTTGTTTCTAATATTTTACTGAACATACTTACAAAGCAGCATTTCAGTAGTGAGAAGAGAAATCATTTATGTCCCAGTTGCTTAAAGCTCTGCATTTTTATTAAAGCAGATTTAACTCATGACTTTGGGGAAGCAGCTTTTCATGCTAAAAATTAAACATCTTCCCATGTCAAAGTCCAGTAGCAAAGATGAATAAATCAACGTCTGAGGTACTTCAGAAGGAGGTAGTTAAGATCCTGTGAGAAGTAGGGATAGTCTTTGAAATGTTTCTGGCAATGGAAAGAAGTTGAACTCCAGCAAAAAGTCATAGATGTTTAAACCTAGGGAATGCTTTGAAAAGCCAGGGCTTGTCAAAGTCAGCCTTCCCCTGCACATCTTGTCCAACCTTTTTCCATAGTTCTTAGTGCATGCCTGCTCCCACCCTTTCAGTGTCAGACCCTCATCTTGTTCTCAACTGCCCCTCCAGTTTCTTAAATCTGTTACAGGAGTGGCAACATTCAAAACAACCAAAAATGGGCACCATGCTTTTTCACTATAGCAGGAACAGCCTTTAGTCACCAACAATATGGAGCATTTCAGGTAAGCTCAGGTGAGTTTAACCAGGATTTTCTTTACATTGACAGACCACAGATGGCAAAGAAAGATTGAAATAAACAGGGATTCTTCCTTTTATTACAAGTGCTGATAAGATGCAGAAGATGCAAGGCAGATCTGGCCCAAGAGAAACCCTTTCTTTGATCATACTGAGATTTCTTTGACCTTGCTGAGAAAGTCCATTGGGATAATCAGTTTCTGCTGCCTGGATCAGGTCTCCTGGGACTGCATCCTTTCTCAAGGAAAGTGACGGAAATATTTCAGAATTATTAATTGCCAAAATTGGCTGTGTTTTTTTTTTTCTTCCCCCCCCCCAAAAAAAAAGTCAGAAAGAAAATGCAATGTAAGATGTTATTTATTATAGTAAATCAATACATGGATGTAGGACTGTATGACAGTGTTTCTGGTGTTTCATGTCTACATGTCTGTTTAACTTATTATAAATATAGTATTTTATGTTATAATGAAATGTCTGACATGACCTAAACAGAGCCCCTGAAGCTCCCATTGCTTCTCCCACCTTCTGGTCTGCATGTCCTATTTCTTGCACTGTCTGTCCCATAGGAGCTCTACCCTCCCCTGGGCTTCCTATGTGTTCCAGACACATTCTTCTACCCAAGGAAAATATTTGCCTCTTTCCATATTCTTGTCCTAGAGGGAGAGGTGTACCTAGGATGGCCTCATTCCTCCTGTCCTGCCAGAGGAGTGAGCAGCTGTGCTTTCTGATCATGAAATCCCTGCATTGTCAGCCTGAGACAATATACACTTCTGCTGGCAAAGAGGTCAGCCATAGCACTGCTCCAACCAGCAGTAAACTCCTCCCTTTAGCAACCAGCTGAGCCTTCACATACACTAAGCAAGGTCAAATACCAGCTGGAGTTCTGGAAAACAAAGCGTACTGACATATACTGGCTCCAATAGCTTCCTAAGAGCCACATACCACCCTGCTTAACTACAGTTACCTTGGTACCTGCCCTGCAGGCAGTGGAACCTAGGTCTCCTGCTCATGTTTGGGTTTTTCAACTGTCTTCTTGTGAGCTGAGACATTTCCTGAAAGAAACTGAGTAGTTCTCATTTGATGCTGACATGCTTACATACTGCTGCCACCGCGGAGCTCCCTCTGGTGCCGGGCTGCCCGCATCTCTGCGTACAGCTGCTGTGAGACAAACTCTGTGCAGGAGGTCTTGTTATCAGTGCTGGAGGCTGCTCCTGCTGCTAACCAAACTCATTTTCAAACGGTAGAGGAACCCGGTTGTGGTTTTATATACTTCTGGGCATTCACGACATGCTTAATGGTGTGCAACATCAGTATCCCTGGAGGATAGTAAGTGATGTTATCTGATCGTACTCAGCAGGACGCTAATCATGTGGTTTAGACCTGTCAATTTTTAAGCTTCTCATCTGAAAAGCCCAAACAACAGCCCGGTCTTTGAAAAGCTTCCGGCCACACAGTAGCACTGTTATATGTTCACACACTGTGCTTGCAGCACATCTGGCAGCAGGGCTTTGTCAGCAAAACTCAGCTTTGTGCCATGGCAGTAAGCCTATCCACTAAATAAATCTCACCCAAGTGGTAAGATAAAGGTATCATATGTGTGCCTGCATCTATACTATGGCTCCTGCTGTACCACATTGGGAAGGGCCAAGTAGCCCTGATAGGAGGAAGCCTATGATGTTCAGAGGCCACAGGCAGATCTATAAGAATATTGGTGTGTGATTTTTTTCCTCAGTTAATCCTAAATTCAGCCCAAATCAAAGTAAACTCACTCTTAGTTCCTCCCCCCCCCCCCCCCCCCCCCATTGATGGGCATGCAAGGAGCTGAGCTGCGAAAGAGTTGGTTATAGACAGAGTGGAGGGAGGAAGGAGGCACAGAAGAACAAAGTGGTTAACAGATGTCTTCATTAAAAAAAATCCAAACATCTGGCTGATGCAACTATCCTCTGTAACAGGTTTCTCATGAGCTTTGTTAAACCATGGCCCAAGTGTACCCACCCTGACGTGCAAAACCTATTTTGGCTGAGTATGACAAGTTTGAGAAACAGACTGTGAAATGAAGGCCAAGTCACATGCCTGTGCAGGGGAAAATAGGAGCAAGGCATCTTCAGGACCTTGGCTTCTCTCTCCTGGCTCATTAATGAGATTCTAAAGTCTAATTAGTAATGATGACTCCTGCTTGCATGTTCCTTTCTGGCTTTCAAAGTTTCTGGCTGTAATGTTATAATGTGATGGAAAGCACAGCAATAATAGCAGGGTAGCAAAGTCTTTAGCTGAAGCAAATGAGGACAAGCCCAAAAGCAACAGTGTTAGATGCAGAAATGAAGAGGGGGGAAAAAAGCTGCTTACCTCTAACAGGTCTTAGGTTAGCAGGGATTTCCAGCAAGATACCTTTGCCTCCACTGCCAGCCCTTGAATGAGGTCTGGGAAGAGGTGGATCCTTGGCTCCACCCCACATGGTCACTCAGGTGCATTGCATGTACCTTAGCTCCTTGGGTTGGCCCTACCTTCCCACTGGGTGCTCAATCACTGCTTCAAGCCATAACTCAGCATTTCTGCTACACTGGCAAATGACACCCTGCAGAACAGAAAAAAACTGGTGTCACTGAAGGTATTTTAATGTGAAGCTGATTCATAGCATTAGTACAAATGCATGGCTCTTAACTCACCATATTATTTTTCAGAAACCTTGATTTGATCTGAGCTGAATAGAAATTGGAAGTTTTCCAGAGTTTCCCATAAACAAAAGGCTTCCCAGCCTCAGCAGCTCTTTAGACACTCAACATTTGTGCAGAGCAGCAGACCCGAGGCATTTTAATAAAATGTAAAGAATCTGACCACCGTTATCTAGAATAAATAAATAAATAGATAAATAAATTAATTCCACACTGATCTCACTCATTTCTGTAGGGCAAACAATATCTCCTGTATCTTCAGATGTGCTGCTCCTCTCTCCTGGTGACAACAGAATGCAGCGAGGGCGGTATAGCATGGAGCAGCAAGTGGCTTGTGAGTCCTCACTGAAGGGGTGTCACACCCAATGGAGTCTGGCACAGTTATTAAAGTAGACCCCTGGACATAGGCTACGAGCTCTGACCCACAGAGCAAAGTGGGGATAAACACTGTGTGCAGTCCTAGACTGCTCAGGGTACATGGAACTGGCGTGGAGCTGGCTTTCTCAAGCACAGGTCCTGAGGCCTTTGGAGAGAAAGCCCATCAAAAAGGATAAAGATGGGTTTGCTAACACCCCCACTCATATGCATACACACCAAGGAATGCCTGGCTGCTTTGTTCTCACTGGCATTTTTCCAAACAAATCTGGATGACTCATGGGTTGAGCCCTGCAGAAGACCTCAGGTATTTGGTTTCCTGAGTGATATTTTGAAGCTTACTTTTCTGACCCCCATTGAACTGTGACTGTGAAATCCTCCCTGGAGAACCCTGTCTCAGATCCAAGTAGATCTTGCTCTGATCGGGTGTGGTGTCTCAGAGGAGTGATAGGATCAACATCATCCTCTTGTAGATCTTCCTTCTCTGCCGGCAGCCAATTTCTCGCATACTGCTACAGGAAAAAAAAATTCTAATAAAAACAAACAACTCCCAGGGATGCTCCTGTGCCTCACTCTGCCAAGGACTGGTGATCACATCAACATCTTGGTTCTCAGGCATCTGCCAAAAACCAATGGCTTTAGCCGGCACGATGGAGCAGGGGTGAGCCAGCTGTGATATAACGGGCAGAGCTCTGGTTCCTGGGGAGTCTTCTCTGCAGAGATGGGCTTCTTCATTTAATGGGTCTTGGATCTTATTTAACACATCGGCTCATGTACAGTGTGGGTGTAAAGAAGCTGTGTGTATATAATAAAAAACCTCAGCCTATTCAATAGCTAAGGGAGGCCTAATAAATTTGCCACTACAGCAAGTGTTAGTCTCTAGGGCCAATACTGAATGCTGGAGTTTAATAAACAAAAATTCTGAAGCAGAAGAACTAAAAGGTAAACAAGTTCAGCTGACAAAGCAAAAGCAATGTAATTAGAAATGAATGATTCTCTTGGCCTTGACCAGTCCCCAGGAACAGTATCTCAGGCTGGCTGTGTTAAGACTGCCTTCTGATGGCCCTCCTAAGTAAGGCTGCTCTCTGGACATACCTGGTGACCATACCATGGTCCCAGCCTGGGCCAAAGGGCACAGCCCAGAACATGCAGGCACTGATGTAACTGAATAGAATTTGGCAGCTAACGAGATCTATTTGGCCAAACCCAGCTACAAGAACCTTGTGCTTGGATTTGGTGAAGCTCATTATGCTGTGCTGTACCCACTGCTCCAGCCTGTCCAAGTCTCTCTGAATGACATCTTGTTCCCTCTCAATTTCAGCTGTTGCAGCAGTACTGCAAAATCACTGACTACATAAGAAACCATCAGGTTTCAATACTGAAAAAAATATGCAGAACAATATATTAAATTCTGGTGAGTTGTAACTGCTTCTTGTTTACCAAAGGAGGCCTGCCACAACAATGAAAAATGGTGCCCAGATATATGAGGAAGCAGAGCAGCACCTGCTTGTCTCATGGCATAGAGCTCAAGGCTGCAACAAGGGCATTATGTTTGGGTCATTGAAATATTGTTGATGCATCACCCTCAGTAAGGCTGGATGTGCTATATGCTAAAGAAATTCTCATTCTCACAGGCCAGATCTATGTAAAAACTTCATTAGTGGGTATCAGCAAAAGATGGTTTTTTTTGCGGTAATATGGTCACCACATCAATATTTCACTGCAGTGAAGAGGAAGTTTTTAACTGGAAAGAGTAAAGCATTATTTACTCCACTCTGCGGAGGCTGCCCTTTTAGTTATGGCAGGGGTGTCAGACCCCTTCAGTGGAGAGGGCTGAATTATGTGCTGAGTGCATGGGTATACATTCAGTGCTTCTCACTTCCCCTGTTCATACGCTGGTTCCACCACACAGACAACCAATACAACAGGATCCTTATCGAGTAGCAGCTCCTTGAGAGGCAGACCGTGCCACAGAAGTACACCACAAGCATTTCATCTCCATCCTCTGCTCCCTCGTGGTCCGCCCAACAGCAAATGACTTCCTCCCACATCACCCTGCCTGGTGTGGGAGGCAGGAGTGGTGCTGGAGAAGCATGATCTGTGGCTTTGATTTTCTCCCTGAAGTTTGGGAGAGCAGTTGCCATGCCTACACATGAGGGCTTGACAGCATTCAGCAACGGCTCTCCTGCCTTCAGATCCACATGAGCACTCCATTGCAGAAACTACTTGGGTTTTTAGAGTTGTATGGAGGCTCCCCTTCAGCCTACTCAGGGAGAGGAGTTACACACACAGCCCTGATGAATGCTACACTTAATAAGCATGTACAGACTTCCTGGATAAGTGGGCGGGGGAGACTCAGAAGCTGGGAGAAGGCCATCCCCGGCCCTCTTGATGACAAGAAGGAAGAGTCTGATTGTGCTTTTCTGCATGCACATGGCCTGCAGCATCATTGTAAATAATACTCTTAATAAAGAGCCAATTAGCCTAACAATCTCATTACTATCCAGCATGCAGTGAGGGAAGCACTGGGGCATAACAGTGAAGTTGCATTCTCTGCTCCTCATTTCCTGCTGTACTGTAGGTAGGCAGAAAGAGACTTAAACAGATCTGCAAGACAGAAAATACACAGAGGGCTGAGAGGATGCCACGCAGACTTATAGTGAAGGTCCTATGGTGTGTTGCACTAAGCTCATTAACAAACACAGAACAACATGCTGCAAGGATCTGGCAGCAAGCTGTGAGCTGTGTACAGGGCAGAGGGAGACTGCAGAGTGGGGACAGTACGAGCAGAGGCAGCAGAGATGGCCCACAAAGAGGTTGCCTGGGCATTGCAGGTGACTGTGACTTCATGAAGAAAGAGCCCATGACTGGAGATGTTTTGACAAAATCATGCAAGTGATATTTGCATAGAGGCCATTCACACTATGTCTGGCTCATGATAGTCTGGAAATACACAGAGAATAACTGCATGGGATCTAATGATAAATGCAGTGATCATCAAGCAAAAAAAAATCTTTGTTTTCTGTCTGTCCCTCATATATTGGGCTTACATTTTCTACCACAGAACTGAAAAAAGGCTGTTGTTGGATCAGGCTGCATGTTAATCATCCCCCTGGGCTGGAGCCTTGCACACTGGGGTTCAGCCTGAGTGGCTTTTTATAGCTGAGTTATAAACTTTTAAATGCCAAGCTTAATAAAAGCTACTGAGATGGCCATTTCAAAAGTGGTTTAAGAGAGATAGCCCTGATATATGACAGCACAGGAGGAGGGCAGGTAGCTCCTTCACAGGATCTGGTGGCTGGATGAGGGCATAACAGGGACACATCCCTTGAGTGTTCTCTCATCCTAGTGCTACTGCCCCGCAGCCTCCAGCAAGTTCCCATGGGCTGCACTGCCCTGTCTCAGACCAAAACTAAGAAGGAAAATGTGGTTTAGCATCCCCTGGTTTACTAGTAAGAATGCATGTATGTATCTGCCTCTGCTAGGCAGGCTGCAAGACCAGTAGGTGAATGGGCCAAGCATTTAACATGGCACTGTGCAGTTTCAAAACATACATAATCCAAGAGTTTCTTTTAAAGCTGACAAAGCAACTATCCACAAAATCATGCTGAACAATAATAATAATAGCAATATCAGACCATGCAGAACCCAAAAGACTTTGAGCTGAGGCTTCTGGGGTGGGTAAAGCAGCTTTGCTCCTACCAGGAGGCTCTGCAAAATGTTGAACCCCTGAATTTTGCAGGTTGCAAAACACCCAGGTTCCAGCTGCGAGTCTGAGAGCTTCCTCACTCTGCAACGTCACTGTGGTCAAAGCAGAACAAGATAGCAATCACTGCGAAGATAGGATAGAGGAATTAATCTGAATGAAAACAGGACAGGAACTTTTCAGGGTGTTCTTTCTAAATTTATTCATGTATTAAACAAACAGAAACTACAGCATGCATTGGATACTTTTCTTTATTGTACAACAAAACTATGGACTTGTTTGTAATTGCAGCATTTCCAGCAACATCAGGCAGACTTGTCGATGTTATCCAGTTTTGCACAGTCACTAGAGTGTCGCATCATGAATTATTAAATCAGTGCTTCGTGGTAATACATAATTTCTTATCAATTATTCATGCTAATGTGCGTGTAGTTTACTTAATTGTGTTATTGACGATCAAAAGTAATTTCCTGAAAATCCTCAAGGACAGAAAATTTAATCAGCATAACTACTTTTCAGATGCAATACTGTTAAGTATTCTTAATTTGCTCAACAATTCACTTATTTATGTACCTTTCTGGAGGAAATACGAGTTTAATCAAACAATTAGATTGAAGAGTTAGTATACAGAAGGGCTGAAGTTCAACTAAATGTAAGGTAATTATGTTGAAATGAAGTTGGGCCTGCCTCTTCGGAGTGGAAATAATTTTTTTAATCTTTTTTTTTTGAGGCTGTGGAAATCTCAAAAACAAATTACGGTTGGGAAGATCACTAAGAAACCAGTGATTCTTTCTTCTCCAACTGCCCCCTACAACAAAGCATGTTGTGATCTCCTTTATTTTGGTGGAAGAAGGTTGTTGCTGTCATTCAAACTAAGCCATAATTTGCAGTCAGGGAAATGCTGTCCTTCTGCAGCTCAGCAGAGCAGCTCTTCAAGTTGGAGCACATTGAAGGAGCACAGATTGCTGCATGTTTACTCCCACAATTAGGACAGTTTAGGACTGTCTGAAAAAAAAGCAAAAACTGTGTGGCAAATGTAAAACAAAATGACTCCAGTAGAGGGACGTGGACCCTGTCAGGTTTTTCTTTGTGCTTAAGTCCAAAGACAGAGCTAGCATCTCCCTCCCTGATGGCTCATCAACAGAGGAAATAGATCCCACCCTGGAGATATTCCCAGTACCCTTCACTCCCAGCATAAAGAAGGTACTTGGTGCTGTGAGTCCATCCCTTGAACAGCAGGGCTTCCACCCTATGTGTGTGTCCTGACACCAAACACTGCCCTGGAGAAAGCATCACAGGAGGCTCCTGTGAGACCCAGAGAAATCCCAGGTACTTTGGGATTGTGGCATTTGTAGGATAAGATCACTTGGATAGGGAACAGAAAAATTTGCTGCCAACCTTACTTGGGGCTGCCTTTCCAAACACATCCTCAAACCACAGGGTCAGCAATGAATGTGGCAGAAAAACCTGGACTGCTAAACGAGAACCTGAAAATTCTGCTAGCTGAGGTTCTGTGCCTAAATCAGCCCCCTATGGTAAAAACCACCACTACAATTGACTCCTCTTACCAACAGAACAGATCTGAGCACTATTCTCACAAAGGACCTGCTCAGAAGACCTTTGGAGCTGACAGGAATCTTTCCACTGGCTTCCACATTACTTGATACAGTCTTAGAGCAGTGTTTTCATTCTATTCACTGCGGGCATCTGCGGACAATTCTAAGGAATCTGCAAAATGCATCCGAGTAAAGCGAGTCCGTATCATTAAGTTTAAACATGCTTCTACATTGCCCATGAAAGAAATATGCTAGAGCATCTGGTCTTATTCTGTTTTGCTCTGCAGTGTTATGGGTCAGGAATAAGAGCATATTTCCTGAGGCATCAATATCTTCTCTGCACTGTGCCCACTGTGTAATAATTCATACATTTTCATGTCCAGAATCATTCCAATCAGCCTTCAATGAACAAAAGAGTCTGATTTTGGATGGCATAAAGGAATATCCTTCCAAATTTTATTTCCTATTTATTAAAAACTCATCGTGCAAGGACATATTTGCAGTGTTGCTATCCAGGATGATTTTGTTTCCCAGTCTTTCTTTCCAAAAGAATCACAGAATTGTAGGGGTTGGAAGGGACCTCCAGAGATCATCGAGTCCAACCCCCTGCCAAAGCAGGTTCCCTACAGCAGGTCGCACAGGTAGGCATCCAGGCAGGTCTTGAACATCTCCAGAGAAGGAGACAATGAATGATGCTAAAATCCCCCCAGCTTTCTGCATATAGACATAACTGCACTCTCCATTAAAATACCAGCATTACCATTCGAAGCTAAGAACGCTGCTCTGGAGTCATGTGTCTTTTATGTCTAACCTTGGGAATGACAAGACTAATATTCACATGGAAGCCTGTGCAAGGATTTTATTTATGGATAAGCTGATCTCAACATTTCCCCAGTAATATACTCCACTGAATGTTTGGCTTTAAGGGAAAGGAAGGAAGAAGGAAAAATTACAAAGAGCTTTGTTCTATCTTTTTGCTTCTCTTACACCTGGCCTGCCTGGGGTAGATTTTGTTAAGAAGTCAAATGCCATCAGAACACATCAGGCCAGGCTGGTGTAAACATGCACTTTCATGTGCCTGTGCACAATGAGGGTAAATGATGCCTGGAAGGCTCTCCTGCCCCAGACCACATACCTGGCAGCCATGCCCTGTTCATGCAGGATAAAGGACTATTGATGGTGGTGATCTCCAGGGAGCAGCCCCTGCTCCCCACATGGTGACTCTTATTCTTGGGAAGGTCAGAACCAGGTAGAGGTGGTTCAAGTCCCAAAGGCAGCTGGGGTTGCCCTGCTGCTGACAAATGCAGCCTTGGGAAGCATGGCTGAGGTGTGCAGAAGCAAGTCAGTGTCCTGGGCATTTTGGCATCTCTGGAATGTGGAACGGGAGATAAAAACAGTTTCACAAATGTTTCCAAACACAGATAGTGCCAATAAATCAGGAGAATGAACCTACAGCGGTGCAAAAGCAGCAAGGGTGTGTGAAAGGCAGCCAGAGTGGCCACTCAGACTTGCTGGGTCCCTGGTGGCCCTGTGATGTGCTACTGAGGCACGGCCACACTGCAGTTCCATCGATGGCAAAGCCCTGGTGTCTGGTCTTGGCTCCAAGGCTGTGGGGCTAGCGTCAATGTGGCCTCATACACTCTTCTCCCCTTCCATGTGCTCCTTGGGTGGAGAGGGCTGCTTGTCCTGGCTGCTCTCTGGGCTGGGTTTGGCAGGAGGAGTGGGGCTTCCGTTTGTGGGCAGGAGGTTGGCAGACTGCAACACGGCCTCTGAGTGCTCCCTGGCTTTCATGCGCAGTGCAGCCACACTGGCAGTGCGGTTGCTTTGGCAGCCGTAGGTGGGCAGGAAGGAGAGGCCCATGGGGTCTGGAACGCAGCATGAGCACAGTGGGCTTCCTGGGAAGGAAGAAGACAAGGCAGCATTACTGCTGAGGAAGGTATGCTCCCAGTGGCAGGGCACCCTCGTGAGGATGGTCCTTTGACCTGGTCAGAGTGACACACATCTACAAGTGCCACACCACGCACAGTATCTTTCCCTCAACAGTCAACCTGGAGAAGGCAGGGATGGGGTTTGAATCCCAGGTGGCATAAGTCCCCTCTTCAGTTTACATAGTAGGTATGTAGATGCTTTCAGGATGTAGATTATTTTTAGAAAGCTAGATTCTGCTCTGCTGAGACCCACAGGGAAAGAATCATAGAATCATAGAACTGTTAAAGTTGGAAAGACCAATAATATAATCCAGTCCAGCCATCAGTCCATGTCTGTGACCACTCTAAACGAGGACACTCAGTGCAATATCTGCCCTTTTCTTGAATGCCCCCAAGGACAGTGATACCAACACTTCCCTGGACAGCCTGTTCCAATGCATCACTACTCTTTCTGAGAAGGAATTAATCATACTATCCAACCCAAACCTCCCCTGGTGTGACTTAAGACCACTGACTCTTGTCCCATCACTAGTTACCTGGTAAAAGAAGCCAACCTCCCTCTAACTACAATCTCCTTTCAGGTATATGTATATATACTCAATATATGTACATATATATAGAGTATATATATATGTATATATACTCTATAGAGAGTTCATATATTGCGAGACAAGCAGGTGACAGATGGAGCAATTGAGGGCAAGCAGAGTCAGAAGTGAGCAGCAAAGCTTAGATCATGCAGATTTCCCCACAGCCAAGATGGAGCTTGTCTCCAGTTCCTATCCCAATTTACTGCTCCATGTCTACCCTCAGTCCCATGCTGGAGGTGTCCCCTGCCTTCCGCCAACAAACTGAAGACTGATCAGACTGGGCAGCAGAATTTGTTAGGTGAGCGTGGGGCTCCCACCCCTGCATCTGGAAGATTACTGCAGAGATAAAAAGCTGAAAATATCTTAGCAATTATGCAGGAACTAATGATCTTCTCCTATAGCACGGTAAGATGAGAAAGGATTTTTCTTGTCCACACTCCAACTACAAGCATCAAGTCTGCTTGCATGAATCTGTTCTGCCTTCAAGAGACAACCTCTGTATTACTTAGGTATGATGACAAAAGAAGGGTCTCCAGAAGTGAATCAAAGCCTCCTAAAACTGCTGTTGTTGAGATGGCTTAGAGTCCCATCAGGAGGGGTGGGCCAGACTATCTTCACTCCAACAATCTGAGAAACACAGGCTGTGTCAAGCAGGAAATATAGTACTGGATAAGGAGTGAAATGGCTGAGCTGCCACTTTGATTTGGTCTCTGGTGAGAGACATAGTGGAACACTGCTCTCCTCAGAGTTCTTAATGGCCACACAAGCTCCATATCCTCTTCAGCCCCTAGCAGAAGCACATCTTCAGCTGATACACAAAGCAGGCAACAGCTAGGCTGCTCACAACCTGACAGTGTCTTCCTCTGATCTTTCCAAGCCAAGGACTTGTTTTAATTTCTGCAGTTAATATTTGAGTTAAATGGCTCATGACTAACTGATGGAACTAATAATCTGCAGGGAGCAGGTAGTTTTTCTCTTCCACTGCTGCTCTTGGTAGCCAGGGTTCAGCACCCATTTGTGAGGGATGAAGGCAAGACAGTTGTTTGTTTTTAGGATGTTGGCAAGACTTCTCCACAGCAACTATCAGAAAGTAGCAGCTTGCAGGTAAGGTTCTCAAGAAAAAAAGTAAAAAAGATTCTATAAGGCACAAACTATTAATGCAATCCCTTTCAGTATAACCCCTTCTACTCTCATTATACTCCCTGATAGAGCATCTGATCAGCAGAACAATATTTCCATGAGTTTAGACATTCAGATGAATTACACAAGTGTATATTACTACTCGACAAATATCCTCCATTTTTGCTTTTTGCTGTAGGAAAATCTATCTTTAATTTCGTTATCATTTTGAGCACAAGAGAAGTTTATAGCAAAATCCATTCAGTAACACATTTTTTGCCGCTAACTGTGCTCATAAAGTCATGTTTTGCCCTGATGAAATGCAGCCACTTCAAGTGTTCTGAATTTCTTTCACTAGAGGAAGGACAGCAGGACTGGTGACTTAGAGTCCCTGCAGTTTGCAGGTCTTTCAGCTGTAGAAAGTCATTTTTTTCACTGCTAGTAAGTCCCACTGACTAAAAGTTGATTTCTGAAATGGAGCATGTAAATGTCCCTCTGTGCAACAGCTGTATTTGCACTGCTGCTCTCTTACACACTAAGATGTTCCACCAGAAATGAACACACTGCCAAGCCGAAGGAGGGGAGAAGTGGAGAAGAGTCCCTTTCAAAAGAACATAAACCAGCTCCAGCTTCTAAGAATAATTTTCATTCCATCATTAGAGAGGGATAAAATATTTAACATCCTTCAGTACCAACCTAAGCTCTTTGCTTAATAATTAGTGCTGATATTACCCATAGCTCTGCAACCTGAGGGTGCAGTTACCTGCAGTGGGAACTAGGATATCTAGCAGCATTTCACCCATAAATCACTCCTTGCATTTTCACTTAAGAATTCCAGGTTAAAACACTTGCAAACAACAGCTCCCACCTGAAAAAAAATACAGAGTATCTAGTGTCATTTGCTCCACAATCTTGCTAGAGAATAAGAGAATAGGAGTTAGCCCAATTTCTATTTAATGTAAAAGGAAGATTGAATCTACCCTGCAATTGCCTGTGTCTGCAGGCAGCAAATCCAATGAAATCCATCGGACTTTGGTGGCATAAAGGCCAGGACAAACAACATGTGAATCAGCAGCCCATTCAGTCAGTCATGACTCAAAAAAGACCCATCCACACACAGCAGACATCACTATTCTCTTAAATCTTATTGGAGTAGGCCTGAGCTTACAGGGAGGAGGAAGGAATTGTTCCTACTTAACATCTTCAGAGAAGTTTAGGCACCTATCTAACTCCCATGAAAATGAGTGAGGGTTAGACCTTTAGCCTTAGAACCCAATCCAGCTTTTTCTCTTCCAGTTTGATATTGCTTTAATGGGATTTGGAGCTGGTTACTACAATACAGACAGAGAACTGCTTTCTTTCCTTTAGGAACTTACTGCCTCTTGTACACAAAATTAAAATGCACAATTAGATTTCCATTAACTTAGAGCAAATTCTGCTGAATTGATCTGAACCTCCACGTATATGAGATCATACTTTAAATGCTCAGCCTGAACATAAATACTTAATGTCATAAATACAGTCTGAAATATTTGATCCACTTGGCAGTTTAATTGATCTACTACAGAGACTGACAGGAAAAATTAAATTAGTTCTGTCTTGTCTCTGCCAACGTTACATTTCAATTGTAATGATATTTGATCTACAATTTTGGTTGTGGACCTTTCTGTGCAATTCCCAGGTTCAGTTTCAGCTTAGAGTGAGATGGGAGTGGGGCTCATATCGATGCAGGAGTATTTAAAATATATGTTTTCTATTTCAACCCAACAGTTTAAAGGATTTAACAGGCGGTCCTTTCAAAATGCAAAAACTCAGTTCACTGCCTCTTGCAGTGTTTGTGCATGCCCATGTTTGATGTGAACAGCTGAACAGCAAGTTAAGTGGGCGGGGGAAGTGAGGAAAAATTTGCTTTTAAATCATCACTTATCAATGCATTCTGTTTACTTTGCAGTGAAAGTATTACATTTATATCAAATATACTTTTTGTGTAGTCACGTTGATATGGTTGGAAGGTCAAAAGCAACCTTGAGTTCATAGTGTCATTCACCAGTCAGAGCTGATTCCAAAGGAAGCTCCCTTTTGCTCTTCATATATGTTGCCAAAACTGTGTCTATTAAAGCCTGAGGAATAAGTGGGTAAAACATAGGTAGTTTTATCCAAACCTTTTAGAGCTGTGAAACAAGAGATTCAGAAGAATAGACTCAAGAAGAATGGACTCAAATGCTGAAATGGAGAGGAACCAGATACTTACAGCGTTATTTAGAGTAGCCTGTTGAAGTTGTGTTGCTGTGGAAAATGAATTTGTTAAACAGAATTCACTTGCTAATTTGCTATTTTATGTGATTTGCCATAGTCACATGCTGAGAAAAATCAGTACATCTATAATTGAGTATAAATGAATGACAGAGAAAACAGAGGAACTCCTAAGTTCTGATTCCAGTTCCCCAGTCTCAAGGTAAACTGAGGCACTTCAGTTCAGTAAGCACCAGTTCAGGGGTAAGTCAGGTCATTGAACACTTTTTGTCCAATATCATTATGCTATGTAAGTTGAGAAAATTCTCTTCATCTTTACATAATAGAAATCAAAATCTAATGGATGAACAGCTCTAACTGGGGCTTCTTTGTTGGTATGATTTTTTTTCCTGGATACTGCAATTAAACCTCCCCTAATAGGAACAACAGCAACCATGGCAGCAACAAACCATGAAGGAACGTAATCCCCTGGAATATCCACTTTGGTGGGCATAATGCAGTCTTGCTTTTCTATCAGCGAGTTGTGTGGAGGTGCCATAAAAACAACTGAGCTATAACTTGCACAGTGCAAAGCTGGAAGTGAATTATGAAAGTAATTCCCTGACAAGTGTAATTATTTCTCTCCTCACACACTGCACTTTGAATCACAGGGCCTGGGGAAATTTCAGAGGAATGTAACAGATACACTTTTGGCCTCAGTCACCAGAAATGGTAGAACACTTCCGCTAAAACCGGAGATTCTTGTTTACACCCATTAATAACATCTTCTGCATTAATGAATTGCATTCATGCTGTCATCCATTAAGAAGGTACTTTGAGGTCTCTCTGTGCACAGAACGTTAGCTTCTCCTGATGACTCTACTGTTATACAGCCCATAAATAAAACAAGTATTTTCCCTTCATATTTGAGGTCTGCAATTAAATCTACTAAATGGACTGCAGATGCATAGTTTACAGTAAGTGATTCATCTTGGAAGACCATGGAAATGTCGAAGTCGCCACAATGAAGTAGCATTGTTGTCAAATTAAGACAATTTCAGAAAGTAACATACAACTGAAATTTCATCTGTGTGAGCTACACTTCTTCCTGACTATGAGCAGCAGTGAAAAACTAAAAACCAGAAGTAGAAAGCATAGTAATCCACCAACATTATGTCATTATGCTAATTATTCAAATGAGAAATTGCACAGGGATAACAGTTTTCTGCTTGGTTTCCAGAACAGACCCAGACTCATGTTCCAGCCATATCCACCAGCTACCCAGAAGCAGCATGTGCAGAACTCAGAGGAGTGCTGCCCGTTGAAGAGCTGCAGAACTACACAGAGTGTAAAGCAAGCCTGCTCAGCACCATGCAGCCTATCCAAAAGCAAAGCTGCTGCCCTGTACTTGGCCGTCCTGAGATTTCTTGTCTTTGCTAGACTGACTTCATCTGGGAAACTGTGCTTGTTATATCCTTACATTATGAATTAGATACAGATAGCATCTACCCTAGATACTTTATGCAGCCTTGGAAATCTGGGGCTGGAGCCAAACCATCAAAGAGAAGAAGAAAGAGAGGTATTAGTTTCTTTATAAAAGACTGTGAACTCTCAGGTGGCAGAATGAAAACGGTCCCAGAGAGATGAAATAATTGTTAATTAGTTACATCACCATCATCACTTGTTATTCACTACATTGATTTTAGTTGTCTCCTTCTAAAGCATCAGTCAAATATTACTCACTGACACCAACAAAGTGTTGGCTCACAAGCCTGACAAAACACATCTTGCCTCCTCAGAAGGAAACATCCTAAACTTCCCAATGGTGTGTGATGTGCTTGGAGTGCCCTTTTGTCCACTTTACAGACTTTCTGACTGGAGAATGTCAGAATTGCTTTCCCAGTTGAGAGAATACATATCTATTTACAGGATTTACATAGAGAACCTCTTTATCAGTATTTCCTTTGAAATTTGCATAGAAGAAAGCCGGGCTGTGCATCCACTGCTAGTGAAATGGCTTTAACTCTGGAGGAATTATTTTGGTTTCAAAAGCACGAAAAATTCCTGGTAGTTTCAAAACGTGGTCAGGATGAAGATAGGTGCCAGGAAGAGCTCTTAGCCACATGGCTTTTCAATTAAATGTGCAAAATCTTGTGGAAAAAAAGCAAAATATTGGATTTTTATGCCCTGTGTATAATGGGATTTTGCATTGCTCAAAGTTCTCTGTTCTCAGAATCATGATCGTAGGGCTCAGTCAGTATTTCTGTTGCAAAATGAGACTAGATTCTCAAGGGAGATGCTTAGGAGACTTCATTAAGGTACAGAAGAACACTGAGTAATTTCCACCTAAACATATGGTCAGCTCTCCCTCAACAGACCTGAAGTTGTACAAACCAGCTCCTACCTCAAAGAGGGAAGTGAGAAGGAGAGTGAAACTCTCTAAATTGAGCAAGACAAAGAAGACTATGTAAAGGCTTTGTGAACACTGAGCCTTTCTCTGCCTTTTCCTTCCTTCTCACAACTACACTCTCTTCTCCCAGACCTGCGTGTGAGCTCAGTTGTGCTCCCAGTCACATTAGTTTAGAAGGATCGTCATTCACTTGCATTTCTGTACAAGAGTAAAACAGAACATGAATCATGCCTGAGATCTTTTTGGTCTGCACTGGACCTTTAGAGATGGTCCTACTTCTGACTGCCAATTAACCAGAGGGAAGCACAGGTCTGCTGTGAACAGACCCAATTCCAGTCCAGGTGAATTGCGTTTGGAGAAACAAGGAAAAGGAACTTACAGTGGTGAGACAATGAAAGAGAAAACATAATTTCACATGTAAATACCTCAAGAAAGATGCTCCATTTATTCTCTGCTCATATAAATCAAACTTGCCACCTTATAGTCACATCCTTCCCTCTTAACACCAAAGCCAATATTTGATATTACTGAGACTTAACTGCAGAAGACAGGAGCAGCTCAACTGAGCAAGCATGACAACGTGTCAACAGGCATACACAGAACTCGTGGTAGGATCTGCAGTTGGATTTCTTAAAATCACAGTACCCTACAAAATACCCTTGCACACACCCAGAAACTTCTAGAGTCACACAGGAAAATGTAAACCAAAGCATCTCAGCAAGGAACTGAAGGTGTAGCTGAAAAATTCATCATACATGCACAAGATAGCTGCCCATCTCTGCCGAAATTACAAAAAATCTTTATTTTATCTGGGAACAGTGTTTCAGGGGCACTATCTGTTAACCTGGGCAACTGACTGCCTAATGATTATATCTGCTTGAGATTTGGGACTAGGATTTTTCCTGCCCCTAGGTTGTAAAACTGCTATCAAGCAAAAAGTAGCAGATTATTGGTTTTTCAATTTAGTGACTGGTTCGTAAAATCACAGAAAAGAAGATCCGTAAGTCTTCCAAATGAATAAAACTTTAAAAACCCTCATGACAAATGTTTCATTTGTCCATTTTTATTTCATTTTGCTGAGCCTCCGTTTCTTGCTATTATTTTCTTTAAAATTTAGCTAAATTTAAGCACGAAATGTGAGGAGGTATTGATGCATTTGATTTCAAAAAGTATTTATTTGTAAATTTTAAGGAAAAAAGCAGCCAATTCCACCTGAAATCATTTACTGAACACAATCAATCCTTTTTTCACACCCAGGATGACATTGTCAGCAAATAATTTTTTGCCCCCCTAAGATTGCTTGTATCTACTCCAGAGAGGCTATTCCTGCCTAGCGGAGATGCTCGTGGTCACAGAGCAGAGGTGGAGGGGACTGTACAGTCCAACAGCCACTGTCTGCCACAGCATTTGGGTTGACTGTCATCCTTTTAGCTCTAGGGCTTAGGTCACACCTATGTGGCCTTTCTCAATTCAAAATCACCTGCCAAAATGGCACTTGCTGTGCTTTCTGCTCTTTTTGGAAAGACTTGGAGAAAGAGGGAAGAGAGGACAGGACAAACTCTGCAATTCAAAGCTTTTGCTTCAGGAATAAACCTCAACTGCACTGATTCAAGTGGAAATTCTCAAGAGGAACATGAGGTATGCCAGGGAGCATAGCAAGAGACTGTAGAGGACTTCAATTTTCATAGCAGAAGGTCCTCAACAGAGAAATTTTCCTCTCAAAATATTGCACCACACTGAGCACAAAGAAAAGCTACGTGCCACTTTGTGCTTGGCAGTGCTATGAGACTGTACATCCTATAAATCTATAAATTGAATTCATCCTGCTTGCACCCTTAGTCTTAGAAATTACTAGACAAGGAACAGCTAATGGATCAGCTGGCGATTTATTTTTAAAAGATGCATACTGCTGCTTTTTGCAGCCCAAAGGGATATGGACACTGGATATAAGCATCCTGAGCCTGGATCCCACGTAATTACTTTGCATAGTGCTTTGTCCCCATGCACTAGCTGTGTTCAAGATTTCAGGAAGATATGCTGGTCAAGAGAGGAAAGGTCTAAGAGTTGCAGAGAAATACTACATAGGAAACTGCATATGAAGAGGGGATGAAATATCAGTAATGATGCCAGGCAATGTATAATGCAAAAGGATGTGAATAATTAATTTATTAGCATAAATGTGACTCTTTAAAAAGAAACACATGCAAAGAGAACTTTAAAGGACCAAACCATACCTGTCTGGTTGCAAACCCTGACCTCACTGAAGATAACTAAGCAAAATGATACAGCTTACCCGCAAACCACGCTACTATAAGAGACTCATTCCTGTGCCCACAGCATCAGTCAATGCAACTACAACCAATTGCAACAGAGAGGATCTACCACATCCCAATGGCTTTTCACTGGCAAAGGTAGGAGCATCCACCAAACATGATGAAGCTGCTCTTTAAGCTGCTATCCAAAGTTAAAATCACTTACCTTTTAGAGATGCAACGTGGGATAAAGCTTGTGCATAGGTGGCTGTGTTGAGAAGAGTCCCAGGCAGGCAGGAGGGGAAGAAGGGTCCTGTAGGACCGACTGCTCGACTCAGGCTGAGGGAGAAGAGAAAGCAGCCTTTAGAGTTAGAGCAGCTGACTCCAAAAACAGTGCACGTATGTACACCAACAGGTTCCCCAGGGCAGTGGTCAAGGCACTGAGCTTGGTGGAATTGAGAAGTGTCCAGGCAACACTCTTAAACATATGGTCTGATTTTTGGGGGGCTTGGTATGGAGCCAGGAATTTGGCTCAATGGTCATTATGGATCCCTTCCAGTTCAGGATATTCTGTGATTCTGTAATTCTGTACTGCTGTCTTGAGAACAAACTGGAGGGGACTAAGCCTGGGGACCATCAGCCTCCCACAGCCACCAGTTCCTCACACCCGCATGGGCAGAAGGGAGTTGATGGTGGTTCATCTTCTAATGGTTTAGGTTGTACTTGAAACTGATACTATCCAGGTGCAGGCTTAGCATCTATCAATGCATGTATGTCCATAAACACAATGCATGCTTGTCCCAAAGAGCAGCAGCTGATTATTCTTACCTCTGCTGGATCTCCAGACTCTCTTTTTTATTCCTAGTTTGATCAGCTGGAGAAGGGGAATTTAAGTTCCTGACAGGAGGCGCCACCTCCGCCATTGCTTCCTTAGAGCCTTCTTGGTCAGAAGCTCCCCTCTCTGTTTTCCTCCATTTAGCTCTTCTATTCTGGAACCACACCTGGAGCAGGAGATCAAGCCAGGCTGAATGCCACATTTAGCCAAATGTAAAGGAAGTCAACATTTGCCGAATTTTTACTCTGGTGAGATTGGATTTTGGATAAAATCTCTCCTTATTTGTGTTCATGTTGTTATCCTAGAGGAGCCTTAATATTACATTTCTCTCTTGAATATTTATCTATATGGAAAACAAGCCAAAAACAAAAGTTTTGAGGATTTTTTTGTAACCTTGGAGCAGATGCTCTGAAAGCACCATATTTGAGGTGGAAAATGCCAAACCTCCCTCGAGGTCATGGAATCCACATTTTAATACATGACTTCAAGTATAGGCAAGATTTTTATTATTCTCCTCCTCCGGCTCCATTTTAGTTAGCTGCCTTTTAATTGCATATATCAGCAAACGTTGAATAATGATTTTATCTATATTCTAAATTTAGAGCAGTTAAATGCAAAGCAAAATGCAGACACTTCCTTGCGTCTTAATTGAATGAAGGTCACAGCTATAACAACATTTAATTGAGCTATTTTTCATTATCATATTTTAATGACTTTGCACTGACAGTTCGCCTGCTTCTGAGGAAAGAGCATGATGAAGTCGTTTATTTCCCTATTTAGTTATTGTTTGACAACATCATCTTCGATTAAGACTCTGCTTTATAGCACATTAATCATATTTGAATGAGCAAGGGGTATAAATGTAAACATATCTCCCATCCTCTGTGTTTCCCCATGTCCCTGCATGAAAGCAGGCTAAACAAATGCTTGCATCTATTGTCTGTTTGCATAATAGCCAACAACAAGGCTAAACACCCGTCCTCAGCAATCCAATTGTCACCACCCCTATCTCACCCCTGCACCTTTCAGGAAGAAGTTATGATCTTCCACTTCTGAATGCTCAATAATTGTCCCATTTATCTCAATTTGCAGTTCAGTCTTTAGACACCAATAGCCAAAATGGCATTTTTTATTATTTTTTTTAAGCCAGTACCTACAATGCACTAGCAAAATAAGATTTTCATTTCCAAATAATAATCATTTTAATTTGCCCACATATGACCAATGATTCATGTTCAGATTTAATAATCAGGATCACATAATCTGATTATAGAAGAAATAATTTGTTTACAATCCCCAATTTACTGTGGTGAATTCCATTATCTCTCTTCAGCCATTGGGTTTTAAGAGATACTAACATGACCCTAGGGAACAAAAGGCAAGCTATTATATTTCCTACAATTAGATCTTTGCATAGTCTTAACCCCAAGCACCTAAAAAAGAAAAAGAAAAAAAAAAAAAAAAAAAAGAAGAAAAAAGGAAAAAAAAAAACAAAAAAACAAAAAAAAAAAACCAGAAACAGCATGCAAAAAAGCCCCATAAATAAAATTAATACATAAGTGGGTTCAAAAAATGACTTGCAAGTCAGCGTGGATGCCTGCAGAGTTGTATGGATCCATCTCTTACAACTGCAGGAGTTCTGCTCTTAGTAGAGCTCTTAGTAGAGCTTGTAGACACTTAGACAAAGTCAATCTCTGAGTACGCAAAAAAAAGACCAAACATGTGGGCCAAAAAAAGAAAAAAGAAAAAAAAAGGAAGGAAAAGAAAAGGGGGCAGGGAGGAAAGAAAAAAAGAAATAAGAAGGAAAGGAGGAAAGCGTGGAAAAGAGAATGAAGGAAGAAGAGTGATCGTGGCCAATGGATCTTATGGTCTTATCTCATTGGATCTTATGAAAGGCATGGAAATTGCTCTACAGGCTCTATAGCCATCAGAATTAAGTGTTTCGAAAGTAGAGGAAAGGAAGAAAAGTTGAGATGGAAAGGCTCCTGCTAGCCGCAGGGCTCCCCCAGCTGCCCCAGCCCATGGCCTTCCAGTGGTCCGAGTGGCCGCCAGAACCACATCTCAGCTCTTTTCTCCATGCACACCCCCTCCAAAAGCAAGGAAATGGATGTGCATTGATGTAATTTAGTACCTTGGAGACACGGACAAATTAGTGTAGAACATTATCACTAGTTAATTATGAATGACCGATTAATCAACCTAATCTAATATTCCACATTATGTTGATGTTATTAAAGTGCATCATGAAAATGACAGATCGTCTTCATTTGCGTTCTTTGGCCAAATGTGCACTCTGCAGTGATGATGTCAAAAAAAAAAAAAAAAAAAAAAAAAGTTTGCTGGTTTGAATCCCCGAGAGTTCAATCATCCCTGGGATGTTTACCTGCACCCGGGCCTCCGTCAGGTTGATTTTCATCGCCAGTTCTTCCCGAGTGAACACATCAGGGTAGTGAGTTTGAGCAAAAACTGCTTCCAGTGCTTCGAGCTGTTGGAGGGGAGGAGAGCGGAGGTGTCAAGGGCAGCGGTGGAGGTGAGGGGCTCCTGCCCGTCGGGGCGGAGGGGGGTTCGGCACAGAACCAGGGAAAGCGAGTCTGGGGAGCGTAGGGGGTCGCACTCTACCTGCTGCAGGGTGAAGGTAGTGCGGTTGCGACGCTGCTTCCTGCGCAGGAAACCGTCGTCGAAGTCGCCGGCGGAGTGTGCTCCGAAGGGGGCAGCACCTGCGGGAGGAGAGCCGCAGTGGGGTCGAGGGGCGGACGGGGTTGCGATCCCAGCCTGCCTGCCCCAGCACAGGAGTGAGGCCCCCTCAGGAGCGAGAGGCAGCCTGCCTCTCAGAAAGGCTAGATTTAGGATGGGTTTCAAAACAATGGAAGGTGTGTGTGAGGAGGGGTGAACCCTCCCGGCCGGGGGCTTCAAGGGGTCCGGGAGTTGACGGAGCACCACTTTGTCCCTGAGGGAAGGCCTGTAGAGGGCAGTCAGACTGCTGGGATGCCCCACTCAAACGTAGCTCCCCTTCCCTTCCCAGACAACGTAGAGTAAAACAGAACGAAACGAACATACGTCCCCCCGGTCCCCAGGCCCGAAACAGCACCACTGAGGATCTCCAGGACCCAACTCACAGAGCCCCCCACCGATGTCCTACGGCCCCTCTCCCGCTCGGGCCATCAGGGCAGGGCACCGCGATCAGCCCGCGGTGCCGCTGGGAAGCAGTCCTCTCCCCATACTAGCTGCAGCCCTGGGCAGAAACAAATGCCGTCTCGGTGACCACGGAGCCTGGTCGCTTCCCTCCAAGCTTTTGATAAACACCTCCAGAAAGGGCTTTTCTGTTGCCACTTCTTGGGTTAGTTTGGTTTCGGGGGTGTAAGGAAGTGGTGCTGCTACTGTCACCTGGGATGCTCCACGCCGGGTGCTGTCACCCCGCGCGGGGAAGCCGCCTCTCCCCCCCCTCACCCCCCCCAGCTTCTGCCGCCCGCTGCCCTCGGGGGCCACTCCCCAGCTCGGGCCGCCAAAAGCATGCACCGGTTATAAAAAACAACAACAACCCTCCTCCTCCCCCCGCCAAACAGACAAAAGCGTGTTTCCGAAGCTGTCTGCCAAAAACTAACGAACAAAGCTACCCAGGCACTCGGTGACGCTCGGCACAGCTCGAGACAACTTGGCGGAGCGCGCTTTGCAGGCACCCTCCGTGCGCACCCGGGGGGATCCCGCCCCCTCCGGGCCGGTTCCTACGGCGCTGCACTGGGACAAGGAGCGGGGCAGGCAGCGCTGGGGGCAGAGGCCGAGATAGGAAGTGGGGAGTGAAGGTATATGCGGACCTTTCTGGGGGGCAGGCTGCCCCTCACTCGAGCTGAGGGATATGCGGGGGAGACACGGATAGATCCCGAAGGTTGCCTTTTTTTTTTTTTTTTTTTTAAAGAAACAAACGAAAAATTAAACAACCCACCCAGTCAAAAACATCCTCTCGAATGAAGCGCTCAAAAAGAGAACCCTCTCAAGCGTTTTTTTTCTCTCTCTTTTTTTTTTTTTTTTTTGTGTGTGTGTGTTTGATTATTTTTTTTTCCCAGCCGTGCCCCGTGTTTCCCCATCCTCCCGCAGAATGTTTGTAAAATAACATGAAAGATTTATGCGGTCCCTGTGGCTGGAGGGAGGAGGCGTGACCACGTCCTGAAAGTGTCCCGATTACAGCCATGACACCAACATCTGTGCTGGGAGGGGAGAAAAGCATCTCGTTCGTAGCCTGAGGCTCAACTGCGGGATCGCTATCCGCGGAGGGGAGGCAGGTGGCAAAACGAGGGCGGGGGTGCAAAAACAAGGCCTTTCCAACAGGAATCAAATTAAAAAAACCCAAACCCATGCCATCCTTCTTTCCATCTTGTGACAAGAGGGAGGGGGGCAAAGGGTTGTGTTTGCTCTTGGAAAAAGACGAGGCGCTTTCAGATGGGGCTCTTTCTATAGATTCGCATCTCATCTCGGCACACTCCCTGTGCGAGGACAACCAGAGCGCAGCATCCCCTCCACCCCAGCATACACGAACCCTCAGCCCCGGCCCCACACGGCCCCACTCACCCTCGAGTTGCGGGGGGCAGTGGAAATAGAACATGGCCCCGCGGCCGGGCCGCCGCCCGCTGCCCCCCGCGTCGGCACCGCGTCCTCCGCCGGGCACAGTCGAGGGCTCTGCTGCCGACCTGGGGACAGAGAGGGAAAGAGCAGAGCAGGTGAACAGCCAGAAGGAAACACCCAGAAACTCCCTGGTGAGCCCAGAGCCAGCCCAGAGGAGGCAGAGAAAGTCCTATGTAACGCTGCGTGCAGCGAGCTGAAAAGGCAAAGGCAGAACACTCCATGGTAGGTGTATAGTAATCAGAACCAGCAAAAGTTTGTTGCTATTTTTTTTCCCTTTTCTTTGCTTCCATTTTCTTTGCAAATAGCTATCTACCTTTCATTCTGCTATCTATGCATCTATCCATACATCCATCAATCCATCTGATTATCTCTTCCATCTGTCCATCCATCTATCCATACATCCATCTATGCATCTATCTATCCACCTATTTATCCATCTTTCTATCAGTACATCGAATTCTTTCAAAGATTTACTTCAGGAGTAAATAGTAATATAAAGAAAAACACTTACTTAGAGCTAAGAATGAGCTGTTTAACAGACAAATCAAACGGAACTATTTTACCTAAGTGAAACAGCAATAAAACCTAAAGGCTGTCTTCTTTCTAAAGCATCCAAATACACACTGGGAGCTGTGATCGGGTTGGAAACCAATGTCCTCAGCAAGAAAAAAAAAGTTCAAATTTACATGCAGTTATATAAAAAAATCCAGAATGCAAATAAAAATAGTAATCCATACCTAAACCGAACTGAAGTAAAAATCACCAGTAAGGTTTGGGGTATTTTGCACTGGAATAAGGCGCTGTGAGTTGTTGGCTGCAGAGACAGAAGGGCTCTGTGGAGTTCTGGAAGTGGCCAGATGTCTTTATATCTGTCTACAGCATGCTCTGCCTCTCAGCACTTGCCTTTATAATCTCACGCATAATTGGCCTTAATCTGATTATTTCCAGCGCTGTCTACAGTGAGTAACTTGGATAGGTCTATTGGGCCCTACAAATGGCCCACGTGGTGTGTAGAGGAGGGAAAAAGAAAAGGAAAAAAAAAAAAAAAAAAAAAGAAGATGAAAAGAAAAAAACCCCATCATTTCTCAGCAAACATCAGGAATGTGAGTGGCAACAACAAAATCCTATTATTTTTCCGAGCATTCGCGCTCCGGGGCTCGGCGGCCCCCTGCGGCGGCCCGCGAACCTCGGGGTGCTCCAGTCTGCGGGGCCAGGGGGCCCCTCCGAGCCGTGCTGTGCCCAGCCGTGACGAACCGTGTGGAGCCGAGCCGAGCCGTGCCGAGCCGTTCCCGCCGCCCGGACCCGCTGACAAAGCGGCTGCTAATTGCCGTCGGCTGGGTTTTGGGGGGCCGCGCTGCACACGCCTCGCCTTTCCAAGCGATCGTACCGCAGCAAAGTTTGATTTTGTTCACAGCGAGGGGTCTCTGGATTTATGCTCGCTTCCCGTCTGCAAATGATATGCGTCGGGACCCTTTGCAATTACTTTTAAAATGCATCCGAGACATAGGCTCAGCGGAGAGAGATGGCCCTTGCCTCAGCCCGGGTGAAAATTAGACTTTAAAGTACCCAGATGAAATTTTCAAGTCAGGGACGCGGGATTGGATCAAATCACATAAACTGCAAAAAAAGCAAGTATAATGGCACATAATTGGTTCTGTAATAGCATTACACAAGGATAATAGCCTGTTATGGCCCCCTGCACATTAAGTGCTTCCCTGGCGTAAAGCCTTTATGATATTAAAGGGGGAATATAATGATATTTTGGTTATTAAATGCGTGTAATTAATTTATGCACCACTGAAAATAAAGTTGGTATTATGACCCACTCAAGATGCATCAGAAGATGTAAGTCAGACAACTGTTGATAAGTTCTGGTGTCTATGTTTCGTCTAGACTGCTGATTTTATTTTGGAACAATTGCTTCTCCGGCAGACTACACAAATTTAATATTTCATAAACATTGTAATGTTCTGTACAGGAAGGGCGAGCAAATCTACACAGGCTCTTTTAGATCTGATGGGAGTTTAAAGATGTAGCACGTTCATACCAGAGCAAAGAAGATACAGATGATACAGGTGCAGAAATAGAAAGAGATTTTAAAGAGATAATGTCTTTGGAAAGTTATTCAGAATATGTGATCTCATTAAATAAATACTAATAAGCTTTAGAAATATCACCTGCACTATCTGCCTTTCACACTAGACATAGCTGCAGAAATTCCCCTAATGTATATTCAAGCTGTAATAATGTTTTAGAATTGTATTATTTTAGCAAAATAAGGCAAAATCAGAGATCCAAACATCATCTTATCCATTCACCTAGAATTTTCTCATACTGGTGAAATATTTAGAAAGTTACAGACATGCATGTTTATATATAAATATCTTTATATGTATACACATACATAGAGGCTTTTAAGGAAATTGCTGTTTGACAGCAAACATTATTGACTTACCATCCAGGCAAGTCTCCGAACAGCAACGTATAGCATGAATCGAGCTGGCTTTTACAGCACCATGCAAGAACAATGTTCTGAATCCGAATGCACTCCTTAAAATAGCCACACACACTTTAGGTCAATTAACCTTAAAAAGAAAAACATAACCTAGAGGTACTGTCTGTATCTTCCCTATCAGCCTCTGCATCCTGAATTTTAAAATCCACGCAGGGCCGGTACTGTGGGATCTCTTTGCATGGAGACAGATGTGCCTTATCCTTTCTTCTCTCTGGCGTTGGAGAGAGAGTGAAAGTGTTTTATCTTAAGAACCCTTAATAAAATAATAATAACTTCATTATGGCACTCTAAGGCCTCACTCTAGTCAGGGATCTGCATCGCTCTTTTGGCTCCAAGACTCACTTTCTCCAGCAGTTTGAAGCTTCAAGTTCAGCGTATTGCGGGGGGCATAGAGGGTGAAATGGAGCAGGGGGAAGTGCTCCAAATCGCTGCTTTTTGAATAGAAGCGGTATGACCGAGAGCTGGTTGGCTCAACTTTCTCCCAAGGAGTAGCAGCTGCAAAACAAGCAGATAACTAAGTAATATATAATCCTCCACCCCTAGCCAGTTTGGTGCCTGTTTAATTTTAATGCGCGAGACGTGGGGTTGACATAACTAAAAGTTAAAGCTTGGGAGTCTTGGGTGCCGTCCTCCGGCGAACCGAACCCAGGGGCGCGTTTCAGCACCACGGAGAGCTCCGCATCCCTTTCCGCCTTGCCCGGCTGCGCGCTGCCCGGCGCGTCCTGCGGGGAGAAGCGCGGGGTCGCTCCTTTCCCCGTAAGCAAGACTGCTGTCAGCGCTGTTCCTAAGCTCTCCTTGCCTTCCTTTTATAGATGCTTGCCTGCGAAGTTGGGACTCACGGAAAATGATGAGGAAACTGCGGCGGGTCATGGGACGGCATTTTTCCTGTACCTCCTCTCGTACAAAAGTCCAACATTAAAAACAATCTGAAGCACGAAATAATATACAGAGTTGAGTTATTTCAGCAAAAAATCCCTTTCTGTGAGAAGTTGTTAAAGTCTGTTACAGACATTCACACTTACTATCATCGTCATCCTTAAGGACAGTATCAGTTAACAAGCGTGCAAATAAAAGTTCAAGTAATAAAAATAAATTTAATACAATTCAGAACAGACTTTTTGCTGATTCCATCTGTCTTAAAGCAAGACTGTTCCCATGCTGCACAGACAAACACATCTCTTCTAATTTTTCTACTGCGACAGTAAAACCCTGGACTGAACTGACAAGCAACATAACTGAATTGACATCTACCTTGAGAGACCTCAGCTCTGAGGGGATCATTTGTAAAACTCAAGAAAGTCTGACTGGATCAGATTTGATGAAGTGGCTCTCTTGTCTTTTCATGTCCAAGCAGCTCCTTTCCCATGATTCTCAATACCTGACCACAAAAAAGGACTAGCAGCTAAAAGGTTATTTTACCCTAATTCACGTGCAGTAAAATGTATTTTCCAATTAACCAAATTTGCCGATTTGTCCCGCTTGGACACTCTTATAATTTATAATATAAAAATGTTCTTTCTTTATCTAAAGACCAAGGTGACTGCTTTTAATTTTCTGTAACCTCTTTACACTTGATGTTCACCAGACTCATAATGTTAATTGGCTTCATATACGGATCATCAGTTTAATGAAGGAATAAATCCTATGTTGCTTTATGTCCCTCTGTTTTAACAATGATTGCTTTAATGAAGAATGTGACGTGTTCGAAATCAAAGCTGCAGGAGACATTAGAGGGTTTTTTTGTTGTTGTTATTTTTTAAAAAATTATGACTGGAATGCCTATTTAAAGTTAAAACCATGATATTTTCATGTTTAAAATGGTGTTGTTTAAATCATTTTCCATGGAAAATACTGACTCATTCTTCGGCAAAGAACTTTTTCTTTCTAATTATGAGTACAGACTGAGTAACACAATTTTGCAGTATAAACAACCCAATTAGGTTATTAAAATATCTCTGAGATGATTTTATACCACTGCAGTTTTAATTCAGAGTTTTACTTAAACTCCTACTGAGTTCAAAAGGAGTTATGTTTGCCTAAATAAGGAGCATTTGTATATAACAAATATTTCCCTTCATCAACCTACTGTGTTTTCACTGTTCCTATGTGGATGAAGAAAAGTATAGGGGAGAAAGAATTGTCTGTTCACACACAAAAGCTCTGCATTGCTGTAATCTATTTCTCCCCATGGGGATTTTAGGATTTCGGAAGCAAGGGTAAAATGTAATGAAACATGGGCTCACAGAGGTAGGTGACTGCAAATCAGAGCATCAATTAGGCCAAGCTGGAAAGCAGCAATTACACCAAAGTGTGTGTGCTGGTTATACTAGCTACAGCATGTTTAAAACACAAGGCAAATGCATTTTTGTAATTCAACTTTTATGTTCCTTGTCCCACTTACAATGAAAGTAAGCTTTTCTTCATCTTTTTTCTAATGAGAAGTGCTTATGATGTATTTATTTTTTGTTATTTGGAAGCTGGTGCCTGAAATAAAATTACGTGATCCTTATATATAAGAACATGTAATATAGAAGAGGAAATTCTCTAATCAAAGCCTGTTGCAATGACTAAGAAATCGATGGACTTGGACAGAAATGTCAGGAAGTAGCAGAGGAAGTGAATGGGAGGGGAAGGATACTGGTTGAAATTCCTTACCACTGAGAACTGAGAACTTACCGTACTTATTTAAGTGTGCCAGGCCAGATTCCACAGCATCTGTTGTCTCCACAGGTACCACACTCATTCAACACAGATCACCCTTAACACACCTCTCAACTTTGCCTCTTCCATACTGTCACCATGTCTGAGAGAACTTTGTACTGCCTTTTAAAGATGCACAGAACTGTAACCCATAACCAGCACTGTACGAGCATACAGATGACAGCCCATAAACCATACTTTGCCTTCCCATTCCATGGAGAATAAAATATCCTATGGCACCCCTAGAAGCACAGGACAGTTTTTGAAAATATTACAGGTTTTACATAAATATGAGTGACACAATTATTGATACTACATACCTTGGTCAAAGGCAGAAAAATGATTTCCTACTGTCCATAAAGCACACAGAATGCATAGAAAATATAAAGCTGTGAAAGCTGTAGAAAGTTAAAAACTGAAAGACACATTATAACTCAGATTTAAGTTTTCACTTTCTTTGTGTGGCCCTTATTTTACTGTAGACTTGATAGTTTATTTGGAGTTTTCCAGAAGCTTGGAAGGAACTGGCCCTTGAAATATACATCTCTAGTACAATTGTTCAACCTGCTTTGTTTTAAAGGAGCATATTTAGAAACAAGAATACAATATTCTCAGGTACATCTGTCCAAGTTTAGGCTCCACATTGAGCCTATAAAAGAATGATATGATTTTCAAAGATGCTGACTATTGCCAAGAAATTATATGTGATTTCAGAAACCCTGAAAATGGCTCACTGTTTGCAGAGATGTGGGGTCTCTACTTCTACATCACATCTTGTGTGAACAAGGCAAGGTAATTTGATTTCTGGCAAAATAACCTGGCCCTAGATCTCCACTTGAGTATGGAGATGGTCCAACACTATGTTAATGGTGCTTAGATAGGTATTTTGATGCTGTTGTGGACTTGCTTTTCATCAGATGGGATAATGCCAAAGCTTTTTCTCATTGCCAACAAGATAAACCCTTTTGCTTATTCAGAAAGAGCACAAGGGCAGCATCAAATTTTCTTTTCCTCCTTTTTCTTCTTGTTGCCATGTGTAACAGTTTATATGTAGCATCCCCTCAGTGTTTTTGCCTATACTTCTAAGCATTCTTAAGTTCAAGCCAATTTCATTCCTGCTCTCTCTTTTAGTATTTGATTTGATGGGAAACTGGGACTATGCTTTTCTCTATTCAAATCCCTCTGGAGATATTTCCAAGATCTGGATGCTCTGCACTAGAGTATTTCTAATGAAAGGCATTGCTGAAACAACACTGATAATGGTGTTCACTGATGTTCGGAGATTTGTTGATTTAGAGAATGAGATAGAACCATTTAAACAAGCTGAATATTACATGAATGAAGGAAAGGAGGATATCATAATTCATTCTTTGAGCTAAAGAATAAGGCAGTGCAGGGCCATGCAAAATTTAGAAGCCAGATTTGCAGAGCTTTCTAAAAGAAATTCAACTTTCATCCATGCCACCTTTCAACTGTACTTTCATTAATCTTATCTTTCTCATAAACCACGACCACCGAATCCTCTCTTTACAAATTCCTGTTCCAATTTCTTACCTTAAAATTCAGGTCCTATCACTGTTTCAGGCACTTCATAGCACTTGGTCTTCAGAAGAATTAAGTTTGAAAGGCCTCAGACCGGGCTTTGAACAGGAACATGTTATCACAGATTTTGGTACTTGCACAGTCGCTTACTTAACAGCAGAAAATGCATAAGCTAATTTCTAGGCTTATTTATGGTGAGATAGCTCAAAACTTGCCAATCTCATGGCACTGAGTGGTGAAAAGGGAAAGGTTGGATAGCCTTGAGGAGCATGGAGTTCTGAAACACTGATGGACTTCTTGAACCTAAAGTTGGTCTTGCTCAAGAAACAAGAGATAATTGCATGAGCTGTCATCTGAGAAACAGCAGAAGAAATGGAATGGCCATAGTTCTGCTGTTAATTAGTTTGCTTATACTTGGCTGAGTAGGAGCTGAGAACCTTTTGGCATACTCTAGAATTTATCTAGGGTTTGCAACGTCCAAATACATCACTTATTTATTTATTTTAATTTAAGTTTGTTTTCTCAGCTGTCCTTGGACAAATATTTATATTTTTAAGCTTCAATTTTACACTGCATTTCAGTTTCAGTCTCAAATCCCAGAATGCAAATTTCTTTCAAACCAGATCAAGAAGCCTGGTCAGAACATTTTACTTGTTTCTCTCTATAAAGGTTAAATGTTGAGCTGTGAACAATGAAGCTGTTCGCAGAGGAAAGAAAAAAAGGAAAAAAGGAAGAAAACCACACCCTTTGGACATTTTGTTAAAAAAATAATAAAACTTTTGAAAATTTCCACTAAGAACAACCAGAGGAGAACTTCGATGGCTGCAGACTATGCGCAAAGAATCAGTGGCTGCAGCATCCTCCAGGGGAGGGAGCTGGTGGGCAATTGAAAATGGCAACTACGTGCTGCATATGACTCCCATCCACACAGCAATGTGGGGCTCCCGAAGCTCTCAGGACAATTTGGAAACTTCACTTGGTGACTGCAGGGGTGGTATCGGCTGAGAGTCAGACTTGTGGTTCGGCTCTAAGACTATCAGATTGCAAAATTAGGGCTGAAAATGCAGCACCTCTCAAAATGTATCCCTGTGAATTAGAAAGACTGCAATAACTGTTAAATATTTGGAAACAAGATATTATTGTTTTCTGGGTGAAAGGACCCTAGGAGTCTTCAAGACATCTCCGAAGCAATACGTATGTGTTAGTTATTTGCTGATGTATTTTCCGTCAGAAAACTAGATAACAATATGTTGCGTAATTGAACCATACTTTATGAAAATAAACCAACCACTTTGATTTCATGATCCAGGCAATTATCAAGCCAACCTGTGTGAAATCCCCACTGTAATACATAAATGTAAATAGGTTCACTCAGGAACAGTGGGTTTCTACAGAGTCTAGAGAATTTAGGAAAGATTCTGCTTTGCCACAGCCTTAAAATAAATGTGAAGTTTGGCATATATATTTTTTTTAAGTATTAAAAAAAACAATATTAAAAAAAATGAAGAAGAAGAAGCAGCAGAAGAAGAAAAGCTCTGTCAAAACCCAGTGCTAATACTAAATAACACATCTTGGAAATGTGAAGTTATTTACATGGTAAAATACAAGTACCATGTGGAGTTCAACAAATGCAAAGTCTTTGTCTTGAGAGAGAACAGCTGATTCCTTTCAAGCCAACTGGATGATGCAGAACCTATGATGATCTGCAACCACTGGTACTGGCTTTATGCTGCCCGATAATTCTGTTTAACCTGATAGCCCAACTTTAACTAAGCAAGGTTTTTGAGAGCAGATCTGAACTACTATGCTAGGACTTCCACCACAGCACTGCTTTTTGTCATGTGGTCTGGATTTACAGCATCACCAAATCAGTTTCAGTTAAAGGTCAATTGTTTCTCAGAAACAGGTCGTTTTCCCACTTAGAAGCAAAACTCAGTTTTTGTTTACCAGAATGAAAACAGGCTGTAATCTAGCTCTGAATTAGGGCAGTTAGTATCTGCCTGAATCTATAACTGCACATATCCACACGACAACAAAAAGTTAGCAGTCTCTCTTATTCTCTGAATGGCTTCTAGCAATGAACCCAGTAGGAAGGAAGAAAACATGCAATTAGCTGTTGTAAGACACAATTGTCTCGTTCACCACAGGCCAGTTCACACCTACTAACTGCTCTCCTTGAAGGTGAGCTATACCAAGCACCAGAAGAGAAAAAGTGGCCGGGGTGTGACATATTTGTGTATGAGGCCATTGAAAGCACCCCCTGGATGTGGCAATGTTCACAGCTTAGTGTGGAACACCCACCTCTGTTACAGATAAGTAGTCCTTTGAGAAGCAGTCTGGGACGAAGCAGAAGGAAGGCAAACAAGAGTGCATATGTCCGTGGTTGTGTGTAAGAGTCCACATGTAAAACACTCGTGTATTTTTACAAATGGAAGTAGATGCCATCTTAAAGGATGGGAGGCAATCGGAAAGGTCAAAGCCCAGGAACTCAGCTCCACTCCTTACATAGCTCCCCGGCTATGAACCAAATGCTATCTTCCGCAAATCTTTTCAGTAAAGCACATAAATGCCATTCTTCTTACAGGAGAATGGCCCCATTGTGCACACTCCAGGCGAAGTGGAGACAAATCAGAGCATTCCTGACAGGGTGCAGAGCAGAGGCCTTCCAACTGGTTACCACACCGCTGTGCTCCAGCTTCTTTGGGCCAGGAACATTTCAGTTATCATAGAATTACAGACCATTACATTGGAAAAGACCACTAAGATCATGTAGTCCAATCATCAACACATACCCACCATGCCCACTAACCATGCACTTCGGTGCCACATCTATATGGTTCTTGAGCAATTCCAGGAACAGTGACACCACCACCACCTCCCTGGGCAGCTTGTCTAGTACATCACCAATCTTTCTGAGAAGAATTTTTTCCTAATATCCATCCTGAACCTCCCTTGGTGTATCGTAAGACCATTACTTATCTTTCTATCTGGTCCCCACCTTGCTATAACCTCTTCTCTGGAAGGGAATTATCCCCAACCTGTTCCTCCCCACCAATCCCTTCTGCCTCACCAGTCACCAAACAATCCCAGCACATTTCCCATATTTCAGTGCCAAGAAGCAACTTTCTCTACATCTCATAACAGAAGCACCTCAGTAACTCTTTATAAGAACAAATGGTTCTACAAATGGAAGACCACAGAACCTGATCTCTCGTGGGTCTGTGTTCTCCCTACGGCATATCCAGAGCCCACTAACATCCTGCTGCAGAGGTAACTGGGCCAGGCTTGGTTGGATGGCTCTCCCATCGCACAGTAGCCAACACGATGTGACTGCATGCACCTCACTTACCTGAACCTCTTTAGTTCCAAGTCTAGAACATCTTCTGTGGAATCCTCAGTGTTTTGCTGCCATTCTTGCTCTCTCTTAGCATTGTTGCAGTGCAATACAAAATAACAACTCCATCTTGTGCCACCAGTTCTTTTCTAGACTACCCATTCTGAAGACTGCCTATATTCTCTTCAAAACCATAGCTATTGCTTTTTGGCATCCCACCTAAATGTGCTGTGTTCAGCTAAAACTGAAGTTCCAAATTGTAGCCTTCCTTATTCTGGAATTCTTATTTATTTCAATTAACAAATTGTGCCTTTATTAAATATATATATAAATATGTATATATATAAATAAAACAGGAGCATACTTATGCTTAATTGTTATTCTAATTACAAGTTCTGGTGCAGCATAAATTTTTTCCCTTGGCATTATTATGAAGCTCATTTTCTTACAAAGTCCAGGATAAACAATTCCAATATATTTTGTTTTAATTATCAGGGTTTAATGGGGCATAATGAGACTATGTTGAGTGGCGCAGAAAAAAGTAATAATTTAATGTGTGCAAAACTACTGAGTGCTCCTAGCTTGACTGTGCATATTTCACCAATTTTGGTGCAGCATTGTGTTTACTAATATTCATTATTACTTACTGAGTTTATCCGGTTTTCAAAGGAAAAATATTCTTTTTTTTCCTGGAATCTAAAAAAAATAGGGCAGCTAAAAAAATAAATAAAAGGATAATTCTCTGAGTTGCACAGTGAAAGTTGCAGCTGATACACAGATGGTGGTTCTAGAACCATTCATCGTGCTATGGACAGAAGACTGGAGTATGTTGCACACAGAAGCTGCCTACATCAGTCTGTTCCAAAGGCAGTCCTTCTCCCAGTGTTAGCTGGCAATGAAAACTGCTGGCTTCAGTTCTTAGCATCCCTACTGAAACACTCATAGACAACATCAGCTGAAGTCACCTCTCTGGACTCTCTCTTGATGACTAGCGTAGCAACCAGGGGTTATTCTGCAGAAAGGATAAACACATTTGTTCTGTCACACTGGGCACATACTGCAGTTCTGAAACTTGTACCTGTACTGAACTGTGTTCATACACACACAGTTCTTCCTGTGGTCTGCTGGATGGAAATACAGGGATCTCATCACAACGTTTCCCCCAGCTTGAAGGAATAGAACCTCAGCATCTACTCTGTTTGTCTGTCATATTCATTCATGGAGTCAGAGGCTTTGATTCATTGTCCATTGAAACTACTGTGAATGTCCCCTCTTTTGGCAAAGTATTTGAATCATGACTTTGGGAAGGTAGCTCAAATACATCACAGAAAGAAAACTGTAATGTTACATTACATACATTTATTTCAAAAGTCGTGTTTTTATTACAGATTAAGTTAATATACTTGAAGCATTTGAGTTTTAAATAAAATACATTTCTTAATTACAGACATTGGTATTTACAGAAAGAAAATGTACATAAATATTATTATTATTATTTTTTTTTAATAAATCTCATTGGAGTAAAAATTCAAAATTCTTCATGATGTTTCTACTGCTGGGAGATGTCAAGTTTTGTGATGTGCCAGCCTCCTTCAAGGATTAATGAAGACTAGAAACCTAAATAGGCTGAAGTTACAGCTCAGTAAGTTGATCAAGAAACTGCAATGGGATGGCTGCCCACATTAAGCTGTAGCAAGACTTGAAGACCTCATGGGTTCCCCTCCTAGTGGGGATCCCCTCTTATGGATTGAGAAAGAATGAAAGGGAAAAATCAAGTACCTTCCATCCAACCAGCCTTAACTACAGGACCAGGGCAGCAGCCAGCATGTTCTAACAGACCTTCAAAGTTTGGACTACTTTTTTTCCTTTCTGTCTAAATTATGGGAGCTGCAACCCAAGCTTATTGTACAGTCACTGTACAGTCGGCTGACCCTTCATCACAGAGGTGCAAGCACTGAGCCAGAAGCCAAGTTTGCTGATGCCCAGATGTATATTGTCCTGTGTCCATCAGATTGCCTAGTAAGTCCCAGAGGGACTTATAAGGTGGTCTCTGTATTTGCTAAAACTGCAGACAGGACAGGGGAAGAAGTGCATTACCATCTGCAGTTTATGTATTACTCAGAAGAGATCCCTGAGGTCAGCTCTGGGCACTTAGCCTCAAATCTCTGCTTAGGAATTTATATTCCCATTGAATCACGTGCATTCAAAGCTGAAAGAGGTAGCATTACTGAGACCAGCACCCCAATGCTGGATTAAGGCAGGATCCTAAGGTACAACAAGCATGGCATTGCTAGCTGGTTGAGGGGAGTGACTGCTTTGTCTACACTGCACTGATGCAGCTTCATCTTGAGTACTGCACGCAGTTTTGACCATCACAGTACAAAAAGGCCACAGAACTATTGAAGAGTGTCCAAAGGAGGACCACAAAGATGACGAAGGGTCTAGAGGGAAAGACATTTGAAGAACAGATTAAATCCCTTGGTTTGTTCAGCCAAGAGAAGAGGACAATGAGAGGAGACCTTATTGCGGCCTACAGCTTCCTCATGAGGGTGTTGCTTAGGGGCAGTATTGAGCTCTCCTCTCAGTGACAAGACCCAATGGAATGGCATAAAGCTGTGACAGGTGATGGTCAGGCTAGATATCAAGGCTCTTTTCCAAGAGGGTGGTCAGGCATTGAAACAGGATCCTCAGGAAAGTGGTTATGGCACTGAGCTGCTGGGGTTCACAAAATGTCCAGAAAATGTTCTCAGATGTAAGGTCTGATTTTTGTGTGGTCCTGTGTAGAGCCACAGGTTGGACTCAATGTTCATAATGGGTCCCTCAAATATCCTATGGGATAGCATGCCTGTTACTCCTTTGGATATTCAGAGCTTTAACATACGAAACAGTACCTTTGTTTGAATGCACACTTAATGTGTTTGGGATCTTTTACATAACAAAATTCCTGTTCCTGATGGTTTCCTCTGGTTTACAGGCACAGAGCTTTCCACAGAGGTAAGCAGAGCCATTACAAACCCATGGCTCTTTGAACACCTGCCTAAAGCTCCTTTCCACACACCCACAGTGAGAGGATTTCAAACGCAGGTGAGCTTCTGGTTCACCTGTCCCATAATCCAAAATACCATTTACCTTTGGTATTTTCAGTGGCAAATAGGAAACTGAATCCAAGTGCATGCCAAATGTGTACAAAAAAAAAATATCCTGTTAATGACAACCGCACCTTGTTGCCACCATGTCTTTGTAATTTTTAAGAACCACATTCTCTTTATCATCAAAGTAGAGGAGATTGAGGGACATCAGTTCATCTGGAACACAGCAGGGCGTGCTGATATCCTGAGACAGTTTAAGTGTATGGACTATGGACTGAACCGTGGCATGGTTTGTTGCATTTTGACTTTCCCCCAAGGGGAAAAGACAGGAGCCTCTGCAGTAAAATGCATTGTATCCACTTGGGTAAATAATCCATCCTGACCAGCCAATGGCATGGAAGTCAACATAGAGTTCTCTTCGATGACATGCTGTTACCTGGCTTTTGGAAGAAGGTGCTGCAGCAGCGCGAGGCCTCCTGCTCTTCCTTTCTTTGCTGTTTTTGATTATCAAAGTTTCACGAGGCACACGTAACAAAGCATCATTTTTGGCAGGGTTCAGCTCTGGTTTAGGAAGGAAGCTGTGTGTTAATCTTTCTCAAAGTCATTTTTCCTTAAGTACAATAAGCTGCAAGAAAACCTGTTTCGAAAATGTACATCAAAGATTTCAAAGAACATTTTAAAATGACAGGAAAGCACCGGGAGAGGTGTGTACTCAATTGTCATTTCAGCTACTTTTCAAAATCTGCCAGGTCTGTGTTTCCCTATGTGGACTAAAAGGTCTCAGTTTAGCAGAAACATAAAAGCTTTACATTCTGCAAACTCCAGGGGCCCTTTTCAGGGATACCTATGGTCAGAATGGTTTTAATGACCTTTGTATGGCTACTCCTACATCAGACCTGCTGTGAAGTGCTAACAAAGGGTGGAGACCACATTCTTTTCTTCTCTCCAGTATTCTCCTCTCAGCAACTCTACCCATATGCTTGAAAATAGAGTGCTTTCCTGAAAAGTAGTCGTTTTGGAAAAAAAAAAGATGATGTTTTGGACATGAAAATATTATGCCTAGGTTTAAGGAAAGTCAGCTAGGGAATGAAGCTCACTGACAATCCCTTTACTTTCTCAATGTACAGTCTAAGATCTTGTGATAAATATTAGTGATGACCTCGAGATCCATGAACACAGGCTGAAAGCCACTGGTGTGCAGGCTGCTAGAAGAAGAATTTCTGCAGAATTGTTCTTCCACCCACAAGCAACAGGTCAATCTTAGAAACAGGAATCAGTTCCCCAATTCTGGCACAGCATCACATACAAAGGTTTATATTGATTAAATTGGGATGTAGGATTTCACTACAGTAATTCTCTATTTATAACAAAAAAAAAAAAACAAAAACAAAACAACAACAAAAAAATGAACAGGCTGGTTTCTGGTTGTTTTTTTTTTTTGTAAAACTATTTGGTTTTGATTTGTATCAGTTTTATCACCTGGTTCTTAATTATTCTGACGTACAAATGCAATGATTTACCAAAAAGACCCTCCAAGCCCAAACCATTACTTCTCCTCCTCATTCCAGATTTTGCTCTTTGCATTTATCTCAGCCTCTAAAATCCAACCTTAGTTGATTTTACTGGAGGACCCGTGGGAGAGGTAAGGCAGTATTGTTTTGTAATTTAAGGGATAAAGGCGTTGCCTTTGATGAAAAGAAGAAAAAAAAAAAAAAAAAAAAAAAAGCCATTAGTAACAATGCTAATTAGTCACTGAAGTTAAATAGGTGTTTAAAAAACAAGCAAAGGACAGAGAAGTTAAAATTGCTTATCTAACAACTTCTTCCACTCTTGAAAATTGCACTTCATAACTACTCCCATTTGCTTTACCAGCACTTTCACAGTTTTTCAGGTCACTGAGTTTTTTGAGCCTAAGGTGAAAATTATAATTTCCACCACAAAGTAAATAATGATATTTTTAAAAAAGAAAGAAAATTCCCATCTCTCTATACAACGAAAATAATTGAAGCTTCCCTTAGAATTTTTCATGTTCTAAAATAGAGTTACTGTTGTGTGAACTTACTTGTAGAAGAGGGTACAAAGCTGGAAGACCTCCGTTTATTACTGTTGGTGAAGAGGACAAGGAGAGCATTTCTGCTCTCCTGCAAATTGCCCTGTCCCTTTGCAAATGCAACCAGGTTGTGTTCAATCCTATTGCTGACTAAGTGTGTTGCAGTTATCAAAAAGCCGTGGTTGGAGTTACTGCTTCCGACCCACTTGGAAACCTGGTAATGAAAATGAAACAAGAAAATATTGTTTCAATAATCTTTCCACTGCATTGTGATTAAGAATAATTTACACGAGGAAAACGGAACAGGCAACCAATATAGGACTATAAATACATATACAATCACAGAAGTGAGGTAACTGTAAAGGCTGAATGAGTTAAATATTTAAACCAATAATTCAACATTTTAAAATATCATATACATTCCCCAAAGTTACACTTACACAAAGATAATTAATTTTTGGAGAATTTACTAGTGAATAATGAGCCTAAAAGTTAACATTAGCAATAAAATAAATCACCCTTGACTTTAGACAGAACCGTATTTTTCCTAGTAATCTTAATAACAGAATAATAAAAACTCTCCAGACTTTCCATACCATTAAAACTCATTTAAATCTAACGCAAATGTGGCATTTGAAGAAATTAGCTTATTTGAAGAAATCAGGCAAATTTACTTTCTCTAATTGTTCTAATTACAGTCTACTAAATAAGGTCAGGCCATTCTCAAGGAAGGCTATTATGGCACACGATGCAACTCAACCAATCATCCAAGCATGTTGTTCAATCTGATCATAAAGCTCAGGCAACTAAAAACACTGTCAGAGCAGATTTAAGCCTCAGAAAGCGTTTGAAACCTCATTTGTATTTTTGCTAAGGAAAGGCATTCTGATACTGATATAATTGAAGGATATCTACAAAACAAATCTTCCAACTGGCAAATAGAGAATACTATACACAAAGTTAAGATGAAAAACATTCTAACCATTACAAATCCCAGAAATACAGTATTGAATTACACTGCAGATCTCATCTACAAAAAAAAAAAAAAAAAAAAAAAAAAGAAAGAAAAACGGACTAGGGTAAAATAGAAGAGGAATTAAAACCTACTCATATCCCATTATCAAAGATTTCTTTTTTGACAGTCTCAGGACAAGCGTGCTTCAATCACACTGCCACATTTGGACTGACACCCCTCCTGCTGTCTAGGTTTGGGTTACTTAGTTCTCATCAGAGAACTAAGAACCTGTACTTTTGAGTGTAATGAGTAGGATCCTCCCCTGCTCTGTCCTTCAGTTTGAATTGACCACAGAACCCAGCAATAAGAGCAAATTATCAGCTGAGCACTGCCATAACAGATATTTTAGATCTAAAAATGACCAAGAGTTCCCTGCTTACCGTCTGCGTGACGTTGAATACTTCCCAGCCTTCTGAGTACAGAGACAACAATCTTGATGCAATGAGATTTTTTTTTTGTGGATTACTTCTACCGTCCAGGAGCTCATACACTTCCACCTTGAGGAGAGTAACACAACAGAACAGTGAGAAATGACAGCCACTGTTCTTCCAGCAAAATGGGGAGGATCGAGTTTTTCCACATCTTAAATGGAAAGCTGCTCCAACTGACGCTAAAAGCTGTTTACAGCTTGTTCAACAGCAAAATGAGTATCAGCAGATGTGTTTGCAAAGTTCGAGCTGGACTAGATTACCTTTAAGGATCCCTTCCAACTGAAACGTTTCTGTGATCCTATGAGTTCAAAGGCAGGACTACGCTATTATCCTGTATTGTACTTCAGTATAGTTAGAGTTCTCCAGCACGCTGTATCTTTGCCCTCGAGTTTGCAAAATGTCCGACTCTCCTTTGCTACAAGATGCAGTCGGTGCCAGGGAGCAATTCCCATACTGACATCATCACTTCAAAACCGAATCAGTCAAATTTGCATCTCAATTTCAAAACACCTCAAAAAGCAGAGAAGTCCAGTGTGGGCCCGAAGGGAAGGGTACCTCCAGAGATAGCATCCCAGCAGCCAAAGCCCTGCATCCCTTCTCGGCATGCTGGAGGCGCAGTGCCACTCTGCACCGAGGACAATAATGAAATAAAAATAAAGCAAGTTTACATACTAAGCTGTTGCACTCTCTATTCCTCCCTCATTTCCCTTCCGGATTATTAGCAGTTCCACAAGAATGCACGTAATTGACGGTTCATTTCCCACTTACCTTGCAGAAGTGCTGCGGATCGGCTCTCCTGGCCACGCGCCTCCTCCTCAGCTTGAACACCCTCAGCTCGGCCTTCAGCACCTGCTCACCCCTCTCCATGGCGCTGACGTCGAAGAAGAAGCGGTCCTGCTCCACGGGAGCTGCGGGAGAGCGGCCTTTAGCCGCCGCTGCCCACGCCGCCCCGGCGCAGCGCTTCCCCCGCCGCCCCCGGCTCACCTCGGTCCTCGAAGCTGCGCACCACGTCTCCTTCCAGCAGCCCGGGCGCGCGGGTGATGCCGTTGGCGTCGGCCACCTTGTTGAAGAGATCCACCATAAACTGCGGCGGCTTTTTGCGTGGCAGCACGTCGGGGGGCAGCTCCTCGATGTCGAACACCTCCCTCAGCCGCTGTAGCGCCGCCGCCTGCACTTCGTCCCGTGGTCCGGCGGTCAGGGGCAAGGCTCCGAGCCGCGCCAGCCCCAGCAGCCAGGCCAGCCCCATCCAGGGCCACAGCCACCCGCTTGCCATGGCCGGAGCGCCGGCGCCCAGCCCTCACACGGCGTCCGGCCTCGCGGCTCTGTGAGGCGCTCAGCTCCGATGGCCGCCGTGCCCTGGGGCTGTGTCACCACGCCTCACCCGTGCCATTAAAGCCCCGTCAATGCTTAATGGGGCTCGCGAACTTCTAAGCGCTCTGCGAGGAGCGCGGCCTCTCCCCCTCTCCGCTCGGACCGGGCTGCCGCCACCCGCGCTTAAAAATGAGGGTGAGCCTCTGTAACTTGCAGTTCTCCACCCACAGCCCTCGGTACGACGGAGGGAGCAGTAGAGCTGCAGAAACAAGTCCGCTGGCCTGAGCACTATGCTGGTTGGGGACCAGACTTCTGCTCTCGCAGTGCAGCGGGAGGAGTTGCACTTAATGATCCTTATCAGTCCCTTCCAACTCGGGATATTCTGTGATTCTCAAAGCAGTCAAGCTTCAGTGCAATTAGGCATAGAAGGTTACATGCATAATAATACCCAAGCTAAACTCAGCTTTCAATAATTTTTTATACACCCCCCAACATAAGCCAGCCAACCATGAAATCTTGAGGCATCGTACCCACTAGCCCTTTTCAAGGCAGTCTGTCAAATTAAAAGGAGCAATTTTATATTGCCAAGGGTTTATGCTGCCTCCCAGGCAAAGAAGGAAAGCGGGTTATGGGGTAGATAGACATGTCCCATCTGCTAAGCCACACTATCTAGGATAAGAGTACTGGCACCTGAGCTGTAGGAGAAAGAGGTGGTGATAGAGAGGCTGTAGCTGTGTTAATTACACTCTTCAGCCACTCCTAAATTAGCCTTTTAAAGGAAAAAAATAGAACAGGGATCATTCAAGCAGCTCTGCTACACTCACCTTTTGCTGATCTCAGCTGAAATACAGGATCATAGAATCATTAAGGTTGGAAAAGACCTCTAAGATGATCTTCTCCAACTGTCCACCTACAACCAATATTGCCCATTAAACCTGTCCCTCAGTACCACATCTACATTTTTCTTGAATGCCTCCAGGGATGGTGACTCCACCACCTCCCTGAGCAGCACATTCCAGTGCCCAACCACTCTTTCAGAGAAGTTTTTCCCAGTATCCAACCTGCACCTCTCCTGGCACATCTTGAGACAATTACCTTTCATCCTATTGCTGCAACCTGGGAGAAGAGGCTGACTCCTATATCACTACAACCTCTTTTCAGGCAGTTCTGGAGAGCAAGAAGGTCTCCCCTGAGCTGCTGCTTCTTTGAACTGAAGAATCCCAGTTTCCTCAGCCACATCCTGTAAGACCTGTGCTCCAGAACTTCACAGCTTTGTTGCCCTTCTCTGGACACATTCCAGGGCCCTAAATCTCTTCGTGTGGCTCTTCAGTTTCAGACTCCCTCCTACTATCACTCCCTCCAGCCTTCAGCTGTTGCTGTAGCCAAATGTTTGGAGGAAAAAACAAAATAAACAAAACAACCAACAGCTGTTACTGCTATTTTGTTGATCCAGGCCACCATATGAGGTGCAGAGAACTGGTGTAGGAAAAGGAGAAGCAGTGATGGGTTAATCAGAGCAGTTTAAAGAGCACTGTGGGTGCACTTAAAGCTGCAGCCAACTTCAAACCTCAAAATTCTGTAGTTGTCTTCAAAGAGCTGTAGATATCTTGGCTCATGGCTAACAGCATGGTTGGTGGTAGAATGAATACTCAACGCAACTACCTGCTTGAGAGCATGGAAAAAGACTAGTAAGACATGAGAAATTGTCACAGGACTGTTTTTCAGTCATCCTAAAAGCTCAGTTTCCACTCTTCCGCTTCTTTACATGCTCATCCTCACAAACCCTACTCTGCCCTTGGGTCTCTTCATTTACTCCTAGTATCCTCCCTAGGCATATACCTCCATTTCTGCTCCCCTGGTGCTGCTTTCAGACATTAATGCCTGGAAATGCATAGCTAGGGTTCCCAAACAACCTTAACTCTGCCCTAGAGGCAAAGATTTATGAAAAAATCCTCTCTGTTTAATATAAGCTGGGACCACAAACAATGAAATGCCTCAATCACAGTAGTGCAACTGCAGAAATTCTAGCCTACTGTTAGCCAAACGTAACCCACTGAGTGCAGTGTTCTTTTATTTTCATATTTCTGATTAGGCAAACAACATAATGAAAGCCTCACTCCTTATTCTTTCGTAAGAATGTATGACTCACCACTTATGTAAGCCTTATACAGGAGCTGGTCATAGCTCCACTGATGATACTACATTCTAGATTGCAATTAGTGCAAGGCTTCAACATCCCTGTTCTGTACCATAAAAATAGTGTGTTCTCTCCACTTACATGTTACTAGCAGTGTGGCTTTGGGAGTCTAGGAAAAGCAGATAACCTATAGGGAACTATGATACACAGCTAACAACATAAAATTATAGGTGGATTCTCCAAAGAATTCAGTACTGGCATTGCTTTTCCTTCTCCCTCTCTTAAATGGATAAACAGCTTGGAGCGTCTGTAGAGTTCAAAACTGACAGGCTTTCAGGAACAGATTATGGGTAAGAACAGTGGGATTTATTTTGTGGCCTATCACCACCTTGTCTTTGATCACGTAGCAATTAATATGGGATAGCAACACTGAAACAGCATGGTAGCATTGGCAGAGCAAAGTCTATTCGTGAGCCTTTGTTGCATATTTTAAAGCCCTAACAATTTTGGTTTTAAATGCATGGTCATCCCTGCTGTCTGAAATGAAGAGCTCAGCTCTGATTATACCTCCCTTTTCCTTTAATCTGTCAGTGTTTGTTTCATTTTAACACAAACTTCTTGAAACTAGTGAACAGAGCAGGCTGGAATTTGCTTCTTTCTCAGAGGAGTGGCCTAACTCTTCTCTGGACTTTCTGTCCAGGTTCCGTATTTTCTAGCTTAATTGCTCAGTAATTTCTTCTTTCTGGATAAAGGAGTTGTTTTTGATTTTCTGAGCACAGTGTGATGCACTGCAGTCTTCAGGATGGCTTTTGCTGGTTGGGAGCAAAAAAAAAAAAAAAAAAAACCCAAAATTGTTTCCCTTGCTTCATAGCAGCTGCCTTAGAACCATTTTATAAAGAAAAGAGGATGAACCTTGCATGAGAGGGGTCAGATTTCTTTCTGCTTCTAACGTTAGAGGCAGCAAAAACAGAGTTACCGATGAAATCTAAGAATTAAGGCAAACTTTACCTTCCCAATCTTAGCTAAAGGAACAGGACTGTACCATATCAGCAATACCATGTGAAGTAGGAATCTTGACATCACCCCAGAGCCTAGAATAGCAATCCCATGAGGGAGGGTAGATGGAGAGAGCCACTGAGTTAGTAAGCGTACATTCAGCATTTAGCTTGAATGTTGGAACGGGAAGTTATAAATGGCCTTAAGTAGCAGAGAGGTTTTACTGTTTATCTAATATATAAATATCTTTCCCAGGGGAGGGAAAACTCCCAAGTGCAGACTAGCCATCACATCCTGACTCCAAGGCATGTGCCTCATTGAAGTCCTTCAAAAACTGGACTGTCAGTGTTTTGTGTGACAGTTTTCTGCAAACTACAGTTGCTGAACTCATGATCTAGACAAGAAGATGCCATATTACCTTTGTTTTTCCAACTAGGATTCTTTGTACTCTGCTAGCATTTCCTGAAGCATTTCCAAAAAAAATTGTGACAGATTTCTTGCCTTTCCCCCTGAAGACTGAACCAGTCAGATGGCAGAAAAAGAAAGCGATAAAATATCTCAACCAAAGTCTCTGAGCAATTTATAGCAGAATTCAGATCTCCCTGCTCTTACAAAACCAAGCAAACAGATTATACCACATTTTAAATCGTCTCCGTGCCTACACTGCCTAACTTTATTCCTTCCCAGTTTTTCCTCGTGGTTTAATTAATGGATTGGACAAGTATGGTAACGTTTCTACAGGGTCTCTTAACATCTCTTCTCCAACTTAATATATCATCTAAGAAAGCACAGCCACAACCAGCACAAGAGGAACTGCATCATTCTAGATCATTCTTCTCATTGAACCACTGATGTAAATAGGTGACTCCAAAACTAATGTCTGCTATTTATTTCCATGGAAACTACAACAGATACAATGAGTACAACACCATTATTTGATAGTGATTTTCAGCTACAAAACCCTGTTTTTCAATATAGTCACTCACCATTAACTATATGTTTTCACCAGTGCTGAACAAAAGCTTCCATGCCATGCTCATAAAAATCTGCACCAGGGGAGGTGACCCCTGCTATGCTATGCTGCTATGACAACATTGTCACTAGGAAAATGTAGCCTATGTAATCCACCTTTCATTGGCCTGAACAGATGGAGGTCAGAAGGGGCCAAATCTGTACTATACAGTTGGTGTGGTGGGACAGCCTAGACAAGATGGGCAGTGTGTTCCACAGACTTCAAACTGGTGTGGGAACCTGGTGTTACTGTGTTGCAAGAGAAAGGTTCTCTTCTTCTCTAGCTAGACTCAGTAAGTTTGAGCCTTTAGTTTAGCTAGCATTGCAATGTAGTGGTCAGAGTTGACTGTCCAGATTCCAGAAGGATCACCCCTTTCCTATCCCAAAAGGGAGTGCACTTTACCTTTTCAGGCCTTTGTCTTGAACATTTTCTTAGATGAGGAATTCACACACTGTTCAATAGATTCTGAAAAACTTGCACATGGTGTTCTTTCTGTTCCTGCATGAGCATTTGTGGGAGCCACCTGGAGTAAACTGCAATATTCCAGTGTTGCCACCATCATTTCCAACATATTGAAGCTGATGTTCAGCTCCTTACACAGTTTTCTGGTTGTAATCCCCTGATTTGCACAGATGAGCTGATCAACATACTCTTCATTTCACAATGTGACAGCTATGCATGGCTTTCTGAAACACAATTTGTCTTTCATTACTGAAATGCTCCACGCACCACCTCACTGTGCTCACATCCCCTCTGTGGTGTCCATAAGCATTCAACAAGCATCAGTGAGTGTCAGTGAGTGCAATTTTTTCTGCATGGAGGAATTCAGTGACAAATTTTTGCTTCATACACACCTCCATGTCAGACACCATTGTGTCAGACTATCTCTCTGCTGCCATCTGTCACAGAACAAAAAACTGTGATGGAATATTTATGGGAAGGTTCAACCTCTACTGTCATACATCAACATCTGCCTCTGATGTAGTGGGCCAACATAATAAAATAGGAGGCGTTACTTTCAGAGGAGCCTTTGTATATCTGTTCCTCAACACCTTCTCTATCCAGGAGAGAAAATTGCTTAGACTGGTATTGCTAGTATTTGACATCAGAAAACCAGCACTATGCAAAGGAGATGCAAACAGGGTATTAGTCCACCAATTTTATTATTCATCTACCCAGTCCTTACCTTAAAAATAGCATTATTTGATGCTGGAGCAAATTGTTACTATTTTGGGGAAAAAAAAGGTACCAGTCTTTAAGACTGGTTTGTCAAGTGAATTTCAAATGAATTACTTCAATGCTGCTTCCATGTGACAGCTTTCCCTGAAGGACACATCCTGTAACAACAACTATCACACTGATTTTTCTACTTACGTGATGCCTTGCTGGACATCTTTTTCCCTGATGAAATACGACTTACCTTTTAACAACTACTAAAAATCGCTGCCTTCACCTGTCTCCATGGTTTTTGAAAAACATGTCCCAAACCGCATTTCGAGTTCAGGCCAAAAATAGAGCCTACAAGATTAATCTTACACAGTAATAGGCTCTTTTCAGGAACACTACTCACCTGTATTTGTCCTTTCCAAACAGCAATATCAATAAGCACACAGAAATTGGAGAAAGATTAACATTCAGTGACTATTTCAATCATGCACACACAGGATTCCACACGACATGCATTTTAGTTCTGATGAAGGCCAATGTCAAAAGCTGAGGTCCACGAGGAATGGCAATCAGCCCATCAGTGTCAGCAGAGCTGGAAAATTCAGTCCTGAAGACTGAGTAGCTTAGAGAAAGGAAGAACTGAAGGGTTTTATGAACAACAAAAATTCTGTGAAGCCCTTTGGGAAATCGTGGCCCTCCTGCTGTAGCTTCATGAGAAGAGATTGCACTACTAGCAAGACAGCAAAAGTTAGTCAAGTTTAAGAAACCTTGGAATCAAAAGCAGACCATGTCACTTGTGTATAAACAGGTATGGGTGAATATAATCTGAATCCAGGACTTCCAAATTTAACAGTCCTATTCTGTACCACTTGACTTGCCAGGATAATGTTTATCAGCTGTAGCAGACTCAGTTCTCCCAGTGTATCCCACTGAGAAGAGGTTGAGCCAGAGCACTTATTTACGGATTTTAAAATACTTTCCCTTATTGTAAATCCCTGTTTCTATCCTGTTCATTCAGTGTATTGCTAACATTTCTTTTGTGGTGGGGCATTATGGTTCAGAAGATCAACCACCTATCACCTGCAGCAGAGCCTGTAGATCAGAATTTAGTTTTTATACTAGAAAAGTTTTGTACAGTCAGCATGCTCAAGAGTTCAGCAAAAGGATGAACTAAGGAGAATAAATGCTTGGAAGAATATAAGGCAGGAAAAGGATGGGAAGGGGTGTAAAGCACCTTAATAACCAATGCTAGAGCTGCCTCCCAAATATTTACAGTGTGAAACAACATTTTTTTTCCTTCTATTTAAGCACTTATTGTTTTATGCTGAAATGGCTCTTTTTAATAAGATTTAACTTGATTACAAAATTAACATCTGTATTTTGATCTTTCCTTTTCTCCTTCCTGATGAGGTAAGAAAAATTAAAAGATAGAAGCCTTCCACATGAAGTTATTTTTGTAATCTCACACAAAGTAACAACCACTCACTGCAGCACTGGATGCTTAGGAAATGGAAAGGGTGAAATAAAAGCTTTTGAAAATATTACATGCCTATAAGCCATCTGAAGGTAAATGTATCTGACTGCAAAATCATTAGTCAGGAACTGCTTCATATCTTTTTTAAAGATATGAAGTGAATTGATTTTACACAGGTAAAGAAACAAAGTCAGATACAGCATCTATTCCAGAATAATAATAGGATTATTCTTAAATAACTCTTTCACTGTCAAATGTCTTGGCCATCCCAGAACAACTTTCACCTATAAGTCAGTCTGTAGACCTTTAATCTCTCACATTTTTTTTTGAGACAAAATACTTTAAAATATACTCGCATTGAATATTATACTAATATTCATTCACCCTTTTAAACATCCACTAGTGCTGGGAAACCTAGCTGCAAGGGCACATTATTTGAAGTTGCACGAAAAGCAGACTTGCACTTAAAGATCATTAGAATCATTTAGTCACAGTTACACTACAAAGGTAAAGATGGCTTCTCCACTCCATCCTCCCCCTGCCCCCCCAGCTCAGGAAGACTTCCAGAACAGATTTTTATTTCTACTTTTTTTTAATAAGTCCATAAAATCCAAGGATTTATAAAAGCACATGCAGGTCCATTTACATCAATAGATCATCAGTAAGAAGCTCCAAACATTCCTTGGTATAGGAAAAATGTCTTTAAGACTGAAAGTAGTACATAAAACAGGACACCAGAACTCATAGCTAAGGTGATAACAGCAGCTTTGCTGACGCGAATTCCTCGATTGCTCCTGGGGCATGGATAGAGATGCACATTGTGGATGACACCAAAACCCAACTGAAATCCTCTATAGCTTTGGAGAGAACAGTAGGATTGTATTAACTTTTCTACTGATCCGTTTTAAGTCCTGTTAAGCAACAGACCTACAATTTTCTAAGCATTTCTGCAATTGCAACATGGATGCCTGGTTTCGTGTTTCTCCAGAAAGAGAGCACACAAGTAAACACAATGGTATTAGAAAAAATTACCAAGAAAAGGTGCATCAGGCCCACCTTCAAATATCATGAGGAAGCAAAGCAGATTCTTCAACAGTCTGTTGTCTCCAATGCCAGCCTGTGAAAAGCTAACTAATTAGTTATTTAAACAGTGAAGCACCACTTTTTGCAAATCTCCGCAGATCCTTTAATACAGAATAAGAACAGAAGAAAAAGCCATTGGAAGTACTTAAAGATCACTCTTCTTTAGCAGTTTGTAACCCAGTTTGTATTCTTGCATCACCATTCACCTTCCAGTGTTTGTACTTCAAATAAAAAAAAAAACAGAACTCAGATTTCCCTTTTTTCAATAGCTTAGAGACAGTGAGGATATTAGGCACACCTAACTGTTCCTACTTCAAGTTATAGAGTAACTTAATGTTACTCTCATTTAACTCTCATTTTTCTCTCATAACCCATCCATTTTTCCCCCCAATATTTCTTTATTTAGCACACCAAAGCTCTAACATAGCACTTGGGTTTGCTACAAATAATCAGATTCTCCCTTCTTGGAAGAAAACAGTTACTAGAATTTATCTGACTGGCAGGAAGACTGAGATTTTCTCCATCTACCTATCTACAGAATAGACAGGAGCATATACAAAAGTTACAGGTCACACTAGGACTGTGTAAACACATGATTATATTCAGCAAAATACAGTAAAATCATTCCTCCTCTGACAATCTTGATCCTTGTAAAAGACCATGTGCTAACATGGAACTGGAAAATTTTCTATATAGAAATCAGTAAGAGTGAGACTTACAAAATTTCCAATGGGATCTCAATCATCAGTCCACAGCCTGTGACAAACACAACAGTTACTGTTATCTCATTGGTAAGAAGTACTGCACTGTGCAACTGGCCATAATGTATAGTACTATGACTGAATCAATGGTTAAAGGGTAAATTATTTTTCCTTAGTTCTATCAGTTTTGCATCAACTGTCAGGCTTCTTATTTTTGTGATTAAACCTCTGTGGGAATAGATTATTTTCCAAGTTAAGTAGCAATGTAAGTCACACTGTATTTGTTAGATGCTAGCAACAATGGAAGCAGAAACATTAAAAGCAAATTTTCACTACTAATGAAAGCTTCTTAATGATTTCAATACTCTTGTCAGTACAAGTGAATCTCTCATGTTGATCACAATCTTTTTTTTTTTTTGATGCTACACTGTGTGCCCAATAACCTCTTAAGTAACACAGAGAAAACAGAAAAGTTCTTGGGATTTCACAGAAATCAAATAAACGCCCACGGCAACATCCATGGCTCTTACAGCAGTAAAAAGTCAGCACATACTCTTCATCCCATCATTTCTTTTAAAGAAAAGGTGATATTTTGTATTGCTTCACCTATGAGGTAGGTTGCACTTCCATACAGATAGCTTAAATTGGAAATGAAGCCAGCACTAAGCTTGCAGTGAGTGCTGCATCACAGTCTGCTCAAGTCATTTATTAAATCACAAACACAAATTCCTCATTTCAAAAGATAAATAGTAAGTCTTTGACATCAGAGCGTTGGTCAAGTGCAAACTGGCACCTTCTCCTGACAGAGGTCAGCGGAATTCTGGCTTCAGCCTCCAGACACCTTCACCATTTGGGCTCCTATGAAAGGTGCAGAGATTGCGCAGGAGTTCTCTAAAGACACATGACTGTGCTGCAGGCAGTTTGGACTCAAACTCCTGCAGTATTTCCTGAGTACTTGCCTCACCATCCACACGGGCCTGGAATGCAATGAAGTTCCGCACATCCACCAGCAATTCATCGTATTCTGTTGAACCTGGGGCTGGAGCTGGTGCTTGGTGAAGATTCTCATCTCCCTCGTTCCCTGTCCTTTGTGGTAAAATAAGGTGGTTTCTCGCCCTCATCTTAGCTAATAATGATGAAGAATCTAATACACTAGATGATTCTCCAGTTTCTGATTTTCCATCAAAGTGCCCATTGGTACTATTCTTCACATTTTCCTTCTTCATTGTATCTGCATCCTACAAATGAACATACAGACCATGTATTTTGAGATCCACAGAATCTGTTTAACAAAATCTGCTTGTTGTTTAGACTTAAATAACATATGTGAGCACATTTGTAATACACAGCAAAGAGGGAGTATTTTTTAGTCTCAACTTGAATATATACTGTAGAACTTAGGAAGTGAAAGAAAAGCATTGCTGATTTTGAGACAGACAAGTGGTGCATGCTGCAGTTTGCTGTATTTGACTAGAAGAGATGCTGTATCAAAAAAAGAAGAATTCTTGGGTGACTGAAAATTCCAGAAGTCTACATAATCATATGAAGAACAGGTAAGAGAGTATAAATGAGTATAAATCAGGTTTCTGTTGCATAAGTCAGAACATTTCATTATATATATATATATATATGTATATTTTGGTGTCTGTGTGTGTATAGATATAAGCTATTCAAAGAGAGATACTAGCTTGTCTTTCTTACCTTGCGCTTTTTCACAGGTGATGCACAAGTGGAATGTGAAGAAAGCAGCATAGAGTTTCTTTTTTGACCAAACCGACTCCTAAACATGCAGAAGAATTAATTCCATGAGAAATTTCTCTCAATATTAGGATACTTTTGCCAAAGCCAATGACTGGGTTTGTGTTCTAGGATTCTCAAGAGTGCTCTACACAACCTCTCTCTCCTGTATTGTGAAACTCTAATGCTTTTTTATACTTCAGAATGGACTACTTTCTGGCTTCAAAACATATCATTTTGTCTTATTACATATTAAAAAAAACAAATGAAAAGTGATACATGTTACTAAACATACTGGGTGCAAAAAGAAATAATCCACACCATTCTAAGGAACTCTTCTATTTTTGAATAAGCAGTGTGAGAAATGAACTTACTTTACTCCTGATGGTGCACCTGAAAGACCACTCACACCTGTCCATGTTGGCACACCAGAAGCAGCTCCTAAGCATCGCTGTCGAGAGACTTTTAAGGCTCTTAGTGCATCTTGTGCCACTCTGTTTGCTTCTGCTTCTACCAGCACATAATCTGCACTGGAAGCTTCCATAATGGCATCATGCTTCATTACACTGTGTACCCCTAGTGAACAGAGCACACAAGAAAAGTTGAAGGAGGACACCTGTTAATTGAAATGGTAATCTTAAATGAATGCCACAATCTTTTTTTTTTTTTCTTTTCACTTTCAGATCGATTACATTCAGCACTTCAGTACAGTCATTTCTAGTAAGAGATCCCCCTTCTGTCAGCTGAGCAATCAATTTGACAGTAAACCACATTTGGTGTGCAGATGAGGTCATTATTTACAAAAGACTTAGCAATTATGTGGTTAAATTGATCATTTCTATTGTTATGGACAGGACAAACAGAAGTGGAACTCTTGCCTAAATGAAGGTTGGTTACGTATTTATTTCCAAAATAAACACTGTACTACTTTCATATCCAAAGGAGTTTCTGGAAGGCAATCACCACACTCCTACCTGAATTATTTCAACAATGAACATTTTAACACGTCATGACAGTAACAGACTAGATAAACTGCTCTTTCTCATTTGTAAGCTTTGCACACATCTATTTAAATAGTCTGTCACTGTCGCACAAATCAAATAAACAAAAATTACCTGTTTTCTTGAAGAGCTTCTCCAAGACATAATCGTCATTTTTCTTTGGGTCCAACTCCTTCTCTTCACCGCCCTCCTTCCGGTAGCGCTTTTGTTTCACCAGGTGAGGAATACGCTCCCCTTCAAACTTGGCATCTTTGTGATGTTTCTTCCTAGACTTCTCTTTATGGCTGTCATGTGATAGCACATCCACTCTGTGCTTTGTTTTTGAGGTACGTTTATAATGATTATTATCCAATTGCCCATCGTCTGTTTTATCAACCTGCTTTTCCTGAGAGCCAGCTGCACCACACAGAAGGCTAAAATCTCTTTCAACATTTTCATTAGCCACTTCATGTTCTTCTTCAGTCACCGTGGCATTCTCTGAAGACTCTACATCACCTGGCAATGATTGGGACAGAGATATACCAGCTCTTTCCAAGCTTTCTTGCTTGCTTTTATTCACTGAATTTATGTCTGTAGCAGTTTGTGCAATATCTTTTGCATAGCTCTTTTGATCAAAAGTTTCCAAATTTCCTTTAGCTTCCTCGCTGGTCTCTATTGCTTTAGAAGAATTTGCCACGTGGCTGGTTAAGTGGGAACCAGATGACTTGCTGTACTTCGGTGAGTTGCTTTTTTTAAGTTGCAGACCATCTTTCAAAGTGTCATCATCATCAGCTGGCCTCTCAAGTTTCCGTTTCAACTGGTGTTTGGGGACTTGAACATCTGAACCAGTACCTGAGGGATGAATAAGGTTAGTATCAATTTATCAAACACTTCAAACATTTTTTTTTCCCTATTAAAATATTAGGAAAAAAGCATACCTGCAAAAATTGCACTTGTTTCTGTCCCTTGAGACACATCTGGGCTGCTCAGAGTGAATAGCTCATAAAGATCATTGGATTTGAAAAAGCGCCTTTGCTTAGGGTCTTTCAGCACTCTGTTTGTTAAAAACTGCTTGAAGATTTGTCTAAAACCAAACAAACCAAAAGTAATTTATGCAGGAAACAACATCTAGTTATGTGTAAGTACTGACTACGGTACTTACACAGAAAACTGTATAAGCACAAATGTTACCCTGCAGAATGATTAAACAGTGGGAAGATGATGCTACTTTCTAAAAGACAATCTTGAGTTGGTAACTTTCAAACAACCAACTAAATTGTTAAGCATGGGGATTTACTGTTTTGCAACAATCCCATTACACAACAGGTAACCACCATCCTGAAATGTCCTGTGAGGCATCTGTTAACTAAGCAATAAATAACTTCACAGCTAGGGCATTTTTTTTCTTATCCATTAAAATTGAAAAGCTCACATATGTAGCAATCAGAAAGCTGTTTAAATGAAAAACAAGATCATATTAAAATGTCATTTTTAATATTTGAAGGAATCAAAGGCAGCGTGGTATCTCATAGTGTAATGGTGAGGACTGGATGGCAATCAGAGAAAAGAGAAAACAGGATTTGAGAGGAAGAAAGCCTGCTAGTATTTGTATATCTACATTTATGCCACTACCATACAACATAATTTTTGATTGTCATAAGCATTATTATTAAATATTAAATGTATTATTAAAAATACATTCCAAATAGAAACGGGAATCAGTTCTAAAGAAGTATTATCATTATCATTTTGGCTCAGCTGGCATTAAACAAAAATAGTATTTTTAAAATGTGTAAATGTCAAAACTACATTCAAACATCAGCATCAGGTACTGCAGTGCACCCATCAGAAGACTTCTGGAGTTCTAAGGAATTAACAGCTTCATAGCTTTCTGCACTATTTGCAGAGAGGAAAACATAAGGCAAGAAGAAAAGGCGACTTGCTTAAAGCATGAAGTCTATTGCACTGTTTGTGAAATAAAATAGATTTCTGATGGCAGGTCCTGACCCTTAGAGCCTACTTCCTTGATGTGGTCACTGTTGTTCAAACATATACATGCCAGAGGGATGCAAGCCAACCAACAGCGGATGCTTTGCATCAGTGTGGTAAAGCAGAGAAAAAAAACCTACTCAGTAAGTGCTGGTATTTCATTATTTAGAACTTTCCATTCATTCATCTGCATTTTCAAAGAGGATATTCCTGTTCCAAATAGCTACCTAGCAGGAGGATTCCCACGCATGTTGTTCACTTGGAATTCACGTGAGTGAAGCTAACTACTGAAAAAGCTGAATGGGAAAGCAAACAAAAAGATTTCATTATTCAGAAATGCAAGCACTTTAAGGCGCCAGCTACATTTTTGGATAAGTAGCATAAATATGAAGGCAGTTCTTGGGATTTAATTCTTAAATTTTGGAACAATTTGGGAATTAAATAAAACTAGGCTTGAAGCACAGCAAATATATGTTCATGTAGCATTTATCTTTACATATTCTAAGGATAAAAAAGCTTGTTGATTTCACTTTGCACCTCAGACTTATCAAGTTTCATCTTCTGAATAAGCAGCCCATTTTCTGTGCTAAGGCTTATACTCTCCCTTACTGTGAAATCTTTGTGTACTGGACACAGCTGCTAAAACAAAGTGAAGTACATTTTGCATGTGGGTTTTAGAGCTAGAACTACGCATGCCTGTCATGGTGAAGGCAGGGGGTTGCATTCTATGTGAGCACACACTCAGGTATGTTATTGTTAGACAGTCTCAGGTTTGCTGCAAAAATTCTCTTGAGCACAGGACTATATCATTTTGATCATTTGAATAGTTTTGACTGACCTGTGGTATATCTTCTCTTCAATAGTACCTGCAGTGAGAAGTCTGTACACAGTCACTTGTTTCTTTTGACCTATTCTCCAAGCACGTTCACGAGCCTGGAACACAAAAGGTTTGGTCACCAGACATTAGCCTTCTAGATATGTTTGACAGGGAGCTATCAATACCAGCATATCAAACCTAGTTTAGACATTTAACAAGTTCAACTAGCTATATTGTTGTAGTATTTCTGCAGCATTAGAACAATTAAGTCAGGAGGAGAGGAAAACAATTTAGAAAGTATATGTATGTAGGAAAACAAGAAACCAATTGTAATAAGAAACCTATGCAAAATCTAAAGAAAAAACTAACATCTTAAAATCAGAACTCATTCCTAAGGTAAATACTTTAAACAGACTTATTCTGAAAGAGTTATTTCAGAAGTCATCTTTAATATAAAGTTTTCCTCCTTTTCTCTGAACTGAAAACTTTCAAAGCAACCACTAAAGCAGATCTTTCTAGGTCCTCATACTTGCAGATCTCAGGATTTCTTTCCATCAGAAATAACATATTCCTCTCAAACACGTACACCCCAAGTACTGTTAAGGCATCTGGTAACCCAGAGTCTCATCATTAAAAGCAGCTTCTCTAAAGACACAGATACATATGACCAGTGAAAGTCAACGTAAGCAAAATTTTTCTCCTTTTCTTACTCTGCATTGCCACCATGAACAGTCATGTCAATTCAGTGGCTGAACAGCTGCATTCTTCCTTGCAAAACATCTATTATGTTTATTTATTAGGAAAAAAACCCAACAAACAAGCCATTTCAACTGTTTGTTTTGCTGCATTGATTATATGAGTCCACACTATTGAAGAGTGGTAAGATACAACAATATAAAGGGGATGTGGTGGGAACCACTGACAATAGCTTTTCCAAAAGAGCAATCATAATATGGAACTGTCCCCTAATTGACCACTGCTGACAACAACAACTTAGAAAGAATAACACAGTGCTTTAAGACTGAGGAAACAGATCTCATTCTATCTTCAGTTTTACTTCACTGTAGCTGTTGAACAGAATGCAATGAACAAACTCACCTGTGTGTCTGTACTGGGATTCCAATCGGGATCATAAATAATAACCCTGTCAGCACCAGTCAAGTTAACTCCAATACCACCAACACGAGTTGTCAGAAGAAAAATAAATATGGATTTGTCCTGTAACACAGAACAGAACTTACTAAAAGAAGATTTACCCAAGTACAAGATAATTTTGTTATGTCCTGCATTCTTTTGTTATTATTATTTGCAAAGATCCAAAGAGAGCTAAATTTCCTTGTTTAGCTAATATCGCTTTTGACAAATACAAGTAGTTTGATCTAAATTTCCTTTATTGTTGCCCAATAAACTTACTTTTCCTTTTCAACTTTTTTTTTTCTTAGCAGAAAATTTTTATTTAAACAATGATGACATATTCCCTCTCACACTAAGAAAGTGGTTTGATTTGACTGAACTTCCGAAATGCAAAGTATTTAAAAACAGATAAAAAATGAAAACCAGTAATTCAAGCTAAGCTCGGGCACCATACTTTATGATAGGCATTAGCATATGGGATCAAACATCTCACCTCATTGTATCTTGTTATAAGGGGTTGTCTGGATGCTATGGTTGTAGTGCCATCCATCCTGAGGTAGGAATAGTTTCTGTCTCGAACAAAGACTTCAAGGATCTGCAACATCTGTTGTGATGGAAAAAAAAACAGTGAAACCCAGATGTGAAGACTAAACAGGCATCATATGGAGTTGTGAGAATTTCTGGTACTAAATGTAATGCCAGTCAAACAAACAATTTGTGAATCTTAAGTTAGCAGAAAATTCATCAACTTATGGTAATTGGAGTAAACTAAAGAGTAGTTATTTCATTGCTGAATGGAAGACTGGAATGTTTGTGCTTGGCACAGGAAACCATGTCCTGTGATCTCAAGCCAATTTAACCAAGAGGTTCAGCATTCCAGGGAATCTACATAAAGACAAAATAATGAATATATAGAGAAAATGAATGAAGGTCACTGACTTTGCTACCAGCCCAAAGCACACAATTCTTAGGATTAGGTGTTAACTGACCACCAGTTTGATCCTGAAATTATGCAGAAGGGGCAATAGATACATCAACGCTATTTCAGGCCAGTACTGCACGGTTACAACTAATACAAGCTTCGACTCAGTATATTCAACTTGAGCAACAGTTGCCACAACACTGTCCTTCCAATAAGGCTTGTGAGCTATGAAACTGGTCTTCAATTATTACGACGACATTAGACTTTGTTTTTTTTTCCTCCAGTAACATGTTAATTTTATAAGAAGGCCACCAAAAATAACTGTTTTAAATTACAAGTCTTGTTAGGACAATCACACTTTTTAGTTTTACTAATAAGAAAACAAAAAGCAAAGAGCTCATCTTACCTGCCTTGACTGAGTGAAAAACAACACTCTGTGACCTTGCTTGTGCCATATTTTCAGCAAGGACTCTACCACTATCATTTTTCCAGAACGTTTCCAATATCCAAACTGATCTGCTTCCTCCATGTCAGCATCTGGTAAGCACTTCAAAATCTTGGGACCACCAGAGAAGAGGTCAGGGTGGTTGCAAATCTTCCTCAAAGCTACTAGTCCTGAGAAAACCTAAACAACAGAAAATATCTTTTTTATTGCTTGACAACTACTTACATCTACATGTGTTGTGAATGAGAAATAACAATGGATTAACCCAATCATAAGCGAGTGCTTTTAATAGTGATTTGCTCTTTAGAAGAACTAGTGGATGCCAATACTTTCGTTTCATGTAACATTTTGGGAAAAATCAGTATAGGAGGTCAATGAAAATATATTACTGTGTCTTTTCTGATGACAAAGTTAAGTGAATTCTGTGAAAATTTCCACATTAGAAGAAGCAGCCCCTAGCTGTTGTTCACGGTCAAGCTTTTGTTATTCAAAAGACAAAAAAATCCATCAAGTTTGTTCAATTAAATTATTGCATCCATCCTATCTCCCCTCTGTTTCCCTGTGTTAGCAAGCAGTTTCAAATAGACTTCGAGGATAGCAGGCAAACCCTTTGGACTACATGGCAACAAAGAACAGAGTCAACATACTTAAGTAAACATACAGTGCTGAAAGTGACCACTTTTGATATCATGCTAGAAAAGTCCTGTTCAGTTATTCATTTAATACAACTGACACGAATTCATTTGATATAACTGGCACACAAAAAACTGGTTTGGAAGAAAGTAATCCCTCCATCTTCCATAACTGAAAATCAGATGAGCCAACACATTATTTATGGTCTAGTTTTCCATATTTTAGTCCCGTCATGCCATTACATAGGGACCCAAATTCTACACTCCACAGGAGGGGAAAAAAAAGAAAAGAAAAGCAGACATCCACAAAAGCAGAACTGAGATTGAATGCATTTCCCCTTTTGCTTAGAATCCAGTGAGAAGAAAGTGAACATCAATCGGTGACTTTATCCATCAAGCTCTTCCTGTCAACTTTAATTAATGCCAACCTGCATGTCTCCATTGAGAATCTGGTAGACTTCCTTAGAGTCGATGAAATTTTGATAGACTCGACGCTGCTCATCTGTCAAACGACAGAAGAGGACCTAGCAAAACAAAATAAGCAAACAGCTCAACTTGTAAACACCAGACTTTGCAGTTTTTAAGTTTTCCAATACGGAATTTGCTACAACGATGCTTCACAGACATGTCTGACATACTCAATTATAACAATTTCTGTACAGCACCTTTCAAATTAAACTTTGTGAAAATTTTTAGAGAATGAACATGAACGTTGAGATGAGTTTCATCATTTTTCTGTGCCCTTACACAGTTTTTATCTTTTCTTCTCATATTGCTTTAGTTTTGGAAGTGCAGCCATTTTTGTAGCTTTACTGAGCTAACCATGCTGTATTAGCATTTTCTCAAAAGTACTTTATAAGGAACGCTTTCCACCATTTGTTTGCTTTGTTTCTTACAAGTTGTAAATTGTCAATACCTCATGGGAAAACAACATGTTGGAGCACGCAACTTGTACTGTCAGTATATGCTCACACTATAAGGCTAATGATTCTTCAGATGATTTCATGAGCTAAAATGGAATAAAATCATTTCCTCACAACCTGAAAGGCTCTCAACATTATGATGGAAATCAAACTTACATAGTGCCCCAACTGATAATAATAAAAATAAAACTTGTTTAACCTACTTATGATTTCATTATTTAGAGTAAGCACTCCAGGTTCTTAAGTAAATAGAAATTAAAATTTGATTTAAAAAGGCCATCGGACTGCACAGCAGAAACTGAATCTGCTCTATTAATTTCTTATGTCTTACAAAGAATTACTGGCATGACTGCTTCCCTTTTAGAGAGAGGAGACAGAAAGGGACAGAGTTAGGAAAAGAAAGCCCAGTGCTCTGAAACCCAACAGGCAGGAGAGTCTAATTGTAATAAGCATTTGCAGGAATTTCATTTATTTAAATAATCCTTACAACCTCCTCAGCTTTGAGTCAAAACATTTCCTAAAAAACATCCCGTCTCTTTGTAGCGTAAACAGTAAGTTCTAGAGCAAAAGGCTAGAGCTTTGGCAACTTATTACAATTTACAGGTCCAGCTAACTTGCAACATGAGGAACCATGGTTATACATTTCTCTAATGCTTGCAGAGCAAGTTAACCCTTTTACAGCAGGAAACAGTGCTGAATGTCCAAGAGATGCACTATTCTAAAACACTTGTGGTGCACCTGTGACCTATGAGGACTGTAGTGAACAAGCCTGATTACACTTCAAACAGCCTTTGTTTTTAGATAAGAGTGTACATGTTCAGACTCTGTAAGATTAAGACCAGAAAACAGAGGACAAGAATAAGCAACCTAAAAGCTCTCTGTCTCATCCATAGTTAAAATAGCCTTTCAACTGCTATCAGTACAAAAAGGCTGAACTTTGGAAAGGAAGAGGGCACAGATTCAATAGTAACAAGCAAACCTGTTCATTTTTATCAGGAAGTGAAAGGCTCATTTTAACATCAGCCTTCATTCTTCGCAGCAGGTAAGGGTTTATGGTGTCCCGTAGCACACATGCACATTTGTATGCAGTTTTTACCTGAAAAAGGAAGAAAAGCAAAAAATTGCATTTTGATTCTTAATACTCTAGCAACACACAAAAAGAAAAACTAGTAACAGGAAACTCCTTGTTTGTGAGATGGTTCATGATTGATGTGATGCTACAGTTACCAACTTAACACAACATGAACTGCAATAAAATTCACATTAGCTGCAATAAACACCACATAAATAACTTTCCTGAGATACCACTGATTTATCTTGACTAACTCAGTAGAATTTCAGAGATCAGAAGTGAGATTTCTTTCAAAAAAACAATCTGAAGTTAAACTTGCATAGAACCAAAATCTGCATGAATAACTGCTAACACACATACTGAAGATCAAGAAAAAAGAAAAAGAGGCCTGAAGCAACAGCGGTTACTAGACAATAAGTGAAGATTAGTGTCCACTTGAGACTATTAAAAAAAAAAAAAAAAAATCGGTACAAGAAAATCCCCATGATCACAGAAACTAAAGGTCACTCCAGCCTCAAATGGAACATATGGTTCCATAATGGGTAATGGATGTGTGAGATGGGTATTAACTGTACATAATGGCTAAAAATACCTTTATTTTGCTTTAAGAAAAATGAAGAATAAATTATTGATGTGTAAAAAATCCAAATTGGCTATCCAATTAAGTAAATTACTAAGCTTTGGGCAAGAGAAGTACTTAGCTTGAAAAGAAAATAAAACTTTAGAAGTGTGTATGTGCAAAATATTTTGAATAATATTTAAAAGCAAATATTTAAATTTGAAACTTCTAGTTTACAGATTACTGAACAGTTTAACTATTAGCTAATTTGAAATGTGCTTAAAATGTCAGAGAATCACAACTATAAGTATTAATAAGAGACTTACCCAGAAAATAACATTCCAAATTTCTGCTTTCAAATTAAATAGTTTATATACTCTCAGGATTTCTGAAACCTATTTCAGTTTTGTAAAATGAAAACAGCTTTCAGTTTTGACTGAAGCATTCCTCCAAAGCATCTGAAATAATTTGCTGAGGCTTGAAATCAAATGGGAAAGTTCTATTTAAATACATTAAAATCTAAGATTTGTTTTTTCCCCACACTTGCACATCTCTACTTCATTTCAGACAATACTTATAATGATTCCAACTTTCTTGACAAGAAACATTTGTATTTATTTTTTATCCCTATATAGAAAAAATGGTCTCATTTTGTTGAACCGAATTTTTTTCCACATACAGAGAAGTAAAACATAGATGTGTGACTATTGTTTGTGCCTAGAATGCACAGCAAGAATTACACTTAAAAAAAAATATATCAAGTCTTGAAACAACAGAACAATTTCTAGTGAAATTTTCAATGCATTTACCTGCACAGGAGAGGCATTGGAGTATCCTCCCATGGTTATCGGAACGGAAAATTGCTCCATGAACACAGGTAGTGTTCCCAGTTTCCCTGGGAATACAAAGTCAAAGAGGGACCAGAGCTCCTTCAAGTTATTTTGCATAGGGGAACCAGACAAGATGATGCGATGGGGTGTGCGGAACTATTAATAAAAAGAGAAACAAAATTAAGCCATTGTCATTGCTCATAGAGTAACACAATCCCTGTCTCAGAGGATTTGCAATTTCACCACCGATGAACTCTCATTTTAAAATAACATATGGCCTCACACTCCTGAAAGAGCCAACATTCTGTGAGATATCACCTGTAAACTCTTAGCAGAAAATAAACACCAAAAACTGACAGTTGTGCCTAACAGTAAATTCCTCCACAATTCAATGTTTGATGATTTTCTCTGTCTTACCCCTATAAATACTGATGCAGACTCTTTTAAAATATTAACTAAATTAAACAGTCAAATACACACTGCTGCTATTTATGCTTTTACTCCTTATTAATGGTTGTCGGTACAATACAGGCTATTAGATTTTGGAAGACAACTCCCACCCCTCAAAAAATAATCTTCCATTTGTTTTTGATAAAATACCTGCTTGCATGCAAGTGTGACTGCAGCATTTGGATTTCGGATTTTGTGACCCTCATCCAAAATCACATAATGCCAGTCATAGCTGTGGATGTTATCTTGCATCAGTCGAATGTATGAATAAGACGTAATTAAAATTCCATGGCATGAAGCAATTTCTCGAATCAGTTTCACCTAAAAACCAAAAGGGGAAGGCGTCAGTAACACAATGAGACTGAAAATTCAGACTTGCTGAGGTACATGCAAAAGGCACATGCAGAAAGTTCTGAAAGAGCAGAACAATTTTCTTTGCAAACAAAATCAGCGTAGAAAAGTCTTTGATGACGTGACTTAACTATAAAAAAATTGAAGTACATGGGAACTGTGATAGAACAGAACTGGACTTGAAGCCTGATAAGAAGGATCCAGGCTTTTTTTTTTTTTTTCCAAAGGCAATACCTGTAACTCAAACATGAAATTTCACCCAAGTAATTAGATTCTTTGAATTCTTCTGTATGCACTTTACAAACCTACCTCTGTGTACTGCATCCAAGATATAACAGAACTTTAGAAGAAAATAAAAAAGTGAAAAGTGAGAACAACATCAAAATATTTGCTAAATCCTTAATTTTGTCATAACTTTCTCATTAATAGGCTTTTCAGGTATTTTTCATTTATTTTTTTTTATTAGCCAGCAAATTGCATACTTTTCTAGTAAGCTATACTCTTTCCCCTGTTTTTTACTAGCCTTTTTAGCTGTAAATTATCTAGGGCAGGACCTGTCTTTATCACCTTCATTGAATATGTTCACAGAAACCATAGTACTCAAGAATCTAATTTTTCCTGCATTTATCCTTCATGTATAAATCTAGTTGAAAAGTGATTTCACTATACAGGAAGGAAAAGAACACGGAATGTTATTTATTTATTTGCATGGATTTAGATAAATCCATCAAGGTGCTTAGCTGCTACAGAAACCAACTGGAGTTAGGTGCTTAAATATCTTTGTGTATCAGGACATAAATTAGTTTCTTGAAGCTCACATAGGAAAGGGAAAACAAAACCAATTTTTTTTTTTCTTCCAACCCCTCAGGGGAGTCTCCTGACTATTATCTTTTCTCTGCCATATTGTGCTTATACAACAAGTAGGAAAGTAGGACTTGGTCTTTAGTTGCTGCCACAAATACTGAAAAAAGCCATCAATCCAGCCCATGTGAAAGACATATACATGGTAACCATCAATTCTAAACTTTTGTATTAAATTACTCTCCATAGTCAAGTTCCATGCAGAAGTAATCCCTGTCTTCAGGTAGAGGATGTCCAAGTTAACTCAAATTCTGTGGCAACTGAAGCTCATTCTGTATTAAGAGCTTCATGACCTTCATGCCTTTTTACATAGGAATTCAGTATTAGGGCACACTAAGCAGCTACTTGGTACTTTTCCAAGAGCCGCACATATTCATCCCTGATGTTGAACCTGCAGTGGGAAAGTGAAAGGAAATTTCACCATCGATTTCATGTATGCCATATTAGCAGATGAGTAAAAACAGAACATGAAGAACTTTAGGCAATTCTGTATTAAACAAACAGTGAATGTAATTTAAATATATATATATATATTTAAGGTAGAACCACCACAGAATTTAGTTAAAATGAAGACAAAAGAGTAAAATAATATGATTCCTAAAATATCTACACATTCCAAAACATCAAGAACGTTTTTTGAAGTGCCTTAATAAGGAAAAAGTCTTCATGGATTCTGGTGTTTCCACGGTCTTGTAAAATTTCCTACAATAACTTCTTGCTCAGAGATATAACTTGCTCAGATTAAAAAATACCTCTTCTGCAATTAACTGTTCAAGAATTCCTACTTTCTGATTATCACCTCCTTAGACAACTGCAGCATTAAATACTGTTGACATCACTACTGTCAAGAAAATACGCAATCTTTATAACAACATATATTTCATATATAGTGCGAATTCTAGGCAGGTGGGAAATCCAAAGCTAAATTCTACCTGGTGCACTGCCCACAGTCTGCAGCGGTGTCCTACAGCCTCAGCAGTGGCCTATCACAGAATATCGCACACATCTCTATCCAAACACTTAAGACAAATCATCTCGGGCGATTTCAAATTAAAAGCTTGTAAAATATGTAACCTCTCCTAGTTTTTGCAATTAATAGGGTATGTCTGCAATTAGCCTGACTTACGGAATGCTACGCTGTTGTCATTAAAAGATGTTTTGTGAAAGTGCTGCTGTTATTATGGAGGCTCAAGAGACCAATCCCTCCTAGAGGGCAAGCAGTGGACTAGCAGAAAGCAACAGCCATAAATCACGCTGTCAGGTAGCACGGAGAACAGAAGTGAAACACAGGCACATGAAGGCCATTGACTGTAAACACACCACAGCAGAATCCTAGTCAGGATTTACTGAACCTGTAATTAATTAAAGTTTCCTTCAAGCTAAATTTTTAATAAACAAGGATTTCTGCTGACAACGAAGAAATACAACACCACAATTTTAACAGCTTATACTACAACACCTATTAACTGTTGTATTCCTGTGCTGAGGACTTTCTAGGAGGTTGCCTTGGAATAATTTAGAACCTTTTAAAACATGGTAATGGATTTAACAGTGAACATGCCATTTTTAAGCTGTGGCACTTCAGAATTTATGCTATTTTATCATGTATTCTTTAATTCACAGTTCCTGTTTGGTTAGACTCAGACATGTTGGCATTATTTTTATATTTATTTTCTTGGGAATGCATTTCAGTGAAATACTTCAGCTCATAATCTGTTAAACTGAAAAAAAGAATTTACAAGACTGAATTCAGCTCAGAGAGAAATCCTGCTAATGCCAAAAGATAAGACAGTTGTGCACTAGCTTTGAAATTCTGAAGTCTGGTACTTAAAAACATGCTAATGGATACAAAAACAATGAAATACATGGAATCAGGCTGGTATTATAGTTTTGTTCAGCATAGCATTTCAGGCTTTTACAATTCAAGGACAGTATTTCCACCTAAGATGGTGATGCCACTGATTGTGTTGATCATTGACTCATCTTCTCTGGGATGCATGTACTGTACAAAGACTAGAAGATTTTCAGCAAATACCATTGCTTAAGGCTAAAATGTTTCAGTGATGTATTCTATGGACTTTGAAGAAAGCTTTTTCACCCTGCTGATGACCTTTGAAGAAAGCTTTTTCACCCTGCTGATGACCTTTCAGTAGCTACAAGTTGGTTTCTGAAGCTACAAAACCACAATTGTTTTGAATGATGCAGATACAGAAATCAGATTTATCTTTTTAGCTGTTAAAGTAGTTTTTTTTAAAAAATACTTAAGAGAACATAAACTCTTCCATATTATTATGTATTATAATGTTAATATTTTTAAATAGAAATATGTATGTAGCACCAGACTCAAAGAATTAGACCAGCGATAGATATGAAATTCTCTAAACTTTGTCATACCTTTAAGGCACACATGAACTCACCAAGACAATACCTAGTCACTTGGACAACTATATCACTTATCAATCAAAAGTGCACTGTTCAGCAGTCTTTTCACTATCTCATAACCAACCATTAAGCCCAGAGATCCATAAATTCAGCCTATAAAACCTCTAATATTTCCCTACCCCCAACCAAACAATCTAAATGGCACCATGAAGAGGCTTCAACAGAACACATTACAATGTTTAATAATGTAAATGTTGCAATAAAATGAGCTAGAGCACTTACTACATATTTAAGAGGAATGTTATTTGTTGTGGCATGATATAAAGTTTATCTGAGTTGAATCCCTAGCACAGAAACAGAGTCTACAGCAAAAATTAAGGCTTTATAATCAGTTATGCCAAGAACTTTAATCTTTGTAATCTAGCGTGAAGGTAGAAGACAAAAATCAACAGTATGCAAAGTCATCTTCAAGTACATGGTTCCACAGGTGCAAGCAACATGAAGGGATGATTGCTTTTGAGGGCTACATCTTCCCAAACATCTGACTAGAATAAATGAATATGTAGGTAAGGCTTAACAGACTGGATCACATTAGCAAGAAATAACATCAGTGATATTTGTGCTAAACACTGACAAATTAAAAATTCAGCCTTAATCTCAAGAACAGCCTCCTCTCACATTTGCGATATTAAATCAAGATAACTGAAGTACATCCTTTCTGTCAGACTGTATGCCCTTATACAAGTGCTCATGTATCATCAGGTTTTGGAAAAACAAACAAACAAACAAAAAAAAAACAAAAACAAACAACAAAAACCCCACAAGTTCTCTGTACAGAAGGCTTTTTTTCCCCCATGTCCCCTTTTCTTAACTATAAATAAATATTTTTGATATGCTATACTGGATATACTATTTTATTTTCTCTCATTATTAGGGGTGTCAGAGCTCTTGGTATTTTCAAGTCAGTTTATGCCATAACAGGTTTGAGTGTAAACTACTGCAGGAGGTTAATAGCATAAAACAGCACCAAAGGACACAGCTACAATTGCTGTACCACACTCAAACTGAAAACTGACTTTATGGAGAAGGACTACTATTTCAACCTGATTCTTCCCACGACACCCAATTTATTCACATTAATCATCACAGAAGAACCAAACGATCTTCTGTTATCACAAATGGAGAGGGAATAAAATCAAGTGTTACATTTCGTCCAGATGGCCTCAGACTAGATCTGAAGTCTTGGAAACCTATCCAACTTCTTGTTGCATCTACCTTCCGTAATCTAAAGTACCAGTTACCAGTTTGCTTTCCCTTGAGGATAGCCGAAAGCTGATGACAGCTGTTAGCTCTTTCAGCCACAAAATACTGCACTGCCTTATGGTACACCTGTCATTACTAAACTCTTTTTCTCCGTAATTCTCATTCATTAACTTTAAGATCAATATATCTTCATTTTTCTGAAATCATTTGTTCCTCTTCCACAGACCTGCACAGAATAAGTTGCAATACTATATTTAATCATAAGCAACCCAATGCCCTATTGCTACAAGGTAAAGCACTTCACAAAATCCATGAAGATATTCACTGTCTGATGTCCACTTAATTCAGAGGACAACAGCCTTCTTCCACCGTCCTTTTGTTAGCCCAGAGGCTGTAGTAACCCTTCTTACTCCAAAAATAGAGAGCAACTTTCAGTTCCATGATCTTGTCTGCTTGCAATCTAATTGTCACCTAACTGTCCAGCACAAATTTCATACACTTGATAATCAATCACAGTTCACTATCAGAACAATAGGCCAATCCTAGAACTGTCAGTTTAATTCCAAGCATGTCTGTGCATTATTGAGACCACACATGTGCACTGTCTTCGCATTTGGCCACAAAAATTAATATTAACTATAACATTAGTGATCCTACACAGTCTAATCACAATTTTCATTTGTTCGGAAGAGCATAAGGGCTGAACGGTCCCTGAGTACTAAGAAGTTGACATGTGCAAAGCAGTCTCCTGTAAAGCCACAGGTAATCAGAAGACAGAATTATCACAAGATTAGATCAGCACCAACGTATTCATGGAAAGAGTGCACACCGAAAAGAAATTGCAGGTGGGAGTAAATCATCTGACCTGCACTGTGTGTGATCTAATTTTCAGTGTGCAAGTGAGATTTCTGATGAAACATTAGCAGCAAACTCTCTTTTTCCAGGTATAAAGACAACTAGGATGGGAAAGTATTCGCAATGATGAGGATGTCAATTTCATCTCTAAGGTGGCAAGTGACAGAACATGAGGAATGAGTCCCAAGTTGCACCAGGAGAGGTTTAGATTGAATATTAGGAAGAACTTCTTCATGGAGAGGGTAGTTAAGCGTTGCTACAGGCTGCGTAGAGAAGTACAACTTCAGAAGTATTTAAGAAATGTGGTACTAAGGGAATGATTTACTGATGGGACTCAGTAGGTCAGGGTGATGGTTGGACTCGAAGATCCTGAAGGTCTTTTCCAACCTAGATGATTCTAGGATTCTCTTTTTTTTTTTTTTTAAATTTATTCAAGTCACAAGAAGCTTGGTCTTTTTAAGGAGGTAACAAGGAATAAATGTGCATGAGATAATGATGACATTAGCAGTGACACTTTTTAAGGCATTCTGTTGCAGCTATCAAAAGATGAAGGACAAAATTAGAGTACTGAACCTGCCTAAGGTGCATCAAGATTCTGTAAGTTCTTGACAAAACATTTGTGAGACAACAAGGGGAAGTAAAATCCTGAAATCCTGACTATGCTCGCAGATGGAAAAAATTTGATCCAATTTGTCAAGTTCATTAATTAACAAATACCCCCAAATAAATACACACGATTTAATTTAGGAAGACATACAAACATGTTACTGAGAGCAACAGATTTTTAGGGATTGAAGACATACCAAGTTAATTGAACAACAGGAAGCTATTAGCACATTAGAGTGTACTGTTTCTTTTTTGCCATGTACTGTAAAATGGCATCGATTACCTCACAATACGTTTAATCAAGTGCAATTAAGCACCATATCATTTTAATGTTATTACAAGAAATTCAATAAATATTTAAAGAGAAATTTAAAAATGCTTTGCTGAATCCTGCAAATCCTTTTAGTACCCAAAATCAGTCAGGAGAAAACAAAAATAAAACTTTTCCCTTTTTTGTTCAAGCAAGATATCAGGGATGGACAAGTCTGGTTTGTCTGAGATTTCACCTGAAGAAATGGAATAAAAACACGCATATTAAAACATTGGCCAATAAAATCAAAAGACAGAAAAGACACTACTTGAAGAAAACCAATAAAGTATCATCATCATTAAGAGAAACCAGGTGATATGAACTGACATATTGGCCAAATGAAGAGAAATTAATGTCTTTTCCATTCTTACAGAGAAGCACTCCTAGCGATTAAACCTCAGATATGCCCAACTTCAGCAGAAAGGCTTCAAATCTTCTCAGAACAAATCACATAAGTTAGTTACAATTACATGAGCACCACTGTAAAAGTAGGTTAGATATTACACTGTGTTGGCTACTCTAAATGGTTAGACTTGAAGAAAAAATGACACGCTAACATTAAAACCAAGACGCACTTTAATTCCATAATAAGCTGCGTCATGTCTAACATTGCAGGGGCTCCATAGCAAGCCCAAAGTACATGCAGTCTGGTTTGAAAGCAGTTTAGCCAGGTTACTATTGACTTCAGTACAAGCAAAGCATTCTGAAGGAGAAGCCTGTTATAATGTTTACTTTGCTTAGGCAGTTCTATTCCATAATATAAGTGTACTTCCAGTTATTCTTTTTGTCTGGTTACCTAACAAATCTATACAAGACAGTGAACTTAGTGACCTTTTTAAAGAATCAAAGAGTACAAGCTTACATAGAAACATTCAGGGACATGGAACACAGGACACTTCTTTTTTTGGCTAACGCAGAAAAGAGACAGGTTTCTGGAATTACAAAATGAATATCAAATTTTACCTTTTTGTTGGTGTAAGAACCAGTTTCATGGAGAATGGCAACCCTAAATGGAGGCCACCATGTGTGGAATTCTTTTACCCACTGATGCATCACAGTAGCCGGACAAACAATCACTGTTGGACCCAGTCCCTGGTACCTAACCAAGAAACAAAACCAAACCAAAATCTTTAACATAAAATAATTATATTGTGTGTCTTATTAAAATAACCTGGTACACAGAAAAGCTACAAAAATAACGTACTTAGAAGAAAAGGCAACAGACTCATGAACCCACAAGCTCTTCATCAAGTTTCAATGCAAATACAGGCTAGAGATGGGTTACTCAAAGCACACAGATTTACAAACAGACCATTGGCGTGAAAGCTCATTTGCTTCTTCTATCACAACATATATAACAACAGATCTTTCCCCTCTGTAAATTCCAGAATCAGATCAGTTTACAAAATGAAATTTCTACTAACTTATTTTGAAAAATATTTCTTCAGAAAATGTCGCAAAAAATAAAGCTGCATATTTTGAATGTTCAAGAATAGCCTTATTGTTTTCATTCTCAAGCACTTCCAAACACAACAACCTTCACACTTCTGCACAGTAAGGAACATACAGTTATATCCATTTAACAGAAAGAGAGCTGATAAACACTATGGGAAAGGCTGCTGTATGAATCTGGCACTGCAGTACACGAGCTCCCTCTATACATCAAGGCAGTAAGAGGTGAGCTGAAAGTCACTCAGGGTGACAACACAACTATGCCCACTCTTAACAATGCCTGCTTCTCAACCAGACCGACCATGAGGTCTTCTGCTTACTAAACAACATGGCTTCCAAGTAGAAGCTAGCCAGCCAGAGTTAGTGCATTCCTCATTTTTCCTGCAGAAAATACTTGACTGTGCACAGATCAAGATGCTTTGACTCTCTGCCTTAAAACACACAGACAAGTAAGAAATTTCACCAAAAAAATAAAGCTTATTTTTTCCCATGCAATAACTATTGTGGAGGATTTATTAAAAAAAAAAAAAAAAAAAAGCACCAGAAACCAAAGCAAAAACAAAAACAAAAAACATCCAACCAAACAACAACAACAAAACTCAAACCAAAACCAAAAACCAGAATACATGATGGTATATACAGAAAGAATGTTGCAACTTGAGTTTATATTTTGGCATCTTCAAAGTTTCCTTGTAGTTTCACAGACGCATCTTAGATCTTAAGCTGAAACTAAGTAGCAATGCTAAGAGAACTGTCCTGAATATCCTGAAACATTTCTATGAACTCAGTCGTCCTCCAACAAGGGCAAACACATACCAGCAAATATACCAGCTCAAAGTAATCTGTAGCGAAGCAGCCGCAGAAGAAGCAGTCATACCAAGTAAATCAATTGGCTTGAGTGATGCAGTACAGCATAGCAGTTTTTTATATAAAGGCTACATCAGGAATCAACTGAAGAATATAAGTCTTCCATGTTTTCTTTTTAATGCACTATTTTACAAGTCATGTACATGCTGTACATAATTTAGATGGATCACTATAAAGTTTTTTCTTTTGTTCAGTATACTGTTGCAATGTTTGCTTAATTGCATATCATAATTTACATCAGATAAATAGGCCACCAGAACTAGAAAACTCAAGTATCATTCATGCATGCATTTGTAAACCCAAGAACACCAACAAGTACCTTTCCAGTAATTTCACCTATAACGACAGAATTTCAAAGTATTGCTCAGTAATGAAGAAAGAGCATGAAAGCTCTTGCAAGAACAGCCAGTTACTCTAATACAATTTTAAACAGTAACAAAGATGGAAATTCCTTTGTGTAAGTTACAGTTTTTATTAGTACTACTTTTTTTTGGCATAGGTAATTCCCTGCTGATCAGGAACTTTAACTTCCATCACAAATCAACTTGTGACTTCCTGTAAAGCATTCACCTGGTGTCTTGCCAGAACAAATATTTTAATGTAAAATTTAATAAATGGAACTAAAGGTATTACATCTAATTTAAAATTCCATATTGTGTAAACTATTGATATTAATGTAATTGAGTTTGTAAACAATCCATTTGTGGAAGCTAACCTTAGACACTGTATTGACCCAAAATATCTAGTGTGGCTCATCTGCAAAATGAAGCATCAATGCCTGGAATTCATTAAAAGTGTTACATGTTTAATTTTTCCTGCCCTACAGCTCCATTGTCTCGTAAAATTTTTCCTTTGATGTCCCCCACTAAAAGAATTAAAGGAATATTGTAATTGAAATGTCATTAATAATTCACAGGACCCTCCTCCACCAGCAATACATCTGATGAAATATTAATTGAGCTCCACAGACTGACAGTCTGCAGAGGAGCACTTGCCTGTAATTTGAACCACGAGTCCTGATCTTGCTGTAGCTCAGACCTGCCAAGAAGGCAATTATCTGGATGGTCTTGCCCAATCCCATCTCATCTCCCAGAATCCCTCCTGCCTGCTGGCAGTGCAATTCCCAGAGCCACCTAACACCTGTCTGCTGGTACCTAAAAACAAGGAAAAAGAAGATGGCAAACGTTTGATAATAAAGATCGTAACAGAAAGTACTCATGAATTAATCATTTGGCAGGGTTCTTACACCAGTTACAGTAACATGCTGGATGTGTGTTTTACATGAGTGCTCTATTTACTAGGTCATACATTTTTGATACACTCAAACATTACATGCGACTTTCATTTTTTATGCAATACTAAAACATTTCTAATTAAACTGATAGTCATGGTAATTAGAGGGTATTTTATTTCATGTATATTTCAAGTGTTAAAAATAACTTGGAAAGCTACTCTAACAAAGCCATATATTGTCAGAAGACATGCAGGGTCTAATCGATTACATTATTGGAAGATATACCTTAAGGTGAAGGAAAAGTTTGACTTTTAAGTGGTGCAGACTTTACATTCCACTCTGAAAACTGATCACATCTGTCACAATATGCTTCCTTTTCACACAAATTCATTTAGTAAAATTTAATCTCTTTCAATGAAGAAAAAAGACAACAAGGGAAACCGCGTTGGAAGGCAAAACAATAGAAATGATTCCAGTGGATGAGATGCAGCAGAGCGTTGTTATGTGAGAACATCAGTTTAGCTTCTATTCCCAGTCACTCACTGGAAATTGCATAAGCAACAACGTAAAATATATCCCAATTAAAAGAAGTTGATCAGAAAACAACATCTACAACAGCAAGCTAAAAAGGTGGGTATGGGCTGCTGGACCATTTTAAAACATGTTTTTTTTTTTTTTTTTTTTTTTTTTTTTTTTTTACAATGCTATGAAATAACAACAGCATCAGGAATAACACATTTTGGAAAAGAGAGTTTAAATTGAAAACAAAAAAAAAGTGAAACACCAACATATTTCAATAATTCAGAAAAAATACATTTTTCAGCATTTCTGTGTCTTGTGACATAGAAGATCAAGGCTACTGGTACTATTCTCTTGGTGGCACACATTGCTGGCGTGCCAAGCACAGCAAAGAACAAAACAGGCTTTTTTTTTTTTTTAAATTGGGATTGTTCATTCAGGGGTATTCTCAAATGCACACTTCAAGATTGTATTTCTCATAGAGAAGAATGTTTAGGACTACTGACAACCAACGATACTTGTGTCTGCCAAGTCCTATCAAAAATCAATTTTTGTTGTGATCTGTATGGATTTAGATTAACACTGAAAGGAAACAATCAAACAGCCTGAGTAGTTATAGAAAAGGGATCAAAGAACACATCTAATGGTTCAGACATCATACTCTCTGCTGGTATCTCAAATGCAGTATACCAAGAAGTCTGTAAAAAGCCTTTTTGTTAGCAATGAATTGACCTCAAAAACACAGGAATCCAAATTAAACAACTACAAAATAGTTTCCAGGAGTAGCTCTAAGTAAATGAAGACATGGTTTCCTCCTTACACAGAATTTTCTCAGGTTAAGTGCAGATGCTTTTAAGTCAGTCTTGTTTACCACAGTTTTATAGTCCAAGGCAGCACCAGTAGTACTAACTAAGCAAATGTTGCTGAGTATTCCTCAAAGCAGACAGAAGTATATAAAGAAAGCAGATTTTTCCACTTGAACAGATTTACAAGAAAAAAACAAAACCAAAGAAATAAAAAATGAAAAGCAACTAACCCACCAAAAAAAAGAAAATCCCCAAACAAAACTAAAAACAGACAACCAGCTTAAGGATCTAATATTTCTACTGTGAGCTAACTTCTCTGTGGAATTCAATTCGCATATGCGAAAGATCACTTACAAAATAGTGCAATACACCTCCTCCTTGGATCAATATACTTCCATGTTTTCTACTGAACTTGTTCAGAACTCAAAGTTTAATGACTATTGACTATGGGCCTTCCTACACTGGAGGTTTCAGCATTTAAGTTACAAGTCAGACAAATCATTCAACTCAATTGATCTTTCTAACCACTTAAGAAGTCTTGCCAACTGACTCATGCTTGCAGGGATACCCTTCATTAGTGAGGCTGATATCTCTAAGATTAATTTCTAATTGTCTGCCTTCTTTCGATTCCCTTTGGGTTGCTCAGACCACACATCCGTTCTCAGGATGATTATTCCTGCAGTACCGTCGCATAAACAACTGGAGACCTCATATTGGCTGTGTATGGTCCTGGCAACTAAGTCAGTAATTCATTTCCATTTCAGAGCTAGTGCTTTCCTTCTGAAGAACTGCAGGACAACAATAATAATTTCTTTGAGGTTAAGACTAAGTGGCCCTGTTGGAAGGGTTACGATGTAAGCCTGTAAGAAACCATAGCTTTCTGCTAGATTAATTACAAGATTTTAGAGTTAGCTTTTGAACGAGGAGATGGTTTTCCTTGAGTGAAATGTTGCCAACAAAAATGAGTTCAAGCATGGAAGTTAGAGAAAACTTATGGATGAAATAGCAGCTAACTTGTTTAAAATGCCTTTTATAAACAGCTTTTTGAGATTAAGATGAGTTACTTGGAAGTATCACTGGACACAGCAAAACTCTCAAAAAAAAAAGGAATGGAAAGCAGTCTTGCCCGAATCTGCAATCCATCATTAATACTAAAGGAATAATGCACTCTCCATATCTGAACGTTTTTCCCAGCAATGTTTTAAAGATCTTATAATATGACTTTATAAAGCTGCTCAAAGAAAAAGTTGGCTGTATTTTTTGCTGGAAGAAAACTTCAGTCACTCTCAGCTCAATCACAGAAACACTTCGATTCCTTGTTTTCATTTATTACCAAGTGCCAACACCATATCTTCAAACTCAAGTCATTTTTATATCACTCTGCACCTGAACTAAAAGAAAGCACACAGCAATAAGAGAAAACATTTACAAAAGGAGACCAGGAGAGCTTCTCAACCTTTAGTTTAACTAATATGCATTTACAATACTTACTAATTGTATTTTCGTAAAACAGCATTTTGTGCTTACAATAACCAACTTTGTTTGAGGTTTGGTCAAGTAGGATTTTTAAAGTTGTTTTTTGTTGTTTGTTTTTCTTTTTTTTAATAACAGAAATAACTGTACCCAAAGCTGTAGGACAAGGCATCTAGAAATCACCACCACTGTCACTACTAATACCATTATTAACAACACACAACAACCTAATGTTAAAATGAAGTATAGAATACATACTTAAAAAGCTTTTTGAAGAGAAATCCTGGAACTTTGAAACCCTCTTCAAATTCAGTGTCGCTTTCATCAGAAAGTTCCTCAGCCACAGGATGTTCTTTGTCCTTCAAACGTTCTTTTTGCCACTTCCTGTAAGTGACACAAGGAGTCAGCATTCAATTATTGCATGGAAAAGATTCTATATGAATACTACATTGAATTATTCATCAAGAAGTAAAGAATAAATAAATTTTCTTAGATGTGATGAATTTAAGCGGTAATCCACTGGAGGAGAAAATTATTCATCTAAATGCTCAAAATATTTGACATAACGTGCACGCGCTTCTGAACAGTCATAAGCTTTTGTAATTGTACAGCTAATTATGATTATTTATAGACAGCAATGCTAATGCAACGTAATTAACAATTAACACTATTAAAAGAAACCGGCAACGTTAAATTCCCAAACATTCATTTAAAAAGGACAAAACAAAAACAAAACAACAAAGAAATAAAGATTAAGTATTATAAAGATACTTTTCTTAATTTAAACAAATATCTAAATGCCTTTCACCTAGAGAAATGTTCAGTAGCATACAAGCATACAGAAGACTCGGTTGGAAACATCACTGTCTTTGAACTGATGTGCTCTACAGACCCTAAGCTGTCATCGTTAGGAGAGTTAACATTTGACATTTTGAAATCGTGGTGACTCACGGCATGCAGCCCAAGTGCTGTATTTGGACTCTGCACAGACTACATCCAGAATAATGTTCTTGTCCTGTGCCCCTCTCAGAAAGGGCACCAGAGGATCTTCAACATCCAAAACAATTATGGACTTGTGTTTGCTTTAGTGACCCAAACAAAACCATTTGCTTGTAACAGCAAACCATACAGTTACTGCCTCAAAGCAAACAATTGCAGAACTTGAACAAATAAGTACTGAACTACCAAAAGCACTTTACAGACAGCTTGGGTTTCAGCAGTTATTCACTGCTGAAACCACATTCATTGCAGCCACACCAAACACAGTGTAGAGCCTGATAAAATCCCTACAGACAGTGGTAAAGTTGCAGAACAGATTAAGAGCGCTCTCATGCAATTGCTCTTCACACAACACAAAAGCAGACATATTTCATCTAATAAGGGGATTGCTGCATCTGTAAGGATGAAATGACTGCATGCCTCCTTGCGGATAACTTAGATATATCTATCATCGAAGTCTCTACCTACCAAAACTCTATTCGCTCCCCAGTGATCAGTCCTGTCCTCCCCAAGCCAGACAGAACACTTTCAAATGAAGCATGTACTGCAATTTAAGCCACTGTATACATCATTATTTGAATATTTTTTCCATACTCATAATTAAAGGTGCTGGCCTGAATGAGGCTGAAGAATGAGCCCTGGCAGTCTAAAAGCATCTGAGACATAAAACACAGAAATTGAAATTGTTCAGGTTCCAAAGAACTATAAATAGCAGTGATAGTATGAAAAAAAGCAAGTGGAAGACTGAGGTAAAAGAAAAAAAAACAACAAAAAACCCACAAATATAAGCCTCCTAGCACTGAAATCTACAGTATTAAGCTACAAGGAGCCTCTTTAGTGAGATGCTGGAAAACTCATCTATCCAGTATTTGCTTAATGAGAAACCATACTCCAGAAGTTCTGCAGTAACTAGACGAAGGAGGCTTACTGGGATGCACCAGTTTTCCAGTACACTTGCAGTTTCTGAACAAACTGCAGCTGAGTGAACAGTTGCACTTCCTCCCTGGTAATGACAGTTTACCTCTCCCATTCACCTATTACACAAACGGCATCCTGATGGCTTGGGCTCTTACTGTTGGCTGGACAGCTGTAGCAGCAGAAACATGGCAGAGTAAAAGAAAAATCTTCTGGGAAAATGGATTTATGATCTGTTTTAAAAAATGTGATAAATTCACTCTCTGTTTAAAGTTATTTAGCTCAATTTTTTCCATAAAATATATGCATGAAAGATATACATTTAGGGAGAGAAAATACATATATAATTTTTATATTTCAATATTTGAAAGAAGACAAACTGCACTGAGAAGCTGACAGGCAAAATGCATTTTATTTCCTGTCCTGCTAAGCATGATGCGTTTTATGCTTGTGGGATAAGTGAGTGCTTTTAAAGCTGTGGGTCTAATTTTATCCATGTCAGGAAAAAGAAACAAAGTTAGTCAAAAATTTACAAATATCATTAGATGTAGAAACAAAATTTAAATACTTTCATGACCCTGATTTATATCCTCACCTAACTAGGCAAAATAATGGAGACAGAAGTCACTGCTAAAATTTCTCAAACAACAGCTCACAAAACTGGTGCTGTCTCACAACATATTGACCTTCAAACCTGGCAAAACAATCCAGAAAACACTAAAGAACAACCCATGCACTGCTCTAAGTCTTTAAGACTTGACCCACACATCTTTGCTCAGCGATGTTTATAGCAGACACTGGTGGCACAGTGACGCCCCCCAGCCTGATATTTTCAGGTACTTCATTTAAGGGCTTCTCAACACTCGATACACAATCATATACTCTTTCTTGTGCAACAAAGCTAGCTGCAGTAGCTTTCTAGATCAGCTTTCTACCAGTATAGTGAAAAAATACTTACAGCTTGCTTTCATGGAAGCAGTCACAAACATGGAACTGTGGTACTGTTTAATAAAGACCATCATTTCCAAACACATGCAAGTTACAATAACTGCAAAACCAAAAAAAGCCCTGAAAAACTAACAAGAAAGCAGAATACCAGACAGGTTCATAGAGACCACAGCAATGTATTTTGACCTCAAGTTTTTTCTTTAGTTCTCTGATGAAAAACAGATGAATTGCTACTATTTGTTTGTCATCTCTCAGATTGTTCTTAATTCCTTACATGAAATCACATACCCTGTTAAGCAGCAAAAACACCCAACCAAACAAAATAATACAAAATGTGGATACAAAAATAATTCCCACAGATACTTTTACATAACCTGACACAGGTAAGAAAATCTCTACCTTAGAATAGCAATCTACTAAATGGTTGAATTAGTAAAATAACAATAATGCTCTCAGACTAAAAAAAAATAAAGACCAAAAAGGCAGATGGTACCAGAGGCACAGCATAAAAATGCATTTATTTTTGTTCAGTACCACAATGTTGCGCTATCAGGTATGAATTGTCAGTTATTATTCTGAGCTCCAGGGAAAGATGAATGATTCAAATTTACAAATGCTGACAGTCGCTGCTTCAGACTGTGTCACTACTGGAACTAACACACATCAGAACTTGGTTATGTTATCCGACCAAGTTAAGAGAAGACTTGAAACATGAAAGAAAACCAATAGAAAACATCTACTTATCACATTAAAATCAAGACAATTTCAACTTATAAAACTTCTAAAGTGACAGGTAGATCACTTTAGGAATCAAATTCAAATCAAACACAATTGACATGTAAGGCAGTATTTTGCACAAAAGCCCCTAATCCAATCTCCCAACGTGAACGTTGCAGCGAGTATTGGAGCTTCAGCCTCCCCTGGGAAGAAGCAGATTGCCCTCTAGTGTACGTTGGAAAAAGTGATTCAGAAACAACCAAGAGGAAAACTTCCTACAGATTAACACAAACTCATAATTCTTAAGGAATTTAACCAACAGTTTCTGCAATTAGTTTGACCGATGTTAGATCACTCTTGAAATCATGACATACCTAGAAAATCAATGCATCTAGAATTTGAACTAATATTCCAGAACCCAGTTACCATAAGGAAAAATTCTGACATACTTTGTATTTGTTATTCTATATGCATAATTGCATCAGCGTTAGAATTGAAGTTCTGCTACTGTATCTCCCCAAGGTCTGCAGGCTCTTTGGTCTTTGATTTTTCCCCATTCAATTGAAATAAAAAGCAGTTGTTGTTGTTACCACTGTAACAGTATGCAAAGCTTGAAGAAGCCATTCGGTTTTTGAAAAGCTGTGAACTTGATGCAAGATGCTGTATTAAGACTTCATTATTTTCGATAGAAAAGTGAAAACATTCCCAATAGCTGAAGCAAAGGGAATACAAACACTGCTAGATCAGACTGGCCAGGCAATCAGTTGACCCCTCCTCTGTAAGTCAAACTTTCAAGAGAGAAACAGCACTAACTCATAGTTTGACTTAATAACAGGGTACCATATTAAACAAAGAATAAAAAAATCCGTACAAGTCTGAGTCAAATTTCACTACTGTGCCTAAACAATTGGCAAGCACAGGCTTCACTGTATCACCAAAACAGAAGCATCTGTTTCTGACCTTCTGAGAAATCTACTTTCCTGCTGTCCATGGTCACTGATAAAAGTACATTTTTATCCTACAAATGCAGAATGAAAGCCATATATCATACAATTAAATCTTTCTTAATATGAGATTGTATTCAGATACTGAGCCCATTTCCCACTTATTGCAATACCCAAGAAAGAAATTCTGAATCCAAAACAGTAATGAGCACAATTTTTTTTTTCTTTTTAAAATACAGTCAGGAACCAAGCTGAGTGTTTAATATAGTTTGCCTTTTTGAAGCACAATATGTTTTCTGTTTTAGACAGCTAAGAAACCCTTACAGATTATTCTAATTTGCTAAACTGAAGCATTCAGCACTACTTTTTGGATCTAACTTTTTATGGTCTGTATGCATGGATTTAATTGGCATATCCTAACAGATGAGATAAATGCAGTTAGTACCACAAGTCTCTGCAAGTAAATTAAGACTGATGTAGATGATTACCCACTTGAGCTTAGAATGAAAGGTGTACTCAGTGAGCGAGCCAAAATATATCTTCATTTGTGTCTCAGATTTGTCATTTTAAAGAGCAGTTAGGATGCTCTAAGAAAACGTTTTCCAGGAAAGGTAATATTTAATCCTTTTTAAATTTATAACTGATACAATGAGAGACTGACTGATTCAGATGCTTCAAAGACAGCTCATGTATGAAAACTGATTCAACTTGAGAAAAAACGCCACTTATTTTTTAGTTAACTTTCTTTTTGGTTTGACTTTTTTTTTAATCATGTTTTGTGTGCTGATAGCCACAACATCAGCAACTCAGCTGCTTGGCTGATGGTTGGGAGACATGGTGAAAAGCAGCTTTACTAGCCTTGCCTCCCAGCCCTTCACAGCAATTAAAGGAAGTGCTATTCAAAAAACTATACTCCACAAACTATACAAAAAAGCCAAGAAAATACAGATATAGCACTTACCTCCCACAACCTGAGATTTAATTCTTTCCCTGAAGCAGCAGGCATACACATACTGGCAGCTACTATGGGAATAGTGACCCTAAGAAAGCTATTAAGAAAATTTCTTTTTGTTTCCAAGCTATTACTTCATGCAGATAATGTATTAGTGATGTCAAAAGTGTAACGCATTAACTACAGATAATGAGAAAAAATTATTTGATTATATTTACACTTCCTATTTTAATACATGTAAAGGAGAATTTTTGTTAGCATGCAAAAAGACTGGATGGGCTGCAGCTTCCACAGCTCCAAAACCCTGACAGAGTAGAACAAGAAAATCATGCAGTTACTTTCTTGCTGAGAAGCCAGAAAAGGCTTATTTCCTATGCCTTTAATCTGCATTGAAGTGAAGCTTACTTCTATTTTCTGATTCTAGGTATGAAAAACTAAAAATAGGTGCAGTTTCACTGAACAGCCTTCAAAGAAAGCAGCTCTGCCGTGACCTGGCTGCTCCACCAGGAGGGTGACCGCTCTAGACTCCTACTAGATCAGTGTGGAACAGCTCTTGACCAGGGCAGTTACTGCTGAGTATGACAAAAAATACACTGAAACCACAGCTGTTGAGGGGGATCAAGTCTCTGAGACCTTCAGCACTACCCCAGAGACTGATGACCTAATCCAGCCCTCCGGGTTCAGCTGGGAATAGTCACTATGAAGGACAGTGGGAGATAATGATAACACCACCTTGCACTGAATCCTCAACTTAGCATTTAGCACCTGACAGTCTGTCACTGATTTACTTTACCTCCCCACAACCCTGGTGTTCCTTGCTACATTAGCCAGAAGATTTTTTCCCCACATGTCTGCACAGCAACACTGCTCCAGTAATGGTAACAAGAGAAAGGCAAGAGCGATGCAAGAGCAGAGATATTACTAAAAGGGTGTGCTGAATTCTGGCCTTTCCACTTTCCGCTGACCACGCCTGGCTGTGAGCGACCAGGCCGACTGACACAAGTTGCCTTCAGAAGAAAAGCAGAGCAGCTGTTCTCCTGCTTGCCCTGTTTACCACAGATGCATCAGCTCCTCTTTGGAAATAGTCAGTTCCTCTAGCAGTCCCATAATTAGCTAATTACCATGCTTTAACATCATCATCGTATTTCCCCCTTGACACAGACCAATCTCTTCAAGTTCCATCCCTGAAAAGTTTTAATGTTAAAGAAACTCATTTTCAGCCTTCAAGAGTGTAGGACTTTATACAGCACCAAGCACAAGACTAGATGTTCAGAATACTAAAGTAATCCTAAAGGACTTTCCCTTGCCTATCTCAGGGGTAAAATATACCATAATCTCACTCATTTATTTGCATTCAAAAGTATAACTGATGTGAAACAAGACATAAATGTAAGCAAATGACAGCATTTCTTCAGCATTCTTAATATGTTTCTTAATTCACTACACTTTATTCTCTCATGGCATTTCCCATAATGAAGATTACCTGAGGGTGTCAGCATAAAAACGTCAATGTGGACAGCTGCAGCTTAACAGCCACAATAACTGTAGCTATGAAATTTTTAAGAGATGTAGTGTTTTGGTGGCAATTACAGTTATTGATATTTCTAAAATTCATTTAGGCTTTTATTGTAACTTTAGTAACCAAAAGAAATGTAGTCTATGATATGACTTTGCTAAGGATAAATTGTCACAATCTTAACGTTATTAAAAAACGTGTTTGAATGAATTTAAACTGAGAGTCATATTAAAACTTTCAATCAAAATAAATTACTCTTGATGAAAACACTGAATTAAAAATGATTTAATATTGGTCTAATTTACATGTGAAAAGTATGATTTTATTCAATAAAACAGTAAATATCTGAGTGGTTAAATACAATTAATTTCTGTTAATGTACCCCAATAAAAAACACACTTTTTTTTGATCCTATGGACATTGTTCAGATTAGCCTCTCATTGAAATCTTCTATTCAAGAAGCAATAAACTAGTCCTTAACCTTGAAAAGCAGCATCCTGGGATTGCAAGCCTAATGCCAGCTCCTGATCTGCCTCAGTAGCATAAGACGTGAAAGACAAGTTGACCTCTTCCTACTTAATGTTTTGTTACCTGTAATAATGCTGCAACTAGAGCACAAGCATCTCTATCAGAGCATGCCTCTTTCTCCACAGCAGTTCTTATCACAGGTTGAAGATGGGTATTCATATAACTTCTTAACCCCTCTTTTTGATATAGCGTAATTTAATTTTGTAAATGTTCCATTTCTGTAAAACACAAAATTTAAGTCTCCCCACCATTAACCAGGTGTTATGCTAGGACTTTTACCTATATTAGTCACTCTTCTCTATAGCTTTAATAACCATTGCCCCTTTCACTCCAGGAAAGCTATTTTCAACTTGGAATCCATGCTTTTCTAAGGGCTAAAAACCACTCGAAGGACCTTAAATTACATGTCACTTCAATGGCCCTTAAAAATGTTTTCCAAACAGCTATAACAATACTAACATTGCACAGTCTTATTGTTAGGAGCTCAACAGTAATGATACCAGTAGGAGAAAAAAAAAACCCAACAAAATAAAGCACCTCAACATCACACTGTATCTACAGAGAAATCATTAACGCCCAGGCTATACAGATTTCATAAATTACAGATTAGCACTAGGTGCTTCAGGTGCCATTTTTAGAAGTAACGTGTTCTTGACATCTTAGCTGTACTGCTCTACTTAATTATACTAGTTTATTTAATAGAAGATGCTGATTCTTTTTATAAATCTTATGCAGTTTACAACCTTAGGTCATCACAGCTCAAGAAAACTACTACCACTGCCACATCTTTGTTAAATAAGAACATCACTGTCAATAAGAACAGAAAGGAAAACCACTGTCACAGAAGGCAGCTCTTTTTAGATTTCACTAATAGCAACATGATGTCCAGTCTTTACTACTTATCTAAGTTATGCAAGAGTTATTACTTGATAATAAAAAAGAACAGATGATTCCTTTCCAGTATGAATTTTACGAGTTTAAAATCAAAATCCAATTTATATTGATGTTCAAATTAATATATTTGCCTGAGATTTCATCTAACTAATGGTTTATACAAAAACAGTACATAAACATTTGTTCAAGTAATTTTTTCCTGATTAGTCACTGAAGCCAAAACCCAAGCATCTCATCCCAAGCCAAACCAAAGACATCTCTCACTGTGAGAAAATGCCTTTCCTCTGATGAGGGAGTCTGTCTATTCTGTAATTTTGCCTATCAAATAGAACATGTCATATATATTTGAAAGGCAGGTATGAGGATCTGTAGACAAAAGTAAACAGCTTAAGTAAACAGCAATGCTGCCAAGTAATACATAATACATTTTTGTATATACTCTACTGTTGGCATATTCACAGTACTGTAAATAACAAACAAATGCAAAACTGAAATAACTTACTTTTGAATGATCTTGAAATGATCAGAAAAATTAAATAACAGAATCCTAATAATTAAGTATGCCTGATTCCCTTAGAAAGGCTATGATCATTCTGACTGTGTCCTCCCCCTTATTCCAATTCCTAGTCGTGTATTACAGATTTTGTCTTTTACACATGCAATATCATTTGGTAATGTTGCTACTAAAAAGTCTGGGACTAACCTTAGTCTCTGCTTATAATAGTCTTCATCTCCATCATCTCTCCATCTTTTTACTTTGCGCTTCCCTACTGTATGTTCCTCCTCCTCAGAGCTTGGAAAGTAGTCAACGTCGTTTTCAGCATCTTTAGAATCCCGCCTCACCGAGTATTTTCCCTTCCCTGACAAATTCCTGAGTTCATAATCAGAATCATTTTCAGCATGTGAAGATGCCTGTTCTTCTTCCTCTTCAACTGCTGCTGGCTCAAGTTGTTCCTCGTCAGGTACATACTCAGATTCTCCACTATCATCTTCTTGTCCAGGCTTCAGATTTGTAGTCTCAAGATTTTTTTTTTCTTTTGGAATACCTGCTTTTGAATGAACCTGAAGGGCATGCTTCTGAAGTTTCTTCAAGTGTTTTTTTAAACGTTTGTCTGTTTTTGACAGAACTTTACCTCTTTTTTCCTTTGTAGCAGATGTGGGAGCTACACACTGAACATTTTTGGCTTGTGCTTTCTTCTTTGCTCTTTTGTGAAGGGATAACTTCTTTCTCTCAGATGACAGCTTAGCCTGGTCTGCTAAATACTTTTCAAAATCAGATGCTTCATTTAGCATTAGTCGTCGTGTTTTCTTCTCTGGCTTCTGAGGTATTTTAGTTCCAAACGGGGTCATCTGGCCTGTACGAATAAGCTCTTCCCACTCTGTTTCCTGAACAGGCATAAGCATACTGCCAAGAGATGATGGACCAGGCACTGCAACAAAAAAAAAACCCAAAAGAATAACCACAATGCCTTCCACATGTTCTGAATAATTCCAATCCAGAAACAAAATTGTGCATAAAAACCAAATAGATTTAAAGTTTAAAAACAACTGCAAACTAACATATACATTATGTATTACATACATAATATGAAAAGGTCAAAAAAGGCAGAAACTAACAAAAAAGGTCAAAACAGACTTGTCTTTTTTAAAATTCAAGTTACTTCTAAAATTTCATATAGGAAACATTATGCACGCTCTCAGAATGCTAATACTTCTGGAATAACACACAGCAGCAAAAACTAACATAGAAGAATAATCCTTAACACCACATGAACTCTAATGTGTTCCCTATACTTTCAGCTCAATATGTCATCATATTCACTACAACAAAGCACAGAATTCCCAGAAGCAGTAACAATGTCCACTTCTATTTCTATTACTGATTGCTTAGATTTTCTTATAAGCTTGAAATCTGAAGTCTCCATTAAGCATACCAGGAGAGACAAAAGATTCTTCCCATAAGCTAAAAAAAAAAACAAAACAAACCCTAAACCCTCCAATACTACAATAGCATTAGGATTATGATTTTAAAAGTCAGATTGACCGAACAGCATATTGTCATTGATAAGCACTACAGTTTAACTGCATACACAGCTACCACACTTATTATATTTGTGTTAACTGTGTTGTTATCTGAAAGCAAGGAGGGGGGATATTTCTTGCATTCAAGAAGCTGAAGGGAAATGCCAACCTAGAATCTATTACTAAGGTCCAAAATTTCACAGTAGCTACAAAAGAACTGCCAGCATGGTATGCTACTCTATATGCTATTTAAAGCATCGTATTTATCACTAAAGCATGTTTAATGCATAAAGATGATGCATCTGGCTTGAAACTCCTCCCTTTTCAGCTCATCAGTTTCTCAAACAATAGGAACTGTTTAACTTCATTTTGTCTGTTCATTTTCGGCTCCATACACTTTCTAGCCACATTTCATCACACTAGGTGCCAGAGTTTTACTGCGTAAACTCATTAGAAGAAAAAAAGCTTAAGATGATTTCCTGCTAAGAAAAGTTTACTGAAGTTTTCATTCTCACTAAAGTTTCTTGAATCAGGAGAGGAATACAAGCCTTCTGAGATTCAGAATCCACATCTGCAATGGACACAGGGCATAAGGATATAGCACAATGAGGGGGAAGGGAAGAGGAATCAGTGCAGAGGACAACATTGTACAGGTTCAAACCTGCCCTTCTGGATACCACACATAATGATGGAGAGTGAAATACAGTTAACCTGGAGTTACAAAATGCAATCTCAGTTTGTAGAGGGCAGTGAAAAAGAAAACAGTGGAACATTTGCATAAGAAACTCAGAGAACAAACATATTGCTCTGGAAGCTGTTTTTTTTTCTATTCTTTTTTTTGTTTTGTTTTAACGTAGTATAGCCTGATAAAGTATTCCCCTCTTACATTTCTAACTATAATTTTCAACAATAAGAAAAAAACAATTTTGTTAATGCTGACTGATAGCATCCAGCATATAAAATGTAATTCAATCACGATGCTAGTCATCATTATCAAATTAGCTGTGAAAAAATGTTAAGATTTCCAATTTATTAAGCCCAATACTCTAATGTGCATCAGTCATCCCTACTGAGCTGAACAAGGATTAACATCCGTTTCTTAAAACTTCCCACATGAATATGCCAAGATTTGCAATTCTGCAGGTGCAGAAAATGAGTGTTCCTAACACTCTCTTTGAAAACAAGCCACTGAAATGTATTTCTTTATTGGCAAAGATCTTGCAAATTACCTTCAAACAACAAAAGGCAGTATGCCAAAGTAGAGCAGAAGTTTCAGCCTTCTTCCATACATACCTTCATCATCCTCAAATTCAATTTCATTTACTTTATCAAGAATCTCAGTTCCACCCAGAACTGCTTGGAGACGTTTCTGCTTTGCTTTGATCTTCTTTAGCTGTTGCTCCTTGAATGACAATTAGGTACATTATTAAAACTTCAAGCTATTTCAGGATCCTGCTATCCTTTTAAACAATACTTAAGCTATAACATTTACAGTATTTTCTACCAGAAAGTCATACTCAAATGTTCAAAGTATCCCATTTAATTAAAAAGCACAAAATTGTCACAAAGTGTCTGTGATTGATAACTCACAAAATATGCATAAATTTATGTGTACAATCATCTTAAAAATACACAGTAAGACATTACTATTTATACACACATTTCACATGGTCATTATGCATTTTCATGCCCATTTTTCAAGGTCATTTTATAAGTATGCTGATACAACCAAAAGCAGCCCTTGGATTAGTGAGATATGTGAGGAATATTAAAAAAAAAAAAAAAAGTCCATGATTTGCAAGACTGAATTACTGGCGAATAATCTATTTAAACCAATTATAATATTCATTAGGATTTATTTATCACCCAGAAGTTTTGGAATGTTTGCTTAGAAAGGAAGAAAAAAACACAAGTCAGACATCTTAATGTATGTTTGTACATAACTAATTCAGGAATGGGTGCAGCTACTTTAACAGCAAAAACTACAAAGTAAAATGCTTTTGAAAAATAAGTGAAAAAATTCAACACTACAGACATTAGTCAACATTACAGACATCAACACTAACACACAGGCAGTGCAACTTTCCTCATGTGTAACTTTACTTTTTCAAAGTATTTTCCCACATACAGAGGCACATAGTTTAGTAAATAATAAAAATGAAGTTTATGATGCAATCAGCTTTTTTTGTGCGTGAAGGAAGGTGCTCTTGCCTGCCCAAGTCCTTACATAGCACCTTTCACATCACAAAGCATAGTGTATTCGTGTATATTACAATGTATTACCTCCTACCCAACCATTATCCTTGCTACTGAAGAATTTACATTACAAAACACTCCCTGGACAGCTCTAAGGAAACAGCTCTAACAGTTATTAATTTCCAATTTATCTGAATAATGGAGCAATTCCAACTTTTTCATTTTTTCTTTTTAACTACGACAAAAAGGAAAGTACTTCAAGGCAATTCTCCATATTCAGTTCAAGATGAGCTTCACATAGAGCACCTGCCTCCAAATACACTATGACTTAACCAGAATCTTGAGCATATTGAGATCACTTTTCCAGATTAGATTTTCATATAGAGATTGATTTTTACACTTCAAAAGCCATTATAGATGGCTAACAACAGATTTCCAACGAGTTATGAACTTTATCTGCTACTAACGTGCATGATTTCAAGTAATGGGATATCAGGAAAACATAGCATGTAATTCCTTGATGACACTTCACGTTTAAGTATGATATCATATATCTTCCCATATTTCCAACTACTTATTCCTAATAGTAAGTTGCTAGACTAGGGCCACTATTCAGTACTGCTTGCTCCTGCTCCCCCTCAGTTGGCCAAACTGTAAATACAACATTATCCCACTTGCTGAAATGATCAGAAGAATAACTAAAAAGAAACAACTGAATGGGGTCAGTGGCAAAAAGCCCGAGACTGGACAGAAGTGTGGACAGGAAGTTTTTGAGCTGGGCAATCATTACAGAAATTATTAGGTGCATTTCCATGAGACAGTGAGAAGATCTAAGAACTACATTCCTAATCAGAAGTTTCGCTTTTCTCCCTTCTCCTTCCCATTCACAGATGTACAGGTGTACTGCTTACATTACACTGATGCCTGATTGCTCTACAGCTCCTTTAGCTAACTACTACAGCAGGAAAAAAACTAGAGCAGCTTATGTCATACCAGCAAGTTACAACAGCTCACAAAAGACAATGATGCATATTACTCCAAGAAAGATGCAGTGAAAGAGCATCAGGAAAAGGAATACGGGAAATGAAGGCCATGAGAGCTGAGATTTAGACCAACTCTCAAATCATGCTCTAACAATGCTTTATCATTTCGTGAAATACTACCAGGAAGGGTTTAGTTAACTTCATGCAAATCAGTCTTCCAAGCAAGTTTTACAGCTTTGTCTAAAATTTAAGAGTCACTCCACCCCCAAATAAACATGCAAACAAAAAGCCAACATCAGCCTCCTCCCCCACTCCCTTTACATCTTTAGTTCAATTTGTTGCTTTTTTTGTTTTTGTAGAAAATTAAACCATTTTAAAAGGGAAAGAACAGCAATTTTAGACTGACTCTGCTCTATACAATTAATCACAACAATTATATCACATAATCCAGACCTTAAGCCAAAGCATAAGCTAAATATCGTCAGCAGGAAATTAAAGTAATCTAATCACCTTGTTGTATTTTTGCCGTTTTACAGAATCTAATTTTCTGTTTATATCTTTGTTGTTGGCAGCCTGAGGTGAAAGTTGCTCAATAATTTTATCTATTTGTTTCAGAGATGTTGTACATGATCTGAAAAACAAGAAGATTGCAATGTACTATTCAGTTGCAGTAAAGAAAATTAGAACATTCTCAATTCAGACAATTTAAAAATTCCACAGTGTTTAAAGTAAGATTTAAAAAGGACTAGAGTTAAATAAGCACTTTATGACTAAACATCACTAGAAACATTGTAGACTTTAAAAATGTAAACACTAATAAATATTTGTAAACAAAGTTCTACTAATATTAAAATGTCAAAGGAAATGACACTAAACAAACCACAGTTATTTAGTATTCAGAAGCCACAAGCCTGATGATTATAATAATGGAATGAAGTGGCTGATTTTGCTACTAAAGATAAACAGAATACAATTAAAAAAAAACAACAACAAAACAACACAAAACAGGCTACAGTGACAAGCATCAAAGATGGAAGCAGCATGGAACAAGCAGTAGTCAAGCATTGTAACTATTCTTATCAGTTCAATATGTCTTCAAAGGGAAGACTTTCTATTAAACAAATTTTGGGACTCAGGACTTGGATCTGGAGCTCACTCTTTTCACTCCGTGCACTGTTCTGACATCGTGAAGGTGGCATTGAGGGACACAGTTTTGTGATGGGGCTTTATAGGTCAGGTTGAAGGCAGAACTCCACAGAATCACAGAATTGTAGGGGTTGGAAGGGACCTCCAGAGATCATCGAGTCCAACCCCCCTGCCAAAGCAGGCTTCCTACAGCAGGTTGCACAGGTAGGCATCCAGGCAGGTCTTGAACATCTCCAGAGAAGGAGACTCCACCACCTCCCTGGGCAGCCTGTTCCAGTGCTCCATCACCCTCACTGTAATGAAGTTCCTTCACACATTTGTGCAGAACTTCCTATGCTACAGTTTCCGGCTGTTTCCCCTTATCCTGTCTCCACTCACCACTGAAAAGAGTTCAGCCTCACCACTCTGCCCCCCACACCTTAGACATTTATAAATCTGGATAAGGTCCCCTCTCAGTCGTCTTTTCTCAAGGCTAAACAGACCCAGTTCCCTCAGCCTTTCTTCATAGGGGAGATGCTCCAGGCCCTTCACCATCTTTGTGGCCCTCCGCTGGACTCTTTCCAAGAGATCCCTGTCTTCTTTGTACTGGGGAGCCCAGAACTGAACACAGTACTCCTAATGAGGCCTTACCAGGGCAGAGTAGAGGGGGAGGATCACCTCCTTCGACCTGCTGGACACGCTCTTTTTAATGCACCCCAGAATGCCATTGGCCTTTTTGGCCATGAGGGCACACTGCTGGCTCATGGCCAACCTGTTGTCCACCAGGACGCCCAGGTCCCTCTCTGCAGAGCTCCTCTCCAGCAGCTCATCCCCCAGCCTGTACTGGTGCATGCAATTATTCCTCCCCAGATGCAAGACTCTACGCTTGCTTTTGTTAAACCTCATACTTGATGATCTTGCAGGTGTCTTCCAATTTACATGATTCTATGATACCATACAATAATCTAAATGAGAAACTGTTTGCTTCCACTTTGTAAAACTGTTCACTGTTTGATGTCATTATATACAGATGCTTATTTAGATCAAGAGGTATAAATATAGTTTCAAGAAATCAAACTATCTGAAAGAATTAACAGCATATGTACATTAAAATTTCCTTACTTATGTCCTACTATTTTTCTCATTTCTACATAAAATAGCTATAAACTGATTTCCTTTGTTTTCACTATTGCATTTGTTTGCAGGGAGGCACTACCCCACTATCAAAAGCAATTTATCTGTTTCTTCATTTAAATAGCAGAATATTTCACAAGGATATACAAATTAGCATATCAAAGCTTCATGAAAATGTCCCAGAAAATTCTTCGTGCCTACAAAGCAACTATTATTCCCCTTATATGCAAAGAAGTGCATTACATTGTTCATTTAATTCTTAGGGAGGAAATTGTTGATCACTTAGAACTCCTCAGCTCCAGTCTGGACTCTATCACTGTTTCCCTAGATGTGATCTGCCAGCTATCAATGCTATCTTCACACATTCAATCCTTCACTCCCCTTAAACCTTTCTGAACCATCCCAACCTCTTTCTCAGTCTTTTTTCTTGCTTTAAACTGTACTATACTCTTGCAGGTCTTTGATCTATTGGTCCTTGCTTCCTTGGACCTAGGGTCTCTTATACACTGCTACTGTCTTCTTCCACAACGCTTTATTTAACAGGACTGAAAGAATTAACTTCAATAATTTTTTCTTCTACTTTTCCTGTTTAAACTTGTGCAGATGTTATCCCATCATGCAGCTTCTGCTATGAACTGTATACAAACTTCTCAAAAACATTTCTCACCTAGGCTTACCTACAGTTATTCAGTGTTAAAGAACCATCAACTATCACACACTACTCACATTTGCACTTTTGCTGGTCCCTCCATTCAACAACTCATGTGTATCTCTGCTTATTTTCTCAAAGTCAACTTTCAGACTTAGACAGACCCTTCTATAAAGGTTTCTGCACATCTACACAATTTGTATCCCTGCATGTAAATCTAATTTTAAAACTGTAAGCAGGAAGATGAAAATACAGGGTTAAGAAAAACACTGGGATACCTCTTACAGAAAATATCAATCAACTGATAGGGCTGTGCATCACTCTTTCAATATCTGGATAAATCAAATTGCATTGGCTATGCTCAGCTTCTCAATGACCATCTAATCATTATTTCCTTCTGCTACATAACATCTGAAATCAAGCTCCAGTTTTACACACATACTTAGTTGTTTTACTTCTCCACATCCAAACTGGAGAACTAATACATATGCTTAGTTCTATGCACTCCATAAGAGTTCAAGCAAACAATGGAGGCATACAGTACTCTTGAAGACTAGAAGAGAAACTAGAAGAGAACACTAACACAGCTCAGTGAAAAATGCACACATAAATAACTCTTATCACACAGTAATTCTACAATATCACACAATAATTTTATAATGAGATTAGAAACAGAAAATTCTAAGATCAAAACACAATGACATGTGGCCCCTACCTCTCAGGGTCTTCTACTATCAATATATCACATTAAGCATTTTATTATTCAAAAGCATTCTTGAGGACTTTATACAAACCAGAACAAAGGTTTTTCTGGTTGTAGTACCCTGACGACATGGAGTCACCCAAGTTACAGAAAATAACTGTAACAAGCTCCTGAAACAAGGTAGAAGTAGGTAACCACATGAAGCATGCAGGATTGAAGAAGTGATACTTTTGTGGTAACTGTGAACAACAAAGCACAACGCAGTTACCTGCGGCCCAGGAAACAAACTAGCACTGCAGTACAGTGGGCAACAAAGGAGAAAAAAGGAGATGCGCTCTGTATCTCAGGTCTCTAAAGCCATGATGCATGACTGAACAGGTCAAATAAGAGCAATGCTTCATTGTTCCGATAGTGAAACGCTTTAATCTTTCAGCTTTTAAAAACATGAGACATTAAGCATAATTTGATTACCAGTAACAGAAAACAACATCAAGGACAGAAGACTTACCTTAAGTCATCCAGCACTGACTGATATTCTTTTTCAGCATCAGCTATTTTTGTTGCTTTGTTAGCTTCATTAATTGCATTATCTACTTGCTGGAGAACTCCTTGCTCCAATACATCCTGGTCATACACATCAACTCCTAAACCTTTGAGCTCAGCAGCCTGTGCACTATATGAAACGGACTGAATTTGCTGCCTGTTGATATGCAGAAGGGGTTGTCCTCTTCTGGGCACCTCCATGGGAACTGCCACAGAAGTGGATGGCTTGCTGTCAGAGTTGTGAACTCCAAAACAATTACCCAGGTCACTGTCATAAATGCCATTTTCTTGTTCAGTTCCTGATTCTTCAGCATTATGGGGGCAAATATTGCTTACACTAGTAATGGAGTCTTGTTCTTGAATACTGTCTGGTAGGTGGCTGCTTTCTGTTGGCATTATCTGTTCAAAAGCAACAAAGAATAGTAAGAACCACATCACCATAACAATATTCATGCGCAAAGTTCCTCATGAAGATGGTGCCCAAATAGAAGCAAAACAAGCACATATCTTCATGTGAAATTGTGATTTCAAAACATCTGGTAGTTCACTTTTCTGTGAGGCATCCTCCATCCAAAGGTTTCTCTCTCCACACTATTTCTACAATCAAAAGGAAGAGTAGCAAAAACATCTTAAAGTCTACAGCATGATGCACTCCTAGAAAATGATGATATCAAGAAAAAAAAAGTTTGTAACTATTACTCTCCTCATCAGAGTGAACTGAGCCTTGCATGAACGGTCATGCTCCTGAGGACAAAATAACAAAATCGTACATGACATAAAATACCCTAAACCAAAAGTACAAGCATTCAAAATAGTAAAAGAGTTCAAGCATAAAAAGCAAACCATTAGTATTTAGTGAGTATTTTAAACAGCCTAACATAAGTTTTCTGTGGACAGCATGGAAAAAAACAGTCAAGCTGAACACAGACAAAAAGATGCGTTAAACCTAATCAGGAAATTGGTTTTGTTTCCGTATTTGCTGTTGGTAAGAGTACAGCTAGAAAAGCGTGCCTGCTTGACATACAACTTTTTACCTTTTCATAAGATAAGAAAATAAGAGGGAGAAGTCAAAGGACAGTTACTGGAGAAAAATCACAATACAAAGCTTCTTAACAGACAAGAAAAAACAGACCAGGTGTTTGAGAATCAGACCAGGAAACTTGCCACCAAAAGCACTGCTGCGAACCACTGCAGGCTTCAGTTTGACAGTTCAGCTTTGAAGCAGGACACAGTGCCCTAACAACTAACAGGGAAAGACTCACCACGGCAACCTCGGTGCTGGTATTGTTCAGAGCCTTTAGAAGGAGTGTCTCTGTGAAGGAAGGGGCTTAGTTCAACTTCAGGGAGGAACAACCTTTGTGAATGAGGGCGCAGTCAATGAGGACGCTGACTGGGCTGGGGGGCTCAGCATCCCCTCCCAGCACGGCAGCCCGCGGGGCCGGATTCCTGCTCACCCTCTTCTTCCATCAGCCCCGAAGCACACAGCAGGCCAGGCCCTGAGCACCAACACTGTTAGCACAGCGTTATACCACCCCACCTTCCCGCGAACAGCCCGGGCCGGTGTGGCTGCGACAGCAACGCGGCACGCAGCAGTCCCTCACGGCTGGCGAACGAGCCCTTGGTGAGATGGGAAGGCAATAAGCTCCGACTGCTCGTCTCCTCACTGCCCCTAAGCGCGAAGTCCCGCTGTACTGCAGCGCTCAGCACCCACCTCACCCGCCACCCTCACATCCGCCATCACATCCGCCGCTCCTTTGCGGCGTCACTTCCGCCTCCGGCACTGCCGCGAGTGCGCATGCGCGGCGTTGTGTTGGGAGGTGTGCGGCTGTGCTTTCAGTCTCAGTGCTTTCAGTGTCCCTGATTGCGTGCTAGTGACAGAAGCAAAATTAAACTTTCTCCAGAAGTCGTTAGGCCTTCTGTCCCTTCTTCCCTCTTCCTTCTCTCTCTCCATGACGGTTCTGGGCCCTGCTCCTCTTTCAGCTGCAGAACTGCTGCTAGACTGTTGTAACCGACAGCCAACTGTGATAGGATAAGCATGCAGTACGTTTGGAATTTCTGTGCTGAGTGAGTACTGAGCAGTTAGATTTGAACTTGTGACTCCAGGAGGTGATTTGTGGTTCAGTTAAACCACAGAACTGCTTTCTTCAGCTGCCTTTGAGTTGCCCCTGCATGTATTCCTGTGGTCATCTTTTATTGAGTGACTGTCTTGAAACAATGCAGATTAACAACAGCAACAACAACAAAACAAAAAATATATATTTTGGGGATTTTTGAGGGATGGAGTGAGTGTGTGAAAGTGATGGAGTCATGATGCCGTATTCTTCCCACATCTAACTTGGATAACCTGCTACAGACCAAAGGTAGAAAGAGAGCTTGTCCAGTGATGATGATACATTTATACTGGATCCAAAGGAATCATTATTCTTACAGGTTAGAATAATGAAATCACTAAGGTTTGAAAAGATCTCTAAGATCATCATGTCCAACCATCAGCCCATCCCCACCCATGCCCACTAACCATGTTCATCAGTGCCACATCTCCATGTTTCTTGAACACCTCCAGGGACAGTGAATCCACCACCTCCCTGTACAGCCCGTGCCAGTGCATCACCACTCCTGAGAATAATTTATTCCTAATATCCAATCAGAACCAACATAAGGCCGTTAGCACTTATCCTAGTCACCTTCATATAGAAGCTTGTGAAAGTTGGGATTGTAACAATGCAGAAATGTCACAGCTGTTCAGTAGAGGAGCAGCAAAGTTCATATTTGTGCATGAAGACATAATGTTGTTTCAAACATGAAAGTGTAAGGATGTAGATTAGGATGTACAGCTGAGAAGATACCATTTAATAGACTTTTTATTTGGACTTTGTCTTCTTTATACCCTTTATGTACTTCATTTAGCTTTCGTACACATGGATAAGATCACCCATGAAGCCTTTTCTTTTCTAGGCTGGACAATCCTGCTCTCAGCTTTTCCTCATAGGAGAGACGCTCCAGCCCTGTGGCCATCTTCACTGCCCTTCACTGGATGCAGTCTTGGCAATGATGGCTCCATGGAGTTTCTGGTACTAGGAAAGTTCTAGCCCCTCTAGACAGTGGTTGTCTGACATTTTCCCAACCCATGTTTCTACAGTGCACTGATGGAACCCAGGTTGCTGTGGTAAAACACTGTTGATAAATCAAGTACTCATTGATTCAAGCATTTCAAACATAACAAACATTTTTGACAAATTTATGACATATTTAACACACCTAAATGGTCCGTATGCACTTGATCCAAGAGTAGGAATTTTGTTTCTTTTATACATAAATCACTAGCACTGACAGCTACATAAAATATTATACCCTACTGAGTGCTCCATGTGCCAGCTCTGTGAGAAATTCGACCTCTTCCTTTAATACCCACTGGTGCCAAGCTTGAATGAATAACTGAAAATTGCTAGTGGCCTGGCTTTGTTCATAACAAATATTACAAGCCATTGACTGAATATGTTCTTTCCCCATCTTTCCATGCCTTATTCCTTCCTCTTCCCAAGCTCTGGAAGAGCTTGCACAGAACTTGTCATCTATGTTCTGTAATGTCAAGATCTGGAAGGTCAAAAGCAACAAACTGGTCAGTCAATATGCTCTTGTTTGTTTCCTTAGCTCCTGTACTACTACTGCAAATGCCCAAATGTCCTTTATTTTCTACTTAAAGACTAGAATAAGGAGGTTTATTTTTAACATTTGTTGCTATGTTCTAAATGCGAAGAATAGTGCTTTGTAATTGCTGAAATGACTGAAAATGTGGAGTGTGAAGTCTTTCAGCAGATTGAGAAAAGCAGCAACTGGGGGACATTTAAGGACAGAGCAACATCAAGCTGTTGTCAGAACTGAACTGCTGTACAGAGGTGTAGGCACAGTTTTCCAGAAACTGATTAATGAGGAGGTAAGATAAACTGTCCTGCAACAAGAAAAAAAAAGAGAGCTGTTTTATTTGCCAGGAGAGGAGTTTTCCAATGAAAAGCTTCTTCTTTCCCAAGCTTGAGAGGAAAATGAGTGAATATTTTGTTATATATTTACAGATTTCTAATGTGGTCATACTAGGTCTAAAAGTGAGAGGCTATAATTGAACAATACTATTGGTTTGAGACAGGTACTTGCAGAACAAAGCATTTCTGATGGTGATTCTGATGGCTCTGAAACCATAACTTTAAAATGTGGCAGGCTTTTCAGGCAGAGACTGTTCAATGTCGTCTATCTGAAATGCCACGTACACTGGGAGCGATGTTTAAATATTAAGTATGTAGTGCAACAGATCTGTTGCAAACTGTTAATCTCCCAGGTGGTGTAGATGTAGGCTATTTGACTGAAGACTGATGGAACCAAATCTTCCAGCGGCTGAAAATCAACCTGGCTCCATTAAAGTCATAATGGGGATAGATTCCATTGGCCTTTAAAACTATTCTGTGGTGACCCATCCTTGATGCACTTAAATTTCTTTCTTCTTCTCTTTTACCTTAATGCATAGTTCTGCCTAAATGGGTAAGATCTATGGTTTTAATCTCTTTCCAACCTGAGCTGTTTTCTGGAACTATTCACTAAAAAGTCTGTAAAAATACAAAATCCATATTATATAACAGCATGTCTTTGAAATGATATCTCCCATGTAGTCATTTTTCACACAGAAAATTAGCCTCTGATGAATCAGAAGTATCTTCTCAGATACATATACATATGACTTCTGATCCTTTTACACAGTCACTAATAGAGTCTCACGCATCCATGCTTCTCAGTATTATATTCAAGCATTCTGTGTAATTTACCTTCATTTTCTTTCTTTTTTCTTTTTGCTACATGTAGATGACTGCTGCTCCAGTGCAGCTACTCTGCCAAATCATTGTCAGTGTGGTTTTCTGGGCAGGACATGTTCTGCTTGTTTGGTTAGTTTTTAAAAAAATGTTAACATAGTCCTAACCTTCCCCTCTTTAGCATGCATGCATTAATGATGACATTTAATCCTTGCTGGAGCTGGTTCTGGCAGCTTTTGATACTCAGTAATTATACTCTTTTACATGAATTAGCAAGGCTGGCAGATTAAAACTGGGTGGACTTCTTTGCTTTCTATCAGCCTTGTAGGAATGCTGGAAAGGATCCTGGCCAAGTGTGTAAAGTAATAGCTCAGAGCTCAGCTGTCTGTTCTGGTGGTCTGTGAGGAAGTACAAGTATGCTTCCAAGGAAGCTTGGGTAGAATAACAACTTCGAAAGGAAGCAATTTGTTTATGTGATTCTGAACTGGGTAATGAAAAAAAAATCTGTGACATACTGTCAGTGAAAAGATGGAAAGAGGCAGTGCTTTCATTTTTATTGTCATTTTTTTTCATTTTCCTATTGTAAAATCTTACCTGGAGAGTCATGGCATAGGAATTCTACGTGAAACATGGAATTACAGTATGAAAGAACAATTTTGGTTGGAGAGAACATTAAGGACTATCCAGTTCCAACTTCTCTGCAATGGGCAGGGACACCGCCCCCTAGATCAGGCTGCCCAGGGCCCCAGTCAGCCTGGACTTGAACCAGAACCTCCAAGAATAGTGCATCCACAGCTCCTGCGGGCAGCCTGTGCTAGGCCCTCACCATCCTCATTGTGAAGAGTTTCTTCCTTGTATCTAACTTAAATCTACACTTTTTATTTTTAAACCATTACCCCTTATCCTATCGCTACACACTCTGATAAAGAATCTCTCCTGAGCTTTTCCCTTTCAGTACTGTAAGTCTGCTGGGTCTCCTTGGACCCAGGCTGAACAACCCCAACCCTCTCAGCCTCTCAACACAGAGAGGTACTCCAATTCTCTGATCAACCTATAGCCTCTTTTGGATCCACACAGTTCCATGTTATTCCCGTGCTGGGAGTCCCGGAGATGAACACAATACTGCAGGTGGGGTCTCATGAGAGTGGACCGGAAGAGCAGAATCACCTTCCTTGGCCTTCTTGTTCTGCTTCTCTTGTTGTACTCCAGGATTCTGTTGGCTTTCTGGGCTGCAAGTGCATGTTGCCAGCTTATGTTGAACTTTCCATCCACCAGTATCCCAAGTCCTTCTCCACAGGACTGCTCTCCATCCCTTCATCACCCAGCCTGTATACCCAACGCACCCAGTAATAACCTACCATGTGTAAGCCCTTGGCTCTTAGGAGATGATTTTCTCAGGCTCCTTAGTGACCTGGTTGTGCTGCTAAGGGTGTGATCTGCTCATACTTGGCCAAATCACCATTCTTGATTTTTTAATTAAACCTTTCCTTCACAGATTTCAGTAAGTATTTTGCCAAATTGAAGATTAAAGAAGGACACAGTGGTAGGACACATTTATGGATTTTGTTCTCAGAAAATCCTGTACATGGAGTGCAACTGATTACAAAACAGCTATCATGCAGAAAGGCTTGACTGACCAGCCAAGAAAAGGGTAATTTGAACCACTACATATTCAGAATTATGTGACCCTAGCATTTGAACATCTTTGAGCTGTCATCACAAGCATTAAGGTGATCTGAGATTTCTGAGCCACAGGCATGCGACTGCTACTCTTATTTATAGAGGAATCCCTATGGATGTGGAGCTTTGCTAAATATTTAAAGACATCCCTTGTCACAAAGTGCTTAGATCTGATATTTTCATTTATTCATACATTCATAGAGCTTAAGGCCAGACGGGATCATTAGATCACTTTTTCTGACCTCTTGTGTGACACACAGCGAACATTCTCACTCAGTAATTCCAATATCAAGCCGGTGTCTTGGAGAGAAGGTAGCACAGATGGCTTAGCAAGACATCACATTTTGATTTAAATACAATGTACAATAGAAAATCCACAACTTGACTTGGTAAGGTGTCTAAAGGGTAATTCCCTTTGCAATGAAAACCACATTTCAAATAGCCTGAAAGATACTTTGAAAAAAAAAAACCCAACCATATACATGTACTTAAATAAGGGCCTGGCCTTTAAAAACAGCGAAGGAAAAACTCTAATGGGATTTTAAAATAAGCCTAAAATGCATATTTGTAAAATCCTGACTGAATTTCTGGGGAACTAATTTTCCTGTACCTCTTCAGACATCTGCATTTTCCAGCTGAAACATTGCTGAGCTGTTAATTGTGCCATGGGTGTTCCTAGAAATGCTGCCACTGTGACCAAGCTGATCAGCTGGGTATGCTCATTCTGCCCAAGGCTGCTTTTAGAAGATAAAAATCCCAACACAATGCTATAGGGATTAGTTAGGCAGGTATAGAATTTCCTACTGCCAAAAGGCAGCACTATTCTGAAAAAGAGAACAAACATACGGCAGCAGCAGATTTTAGTGTATATATGTTTATCTTCAGTTTGCTTTCCTTTCTTGATAAACTATCAGCTGTGGGTCTGAGCCAACATCCTACGAGGTTTCTGCACTAATGGTGAAAATGCTATACAGAGGCACAAGCACGTTTTTAAAACAGAACGTTAACACTGTAGAGTTGTGGTGAAAATGGATAATAAGTGATTTAAGGCCTACATTACTTCTCAGGAGGGTACAGAATTGCTGGCAGCACTGGCAGAAATGGGAATTCCATCCACAGTCATAAAGCATCTGTGTGTCTTTGTACCAGAAAGTTGAGTGGCAAGTATCTCTCTCAGAGCCATGCCAGTGTAATAAAGCCAATATATCAACTTATGCCCTTTGAAAATAATTGTGTAGTTGGCAAGCAGCAGTACTTCTTATATTACAAAGAAATAAAATATTTTTATTCTCCCCTCCCTGCTCTCCCTGATATGGTACATTTAAGAAATTAAATGCAGAAATCTACTCCTAGTTGATTGTTAGGTTGGAAAAGTCAAATGGGAACAAATTCCAGAAGTCAAGGTTTCTCCCACTACTCTAAGGTAGATTGTTCATCTTTTACATATATTTCTTCGTGTGTATGTTACCAACAAACATCACTGGTCTAAGGCTCATGTATAATGAAAGTTCTTAAGAATACCCAATTTTTAGGAACACTCCATGTTTTTTCTTATCTGGGCAGCATGTTTGTCCAAAGGAAGATGACAAGTGACATCCTACCATAACAAGCTCTGTAGAAGAATGTTCCTGAGCTTGCGGCTGGATCACCGGTTCACATTTTATCTTTACTATCTATCTTTTATAGCTCTCAGCACTTTTTGAAAAAGCAAACCCATATATATTAGTTTTAAGTACGTGCTGAGTCCATGTTTAAGCTGTCAGATGGTGTCAGGAAGAGAAGCATGTAGATGTAAACTGCTCTGTAGTCTTTCACCTCTTCAATAGACCCAAAAGAGACCGTGCCTGCTTTGACACTAGAGGGAGTCATGGCCTAAAAGAAATCAGCAAGACTCCTGAAATAGCACAATTTACAACGATTTATGTGTCTTGGAAGGGAACAAAACACTGATTTCTTTTTAAAGCCTCTGTTTTTATTGGAATACATTATGGGAGGCCTCATTTGTTGCCCAGAATGCTCTTGACCGGAGTGAAATTCAACCTTCATGATGAGGCGGGCAGATTCGGCTTGCACTGCTCTGCTTTGTCTTAGCAGGGCTCTCCTGAGAGAGCTGCATGCAGACAGCCTGGAAGTAGCTGTGCCTCTATAAATAGATCCTTGCTGAATTCCTGCGTAAAGGCTGCTCCAAAGGATAGAGGGTTTGTGTTGTTTCACTTCACTTGACACTGACACACTCATACAGGTTTACCTGGCTGCCTTTGGTTTGCATTCAAAGCAGAGACCATGAGGATAAAATGTCAGTGCCTCACTCTGTATTTACTTCTGCATAATTGCAAACCTATAAGCAAAATCACAGTGACTGACTTAATGAAGGTGGGTAGGTGGGAAACATTGTGGTCCCTCAGGGGGTTTCCTTCTAACCTCCTATCCCTTTACCTTCACTAGTTACAGCATGGATCCTGTGCTGTACAAAGAGTAGTTAATGCACAGCTCCCTGACTCATAGTGGGACTGTTTCTATACCTGCAAACTGCATTTTGCAAGTTCCATGAAAGGACTGCAAAAATTTGAATACTTTTCTGAGAACTCCATAGCAGTGGAATTTAACGTAGGTGGCTATAATGCATGTATTTTTTTGAGCATAGAGTTGAAAGATACATTTCTAAAGTAACAGACCAGCTAGCTAAGAATCCTGCAAGTTAATTACACTAAAGTGGGGAGGGATTATGGTTGTGATTGTATATTTTTGCCCCTGCTCCTTATTCTCAGGAGTAAAGGTAGCACATGGAGAAGGGAAGCAGTGTCATAAGAAGATCCCAGGAGCTAATCTGTCCATACCGTGCTGTTCAGTGGAGATGCTTTTACTTCTCCTGCACTCACATGCCCTTTGCCTCAGCTGAAGAACACAGCCACACATTGCAGAGAAAGGAGAAAGGAAGTGCTGCAAAATTATCTTTTTCATGCATGTAGCAGAGGTGAAACACTGCTGAGGAATCAAGAGAGGCAGAGATGAGGGGAGCAGCTGAGAATAGAAATAGATGTATGAAGGAAAAGTAGGGCAGGAGGCAGAGAAGAAAGAACAGATTAGAAGACTGGGAGAAGGGCTATTGCAAGATCTGGGGAGCAGAATTTTTTGCTGAGCAAGGTGATGCAGGGGTACAGAGGTGGCTCTTTTCATTAGATTCAAATCTTTGAATTTTAGTGTGCGATAACATACAGGCTGATGGCCCCAGGTGCTCTCAGATCACTATGATTAAGGTTTTAAGAGACAGAAGGTCTGCTGTCAGAAGGTGCAAGTTACAGACACTTCAAATGGATGGCAAGAATTTAAAAGAATAATAAAATGTGTAAGTTACGGCTATCATGGCCTGTTTAGAGTCATTTGTGCTGTTGTCTGAATTTATTCTTTAACAAGTTCCAGGCAGTGCTTTTTGTCCTTTTGGCAGCACTTAAAATGTCCTGAGTCTCTGCTGAAGTGAGACTTTATCCCCTGTTCCTAATGCATCATGCTGTGCCAGCTCAGCCATATGCTGCTTCTAAGAAAGGAACTTGCACAGTGTCTGCCTGCAGTTTCATTCTGCTGTATCCCTTGGGCACCTCATCATTTGTGATTCTCACCTAAGGCCTTAAGATATGTTTTGTTAGAGAGCTACAAGAAAATTGCATTGGGAAAGCTGCTGATGTGGTTCCTTTTGCCTTGCAAACATAATACTGCAGATCTGTATTTATTATAGCAGATCTCTGTTTAGACCAAGGAAGATTTCTCAAGGTGCTGTTTAAGACTTCCTGGTTTGTGCTGCAAATTGTTAATCAGTCCATGACAGCATAAATAAAATTAAAGCTTTAATTAAAACTAATGAATGAGTGAATGGAGAATACACTGCGTGTTCCACTTGCAAAGCCCTGGCGCTGTGAATAATTAAAATGTCACGAAGTAGATGTCTTAGCAAAAATATTGGAACTGCAAAAACAGAGGCCCCTCAACTTGGGTAGTTTGGGAGGGTTTTGTTTTTTAAATTGGTTGAAATCAGTTTATGTAAGTTAGGGAAAGATGCTGAAGTATATACAATGCTGATTTTCATTAGGAAGAAGTCAGAGTTGGAAGCTTGATGCCAAACAAATCCTGCTGCATTTTGGATCACTTTCCATGTCTCTGAAGATCCAAAAGTTTTCATACCATTTTTATTCTAAGTCAATATCAGCAAGAGGATTCATTTCTTCTTTTGACTCATCTGTGACTGTATTTTTTACAAAGTTATTACAAATTATTATATTGTTATTACTTGTTAATGTTCTATCTAATCAAAGCACAGGCATCCTTTGGACCTAAAACTAAACCTGAACCACAGCTTGAACTTGATTTGTCTTTGGCTCAGATTTAATGTATGTGACATGGTCAAATAACAGGCCAAGAAAATAATTTCAGCTGGACTGTTTTATATTGATTCGAGGTCCTGAATTTGGAATTAGAAACTTGAGGCCAAAAGGCTCATCAAACTATTGTGAAGCTCAAGACTGCAGTTTAGGCCCAGAGTATCAGTTGTAGGAAGAATAGGGAAGCATTTTCCATCTTGCTGCATTACAGTGGCTTGTTAATGTTTTTGCTTGTGGTAGAACATATTTGATACTACCTCTATGTGATCTGATCTAAGGCTGGCATTCTGGATTTTTCCCTGGATCTCCTAACACCATAACATCTGAGGCAAAGAGTCTGTTGGAGGATGAAATAGGATCTGGCTAGTTGTCCTTGCTACTGACATCACTGATGAAATAATGCCCCTGCATTCTGTCTTCTGTGATATAATGACCCAACGTGAGCCTCAGTGAGGGACCTTAGTCTAGAGATTTAACTGCATGTGTTGGGAGGTTTAAAAGGTACCATACCTCCATCACGTGCCCCTGGAGGCAGAGTTATAATGGTAGACAGTATTAGATGCAAGTTGGAGTGGGGTGAAAAAGGTGAAGATTGTCTATGAGGTAAGTGGCTATTCTGTTGTATAATCCTAGCTCTATATTGTGTAATTCCCTAAGATGACTGAGCAAATAAATTTATTTTAAGAATTTCCACCAATTTAGTTTGGTAGAGTTGGAATAGAAGAACAGCACAACCCCCCCCCCTTCAGTGTCCAGCCTGGGTATACAGAGACTCACTGCTAATGAGAGTCAATTCTTGGCTGGCTGTTTAGTGGAAGATCAGACTAGATGATGATAATGGGCCCTCAAGGCCTTAAACATTTATAAAGAAATGAGTAGAGTTTGCCAGGAACTCAAGTGATTTCTTAATGTTATATTAAATAACTTTTAAAAGTATGGCATAACCCTAACATATTTGCTGTTAGCTTATGCTTTGGTATTACGAATCTGATGGAAAAAAGGTATCTCAAAAATGCTCCTTTTCAGAAGAAAGGACTTATCAAGTACATTGAGGTTTTACACCTAGGATTTTCTCTTCCCATATATATTTTGGCTTTTTTTGTTGTTGTTCATAAATTCTAATATTTTTGAAATAAAGCATTGAGAATCTACCTAAGAAAAAACATAATTTTCCTTACACTTCATTTTTTGATCTGTTTGAGTTGGAAGGATTTATGATGAAGAAAATTTCAGTGTGCTATAAATCCTGGATATCTATACATTCTCAAAGCAGACTGGACTTTCTGGCTCACCCTATAGAATTAGGGGCCTTGGTTTCCCAGAAAGAAAAAAACAAAAAAACAACAAAGCAACAATTGGATTTAATTACGCATGGTCAGTTCCTCACATAAGTTATGCTGATTTATATGAATTCCTAAACTGTAGTGGCTACATTAATAAGTAACCACAAATTAAAAATAATCTCAAGTGCAATTGAGAAAATATCTTCCCATTTGTTACTTTACGATTCCATTTCAATTAAATGGTTCAGTACTCATTTGCAATCAAGCAGGTCCTGTGTGCTACTCCTGCTGACATCACTGTAAATCTGGGTTGAGATTGTTATGAAGTCAATGCCATTACTCCAGATTTATGCAGATACAGTCAAAAGCAAAAAAGAGTCCAATGACTTAAGTATCCCCTTATCTTCAAAGGGCATCAGTTACATCTGTAATGAAATATCTCAGGCAGCCTAGATTAAGCCCAGTTATTTGGCTTCAGTGAGGCTCTTTGTGTGAATGAATCTTTTTAGATTCGATCCTGGTTGGTTAAAATCCATAAGCAACCTTCCATAGATTTCACTGGAGCAGATCCAGGTTCTATAGAGCCTCTGCTGAGGAGTTTTTCATTATGGCAGTTAAGATTACAAAAATTTATTGGGCTTTTTCAAGCATGGATTAATCAGTTACCTCTTCAGTTTATTTTCTTAGTTGCTTGTAATCAACTCCTGGAACTGTAGATCTAGATTCCTTACTGAAGAGTCCTGTGTTTTCAACTTAGATGTACTTTAATTCCTGATACAATATTATATATCTAGGAGGTAGGAACTTTGATTTGTATTTTGACATTTGCTTAGGTATAGCAAAGTAGAGCAACACCTTTGATTAGGTATATACAAAAGGTATTACTGTTCCTTCTGTGCATATTGAACTGAACTATTAAGCCCTGTAATAAAATATAAGTCTATATTCAGTCCATTCAGGACTGTGGCACAACTCTTTCACATTCCTGCATCTTGTTGCTTCCAAGTTACTCCCAGGAATGTTCAAGTAAATTCTCCTGGAAGAGCCCCCAAGATGAGCAGCCTGATCTGTTAGATTGCACATCCTCCCAGCTCCTGCAGCTAGAGGAATCTTGTGTTATTTCAGCATATCCACAGTCAACCATGTAGGGAGAAGGGAATTTTTACTTTTATTGAATAGGAGTGACCTTGGTTCTCTGCTATGGAAGCTTGGTGTTTTTCAAATGTTTTGAATAAAGATACATTGTTTTACAGTCCTTTTCCCTGTAGAGTATCTTGGGACAGCATTCATTTATAACCAGAAATGTTATGATAAAATTAAACAAAACCCATCAAATTTTAGACTAAATATCAAAGAACTTTATGACAGATAAATTCATTAGTTTAGTCAGCCTAAAGAAACATCAGAAGCCCTGTTGCATGGGTCGCATACAACTATAATATTCCTAAATCCTGGAGCATACTGCATAAGGAGCAATGTTAGACTTTTGTGTCCAGATGATAAAGCAAAAAAAAAAAAAAAAAAAAAAAAATTATCTTTAAATACAATATATTTGCCAAATCTGTTTTTTTATCCCATGTTTTGTACAATTTGAATAAATCCTGATACTTTTTTTTACTCCAGAACAATTGTGTGGTGGGGAATACCAGACCCTGTGCAGTGTGCCAGTACTCCAAGCCTGGCTCCTGTGCTGGGGTTAGTGTTGGGTGACTAGATACAGGGCTGTTCTGGTACCTAAAGACTTTGTCTGCTGAAGGAAGGGAAGCAGTAGGGACTCATAATGCAGAAGGGTGCTTTTGTATTCACTGGTCACTCAGCCCAGCATTATCTAGCACTGATGGAGAAGTATACTTGATTGGATGTTGCCTTTCGCTGCAGATGAGCTAATGCTCTTCTCTCACCTCTGTGTAGTGCATGTCCTGTGGCTCTCAGGAATGGGAATTGCTGTATATATTGGCATGCAACTTGCAGATATAGGAGGCTGGATCTTCCCTGTTCTGTATTACAGGACATGTTTATAAAGATTGGACATCTGATGGACCTTCCTGTGAGATGAGTGAGCATGCTTGAGAAACAGAGATGTTACACAGCATCTAATGCACTCATGTCTGTATTCAACTAAGGGACCTTTCTCATAGCATAGAATAGTCAAGGCTGGAAGGGACTTCTGAAAGTTATCTGCACTTAAAGCAGATGATTATATCAGGGCTGTGTCCAGTCAAACACTGAATATCCCCAGGGACAGAGACTCCTGAACATCTTGAAGAGCCCTGCCACAGTGTTTGACTCTACTGAACATAATTTTTTTCTCCTGCTATGTAATTAGAATTGCCCCTGTTGCATCTTTTGTACTGTTGCTCATAATATTCATATGATTTTAGACTGCTTATGCCAGTAGGCCACGGTATCATGCAAATGTGAATGAAGTCCAACAAATAGGGTGGGATCAATACCTAATTCTACAAAGAAATCTTCTTAAGAAGAATAAGAGAAAAAAGCTTGTGTTAAAATAGAGCCTTCCAGCATACACCTCTAATTTTACATTACAGAGTTGTCAGTATCCCTGATACAATTTACACTCTATCAAAAATACAAGCCTCAGCAAGTACAGAAAGTGAAAGCAGTTTTGGAATGATCTGTGCTAGAGCAATTCCCTCCACAATAGGTCTAAGCTAACCCAAACTGATGCATGTTACACAAATGATTATAAATAGAAGCCAAAATTTTGTCAGACCAATAGTGCAAACTTAACATATTGGCCCCTTGGTGTCATTTGAAGAAAATTAATGCAGAGGGCCAAAGAGACAGAGTCTGCAATATGTAATGCTCCAGAGACATAGATGAGATTTTGTTCTTCTTGCAGCAGAAATAAATGCTCTTGGCAAGTCATAAGGGAGAAATAAGACATGTGCATAAGTAAGATTAATCAGTAAAGCCAGTGTCTATCTCATGAGTTATATCTGACATCAAAAACACCAAGATTGTCAAATGCCAATTTTGTGCTACTATGGGAAAGGAGAAAAAAACCAAAGAATTTCTCGTGCAAATTGTGCTGTAGATTTGGAGAATGTGTGAGCGCTAGTAAGAATGGAGGCAGGGTACAAAGTGAGGGCTTTATTCTGTCAGTAGAAAAGTGTGGAATGATGGCCTGAGAAAAATCAGTAACAATGCTCCCATGGCTCTTAGTGGAGTCAGGTTTGTACTCATGAAGTTACAGTGGAAGGACTTAATTTCTCAGTCTCCAGTCAGGTAAACTCTTAGAGAACTAAATGGAAAGGTAAGGTGGACAAATAGCCTGAATGTCTGTGCTGAAAGTGCTAGATCTGTCAAAGCAGTGAGCAGTGATGGCTTACTGTACACTTCTTTGCCTCCCTTTGCAGAAAATCACTGTGCCAGCTGCTTGCCCATTCCACAAAGGCAGAGAGGCATGGAGTGAGAGATGCTGGGTTTTTGTGACATCAGCTCTAGATCTCTCGATATAGTTGGAAGTTTATGATGCATTGGGCACAGCTTTGCTTTGCATCAAAGATGGCTCTCTGCAGAGTCCAGGAGAAGGAACATCAGCAGAACCAGAAGCTGTTGTTTCAGGATGTGGGGGCAGAGATATCTAACCTTAGTTTTGTAAGGAAACATGTGTTAGAGCAGGGCAGATACACAGAACCTTTACCTCTTAGTTGATGGAAGGGCAGTATCTTCTCTCACTTTGGAGAATCACATTTTGAACTTCTGCTCAGGACAGGTAGCATACTGATGCTCCAAATGGTTCCAAATCTTAAAGGCACAATCTAGCTCTTTTCATTTTGTGGTAATGGTTCTAGAATCCTGCTGTAACAATCAGAAACATAAACATGATGAAATAGTGATACAGGAGGTGCAATGACAAAGGGGCAATAGAGAGATATTATAAGGGAAGAAAAAAAGGACTGCTTACCAAACTCTGAAAATCCAGGCTAGTAAGGGAAACTCCACAAGAAAGAGATCTCCAGAAAAAGTCACCCCAGTGGTAGTAAGCCCTTAAATGGGGTCTAGGAGGGAGTGCAGCCAGGCTTCTGATCACACAACAGAACTGCCTCCACCTGTGCTCACAGGCTGACTCAGTTCTTTCCTCAGGTGCTCAATCAGTGATTCAGGCTACAACTCAACAGTTACCATACATCTGCTTAGAATCAGGTTCCCCCAGGACTAAAATGAGAGGCCTCCTGTACTGAAAGCAATTATGCCTGTCCAGCCTGAGCTAAACTGAGAGGGGATACAAAATGTGGACAAGTTAAGGACAGAACTGGTTGACAAATACATTGCTAGATAAACAATGTAAAGATGAAATTAAAGGTGAGGTTGTGTATCAGTCACTTAAAGGTTAAAATCATACTGTAATGAACTGTGCACTTGCAGGAAACTTTGAACACTGATTATATTGTCGAAACAGCCTGTCATGTTAAGAACATGCAATCAAAGCTTTTCTGCCTTCAGGTGATGAGGATGAAAACTGTTAAAACAATAAATATAGATATTCAGAAACCACCATCCTCTAGTCTAGAGCTGCTAGATGTGAGAAGGTCCCACTGATATGGCTAATGCACAGATCAATGCAGTGAATGGACGTATTCCCTCCCTGTGAGGAGGGAATGAATGGACGAGCCTAAGTGCTGATAAAAATAACTGCTTCTGGAGTCCCAGCACAGCACAAGTGCCTTGGGACCAAGTACTTGCCCTGCATTAGCAAGTTCAGTGACTTGTGCCTCCCTGCTTTCTGGTCCAGCTTTGTGTTGTCTCATATTTGAGACATCCTCTGCTCTGCAGCTGTCATAACACTTGCAAACCACCCACTCTTCACAGGAGCAATTACATGTAACCCAACCCCTTGCCGTATGTGCAAGCTGATCTTTCCCACTGCCCTAATTCAGGCTCTAAGATCTCTTTGTTTTTCAGTGCTGTCACCTCCCAAGCAATCGCAGTGTTCCAGCTTCATTATTTTCCAATCTGTGCACTGGAATCTAAGACCTCAGATCTGCCTGTCTTCTCTCAGGAGAACTCCACTTAAGCAGCTGAAACAGGGTGCTTTCTGCCCAACATCCCCTCAACTGCCTCTTCGGGATTAACAGACAGGTTGATTTATGTTTCTTTTAATTGGATCAAGCTATTTGTCAGCCATAAATTTTGTTTCTGATTCATCTCCTACTACAGAAATGTGTAGTAGTAGAGTTGAGCTTATAAGCTGGAACTTATTTAAGCACTTGTTTCAGTTTACTGCCAACCTTCTCTCCATGTCTGCACTGCTGCACCTCTTTCTATACACTCTTTGAATGAATACTATACATTCTTTGACCATGAAGATAAGCTGTGAGAGAAGAGGAGCCCAATCCTGGAATCCAGTTAGTTTTGTACTGTTCCACCCTACATTTTTAGATCAGGAAATTTGCTCTACTGGGCAGATCTTTCCTGAGATGAGGCTGTAGCTGTTGCCATTGCCACTGTTCAGTTGACTTTCTGAGCTGCTGTGTGGTTTGAGCTGAAGCGTTTTACTTCAGATTTTTGTTGCTCTGAAGTTAAATGTTTGTATCCACTCAGAATTAAGCCATGATTTATCTCCCCACTTAAAAAAAATAAAATAAATAAAAATAAAAGCCCTAATAGATTTTCTTTCTCTAAAATGTATGTATGAAACATTTAGTTTTGACCGAAACAAAGCATGGATTGGCTTTTAAAATAACTCTTACGTTTTATTTATCCTACTTTATTCCGTACAACTTCTGCAAAAAGTCTCTGGAAAACTACTGGAGCTGGATGTGCTCCAAAGAGACATGCATGTGGTATGGAGCATCCCTCTGACTCACTGCCTTGGGAGTTACGAGCCCTGCTGGAAGTGTTCTGCATCTGAACCTGGGCTGTTGCATTGAACTCAAGCTGCCTGCCATGCCTTTTTGCTGCAGGGCTCGGCACCCCTGTTGTGTTTGTACCTCAGCCAGGTCCTTCTAATCTTGCTGGAGCTGGAGGCTGAAGGAGTCCTTTTGTCCTATTTGACTTCTATGGAGCTATTGCAGGGAAAGTGCCAGTGCTGCTGAGTATGGCACCAGTTTGCCTGGGACAGCCTCCCTGGGTGCAAGACAGTATTAGTTTCATTTTAGTGCCTTTATGGCACATCTAATAAACTCAATTTGCAATTAGACAAAATGTAGTGAAAGACTAATTCATATTTATTTCCTGTTTTCATGGCTAACAGTGTTAGCCTGCGTTAATAAAAGTGTTCCGGAGGGTATTGTGTTTCACAGTTAAAAGTAAGATTCGTAGGCCAACGCTTGCAATCTAAAATTAGGCATCTAAATAGAGGTAGTCTTAAGACATGAACAGTTTGGAGTAGGAATTCTTAGAAACAGAAGTCTGGGATCAAAAATAAACTTTCTGGAAAAGCAACCTGTCCTATGGAGCTTTCATAGAGTGTCACAAAAATATGGATACTGATATGTAACAGCTTGCACTTCCCTGTTCTGTACTGAGATTAGTAGGAAAATGCTGTTGTGTGCATGGTGGAGAAGGACACAGAGGGCTGATGAACTGGCTCAGTGCCATATGGAGATGGTGTCCAGGTGGCAGTTTGTCATTGCTATACTGGTCTGTGATGCTTGCTGGGATAGGCCCCTTGGTGAGTGCTCAGCAGCTGTCTAATGCCAGAAAACAGCGGATTGGTTGTGCCACAAAGCCAATTAAAGCTTATATCATCAGCAGAACCTAAAAGTAACATAGAAATGAACCACTAGGACCACACCATTTGAACTGTTCTCCTCACAGGCCTTTGGGGTCAAATACATGGAAGCCAAAATCTCTTCCCTGACTGCAAATGAGCTACTCTGTGCAAGCCTATAGGTGTGATGACACTTCTGCCTGCTTGCTGCCTGCAGGGCTGCATCACATAGCAGTGCCAAACTGGGGAACTGCATGAGGCAGACCAGGGCTTCAGATGGCGGAGGTACCTTTAGCTCTGAGTTTTGCAAAGGAAAATGGCATTACAGCAACTTTTCAGGCCAATAGATGGTGCTCTCCACCTGATTTTCTGGCTTGAATTAGAAGTTTGGGAACGGTTGGAAATAAATGCTTTCATGTATTTGACTGCGGTAATTTTGTTTCTGAACTGGGTTGAACTACCCAATTACAGAACTCCAAACAGGCTTCAGAAGTTATTTAGGGCAGACCTGGCCTGATAAATTAGGCAGACCTTTTTCCAATTGCAATTAAGATTTTATTCAAATGGCAGTTAAGCAGAAAACACCATCCCCCACATACAGCATACTGCTGGCAGCCTGACAACATGTAAAGCTTAAATGATAACCCAATGGCATAACACTACCAAACAGGAACAGAGCACATTCTTAAATATAGTGCCAAAGAACAAAGCATGCTCTTAAACTTACTGAAGGCTTTAGATTATCAGATTGTGACTCACTCACACAACAGGTGGTAGGTAAATCAAAACAGAAATAGTCCCTTCCTTGCACTTTGGTCCTTGCATCTGAGATAGAGGTTTCCCCTCCTTAAGGGAGCTGTGGCTGAGGTGGGTCAGCTAGATGCAGACTTGCTAGATCAGCAAGCTGATCTGTTCTGTCCCACAGCCACCCAGCTGTCTGGCCTAAGGATGAATACAAAGAGTACTTTTTACAGTATGTGCCTTTTTTTCTTTTTTTAATTTTTTTTTAATTTTGATTCAGCAGTCTGAGATTATACTGGCTGCTATGCAACTGTTCCTCACTTTGACAGATTTTGTGAAGTGCTCTATGGAAGTATTTTGGTTAACATCTTTTTGCTGAGAGCTATTGTGCATCTCCTGTCTCTGTGCCCGGTTGCATCATCCTGTCCTCCTTGTACTACTAACACGGATGTTTACTGGGTCCATTAGCATCAACATTCAGTTCACTGAAGTATGTGAAAATTACCTGAGAGAGGGCCAGCAAGACCCTTTAACTCCTTTAGCATCAGTGAGCCTGGAGCTCAATTAAGCTGCTCAGGGAACAGCAGCTGGAGCCTCCAGGAACCCTATTGTGCTCATCCTGAATTTGACAGCAAAGTTCTACCTGACTGCCACAGGAGCAATCTCTGGTCTCCACTTGTACATGTGGTTATGTAATACAACACAGGCACAAGTTTTGTTGCCTCCTCAGAGTTAAACATAGAAATATGTGCTTCGAATAGCTACCTGTTGTCTGTGTACTTCACCCTTAGGAAGGCAGGACTCACAGCTGCTTACAGGAAGGCAGTATATCACAGAGAGGGATGTGCTGCATCAAAGACAATACTTTGCAAATGCTACAGCTGAGAATAACTTCCCAGCTGCCTCTTGATTTACTTATGATCAAGGGTATGTGAGCTGAAACTTCCTTCCTTTACTTTTCCTTGTCAGAAGGACCTGTTTAATGCAAAGCTAGGAAGTATGACAGGAGGTTTTCTCGGGCTGTATCAGTGGTTTACGTGGACAGCGCTGGCTTGAGTCACTCTAATGGAGGTGAGGAGCACATCCTCCCACATTAGCTCAAGAGAAAGTGTCCATGTTAAAGCTAGCAGGAATTTCTTGTTAACTTCACTTCCCTCCCCACCCCCCAAACTATTATCACCACAATCTAATGCATTTTTATAGGTATGAAATCTTCCTCTGATTACCAAACTGAAAGTAATGAGAGCAATTTGTTTCAGTTAATAACCAGGAGGCTTAGCTTGAAATCTATTGGAATGAAAGCAGGTGTAAACCAGATGCGAGAGAAAAGAATTGCAACTTATTTAGGAAGTGTCTGAAGTTTCATTTGGAAATTTTCCTTCAAAACAAGTAATAATAAGTTGATGATCACAGGACTGGAGCACCTCCCCTATGAAGACAGGCTGAGGGAGCTGGGCTTGTTCAGCCTGGAGAAAAGAAGGCTGTGGGGTGACCTCATTGCAGCATTTCAGTACCTAAAGGGAGCCTACAAACAGGAGGGGAATCAACTTTTTGAAAAGGGTTGATAACTGCAAGACAAGGGAAAATGGTTTTAATTTGAGAGAGGGGAGATTTAGGTTGGATGTCAGAGGAAAATTCTTTTCAGAGAGAGTGGTGAGGTGTTGGAACAGGCTGCCCAGAGAGGTTGTGGATGCCCCTTCCCTGGAGATGTTCAAGGCCAGATTGTACGGGGCCCTGCGCAGCCTGGTCTAGTACTGAATGTGGAGGTTGGTGGCCCTGCACCTGGCAGGGGGGGTTGGAGATTCATGATCCTTGAGGTCCCTTCCAACCCTGGCCGTTCTATGATTCTGTGAGAGTGTGCATCAAATCCTTGATGCTTTGTCCTTCCAGTGTGAAAGCTGCTGAGAACAGGGAGCAGCATTGCTTTGATTAACAAGCGTGGGAGCAAATAAAGATGGCTGAGTTGCACCATTATTTCTCTGGAATAGGCTTCTCTAGAGAGTGTTATAAGGTTGCACTTTTTTTTTTTCTTCTTTTTTTTTTTTCTCAATGGCTGATAAGAAAAATGCTTATCAAGGATATCTTGAGCTGTACAAGGTTTTGTTTCTTCTTCTTATAATCTATGTGAACTGAAAAGCTCAGAAGAAGAACACAGATGAATAGTCCAGTTTCCATTTGCTTGTAGATGTAATAGATCACACTGAAATAAAATTGATTCTCTTCTTCATTTCTCTTCTCCCATTTCTCCAGGATGTTGGTTTACCTGTTTACCTGCCCAAAAGGTTCACTTACTCCAAGTTCCCTAGTGATATCCTAGAGGTAATTGGAATTATTCAAAGATCAAGAGTACAAGATAATTGAGGAGAAGTTCTCTTCAGTGTTATGCCTTGTTCCTGTTGTGATTTCCACGGTAGGAAACATCAATCATCTGTCCTGAAAGAATCTGAAGTATGGAGCCTTGGTTATGGCAAACTTTGCTCTTAGCACAGTAGACACATTAATGCTTCTGTTAACTGTAACTGCAGATTGGTCTGAGACAGAAAGTTGGTCAGTATGTAGATTCACCAGAGTCATCTGTTCAGAGGCAGATGTTAGCAACAGCGTGTAAGTCCAGAAGCTGGACGGTGTTAACAGCTGTCTTGGGGTTGCATCTAACAACAGCATTTTTTTAAGTATTGGATCAGTGCCAGCAAGGGAACCCCCAGCCCTGGTTCTCTTAACAGCACATACAACAAGTGCTTAGCTCTGTGTATTTTTGCTGTTACCTTGCTCGTTTGCTAGTGCTGCTGTTCTTTGTCAGGAAGTTTTATGCATCCCAGAGCACCCCATCAGTCTCTGGGCACTGGAGGCTGTGTGTCCACTTTGCAGTGTTTATTTCTTTGAAGCTGAGTGGGTGGTAGTTGTAAGAAAAAAGCTTCACTAAACTGAGGGCGGTTTTATTTTTCTCTGGCATATTTCTTTCTCATACATTATTCAAAGGAGTGTAAAAGCTTCTGACACTGAAAGCTGGCTGTGGGGCATGTCCTTCTTTCCATAAAGTTCAATTTTGACAGAACTTCACATGATAGTGTACACAGTCAGTATGAGGAACCTACACAACCCTACCTTGATTACAACTGTGTAAAAGCAAGGGTGTGAGACAATCTCTTTAAGGCTGTTTTATTTTCTGCCACCTACTCTTTCCTGAGGGTTGGGTTGTAACTACTTCACCTGCCAGCCCAACCACAGATTGCCCGAGTGAGATCTACCCAGTGTAGAGTGTCCTTGATCTCCATGATTCAGATCCTGTATCAACACAGAAGATAAATTCATTGCTATCTACAAATACATACAGATTTTTGGCTTTTTTTACTACTCTGGTGGGATTGGGCAGAATTACTTGGCTGCTATACTTTATCTGCCAGTTATTTGGGTGAATTATAGTTTTAGCAGACCTGCAAAAACAATGGTTAAGCAAAGCTTGCTTTCTGCCAGATCATTAAGCCATTTAGCATTGCATTGCTCTCTGGATCATACCAGATATGTAATAGTCTGATTATCTACATTTGTGGAGAACTAAACCTTTACTGAAACACAAAGCAATGGCTAGAGGTGTGGGTTGCACTTATTTAATAGAAGAAACATAAATCTGGACAGAAAAACTTTGAGAGTGCTGTGAGAAAGTATTAAATGAAAGCCACCTTCTACTGTACACTTGAGCATATGAGTAAAGTAATTGCTAAAGAAATAGGTATCAAGAAGGAAGAATTCACTGTTCCTCAGATATTTAGAAACACCAGCCATTTCAGGAGGGTCCATGAGTAGAAGCGTGACCCTTACTTTCATGTAATGGCCATTCCCTGGCTCCTTGTGCAGCAGTGTGGATGCAAATAGGTAGGATAGGAACTGAATGAATCACAGCATTTACAGGCTGCTGGGTGGTGGAATCTTTTTCTGTAAAACATGCATCGTGTTGTGGAATGGTTTCAGTTCAGAAAGCTCACTGGATCATGGATTCTGCAGTGGTCCTTGAAGGCTGGTTTTCTGAAATTGTATTTTTCCCACTTCATCTATCCAATCTACTGTTTCCTAAATTGGAGGAGTGGTCACTTGTGACCTAACATTATTGTCATCTGGAAGATTTGAAACTATTTAATAAGTCTGGTGTCTGAACTGGAATGGAAAGATATTGGATCCAATTATCACATCTGGTGCAAACTGAATCTGCTTAAGCATGAGTGGAGTTATGACATTAGAGCTGCAGCTTCTCTATCAAAGATGTCAGATGGGAACATAGCTCTGCACCTCTCCCTGCATGATATTTGTGGCCTCCTGCAGTAGGACTGTTTCTCTTCATGTATGTGGTCTCCATGATCACACAGCAAAGCAGAGAAGCAAGGCAGGCCTTCAGCAGGGTACTGGCAGTGTGGCTCCTCTTCTTTCCATCATTATGCTTGATTTAAATTTACAGTGTAATGAACTGCATGCAGCGTTTGAAAAAAAACAAACCAACAAACAACACGGTTTTGAGTGAGAGGGCAAGAGAGTTTAGCCCTAGGCCTGCTAAGCCAGGAGTTATCTCTGTTACCACTTGTAATGCCTGCAGCTGCCTAGACACTGGGCAACCATTCAAGACTTAACAGTGGTTGCAGAGATCAGAAGCTGTTGGGAAAGCTCTGCGGCTGTCCTGGCAGTGGAGTGAGAACCAGCCATGCACGCGCTCACGCACACATGCTGGCCAGCATGCTACAGTATTTCCCAAAGGGCTGTGCAAAAAATAACTCTAAAAAGGAAATGGTGTTGTTGAGGATATTTTCAGAATGCAAAATAAACTCTCGTCCAAGAAAAGGTATTACTTTGGGAGGAAGCCAGAAACCAAGCACGCCCGTGACCTGCAATGACCGCACCTCCTCTCTTCTGATCCTGGCTTGCTCCTGGCCTCCCCAGAAAGTGCAGCACTGAGTAAAGGAAAGACCAGCAGTTTCTGCTCTTCCTCATCTCTTCAGTGAAAAGATTTGTCTGTCAGGGTGCTGTGCTTGAACAGTATCTTGCCTTGGTGAATAGAAAACCCAGCAAAAAAAATTCCTACCCTGCAATTACAGGCTCGTGTGAAGAGCAGGGGAGGGAATGCTGCAGAAAAATAACTTGCTGAACAAGAGCAAAACATGTAAGTTTATTCTCCAAGTACAAATTCATTTTTTAAAATATGTATTTCTATATGCTTTTCCCAGACATTTCCTCAAAGCCTTTCTGTTGCAGTTTTTTTTATTTTTTCTTTCTGTTCTACACATGGTGGTTATGCAGAACAATCAATAGCCTTTTTTTTTACAAGAACCTTTTATTGAATCTTATTACCTTTAACTGTAGTTACTTGGATGCAGAAGGATGCTCTGTATCTGTTACCAGCCACTGTCATTCAGTAACCATGTATCTTCAGTGATTTCCTTTCAGATTACTGGATTTCTACTCAGATCAAATTGGTGGGGAAAAAAATCTCCCTTCTATACTGATGCAGTATCAGAACAGCTTAAGAGACCCCATTCTTCTGGGCATCCTCTTGCCCACCTACTCTTCAAAAGCAATGCTTTTCTCAAGTCCCCAGATAGAGGAGCTCAAAGCCACAACCATCATGAGTCTTACTGCTACATTTACAGAATTATATATTCATTAAGGTTAAAAAGACCACTAAGATCGTGCTGTCCAACCATCAACCCATGTCTGGCACTGATCTAAAATGTGTCCCTCAGTGCATCCTTTTCTTTAAACACGTCCAGGGATGGTGACTCCACTAGCCATGGGTAGCCCTTTCCAATGCACTACCACTCTTTCTGGGAAGAAGTTTTTCCAGTATGTATTAGCATGGCATACAAAACCACATATAGTGAATCAGAAATCAAATTCTGTTTGTATTCAATACTTGAATTTCTTGCAGATACTCTGAGGCCATAAGCAGCATTTTGTGACAGCAGGGGTCTCCCAAGTATGATGCTGCATATTCTTTCTGGGCTGCTCCTTTACTATTCTTCCAGGTGGCTTTCATTGGAGAACAGCCAGCTTGAATGAAGATTATTAATTCCTGGCCTTTCTTAGTGCATGCTCGTGGAATGCACGTTCAAATGTGTGATGTGAAAGTCTTCTCATAGCTGTTCAACTCCCTGTTCTGTGTGTCTTAGCTCTCATTTTGCTTTACAGTATCATTTTCAGGTTGGTTGAAAAGATGAATAGAAACTCTACATACGTAACTGGAGGGAGAATGTTGTTGGTCTTCTCTACAGAATAATTCCACTATAAAACACCAAGGAGTCTTAGCTTATGCTTTCACTTTTCTACTCCAAACCCTTGATTTTCTGGATTGAATGCTAGATAGAAGATTTTCTTAAGGGAAGCAGCAGTTCTCAGCTGACCCTTGTGGAACACCTTGCAGCAGCCTGCTTGACCATGTTAGAGTGGTATTGCTGAACCTGGCACTCAACCATTGGAGGATTTTATTTATTTATTTTTACTCCGGGAGAGATGGAGGTGGCTTTTCAGTAAACTCTGCACTGAACTTTCTCTCAGTTATGTTGACCTTAGAAAAACCATACAGGAAGTATCAGCAGGACTGGGCTGCATATGATGGCCAGAAAAGGGTGGTGGAAATAGTTTCAGCAAATATTCATAGAACCACCAAGGTTAGAAAAGATGTCTAAGATCATCCAGTCCAACTGTCCACCTATCACCAATATTTCCCATTAAACTATTTCTCAGTACAACACCTAAACATTTCTTGAATACCTCCAGGGATGGTGACTCCACCACCTCCCTGGGCTGCCTGTTCGAATGCTTGACTATGCTTTGACTACGCTTTCTGAGAAGTATTTCCTAACATCCAATCTGAAACTCCCATGCACAGCTTGAGGCCATATGCTCTAGTTCTATTGACAGTTACATGGGAGAAAAGGCCCTCACCACAACCTTCCTCCAGGTAGTTGTAGAGAGTGATAACGTTCCCCCTAGCCATCTCTTCTCCAGAGGAAACAAGCCCTGCTCCTTCAGCTGCTCCACATAAAGCTTGTAATTAAATAAATATTTTTGATAGAATATCTTTAAAATAATAATTTCAAATTATGCAGTTTCGCCTCTGTAATAGCACGGTGGGTCAAGCAGAGGGCTTTCTTATCTGTGTTCTAGGGAATCAATGACTTCAGAGCCCTGACAAACAGCACGCATCCAATTTCCCACTTTATTTGAACTAATTAGCTGTCATTGGAGGAGTGTCCTCAAAATCATATATTCATTTCACTGAGCACAAAGAGCTGCCCTTGTTTCACATCTGTGCCTGATTACATCTCTTGAACTTTAAAGCAGCCATCTTACAGGTTCATTTTCTGTAGGAACTCAGGAAATTACTCAGGAAAGCCACTGACACTACTACCACTTAATGCCAGATTTCTTTCACTTCTCATGTGAAGAAGCCTATTACAGGGAATTGTTGGCATGTAGCGTGGTCTATGACAGCCCAGCAATTAGCATGGAATTTATAAAGAACGATTGCAGTAGTCTCTAAATGCTACCAATTGATGTGTGCTCTACTGGCCTATGAAGCCATTCCAAAAGATTATGGACCTCCCACCCACCAGTAAATAGTAGGAGATTCTACAAATCACATTGAGATGACAATGGAATTTATTAGGTGTTAGGGAGATAATATAAAAAGAGGAATGTAAAATGATACTTGCATGCAACTTGTTACTACAGTGAGGGACTTGTTGGTTGCAATGTTGCCTCAAAACATCGGTGCTGTTTCCTGCTGCACAGAGCAGCTTTCAGAGAGCTGAAAGAAATGACTTGTCTCACTTTTGTTGCATTTTAATCTAAAAGAAGAAACTTGACTTGAAACAACTGAAACTCATTCCTCTTCGAGGTTTTCCTGATAAAAATGAATTGAAGGACATCAGGTGTTTTCTTTACTGCCTTGCCAATAACTATACAGTAATTATTTCCAAAGGGCATGCAGCCCACCGGTGTTGACTTGAATGAAATGTGCACTTTTAATATGACGTTGGTTGATTTTTCCCTTTAATTCTCAGCATACTGCTTTGGGCTATTATCTCACTAGATCTCAATTCTAGGCAAGAGTTAATCCTGCCAAGACTTGGATGGGAAGCAGCCAATAGCAGGTGTTTCAGGAAATGGAGTTGGTTTATTGAGTTACTTTATATATTAAATTTATGTCCCAGCATACCACTACAGTCACTGTGCTACTGGAATTGCTTTGGTAGATCTATAAACACCTAACTCCTATTTTTCTGGTAAAAAAAAAGAAAACCACACTTTTTAAAGCATAGCCTTGTTTGCTTGGATGCCATCACAAAGCAAGATTTTATAATTTTTCCTCAGAAGTTTTCTTCTTGATTTCTGCCCTTTGTATGTAGTACAATGACCCATTATCCAAGAGACTGGGATTCTTTTAGTATATCACCAAGCCAGGTCAATGCAATTTCTAGAATAAAACTGACAAATATTTAAATGCTACCATTTTGCTAGAAAGTAACACAGAAAATAAATCATTCAGGCTTTTCGTTTCCTGTAGTTCCTTCTTCACCTTCACTGCATGGGAAGTCTCTTTCCTCAAACTACTAATAAAAAAAAAAAAAAAAAAAAAAAGTAGCCTCTGACACTGTTCTCAAAATAGGCCAGGAATTTCTGATATCAATGGAGGATGGCACACTGACAGATGTTTCAAAACCTAAAGTAGGAGGATCTGAGGCAGTGCAGATAGAAGAAACTTTTCAGTCCAACTTTGAATGATGTTTTTCTGGTGTTTTTCTGTAAAATGTGTCTGGAAAGGTAAAAGTCTGCAGGCACTTTGCTCCATGAAAACGTAAAGCAAGTGCTGCAGCACTGGTGTCTGGATCTGCACCTGCTAACCTTCATGTGACTTCAGAGAGTACAGGAGAACACATCTGAAAAGGAAATTTGGTAATTCAAAAGCATTATGTAGCACTGACTTAAAGACTGCTTTCAGTTGAGGCTCTTATCTGTGAGTAACAGTGTGCCAGTACTGTTGGTGCTGTGGAGGTCAGTGCTCTGGCAGGCACAGAGCGCTTACACACTGCCTACCTCCATGCTAAAATTGTTGCAGACTTGGCATGGAGAAAAGTGAGTTAGGGCTCTAACCATGAAGAGCAGCAGAGGGAAGCTGATGCTTCCATGCCTAGCTTTCTGAATTCTCAGTGGCATGATCAAGACAGATGGATATAAGTTTCCACTTGGGAGGGGACACATCTGCAGGAGCGAAGTGACAAATGGCAGGCCAAAGAGAGGCTACAAAAAATGGCAAAAGAGGAATCTGTTGAATAGCCAAGTGGTTTGTCTAATTTGAGTGTGTATAGAAAAAGAATGGTGAGCCCTAATTGCCTAAAAAAAGAGTGCCAGAACAGAACTGTGTTGTCAGCTGACCTGTGCATAGCAGTTAATAAAAACACTGATTTCTTCTGTTTGGGATGAAATTGTCTGTTTACATCCTCCTCTGACTTCTTCAGTAGTGAAAGAATAAGGACCAGGAAGAGCTGCCCTCCCTTACACATGTGAAACCCCATTAGGTTTACGCACTGACCATGCATATGCGTATGTTTATTTCCTAAGGGAGAGGGGACTCCCACCTTCCTAGCTGGTGAAAGCAAGCCCTATTGTGTTATAAATGAAGGAAAACTCTGCCACAAAAGAGAAAGGAATGCATGGATCCTATAACAGTTGCTCAGCTTTTCAAGCTTTCCAAGATTTCCTGGAAACTGGAGAGTTGTAATCATTTAAACCTGAATACTGGACAAATACAATGCAGTGTTTCGGTTGTTTCAACAGGTTTTTTTTTTTCCTTTAATTTGAAAATTATTTGTTGGAGGGACAGACTGAATTAAATCAAATTGCCAAAAGACCACAGGGGAGCTCTAAGAGGCCTGAGTACAAATGAGCTTTACCTCCTATTGGTTGGGCTGCTTTGGAGTCTTTAATCTTTGTTGCTGTTTATTTTTTCATAGCTGTCACTCTGTAATTCTAATTATGGGCTTTGTTAGTGAAGTCATGAAGCGCTTGCTGGCTCAGAGTCCAGTGCTTGGGAACCTTGAGATGACTGGTTGAATTGTGACAAGTGCATATCATTCCAGTCTCCCCAAGCCCCTCTGCAGGATTTGAAACAGCCTTGACAATTATTTGGCCAGTCCAAAGAGAGACTGTACCAAAATTAATAAAATGTGGTCAAACAAAGCAATTTCCTTTGCCTTTCCCTGTCCTGCTTCCCTACTTCATTTCACCTTCTGTCCCCCAGAAGTTAATTTTCAAATTAAAGAACACATGCTACATGATACAGCTTTGGGGCTTTAAGTGAGCTGAAAGCTGAAATCAGAGAGTCAGTGGGAACTGAGTGTGACCTCAGCACTTGCCAGACACATAACAGGCACATAGACACTGCACAGTTGCCAAGGTGAGCACAAGATGAAGCATGGAGCAGAGGTTCCTAAATGAATCAGAATTCACCAACAACATAGCGTGCGAGCTGCTGTTCCCCTGCACGCTTTGTGCCCTGCAGAGCATACCAGAGCTGCGCATACACTGATGCTTTTTCCTAGTTTTTCAAGCTTCATGCAAGAAATGTGCATTTCTGATTCCTTTCAGAGTTCTCTCTAGGAAGCAATTTTTTTTTTTTTTTTAAAAAAAAAAAAAACAACTTACCCCCTAAGACTTGCGGCTACTTGTGGGGATGCAGGGGGAACTGGATTAAGAGCCAGGAACACTGGAGTTACAAGGAATCTTCTTTGGCCGACATCTAACAATTCTCACTAAGTTCTAAACATACAGAAAAGAAAGCCAAGACTGGGGAGGGTACTGACTTCACACATGGGAGTTCAGCGAGATTCCCGTAACTGCACTGGAAAGCAGCGACAAATACTAAGGATAGCAGCTCCTAACTCAACTGGTCACAGGCTTATAGTTTAATAGTAACTATGTGGTTGATCTCAATTACTACTATGGCTATGCTGTAGGACCTAAGAGCCCCATTTTTATTTTCAGATGTGGGAGGTGCTGGTGCATATAAGTGCCTTTGTACCGGCTTCGGCAGAGGTTAGCTAGTCCTGCAGTCCTACTCTCTTTGCTACCTACACTGCTGAAGTTAAGATATTCCTACCTACATGGCAAGGAGCTGAAACGCAACAGAAAGCATAACAAGACGGCAGAACAGCAAGCTCTCAGGCTACAGCAATAGAGGATCTGCTCAGCTATAAGAAAAAGAAACTACTTACCTTCAAAAGACCTAGAAGATCCCCAGGTAGATAGGGATCTCCCTATAAGATGCTCTAACCTCCACTGCCAACCCTTAAATGAAGTCTGGGAAGAAGTGGATCCTGGCTCCACCCCTTCTAGTCACTCAGGATTATTGCATGCACCTGAGTTTCCCTGGGTTGGCTCTGCCTTCCTGCCAAGTGCTCAATCACTGCTTCAACCTGTGACGTATCATTTCCACTACATGAGTACTAGTGCACTAGTGTAAGAGGCATTTAACTACCACATGGGGTAACACAAGCTGAGCCAAGAGATGTAAAGGTGAATATCTCCAATAGAGCCATTATTCTACACCTGAAGAAGGATGTCATTATCAACTGATACGATGTCCTCTGCAGAGCAGCAGCAAATCATCACCTACTGCTGATACAGGACAGCTAGCAAAAATGTCTTTATCAAGGAAGACTAGACTTCAGCAGCTAATGCCTGCAAGTAGCTTATATACTTGAGCATCTGGTGTTATGTTAAGCTAGATCTTACCTTTTCTTCTGCTCTCATGGCTGTACAAAGTAGACTTTTAAATTATTATCTTTCAACATTACCAAAACACTGTGAAGATTCTCAAAGAATCAAAGCACAGACCAACAGAATTCTGGATATCTACACTAAACGTATAGCTGAGATCAGTTAGTTTGCTTACTTTGTATTGAACTTGCATAGCCCTAGGCAATCTGTGTTGAAGAGCAGGCAAGACAAACAATAAATGCTGCTAGTATTGACCCAGCGATTCATTTAGCTTTGCAACCCCTTTAAAGGGAAGCAATCAGAAGAAAGTACCTTAAGTTCCTAAGGGATGCTTGTTTGTTTTTTCAAGCTGCTGAGCTTGGGAGGTGAAATACCCATCAGTTTTATTTTCTCTTTCTCAGGCACTGGATAATTATTGATGTTTTGTGTTTTCAGTAATGCTGAAATATATTTTAAAAGACCATGAGATACATTATTGTTAAAACAAAAAGTTTTGGATGCTTTTTTTAAAATCCTTTTTTTTTTTTTTTTTTTTTTTAAGATTTTTTTTTTATTATTATTTTTACCAGATCACATTGCTGAGCCTTGTTTTAATATATATACATATTTAATATCTGGATTATTCCTGCGTGTAATTGTCACTTTGCACCTCTGGTGACTCACAAGTTGTCTAGCAGGTAATTTTCCAGCCTGAAAATCTACAAGGAGGATTTTTCAAAGTTTTTGTGGCATGGTGATGCTTCCTAGACAATAGTATATAAATGTAATTTTCAAGTGAGACTGCTGTTATTATTACCAGATGTTACAATTCCTTAGTTGCCTGAATATAGCGGTTGGTGAGGAGTTTTAGGCTTTCAGGGCAGAAGGTCAGCTTGAAAGGGACTTAGAGTTGTAAAGTAAGCAATTTCTGGATTTTGAGCCTTATCAGCTCTCACTTTGAGTGTAATGGAAAAGCCTTTAAGCTGCTTTTGTCAAGTTTGGAAGATGAAACTAGCATTTCTGAGGTTCATCTTGTAAGAAAAAATGCTGAAATCTGAGTCAGCTTGGGTCACAAGTTCCATATGAATGAAGTTACTCTACCTCTTTAACACTGGTAGACCTGACATATTTTGCTCTATTTGGGTTCTGTCATTTTAACATGAAATGGGAGGTGTCAGAAACAGAGCTACTTCCCCATCTTCTCATTCTTCTCGTTTGAAGAAACAAATTAGTCAGCAGGGTACTTTGGATTTCAGGTTCTAAGAGAAAGCTATATGAATGATTCTACCCAAACTGATGAGCTGCAGTCAAGTCACACTTCAATATTTATGTATAAAGGGCTTCTTGTTTAATGGAGAATACTGCTCTTTTGCCACTACAACTGTCATGCAACTGTCAGTGTTAGATAGGCTTTCACCTTCTACATGTCATTGCAAACTGTACATATTGTAGCTTGATATGCTGAAGCATTATAACAAGGTATGTACCATAAACAGCACTGTAGGAGAAACAGATTGTAATATGACTGTGCTGAAAAGGCCTTAACCTTGACCATTCTCCTTGTTCTGACTCCTACCTTAAAAGAGCTCTGACTTTGTCGTTCTTAAGACCCTCATTGAATCTGAACCTTTGCTTTAACTTTACGTTTTCTTATTTCACCCCATTTTCAGGATACTTCATGTTTTCTCATATTGTAGTGGGGCATTCTGTAGGCTATTCTAAAATCTTTTCTTGTAGAGCTGTCATAGGTCTCCTCTCCATGTGATCCTGCCTCTTTCTTTTGCTTCTCCCTCTGGAACAAATGTGCTTTTCACCTATAAATCAGAGCTAGCTAGAATCATCTGGCAGACCAACTTTCTTCTCAGTCAAAAGGTTATGACAAACACTTTTTTTCTACAGAAAACACAATTTTTTCACATACTCAGAAAATTTCATTTTGTTACTTCCATCCAGAAAAATAATTTTGACAGATTCTTCATCTAGCCTTCATTTTTCTTCATCAGGGGTTTTTAGTCAATCCTAACTTTTGTTCATAGGGATTTTATTTTCCCCTCCACAATTTGTATTTCTATAACCTTCTGAGCAAAATAAGATCCCTATAAACATCTGAGTAAAAGACGAACTTTCCAACCTATGGTATTAAGGTGGATTAAAAATAAAGTGAAATAAGTTTGCTGGTGCCCTATTTTTGACAGCTCCAGCCCAGATGATTCCTTTATGGGTCAGTAAAAGCCTTGCGGTATGTTTGTAGAGTCAGCAAAAATAGCTGGCTTTCCTCATAGTCTGAACCAGTGCAGCCCTGAAGCTCTCTGAAGTCACTGAGATAAAGACCAGGCCCTGAGAGAGCGCACAAAAACACACTAAATATACAGCTCTGGCCCTTGGTTACATCAGAATCTTTTGAAGCAAATGGCAGAGGGAATAAATAGAATCCTGTGTCTAGATCCAGACCACACCAAATAGCTCAGCATTGTTCTCATCTGTAATTGCTGCCCTAGGTGATAAATTCTGGTGTATCCCCAGCACTTCAGAATATGCAGCAGTCATATCCAAAGCCCAGCCAGAGAGGCCAGCTGAGAAGTCTTCCAGGCTCAGGAATGAGGAAAGTCTATATGGCTTTTTCTCCGCTACGGAGAACTGTGTCAGCCAAAAGCTTCCCACACTTTTCTCTGCCTGCTGGATGTTAAGGGTTATGACTAGATGCAAACATTTTTAGGTCATCTGCTTCCGTCTACTAATGTCTACTGACCACAGGTTTGATTATGGCATGAGATATGCCCGTAAAACTTTCAGTGGTGTGTGTGCCTGACCAACTTCATCTTGTTTCACCATGGTTTTTATTCTACCTTGTGCTCTTCTCACTTACAGGTTATTGTTGCAGGGAGCAGCTGGGAGTCAATCAAGTAGAATATGACCCAAACCTGGGAAATGCATGTAATCTGTTCTAAGCAGACTTATTTCTGGGAGAAGAGTTGTTGCCTATCAGTAAAAAGCAGTTTCCAGGGTACACAAAATGAGAAGAGCTTTTCTATGGGAAGATTTCTGGTAATACAATCACTGCAAACTAGCATCCAGTGTTGCTAGCCGAAACGGTTACACTTTTCAGCTAACCTGCTGCGAAGACTGAATGGGGCATGAGTGTAAATTTAATATATTCTGCCTTAGTGTTGGAGTCTGAGTTCGGTGTTGCAGCCTTTAATGAGAGCTCTGTGAGTGTGTGTTCCCTGGTAGCACTGGTTTCCATGACAGCTTCTCTGTCAACTATTTTTCACACATGCTTTATGACTTATTGTGCAGCACGTGTTGTTTAGCTTCATGGTCTGTGCTACAGTTTCAGGAAACCTGTGACTCTTTAACTTGCAGCCAACATTGCCTGGCAAGGAGCAATTGCCTGCCACAAGGAACGAAATAACAATGAGCAATCCATAAAGGAAAGGTGGGGAAAGCACACTGGTATGTTAAAAATTTGGATGTGTCACATAAAATACAGCTGGCAGGGCTGACAGGCTCAGGAACATCTGCAAGGCCTTGGACTTGAAGAAATGGATCATTAGTGAGTGGTGGTTCTGTCGCTTCATGAACTCACCAGTGTTAGATTTCCATGCTCTGTCACATTCTCCATCCACACGCCAGATTCTGCCTGAGGGCTCTCTTATTTACTACCCTGCTTTTTCCCATGCCCTCCCTTCCCTCCTTCCCCCACCCAAAAGCTCCTCACTCATAGAAAGACATTTCTAAAAATACCAAGGGAAAACACTGCCAGTTCTGGCACACTCACGTGTGCTCATGCTGGGTCAGTTTTGCTAGCATGGTTGAGTTCTCACCATGCCCAGATGAAGAAACCTGTCTGGGAAGAGAAAGGTGCCTGGACTTGTTCCTTTCCCTGAGCACTTGGGCAGCATGGAAGGAGCAGTGGCTGCAGCTTCATAGGGGGGATTCTCCAGCAAAGAACCTCCTTCTGCAAAGCCAGGGCAGTGCTGAGTGGGTGCATGTTGCCTCACGTCTGCCTGATGCTTCCTTGAAGATTGCTGCTGGGCAGCTTGTGTTCAAGAAGGCGTAGGCTGCTTTGACACAGCTGAGAGCATCAGCAAGCTTGAATTTCCTTTCTGAGAAGTGGTAAGGATGTAACAGAGGACAGAATCATAGAATCACTGAGGTTGAAAAAGACCACTAAGATCTCTAGTCCAGTGATCAGCCCAACACCACCATGCCCACTAACCATGTCCCTCAGTGCCACATCTACCCTTTTTCTCGAATGCCTCCAGGGATGGTGACTCCTGAACAGAATCTGTAAGAAGTATAAGATGAAATCTTGTTGAGTACATGAATGTCCCAGTTTTGCCTGAATTAGAGTGGTCAAAATTGGCCTGGAGAGCTGTTCAGAGAACAATCTTCTGGCCACATCCCTTTGAAAGGAGCTTTCAAAAAAGGCATTGTTTGTGCACAATGAGTGAGTGTTGGCCATGGCTAGATCAGAATAGAATTCCTACCAAATGCCTGCTGCCTCCTCTGGATAATACCCAACAATTAGTGTTACTGCAGGAAATATGTGGAGATTAACAAAGGTTTTGTTGCTGAGTGGATTGTGTGGCCCAGCCAAAAGGAGCTGCAATTCCCACCCAGTTTGATTCTTTCTGCTGTGACCTAGCCCTGTTACTTGCTTCCCTTTTCAAAAACGGTTAACACCTCCAAAAATTCGGAACTTGCTAGAGACTGGGAGTCTGCTGGAGATAGCACTTCCCACCTCCTCCAGCCTTTCTCTGTGCAGTGTTAGGAGTTGGCAGGGCTTGGAGATGTCAGGGATGCTAGTCTTTAGGCAGTGAGGGGAACAGAAAGACAGCTGATGGAGAGCAGCACGCTAGCCTGGGATGGGCTAATTTGTCATCTACCAGGTATTATTAGATCTCGCAATCCCTGGGAGAGAATTTGTTCAGAAGTGAAAAGCTTTCTGGTGTGTAAAGACCAGTGGAGCCTGATGCAGGAAATAGCATATACCTGAGTAGCCTCAGATAACTTAAAGAGTAGAGATTGAGGCATGAACCACTAAGCACTCAAGAGCCAGGCATAAACTGTTTCACACCCCAAATGATGTCCTTTTCCCTGGCACTGATACAGCCACCATTTTGCGTTCACATCTCCCATCCAGACAGGCAACCAGTACATGCCACTGGGCCAACTCCAGAGGAGAGATGCAAAGCCTGTGACAACTGTATGTGGTTAAACGTGAGGCCCTGGGTCTTCCAGTGAGCCTACACCCCATCCTGGACCTGATTGCAACAGGCACCCCTGTCCTCCTGATGTCACTGCACCACAGCCCTCCTGGTGAGATGTTCATCCCAGGCTTGGCAAGCCTGTGAGTAAAGCAGTGCCAGGGCCACTGGGACTTCGGTAACTCCTGCTAAAACCTCTTAAAATGTGATTTCAAGAGATGCAGTGGATGTCCCATCCTTGGAAACATTCAAGGTCAGGCTGGGTGGGGTTCTGAGCAACCTCATCTAGCTCTAGGTATTCTTGTCCATTGCAGAGGAGTTGGACTTAGATGACCTTTAGAGAACCCTTCCAACTCTAACAATTATACGATTCTGTCTGTGCTTTCTGGCAACTTGTGGTGTGGAGGTTGTATTTTGGGGCACCTGGAAAGGTGCTGCTCCATGTGGGTTCTAGGTGAGATGAGGGAAAGCACCACTGTTGAAAGAACACAGGATTACCTTAAAGAATGTCCTCACAAGATGCCCACATCTAGTGAGAGGAGAGATAAGGAAAGGTTCAGGTTGGATATAAGGAAAAATAACTTCTCAGAAGGAGTGGTAATATATTGAAATAGTCTGCCCAGTGAGGTGGCACAGTCACCATCCCAAGAAACGCATAGGTATGGCACTGAGTGAATTGGTAAGTGAGCATGGTGGGGATGAATTGATAGTTGGACTTAGTGGTCTTTTCCAACCTTAATGATTCTATGTCTATGAAATAGCTGTGTGCAAGTGGGGCTGTCTGTGGCTTCAGGGCAAAGTGACATAATGAGAAGGAGAATGCAGGTAGAGGGGAATAGCTGTGGCTGTATATTGCACTGGGGTTGGGGCAGGAGTGAGCCCAGGCTGCAGACTGCAAGAAGCAGCAGGTCCCATGCTACATTTTACCATGTCTTATCCTTGGGACAGCTGATTCCACAGCCACAAGATGCACGTGGCAGACTCCAGACAGCTGGTTTGGGGGAGCACTGCTCGCTGTCTCTGCAATCAGTTGGGTTAGTCCAGCACTCCCAATCGTGTGTGGCTGCAGCTCCACCCAGACAGAGCCGTTTATTTTTGTAGCTGCTGGGAGATGCTGTGAGAGAGGTGGGCAAAGTTCAGCTGGGATTATTTTTAATACCCTATGTCTAGAGGGAAATTCAGAGCTCTGTTTGACTGGAGCTGCTTTTTCCGTCTTTAAAGTCTCTGCTTACATTGTACAAAGCTCCTGCCATTTTCTGTACGTTCCTGTCTATTTCCGCTCTCCCCTTTTGGCTGCCCCTCAAATTGCTCCATTTGTGGCAAAGATGTTGCAGCAGGAGATGCACTTTGCCTGGTTACCAAGAGGACCTGACCCCTCTCCCCTCTGCACTCCTGTGAGCTATCTTTATGACTTGTTCCCTATCTGCCACATGGGATAAAATCTACCTTCTAGCAGGCAATTCATCATTACACTTGGTGACAACTGTTGAGGTATCCGATTGTGTCCTCTGGCTGAGATGCTACTTCACACAAACTCTGGGAAATTAAGCTACATTATTCTGTTTATAGCGAGCTGCAGCTTTGCTCTGGACCCACTGCCAGGCTCCAGGGAGAGTCAGTAAACATGAGTTCAGTGAACAGGCCGGGCTGGGGCACAGAGGACCTGCATTTACCTCCTCATTCTGCCTCCCTTCTGCTGGGCTAACTGGGCTGCCAAATAGGTAGTAGTTAGAAATTCATGGACAGCCAAATTTTCCCGTCACTGACGCCTCTGCCTTCTGAAACAACAGCCCAATATTTTAAGCACAATGTCTGTGCTTGTGTATGCATGTATTTGTGTGTCACACTACGCATCCTTCTTGGTGGATTCAAACCAGATGTTGAGATGACAATTTGATCCCCTTCTGCTCTGGCTAAGCCAAGTGGGTGGAAATCTGGGCTGCAGCTCATGGCTGAATGTCCAGCCAAGAATCTCCAGGCCTTTCCCTGACATTAACAGGACCCCCTGGAAGTTTGGGAAATGTTGTAATATCGATGTACAGCTGGAAAAGACAAAGCGCATGAGAGAGAATGGACTCATGCTGGGTAGAATGGCAAGCTTCAGTGCGAAGACAGACTGCCCTGGCCAGACCACTAGATGGAGACGTTCCTATCAGATTTGTGAAAAAACTCATGTATTTAAGAAAATATATTTCCCTGTGGTTTCTCAAGGATCTGCCAGTAAAAGCACTGACATTCTCACCAATGGTTTCAAAAGGAGTTAGCATTGCACAGTGGCAAGGGAAGAGGTTTCTTGGTTTGATAACAGAGTATGGGAGTGACATTTAAAAGGACTACCCATTTGAAACCTTCTCCATTTACCAAGTGCCCCTGCTCCCCCACAGGGAAAAAGTACAACAGAATGGTTCAGAGCCCCAAAACCCTGCAGCTCGGAGAGGAGGGTACTCCATCGGCACTGTGAACCCCCAGAAGCCCAGCAGTACTCATGCTCACAGCCACCCCTTACGTAGCTCTGGTGTAGCACACACCTCTGTGGCACAGTGGTGGGGATACCTGATACCCCTGAGGCCCAGAGTAGTTCATTTTCAGCTGCCTCCACCCAGCATCTGGCAGCTTGCTTCACTCTGCCTCAGAGGGTCATAAATATGGATTAGTCTTTGCCCAGAAACAGAGTTCTGCTTATATGAGAATTCCTCAGTTGGGACTGCGGAAAAAAAGAAGGCAGATATTGCTCTGTGACTTTAGCTCTGCCTGGTGGCTATTATATCTCAGTACATTAATGTATGCTTGAACTTACTTGCTCCCCTGCTCTCAGGGCTCTTTCTTCAAGTAGAAGGATATTAATGACTTTGACTTCAATCCAATTCTCCCTTTTCCCTAAACCACTTGCTTTCCAAGTCCTGACAACAAGGTCAGACAAACTCTGAATCAGTGTCCAGTCATACACTGGTATGTCTAACTCTAATGTTCTGCAAAACTTTAGCCTGATACAACTGAGATTGCAGTGAGTCACTGTAAGAGGATCTGCAGCTCCAACCCTAGCAAAGCAGATGCCATAGGTGCTCTGCCTCTTGAAGCTCAACACCAAACAGCAGCAAATTTGTGATTTTTGTCTGTTTCTTATGAAACATGACTCTTACAAGTGTTGAATCACAGATGTTAAAAATGCAAAGGGTGCAGATGTGTTGACCCCTCCAAGCTGCTGACCTGTGGTATGGTATCCAGTTCTCAGAACTACAAATCCCAGAGAGGAGATTATAATAAGTGTGTGCCAACCAAGATCTGATGAGGCTACGCAACCAGTATCATGGAATGGCTTGGGTTGGAAAGAACCTCAAAGATCACCCAGTTTCAACCCCTTGCTATGTGCAGGTCACTAACCACTAGACCAGGCTGCCCAGAGCCACACCCAGTCTGGTCTTGAATGCCTCCAGGGATGGGGCATCCACAACTTCTGGGCAGTAGCATAAAATGTAGCAGTAGCTACATCTTATACCAGAGAAATCAGGAAAAAAAATCCATTGCTCCAGAATCTCAGGTCTGAGAGCCTTACACATGCTAGGCAAATTGTTTGTCCTTTGCAAGACAGAAGAACCAGGAAACACAGAGGTCCAGCAGTTCTGAACTCATCTAGCTCAGGGTGCAGGCACTTCTCTTTTATTCCATACTCACATATTCAATACCAAATTCAAGACAGCTCACTCATTGCTCTGAAGTGACAAGCATTGAAGCATGTTCACGATGAAAAGTGTGAAGGTGCTGCTTTCAGTGAACACCAGCTTCCTGACTACCATTTGGCCTTTCTGTCCAGGTTCATCCTTAAGACAGGTGGATACTTCTCTAGAAGTGAGAATCTAAGTGTAGAGATCAGGTGCTGTGCAGCCCATTTCCCTACCCAGTGGATCTTCATGGAGGTATACGAAACCTCACAGAGTCATCACTGCCAGCACAGAGCTTGTTTTCATACATATAGCTAGAGATCCTTTAAAGTCATTGAGATATCTCAATGCAGAGAAGACCATAACATCAAATTTTCTTCCCCACTGCTAATCATTTTGCTGCGTTCTCTCAAAGTGGCCAGATCTACCAAGGGAGAGGATGTGATTCACCAGCTGTAGCTCCCTCTTTCCCACCCTCCTGACTGAGGAATGCAACGTTCATACTGGCAGACCATTCACACAGGGGCACACCTTCCCCACATCAATCTAAAGACAAAACACATGCTCAGAATTTCCATATTTGTCCTTTCTTGGGAATGGCACGTTATTCACAGCCTTAAAATACTAGCTGGAAAGTTGTTTTTTTTTTGTTTTTGTCTTCCTCTTTGCGCGTGTGTTGTCAATGCCCATTGGCAAGAGTCCATCAAATGACAGATGAGGTGATGAACATAGAATCACAGAATCACCAGAGTAGGAAGGGACTTCAAGGATCATGAGTCTCCAACCCCCCTGCCACATGCAGGGCCACCAACCTCCACATTCAATACTAGACCAGGCTGCGCAGGGCCCCGTACAATCTGGCTTTGAACATCTCCAGGGACAGGACATCCACAACCCCTCTGGGCAGCCTGTTCCAACACCTCTCCACTCTCTCTGAAAAAAATTTCCCCCTGACATCCAACCTAAATCTCCCCTCCCATTTGCCTTCTGAGCTGCAAGGGCACACTGCTGGCTCATGTTAAGTTTTTCATCTATCAAGACTCCCAGGTCCTCCTCCGAAGGCTGCTCTCAAGGACTTCTCCTTCCAGTCTGTATGGATGCCTGGGATTCCTCCAGCCCAAGTGCAAAACTCCACACTGGAACATAGCTGAACATAGCTGGAGTTCAGTTCTAGGACTGAAGTTCCCCTCATGTTTGCCTTTGGGCACTGGAGATAGATGTACATCTACAGCAGAAGTAATATTTTATAGAACTAATCTCTCCCCAGCTTCTGAGGGAGATCAAATTGCTTTGAAGCTTGCATATGAAAGAAACCAATAACATTCAAGAGTTACTTTCGCCATTGTAGAAATACAGACCCACCTCTGCAACACAGCAGGCTGCCTATTTATCAGTAAGGTTGCACAGCAAAGTAGGGCACAAAGGGAACTGAATCACCAGCAGGAATGTAAAAGGGACTAGACAGCACTTCCCTAATCATTACGTGGCCAGGATATTAGTGTAGGTTTCATCCTCGTCACGTGAGTCAAATGATCACTGATAACAAAGATCACCTAAGACTTCACTGGACAAAATAGCATTTGCAGTGGCACAAGTCTTCTGACAGTGGGCTGAATCCTTCAGGGCTAAAGACGAACGGCTTTTCTTTGCCATTTATGTTGGAGTTTGGTTGGTTCACCTCCTCAGTAACTAATCCAGACACAATTTTAGAAAAC